>NC_139418.1:11907500-13391875 GCF_905368555.1 Meleagris gallopavo
TCAGCTATGAATGGCCTTGTATGCCCTGTGATAACATTGGCGTGTCACCAAAAGGTCACGGGATGGTTGCAGCACCATTAAAATGTACACACCTGAGCAAACCTAGGACTTCTGGAGGCTGCAATGTTTTATACATGCACTTCAGCCACTGTGGAAAACATTGCAAGAGCCTGGATGCTGAGCAGACTCTGCTATTTAGGAAGAAAACCAAAGAGCTGGATAGCCTGCAAATCCCAAACTGTGCTCCACTCTGCATTCAGATGTATTCAAATGGGTCTCACTGATTTCACATCTGAGGTTTCAGCTTAACTTGGGAGATGCAGCAGTGGGTTAACCAGGCTGTGCATGTGAGCACAGTTTGTTTCTGGAGGCTGGCTATCGGATGCAATGCTGGTGTAGACATTGCATTAGAAAAAAAAAGGAAAAATGCTAAACACAGTGAGACACAAACTTGAAAGGACTTTAAAAAGCACGGAGGGCTGAACCGTCCACCAGCAAACCTTGAATAACAATAAAACAGATCTTAAAAAAGGCCAAGGATTCTGCAGTTCCCATCTTGGACAGTTCATACATGTAGCACTCTGTACCACACTGAGAAATCCTCATCAAGGGATCTGTTTTTCATATTTCATAACTCTCAAAAAAAGCCTGTCTGTGAGCAAGAGGGATTTGCTGACCTCCACGAGCCCGCGAGGCTCTGCCTGTTGGGATCCTGTCCGAGCACTGAAGCCCTCACAAGGACTGGGAGCCTCCTTCAGGCAGAGTCCAGCCTTCAAAAAGCAAAATCCAGAGGCAGTCAAACTGGCCACCAGTCCAAGAGAAGGCAAAGGTGTAGATTTGAATACTTTTCCCTTTTTTAACGTAACAGTACCATGGCCAGAGTCTAACTTTGGATGCATTTAAAGCCAATAGAAATGTGTGAGCGTAGCTAGAGAAATAATTTGACACTAAGTAAATCACAATTATTTCTGTCTTCTTAAACAGAATACAGGTTAATTAGCACTCTCATGTCTGAACCATCTGCAAAAGATTAGTTCACTAATGAGCCAAAATGCACTGCAGCTTCTGCGTGGGTGCAAGTTGTTACAAAGGAAATGCATTGCAGTTTTCCTGAACGCAGTATCAGCCATAAGATTTCTGGAGCTGTGGCCTAAGCATGACATGGTATTGCTCCTGTGGGGCTTTTGTATAACTGCCTTTCTCTTCAGTCCATGGGGAGTACATAAATCATACAGTATTTTATCTTGAGACTATTGATGTCTATTGATGATGATGAAAGACTTAGAGGTCTGGGGTCCTGAAAAAAAGGTGTTAAGGTGCTTTTACTTTAACAGAGAACATTTGGTGTTCGTTCACAGGCCCTAGAAAAGCCAACTCACATTCAGGGCATTTCTGGGGAGTTTTGCTGTCAGGCTGGCTGCAAAGAAGAATTTGCTCTCCTTTGTTTCCATCTCTAAAACCTCCCTACTCCTTGAGCCCAGATTCAAGTTGGATTTCTTGAGTTTTCTTTCCTCTCTTTTGGAGGACTTGGCTTTTTGACCTCTTTCTGATCACCTGTCCAGCAGGGGAGAAGAGCTCCTCCCAGGCAAGTGAATAGATTTTGCAGATGCATGACTACCTCATGTGAGACAGGATCACATGCTGGTGTTGGAAAGTGTCACTTCTGCCCTCCCATCATAGCCCTTCTCAGACATGATTACTGCAACTAAACTGTAATGTTTGGAAACCAAAAGATGTTCAAAGCTGGGTTTACTTCAGGAGAAAAAACTCTTCTAGCAGACCAAGAAAACTAAATGATGGCCTAGGAGGGAAATCTGCACCCATTACAACTCATATAATTATTTCTGTTCTTTCAGCCTGCTTTTCACACATCAGTGACAATATACTGGCATTTTGTTCTCAAGAAGGAGTAAAATAAAAAAGAAGAAGAGCTCTCTTTTAGCATCTTGCTGGGATCTTTTCCTAATCAGCTGTACTAAATCCAGGAAAACCCTGCATATCTACAAAAGGGACAGGTCACCGCAAAAGTGAAAATGCAGCCCACTTTCTCAACAACAATCTAAGATAGGCCTGGCTCACATGTACCTCCAAATCTGGCTCAGAGCTTTTACTCTGTGGATTGATGTGAGTGAAGATGAAGCCTGAGTAAAAGACATGCTGACCATGCTATACAGATGCCTCATGAATGCCACCTTGCTCAGAGCAATCTCTCAGGTGCAGGACCCCAAAGGGAAAACAGACACTACATGAAGACCATATGGAACTTACTAAGATTAAAACAGTTGAAACAACAAGAACAAAACAAACATGATGGGACAAAACCTAACAGCAACTCTTCCAAAGAAACACCATAGAATGGAATATCAAGCATTTCTCCTTTGCCATTAGGCCCATAAGATATTTGTTCTACATGCAGTTGGGATGAAGAAGAGGAAACAAGAAGAAATGTTAGGAAGTTTTGGAATCATGCCTAGCAGAGGTATGCTTGGAGCTGCAAATTATTATGACTGATGAAATTTTCTTTCCTTTTTTTCTTATTTCTCTTAGAATTATGATAAATGGCTCCTTCACACGCCAACAATTACAAGGCAGGTAGGATGTTCCAGTTTGTTTGTTTTTATAATATAAAAATTAGGTTACAATATTGCTATTTAAAAATAATGAGATCTGCATCCTAATTTCCATATTTGCAAGACAAAACAAACAATGGCAAGAGTGTGATGGAAAACATCTAAAAACTACGAGAACAGATCCACTTTTTTTGGAGGGCTCCAAGGCACTTCAGAGCCTGAACCACACTGAATGCAAGAATCACCTTCTGGACAACCTGCATTGCATTTATAAATTTTTCTGAAGATACCTCCAGCAATTGCTGATATGGGAAGTATTGAACTCAATTTGATCTGACTTATTAAATGCAGTAGCCCAAATCCTTGTGCTTAACCCACTACCAGTTGGCTTGGCTTTCATCTTTTGGGCTGTCCTTGGTTCAGGAGATGTGTGACCAGCCAAATTCATCAGTGAAGTCTCAACTAATTGCTGAGATAATCCAGAGATCATGGTTTAATTGTCTCTACACTGGGTTTCATCACAAGCAAGCATAAGGTCACACATTTGATTTTGGTCAAAGTATTTTGATTAAAATACCTTTAATAAATAACTAAATAACCATTTATGACATCTGAGGATTTACTGATCCTACTAAACCCTTAAGAATCATATTCTTCATGAATGTAAGATGAAGAAATTGCATTGCATTGCATTTCTGAAAGGAACCACACCTCCAGTGCAACTCAGATCACAATACAAGTTTGCAGATTGTGGTAGTGCTGCTGGGAGCAGGTAAGTTGGCATGATGCACATTGCAGGTGGCCAGCTCACACGTCAAGAGCGTGGCTGCATGCAGTGCCCAAGCTTTGCTATTAACTCAAATCTGGGTGTGTGCTTTTCAAGTGTTTTCCTTTTAAAGGAAAGTCTCTGAAGATACTCCACATGACAGTTGGCAAAGGCATGTGAGAGATACGGGCCAGGGCTCAGAAATGCAGGATTTGTGCCCTTTGGCCTTAAATTTGGTGCTTGCCAAAATCTGGCTCTGGATTACCCAGTAAGTGAAAATGTGCACTTTTTTTTTGCAAGAGTTCTTAAAACTGGCTTCTCACTCTTCCCAGATAGCAATTCCTCTAGGAAACACCAAAATATTTTCCCCTCAGAGCTCCCTCTGCAAGCATGGATCCAATCCAGGGTTATACCATTCTCTGCAAAGCTCTGCACTTCACATGGCACAGGATGAGAGCCCCATTCAGATAACACTCTGTGAAACCAATGGTTACACCACAGCAGCCCCCCTGCCATCATGTAATACAGCAGACACATTCATAGCAAGTGGATCAGCCAAGATCCAGTTTCTAAATGCAGGGCTTGAATGATTAGGTGCTCCCACTGAGCAGCAATGGCACTTTATTTCCCTGCACATAACAGTTTTTGTACTCCCTTTCCTCCACCTCCCCCACCTTGTTGCCCCAAGCTTTCATGACCAACATGGCAATGGAGATTGAACTGTGTGCATACATTGATTTGCTGGGTGGGTTGGCAAAGGAAAGCAAATACAAGCTACTTACCTCAGTGCAGACCCCTTTGGCGTTGCAATGCCATAGCCTTTGGAGTCCAAGTTACCTCCCACCTTCATGGTGTCACAGGGCTTCCGCTGCTCGATGTACTCGTTCATGGTGGACTCCAAGAGGTAGGCATACTTTCCTTTCGACTTCCTCACCCGGATCATCCCCTCTTCTGTTGTCCTCACAAAAACGGAGGGTTCAGCTGACTTCATGTATGTCCACATCTTCTCAAACACTGCTATTTTGGATCGCTGCGTAGGACAGCACAAACCCAACAGAAGTGTTAACAGAGGTTGGGGTGCCAGCTGGGATTTCCAGGTGAGACTGAACACTTACCCACAGAGCAGATGGACCAACGAAGACAAACAATGTAACAGGATGTTAATGAACCTCTGGCCATTTCCTGCACCCAGGTCAACCCTACCACCTTGCTGCAGGAAGGGCAGGATATCTGTGCCAGGCAAGTAATTTTATTGATCAAACCAAAGGCTAATCAAGCTGGAAGTTAGGAGACACCTGTAGTGTGGGGAAGCACACAGATATTCCACATTTCTATTTACAGTTGCAGAATATCACAAGTGACACAGTCAGCCATCTGAGCAGCCACAGGGAAAGCAGATTTCTGCTGTTCTAGGGGCAAGCACAGCAGGTGCTAACATGGCAAGGGGAAGCAAGAGAGAAAAACAGACCTGGGCTGAAGATGAGAGAGGACATTCCTGGAAGACTTGCCAACAAGGAGCTAAGCAAAATTTTTGCATGAAAGTTTCCTTTTTACCCTAAAAAACTCTTTAGTGGAGCCAGCTTCCAGGGTCCCATAGGCGATTTCCGTCTGCTTGGCCAAGTCCTCTGCACTCTCAATGGGAGAAACCATCCTTTCCACTGTGAGGAAGGCAGCCAGGTTAGCTGTGTAGGAGGATATGATGATCAAAGTGAAGAACCACCAGACACCACCGACTATGCGGCCGGAGAGAGACCTGCACACAAAGGGGAGAGGCAGACAGGAGGGGTGTGAAGGTCCAAAAGGTGCAGCTTGCTCTTGCAGGCCTGTCATTTACCCAGGTGCTCTCCTTAAGTCATGTTCTCCAGCTACTTCCAGGGAAGCCAAGGCTCTGACTCAGTTCTCAATCTACTGAAGATAGAACCATAAATACAGACCAGTGGGGTTCACCAGGTCAATTCCTCCACCAAGACTCCACATTTCTAAAAGAGATGCCGAATCTCAGAGAGGAGCTACAGCCTTAATGAATAATTTGCCTACCAACATTTTCTGGTTTGTTCTTAGCAGAGGGCTAGACAAGATGTTCCTAATAATGCCTTAAATTCTAAGCATCTTGCACAAGCTGCTATCAAATACCCAATTATCTGTAACCATTGGATAGTTTTAGAGATAAGCCAAGAAAGCATTAATTTATATTAAAATCTTTTCAAATCATATTTAGGAGTAAAAGATATTTTTTAGAGCCATGTCATAATTCATGCATTCTGCCTAAATTATTTATACACTCCTTCTCTACACACAGAGCTTCATTCCCAGTGGAGGATAACTTACAATGCTGTTTTATAAAGCCAGACATTCTGACAAGGGAGCTCCTGTCCATGAGAAACACTTCATTTCTCTGTGGGAGACTATGTCTTAGTGTTGCTTTTCTGCTGACCTGAGTCAATCCCCAGAAATATGATTTATCAGATGGTAATGGAGATTTCTCATTCCAGCTCAGGGCACTGGACCGGATCATGACAGCATGTGTCATGCTGTGCTGGGTCTGTGTGAAGCTGCTGTGACTTAATGTGGGTTAACACAACCTGACAACCACAACCTATATGCTCTGTTGCTCCAACGAGAAAAGAATCCTGTGCTGCTAATCACTGAAATTAGAGTTGGAAAGAGACTAAGCCCACACAGCCCACCAGCTGCAAGACTTATAGAGATTACACACTTCTAGTTTGTCCAGTCTGGTTTGAAGTGCTGCTGATATACTGGGAGCTGCTCCTTCAGACATCAGGTAATCCCCTCACTTAGATCAACCCAACCCAAAAGCTCTTCAGACCAAAATTTGAGATCACTGCCTAGCAGAAATTAGGCATTAGCTCTCACGCTTGCATTCACAGCACATGGGGCAGAGTGGAGAGCTCTTATTTTTCAGGTCTGCAGCCCACAGGCATGGTTCCAGCTACAAGACCAATGCTGCATACTCTGTCAGCATCTCATACAGTGCTGGATAGACAGAAAGCTAGGCACTGTTCTTCCACCCTATCTTCAACTCTCCAAGAGAGATGTCACCAAACAAGTCACGGAGATGAACAGTGATCCCATGGCATGATTCACCCCATTTATCCCAGGTAGAAGGAGGTCCTCTGGAGACCTCTGTTTCTATTGAGTTTTGAAAGATCCAGAATCATGTGGTTGGACAAGACAACAAATCTTCAAGGAGCTGAAGTTAGGTGAAGTAAATGTCACCATCTGTGGAGAATACCCAGAGCGGAGGGCTGACAGCACAAACATATTTACCTTGGGTTTTGTATTTGGAGAGGGATTGGAGAGGGAGGCGGCTATGGATTCGGCTCACATGTCTTCAGATTGATGGGGAAGAGGAAAAAAATACCTGTCTCTAATTAGTCTGGATGATGTGTGCTTAGGGAAGGAAGCACTCAGAAAAGGCACAGAGGCATTAAACAAAAGTAACTGGATAATGTCAGATACAACAATCTCTGCTGATGAAGGCCACTTTGAGCTGGCAAAATCCATTTGCATGGCAAATAATCACATTCATCTCCAGCTGCAAATTATACAGCCTTTCCTTCCTGATGAAGCTGGGATATTTCTGTGGCTTGTTTCAATCCCTTCAGCGGCAGGCAGCCGGATTCCTGCCTCTAGACCCTCCGCATCCGAGCAGTATTCATTATTGGCTTATCCCAAGGGGGCTGCCTGCTGTCAGCTGCAGATGGCTTATGCTTCCCAGCCCCGCACCTGGCACTGACAGCATGAAAAAGTAACTATAGGGTATTCAGACAGGGAGCAACAAGAAGGGCTGAGGAAGCAGGGAGAAGGGGTAGGTGATTCTTTCCCATGGGAGCAAGTCAGGAAAGGATGTGTGGCCCCATCATGCATTGTCTCACTTGGCCTCTGTCTACTGCTAGTGCTGCTCAGTTTTCCTCATTAAATGAGATGCTGCGAGTAGGTGAGTGCTCAACCTCATAGACAGTGGAGGAAAGAAGAGGAGATAAACAACTTGCTGTGACTGCAAGCATGGCTGATGCTTCATGTGCATAATTCTGTGTTACATACACTGCTAATGGGCAATGTCTGCCCTCGTTGCTAGACTGACTTCAAGCTAGAAGCTGTGAATTTAAACTGCTGTAAACATACAGCAGAGAAATCATTTAGTATATGGGTTCTTAAGGACATCGTCCTTTCAATCCATGGCTGTGCAGCATCCAACACAAGGGAGCTCTGGCTGCTGGGGGAATCTCTTGGAGGCTAGTGCAATACAAGAGGAAATAGAAGAATTGTCATGATGAAACACTACACAAAGAGATGTGATTCCATGGAATATTTCCATAGCTTGATAGCAGTGGACACAGGTTAAACAGGAAAAACTGGATTTCTCTGGATAACCACAATACTATTCAGATTTTAAGCCAATGCCCATGACTGCTTACCAGAAGTAAGTGGTTGGAAAGACATCCACTGCAATCTTGTTTTGTTACTCCTGCAGATCAAGTGGGAGAGCAGCAGCACTCCCATCCTGGGACGCGTTTGCAAAAGTGCTGTTGTAATTCAAGAGATGATGTTCCATTTCTAGAAGTGACTTCTGCACTTGGGAGCTAAAATCTGGTAGAAAGCTGGTGGGACTTCATGGTATGCCTGTGCTCTACTAATAGCGGTCACAGAGGAATAGCTGTACCTTGTACTTTTAAGTCACTCTTAAGGTTTGAATATCTCACTCCACAACGAAGAAACAGAAAATGACCTAGCAAAGTTCATTTCTCTTCACTAATGGGCAGTATAGGGTTTAAATCCCCTTGCATTAAGAATTGACATATCCACGAACTCATCCAAGCGTAACATGGAGGCAATCGGCTCTCTGCCATAGGGAAATGAGTTTGTGCCTCAGTCCTCTGCAGAGCTAAGGTGAGACGGAACATACTGGTTAGTACTTAAAAGATATCCCATAGCTATGATGTTTAAATTTGCCTGTTAGACATTTGGGTTTACTCTCATTCATCACCATAGTAATACCAGAGAAAAGCACTATCTAAAAAAATCAGACTAAAACAGGAAAGGATAACGGTGATAAGAGACTTTAATAACGGCTAATTTTGGGATGTGGAAAGCCATGAAACAGCTAGATGGACCAGACTGTACATTTTTCAATCCATATAATTACATCTGCAGCCATACTGTTCTTTCTTATACAGCCCAAATTAAGACCTTTTAGTTTCTTCTTCTAGCCCTGCATGTGCTTACTAAAATCATCTCCCATCCTCTCCCAGATTTACTTGGGGTTCTGCCTGCCCCTCACAAAAGCAAGAATGAAGCACTCTTTTCCAACAGCACTCTTGCAGA
Source organism: Meleagris gallopavo (assembly GCF_905368555.1). Lineage (NCBI taxonomy): Eukaryota > Metazoa > Chordata > Aves > Galliformes > Phasianidae > Meleagris > Meleagris gallopavo. Next base: position 11,916,183 of record NC_139418.1, read on the forward strand.
AACAGGTAGTGAATACTCTGCCCTCGTTATCTGTGGTGTACAATCTACTTAAAATTATAGGTGGTTGGGAACCAGAAATTCCGTACAGTGGAAAATTCTGAAATGGTAAATTAAACCTTAATATTCTCAATTAGAATGAAAAGATAATGGTTGCAAATGCCCTCTAAAAGTAGTATACTGAAAATGGTTGGCTTGAGTCCATCCGAGCTTTGCATTTTTCTACGAGTTAATGTTTCGTTTCTGAAAGGTATAATTTTGACATAGTAAACAATTCTGTTTCTCCTTTCTCATTACTCACACTCTTCTTTCTGCTTTTGTAATACATTGAACTCTTATCTATCACACATGTCATTTAGAAGGCAGTTCTGGAATGTGCCATTTTATATCTGTGTAATGAAAAAATTGAAAATGACCAAGATGAAATTAATAATTTTCATTCTCTTACTTAGGCAAAATGTTTTTTCTTTTTCACTTCTCACAAAAGCAACATCATTTTGTCAGTAGAAAACAGAAAAGAATTGTAAGTTCCTTTTGTTCTCATGCAGTGATTTTTATCATGTTCTAGCCTTAGAATTGATGCATTCTTCACAGAAAAAGGAGAATCATGCAGCTATAATCTTAAACAAAATACAATCCTTGATCAAACAATTTGCTCTTTGATCTTATCCCTTGCAGAAGGTTGGAACAAATAACAGGTGTTTGCCTCTGCATTACAATCTTATTAGAAGCAGCATCATGCACTTTTCAAAAAAACATTAATGATGTAATCAGAAAAATACAAAGTAAACATCGGTGAAAAAGTGTTCAAGCAGCGCCTCAGTCCTCTTCCACTTCTCCCTTCCCCCTTACCAAATGCATTTCATATGGAGAATTACACCTAAACTGACAGCGTTTTAATTAGAAACGCAAATCTGGGATTCTAAAGCCATAGTTGCTTTGGGAGGATTTCCCAGATTTGCTGTTACATTCTATTCTAATAACGGCTCACTTAGTCAACTGACATATTTGTCACTGAATGAATTAATGCAGAACTGTGAAAGAAAAGCTCTCATATGCCTGTTCTGCTGACTGTGGGTCAAATGTACTTCTGGTCTTCTGCCCACACAGATCCTCTGATCTCTGACACTGTTCACTAATTTGATACTGACTGTAGATAATTTCACGGGTCTGTCTGAGGGCTGACTTGGTAGTGCATTAGTTACAAATTTTTTGCTCCCATTTGGCTCTTAGCAAATTTTCAGCATTAAGCTTCATCAGCCCAAATGAGCTTAGCTTCTTCTGTGTGTCACAGACCATCCAGAACGATTGGTCTCACCATTTTATCTCTGACCCTGACACGAATCCTGGATTTATTTGGAAAGTCTGCAGCTAGCCATGGCCACAGGAACAAACTGATGTGGGGATTGAAGCTGGGATCAGCTCTGGGTACAGCCATCAACCACATCTGCAGAGCTCTTATCCTCTTACACTCTGCTGTGCTACTGAGTTTTGAACAAGCTACCATTTGTCATCAGTCAGATTATAATGCACATTTCCTTGTCTGTGCTGTATCATTAATTACCACACTCTTGTTAGTTTGCATTTACTCATTACCAAATCCTATCTCCTGGTACACGAGTCTGGAGTCCTGAGTGCAAGGCTGGCTTTAACACCAAGTGCCCAGAGATTCTTTACACAGACAGAGGTGGGAATGTTTTCCATTGACATTCGCATTTATCTCTCCCAGCGGTACAAATCAACTGTTCCTCATCTCACCTCACAACTGATCTGCAGAGGTAAGAACTGAAAAATTGAATTATCCGTGGGTAAAGTTACCTCCCCCCCCCCAAAAAAAAAAAAAAAGAGAGAGAGAGAAGGAAAAATCTGACATCCCCAAAGCCAAGATGCTGGAAGAAGGCAGTGGAGAATGCAGAACCTCAGCAGCAGCCAGTTCTCCAAGGAGCCTTAGGGTAACTTGCTGATGTAAATATTGCAATGACTGAACATATTGTCGGCAAATACTTAGAATATTCAGTATTCAAACAGGAGCACACATTTCTAGAAGGCTTTAATTATGTCACAGTTTATTTACTGTTTCTTTCCATCTAAGCTAATGGCCTTGGACATCAACGTCTTTCCCCTCCCCCACAGTTTCATCTCTTCTTTTCCATAATATGTTGGATTTCTTTTTTCAATTTCACTTTAACAGGCAAAACTTCCTTCTAAATTTAGTATTCCTGCTTAGTCAGTAATGCATCTTGTCACTTGTGGTACTCCTGCCATTGGAGCTAGGATAGCTGTGGTGTTAAGTACCAGCATGACTACACGGATCAACTACATGCTGTTTTCAAGACATTCACTTAGCATTTTGACAGGTAAGAGGTACCTAATGGCCTAAGCAGAGGACTAGCAGCCACGTGCTCTCTTTTGTTTCTTCGGAAGCCCTACCACCTTATGGGATCCTGGCTAGCGTGCCTCTTGCCTCTAACTCAGTTCCCAGCTGCAGGACAAGAGGATGATTCACATTTATAAACTTCACCTACGTGTGTGGCACAAGCCATTGGTCACCAGGTGGAATTTGGTTCTGACGTTCTTCTGTGCACATTTCCCCCCCTGAAACACTCAATCAGCATCAAATGGAGCCAGCTAAGTAGCAGGTAATTTACAAGCTCAATAGCTATCTGCAGGGTGTGTTCTCCTCTGGTCCTCAATGCCTATGCAATGCAGCCTGCTGTCACACAACCAACAGCTCACCTGCTCAACCAGCCAAGCCTGGTGTTGGAAGCATTTGATGCCATGCAAGCATGAACTAAAATGGTAATCAGCCCTTATAGACTTTAGCAGAATCCATGTGCCAACCTTGCTATAAAAACACAACCCCTGAGCAGAACTGGACTATGCCATTCACTCGAGGGAGATATCATCCCTAAGCAGTCAGAACTGGCTGCTGACATATTTATCCCTAAAACTGCAGGATTATACATACAATCCTCCCAGAGAACTGCTAAAAAAACACAGGAATGAAAAGGCAACAATAGAGAGGTGATGTGAAATACTGAGAAAAAAATAAGAGCTTGATTGAAAGGCAGAACAAATAGATCCAAGGAAGTACATGAAATCCTCTTCAATGTAGGTTCAGTGTGCTTCCCAGTGCTGTGATCCAAGCTAGTCTGAGGGGTGAATGTTTGGGAAGAGGCTTGCTGAGAAATGCAGTCACTTCAGGCTGCTCAGTAGCTCCAGTGAAAGGCAAAGTCATCCCCGTTTTGCAGTTTTGCCAGATATTGCTACAAGGAGAAGCATCTCTTGTCGTGCCTTTGAGCAAAAATTTCACTGTAAAAAAGGCTCTTCGTGTATTTTTCTCACTTTGGTGACATTTGTTAGCTTTGCTGAGAAACATTCACAAGGTGACAAACATAAAATTTTGTCAGAAACACTCGTTGGAGTGCCCTGGGAGATTCATTACTAAGGAACTTCCTCAACCTCAGGTAGCCCTGAATTTAACAGCACTCATCCTTCTTTTTAAACAATGGCCAATTATGCCCATGTCCTTTGCTGTGATATCATACGCTCTCTCTCATCTTCTGCAAAGTCTTCTTGATAAAAAGGCTGTTTTCTTTTTTCCCAAATATATAACATATTTCAGGATATATTTTACCAGTTCTTTTTTTTTTTTTTCCTCCCCCAACATCTTTCTTTAGTCATCTATATGTGCTCAGAGTTTAGAGCTCCATTCCTGATGTTTCTTCTGGTCAGTGTTATAGTAACTTAGTTCAGACCACTACCAGGATGTCTTTGCCTTGGTTCTTGAATTTATTTTTTTATCTATTTTAATCTGTCTTCTCCTCAGATTTCCCAATTTGAGAAGAGAGAGACCCTTTTCATAAGGAGAACATTTTTACGTAGGAAGGTTTCAATGTTATCAATATTCCTAAATTTTAACTTCCTTTTCTCTTCGTATTTGATTTAAAATGGGATAACTGACCAAGATGGCAGATCAGAAATTTTCTCAGTTTTTAATTTTGAAGCTTTCTTTTTTCTAGAAGAGCACAGCATATTCCTTATAGGAGTGGTAGGGAATGAGTCTGGACTCTTTTCCCAGCCAGTGCCTTTTAGAAGAGCCCTATGTGCACAGAAATGTCTCTCTCCTCATGTTTAAACTCCAAAACTGTGAAAACATGCTCAGTGTTTCTGCTGGCCCTATTTTACCTTCTAATATCCATTTGATGATTTCTTTTTGAAGGCTTTGGAAACACAGTTGAGATGAAAAGCTGCTCCCTGCCTCTGTCTGCCTCCCTGCAGCCAGAGATCTTATTGAGGGCTTCAGGGATTAAGTGAGGAGAAAATTCCTCCTAGAGGAGAGCATCCTGTGTGCTGGACTCCTTCAAGCTGGGTCACTGTGGACTTTGTGGCTCCCACGTATCCACGCTGTGCATGTACCTATTGTTGCTTTTTCCTTCCACCATACGAGGACATCTTCACTCTTCCTCTCTGTTCACACATTTGCCTCCTATTACTTCTCATCAGACTGCACTGGGAGAATTCATTAGTGTATATAATATGCTTTGAGGTTGTCCGAATAATGGTGCTGCTACACTTTTTCACTTCTATAGGCTCTTTTATCTGAAGATCAAAGCAGTTAGTTATCATTACCATGACTGGATTATTGCTGCTTAGCCTTTGGATCTAAGGGTAAGAAGCAGCTCTTCTGGGTAAGCGTTAATGAGAATTACGGGATGGTTTTATTAAATTAATTGAATGCCTTAAAGTGTGTTAATGCTGTAGAAAGGGGTGCATCCATGAGCTGTATGCCCTTTCCTACCACCTGATGGTTTGAGCTGTGTGCCCCATGCTGGCCTCTCGGATGAGTCCTGTGAGCAGCCTCTCTGAGATATTTAGTGCCTTGTCCTTCCAAACTGTGAGATCTCATCTCAAGATCTTGCTCTGTCTCAGTGCACTCATTGATCCCTAGAGAAGACAAAGCATTTTAGATTTCTTCCAGGCATGACAGTCATGAAAATATGCACTGGACCAAAACAAACTCAGAATGCCCTGGTGACACATTTGCTTGGCTGAAGCTTTTGAATGAAACAGAGGAAATAACAGAAGGAAGGAAGGTGTGAGGACAAGGTGGGAGGAGACTGTGTAACCTTGTTTGCTCCACATAGCCCAGACCTTAGCACCAAAAACATGACCTTCTGAGAAAAAACTTCACCGTTGGAGAGCAAAGTAACAGCTCTCTCCATCTTTACAACTCACACATCCTGGCATGCAGCACACCCAGCAGTGTGTGAGCTCCCAGTGGGAGCTCCACCAAAACTCCCTTTGTCCTGAAAAAACTGAGCAAAAAGTATTTCAAAGAATGACCGTCCATGTCAACTCCATGTGGCTTTAATCAGTCCTTCATTTTCCTTCCTACTTCTGTCTCTTTGTTTTTCCTCCATAAAATGCTTTTTTTTCCAGTTAACTCAGATTCAGCAAATCCTTCCCAATTAACAAAACAGCACCTCTTTTGGACTTTTATAAATTTGTCTTTGCTTGTTCACTGTTGTAGAATGTTACAATGAATTTGGCTCCCTGGCAATACACATATCTAAACTTATTGCACAATGGTGGTTGGGTTGGTGCTTCCCCAGTTACCAGGATAGGGAGCTGAGATGAAATTTGAGTTCTGGAAAGCATAATGGGGATACAAATCTCAAACTTCAGTGGAAGAAGGGGACTACTGTGAGCTTCTCAGACGAAGACGATGAGGTTTTGGCCAGCTCTGGGGAATCAAACCAACAAAGAGCAGCTGTAGATGCTCTGTGTGTTGTGAGCCAGAACGATTTCAATTGAGGAGCTAAATGTTCATTCAACTGTGTATCCAGACAGTGTGCAGATGATATCTCAGTGCTGATAAAAGTGATGTACAGCATATGGATGAGTTATTTAAACAGGGCTTCCCTGTGAAAACACACTCAGGGTTTCCCATCTTAGCCACAAAATTTTTCTGGAGAGCCTGCATTAAAGCAGTGTGTGACAAGCAGCCTTGCACAGGGCACAACTTCAGGGAGATGGAGGTCACTGAGCTCCTCACAACCATTATTCTTCGACAAAAACACTTGGCAATCTACCTAGCTATTAGGAGGATGCAACCATGTACATTCCTGGCTGCGGCTCAGGGAACGTCAGGCCCCAGCTGAGCCAACTGCTTAGGGATAATAGGTTATGAAGACAGAAGAAAATGAAAAGAGAAAGTGTGTTTCTATCACTGATTGAAAATCAGCAAGTTGGAGCAAAGCTTAATAGGGAGTCCTTGGAGCCCCCGAGGGGTTCCTGCTGGAATCGCCAAGAAGGCAGTCAATCTCATGTACCCATTTAAATCACAGTGTTTGACACACAAATAGCATGTGCCATTTCCATATCCCAAATGTCCTAATAAAATTTCCCAATAGATGAAAAATATCACCAACGCACTTCTAGTCTCCACTTTTTTTTAACTTTGTTTTCAATTAAAAAAATATCAGAAACATTTATTCATTCCTAAAAAAAATATTTGCAAACATTTTTAGCTTAATACATATGCGTTTGAGTCAAGTGCTCCAGTTCTCATTTTAAATACAGCTGGTAAAAAGATTAGTACACCTATCACTCAGTGAGGGGACTTTCAGCGCATTCCTTGCTATCCTGCAGCAACCCCAGTGCTGAAGGCCTGCAGCCAGAGTCATACAGGAGCCTCTAGATATGCCTGATAGCAAAACTACTCCACAGAACTGGATAGCAAATTATTCACTTCCTATGCCACATTTAGAACTTCTCAGGTGGAAGAGCATGGAAATCTAAGAGATTCATTTTTCCCTTTACAGATGAAATTGCATTTTACCAACAACATTCTCTCTGTTACTTAAGCATTTCCTTCTGAGACCCCTGTATCCTTCAGCATTTCGCCAAATGAAAAAGAGGACAGCAAGGATGACTATTCTAAGAGAATTTCCATTTTTCCCCAGCTGCCACATTTTGGTTGCCATGGCAGTGCACAGGCTCCAAAGGGCCCTGCTCAGTTGGATATTGTGCAATTTGTCAAGCTGCTCCTCTGGTGAGTCACTTTTCCTGGTTGTTTCAGAAATAAGTGTGGTCATCAGTTCTGGTGGTTGCAAATGCTGCTCTTACCCTGTGACCTGAATTCCCTCTCCCTGGACATAATTAACTCTGCCAGCTAGAGATAATTGCAAGATCATTTGGTACATTTTTGAAAGGAAAGAAGACTTATCCAAAAGTTCAAATACCATATATATATATATATATATATATATATATATATTTACTTTTATTCTTTAAGATCAACATGAGCTCATCTGTTCAAACAAAATGTCAAAAATAAAAGGTCCTGAGCTTTGTCCCCATGGACAAACCTCCAAGTCTTCCAGATTCATCCAACACTGGAGCAGCGATGGGGGGATGCCAAACCAACCCTGTCCCATTGGCAGCCCCAGCATCAGGTTGCTTGTGCTGCCCATGGAAGTGACAAACTGCTCTGTCCTTCTCTGCAAAAATACACCCTTCACTTTGAGTACTGGTACTGCAAAGATGGCACCAGAACTGTGTATCAGACCAAAAAGATGGGCAGACGCATGGGGCATCAGGGAAGATGCCCACTGAAATCAAGAAGAGTTCCCTGGCCTTTGCTCCAGGAATGATTTTAAATCCTTCTGATTCCTAAATGCATTTAGTTCTTATTTCCCTAAATCTCTGTTTTTAACAAAATTAGTGCCCTGCAAAAGCAAGTTACCAAAGAACAGAACAGAAATAATTCAATTGGTACAACCCAAATCAAACCTCACACTCTCTCACACACACACACACGCACAATTTGTCCTAAACAATTTGTGATGTAGATCTTGTCTAGAACTGAATAAAATCTTTCAGTGCTAGGAACGTTCTGAAGAAATTTGAAAGTGCAGCTACTTTTCAGAATCTCTGGAGGCTAGTTTAGAAAAAAACATCAACAACTTGTAGTGCAATTTTACTGTTATTTCCACCAGCTCTGTGGCTGAAGTCTCCTGTGGTTTTGTTCAATTGATCTAAAAAGGAATGTAAATAAAGAGGAAAAATGGCAGAGGAAAGTACTCAGCATTAATTACAGGTACATAATAAATACTGCATTTGCTCTTCCACAGATGTAGCACAACAGAGCGCCTGCAGAAGAGGCTGCAGTGAAATATAAGCCTGGCTGCATGCTGCCATAGATCAGTCGGAGTGCAGTGTTTCCATGTCACTAAAAGCAAATAACGATGTCCACAGGATAGATGTAAATACTAGACCGTACTTACTGACTGGGTAGCTGCCAGCATTTGTATCTCCCCACCTCTGTGTGTGTGCACTCACTGCCCATGGCAGCTCAGTCCCTCCTGGCCAGCAGCTCAGAGCGTGGCTGCAGCTCTGCACTGTGCCAATGAGTTGGGTTTCACTTCACTCTTTGTCTCCAGCCAGTCAATGAGTGGATCATATCTTGCTTTGGGACATGCTGCTATGCTCCCCACCATTTCCCAACTGTGCTCCCTTCTGGCACCTCGCACAGCTCAGCCAATGCAGAAACTCTTCTGTTCTTCCATCCCCACTGATGCTCTCAAAATGTCCCTTTTCAAGTCTGGCTCTCTCCCAGCCCCAAGCTGTGATGAAGGCTTCATTTTTCATTTCCTTCCGCTCTGTTCTCAATATAATGTGCAATTTCTATGAACAATTTCATACCTACATACAACCTGTCATGTCATGACAGGACTGCACATTTCCCTTCTACTCGTGGCATACTGTGATCTGAACCTAAAATATATACGTTTCATTCCCACAGCACAGTATATAGGATGCTTCCATGAAACCCTGTTCATTTTTGGAAATGCCTATTTAGTTTTCCTCTAACATGGCACAAATGATAGCTTTATTGACTGGGTGATGTAGTGTGATATTTATCTCACTGCAAGCTCCAGTGAGGACAAGGCTCCTCTGGTCACTCAGCCAAGAGAAAACGTGTGTATTCTATCTCATGGTATCTTCAAAGGAAGAATATATTCTGGGAGATATATTTTAATGGAATGTATTTCACTTTAGTCAAACGTAAGTTTTCTGAGTCAGAGAAAGGGTAACTGGATTCAATTTGATAGTCTCTAATACATTGGAGGTCTCTTTTAGGCTCAAACTATATGAAGAAACACATTTGGACATAAAAAATAGAAGACCAAGCAGGGAAGCTGACAGCAAAAATGTACTTTTTGTTCCCTGCTTTTTTGTAATTTTCACTGCAATCAAAATCATTTACTTCAGAGAAAATGATGGAGCAAATGAAAAATCCAGATGCCTCATACTGCTGCAGAGGAGGTCTGGAAGCCCGGATGCCACCTTGGTCTCCTCAATGGCCTCGGCTCTGTCTGAGCAAGCAATGGCAGCAGGGTACTGGATGGTAGAGAGGTCCCATTTTCCACAGCTGCTACACATGGGGGTTATTTTAAGCTCTGAACACAATTTATCAAATAACATTTCTGAAGAATGGTACAATATGAGTCATATTTACTTCACATTTCTCTTGCTGCAGGCTCTCACTATTGGCTGTGAGTTATTTACTACTTCTGAAGCTTGCTCTGTGAATCTCCTTTCTGGGACTGTATTTCACATTTAATGAGTGCTTTAGCAATTTCATGACTGTTCTCTGAAGTTGAGATGGCACTTCGCACAGCCGCATGGTTTAGGGCCCATTCCATACTTCACTGATTTCTGGCCATTACTATCTACCTGAAACAACTCACAACCCAAAAATATTGCTTCCCTCCCATTCTGCTGTGTTTCAGACACTACTTTGAAAACACAGATTTCATGGACAATGACAGGATCCATCTCACCTCAACAGGACAATTTACTCCATGTGGCAGTGACTGAACCACATCATGAGTCAATGATGGTGCAGAAGGGGGATCCCTGGAGGTGCTTAAGGCCAGGTTGGATGGGGCCCTTGGCAGTCTGACGTGGTGGGGGGCAGCCAGCCCATGGCAGTGGGTTGGAAATGGATAGGCTTAAAGGTCTCTTCCAACCAAAGACATTCCATGATTCTATGATAGCAGACTCCAGAGCTCACAGCCTCCGTTGGTCAAAACTATGCAGGTATGCTTGGGTAATTTAATTTATGACTTAGGAGGGCTGGATTCCTTGCCCATGCTCATGTTGCAGCCTCCAAAGGCATAACACAGTCTGCCATCAGCTATGCTGAAGTTTTCCATGACTGGTTGTTGTATGGGCTTTGTCACATTTGTCCAGGCTACACTTAGACAAGAAAGCTTCAGAGCTTAAAGAAACCAGTTGACCTCATCCTTGGAAGCTTCAGTCCTCAGGTTAAGAGGCTGTGAGTACATAGCCCATACGTATGCTCTGTCTCGAGTATCTACAGGTCATTAAATTCACAGTGTTCCTTCAAAGTGTTGGGTAGTTTGTGATCAGCATACTTAAAAGCCTGATTAAAGTTCTGGCTAGTAAGTCTGTCCTTTAAAAGGACACAACTTTCCTTCAAAAGCAAATCTTGGTCTCTGTGGGGGATTGAAGTTCCCTGGGGATTGGTCTGAGACCAAGGAACATACTTTTACAAGAGCAAGGAGTTGCTGCAAACCTCACTCCCCACTGTGCTGAGTGATGTGTCTGCAGTTTTGATCTTACTATTTTTTTTTTTTTGTGATAGATACATAGTGGCATATGCACTTGAAAACAACATGCTCTGCAAAAAAAAAAAAAAAAAAAACACCAAAAAAACAAAACAAAACAAAAAAACCTCCAGACAAATTTCCCCTACTCCTTCCCAAAACATAACTGAAATAAACAAACCAAAACCTCTACAGAAACAAAATACACCCCTGCATTTGCTCCTTTCTGCTGGGGAGAGAATGACAGAGCAGATGTATAACAGAAGCTATTTATGTTAATACATTACTGGGGAGATGCTGAGAGATTGCAGTGATAAGTTTAGAAGCAACTGTATAGCAAATGTATTGGAATAGAGCAGATCCCCACCTGCCCACCATGTCGTTGCACCGAGTATTCATTTGTAAGTGATGTGTCACAGGAATCCTGCACCAAGTTCGTGTGAAAAATACATGTGAAATACGGAGCGTGCTCAAAGCCTTTCTGTACAACAGCATCCTACGAAAATTCTCACCCTTCTGCTTCCTTCTTGCTTTCACATTTCACAGAAATATTCCACTCCACCTGCATCCATCCCAAGGATCCATCACAGAGTGCTGGGACTTACGGCAATTCCCATACCTTCAAATTCTCTGTTCTTGCAAGTATTTGTCATCAGAAAGTGCTCTTTTTCTTAATGGGAAAACATAGATTCCAATAAAATTGTAATTTTCATTATCAAGATGATCAAATAACATGAAGATAATGACACAATCGTTTTCATTTCCCATTTCAAAGCAAAATAAAACAATGCTTTGTAATGGTGATTCTAAGCATGTTGTTTAGTGAGATAAAATCTTGTTATTTGGATCAAAACCACTGAAAACCAAGTCCAACAAAACCCACAAAACCCAACACTTTTTTATGAAAGATAAGAATTTCAGAATTTACTATTCCACAAAGTCTGAGCTTTTCACCTGTCTGCACTCCTCCTTGGAACTGCAACAGGCTGTAGAAATGTCCCCAGAGGAAGACAATTCTCTTTCCTAAGAATAATGATGACATAAATAGCAATGAGAATGAAAATGGCCATAACCTGATCCTAACATATGGGGCTGTGTTACAAGACACAGTTGAATAATAAAGTTGAATGAATGAAGTTGAATTTCCCTCAGCAGGGAAGACTTCCTGAATGCCCCTTCTGGACTTCCACTAATAAATGATCAGATGATAAAATATATTCATAAAAGCTGTCACTACCAAATTGCCTCACAAGATCTCATCTCCCTGCTGTCTCAAGCTTATTAATATTTGGAGAAATTGACATCCAATGGCCAACAAGCTGGTGCTTGGCCTGCCCCTGCCATTCCATGGGAGTATGCTGAGCTGCTCTCCAATGGAGATGTGCCTCTTTTCATCCCCTGATTTCTGATGCCATCCCAGCAGTTGGAAAATTAACTCCTATCGCCTGTATTCACCCAAAGCACAGTGCTATCCCAGGCTCACCTCTGGTTCTGCCTCATATGAAGGTAGATATGCCACAAGAAAAATCCCTCAGACATTACAGATATTACTTACTGGATATACAACATATGCAAATAAAAAACAAAACCTATTATAACAATTCTCACAGCTATTTTGTTCCTATGTTTTGAATTCTTTTTGCTTTCTTCTTTCTTTTGTATAACAAGACATGAAGGCTAAGTGTATCTTGGGTTCCTTAATAGGCAAAAACTCTACCATAAGACTTTCAAAAGGAAAGCATTTATTTCCAGGCCTTATTTACAAATACACCTCTACTTGTGTCTCTATCACAGATTCACATCTTCTGTATTTCATGCAGTTTTTCAGCCACCTTGTATTGTGCCTGCTTTTCCAAGAAAAATTACCTAAAAGAAATTTTAACAGTGAATACAGAGAATAAATGATTCCCATCAGAAGTCCCTTTAGGAACTCTTTGGACTTTGGATGCTACTGAATGTTCAAGCAGCAGAACTATCGACTGAAATGGGAACCAAAAGGAAAACTCCGTACTTCTCTGACATTTCCAAAGGCCAATAATACTTAAAGCCACACAGTTCTCTCCATAATTGTTCAACAATAGTTTGGCACAGACTATATAACCTTTTATTAGGCATCTACTACATTATTTTTCCCTACTTTACTGGAATTATATAGTTTCCCAAAAATGCCAGAATGACCTTTTTCTAATAGCGACAAAGTAATGACTGACAAAAATTGATTGCAAATGGGTGGCTTTAGAAAATTGTCTGCATTTCTGTAAATTACCCCAGAAGATCTCAGTAGCATAAACTTAGAATGGTATTTTCTGTGGTCCCAAGTTTAAGGCCCAAGTTCACAGCTGAGAGACCATGAACCCTTAAGTCCCTTCTGAATTACAAACCGATGCAGAGAACTACAGTACTGTTCAGGAAGGATGGTCAAAGAACCCGTTCAGCTTCAAAGCATGCACAAAGATTAGATCACTTGAACTGGAATAAGGAAGGCAACCTACCTTGGAGAAATATCACATCCTTGCTGCATAAAAGCTCCCAGGGAGAACCAGAGACTGTTGAATATCCCAAACTCATTCGTTTGATCGTTGGCCGGCTGGTCCCGTCCTTCCTCAAACTCCTCAGTGTGCCACTCGTAAGGGCTGAAGCGACTCACCAAGAAGAGGACAACGCTCACTCCAATGTAGGCAAAAACAATGCACATCCATATTTCATAGGCCAAAGGGTCCAGAAAAGAGAACACTCCTGGTTTGGACTTCTGAGGCTTTTTTATCATGATAGAGATACCTAAGCTCATAAAAGGTTTGGAAAAGTCTATAACTTCTTCTCGAACCAGAGTGATGGTTAATGGTGCCACAGCCACATCAGCCCTCTGAAAAGAAGAGAAAGAGGAGTTGCATTCTGGTGATAAAGCATATCTACTAACTCCAGCTTATTTTACTTTGATCTCTGTTTAACCCTACTATCTGAAAAGTAATCAGACAAAACCAATTGCAGGAGAAATTGTTGAAAAGAAACAGCCTATAACATTGGTTGATTATTTCCATTTTATCATTACTGATCACTGGTTCTATTTTGAAATCACAGCGTTTCCTTTTCCAGCCACCCAGCTCCAGTGAGATTTATCCACTGATGTCACAGTCTGATGCAGAAGACTTTTGCTAAAAGAGCCTTATCATCCAGACATCAAAAGAAGTAAGGAAAGGCCAATCGCCTGAAAAAGGACACCAGGATGTTTACTTCCATCAGAAACCGCTTTTTGGTGGCGCAACTGATACAGAAGAAGAAAAAGTTCCAGTGACACTGATGTGCACTTTTCATTTATTTTATAATCAGCCTTGAAAATGGAAAGGGAAATGCACTGAAATGGTTGTCAGCATATCCCGTCGAGATCTCAGCAGGACTAAGATCATCCATTTCTCCAGCATGGCAACAGACAGACTTGGGCACTGATGCTCCCTGCACTACGAAGGGTAAATTGCACCCCTCTGAAGAATGACTTGAAACACTACAGATGGGGAATTATCGGAGCAAATCAGATCTAGAAGTGTAGGGTAAAGAGATAAATTTGAGCAGATGGAAATGAGTGATAAGACCAAAAATGTCAGGTTCACCAGACATTCAAGTTCAGGCTGGATGGAAATCCAAGCACCCTGATGGAGCTGTAGGTGTACCTGCTTTTTGCAGGGGAACTGGACCAATGACCTTTAAAGGTTCCTTCCAACTCAAACAATTCTATGATTCTACAAATCTATACTGAGTTTTTGAAATCTTACCTGTCTTCCATCCTGCCATTATCAAGTAAATATAAAATATAATAAAATTTGGAGATTCTTCTCATGAGAAAGTTTAACCTTTCAATACTTGTTCTTCCAAAAGTTGAAAGAAAAAAAATATTCTCTTAGCTACTGAAAAGAAAACACTTTGACATTTCTATGGGCACAAAATGTGCTGTACCATCCTGAATTAAAATGTTTCCTTTGGGCTGATTATTTATATCAATCCCCAAGACAGCACAGGCTGACGGAAGGTGGGGATCCTTTTTGCTCTAGGGCTTGAGACTGTTCTCAAGACAAGACCTACAGACAATGGAAAAGGGGGAAACTTACCCCATAAACAAGTTCTCCCACCATGCCGTTCCATGTTTTGGTGTCGGGATCCCGGGCTCCGTACTTCCCATCTCTGACAATCTCCAGCCTGTAGTGGTAGCCAACATGCTTTGCAATCTCAGCAGCAAGCTCCACACAGTAGCCTTCATACCTTTCATTGCCTTCAAACTGGTTGGCGTTCTTCTTGAGCATCACATATGGGTCTTCCTGGCACAGAGGAGACCAATATTGAGCCACATTCCACCTTCCCAGTCCTTTAGAGACTCAACAACTTTGCTTACGGTCTGCTTGAAAAGCCCTAACTTTGTGCTCATGTACCAAAGGGAACTGTCAACAAACAATGGGGTAAATTTAGGAAGTGTAGAGGGTAATTTTTTATTCTGGTGTTTTCTGTTCATTTATGCAAAAACCGTGTCCAGCTTCTGCAGTGATAGGCCTCAGGGCAGTGGAGATACCTGGGGGGAGGGTTGGGTGACAAATCTTTCATTGTGGCTTGGTAAGGGTTATTTAGTACATTTCAGCTATGAATTTTTAAAGGAATGTCCGCCTGTGTGGGCACAGACAGAGACAAATCTGCTGGGCATGAGAGAGCCCTGAAGATGTTTAATTCAGTTTGTGTATTGTGTCTTCTTTGTAGGTTTACAGCAAGCATTCAACAAACAAGTTAGTAAAATTTCATCTGTTTCTGCAGGGTGATTGTATACAATGACACACTACATGATACCATACATTATGGGATACTTATTGTTCCTTCATGATTATAGTGGGGATTTGTTTTTAAAGCTATGATTCAGTCTCTCTGCACAATACAGCTTATCCTTCCGAAAATTACAGCCCACATTCTGTGGGCTAAACACAAAGCACAGGTATAATGTTCCTAATTTACCTATGCTGATGCCTCTACTATCTTGTCATAATCTTTTGTATTTTCTATACTTAAGCATGAGAGCTCTTTAATACCTACTTAATTAGCCACAGCAATTTTCAGATACCTTTATGGACCCGACAGGAAACAGTAAGTGCTGTTATTATTATTGTTATTATTGTTATCGCTATTATAAAAATGATACAGTACAAAGCAAGGTGTGCAAAGGGGAAGAGGCAGTCAGCACATCAGGGAGAAGAGGGCTGGAAGTCCCAGCACTTACTAGGATCGTTGTGACTATGTACGTCCTGTTCTGGAGGCTCGTGGACTCGTTGCCGGTTTGAGTGTCTATGGCTACTGGAACTAACTTTTCATCTTCATTCCAATAACCAATCTGCCAAATACAAATCCAGGACAACTTATTGATATCTCTTTGTAATATTAACCAAGATATGTTAACAGGGTCATTCAAAAAGGGGCAGATCTCTCTGCAAGTTTGTACTCAGCCCAATATCTCCCATCCTACTTCTTGATATCTTCTGAGTGGAGAATCAGGATTTCTCCTGTCCCACCATGCCTCCAGCCTGAGAATAATATGCATGATTTACTACATTCTCTCTTGTAAACACATAAAAGCAAACAGCACACAGCAATAGATTATCGCAATTCTCTGTCCTATCTCTACTTCACGAGGTCACATTTTCCCTGTGTGACTTCCGTATACTTTTCTAATATGTCTGCTGCCTGTCCAGATGTGAGAGGGTGATAAAACGCTGCTCTTCAGCTGGAAGCCTCTGTAAACATAGAGCCAACTCTTAGGATATCTTAAGACAACAGAAGGAAAGCATCAAGTGAGAAAAGAAACAGAAACAATCCTGGTCGGTGCCAAAAGGTTTGAAGTTATGAATAAAAGCAAACAGAAGAATTTGTATGTTAAAATGTGCCTATTAATTAGGGTTGGGCTGATCTGTCACTACTTGGAGGTAAAGTAGTGTGCCAACGAGTATCAACAGGAAGATTGTTGAGGTTATCCTCTTCCAGGGCTTGATTTGATAAGGGGAATTCCATCACCTCATGTACATATGGTATTGCCTGAGCTTTGGTCAAGTGAAAGGAATTTATTGTAACAGTAAATGGGAAAGGATATTAACACAGGGCATGAGCAGGAGTTGCTGATGGCAGATTACAGACTGTAACAATAGAGGAAGAAAAAAACTCTACACAGGCGTCTCATCTGTCTTCATTGCACAGAGAAAAGGAGAAGAGAGTGAGGAAAAAGCTTCCAAAACTCTGCCCTGGGGCAACATAAATGGAGATGAATGGGTTTTTTTGCACTTTTATCCTGGTGGATCTAAGATAAAGCATGCGTCCTGTCAGTTACATGCCTTCTAAACAAATATTTCTGTCAGTAAACGCACAGCAAAATCGAGACATTTAGCTGTCCTGCTGCTTCTCCTCTGGATCCCCTCTGGACTGCCGTCATCTTTCCTGAAGTTCAGAGCCCCAAACTGGACATAGTATTACATTTATCCTCTTATGAATGGCAGATAGAGGAGGAAGATCACTTTGAATGCCTTCACATTGATAATTGCTTTATTTTTCAGTGAGGAATTAGAATTATTTTTTTTGGACGATGCAGCTGATTCCTGCTTGGATGTGGTGGGCTTTGGCCTGACATTGGCTGCTCACAGGTAAAAGTGAGTATGGAGGATGGGAGTTGTGGGACTATCACTGTTTGCAGTTTTCTCGGTTTCAAACAAGTATTTTACACTTCAGGGGTGAGGGGATGCAGAGGGGTTGCAGTGACCGCTCCATTCAAATTATTCAGCAGATTTCCTTTATCCACAAAATAACTCTTTGTTCTTCAAACAGGCAATATCTAAAGTGGGACGTAAGTGTATGGAGTCAGACTGGCAAAGTGTTTCAAGGCCTCAATGCACCTGAAAATTCAGATTTTTCAGAGTGCCTGGGATACAGAAAGGTACAAAGACCTCAGAACAGTAGCAATACCTCCATAACTATCAGGACATAGAGGGTAAAAATCTTGTTGCTTTAAGGAGAGCAGAATCAAATCAAAATTAAGGGTTCCCTCGCACTGCTTAGGGCAGACAGGTTCCTTCTGGCTCTGTCTTGGTTCATTTCTTAGAAATGAAAATCGGGAGAGCAAAAACAGACAGTTGTGTAGCTGGGCCTGAGCCAAAGTGTCCTGTCAATAGCAAGACTGAGTGGGCCAAGCTTTCCTTTCCTAGAAATCCCCACTCCACAGCTAAGATGCCCTTCTTACTCTTGATAACCCCTTCCGTATATTGCATTTTTTAGTAATACACCATGAGTTCTCTGTTGTGCTTGGCTTTGCTCATGCACCTAAGTACACCATAGGAACAGAGAGTTGATGCCAGATGCAGGAGCTTTAGTCACTTTCTCCATTACCTTTCTGATCCCATCGTGTTTCATCTCAATCACATGGAGGGTGTAGTTGGTCCTCCGCCCCTTCTCATTAAACTGAACGTTGCCAGACAATCCTTCAAAACGGACCTTAAAGACATAAATATCAGTGAGAAGAGCAAATAGATCAGCATCCCAAGCTCTTAATAAACCACGCCTCTTGAAACTCAGTGGTCCATCACTGAGCTCAGTGATGCATCAGAGCCAGATTACATGTGGGAGCCCATCATCTCTTGGGATGCAACAGACAGCTAAGTCAGCTCAGAATGCCTCAGGCTCTGTTTGTGTTGTCTAAATCTAGGAAAGATCAAGACTTGGTAAAGAACTTGTCAGGCCAAATCAGGAACTGCATTTGCAGGAAATACGGAGCTGTGGACACAGCTCCCAGCTGTCGCCTTTTGAGAGAGAGGAGTCTATCAGTTAATTTACCTACTTTAATTTAATTACCTGCTGCACTAGCCTATTTAAACCTGACTATTCCATACTGTAAATGAGATTTACATAGGAAATTTTGAATCATAAGTCTCTGCTGATAACACTGCCATGCTGAAGAGCACTGCTCAGGAACCACATACTATTTCCTTAGTTTTTCCTCTCAATGTGACTTGTTGCAAAAGATCAGGAACCTGGGAAAAGGAGTTTCCCTAGTCCCTAGACTAGGGAAAAAAGATTTGTTCTCAAACTTTCTTCTTGTTTTGGATAAATCTGTACTCTCTGCAATGGAAGGCTTCCCACATGCAAAATGAGAACAAGCATTTAATTGTCTTTTAAAGTGCCCTGAGAATCTTAGAATGAAGACTCTTTGTGAAGAAATGAGGATATATCACTATGGATGACATCAGCTGATAATCTGCTCAAACTGTGTTTATTTTCCAGGTATATCACGAAGGTTTGTCACGAAAACGAACATCTGCCATTGTTTTCTGAAGCTGCTTCAAGTCAAGAGTTTATATTTGGTAAAATTTGGAGAAAAGTGCTTTTCTCTCCTCACAGAAAACAACAGGCCCATAAAAGATAGCTCGGTTGGAAATGCACCATTATCTTAAACACTCCATGCTTCCTTTGTTCCGTGGCCCCTTTTACCTTTTCTGACTGACTCTGAAGCTCAGTCACAGGTGCTCATGCTTTGTAGTTTTATATGCATTAAAAGCCAGGTGTACTAAAAGCAGTTCTTTCTATCTGTAGGAAAAAAATCTTAATCCTATGATAGCCACGTAGCATTGACATAGTAAAAGGAGCCTCTCCCAGCACAGCTATTCTGTCATTTACCATCTTAAGACCCCTCTCAATATTCCTTTTTTATCGTTTCATCGACTAAAATCATTCTGTCTTTACAGCTTTGTCATTGATCCAAGAATTTATTCTCTTTTTCATGAGAGAAAGTACCCCGCCCTCTGGATCATAATAAAATACAGTGAGGAATGATTTCAGCGGTGCTCAGTGCAAATAAGTCAACTGGAGACATGGACAACTTAAACACACTTGTGTGTGAGATGTGGTTCTCTGCAGGAAGAGGAGGATGCTTTTGTGGCCATCCAGTCTGTTACTCAGCAGTTCAGGACCAGCTACCTGCTTGCTAAGCTTGGTTACTAAACAACATTAACAAAAAATACCTGTGAAAAATTACAGTGATCTTCCTGAAGTATTGAGAGCTCAATGTTCTGGTTTAAAGCAATGCATTGTGAGAATTTCCTGGGAAAAAATACCCCTTACTTCTCTTTAATAAAAGCATACATTTTGTGAAAATGTGTCAGATTTCTGTTTTTAAAAAACTGCAGAATGTTTAAAATTGTTTTTCTTTTTTGGTCCTGCTATCCTTGACTGCTTCCTACACTAAACAGAAATGAGGCAATTCAGGAGCTTATTCAAGACATTTCAGTTGAAATAAGTGGAGAAACTTTTTTTTTAACGGCTCTTAACGTTTCAGGCATTAGAAAATGGGAGGTGAAGAGAGAGAATGCTGTGAATATCTGTAACAATTGCTGTAATTGTGAGTCTTCACAGAAAGGATAACTCAAGCCTTCAATCTAATCTTAAATTCTTTCCATTTCCATTTTCCTCTTTCTGAAATGGAGTCATTGCTAAAATACTAAATGCTGGAGGACTATTAAATTTGTAGTTAAAATCTCCTTTGAGGATTCCTTCCTTCACTGCATGTTTCAGAACCTTTAATTTTGACCATCACAACTGAACTGGCCAAACTTATTGAAAATTATAATTTTTTAAAGGTTAAGAAACAATTTTGGCAAATAGCTCTACGTGTTCTTTGACCCAAATCACTGCAGTTGAAAAGAGTTTTGAAATCGATTTAATGAAGAGATCAGAAAAAATCAGAGGTGATTATCGAGCACACACATAGAATTACCAAGACTAATTTTGATATCCTACTCTCGTAAATTCAATAATGAAAAACACCGGAGAGCCCTTGCTCATCATATATCTTCCAAGTATTTAATGTTTATTAGCTAACTGATCTCCCTAATGCATCAAAAAGGCAGATTTTATTACAGGAGCTTGGAGAAGCTATGACAGTGATTTGCCCAAGGTCATACAGAAAGTCAATGACAGGCTTGGGAACACGTAAAATATAAGGAATAAAATCAATCTGAATGCAAGATTTGGTTTTAGAGGAATTTTTGTTTACCATCAAATCAAAATACGTGTAAAAAATTAACGTAAGATGAAAATTAGCCAAAATTATTTTGTTCTTCTTGCCTTAAGGAAGGGGATGGGATAAGCTATATTTGGATAACACTGAACTAGCAGTATTTGCAAGCAAAGAATCCATCTATTTTTGAAACAAATGTAGCACAAACTATGAGTAAGAAAGTAGAGAATGTGTCTGAAAAAAGAAAAAATGTTAGAAATGAATGTCAGTTCTTAAATTTAAATAAGTATTGTAATGTTCTACCTTTCCAAGTCTTTGAGAAGAGTGTATTATTCTTTTCCCTTGCTGTAAGTTTAACATAAGTTTTTTTGTTTTTTTGTTTGTTTGTTTAAAAATCTAAAATTCTATGTAGGATGAAAAAGCAGGTTAAGGAATAAACTTTCTCAATAGCTGTTATTAAGGCTTTTCCCAATACTCACAGTATGAACCAAGCTCTAATGTAGTCTTAAGGAACATTGTGATGTCAACCAACACAGATGGCAAAATCCATTCAATTTCGAATGTCATTAGAAATCTGGAACAAAAGCTGAGTTCACAGAGAATTGAAGGAGCTTCAGAAAATGTGATCTAAGCTGGTCTGTCTCTTGGAAAGATAAGAATAGGGACCCATGACTTTACAGGATAATATTTTTGTTTTTCCATCCAAGAACTCCAAAAGATCATGCTGGATGTCAACAGGAAAAAAAATTCACTGGGCTCAATACCTGGGTCTTATCTGGAAGAATCGGTTTCTTAACCCAAGCAAGTTATTTGGGCATTTCTGCTGCTAGCTGCCCCTCTTCCCCTACCCATGTGTGCTATGTATGGCCACCCCCACGGCACGCGCATCAGTTAGGTTTCAAACCTGCTGCAGTGCTCTCTGGATGTCGATTCCTTGTCCCCAGGGCACGGCCGGGTTGGCGAGGCAGTCCCCAGCATTGCCACGTCGGGAGATGTCAATCCGCTGCCTCCGCAGGTTCTGAAACGCCTCAGCCATCACCCGGACCCCATCGTACGTAAGGGCTGAAGTGTACTAGAAAGAGAAGACGTTTGCCCATTAGCCTGAGTTGATCTCTGCTGTTCTGTTAACTTTTCAGATTTTTTGCTTTGTTATCACCCTTCCATCTTTGGAGGATCCTTTGTGTGATCACTGATGTCTTGGTTACCTGTGGAAGTTGGTGCTTTCTCTTCCAGAGGAAAAGAGTGAGGAGGAAGCTCTTGATTCGCCTTCTGCTGCCTTCAGACTGCACTCAGCCTTCAAAGCTACTCCCTTGTTACCCAAATCTTTCTGTTTAATTAGAATCATTGACCTGAACTTTCAAGGAATGCATTATACAGTGAGAATGTGAGATGAAAGATATGCTAAACCAAGTAACGAGTCACTTTTTCTTTCACAGATGGAGTCCAGAAAATTGTTGCAACGTGCAAAAAATCCGCAAAGGATGAGTTTATTCAAGCTGAAACTTGTGCAGAAAAGAGGTAAAACTCTGGTGTGAACAGCAACCACTGGCTTTAATTCCTTCTCCCGTGATTACCTATGGATTTATTTGTATGAACTTTTTTAAAACTAATACTTCCAAGATTGACATTTCTAGTGCTAAGTGTTTGCCAAAAGTGTATTTGTTTTCAAATGGCAGATAGAAAAATAAAACCGCCTCTCCCCTCTGCCCTTGACACTTTCAGAATCGTCTGCTTTGAGTTAGGAATAAATTAAAATGTATTTGTCCTCTATTGTACCCACTGATTTGACATGTTCAGAAACAACATCTGGAACAGCTTTATTATCACTGCGTGGGAGTGACTTGAAGTGGACCAGAAGGACCCTAAATTAAATAGTTTTCTATATCACTTGCCTTTGGCCTCTTCCAGTCCACACGAGGAAGCTCCCTGGCATCGTTATTCCTCCACTGCTGCATGATCCTGGCGGGAACAGTATCCGTGTAATTCACCAACTGGAAGCCAGTGACGTTGGCTCCGCTCTCCCTGAATTTCGTCAGATCGATATCCATAAATCCCTGGTACAGGACAGAAACAGGAGACACTCATCAGATGAACCATCTCTGGGTGGTTAACAGGAAACCTGTTTACCTATGGATTTGACAGTCAGCATAGGAGAAATCTCTTCCCTTTGCAAAGTAAGGCCTGATGCTGAGAGGCTCCACTCTCTGAACGCAGGATGAAATTGTCTCTTAGGCAACAGAGGGACTCTGACATAGGCACTGGAGATACACTGCAAGCAGTGGGGAGAAGAGGACGTTGTTTGGTGTTCTCTTTGGTGTCCTCTCTTTAGCAGTACTGCTATACAAAACTATTTGCTGTTCCCAAAGCAGGTGCTTGAGCAGAGCTTCTGAATCCATTTGCTCTCAAATATATGATGTCACTGCGAGTTAAAAAAGCTAGGGCCATCCCTCCCACGAGACACTGGTCAGGTTCCCAAAATGGTGCTCAACTCTGCACAGGCTGGGGGGAGCTAATTAGCTCATTAATTTCCAAGGTTAGAATTAGGCCGTCAGATGGAAACCTGTTGTGAGAAAAAACAGCTTGCAAGGAAAAGACTAAATTGCCCTCTTACATCAGTGTCAGACCAAGAGAGTCGTAAGTGACTCAAAAATGTCTTTAAAGACTTTCACAGCTTTTCTTCCGGCTTTTTGTAAGCAATTTAGCATCCACTTACAGGCTGAGAATTGGATGGAGATGTACAGATGCTCTAAATAGATGATTTGTTTAGTTTCAAAGTGCAGTGATTTAGGTTAAAAAAAAAAAAAAAAAGAAAAAAGAAAAGAAACAGTGATACTTCGTGAGTATGTATTTCTCAGAATGCTGGTTTAACCCACATCAATCTTGTATGTAATTGCCAGCGTAGGGGTTCCAGAAAGCCAGAGCTGTGATTAATGAATAGAAAATGCAGCATGGTAATTGTCTCTGACATCTTAATGCATTTCAGGCCAAGTGGTTTTTGACACACGGAGCTCCTAAGGTTCAGTAAAAGGGACCTCACAGGTTGCCAACTGGTTATTCATGGCCAGGACCAAATTGCACTGACATTTTGCTCCTGGGAGGTACTCAGGGGAAAAAGATCTGTCAAAAGAAACTATCACACAGCAACTTGAAGTGTGTGCCACCAGCTCCTCCTTGGAAGGCCCACAAAGACATGAAGGAAGGTCCAAGTTCACAACAGAACGTAGGATGTCTGGTGTCCTTAACCCCTTCAACAAGCAGAAAGTTCAGAAAGGATGGTGACACCAAAGACAATGACAGCAGTGGTTGGAAACACTGCCTTTCACTGTTTTCCTCAAGCCCAACCATTCTAAAACTGAGAGCGTGGAGACCTCTCAAGATTTTCCAGTTGTTAAAGGAAGTTGGGGCTGTAGGGAACATCATTAACCTTGGATATGCCTTTGCGTTTTGAATGTTATTAACTGCTGAAAAAAACTGTTTTTACCTGTTATCCCTCCTCCACGTGCCCCAGTACAAGGTCAGTACAGGACCTTGTACTAATTACAAAGGAATTTTAATTACTGCACCACTGAAGTCTGCTCAGAGCACTTCTGAGTGACATGAGAGCAAATGAACTGGGCAATACCAGAGGTCAGATATTTTAGAAAGCAGTTCCTAGAAGAAGACAGTTCTTGCTGGCTAACATATAAACAAGAATATATTGAATTTTATACAGGCTGTCACTTGGAAATGTTTCTATTGGCAACGCAGCATCAGGAATTAAATACACTTATCTGTCTTGCTGGAAGATCAGTCCATGCTTGTAAGAATGATTAGAGCAGATGAATCACAATATTTGCAAGCAAAGAAGTCATCAATCACCTGGTATCTTGTACTAGCTACACGAACATGTTGCAAAAAGGGGACTTTTTATATAGTCTTCAATTGACCATACTTGGAAAATTGAAAAATAAAGGAACGAGATTGTCCAGGCTAACCCTCAGTGCATGGGAGAAAGGGAACCGAGGCAAACAGAGCAGCTGTGGGATATAATTATCTAACCCAGTGGGATAAATCATCACCCACTGCCTAACTGCAGAGCACAATGACACTACCTAAGCAATAAATACAACATAACATCACTAATATTAATTAACGTGTGGTTCAGTTTCACATGAGGACATCAGGGAGAGGATTCTGGGGAACCTGAAGGCTGCAGCAGCCCCGCTCTGCCATCCCTGTGCCTGCCTGTGCCTGCACACTGTGCGTGCTTGTATTGCATCCAGCCCTGGCCAGGGCAGTACAAATATTAATTATGCAACGCCTCACTGCCAGGAAGTTCTAAGGGAAAGAAGATGTAAAGTGAATCATGCTTCCTTTACTCAGAAAGTCTGTCTGACATCAGTAAGTGACTAAGGAGAGACTGCAGCCCACTGCTGTGGGGCAGCAGACGTACTTGCAGCAGTGTGGTTGGTATCGACCCATTTGGAAAAGAATCAGCACAGAAATGCTTCCCTTCACCATCAAATCAAATACAGCAAGAAGTGAAGAAAGCTGGAATGAGGTTCTCTATGGGACATTCTCAGCCAAAACGTTTCCAAAAAGTATTGTCAAAAGCTCTCTTTGCAGCCATGTCTGGAGCATTGGGCTGGACAGAGAAATAAGCTCACAACCCAGAATTCACTGAAATGTGATTTCTTTTGGGATCTTTAAACCTGGACCACTCGGGACAAGTATCCGTGGGCAAGCAGGTATGTGGCCTCTCCCTCAACACTGCTGGTGCCCTGGAGAGGAAAAGGAACCATAGAATGACAGGCAGAGGAATGCAGCAGTTCGTGCCCAGCCCTGTGCTGTGCCCACAGCTGGGGCAAGCAGGCAGAGCAGCATCCAGGGGAACACAGAGCTCCCCGGGCTCCCCATGGGCACTCAAGGGAGGCAACCTCCTGCAAGCACAGTTCTCTTTGGGATCAAGAAAACTACACTGGAAGGGACGCAGCAGCAGCAAGCTCACCCCTGCCCTCCAGCAGCCTTAGCTGTCCCTTTTATTTAAATTCACTTTGCAAAGTCATCTCTGTAAATCAGAGTGTGGCCTTCTGCCTTGTGTGTGCTGGGAAAATGCCCGGCTTTCTCTGCACGCTATCAAATCAGGAGTCTGACGATAAACCACAAGAATCTGGACCCGTCCATACTGACAGCAGCCCTCCTCCACACCTGCTCTGATTCACAGCATCTGCAGCGCAGCTCACACAGCAGCCAGGCTCGGTTCAATGCAGGGAAGTTGCTCTTTAGCCCGTGCTATGGACTGTTCTCTCTGCATTAATGAACCTCATAAAGCGATTGCATGGAAGAGCCCTGCTGTTAGTAAATAACATAGGCAGCTGGTAAAGACCTTCAAGTCTTCAAATAGAAAACAGGGCAGTGCTGGGAAGCATTTTTTCCTCATATTGTTTTCCTTGCTTCGTCTGTTCTTTATGCTGTGCTTAAACTGAAATCATTTTTCAGCCAAAGGTTGTTTTACTGTCCCATTCACTGCTTTGCTTCCTGGGAGAGATGTCAGCAAGTCACACATTTATATTCCTCTCCACTGTGTGTGAGCTCAGTCATCAAAGGAAATGCATAATGCAAGAAGACTGATGACTTGAAATGTGTCTCATGAATCCATCTTGATTAACTGGTCCAGGAAGGATCTACCTTAAAAAGAAAGTCCCCAGAAATTATCCAGCTCCTTATTTATACCCTGAGCATCACCAGGAGCCAGGGCAGTGAGTGGGCAGCCCGGATTGCTGTCAGACAGTGGAGGAAAGGCTCCCACCTGCATGACTGCCCTCCTCAGGCCTGTCAGCACCATCCAGCTTTCTGCACATCATCCTTCTCCTTCTCTTTTCTCTTCTTTGCTTTTTCTCTTCCCTTCTGCGCTCTCTTTTTTTTTTTTCCCCCTTTCGCACTTGAATCCTACACTGAATTATCCCTTCTTAAGCAAAAACTGTTCAAACAATTCATCCAAACTCACCCAGAAATGTGTGACAGTAATGAAAAACTGGCCCAGTTCTCTTTAGATGCAATCCCTGCATGGTCTACAACGCCAGACTGCCTCCTGCTACCAGACTTTATGATTATAAGGAACACTTGCAAAAAGAAAACAACTGCTTCTGAATGATGTGGATCAGCCAAGTGAATGCAAAGTGGTTCCTGTCATTCCAAGGTATGCTGGTGTCATTCTAAAGGGAGCAGGAAGTCAAGCATTTCCAGATGGAGCATCTCTAATCTACCAAATTATCTTCAAGCTTGACTTGTCCAGGAAAGTATCATTCCTCACTCCCCTCACTTTGTATTAATGAGGGTACATCAGAAAAGAGCCCATCTGCTTCAGTTTCATTCCAGCATGCCTTCAACAGAGAGAACTTCTCTTCTGTAGAATTATGAATATGTCAAATTTCGTTGTAGCAGTAAAACATGAGAATCCTCACTATAACATGGAGGCAAAGAAGAACAGGAAAATAATGATGGGAGGATGGGGCAGTGCCAGACAGGGTTCCAGTCCTGAAGCCTGGTACCCACTTTGTGGGTACAAGTGAATGTGCAGATCTTGCTGGAAAGCTCAGTCCAGCCACTTTAGGCAAACATTTGCTCTTTAGAGAGCTTTCAGAGCAGCAACTGATTTAAAGGCTTGGGAAACATGCCGTGTAGTGACAGATTCCAGGACTTCAATCAAAGATATGATTAAGGGTTGACCTGATCACAGTTCACAAGGACCAAAACTTCAGTAATGGAGTATCTAGTCCAACAAACAGAAGCATAAATCTGATGGAGGAAGGTGAAGCTAGGCAAGTTCAGACCAGAAATAAGCATTGATGAAGTCACCAAGAAGAAGCTGTTATGGATTTACATGTCACCTCTTGCAAGCTGAGCTGGGTAATGGATTAGATGACAGCAAACCTTTTAGTTTAACAACTTTACTCTTCTATGATTTAAGCAAACACATCTTTATTTCCAACAGCTGTGGTATATCCGTTTATTACTCACCTGATGCTCAGTTTTTTAAGCTGCTGTAAGTCACTCGTGCTTTTGAGCCCTCATTAGCTGCTGCAAAAATCCTTACAAAGGCTGCAGCTCATATTGTCCTTTGTGGGCAATTTTTATATCAAAAAACTAGACAATTTTCTGTTATGTGAGACAGTCTAATTCAAACAAAAATTAATTCAGGGCACTCCTGTCTCTATCAGTAACTTAGATGAGATAATGTTACTGGAGTTTCTTCTGTTTAGTAATCTTGAATCGGAACAGAAAAATCTGATTGGAACTGAAACTGGAAAACCAAGTTTTTTGGTAAATCTACCTGCATCACAGTCTAACTGGTATTATTTTTAGAGACTTAAAAATAACTTAGGACATCTCTTTCCAACATTAGAATAGCAGTTTTGCAAGCCCAGGCATCCTGAGACCCTACCAGCACAAAACGCTGGCGCTGTATGCATCCTTCCAACTCCCACGAAACACTTTCAGATCGGTTACTGATGCAAACCTGAGCACTGCTGACCTCAGTTGCACCTTCAGCCACTTTTTGGAGGTAAAAAAAATTGACATGAAGAGGCACAGTGAAACCAGAGGGGACACAAAGCAAACAAGCAGGCTTTGCCTAGCTCCCACACAAGGATCTCTGCTGTCAAAGCTGCTGTTTTGGTGCCCTTCAAATCCTTCAGCGCTATTTGCAAAGTGAAACACTGTTCATGGCTGGACTCAGCACTCACATATATAATAAATATCAAATGGCATAGGAAAAAGTGCTTACCTCTACTAATCACCTCTGCTCATATCTTTACTCTTCTTTGCTACCCCTTGCATCAGCAATCTCATGTGCTTATCTATTCAACTTCAAAGAAGAGCATTTGCTAAAAGAAGAACCTGGACTAATGTGCCAGGAAAAAGAAAGGCTCAAACACTGTGTGGCAGCTGTCCTTAATTCTTCTCTTTTAAAGACAAGTCACACAAAGGTCACTTATTTTAAGACAAAAATTTTCCTCTGCCCAAGGGAGCCAATGTTCTCCCACTACAGGCAGTAGTCAGCCCACCTCCCTGGCACTGGATAAGCAGAGACATGAAGGCAAGGTTATGGTGAAAGAGTCTGTAACATCAAAAGAAAGAAACGCCAGAAGTTTCTAAGCTTGCTGCTCTGACAGTATTGACTGTATTTTTTTCTCTTTGTGCTTGTTAGACAGTGCTTTCAAAAGCTGAGAACAAAGCTTAGGAAAATACGACGCATGAAAACAAACACATCTTTAAGTCGCCAAACCCCTTTGACTTGTAAAAAGAAGAAATACAAAGAGGTAAAAAGAGAGAGAGATGAATGCAACCAGCCTGTGCTGGTATACCTGACAAATAACCAGCTGGTGAATGCTACCTGAGGTGTCTTGTGGGTACTGGGTGAGTAACTCTGGTTTTCATGAGTTTGCAAAAACTGTGGATAGAGGCAGATTTGCACCAAGGAGAGGCAGGAATGCTACATGAATGCTCCCTTAGCAGCAATGTTGGAGGCAGACCTTCATGGGATGGGCAGAGCTGAGCAGGATGGCTGTGTCTTTGAGCAGACACGGAGAAAGATGTTCACCCATGGCCTGAGGTGCAGAATGGTTTCATTTTGTTTGTGAACACAGAAATATTATTGTCTCACCTCGGCAACAGCAATTTCACTGAAAAAAAAAGGAAGCTGTTCCTGCTGGGAAATGCTAGCTTTCATTTGCTGTTACTTGTCAAATTCTGCCTGGTCTTTACTACAGCTTACTCGACAGCAACCGCTGGGCAAACGAGCAGTGATTAATACAAGCCAGTTCCTCTTTGTTCATGAATTGTCTCTGACCAGACAGGGAATCTCTCCATCTTCAGATACTCCCATGAATGATTTCTGCATTTCCTTACAAACTCCCTTGCTTAGTGCTCCTGAAGGAATACCAATTTGGAGTGGCAGTAAAGGGACATTAGTGTGCTGCTTCTGATTGCCTGGTTTCATATAGTTCTGAATGAAAATACTGCCAACAGTAAGATTTTCAGGGGGAGCTATCCATAAACATTTCCCAACGTTTGTTTCTAACGTGTCATTTCCATCATTATTTCCCCAAACGGAAGGACTCAGGAAGGTTAGGTAGTGTAGCAAAGCAGCTGAGGGTTCACCTGACTTGTGCAGGGCAGAGCCTGTCCCAGCTGACAGCCTAACCTTTGTATAGGATGAAAGTGCTAGAATTAGGACTCCATCCACCAGTGCAGAGGACAGGGAATAGTCCATTTGGAAACATTCAGGCGTTTGCAGTTTTTAGCCCTTAATTTATTTTCTTAAGACCCAGCACTTCCACAAAACCAGGCTGTCCTCTCCACGTTCACGTGTCCATGTGGGAATGTGTGTGTGGACAATGTACATCCCATCCTCTAAGAACCTGACTACAGGGGGGAAGTACGGGGTGTCTGAGGTCTATCCGCTATGTATGTGAGCCACTGTGAATAAATCACAGCTTTCTACACCCTCTGAAGGTTCTAATCCAGCAATGAGATGTCCTTAGAAGAGGGTAAATGTTGTCGAGATCTCTTGCATTTGAGAAACACACTGTGGTTTAACTCTCCCAGACGGTGACTCCTCACGTTCTGCCAATCACATGTAACATCCCTGCTCATCTCTGCGTGGGGAGGGCTCTGCCCTGCCTCACCACCACAACAGTCTCAGGGGATCATCACAGCCCTTCTGCCATCCTCTCTGCAGACCCAAGTGGTGAGCAGCTTTGTGGTGGCTGCAGCACACTGCAGGCACTGACTCGGCTCTACTGCCTGAACCTGTGCTAAACCATAAAACTTGTTCCGTCCTTGAAAGGGTCTTTTCCATCTCGAGAAGCACAGTCAATAGCAGCACCTTCTGGGGCCTCATCAGACCTTGTCATCACAGAGACCCAGAGCAGCCCCCGCAGAGCTGTGTCTGGGAGGCAGCCTCCCTGTGAAGGACCTGGAGAAATGAACAGCCTTTTGCTCTGAGTTAATTATTTATAGCCTATGCTGGCTGAGTATGCAGCCCTCTTCTAGCCTCTGTCCTCTCAGCATTTGTGCAAGGACTAAGGAAACAAATTAAAGATTGGACAAGTCTGTTTTCTCAGGCTGAAAGTGGGAGACAGAGGTACTCTGAGTCAGAGGGAAGTGCCCTTCCTGACTCCATCACCTGAATATCAGACCACCTCATGCTTTTAACATATTTACCCCTATGAGACCACGCAGAGAGAAGAGGTGACATCATTCTCATTACCCATCTGCATGTGTATGCACAAAAGCACGCAGACAGCAGCTATTTTGGAGAGCTTCCCTGCTTAACTCTAATGAAAGGACTTTCATAAACATCTGAGTGCCAGGACGGGGGTTACATAAAATAATATATATTTTTTTAAATTAGCACCTGGAGTTATAGGCAGCTCTCCAGTTTGCATGTCTCCCCTGCACCATGTAACATTTTTAAGTTTGTAATTACATGGTAGGCACCCAGCTCAGAAGTGCAGGGTCAGTATAAGGGCATTGCAGGGTAATTATGTGTCCATTTTTGTCTTGTAAATTACAGAGTTATCTTGGGACTGAGAGAAGGAGAACAGCAGCAACTGCTTGACTAATTGGTAGTTAAAAGTTTAATTATCCCAGCCCTGATGTGGAGCCTCTCATATGCAGCTGCAGGAGAAAAGAACTGCTCCAGACTGCATGTGGACACCATGCCCTGCAGACATAGCATAGGTGGGACCAGGCCTGGAGAGAGAACACCCCACAGATCCCTGGCTCTTGGAGAGCAGGACCAGCCCCTGAATGTTCTCCTGGATGGAAAGGGCAGGAGCTGGGCTACACAAGTCCTCCAACTGCTCTATGGACTGTGGCTATTCCTCTTATTTCTTTCCAACCCTCCATAAGCAGAAACAATTTCCAGCCTCCTAGGAAAAGACAGCATACTGCTCCAGAATTATGGCTCTGCTGCACAGCACAGCTCTGCTTTCAGGCAATGCCTCGGCAGCAAAGGAACAACCTACTCCTTAAAGAATTCCTTAAATCCAACAGTTTCCTTAGAACCATGACAGTTAGATTTGATTTAGCACAAAGCTGTAGAATAGTAATGGACCAACAAAAAACACAGGACATGACAGTCACTTATTTTCTGTTCACTGGAAGGTCAGAGGGATCTTGCTAATCAACATTAAAAGCATGGGGCTCACAGAGTGGCTGTGAAACACTTCACCTGGGGTAGAATGGATATCAAAATGAGGTTGAAAGCAGCTCGAAAACCTAACTTGTTACCAATAGTGAACAGTTTCTTGGTGGCTCAACTGAAACAAGCTAGAAGAGCAATGCCAGAAGCTCAGGTGCTCACACCATGCAAAAAAATCATTATCACAACAGGCATTAATTGACAGTTGGCTTAATTGGCTTTGAGAAGACATAGATTGAATCTGGAGGCAAAAATGCCTAACAACACTGGAGATGCCCCAGAAATAGTTTTGCTGGCTTAAGACAGACAACACCACAAGCAGCACACCACAAAGGGCTTTGATAATTCTTCTACCCAAAAGGTGAGTTAAAATGACTTCCAACTCACTAGCTATAAATATTGTGCTTTGCAATATATAAGATAACAATGAAAACATCAAGGAGGGGAAGTAAAATAAGCAGTACTCAACTCACCATGTTTGCCAAAATGTAGTGGTACCCGTTCCCATTTTTTTCAAGCTTGATGATCTACAAGAGAAAAACCAAGGATATTAAGCAGAGGCCAACTAAGGAAGTAGAGCTTCATTTATCTCCCTTTTTGACCATTTCAAATTTCCAGTGGTACTGTTCAAAAGTGAACAGGAAGATAAAGCAAAATTCCCCGTCTTGTTAGAGGAAGGACAGATCTTTTGTACATGACATCTGAGAAACAAGCCAGAAATTAAGACTGTATAACATTTCCAAGTAGATTCCATAGGCAAGGAGAGTGAATTATCTGAACCAACCTGTTTTCTACAGGCTCACAGAAAAAAAAAGCAGCGCTATTTAAAAAAAAAAAAAAAAAAAAAAAAAAAAAAAAAAAAAAAGATTAAACAATATATTTCAAACACTGGAGGAACAAAGCGGAATGCTGGAGCCTATTTGTCCTGTGAGCACAGCTGAAATACGGAGCAAGACTAGAAGAGCTGTTCCGCACATCCATCGGCCTCTAGTCCCTGCTGCAGACGCGTAACTGGGCGAGATGTCAGGAGGTTTAAGCTATTTTAGAGCAGCTGTTCTCCTTTAGTGTGCTGGGGCAGCTTCAAACCGCATCTCCAGAACAAAGCTGCCTGAGCAAGTTGCTCAGCAGAGGATTCCCCCTACATGTTCATTGAGATTATTTATAACTTCATACTCACGGTGTTGCAGCATATGCTCTTTGCCACACTTCATTCTCCCTGATGCCAACTGAGTTAGATTTTTTTTTTTTTTCCTCTTTTATCATACAACTGCTTACAGATCTGTAATGTTTGAAAGTTTCTATGGTAGCTGGGAAAGTTCCCACGTCTAGGTAGAAAGGCAACATTTGTACAAGGTTGCCTGTGATTACGGGGCAGGGAGTCACAGACCAGACAGCCTCCAAATCACATTCTGTGTTTCCATTGGAATTGCTCTCTACTGCACTGTTAAATTTGTTTCCAGCTGCACTGTTAAATTCTTACCTGATCATCAGAAGCAGGTATATCATCTGTTCTTATCCAATCCATGTTCTCAAAACTCATAAAAATCTTAAAACAACACCACCACCTAAGAATTACCAGTTTCTGATGGAACTTCACTGTTTCCATAATGTTTCTTTGCTGGCAACACTATCCCTTTGTTTCTATTGTCACACAAATCGATTCTGAACCGCTGCCTGCATTGCCAGTGCTGAGGTAAAGTCTGCAGAAATGGTAGTGAGGTGAGGCCAGAAAGATCCTTATTGCCAGAACAGTGACTGAAGGACTGCCATGCTGGATTGAACCAGAGATCAGTCTGCCCAGGATTCCTCCCTGATACCAGGTTGCTAGCAGGTGTTTGGGAAGCACTAAAGACCAGGACACACACGTGTGAAGCGATCCTTCCCGTAGGACTGCATTCCAAGATTATTGTGAACGGGAATTTAGGGATCTCTGAATGGATTATAAATGAGCTGACTCTCTGTGCAACTGAATCATCTGCCTTAGCCTTTCTCTGATGAAGTGCTCTTGTATGTGCATTAAAACTCTGATTCCCAGTGTTAGTGTACAGGTTGCAATTAACTCCAATGAAAGACTTCCTTTAGTATCTTACATGACTAATCTCAGCTACACCGGCTTCACTGTCCTGTGGTTCTCCCCATAGGTTGCCTCAGAATGGCTACTGTGGAGGAGTTTGGAGCACTGAGAAAAAAAAGCAAAACCCTCTTTATACCTGAGGCTACAAGATACGTGCTTCTGTTATTGGTAGTTTTCCATTGGAGCATGTTCAACTGCCAAATCTGAGAAGCAACACCAGGCCCAACTTGTCCTCTCCATTTATCAACTGTGAAGTCATGGGAGAAAGCAGCATCTCTGGGGTACTGGGATGCCTAAGAACTATGATCCAATTCCCTGTTTCTCCAGTGTCAACAATAGATGGCATTGGCTCCTTCTGCCCAAACTCTCCCTTTATTATTTCATTAGGTGTCAGAGTCAATGAACCCAAGAGTGCTGTCGACCAGCCTTCCCTAAGCTGTTAATCTTGCAGCCCATCCACCTGAATTATGAGGCTCGCTTCCTGTGCTTTACACAGTTATTTGTGATCTTAATTTATTTTAAAATGCTTGCTCAGTCCTAATGTGTCTGGACGGTGGTAGCAAGCTGAGGTTATAATAGCATTTATCACTTAGGCTGAATGTGGTGAGAGGCTGTGCTGGGCTGCATGCTGATAGCTCACTTGGGCCACCTAGGTTTCATTACCCACTTCTTAATGGGCCAGTTTGACATCTATTAGAGAGAAATCCTCTCAGAGTGGAACAGTAGCAAAGGAGAAACTCCAGTTATTCATTTTAATGAGTGACAGGGAAGAAACAATATAGTGCTTTGATGTAATACAACCCACTGCTTATTTATCCCATTAAGGCTGCACGGTGCAGCCCCATGATATCCCACCCAGAACTGAAGCCTGGCTCATGAACCAGCAAAGATAAATCATGCCCACGAGACTTGGGCACAGAGGAGAATGAAATCAGGCCATTTTCCACGAATGCTCTGAGTGCTGCCTCCTTCTGCAGCTGTAATCTCAGGGCACGAGAAGCACCATGCTGGAGTCAGTGGTGGCTCTTTGTGTTTTGTGTGTGTGGTGTGGAAAAGAAACTGAATGTGTGTGCATGTGTCAGGGACTGAACAGGCAATGCCAGCTCTTCTGCTCACTGGGGAGTGCAAATCCACAGCCAGAGAAAGACAGAGACAGTCTTGTCAGGGAAAAAGACAAATGCATCAAACCATCCCTGAGAGGCTGAGGCAGCTCTCTGAACACCTCAGAAGCTCTGAGACAGGGCAAACAACAGGGACAGACACACAAATATGCTGGTGCACTGAGCTGGGAGAACAGAACGTGAATTCTGTCCCTCCTTGTTCATCTGTGTGTTGTGAAAGACCTGGCACCCCCTGCTTATACTGGTATGGCTACCTCTGCTCCAGAAATCCCCGTGGACTCAGCACAAGTCTAACAAGGATATAAATGAATCACACAGGTCAAAAGCACCTTACAGCCCGATCCCTAGCAGAGAGATACCCCTGGGCACAGCAATGTTGGAATTGCTCTTTTACTTATAAAAGCATTACATCATCTAGTTTACCTGGAAATATGTGTTTTTAATGGCATTATAATTGCTTTTTGCTTTTTTTTTATTTTTATTTTTTAAGTTTCTTGCAAATAACTTGAGTTACATGTAGGTTTAACTCTTGCTCCTGTTATGTGAAGAAATTTGAAATACAGACTTCTTTTCCCATTCACATTAGGCAAACTAGATGATGTCTGTCTGCAGGACTTAGCTTCCCTTTGGACAAATCACATTTAAAGAGACAACATCATTAACCCTAGAAATCTGATATACCCTACAGGAAAGCTTGCAAAAAAAAGGCAAATTCACTGTGATCAACTGCACCTGCTCCATGGTCAGGGGGAATACTTTGCCCCAAAGAATCACCTGGTCCCTCTTTGGTGTGACCTTTACTTTGAGGTTAAAACCTGTTTTGTTATGATTTATCACTTAGTAGCACTCGGAGACATCCAAGAAGGATGGATTGTGCTCATTGCTGAGCTGTGCAGCTGATGACATGGCAGTCCCTGCTCCAGACAGCGAGCAGCTGAAGTGTGAGACGGGAGATGACAGGTAGCTTAGACAGAGCGACGTGTGAAGCACGAGGGAAGTGAGCTGGTTATAAGAGGTATGACAGACAGCAGGAGACACGGCGTGCCTGCTGCTTGGCACTGCTGAGCCCTTCCTCAACCTTGTAGAATGGGATTTGCAGCAGTGGGAAGGCCTTGGCTGTAGGTGGGGCAAGGCACACAATCAGAGCTGCTGAGTCCTCTGTTACATATCCTGTCTAGGAGTGTTTGGGCAACGTTCTCAGACAAAGGGTTGGAATACTGGCTGGTCCTGTTTGAAGGCAGGGGTTGGACTCCATGATCCCTGTGGTCCCTGTGGTATCCAATTCAAGATAGACTATGATTCTACCATGATAGGATCTGGGAATGCCTGATCCTACATACACGGAGTCTGGAGAACCCAGATTCTGGCAGTGTCAGTTCACACTTCCACTGCAATTCACAGCGATTGGGAAAACCTGAGAAAACTCAGCAGGATAACAAAGTGCCACATCCCGTGTTCACTGCTTGGAGCAGTTAGCACAAAACAAACTCATTGGGGAAGCAAGGGGGTTACAGTGCTCAGAACGGGAATCAGAAAAGTAGGGGACACGGAGACGCAGAGCTCACTCAGCACAAATACACAGGAGCTCCAAGTACTTCTATGGCTTTAGGCTTCCCTAAACAACACAAAGGAGAAATACCTGCAATGCACACACACCAAATCCATGACGAGGGGTGATGAGACACGGATCATATCAGAATGGGAAGAAAAACAACTCTGAAAGAAACAACCCTCCCCATTCTGCATGCAAGCACCTCCCAGGAGACCCGCGCTGACACGACCTTGCTAAGGATGATGTTCAGCCGCTCAGATTCACAGTCCACCACCACCAGTCTCTCCTTCTTCTTCTGCAGCTCCTGGAACAGCATGCGGTAGCCCTCTTCTGTTGTCGTCAGGATGTTGACAGCTGTCACCTGCCAGTTCTTCTCGGCTGCAGTGTCCAGCACTTTCTGTAGGACTGACAGCCCTGTGATGGGAAGAGAGCGGGACAATAGAGGGAGAACCAAGATGTAGCTGTGCAACAGCATTTTTCTGTCCTGATAGCCTGTGTAACTGCCCCGAGCTGGGCTGGATACAACAATGCAAAAGCCCAGAAGAACCCCAGCAACCAGATAATAATCTAGTGTTTTAGTCACACACAGCTGGGCTAGAATTAATGATTTCTGCCTTTTCTGCACAGGAAGACAGGATGATTCTGGGACTAGTTTTTCTTTGTTATCAGCAGATCAGTCGTATAGGTCAGGCCCTGTTGTGGGATTCAGATAACTCTAATCCTGTCTTCTTCTCTGTTACTACCCAAATCTTCTCATTTCTCTGGGCCACAACTCTTTTCTCACCTCTGATCTGTTTAAGCTCTATGCTCCTAGGGTTAGGGACTCCCTCAGCAGTCACAATACATCATCATATTTAGTATCCCTGTCTCTCCTTGTGGCACCTGATCAGAAAATTTCATGATTTTTTAAAGGATCTTGCCTAAGTTACAGCCTTCCAGAAGAGTCACAGTCAGCACTGCTCTGAAGCCTGCTAGATGGCCCTGTCTATGCAGACCTGTTGCCATATTCAGCACGCCCACCTCTGGAGCCAACAGAAAGCTGGATGGGATGCTTTTATGTCATCTTATCTCTTAAAGTCATTTCGTCCCTGCAAGAGCTTATGATAACTTCCTAGGCAGAGCCATGAATGACCTTACCTCTGTCCTGTCCTCTACAAGACTGCTTTGCTCTCAGCCTTCAAGCCTGGAGCTTCGGAGGCATGTGAGAGCTTCAGAAACTGAATCACAAAGCAATGACTCACTTGCCCTGATCACGATTTAGACAGCTAGACAATATCTTCCAAGATCCTAACAAAAGCTTTTGTTATTTTGAGCAGACAGCTAATACTCACTAACATAGGGAACTTGAAGTTATCCAAACTACAACTGCAAACAACACACATATCATCACACAGGGCTCGTTTGACCTTAGCAGCTATTCGTTTGCATTCACAAATGTGAGACTTTGTGGCTGGACAGACTTGAAAATGGGACCTAATAAATACAAACAATTTCCCCATCTGAAACCCACACTCTTAAAATGAAAAATTTCCCTTGTATGACTCTGTGAACCCAGAGTTCAGACTAATGCTTCATCTAGATGAATGTCCCACCTTCACCAATGGCCAGTAATGGATGTTCAAGAAAAGAATGAAACATGGGGAAGGTATGGGTAGTCTGTTCTGTGAGCCACTCTCTTCGTCTCCTGAAACCTGCACTAAAGTAGTCTCTTAAACCAAAAACTCTATCTACACTACTGCATTTAACTGCCTGCTAACTCTCCTGGGATGCTCGTGACTTACCCCGGTCAGCGTCATAAATGTACACAAACTTTTGCCAGCTGTAATGTTCGATGACACTGATGAGGGCATCCTGGAGCTCTGGGCGAAGCTGGAGAACAAACTGGTTGGATGTTTCGACAGGAAAGCTGGGTGTTATGAAACAGACGTGGAGAGCCCCGCAGAAAGACGTGAGCATGTTGACGGTCCTCCTCTCGTAAAATCCAAAGATGGCATAGACACCCTTGGAGAACTGTGAGCAGACTGGAGGAACAGAGAGAAAAGGTATGAGAGCAGAAAGACTGGAAGGTTTGTCAGGGACATCGTTGAAATTCACCTTTTCCCTGAAATAAGCTGCAGCCTATCTGGACTAAAGCACTTTTCTTGAGACCTGTGGGATGGGGAATGCAACCTGCGCCATGTGAAAAACAGGGCTTGAGGCCATGGGATGCTTTTCCTTGAGTTCCACAGACCTGCTTTATCCCTGATAGGCAGAAGGGACATAGGAGTGTGAATACGAATATACTAACTCCAGGGCTCTGCTGAAAGTTTGGGAAAAAGTGTAGGATTTGAACAAGGGATCACATGAGAAGAAAAGAGTTGCAACCCCAGACACAGCAAACGTCTGGCACTTGGAGCTGTTTTGCTAAATATATGCAGCTAAAGCATCCTATCACAGCCCCAGATGCATTCATGTGCTCTGTGACCAATGACTCCAGCAGGAAACCGAGGTTTGGCCTAATAAACCAAGACCACCTTGAGAGGGCATCAGTATTGTCGTACAACAGCTACAGCAAAGTTTGTCTCTGTGCATACCAGGGTTGTGCTGGTACCTGGGGACACCTGTGTGGAAATTTCTGGCTTCCTCCAAAGCTGTGACCCAGGGAGGTGGATGGAAGTGGCCCAGGAGGTCTTCACAACTAAGCTCTGATGGTGCACACCAGGTTCTCCAGTGGATATTTGCATCTGATCTCAGCAGTCAGCAGCGTGCTGTGCAAGGAAGGCTCCCTCAAGTCAAAGCCCTTCTCTGGAGAGCACTTAATGAGGTGGAGGGAGCTGCTGGAAAAATGCCTCAGGATCTCAGTGAAGTGGAGAAAACTCACACTTCGGATTGTAAAACTTCATCCCTGAGACAGTCAGACTCACTTAGTATTGCCCCTGTTTATGGCACATCGCAATTTAATATCAATAAATCTCCAAGCTGGAGGTGGTGGCAGTGACAGCATTTTCCTCGTGTCAGACCTCCTGGCATAGTGTCTCCTCCTGTTGTTGTTACGACTCTTGAAGACCTTTGGCTGTGACATTTGTACTGACTCAACACTTCACACCTCACTCCCCTGTTCCCCCAGCCGAGCACAGGGTGAGAAGTTGGATGTGACATTTTGGGGTCCCCTGACAAGCACACTGCGCTGCTTGGGAATCCCTTGACCTGGTTTCTGCCAGTAGTCCTGACTGCTCTGCACATGTGGCTGGAGACAGGCTCTTGAGTACGAGCTTGCTCCATCCTCAGCTGGGCTCTACCTGAGAACCAGATCTCATGACATAGTGAGAATTCTCCTTCCTGCTAGAAGAAGCACAAGTCTGGGGCAGCCTGGCAGGGTTACCCATCTGCTTCCCATTGCTCAGTGCCCACGATCTCAAATACCTCAGCACTCTCTTCTCCCAAAGGAATTGGTATTCCTGCATGGCAGGGACTTTTTGTGAAGCTTGAGCCATGACAGAAATAAAACCCTCTTCTCTTTATTTTCACAGCAGTGTCTCTCTTTGCAATCAGCAATTGTGTCTGTGTCAGCTGGAGTCACTGTCCTCATCATGGGACTGACACATTCAGGAAGAAAAGTAGCAGATACAGATAGAAATAGTCTGAATGTCGTTTCCATGTGACTGGACCAGTAGGTCTAATGAACACTGCGATACACCATATGTGAGAGATCAGAATACGATCTCTAGAGACCCGGGCTTCAGATTCATTGCATGATT
Source organism: Meleagris gallopavo (assembly GCF_905368555.1). Lineage (NCBI taxonomy): Eukaryota > Metazoa > Chordata > Aves > Galliformes > Phasianidae > Meleagris > Meleagris gallopavo. The sequence continues at coordinate 11,956,510 of NC_139418.1, forward strand.
AGAGTGACAGTCTCAGAACAGCTAAAAAATCCAGCACAATTAATAATCCAGACAACAAACTTGGCTGGCTCAGTTTTTTTGTTTTAAGCCAGCTGTGGCTTCCTTGAATTTTTACATTCTATTTGAAAATGAATCTAATAGTTTTTTTATATATATATTTTTTTTAACTTGGTGGCTCAGTCACGCTCAGGCAGCCCTCCTACACTGTTCTGAGACACTCATCAATCCCAGCATTTGAAACAGATTGCACCAAAGACGGCTGGGAGAACGAACATTCTTTGTCATTAGTATGTTTGGAAAGAACCCCAGCTCACTTTGTATTTTCAGACTAAGAGGATAATTTGGAAAAAAAGGGCTTGCAGGGGGTTGTCACCCAAGGAACAACAAAGAATCTGTTGTGTCAGTTAATCTGGAAAACCGAAAAGGGAGAGAACAGCAGCCACCTTTCTGAGATGGAACTTAGCATAATGTAAAACCAGTGGCTGCAAAATGCTTTAAATCTCAGGACTATTTTAAATTACAGACATGCCAAATGCATTCATCAAGCAAAACAAAAACAAGTTACTGCTATTTATTTAGTGTACAAAGAGGTAGTTGGTGCTTTAGATTTGCTTTGTTCTATTAAGAAAATGCATTAATAATTATGTTCTCATTTGATTAGAATCAACAAGGTTGGCAAAGACCTACAAGATCATCCAGTCCAGCTGTCCATCAATCACCAGTAGTTCTCACTAAACCATGTCCCTCAATACAATGTCTAAATGTTCCCTGAACATCTCCAGGGTCGGTGACTGGGTAGTCCAATACTCCTAAGAATTATAAAACATAGAATCACAGAATGGTCAGGTTGCAGGGGATCTTATAGGCCATCCAGTTCCAACCCTCCACTGTGGGCTGACTCAGGCTGTCCAGGGCCCCATTCATGGCCTTGGACACCTCCAGGGATGGGGCACCCACAGCTCAGGGAAGCAGTGCTAGCATCTCACCATCCTCTAAATAAAGAATTTCTTCTTAATGTTTTGGCCTTCTTCTAACCCGAATTTCCCCTTTTAGATCAAAGCCACTCCCCCTTGTCCTACCACTATTAGACCATGTAAAAAGTCGGCCCCCTGCCTGCTTGTAAACACCCCTCAAAACATAACTAGAGAAAGCAGATATTGTAAATTATTCTTTGTTCTCCAAGAAGGGAAGAAGCTTACCAGTTCATCAGCAGTCACAACAAGTCTCTGGCAAACACATGTCCAAAAACATTAAGAAACGTAATAGGGATAAAGTTCATGCTGGGGTGGAAAGTCTAAGAAAATGAGCTTCTCTGGTCAACTGGCTAGTGATAACATCATGTCTTACAAACCTCATGGTAACCACTTGCTAACAGCGAGACAGTCAGAGTCTGGCACTTCTTACAGAGCAGAGTTGAACTCAGTCTGGTAACTAACTCAAGCAGTTGAATTTGGACAGTTCAGCTCTTTCCTGTAGGCAGAAAACTGGAAGGATTCACAGCAAAATTGTATAACAAAGGATGTGAGCATAAGCGAAGAGTATTTACTTGGATGTCAACGTAGATGTTTTTGGCAGTTTGCATGTGCTATTCTTGGCCTCTGGGTTGCACAAACGGAAAGAAGGACAGATAATAGTTGTTCTGGGCTGCAGCTGTACTATCATCTTACAGCAAATTTGTAGTTAATTACAGAAAGATTTCCCCTGAACAAACACTCAGAAAATATAGTTCATCATGATTGATAACTATGGCAGATACTCTTCATCCTGACCAGTTATGTGTGATCAATCTGGTCAGATCTCCTGCTGGGACACTCGCAGCATGTGCTACACTGAGCACCACTGCTGTTCCAGATCCCTCATGCTCCGGGTATTGGATCTCTCACTGAGGCATTCTGGGAGAGCTCCCTAGCATTTTGTCCAGAGTCCCATTCCACAAACAAAATTAGGTAAATCAGAGGCATTAACCTGTACCTGGTTATGCTGGAAGTCAGCAACAACTCCACAGCGCCTATTGCAAGCAGGTGAGATGGAGCTCCTCATATTGTTCCAAAAAGACGGCTATTTACATTAAAAATGAAAATAACATGAATGGATTCCCAGCACCTACTTAAAGAGTGACTGATACGGTAGAATGAGAAGGAGGAGGCCTCCCTGCTCCCTCCAGGGATTGGCAGCCATTGGTGTGCCCTTGAATTCTGACAGCGAGAAACATGCATGCTTCAGTTGGGCTTGAAATCCCCAGGCTCCAGGATTCCTAGTCCTACGATTTCTCTCTAGTTTTTCCTTTCATATGGAAATATTCAAGGTAAAGCTTTTAAATCCAAGAAAAGAACACTGATTTTATTGAAAGCAGGATGGGACACCTGCCTAGCAGCTGAAGACAGGCAGCGCTGGCAACCTTTGCAAATACTTTTAAGAAAAAAAAACATATCCAGTACTTTAAATTGCACATTTTCTTTGCAGAAGAGGAAAGGGAAGAGATGTATTGAGTCTATATAAATTTTGAGAAGACTTTATTTAGCAAAAGATCTCAAGCAGTCAGGAAAAGAGGAGGTGCACAAGACTGATTTCTACATTCAAGAGGGATGGGGATGTCTTGGAACCAAAGGTTTGATCTGAGTCCCTTGAGAAGCTGACGACAGATACAATGGAACTTTTACTTGGATTTGGATAAAAGCAGAAGGGAAGCCAAAAAGTTTCTTTCAGAAACGGTTACCACAAAGAGGGGCTGCACAGAAGGATGGAAATTAGGATTTGGTTTCCAAGAGTGAGAATGGTGCAATTCTGCTGAGAATCTGCAAACAGGAGTGCAGAACGAGAGCTGCTCTTTGTGGGCACAGCTGGAGAAGCCTGGTAGGAGATCTGGCGACTGCTTGTCTGCCATTTCCTTTGGAAGCAGAATTTTCACCATTTCACTGGGTTTAAGACTAGGAGGGGACATTAGATCATTCCTACTGACTTTTTACGTCTCACGGACCATTAAGTTTCACCAAGTTACCCCTGAAGGGAGCCAATAATGTAGTTTAGTTGAAGGCATTTAAGCTCTCGGGGGACTCAACTGCTGTGTGCTTCTGTCAGAGAACAGGAATAGCAGAGACAGTGTTAACTCCCAAAGCAACAACGGCAGTAAAAAAAGCAGATTAGATTAAATATCCCCAGATGTTCTCCACAAACAGTTCGTGCTCTCTGTTGCAGAAGGGGACAAAAAACCCAGCTGGTCCATGCCCAACATCAGAGCTCTTCCCAGGCCTAGAGGATGTTACATTGGATGAACCTCTAGGAAGGAAAACTGTACCCTCTCTCCAAGGCCCAAGTGGGAAGGTAAAGAGAAGGGCAGTTTGGAAATCTAGAGCCTAAGAGCTCTTTTTGAAACCACGCAATCCAACACACGTAAGTCCTTGCACTTACCCCAGAAATCTAATTAACAAATATATTTTAAACATCTCAAGACAAGTGCAAGTAGATTTTGAGTAAAATAAAACAGTCATCTCAGTCCTCTGTGAATTACTAAATACTAGCCCTACAACATCCAGCCTCAGCGTGGCACATCCCTCGATTTGCCCAAATTCCTGGGACACAGAACCAAAACCCTCACTCCTGCAGAGCAGCACTTGCAGCAAAATGAACTAATTGACAGCAGCGGTGGCAAGGAGCAGTTCCCACATGCTTTTCTTTGCTCGCTTGTAGTATTTGAGTTCATGTGTGGGATAGAGGGTATGTGCATGTGTGATTTATTTTTAGTGTGCCCTGCCTGGAGGCGATCCTCACACGGTGATGGAGAACCTGACATCAGGTTGGCGAAGCCGGTGGAATTTTGATGAAAGAGCACCGGTGTCTGCTTCAATTAGGATCAGCTCAGCTTTCCTCCCAAATGTTTGTCCTCACAGTTCTCCAGCATGGTATAGGTGCCAGAGTGCATCTCTTCAGCACGTCCCAACGACAGCACGTTCCCACAGATTTTTCAAGCAGGGGAAAGCCAAACAGATTCTACACAACTCCATCACTCTGCACATGTATTTAGCTGGCAGTGGATATGTCCCATATCTTCAACCAACCGCAAATCAGGCTGATATGATATCACAAGAAATATATGTTTCTCTTTCAAATATATAAAAGACACAGAGGTGTGGTCCCTCTCATCATTTTCCCTCACTGCTACTCTGACCACGTTGGAGGCTGCAAAGCACTGATGGTATCTACATCAAGGTCTGCTTTTCTTCCTTCACATTTGAACAACAATCTTATGAAGAGCTCTTTGTCACTGTTTATGCTTAGAGTTTAACTTTTTTTTTTAGTTAAGTTTATTGGGCTGACAAATAAGTCATAGTTTGCCTGGCTACATATGATGCCTTCCTTGAGATCAAAATGGATTTGGGACACTTCTTTCTTGTATGCTGCCAAGTTTAAAGAGATGTCATGGTGCTTTTGTTAACAACGTTGATAACAAATCTTTCCTGAGGACTCTCAATCATTTAGTGCATTTCTGAAATAGAGTCACGGTGAAAGGAGAGGCCCAGGCAGTCTGAGGTTGACTTTAATCTCTGTATTTAAGGGACTAACTAAAAATCATTGCTCTTCCACTCCCGTACTTCACATTTTGAAATTTCATTTACTTTTTCTACCAGGCCCTTGTTCTTACCCAACATGACTACAAAACAAAAGACAAAATCCAAATATCAAAGGTCTAAACCAAGTCAGCAAACTTGTATTTATCAATACTTCCCCTGTTTGCTTTGCTTGTTTTTAAACACATCATTTTACTGAATCACAGAAAAGTAAGCATTAAATATACTAAAGAGTTCACAGACAATATTCAATCAATTTTCAAATAACTGCGGCACTTTTAACGTGAATGCAGATTACACATTGGGTGCAAATCTCCTACATGAAATGCTGATATTAGGTGGGTCCTTTAACAGGCCCTCAAAAAAACATTAAGGAGGAGGTACAGGCATTTAATTCCTGAGACCTGAGACTTCTGGAGCCACAGAGTTGGGTATTTCAGCCAGCTATCCTGCTCTCACCTAACCTCCTATAACGAAAAAGAAACCCTAATATTCATCCTCACTGAAATCTCCGTGTCTGAAGCACAATCATAAATATTAAAGCAAGAATACTACAGATGGAAAAATGGAAAAAAATGATAACTATATTATAAAAGGAGGTGAAGGATGAGGACTGAACTAATTTTGCTTCTGCTGCTTCATTAGATGGTCTGTCTGTAAGTAGTGCTATAATAGGAAAACTAATGACAGTACTGGGGTGTAGCTTTCTGCTGGGGAACATGAACAACAGGGGAAAAGAACAAAGCACCAAACCCTTTTCTTTCCACAATGGACTGTATTTGCTCAGGGCAGTTTTTCTAGACATTAGGCTTGTGACTGCCTTTAATGCTAACTTCAGGTTGCAACCAGGATGTTCTAAGTGCTTGCCTTCAAAGTGGCAACAGGTTGCAACACGAAAGCCAAGCTGTGGACATTGCCTGGAAATGTGATTCCAGTATTAATGTTTGACTCCACTGTGGAAAGAGGGTGTTAACATCCACCTAACCCACTCCTTTCTTAACCTTCATCCCATTAATGAATGTTTTGCTCCCATGTCCCCTGCTTCCTAAAATATGTGCACAGGTACTGCCAGATTTTCTCTGGCCTGTGTTTTTGCAGATGTGCCCATCAAACTGATCTCTCAGTTTCTGTGGCATCCTGAGACTCATGTTGTTACCTCCAATTGAGAAAACAGTATCTGGACAGATTTTCTTGGCTCTAGTGTTTCCATTTTTTTTTAGGACTACTTCCTGTTTAAAATAATGTTTCCTTCAGCCCTTTCATTCTGCTCCAGGCATAAAGTTCAATTACGACATATACACTTCTTCAGTTTTGTATTAAGACAGTAATCGAGACCATCTTTGGCTGCAGCTCAGTGTCAGCCTCTCTGCCTGGCCCATCAGTTCAATACCATTTAATTTTCCATTACAATCCTATCTCCTTTGTTCATTTTTAATCAATATGATTAATGCTTTTCTTTTCTTTTTTTTGGGGGGGAGGGAAGGGGGGAAGGAGAGGGCACTGTAAAATACATCACTCATGATCTGACAGGTGACTGAAGAGCTGAGTAACTTCTGAAATGGTTATTTCAGGGCAGAGATGTGAAAATGCATTTCTCAGCAAGACAGGCGAATAGGGCAGCTGCATGTGAGAGCAGCCTGAGTAGGTGGTCTCTGGTGATCAGTGACAGCAGGTGACCAGGTGGCCATGCAGACCTCCTTTAGCCCTGGGTCTACACACAATGCTTTCAGTGTCTGCTTTGGGATCTCAGCTAACATTTGGAAGTTCTGACTTGTGGTCTACATACAAAGCTCTCTTTTCTGTTTCTCATAGTTCTCCTTATTGCTTTCAGCCCTTCCCCTTCCAGACACTGTGCTTTCACTAGCAAGACACAGGATATGTGTGAGAGCGTATACTTGCTGGAGAATGACAAGTTGCACAGTGGTTTGATTACAGAACTAGACAATGGCACACAGATATCTTCATGGCAGTGATCATGGGATCACAGAATCAGTAAGGATGGAAAAGACCCCTAAGATCCCCAGGTCCAACCCCACCCCACCCCCACCACACCCACTGCCCACGTCCTTCAGTGCCACATCTCCACAGTTCTCAAACACCTCCAGGGATGGTGACCCCCTCACCTCCCTGGGCAGCAGTGCCACTGCATCACCACTTTCTGAGAACAAATTTTTCCTACTATTTCCTAAATAACAAATTTATCCTAATATTCCTAATAACCTGGCCCTCCTCTGTGGTCTCATGCCCCAAGCCTGCTTTTCCTCATACAACCAGAAGTGAGCACTTTTAATCCTTTCTCATTTCTCTCTGCCTCTAGTTTTTCCACTCTTGTTTCTAAATTTCCAATTTTTAATTGTTTTGTGCTGCAGTGCATAAAAGCTTATGCTTGCATGCCGCTGAACTAACACAACTAATTTTAAGACTTTCTCAGTAGCAGACTAGAAATTAACAACTTCATTTATTAACACTCCACCTTCTTCTTTTCAAAGCAGCCAAAAAACATGATGGAACACACATGCTTGCATGCACATCTGCAATGAGCCCTCCCTGCTCCCAAATACACCCTTAGCAGCTTATTACTCAGATACAAGCATTGGATTTCTTGATTGCAGAGTCGGACACCAAATGCTGTAGCCAGGCAGACAGTGTTAACCCTGAGAAGTTGCAATGAGCGTGGTCCTGATGTGCCCAGCTCTTAATCCCTGCTTTAGAAGCGAATGAAAAGAAACCACTGTATTTCCTTAAATATTGACTCCTTTCCATGGTGCTGTCTTTAGCTGATTTTCTAGATGAGAACCTTTTAAAATTCACAGGGACAGATTCCTTCAAAGAAGCAGAATGGATATGCCATATCTAGTACACTTCCATAGGAATTGTGGGCATTGCTATTAATCCTAACTGGCTCAGAATTAGCCTTGCCCTGTATCCCTTGCACACAGGTACTGCTGCAGGTGCAACTGTTGCTCTGCATGTTTGTAGGATGCCTGGAGCAATGCTATGAGGCCTCTGTGAGGTACTGCAATTATACATCTTAAATAACAACGAAGAAAGCCACTGAGTAACCTCCTCGGAGTAGAGAATTACCTTCCCAGCAGAGAGGAGAGAAATTATGCAGCTGGCTAAGAACAGAAGGTAAAGCAGAGGGTAAAGAAGAACCTAAATGGTGAGCTGGGGGAATTTTCCCTAACCTGACCGATCTTTTTGGTTGTGATGCTTTGCATGTGCTCTACCTTAAAATACCTCGCAGCCTAGGAGGAAGGCTGTCTGGGTGGCCTGTCAGAGGGCATCCAGGCTGCCTTCCTCTTACAGTGAGCTATCGTTGGCCTTTCTGCTACGATTTGACTTCCTGCTCATTTGAAAATAAAAGGCAGCAGATAAAAAGCGCAGGATTCATTGTGTGCAGGAAAGCACTGCCAGGCTCACATCTCCATAGGAATGGTCTCACCGGTCCCAGCAGAGGAGGAACTTGTGTTTATTCAGGACAAAGCATTCTTCGAAGCAAACACACCCCTCTGACATATCCGACAGAGCATCTTGTTCCTGGGGCCTGAATGGAAAAGCAATTCCTAAACCCACCAGCTGCTTGGTGTGTTATATATAAACATTCACATTTTCTATAAATTTTCAAGGCACATTACAGGTATCTGCTGAGCATATGCTCCAAAACCTACATGTGCTAACGCTGCTCCAAAACTGCCATCTTTTCTGCAATAACCGGAGCCATTAGGTTCTTCTAAAATGAGGAGCAGCAAAAGCACAAACCCTGTGAGCTACACTCATTGATAAGGATTAAGCCTCCACAGCATAACCCTTTTCTATTACCCAGCAGTACATGCATTCACCTAAGGTCTGCCAAAGCAGAATTGGCTCTGAAACCCCATTTAGCACCTCAGCAAGGGCTAGGTTCAGAATGACAAGATCCTCTGACACCTAAGAGCACCGGCTTTTGTGGGTTGAAGTGCCTCCCTCGGTAGTTCTTTGCTGTAGTCATTTGTTGTGGGGTTTTTATTTTTCTTTTTCACATAAATGTTCCATTCCATTGTGCTCGCAGCTTTCTTCAGGCCTGCTTAATGTCAGGGGGGATATTACAATTTCTTCCCTGTCATTAGAACAGCTTTAATCCTGTCTGCACTGTGAGGGCAATAAATGATAATAGCAACCAGATTTTTATTTCTGCAGTGCCTCAGAGCACCAGCTTTTTCAAAAAATCCCAAACAAACAAGTTCAAGCTTCGGATCTTTTAATCCTGATGGGAGACTGTGTTGTCTGGGGAGCAGAAATGCAGAGCTGCGACAGATGGTGGGAGCTGGACCTATGGTTTGTGATTTTATGGTCTCTGGTGGAACTTCTGTGCAAATGGTTTCTTGTGGGTGGTGGAACAAGCAGATTATATGAAGTGCAGCAAACAAACCTGCCCAGATGGAGCTTCTGCAGAGAGGGAATACTTGTTAAGCTGGGACTGCCACCAGCTGCAGAGGGCAGCTCCCCTCTGGTGGGAGGTGCAGACATCCATCCCACTGAACAGAGCAAACTGGAATGAGGCAGCTGGGGGAACTCTACCGACTGCTAGAGGAATTCTGAAAAATCTTCTTTGTCATTTCATCAACATGTCAGAGGGGGCTTCCACAGCAACAACCTTCTCTTGAATCTGCACCTGATCCCATAAGAAGGTGGTCTAGTGCCAAAACAAATGTCTCAGGGCCAAAGCAGCTGCTGCACACATCACCCATCACATAAAACTACCTTGGATGCACAATTTTTGATTAAAAAAAACCCTTGGACAACCATTCTTCATTGATGTTAATGGCGGGCAGCATCAAATTCCCAGGCACAAAGTATTCTTACAGCATATACTAGAGAGGCAATCAGTTTGGGAAAGATATGTTTACCAGATGTTTCACACACAGAGCAAACAAAATTCATTCATGGCAACCTGATCTAGTGCCTGATTCAGTGGTTGGCAACTCCTGGCAGAGGGGTTGAAACTGGATAATCTTTGAAGTCCCTCCCAAGCCATTCCACTATTCTGTGTGTTGACAAAGATTTCTGCTATTAAAAAGCAACACTAAGCCATTTTTTCTACATCAAGGCGAGTGAAGATACAAGGAACACCTCAGGTCTTATCAACATCCTATTTCGTTAACGGGAGTGAGGAAATAGTTTGAAAAATAGGATCTGAGTCTTGGGCAGAAGAATGGGTGAGCATCCCTAGCATTAAGAAAACTTTAGAATCTCTTGCTAACATGTCTAGTTACATACAAACAGCACCTTTCCTCCTCTACTGATTCCTATTCTGGGAGAGTTTTTAAGCTCCTAAAGCAAGAGGCTCTCTAGTGAGCTGCAGAGAGCAAGAAAGATCATGTAAAACATTTTGCATAAATGCAAATTGTGAGGAGGCCAGCCAGAGCACAGTAAGGAAAATTGTTATAAACTTCAGGTCATTCATCACTTGGGAGCAGTGACACTGCACATACAGATGCTGCTCCTGTCTCATGCAGTTAATCAGTGTAAACCAAAGGGTATGACATGATTCAGGCTGCTACTGAGAAAATCTCACTGCCTCTCAGCAGAAGGTTTGCCTGTAAAACATTATTTAGACAGAAAAACAGCAGGAAGCTGGAAGATGCGAATTTGTACCACTTTTCACAAGCATCACAGAGACTCTTTCACTATTCCCCAGATGTTATACAAGCATTTGGTGATCTTTCAGAGCGATCAAATACATTGGTCTGTGAAATTTTAGTCAATGACCACACTGGGTCGGGCAGGCTTTCGACAGACAGACACCAGGAGCATCACCTTTTCAAGGAGTTGAAACAGTCCTCGGATTTAACAGATCTCATACGTGGCAACTCAGCCATGGAAACCTTCACACATCAGGTATTAGATTTGCCTCCCAAAAGGAAAACTGGGGAAAGCATACTGTGTAATGGACTCTAATGGTATATGCAAAGCGGGCGCATGGATGGCTAAAGATATAATTAACCTAATTAAGGCACCATTTATTCCAAAAGCCGCCAAGGGTAAAAACAGGTGGAACTGCCGTCTATGAGAGAAGGTTGCAAAGACAGAGGCTGCTGCCACCGGAGCTCAAAATCACAAAAAAAAAAACCTTGATCTGGAAGGAACAAGGCAAAAAGAAAGATCCCTGGGGCAGATCCCTCTGTCTCTAGGCATGGACACCAAGGGGTGTAATTTAAAATCTGCGTTTTAGACCTTTGGGGTGGTTTTCTTCTTCCTGTACTACAACTCTATTTAGGTGCTGAACATGGCAGGCTGAATGCTTGTATCTTTCACTTTGAGCTCCTGACCCTCCTGTTAGGGAAAAGATTAATTTCCCTGTGAGAGAAATTATTTTGGGATGCCTACACTTAACATGGCAGCGAACATCTGCAGTCATATTTCCTAAGCATGTGGTGTGATCATCCCCTGCTCTGCTGGTCCTGACAGCAGAGTGGTGTCAGCGCAGATCCTCAGTAGTATTTCTGAAAGGTGCTTAAATGGCTTCCACATCTTTTAAAGAAACGTTGGGATGATCCTCAGGTGATTTGAGATCACGACACAGAAGGAAGCCATATGGTGCGTGCCACCTTTGAATATCAGGCCTTAACTCACATACACTGTTATATAGGCTGACTGCTGTGACAGCTTTTATCAGTGCACTCAGAGGTTGGATGCTTTGGTGGCATTGCCTCTGGAGCAGGTCTAGACTAGAAGAATTGGGATGCACTGAGAGGCAGGTTTGGTTGACAGAAGTCTTCTGTGCATGTGTGCTTTGCAAGTCCAATGGCTGAGCACTAATGGGTAGCCGTAACACACTTGCACTATCCTGTGAGCTTCATTCTTCAATCTCCCATGCAGGGAGTAATGACAAAATCATCCACTTTCTGTCTGCTTACAAACAAGAGTCTATGCAGGGGCAAAAAAAGAAAACTAAGAAATTTATTTTCAGTGTAGAAAAGTTTTCTACGTTACAGTCCCTCTTGTGACTACATTGAGGACAACAGAATTACAGTGGGCTTAAACATGGTCTACTTCTGCCAACTGGGAAATATAACATGTTTGCTGAATGAGGCTGCAGAGATACTGGACCTGATTTGTGTGTGCGGTTCGCTGTGACCTGCTTGTAAAATTTACTTTCTTCATGACTTCTTGAGTGTAGTCATGAAGATCCTCCTCAGAAGCATCTTTAGGCATGAGTCCAGAAGGAATTTGTGATAAAAGACCCTTAAAAGACATCTCCCAACATCCTGACTGGAAAATCCTTCGAAATGAATGTATGGGAAATAGCAGGAGGAGATCTGAGTGCTGGGAAGAAGGGGAACAGGAAATTTTCTTTGGTGCTGAAACACTTTTAATTTTTGGTTGAAAGTCTCCTGTGTTAGTTTCTAGCCATGGGATATTCTTATATTTGTAAAGCATCTAGCACCAAGGCTACAGCTCCTTGGGTTTTAGCCTTCTTCCTTATAAAATGACCAGATGATATTTGAGGTCCCTTCCCAACCCAGGCCACTCTTTGATTCTATATTATTGAAAGCTCCAACACAGCTGACTGGACTTCGGATGATTTTTCACTAAACAGAAAGCAAACATTCAAACAGTCTGTTGGACAAACAGAGGATCAATTTTTTTAAGAAAAGTTACCTTAGATACCCCAAATATTTTGATCCATCTTATCACGAAAGGTTCAGTCTACCTTACGTTTAGCACCTCTGAGACAAAACTAATGCCAGTGGAACAGATCCAGTTCAGGCATACCGCAAACAATAAAGCTAGCTGAAAATCTCCAACACTTTTTTTTCTCTCTGAACAAAAAGTGAGGTTTGATCAAATGTAGGAAGTTGCTGATTCTAACATAACGCCCTGGTTTTCCCATGGGAGAGCATAAGGGAGAAAAGTTCTAGTGTTAAGGCAGAACATTAAAAAAATAAGTATTAGGATGCCATCAACCCATCTCCCCTGCTGCTCCAAGATGGTGCCAGTTCCTTTCCACCTGGAAGAGGCACTGTGTTGGCAGCCAGGAGGAGCAGCAGGGAACATCTGAGGTGAGCAGGGAACGAGATGGAGTCAATGATTTTGCTAGAGCTCACTCTCAGCTGTAGGCAGAAAGCCTGGCCACTCCCAGACTGTTTCCCAGTAAAAACTCCCTTAAAATGCACGTAGCTCGCATCCAGAGACCATGGCACAACCATGCACACCCACAGAGGCAGTCCTCCTGGAGAGCCCAGATCTCTGCTACCCACCTCCCAAATACTTCTCCCCACGTTCCACAAGGATGCATGCACACATGTGCACACACAAATCCTTCTATTAGCTAAAACCCCTCTTCCTTACAGCGGCTCACACCACACTCCTTATCATCCCATTCGCAGATGCATTGAGCTAATCTCTCTCCATGAGCCACGTGCAGCCACTCGTTTATCTTCCCCCCTTTATACAGGCACATACTTTTTCACACTGAGACTAATCCTTCTCAGTGTCACGTACCTCCAAATCCTCCTTACAACACCCCCTCACACACTGAGTAATCCCTTTCGGAGTCTCGCACACAGCATCCTGCTGACAGCGTCCCTCGGCACGCACGCAGCATCCCGTAGGCACAGGGACCTCTCTGTGTGTCACACACACATACAATTATCCCTTCTCCCAGAGAGTGTATTCTATGCTAAGTCTGGCGCACATACACAAACCTGACTTCAATGCAGTAGAAACAGCAGGTTTTTGTCAAGACAGACCAATTACACGGGGCTTGGGGGGGGAGGTTAAACCTTGGATATTTGTGTATCTGTCCTGGAAAATGGAGAGCTTGTCTCAAGAGAGAAGATTTAAAAGATCTGGCATGCTTAGTGCAGGAAAACAAAGGCTGAGAGGGGATAGGGTTGCTGTCTATAAAAACCTCAGAGAGGTAAACACTAGAGAAGAGCTATCGATGCTAAAGGACAACATTGGCATGAGAACAACTGACAATAAACTGGCCATGAATAAATGGAGAGGTGGGAAGGTTTGTAGCTGTGGAAGGAGAAAAGCTGTGGGATTGTTTTCTGAAGGGAGCAGAGGAGCAAAAGCAGTGCTGGTTTGGTGTAGAACATCGCTTTGGTGAGAGCACACAACCTGGTGTTGATGACTGCACCCCTTCCTCTACACATTGGGCAATTTGGGCTCTGAGTTGTACCCTCCTGCACTAGCACACTCTCCTAAAAAGTTAACAGTGCAGTAACGCTCCGTTCCTCGGCTTTATTTCATCACCTGCAGGATGAGGGGAGGAAACCTGAAACTTTCCCTTTGTGCCTTGTGCCCAGCACTGACCTCACACCTGCAGCTCTTCTCCCCCATTCGCAAGAAAACTGCCTTGGCCTTTCTGCACAACTGCAGCATCAGTGCAATGCAGCAGACGAAAAGCAGAAAGGGAGCAGAGAGGAAAGTGCAGGCGCAGCACCCAGGGATCTATTTTGATCACTGGGGCATGCAAAAAACACTCTCACATTTCCTCAGCACACATTTACATTCTCGGAGTCTCCCGCCTCCACTGTTGGGCTGTCTCCAGAGACACTGAACACCTGACACGTCTGATAGGAACTACATATCTGTAACACAGATACAAAAAACCACCGGGAAATGAATATTTAGTGGACAGCAAGTGCTGCTGCATGTGGTTATCCTCATGCCTGATGCTTTCTCCCCTGTTCCTGGGTGAGGTAGATGAAGAGGATACTCACTGAGCAGCATAAGAGAAGAAATAAAGAAGAAGAAATAAAGGTCCCTACAATTTGCATAAGGATGAAACAATCTCATTTAAAAGGGATATAGAAAGCCAAGGCATTCAGATACGTCTATATACCATCCTATCAACCGCAGAGCTCAGCCTCATGGGAATAAGCAACCTCTGCTTAAGCTGAAGTCAATGACTTTTGCAAAACTTGAGGTCTTGTTAAGCAGAGAATGGCATTTCTTAAAGTGGGGGCACAGGCAGTGAGCAGCCATCGGGCACAGCAGGCACAGGAGGAGAGTGGAGACACATGGCGTGAGCAAGCTCAGATCTGGAGCTCACTCAAATCGGAGTGAAAGGGAAAGGGGAGTGAGAGTGGGGAGGTATCCCCCATTCAGACTACGGGAATTATTTATTTCCGAAGTTCTCCTAGTTCCTATTTATAGTTAGAAAACTCAGAAGAGAACACAAAAGGAAAAGCTGGCAAATAGTGCTAACACCTTTCTTTTTATGCTCCTAAGAAGTCATTAATTTTTTTTTTTTTTATGGAAAATTTGAAAGCAAACAAGACTATCTAGTATTGTGCTGTTCCAAGTTGTCTTAAATTTCCTTTAAGTCAGGAAAAGTGATAAAAATACTTTCATTTTCATTCCTTTTGTTTGTGGGGAGAAGATGGGAAAAAAAAGAAAAATATGAAAATAGGTGGAGATTGGCATCACATGCTGGGGTTTTTTTTTTGTTTTTTTTTTTCCTGTTCTCCAACTGGTAGGTGGGAGGTAAGTGGCAAACTGGCAAAAAGTGTGAGCATACATAGAAATCTCCACATTTACCTTTTATTTCAGACTTGCAGTGGCAAGGAGATAGTAAACATTTATTGAAGATACTACTTTCTTGAGGGGGGAAAAATCTTTTGTGGCAAAGACCTGTTTTGTCTGGGAACATTTTCTATAAGTTTTCACCCATTTTTAGACAGAAAGCTGTAATTATCTACAATGGGTTGGGGTATAGCTGTGGGGAAAAAAGTGCTGAGGGAGACCTGGTGCACTGGCTTTGGGTGCAGAGAACGCAAAACTCCTGGGTAGAAGCAAACAGACCAAATCAGATTCATGGGTGGAGGAAAACTGCGGAAAGCCCGGAGTACTTTAAACTAAAGAAGTAAACAACTTCATTAATGCCACAGGTGATGTTTCCAAAGTGTAGAGCACATGGAATTGTAGGTCAAGCTCTTGCATAGACCTCTTCAGCCCAAGGCTTGGCTTGATGTAAGCACAACATACTTATTTCCAGCCAATCTGGCAGTCACTACAGTGGGCAAATACTACACACCTCATAGGGTTCAGACACATAAAGCTTAGCTTTCCGTTTCCATGGCAGCCATGAGCTGCCAACAGCTCTGAGATTACGAGTGGTTCAAACAATGTTACTGCCCCATACACATGGTGGAAGATGTACACACATTTCCCAGCACACAAAGAACACGATGCACCAGCCTCCAGCCATGGTGGTTATGGGTCTCACATGGATAGGAGAACAAGGTTTCAAAGTCCCTGGACAGAGAGATGAGAGAAGGGGAACACCTGGTGTAGAGAGCTCTGAAATTGCTGCTGGGTTCTATAAAACAATTGGGATACACCAGAAGGCTTTGTGCAGTCAGTCTGCATGGGCAGGGAGCCTCTATTGGAACTTCTTGGCTTTATGCTACTGGACTCAGGCCCAAGTAGGGGGGTTTTCTGCTTGCTGGTTTGTTACAATGTGAATTAATATGTGCTGTAAATGTTTTCTATTCAGCAAAGCCTGTGCTGGGTGTGAAGGAGGGATGATCAGCAGCCAGGTCAACTGACAGTAAGGGCAGTGCAAGCATGAGAAGGGATGAGTGATGAGACTGATTACCTAAAGGCAGTTCTACACTGGCTTCGTGTTGGCCTATTTCTTTCCTATCCCCTCTCTTCTTCTTTTCTTTGTCCCTTTTACTGACTCCATGTTTTTTCACAGTGCTACTTTTTGCTTTATCCTCTCATTCCCAGTTCAATTTCAGTCTCTGCTCTACTGTTCTTTCCTTCAACACCCGCATGAAACAGAGAACAATAATGTTTAGCAGAGGGGCTGCTTTAGGGATGGGGGCACTGAAGTAATCTTTAGATGAGAGAGATTATTCTTCTATTCCTGGGAAGAGATTTTTTTTTTTTTTTTTTTTTTTTTTTACAAAAACTGAGAAACTGCAAATAGAACTAACGAGAGTGGGCTCTGGTATAAAAAGGCTAAGGGAAAAAAACCTAATTGAACTAAAACTGTAGTGTGCTTAAAAACAATAAATATAAATGCATGAAAGTAAAAGCTAATCAATTTGAAAAATCTGTGTATCGAGGACAAAGGATAATGTTACAGGATGAGATGCTTCATCTCACTTAATCCAGAAATATCACCTGTAATGGATAGAGGTCTTTTGGAACTAAAATCGTACTTCATGGCTTTTTTTTTTTTTTTTTTTTTGGAACATACATAATTTATCTTGGCAAATGGAATTAGGGAGGTTTCATCTTTTCATTTTTAAGAATTCCCTAGGTGACAGATGAGAACGGTGAGGGCTCTATGAACGCAGCTTGGGTCAGTGCTTCTAGAGAAGGTGAAAGCTGCAATGATAGACAAAGAAGAACAGACGTACGGTGGAAGCCTCAATACTTTGATCAATATTAAATACCTTGTTCTGAATCCTGCTGTCTCAAAACATGACATTGCCTCTTTATGGAATGATTCAAAACAAACATCCTTCATAATCCTGTTGTCTCTTAAAAAAAAAAAAAAAAAATGTGGCATTTGCTAACGAGGCCATAAATATTGATGTCTTTCTGAGGTCCCCCAGAGCCCTATCATTTTTGCAACTGGCTGATTAATAATAGATTAAACACTTTAGATTTGCTTACTCTGTGCTTCGTAACTCTAAGTGCATCTGGTGTGTTGGTTAACAGAAGGGCCTGGGACTGGTGGGTCTGGCAGATAAAATAGGAAGATGGCAGTAAATATCTTCAAGGGCCAAAACTCAACCAAAATCAGCAGAATGACATCAGAGGCTTAGACTAATTCAGTGAGGAGCTTCAGAATGTGTTTACTACAAATAAGATTTTACATCCTTGGAATATCTGCAGTGTTTACTACATTACGAGTCCACATGACATTACACAGTAGACGTATAACAAACTTTGCATTCATAACACGCCTTTCATTCTGAGAGCTCGGAGATGCCTTTGGCTCTGTATTGTGTGGACCAGACTGGTCTGGTTTTAGATGTACAGAGCAGTACTTCCCAAAATACAAATTTCAAGGGACTCTTTGGATGTCACACAATAATGAGTCCGTATCAAAGCTGAAAGAACCAGGCATTCCTGGTGTCTAAGCTTGTGTTCGGATCCACTGGAGACTGCTAGCACAGAGGATTTGTTCTAACTCTGCAAGTCATGAAACACCAGGGAAAATACCTGGTGTTATTCTCCTTGTTGATATAATTAACAACATCATTTATACTGCTCTATTAAAAGGAACCAGAAGGCTGTATGAAAAGTCACATCTGCTCTTTTCTGAATTCAGTAAGAGTTTTGCTGCTCATAAATTGTCATCACAGCAGCATCACACAGGACTGCGCTTAACAACCTTGATCTCTAAATGGGCTCAATAGGACAATGCACTGCGTTGCAAATGCAGCTAGGTCCCCTCCCACGCAAAGGTCAAAGACATGTTTCATTGCTCTGAAGACTTGTCTGCCCATTTTTGGTGTGAAACTGGAAGGAACTGAACGCACGCAGCAGCAGAGGATGCATGGGGAGGATGCCCACAGTGAGCCCACTGGGCCCCACTCACACTCTCCTGTCTGCAGGAGACTGCCTCTGCATGTCTGGAATTTCTTTTTTCTCTTCAAGCCCTTACAAACAATTCTAAAAAAGCCTCAACCAAGCCAAAGCAATTATCCATGTGCTTCACAGCAAATCATTGCCATTCAGCCCTCTGCCCACGCACATATGCAGACACAGTATTAGCCATGCCCAACAAAGCAGCCAGAAGCATGCTTAATGTTAAACTTAAGAGGAAATTGAGAAGGCACTTGCTGGTGTGCAACGCTTTCTGCCTGCTCTTTCTCTGTGGTGCCTGGGCACAAAGGGCTCTGAGCCTTGTCTGAACACCCCAGGTCATGCTCCACTGCAAGTACAGGTGCAGATTGCAGCTACCTCCAGGCAGCCTCTGAGTTAAGTAAAAATTAAGAAAATGAGAAAAAGTCCTCTTGCTTTTCAAATTTGAACAAATTGGATATGAACACTCAGGACTGGTGGGCAATACCTTCCTCAGTAAGTGCTGTGTATACGGCCCCTTCACTGCCATTCTGCAGCATTGCAGATTCACATGTATCCTTCTCTGAAATGCAGAAATCGGTTCTGCAGGTTTACTTTTTGATATTTCTTTTCTTCCTGACTAGCAGGACCTTCTGTATTACCACACTGAATTACAGCTATCACTTACATGGCGTAAGTGCCCCAAAAACATCTCTAATTCAGTAGGGTCAGGCAGAGTTGTGGTGCCTTGGAAGGGAATGTCAAGGAGAATGAGGGCAGAGCTGAACCTGAGCTGACTTTGCTACACCACAGCTAAGTGATTCCCTGCCTGCTTCCAAAGCAGAGGCACAAGCACTGCTCCATGGAGCTAATTACACTGCAGCAAACTGACGGAAATTGAATGTTTTCCTCCTCTGATCAGGGCATCTGCAGGAGCTGAGACGATTGCTGCAGGACTGCTCAGCAAGGGAACAGCAAAGCTTCCTACAGAAATGCACAACTGCTTAGAGAAAAGGGACAACCTTTCTTAAATACCTTAAAGCACAACTTTTTCACCTACAAACCTGACTAGCAAGAAAGCCAATCTTTAGCCCTACTGATGTGACACCTTCCACAACATAGAAAGGGATGCTCCAGAGAGAAGTGGTATCGAGTGCAGAGGAATCAATTCTCACAAGGAAAACACAAGGTAAAAAGGGCTCCTCTTGGCCTTGGGAGTTAGATGTAACTCACAGCTGGTGACTACAGATCTGCTGCCATTCAGAAGCTGCAACCCAGTCTTCACCCAGGCTAGCTCAGTAAGACTCTGCAATCACCACTGAGAATTTTCCTGACCACCAGCCACCAAAGTTCATTACTGTTTGAGGCACAAAGCTTCCAAGCAGGCCTTTGCTGAAGCACCAGTAAGAAAAATGCTTTCAAAAACCAGGCAGAAGGAGGTTTTGTAGGAAGCATTCACCACTGTGTATTTATTCATTAGCTTGCATACCACTGTTTGTCTACAGCAGCTCTGAGCTTTCCTACATGGTGAACTACAGGCCTGTTTTCTTTTTATATCATTCCTCATCTAGCTTTTTTTCCCCCCTCAGAAATTCAGCCAAAGGAAACATGGTGTTGGACTTTCAGTCCCCTACCCTAGAGCCTCATTATCTGTCTCCAACCTTGTTTATTTACATTTCAAGGGAGAGGTTGGCAGAGAAGAGAAAACATGAGTTTCACTGCAAACTGTACGTGTACAAAATCCCACATTTCACACTGCAAAGATAGGAGATGCAGCAGGGAAGAAAACTCAGGGACTGCGGACAGTATCTCCTTTTACACTGTATCTAGACACAGACTTGTACAATTTCTCTTTGAAAACAAAAAAGAGAATCACCAACCAATGCTGTCCAAGCTCCACCCTCACTCTGCGTCTCATAGATTTTCTTCCTGTTTCTCATCTTTCATTTCCTCCGATCCTGGGGAGGACTGGAGCAAAAACTCCTACAGCTGCTGTTCCTTCACTACCCTCTTATGAATTTTTCTTCCACAATATATTAAACTCTTCCTCCTGAAAATTCTCAACATACCAGCCCTTCTCTGCATTCATTAAATTTTAGGACTATTGAGCTGCATAGTGGCCATCTTTTTGTCTACTCTGAGAGGTTAAGCGGCCCTCAGGACTGGGATATATTTGTGGAGAAGGGCAGAAGTATGACAGAACTACCACTTTCCTGACCTATCTACCAGTTCTCAACAGCTTCTATCCCCCTCTCACTATGTTCATGACATCCTTATTTAGGTTCTTAGCAAACCCAAAGAAAACCATAGCAAATTGTTCTCTATCTAGTTCCAAGCCAAGGGAACTCCTTGCACCTGATAGGGCCATCCATGGAGCAATTTTCAGAGCACTCACTCCTAGAGCACAATTCCATCTCCTCCTCACCACATCTGGATGAATACACATGGCCACGATCATAGAATCAGTAAGGTTGGAGAAGGTCAGTAAGATCATCAAATCCAACCATCAGCCCATCACCACTATGCCCACTAACCATGTTCCCAAGCACCACATCTACCCTGTTCTGGAAAACTTCAGATGATGTCCCTTACACATCTGCTGTCTGCATTCAGAGCCCCACAGCCACAGGGCAGTCGCTCACGACTGTCATCCCCACAGTGGTCTCTGTAATGACAGAAACGAGGTCACAAGCTGGGTCACAGGGACTGAACTGGGCCCTGTCAGCCTCGTACGTGACAGCTGAGAGAGTAGGAGGCGCTGCCAGTCTGTTGTGTGAACAAGGAAGCAATCTGCTATGTGCAAAAAGGACAACCAAGCACCTGCCTCCTGCTCAGCCCCCAGCGTACATCTGGCTCACCCAGGATGCTGGCAGCCTTCAGCAAAGCACGGCTGAAGTTAGGGTGGCACTGCACGGGCGAGGGGAACGGGTAGGTAGATGACATCTCCTGTGGTTTCAACAGCTGACATTTTTATAAAGTGATAGAGCTCAGTTCCAGGCTCTTCTCCCTTAGTCAGCACTGGGGAAAGGTTTCTGGACATATCGTGCTGTAACTGCTAATCCACGTAGGGGTTTGTGTGGTTTTTCTTCTTTTTTTCTTAATATAATATTCCTCAAACTACCTCCTGGCTGATTTTACTTGGCAATTTTTTAAAATTAAAAGTGCATACATTTTTCAGCAAGAAATTTCAATAATTGAGCTGCACGGAGATCCTCAGATGTGAGATCTTGAATTTGCAAGTGCCCCGAGGAAACAATTTGGGAAATCCGCACTGCAAACAACTGGGAAAATAGGTGGACAAGTTGCATCAACAGGATGAAATATTAATTAAAAGGGGAGCAACTCAGCAGCAAGGAAGAGAAATGCAGAGTGAACTTGTAGGAGTCTGCAGCCACTGCCTGTGTATACGAGTACAGTAATTTTGCAGCCCACTTCAAGACGGAGGTCCCAAAATGGTGCCTGGGATCTTACAGTTACATTTACATGATTCAGCACCCATCAGCTGTTGTCTGAGTGGGATTTGTACCTAAAGTCCAGTCACAGCAACCGCAGGAGATAGAATGGCCATAAAAGCATTTGCACAGACACAGAGCATCTCCAATGATTGAGACTCTCCATTTGCCCTATAAGCATTACTCCAAATTCACAGCAGCAGGAACTGAGGGAAAGAGATTTACATCAACCACCCGCAGCGTTACTTAGGGATTTTCCTCTTCGAAAATTAATGCATGGGGTTTCACTGCTGAATCAGGGAGGCAGACAGTCCTACTGACTCTGGTAGTTGATAGCATAGGGCTCACAAAGGTGAGTGAGATTCACAAAGAGATTCCAGTGAGTGAAATCCAACTCCTGGAATTATTTGATTTTTGAGTCAGATGATCTTCTGTTGCTTTTTCAGTAAGATATACACCGTCAACTTTGAAAGTTAAAAAAAAACCAAACTTATCTAAAAATACAAGTTGTCAGTACTAAAGAAAAGGGAGATTAATAAAAAAGAGCTTCAATTCAACATACCATTAAATATGCATGACTTGTAAAACAAGCTTATGGTTTTGAAAGCCTGTTAGTTATTAACTAAATGCTTTTAGGAGGCAACACCAGGCAGCATAGAGAAGAGTTGCAGTAGTCACAAAAGGCTCCTCAACCACACCCATCCCTATGAACTCATCCCATTGCCTCGGTCCTGGCTCAGCAGTGAGCTGCTGATGGCTTCTAGCATTCCTGCCTGTGCTGTAAGGCCATCAGTTGTCATGCCCGTGCTCCATGTATGAGTTAACCACATGCACATCTAAATGCACAGTGAGATAGAAAGGCTGTGATCCATGTTTTGCCTGCACCTGCTGGATGAATTTCTCTCCAATTTATACTTTTTTCCATACAGAGAATGTAAGGGCTAGCAGATTTCAGTTTTTCACAGCACCTGGCCTAGAGAAACGAAACCCAGTAGGTAAAGAAAAAGCCTTCAGGAATTTCAGAAAACAGAACATACTGGGCACTGAAGCACACTCCCTGCATTGGCTGTGGGAAGAAGATAAGTCACACTGACTAACAAAGAGACACGGTTTAGCCACACACAGGAACACAGTGGTTTATCAAGGCAATTTAGAGTTAGTTATTAAATACTGCAAATATCATTTAAAAGAAGTGAGTCAGGTGGGCAATGGGGAAAAAATCAAGAGTCTCCAAAGGACTATGAGAGCCTGCAGAAGTGATACAGCTGCACAGAACCCCCAGGGAATATTATTTGCTGTCTTGAAAAGAATACATGGATATTTACGTAATCACTGAACTGTAACATGGACCCATGAAAGAAATCACTTTGCCAGGAAAATGCTTTTGTAATGCAGACCTTAATGATCTCCACAGCTGCCAAGTCAAGTCCGTTTCCTCCTTGAGCCAAAATCCAGTAGGATTTCTGCCGATGTTGTATGAAATAGCCCTTTCACACAAAAAAACAGATTCAAGTGAGGATGAGCCTCGGATACCAGTTATCCACAGACGTGGCTCACCTCTGCCCAAAGCATCACTGGCAGCCATCCCTCCAGCGTATCTGCCAGCTCTCCATTCACCACCATCATGATCAATCCACCCCTAAACCAGTCTGACAGGCAGAGCTCTGAATATCCAACCCCAGCTCCCATCACTTATGGAATTGCTCCTGGATGTCCAAGGCACCAAGACTGAATTTCACAGCTCATCTCAGTGAGGGGACCTGATTGCCACACAGTGGCATGGTTCCCTTTCAGATGAGAGGTAGGATGCAGTTTTTACCCTGACAGTGGTGCTCTGCACAGGTCAGTGTGTGGGGAGATGCAGAAAGAACAGAGCAGTGTGATGATGGCCAGCACGTCTTTTCCTAAATACCACGGCAGATATTGCTGTCAATTAAATGCACTCGGCAGCTTCATTAACTGAGCTGCATAGTGAAGTTGGATGCTCCCATCCGATCTTCAGGGATCTACAAACAAAATCAGCTTTCTGGTGTAGTGCGCAGGAGATGGAGAGATTGTTCCTGGAAGTACTGCTGGGAACATGAAGGGGATTTTGAGGAAACAGTGTCACAGCAAACAGCACCCCCTGGTCACTGCTGTGCTTGCAAACCACTCTCCTGGGATACCTGCTGGGAGGTCAGGAGCTGTCTGCTTGGCAGCACAGCCCCGTCTATTGCAGAGCAAAAATAAATCTTTGGCTTCAGATGCAGTCCTTGCTGAGAGCATCACAGTGCCAGCAGACAGCTTCACATCGACAGCACCACAGCAGAGGTTTCTCCAAAGCATCCTCTGCTTCAGGAGAGCTGCAGGCCCTGATGTCACTGCTGACATACAGGTCATTCCCTGCAATCTCTTTTGTTTCAGAAGAGGCAAGAGCTTTGGAAGCTCTAAGCAGAGAGAGCCATTCAGGGAGGAGACCCTGAATATTCCTGTTCACTTTGCAGACCAACATCTCCAGTCTTGCACAAAGCTCTCCTTAACAACAGGGCTCCTGCTGCAGGATCTACCGCTGCTTTCATCCTCTCCTCTGTCACCAGTAGAATGCAGAGTCTGCATCTCCACCTGCTCAGACCAATGCAAACCTTAACCCTGTGCAGACTGCAGAGCTGCCACAACACTGAAGCAGCAGCTCTTCAGATAGCAGCGTGCTGAGTTTACACCTGGGCTTCCCAGCTCATTTACTTCCCCTACAGCAGCCAGCTTAAGCCACATAGGGCTGGAGCATCCACAAGCTCCTGCTCCTGAAGCAATGGGAAGCAAATGTAGAGGGACGAGGGGAGGATGGAATGGATGGCACAGACATGCCCTGCTGCCAGCAGGCTGAAGCACAACGCCAGGCGTCATCGCATGTCGGTGCCAGCATGTGTGTGGGGAAGGACTGTGTGTTCTGGGAAGCGAGGCAGAGGGACAGCACATCCTCGCACACCGTTCACAGTACGCAGGCCATATGTTTCTGGAAATGTCAGAATAAGAATCGTAATAGAAGATGGAAAATTACTTCTTGATCCCTTCTCGTTCCTGTATGAGGGCTTTTTGTCTGCAGTGATGTCTGAGTTTGTCTCACTATCACAGCAGGGAGGGGGCCAAGGAAAAATCAGAAGGCAGGTTGGGGATGGCCACAGAAAAACAAATGGGCTTGTACCCAACGTCCCACAGCCCCAGTACTGAAGTGGATGGAACAAAGTTATGAACAAAATTTGGTGCTCAAATATTTGCAAGGTCAGATGTTCAAAATTACTTTTATTTCTATTCACCAGATACTCCCCATGCACTTATTTTTCATGTAACTGTCTCTGGTTCTATGCTGATGCTACTCATTTAAACACATATGGAAATTATGTACAACAAAGACTTGGAAAATATAATGCCTTCCCAATAGGGGCATAATTTGCCATTCCAACTATTTCCTAAAGCACTTGCTTACTAGGATAATGCAATGGGCTGAAGAGATTTATGAAGTCCTCATTCTTGTTACACCCAGGATGAAGTTGGTATAGGCTATCCAAATTACACCCCTGTGGTATAAAATACCAAGCAACAACTACTGTTGTACAGCTTATTTAAACTGACTACCAAATTGCTCCCTTTGGCTTGCAGTTATGGGTGGATATAGTTTTCTACTTACGCCCAAGTAAAATCAGCTCCACTGCTGATAGCATGAAAGCGTATGCAGGAAAGGGAATACATCTTTGTTTGTCAGACACATAGAGCCTGTTGGTGCTCCACGTTCTTGTCATGACAGAATAGTTCCTCCTTAAAGACTTCAAAGAGACACACCTCTAGATTCGCAGAGGAACAAGAAACATGAAAGTGCAAGAGAAGTGAGGAAGGGAGCATGACGGGCTGTAATCGTAAGACAGGAGTTTACAGCATCCATGAATAATGCAGAAGTTCTGCCCCCGGGAAGCAGGAGCCCTTGGAAAAATGTTTTCTCCAGATCTAATGGCTGAAACAATCCATTACAGGTGCCACAAGAGGCATCTGTCTCCATTTACATCCCCATTTGAACAGATCCTGCAGCTACAAATTGTGCTCTTGTCAAAGAACCACAAGGAACTTGTAGCAGCCAGCAAACCCTGAGCTGTAAGGAGAGTTTCCAACCCATGAAAGGGCAAGAGACTGGATAAAACCCTTGGTCATCTCTCAGAGGATATTGTAGAATGTGCAATGGCTTCAAAAAGGTTAAAATAACGTTCTGGGTTGTGGATGACTTGAGGCGCACAGATGCTAAATAGAGCAGGACTGTGCAGCCTGAAGAGGAGATGACTGCCAGAGGCTTGACAGACATCCATAATAACAGGAATGGTTGAGAAAAGGTGAATAAGATACCAACATACCTTATTTTTCACAAGAAAACAATAGGGGAACACACAGAAGTGGTCAGGTAGTAGGCTTAAGACAGAAGAGGTATTTTTCCATCTGGTATAGCAATAAATCCAGTAACTGTGCCAGATGAGCTCCAGAATAAATGAACTCCAAAAGACATTACAAATGTTCGAGGGGTAGCTCCAGTGCTGGCTGTTAAACGTGGTAATCCAGATGCACACATCAAGCAGAGGGAGCCTTACACCCCAGATAGCACCAAATGAGGTAAGTATCATTTGCACTCTTCCCTTAAATGTCTGCTACACACAATTTTCAAAGACAGTGCATTGACTACCACAATATTTGGTTGGGCCCAGTGTAATGGCTTTTGTGTTAGCAAAAACAGCAAAACAATAAAAAAAAAAAAAAACTTTTTATAACTTGGATTACATCTTATACAGCATAAGATGTTGGTATTTCTCTACAAGTGCACTTTGTATGTTCAAACGTGATGGACACAATTGCATGGAAGAGTAAGGATTTCACTATCAGCTATATTCAACTCGTTATTTATGCACACAAACATAGTATTCAAAATAAAATGCAGATCTTAGAGCAAACATGAGCCTCTCTTTAAATCTTTAACCAGTATTTAAACGGCTCTTTCATTACTTCTGGGAGAAACAAATTAGTGTTTTAAAGATATTAGAAGAACATACTGAAAAGACCAAACCCTGTCAGACAAGAACGTGCATTGCCTTCTTATCTGATTGTTGCTGTAGTTTGCTCCCATCTACACAGAACAGTCTTTGAACCACACAAAGCAGTGAGTTTTCTTCCACTCATTTCTTTAAAAACCCTTCAGCCTCTATGAAAGGTTTGGTCTTGTCCTTTCACACTCTGTTTAAATTACCCAGCTCTTAATGAGCTGATAACTTAATTGTTAGGCATTGTTTTTTCTGATAAATCTACATGGATTCTACATACAAATAGACTTTCACTGCCTTCTCTCATCTGTAAGATGTAATGTTAAGAAATGACTTCTTAGGGTAAATATTCACATAAAACACATATATTTACCTTCTAGTTTTTTTTTTTTTTTTTTTTTCTGTATCTTCTAAAATACGATAAAATAGAGATATCAAAAATAATCGAATTATTCTTTTCCAGAGGTTTTTCGAATTTGCCCCAGTAAAAACACTGCATTCATGATGATGCCTGTGGTCAGGTTTGGGATCTGCAGGCAGAGGGCCAATTCTGTTCTGGTTACTTGGAGCAATGGCACCAAAAGCTCTGGATCTCAGTTTAAGTTGGTGCAACTGAGGATATCCAGATTCAATACCCATTTTCAAAGAAACATTTTAATTAATTCTGTATGAGAAGAAGACCTTCAGAGAGGGATTCTGTGCTCTATGGGGTTCTCCACCAGCACCAACACCACCCCTCTGACTTGAGAATTGCTTTTTCTGTCCTCAAATATTCTCCAAAGTGAATTGCAAAATCGTGCATGGACTGAATCCAGATTTAAAACTCATACAGACCACCACGCCAGGAAGAACCAGAGCCTCAGGGAATGTTACAAACACCACTCATGAGAACAACCAGATGACAGCATATTAATACACCCTGAACATTATCTACAAGCAGAGACACTTGCGTTGCCAACACAAGAAGCTGAAGTGATTCTCAGAGATAAAAGCTCCCAATTCTTCCTGGCAATAAATAGGAGTTCCTTCCAACGCTGTTCCACCAAAGGTTAACTGGACTTGGGAGCAATGTGAAAGATCAAGATAGGAGTCAAAAGGAAAGAAGAATCTCATCCTCCTTGTGCCAGCAGTTAGAAGCCCTTTTACCACCTCCCTAACACAGGAGAATCCCTCATCCTGGGGGAATGGATCTCTTTACTCAGCTGCCTCCTCCCAAACCAGTGGGCTGGTGTCAGAACAAGAATGTAAGACCCAAAGCAGAAAACGGCCTTGAAGCTCACTGATTTTGGTACATCACAAAGGACTCATCGTTGTCCTCTGAACTCACTGGGAAACAGCCTATGCTTGTCCCCAGAATGCCTTCCTTCCTCTGACTCAGATCCTGGCCCAGTGCTTCCCTTTGTCCTTTTCCCCTTTCTCTTTTTTTCCCCTCCTTTAAGACTTTTCCCAATCAACCCTAAGGATACAGTCCCACTCTTATTTGCTAAAATAACTAGTAGTTAAATGACTGACATTTAAAGCAATATCTTTGGCTTCAACATTGCTCCGCAGGGAGAAGATACAGCGATGAGTGTGTGGGGAGAAGGAGGAATAGGATATGGATCATGCTTTTGAGAGGTTTTTTTTCCCCCTCAGGCTGTCTTCAGACTCCAGCAAACATCACTTTTGCTGGAGCTCTTATGGAAAACACATTTCTAACTGGGAGACACACAGAGGACACTCAAAACCATTAAAAAATAAGAAAAATCACCACAGCGTAGATCAAACAGAAGACCACTACACTGTAAGCCTCAACAAAGAGAATCTGCCCCTTTGGCCACCTGCTTTTCTCCCTTCAAGATCATTCTGAACTGCATCAGCATTCATAAAAGCTAGCCAGGCCCTGATTGGCAGCACCTGCTGCTGCACAGAATTGAAGTATATTAACAGAGCATGGACACCTTTAGGACAAATACACATGCATGCTCCACGGGCAAGGAGATCTGTGCCATTGAGCTTGCTGTATACCTGTGATATCATATAGATTCCCAGGGTTTTTCCCTTCCCCAGAAGACTCTGCAAGCACCTCACCTGCAGGGACATCAGTAACTATCAGCATCCCTATTGCTGCCAACTTTCCCTTCAGCCTTCCAGCTCAGACAAGTGAACTCAAGGCAAACTTTCATGCAGATCTTCCCTATCTGCTTTCCTCCATGGAGTATGGTGCAATGATGCCATCGAAAGAGCTTCAGCCAAAGCAGCTGTCAGTGGTTTGTTCTGTTCTAGTCTGTCTGGAAGAGACAGACATTTGCACTCACACCTGCAAAATCCCCTCACTCATCTAGGTGAGATTTTTTTTTATCTTTCACCAGAAAAGTTTCTCTTACAAGCAAGGAATGCAGTGAGCCAGCTGCCACCTAATTAACAGATGGGCTATTCATATGGCTTGCCAGTTCTCTTGGGATTTCACAGGATGAACTATCCTGTGGGAGAGCTTTTCTACTAAGAATTAAACAAAAAGTCTGAAAAACAAAAGGAACCAGCATCTCTGCCACTAGCCATGTAAGGTTTCACCATTTAATATCCTCCAGCTTTGTTTCCAGGATTTATAACACATGGAACAAGGTTGAATAGTAACAGCAATAATCTTTCTGTCTGATTACATACAAAGAGCGAGGGCAAGATTCGTAACTGTAAAGGAAAACTGCATCCAATACAATTTGGCTGAAATCTCCCAAAGGATCAACTCTGCCTATATCTGTTCCTCACTCAGAAGAACACTTGCAGCATCTCTGTGTGCTAACGTATATAATACGTATAACATGCATATCTGCATTTAGTGAGCCCCTTGGAGCCTCATGCCGTGCCTCTTGTGATAATACTATGGACCAAGATGAAGGAAAAAATGCATCAGAAACACCTCCCCAGCCAATATAGCTCTGTCGTCTTCTCCCAGTCCTCCAAAATGAACAGCCTAGAACAAAGATTTTGGAACCCGTCCCAGTAAGCAACTGCTAAAGAAATTCTCATTGGGCATGGTAGGCACCTAATGGTTCATGCAAAGAAGCACTTTACAACGCACTGCAAGAACTTGCCACTGACAAACGTGGCAGTAAGTAGAGAGTACATGCAGTAGTTGGTGTCGGGCGTATTAGTTTGGAAGTAAAGAGACCGTGGGTGTTTATCACTATTACTCAGTGATGACAAGCCAAAAGCAGTTCTGAAAAACCTAATCAGCAGCTGATTCACCTCCATTCTGAGATGCTCTGCTGGGGTATCCACAGGCAAAGCAATGCTATTTGACAACCTGAATGGTTCTGATTTTTAATACACAAACGATGGGGTTAATAATGATAACAAATTGCTGTCTGGTTTGTAAAGGTTTAGGGTACAGTCTGCTGATGATTCCAAGAGAGCCGGCTTGGAAACTCTATCTCAAAAGAGAAATCTCCCAGAACATAACCCGAGCACAGAAATAGGTTGCTAGCAAAAACATCAAATACTGCAAGATACAATAAAATCACAGAAGCCACTGCTACAGTGCTGTCTCTGCATAAAAGCCAAGGTTTTAAATAAGAAAGTTTTATAACCAGGTGACCTCGTCCATCCTTCCTTCCTTTTCATTTTCCCTACTAAAACGTATGCTCGAATCAAGCTTCTTTAAGATCTCATTCCCTCTGCATATCTTGATGCAAGGTGGACAGACAAAAAGACTCACACTTGTGCCATCTACAGGAAGAAGGCAATGGGAAAAAGAAGGCAAGGGGCCAAATAAATCCTTCTTTACCCCCGTCTCCAATTCATTTTATAGTCAGCTCTTAGTTGATTTATACAAGAGAAATAAAAAAGTCTATAGGCAGGACACTTCATCTCTATGACAGAAAACACACACCCAACCCAACTGCTGTTCAGGGAACCTCAGGGCAGGCTGCTTTTGGATTATTTTGCATGAGCTTTTTGGCCAGTGCTTTCAATTTCAAGGCTGTTAATCATGCCTTCAGCTTATGTCACGATGAAGTCCCTTGCAGAGAACAGGACCCAGAAGTAGGCTGCTTGACATCCTATATAATGCAGCTTCATTTGCTAAATTGCTTTTCCTGCACTGATGTTATAAGGTGCTCAGCTGGAACCCGTACAGTAAATCTTGCCTCCCCATGGAAATGGGCTGACAGACAGAGAACCCAATGACACATTGCAAATGCACTTCTGCTGTGAGCTCTCATAGGGAAAGTTAATACTATTTCTATCCCACATGCAGATTTCCTCTTCTGGAAAAAAAAAATAATAAGTGCAGACACAAAAGAAGCCTCCAGTGCAAGGACCTATGGGGAGAAGTGACACAAAGCCTTCAAAAGTGTTGAGAGAATAGGTGCTTTGAATGCATCCCAGGAATCAGGCTGTGAAAGGACAGGGAGAGCTAGGTCATTTACCCTTTCCTATGCAAGCAGCTTGGAAATGTAGCGCAAAGCGCTGCATCCTTAAATATCTTAACCCAGAATTGAGTGTTGGCTGTGCTTTTAAAAGTGACACATGACTGGGGAGAGAAGGCACCCAAGGGCTACAGAGAAGTGAGCAAGGAAATCTGGAGTAGCAGCCTCCCTGAAATGACACATAGAATCATAGAATTTTTGATCTGGAAGGGACCCCTAAAGGCCATCTGATCCAACCTCCCTGCACTGAACAGGGACACCACAGCTCCATCAGTGCTCAGAGCCCCTCCGGCCTCACCCTGAATGTCTCCAAGAACAGGGCTTCCACCACCTCTCTGGGCAACCTGTGCCACCCTTACTGCCTCACCACATCTGGGCAAACACTGGCCATCAGGCAATTAAAGTATTGTTCGCATTTGCTTCATCCACAGATGAATTCACCTCCCTGGAAATGGGATCCTGCTATGTTCACCCATACTTCAGCACCTCAGCTTAATCAAGAGTTTGTTCTCCTTGACAGCCTCTAATCATCATCCAGCCAGTTTACCGAGGGAAAATTTTTATCCTTTCTGCTAGAATTCATTTTTATGACACCTACCATAAGAGATTTTAAAAAATTAGGCATTAAAATGGTTTATAGAGGGTATTTTTATAATCCACTAAGCTGTTTTCCATTTCCACAGATATGACATCTCTCAGCTATAATTTATAAATGCCATCAGTTAACAGGCACAGAATCTTATCCTACAATTTCTCCTCTCATATGCTTTTCCCATTTAAACTTTCTGTTAAATCTTTGCTGTGCTGCCAAATCCAGAGAGATTTGTCCATAGCTGGGAGGGAGGAAAAAAATAAAAAAGTTTAAGTAGCTAATTAGTGTCACTGGATTTGGGGCATCCTATCATGAGAGAATAGAGAGGAAACATGTCCTCAATAAATATTTTGAGTATTTAAACAAGGACAGTGCCCTCCACACAGCAACATCTAATGCCACTAGAAACCAAGCAGTACAATATGCTTTAAGTGGCTGCTTTCCCACATAGAAATGATGAGGCTGTCTTAACAGGCATATAGCTTTTCTCAGTGCATCTGGCTGTCCCCACAGTGTCCTGGTAGTGATTGTAACTCAGAAAGGAGCCATTCTGGGAAGTGGGCCGGCATGGAGCTGCAACTGTCATATGTGCTCCCAGGTCTTCTGCTGGAACAAAAGGCACAGACTCAGCAAGCGCTGGCAAAACGCAGCAGAATGATGGGGAGCAAGTATGCAGTCTCAGTGTCAGCTGGAAAAGATTGCCCAACCAGAAAGCAGAACAGAACTCCTGTGAAGAAGTAATAGGCTTGAAGTTATGATAATTTCTTCTTCTGCAAATCTCTGCATACATCGATAGCACCATGAAAATGCTTAGCAATAATTATAATTCTTGCAGTAGTTAGATGCTTTCTCTTTTTCTCTGCCAAGCTCAGACTGGAAAACTCCAGGCCTTGCCATAATCACTGCTACTAAGTCACAGCAAGCCAAAAGAAACCCAACCATACATTTCTCCTCATTTGCGATGTCTCCAGCAAATCTGCCTTTCCTCTATTGGGAAACTTGTATTGGACTGTATCTAGTCTTCTGGTTATGAAGGGTCCTGCTTTTTGGAAGCACAAGCTAAAAGGAACCCTTATCAGTTGCTTTAGTGGCAGTGTCCTTGACTCTGATTAGGTTAAGCATGGTTCATGGACACACTTCCTGAAGGCCTGGGGGGTTCCAGCTGCACTCAGTTTAGGCACTTTGGGTAATGATGGGAGGGAAGTGCCCCCAGACTGTCTTCCTTACATGGAGCAGAGAGAAAGCTTGCAAGATGTGTGGAAGGAGCAAGCTGTTCACCCAGTGATTCAGTAAAGACCTAATTCTATTAGGGTGTTAAGCTTGGCTCAAAGAAGAGGACTGACACCCTATGAACTTTGTATTTCCTATGGAAGTTTGTCTACAGAACAAAGACTTCGCTCATCTGAGAGTTTTTCAGTATTTCTCCAGGCCTTGAAGTCCACAAAGGGAAATTAAAGGTACGGCAGAGCTGGAGAAAAAATCTTCACCCGCCTTGAATACGCTTGTTGATATGCAAAAGCAAAATCAAGAGAATCTGTTCTCCCCCATGCAGGGTTAGTATTTTAGATGCACCTCCATGAGTTTCTTCCCTGCAGGAGATTAAAACACTTCCCTGTGGGCAGCAGGAGAGTGGAGGAGTTGGTTCAATCTTTCCTCTTCCAAAGTGGCTTAATCATGTCAGCATTCATCCCCAGCCTTATGTTTGGCCCAGCTCTGGCAAGGCAGCGTGGCACAAAGCAGCCATATGGGCCCAATCCCAGCACCCCGCCTGGGGAGGAAGGCGAAGGCAGAGACGAGCAGGTGAATCATGCTCCAGTCACTTGGGGAGCGGGGATGAATGAGTCTACGCCGCCGATGTAAAGGATATTTTCCGGCTGTCATAACAGTGCTGTAAGAACAGATGGTTGGTAATACAGACTGCGGCCACTCAGAACGGCCCCTTAGCACTTTCGCTTTGCTTTGCCGCTCTGAGGCAATGCCTGCCTGGGAGAAACTGTTCTGAGTACCCTGCACGCAGAGGTAGCTTCTGCTCACCCACTCAACCACTTGCATGGCTTGAAAACTATGCTGCCTGGCACTTCCACAAGAAGCAGAGTAGTTCCCCCATCACCTCCCAGATGTCATCCCCTACTGCTCATGTGCTAGCAGACATGGGAGAGCGAAGGTACCAGCCAGATGTCTGTCCCTGCTTCCTGGAGATCTGTGGGTCCTCCCAGCTGGGCTCAGATTCACTCTGAAGATCAAGCACTGCTAGCATGAGCCTAAGCAAAAAGATGAGGCTAACATGGGACGGTCCTAAAATGTAAAACCCTGTGTTGTCCTATGGGTAAGTGACCACTCGCTTCTCCCCACTGATTTATGAACCTGGCAATCACATCTACCTTTCTGAGCACCCAGTCTTTATAGCTAAATGGAGGAGCTTCAGACATTCCCAACATAGCTTTTCCTGATGCTTCATCAGTGCCAGCTCTTTCCACATTCTCCCTGTGTAGGAAAAACTAAAAACAAACAAACAAACAAGCTGCTAGAGCATCAAGCAGTCCTTAAGAGACAACTTCTCCCAAGAGAAAAGAAAGTTGTTGACACAGACAAAGTCTCAAAGGCACAAGTAGGTCACCCAGGGCTTGAAGTCAAAGTCTCCATTTATTTCAGGGCATCTGGAAAGTGATTAATCTTTCATTCCTTGCAGAAAAGCCCACACAGCCCAGCACATCAAGTGCTACTGTTCAAGGACTCAGACTTTGGACATACCCAAGCTGCTGCCTGCACTAATTGTTAGAGCCATCGGGTGCACCATTGGAGGAAGCATTTCACTGCAGGCTTTAACAGCTGCAGGTAGGGCCAAACAGCAACAAATGTTGATTTAAAGAACACATTAGAGGCTGCCTCTAATGCACTTGCAACAAGCCTTCAGCTCCCACTTATCATTTGTCCCTGATTTTACAACTTGCCTAAAAAACTCAATTCTCCTATTTTTTTTCCCCCTTAAGACATATTATCCAATACTTCTCTTTTTACCACTGATGTCTCAGCATACCCTTGCACAAGTTTTTCCTGTCGCTTCTTGAGGAAAGAGGTGCCACAAAGAAACTGTTAGAGCTTCAGAAAGTGACTCCTCAGTCACTTGATCTTGG
The DNA here is from genome assembly GCF_905368555.1 of Meleagris gallopavo. NCBI lineage: Eukaryota > Metazoa > Chordata > Aves > Galliformes > Phasianidae > Meleagris > Meleagris gallopavo. Next base: position 11,991,237 of record NC_139418.1, read on the forward strand.
CAGGAGATTTCTCTAGCAAACCAGAAAACAGTGTGCATGACCAAGGAATCAGCATGCATTTAAGTGCCCTTAAAAATGTTGATTTTAGCAATTTTAAAGTCCTAAGCCAATAATCAACGTCCCAGACCTTTGGCACACAAATAAAGGATGAAACGCTGCTTACAAAACTCCTAACAGGGAGATGCAATAAATGAAGGCAAAAAAAAAAAAAAGAGAAATTATTACTGTGTCTTAAGTTTTGGGATTACAACAGTTACAGGCAGAGGGGGAGGCAGAACAACCACAAGGAAAATCCTACTTCAGGAAAAGGAGAAGCAGCAAAATTTGGGGTTGAAGGCAGTGTCACAGGGTAAAAATTCTAAGGAAAGAAAGATAGAAGTGTTGGGATTGCAGACTATAAAACCTAACGGGTTTTACAGAACCTAACAGATCTTTGGAACGAGTGCAGTTTCTGTAGGAAAGGGCTGATCTGCAATCCAAACTGACAGTGCTGAACGGAGCACATGCAACTCTATTTCCCTTCACCAATAAGATTATTATAAACAAAGCAAAATTAATAAGACTGCTATTTTCTCTTAGAATAATTCATGAGAGCAAATTACAGGAAGACAGGCTGATGCACATGAGCCAGCTAACCATGAGAACCAACAAAGCCAGCTGCAGCATCGCTGTGCCCCTTCATCGCATCCTGAGCTCAGCACACTGCTCACACCAGCACATCTCATCCTTCCCTGCTGACCCTGAGAGTGAATTTCTCTGAAGCACGCTGGGAACTCCAGACTTTAAGCAGCCAGGATGTAACAGCAGCCAAAAACACTCCTGTAACGAGCACAATTAGCACTGACTTTCATCACCTCACTGCTCTCTATAGCAAATTCTCTTAGAGGGTTGGATTGGGAGAGTTAACATGAGACTGCTCAGCATCTGCACAGATGTTGGGAGCATCAGGTGAAATAATGGGGAAGTGCCCTTTCGTAGAGTTGTTTTGACTGGGATGAGAGCAGGTTTTGTGCAGGGGAGTTGGAATATCCTCCTTAAGTTCACTCTTAAGCACTTTGCATGCAGACAGAAGCAAAGAGCACTCGTTTCCCTTAAGAAATGTTTAGAGCAGGGATGCTCCCGAACTTCGCAGAGGAAAGAGGGCATTAGGAGCACACTCTGCTGCCTGCCAGCCCTGGGCTGTGGTACCCAGAGACTGTTCCCACTGAAGCTGAGAAGAAGAAAACCCAGCGAGGAAGATTTCCTTCCAAAGATGGGCTCATTACCGGCCTTCAGGTGCCAGCAAATGCTTCCAGTCTCACACAGCATCTTTAAGAAATGATAGATTGAGCTGGCTCAGAGGAAACTGTCTGCTCCGTGATAATAAATGAGTTGTTAACAGAGGTAGCAGACTCCCAGATCCATTTGCGATCCAAAGGGCTTACAGCTGCTTCCCATTTTTGCAATGCCAAAACCAAAGAACACGCAGACAGCAAGGGAGAGGAGGCAGCCTATGAGCCTGTCTTCCTGCTGCTCTCCCGTGGCTAAAGAGGGACTGTCGAGTGCGATTTCCTTTTGATGGAGCCTTTTTTTAACGTAAATTTGCTGTTGTCGAATGTGAACGATTCCCTGCATTGACTGCAGGCAAGGATAGCCAAGAAAAACATTGCAAATCTCACCCCCACAAACTACACCTCTGCAGCACCTCTTGCAGCTCTGGACACGAACCACCCTACAAACGCCCTTAATCCTGCAGCAGTGCACCCACTCAGATCATGCAGACAGCACTGAGCATCTTTGCTGAAGGCCATACAGTCCCACCAAGGGATGTTGCTGCACCTCAGCTATCCCAACCCCAATTCCCTCCACCCTCAGCCACTCCAACACTGCTCCAGATGTTAACCACACTGCCCTGGGATCGGATCTAAGAACATGTTACTGGTTTGGATTCATACTTTCACCTTTCTTCTGGAAATAAGTTTGTATCAGGACACCTGAAGCCACATTGCTATCAAACTGATTTGGGATTGCTGTCTGCTGACCACCAGAATTCCAGACCAGAGCTGGGTGTGTTTCAAAGCATCCCTGGGATTTTCAGCTATATTAGTCCAGGGGTCTACATTCAAGTTGGTTCGTATGGTTGCTAAATAAAACTATTAACATAGGCTATGTCAGAAAGTCAGAAATATATTTTTTTTTCTTCTCTTTTTCATGCTTCTTTTTTCCCAAGAAAGCTCACAAGATTGTTTGTCCCTACCTAGCCAAAGTGCTGCATGGGGTTCACCTGTGCTCTTCTTCCCATTAGCACCAGTGGGGATTGCTCAGTGAAATCCCCAGGTGCTATTTGGAGAATGCTGCAGTTAGCACCTGAAGGCATTGCTCCCCTGATGATACTGTCTCCAGGATCCCCCTGATCCCACTCCTAGGGAATGGCAATGGCAGCTAGGAGAGCATGGGCAGAAAGAGGGAGAAAAAGATCTGCTTCAAGACAGCAAAAGCAAACACACACAAAAAAATTTCATTAGAGCACTGCAAACACTGCTGCAGTGAGCCCACGAAAAGTGAGAAATAGAAGAGGTTCTGAAGATAGGAGCACATCCCAGGCAGAAACAGAACCCTGCCCTTGAAGGACTGCTGCTGCAGTACTGCACTGGAATACGGATGGGGAAGCTGAGAAGAGCAGTTTCTATGAACAATGAACCACAAACAAATGTTTTCTTCAGTTTTTACTGAAACATCAGAATAGCACAACCACAAACTGCTTGCTTGTCATGTGGTGTTTTATAGGTTGCTTCTTGGAAAATGTTTGGTACTGGTGAGGCATTAAATGCATTGAGTTTTGAATACTTATGTGGTACAGCTGCAGACATTTTGGGTTGGATTCCTCTCACTTACCTCTCAAGGTCTCAGGGTAAGCTGCCTAAGCCGAGCCTGTAATCTTGGCTTGCTGCATCGACAAGGGAGATAAGCACACACCTCTGGAGGGTAAATCCTCCTCTGCTAAGATGGGTGTCTAAAACTGTTCAAAAGGATCATACACTGGAGGGCTCTGCTGATTACAGAAGTCACCTTGTTCAGTAGCTTAGATGAGGGCAACTAATCTTTAGAAAGAAAATTTAGAGGGGACAAATTCCCTTCTTCAATCTTTAAGGATGTGGGACCTGCTGCTTAAGAACGCTGCTAAGACGTGAGCAGCGATGTGGCAGGAGCAGCTGGTCAAGCTTGGGTTCATTCTTTCCTTCTCTTCCTCTGTCCCTCTACAGACACAGACAAAGCAGAACTTCACCTGTGCTTTGCAGGGGAAAGAAAAGTTAAGTGACAATTCTTCCTTCATTTTTACACTGAAGACTCCCGTATTGCCATCCCCACAACTCAGCGCCGCGGGCAGCAGGGTTTGGTTGGCGCAGCCACAACCACCCAAGCAGACAAGGGCCCCAGAACTAGGGCATGCCAGAAATTAATTCTGATTAAATCTATGGAATGCACTCACTTCTGCCTTTGCTCAGGACAGACTGAGGACAGCTGCTGTGCCTGACTGTGTTTCTGGGACAGTGAACTGAAAACGGCATCACTGCACAGGCAGGCTGTGCCGCAGCTTGCCTCCCGTCCTTGCTTGCAACAGCAACAGCCCTGCAGCCATATGCAGTTTGCCTTCCTATAACTTCCTTTGGTAGTTCATTAAAAGCATTAATCACCTTCAGCACAAAGGCATTTGTCATGAATTCCCTGCAGGCCAGGCCTTGTTCTCAGCTGCAGCTCCGTGGGCTGATTTGGCCCTTTGCAGCACTGTGCTGGTGGCCCAGATCTGTCCCCACATCCCTGGCTGACCTGGACCCCGGCACTTTCAATCTGCTCCTGGACTACCGGGATGGTTGTCCCCAAGCCTCCCCCTGCCACTTTTGATCTAGCATTCACCTCAGCACAGTCTGCACCTCAGAATTTATCCCCTACTTTTTCTCCCCTCACCAAACTGCCCTCTTTCTTGTCCATCGTGACTCCATCACCCATGGCCTGTCCTCATCCTGTGCTGCACCAACATGTCTGCACCTTTTATCTCAGGACCAGCACATGGTCACCACGCCTTGTGGCGTCACGCAATAAGCCACATGTAAATGGTATATGCTCATCATTCAATAAAGGACGCTCTGGGTAAAGGCTGAAAAGAGAGAAGCAAAAACTCAACACGACCAGAGATACTTGCAGAGCCCATCCTCTTTCCCACAGCAGCTCTCCAAGCACTGCTCCTGACCCAACATTTCTCCATCCCCTGTCCCTGTGTGCTCTTTGCTAACATCCTCTCACTCACAGTCCCAAATCTGCTGGCAATTTTTTTTTTTTTTTTTTTTGCTTCTGCTTACCTGCCAGAATAGCAACACTGTCCTCTTTCTCATGGACTGTGTTCAGTGGGGTGTGGGTGCTGAGTGGAAGAAAAGCCAACAGGCTCAGACGCTGGGGAATACTGGCCAGCAGGAGTAAAACCACATCTGAATCAGTGTAGGCACTGATGTCATTTGCTCACCAAAGCTTACTTCTAGCACAGTATTTGAGAGGGGAGAAATAGCCCTCCCTTTACACGAGCTTTCTCCACGCTGCATCACTATCACCTATAGTGGTTCCTGTGCCTCTCCTCAGACCCCCCAGCGCTCAAGCTTTTCTCTCCCTCCCACTTCCTCTGCATTAGCACACTTACAGGACCTTGCTTATTAAATCAAAGCCAAAACTCTCAAAGCATATGGAGATGCACACATACACTTTACACAAGAAACCTGCCATCAGTCAAATGCTACATCCTCACTCTCAGATGTCAGTTGTTTTCTTGTGCACTCCTCCATGCTGTCAGAAACAAATAGAATCAAAGAATGAAAAGACCCTCTTGAAGAAGCCAAGATAGGGCAATTTGTAGCTGCGACTTGCCTCTTCATTGCTCTCACTGCTCCTTTCTTAAGAGATCAATCAGTGCTGCAATACAGAAGCACGTCTCCTCATAAAGCTGCAACTTCGGATGAATGCTGACAAGGGTGAGGTTTGCAGGGGAAACAACTGAGATACATTATTATTATTTTTTTTAAAGAATGTCCCAGAGGGAATGAGTGGGTCTGGCTGCTAAGGGGTAGCAGAAGAAAATCAACTAGAGACTCATTACTGAAGCTAATGAGCGATCAGTTCAGCAGGTGAGCAGGGAACAGCCTCTGCTGGATGGCACGCTGTTATGTTAATCATCCTGTTTTATTTTGCAACATTATTTGCTGGGATGATAGTGGGTTGCTGGTGGTTGGGTTCAGCTCTTCTTCATGTTACCAAAGCCCTGACATCCCGAGGAGCCATTGCAGCCCCCAGAGGACAGCCTGTGCTGTACTAAATGGCACTTCTCACTGGGAAAAATGTTAGCCTGTTCCAATCCTCCACAACTGAAAGCAGAGAAGTAAAACTCATCCCTTTTTAAAGAAGCGTAGTTCAAATAAATGCTTCTTTGTCTTCAGACTTGTGTTAACACCACACCCTGGAGAATTTGGATCAGCAGAATATTAGAGTCTCGTCGACTTATTGCATCTTTAAGGAGCATGTTGGTTTTGTGTTTGCTCAGAGCTCTATGTGCTACCGAAGCTAACTGGGATGGTTTCCATTCCTACTGGCAAAGAGCTAACGCCTTTGGAGCCCTAACCCTATTAAGAGAAAATGTAAATGTGTATAGCTAAAATTTCCACTGGAGTTTTGAAAGGGAACAGTGCGCTTCCCTATCCTGCCTTCCTTAAAGCCACACAAAGGTTTCTACTCTCACCTCTCTATTTAAGAGCCAAAAAATTAAGCCCATGTGTCTGCAGCTTAATACTGCCCCTATTGCATGAATGTGCTTTATTTTAAAGAAGAAAGGATAAGCTGTGAAAGGAAGCTGTGGCTGTCACACACTGAGCATGTTTAGCCTCTGCTGCTTGCTGCTTCTAAAATCCCTTCTTTGCCTGCTGCTGAGCACAAATTTTCCTTCTTCACTCTTGTTTGCTTGTCAACAATGAATATTTGGATTCTCTGCAGATGAGTAGATAGATTTGCAAGTGTGAAATTCCCACTATTCTTCCTAATTATGTGACATCAGCTTCTCTCCCCAGGCACCACTCCTGCAGCCCAGGATAAAAAAAAAAATTAATACATAAAAAAGTTGTGCAAAGAATAAGTGTCCCCATTGCCATGGGTGAGAAGTGGGCATACCAGAATGGGGGAAACCTGTTCTTGCCATGCCCTGCCAGTCCCTCAGCAGGGCTGCCTTTGCCAAATGACAGAGGATTGCCACCAGCACCCCTACACACAATCTCAGCCCACGTTCACCCAAGTCTTTCTGTGCCCAGATCTGTGAAAGCAGACAGACAGCCTCCCTGCCCTGGCAGCCAGGCATGAGGAAATGGCTTGGTGCTCATGTTTTAAACATTGAGAAGAGCACATGGGATGATTTCCCACCTTCCTCAGAGGTGGTTGCCACTGCTGAGCACCCAGAGCCCATCGGAGCAGGCTCAGGACCCACTCACTCTTTGGCTGCCCCCCTCCACACCTCGTGGATTTCACGCTTGGCAGACAAGCCTATCAGCACCCTTGTTGTGGCTGGATCTTACGGCAGAGGGTGGGAGCATCTCACCAGACAAACATGCAATTAACGGAGAGCTACAGCCCATCCCTGCCAGCAGTTGAGCACCCTTAACCTCAGTTTGATCTACTGCGAATCAATGCGCTGATTCATCAGCCCACATCAGACCTTTTTCCATAGCAAAATCTATGGAGATATATTCCTATGTAGTGCCTATTTTATATCAATCAGATTGCGTCTGATCACTAAATCCAGGTTTCTGTTGGCTTTGCTCACTTTAAGTAGTCATACTGGGATCTACAGGGGAAAAAAATCCCAAAGCATTTGCATGAGATTTCTGATATTGCAAAAATAAATGCCAACACCACATCAATTACACGCTATTACGGGGCTGGGCTTACTTAGATTGCGGAAGTTTAATTATAAAAATAGCATTTTAATTGATTACTGCTGGAATAATTACAGCAATACCTTTCCAAGAAATAGCGGCCACCGTATGTTTGTCAACAAGTAGATTCCTTTAAATTAAACATGCAATAATTGTTTAATTAAGCCAAATTTAGTTCCTCATTTGAGAACATTCAAATGTTTGCCTATTCCTCCCCGTCTCTGAGAGGTAATTTAGGAGATAAAAAGCAATCTCCAGAAATACTGTATCTATATATGTAAGTGCCCAAGAAGAAGAACAAAAATAAATACTTCATTTCGTAGCTGATCTGGATCTAAGCTTGCTGCTATTGATAAGAACGTTAGAACAGAGCAAGTGATCATTGCAAATCCCTTTGTAATTGCTGCTTGGAGGCTTTCTTTCTTAAAATATGAACAGGCTCCCATCTGCACATCCATTTTCTAGTACACAGAATGGATTCAACTGTTGACATGCTCGCAGCACCCACAGACCTTCCTCAGCATGAAGACCTCACACTGCTTACAGCTATGAACACAAGAAGGGAGAGGGATAATTAATGCAATAGTCACTTCGCAAGTTTTCATGCAGCTGAAAAATCCTACCATGCTCCTTTGCAGACCTCTGTGCTTTGGGTGTGCAACTCCTGAACATCCCATCTCAGCAGCCCAGCACCTGGTGTGCACAAAAGCTGATCAGTGCCCCAGCAAATCGACAGGGCTCATTGCAGAACAGGGGGTTTCAGTAGCGGCTCATCACTGCAAAGTGGCATGAGTGTTGCAGGGACGGATTTACCAGGTTAGTGACCCACCTGGAATGAGCATCGCTGACTGTGCTCGCCCAAGAACCGCTGCCAAAGGCTGAAAGCACAGTTTCTGCATCACAAACTAAATCAAGCCAAGGAGCTGAGGCTGAAACAAGTTGTATCCCCCAGGGAGCTGCACTGTGCACAGAATGGGATGTACATTACACGTGCATGAATGGAGGCTGAGACAAACAATAAAAGAAAACTTCCAGTGCTGCATATCTCCACTCAATAGCACTGTACTCCCTTGTTGCCAAGAGCATATGGTGCTGCTGTCCACCACAGACCTCACAGAAGCCAGCACAGAGCATCCCTCTCCTCTCAGCTCCGACCTGCAGCATATCTCCTGTTGCACTGGGGCTGCCCTGAGCAGCCAAGCAAGACGGTTTGCTGGAGACCTGCTGAGGTCATAGCACACTTTTCCACAAATGCTGAAGTTAAAATCTGAGAACGCATCTTTAAAGCTGATCAGAATGGTTTTGCTCTGTTACATCACTGTGCAAACCCTTCAGTCACACCACCCCATCATTTTCCTCTTGAAAGACAGCTAGCATTGCTATATACTTCTGCCAAAGAAAGGGCCTTAAGTTCACCTTCTTCCTAAGCAATTGTGGTAGCCTTCAAAGAAATGACACAATGTCTTTGGTTAAGAATGCTCATAGCAGCAGTTGTTTGTACTCATTGCATGTCAGACCACTAAGCCACACCTTAAGCCGAGTTGCAAACGCAGAGCCTGCTCCTTGCCATATATTCTGTGGGACAGAGGTGAATTCAGGAAGATATTCCAGCTATTGAAACGTGCCCATGTCTCAGAGCTAATAACATTAGCATCAACCACATTTGAAATATGAGGTCACCACATGTTGTATCTACTACTTCTCTGTTTTCTTAATATTTACCATTAAAATCATAATTTGCTGATGTGTTGTGCACAGGGACCGCAGAAACCTCAGGTTGACTCCAACCCAAGAGGAGGCATTCACAATCTCTGTGTAATAACAAGACGACCACAACTGGAAGCATCAGAAAACTGGAAGTGGTTGGGCTGTCACAGCAATAGCACAGCAACAACAGCATCCTCCTGACACTGCACAGATATATCACTTCTGTGGGTATTGCTGTTACCAATTTATGATCATCACTCGCACATCGTTAACGTTTCCCTATTACTGTCACCTGTGAGCAGATGGGAAGCATCTCATACTGCAAATTCCCTCCCTGTCACACCAAAGCTCACCCAGCCTAACAAGCAAGCAGATCTGTGTCAGGCAGAGGTAGACAGTGTCACAGTTGATACCGAGATACAGTTTGCATATGATCTCCTTAGACAAAGTGCTGTCATTTTTCTGTACTTCGTCCTGCCACTTCGTCGCTGCCCCACAAGCTGCCCAACAAGCCTTTTGCTTCTGCCATCATCGCTGAATTCTTTATATATTCCCTATATTGCTTCAGGCACTTGCCATAAGGACTGTGTTTAGCACACAGGGATGGCTCCTATGGGAAGGCAGGACGTGCCACAGGGTTGGGACCTTACCAGGTGTCCTTCCTGCTGGAGCTCCCATAGGGGCAGCACTCTATCTGCAGGGTCCAAACACACTCAACCAAAGCCATCAGGGAAAGAGGGGATTCCGACGGCAGAGAAATGCTGTGTTCTCTATCTCCATGGGAACAAAAACTGGTATTTTAACTGGCAGCATGGCCAGCCCTCTCTCAGATGGTAAGGACCTCTGTGTGGGCAGGGTTTTATTCACTGTAAATAAACAGATCTTCCTGCTGATCTCCAGTCTTGGCAACTGGGGAGGGAAATTGCTGGAAGATGAGGAAAGAGATAATTCCTGGCAAAAGTTTTAGCAGCAGAGTATCTCTCAATATGTCCTGCATTTGTTTTGTTTACCCCAAGAGTGCATGGACACACACCTTTTGTGCTTACAAAACAAATGCTGCTTTCCACAGTCTTGAAGGACTTGGGAAGTTTTTAATTAAAAAAAGAAAAAAAAAAAAAAAAAGAAAAACGAGGACAAGTGAAGTTGGACTGTGCAGAGAGCTTTGCTGGTCTGATCTAGGACAATGTGCCCTACATAGAGCTCAAATATAACATCCTTTGGGAGGCTGTCTTGCTTCCATTCAGCTTTTGTGAGACCACCTCCACCCCCGTGGTACTAATGACAGACATTTTAAGCAGAACTGGTATCGTGGCCTTGCTATCATTTCTTATGCTGTAAACAAAATCATTTCAGGCAGGCACAGAGAGGGAGGGACAACTACACGCAGATAGAGAATTTATTCTAGTGATATTCTTGCAGTGTCTGCTTTCTTCCTGCTATCAGCACTGAAATAGCTCATCCCCGGCCACAGTCAGCAACTCTACCCCAGGTGGGTGACATTTTCCCTTGATAGATATGGCCTTTTATTTTTCCCTATTTTTCTAGTTCTTCTGCCAAGGAATTGCCATTGGACTGAGCTGCTCTTTCTTGATGGAAATCTTGTAGATAGCAAATAAAGGGATACTAAGCAGAATCGAAAATCTTTAGATATGTCATTAGATAGCCCAGTGAAAGCAGAGCCAAATTATTGCTTCTCTCTTCTGTGCCTTACTGGCCAAGAAGTTCCTACAATCTTGTATTTGTAAATCCTCCAACAAGAAAAAAAATCAACTTATTTTTCTTTATAGCCTTATAAATTCTCCTTCTCTACATTCTTGGATGCTCTCTGCAGAAAAGCAAATTCATCTTTCTGTGTATTTCTTAGCTCAGACAACAGCTTTTGTCCACATCCATCCCACTCTCCACGAGCGATCCGCAAAGAGGAATCAGTGAATCTAAAGGCTCCCACAGACGTGAGCCAGTATCAATCCGACAGACTCTACGAAGGGAAGGAATTTCACTGGTACTTGAAAATGGAACTCAGCTCTCTGTCTCTGTGGGCACTCCTCTTATAGTAGATCTGGACTCCACTTGCATCAAGTGTGGTTTTCTGCTCAGCCTTTATTAAATTGCAAGGACAGATGGCTAAACTGGGACTGAAGAGGAAGTGGTTCACACTAAACAGACACTTTGGTGCATCCCGTGGGTGGGAAGGGGTAACTTTGTTGTACAGCACAACTATAGGGAAGATGGGAATGAAACCTCAGCGAGGAATCGGGCAGAGGTTAGAGAAACACAAGGAAATGAATTGTGGAGGTTTCTGTACTGTTTGGGAAGCACTGAAAGAAAATGCAAGGCACGCCAAATAACTGCAGTGTTACCCTCAACCTCAATCCTAACACATCCCAAAACCATTCAGAAATCCTGTGCATTTGGGGTTTTCTTACTTGGACCCTGAGGGAGAATTGCACATTTTTAGCAAGATGCTCCCTGTTTCACGTACAAACATGAACAGTCAGGAGTAAATGAAAAAGCAAAGTAAGTGAAAGGCTGGCAAACACCGCTACTTACAGGTGTACGTCATCTCAAAGCTGTCGCTAATGTTCACAATGTCGATCTGAGGAAGGAGCTTAGGGGGTTCCGTGAGCTGAGACAGCGCAAACCTAAAAGCCGCATGTTCCTGGGATTGTTGATTAGGAAATAACCCCCCTGGGGAGAAAAACAAAACAAGAAGAAAGGTCTTAAGCACACCTGTATTAGCAGCCCTTTTGGTCTGAAATATTCCTGCAGAGGGGTCTCCAGAGATGCCACTGCAGCCCCAAATCCTCCAGCACACCCGACCCAAGGGGTCCGTGCCTGCTGCAGGCAGGCTTGGAGCAGAAAACCTCCCCATTATGCAGTGCCCGCACAACATACAGGAGCCCTGATGCTCCCTGAGCCCAGAAGCCTCCAGGGTCGGGCTGAAGCTCAGGGTTTGGCTTCCCACCTCCTCACCCCTCCCGTAACTTTAAGGAATAGAAACGGAAGCACTGCCAGTGCTGTAAAAGAAGAATCGAGTATTCCTTCCTCTTGCTCCACTCACAGTGAGGCCCAATTTGAATCTTGCTGTCCAGGCTTGCTCCCTGAGGGGCGCAGGACAGCCCTGCCAAGCCAGGCCCCACACTGGGCACACGGGGACAGATCTGTAAGAGCTGGAGCAAGCAGGGCTCACGGTACGCACCTGCTGCTGATGCTGCAAGTGTGAAGCATGGAAAACCCCTACATTTAACAGGTGACAGAGGCCAAACTCAGACTGGGCAGGAAATGGAAAGCCTGATCCTGAGAAATATCCATTCAAACAGAAGTGCAAAAGAGCCCAGAACCACGGGACAACATAAATTAGACGGAAACCGGGACCAGGCTAGACCCAGCCCAGAGCTCATCTTCCCGAACGGACCCGGGATAACCCAGCCCTGGGAAAAGTTTCCCGCTGCTCCCCCAGAAGGAAACTTGGCTTGCAGCAGATCCCTTCGCAGCCTCCAGAAGGATGCTGATACATTCGGACCGCCTTGCCATCTACACGCGTTTACAGGGAGTACTGCTATTTGCATGATAGAGGGAGGGAAACAAAGCACTTGAAAAGCAGACTGAATTAAAATAGAGAAGCAGGGAGCATCAATTTCCTCCCCCCACATCCCCCAGGGCAGGTGGCTTTGGGAAGAAGCAAATATGCGGAGACCTGCTTGCTCGCTCATCTTCTGTATGGACGGCATCTCCTAGGTGCGTGGAACGGGCTATTTGCGCACGAATATCCCCCACTCCTCCGCATGCCCCCCTTCTCCTGCCTAATCATGGGTGTCAGAGGAATTGGATGCTAGTAGCCGAGTTAGGCTATCATCTGTGTTTGCTGGAAGGGAGAGAATCTGGGATGCTGCGTGTATTTGGGGTATCAGGGAGGCAGGAAGGGAGGAAGGCAGGGATGCAGCATCAACAGCAATAAAAGCAGCGATTGTGCAGCGAGGCTAAAGCAGGAGTTGACTGAACTTGGTGGATTAGCGGTTGATTGGCATTGTAAGGAGAAGGGAGGTGCAAAAGGAAACCGGCATGCAAGGGAAGGGAATTTGGGTTACAAATCATCGTCAACAAAGATCAATGGGAGAGTAATAATAAACCGGGGCTGGGAGGGAGAGGAGCGCTGAGAAGTTGCAGGAAGGGAAAAAGGAATCAAACAGGCAGCGCTGGCACACAGGGGAAGCAAGTAGCATGAAATGAAAAGAGACTCCAGCGCAAAATCTTCCTCCAATAGCTCTGCCCTTATTCTTTAGCAACAACAACAGAGAGCGCCTGTTTGTTACCTCTCGTCCCAGTTACCCACAGATGAGAGCATCCTCACAGAAATGTATAATGCAACCGCTGATGTTGCAAATGCAGCAACGTACAATGGCAGCCCAGATATTTCACAAAGCAAGAAACGAATAATCTTTTTTTTTTCACGCTTCCTCCATTTCAGAGGCACTTTTCTCCCTCTGTGCTGGTGTGTAGAAGCATTTATTCTCAATCCTTCCCTCCCCCAAAGAAAAATTAATACATCTCTGCTCTCGCAGAGCTCGCATCAAGACGAAGATCCAGCACACGCTGCTCCCCACATCTCTCACACACACACGCACATTTTCCCCTTTGCAAGCAGACTGACGGGTCAGCGCTTCCCCACGGCCCCACTCCACCCCACTTCTTGCCGGGGAACATCACTCCCAACCGGCCCCGAGCTCCACACTCACCTATCTGGATATTGTTGGGGAAATTGGCCCCTAACACCACCCCTAGGAAACTGGTGCAGAAGAAGGCAAAAATGTGCTGCATATTCCCTTTTGCATTGGCGAAAAAGAAGCCCAGTTCCGAGCATAGATTTGATTTTTCCCCCGCTCTGCTCTCTTTAGCTGCCACTCTCGCCTCCCCTCTGCTGCGCCTTCTGAATCGCGCGTCTCCTTCTCTCGGAATCCAGCGCTGAGACTGCTGCTTACCAGCGCCTGATTGCAGGATTAACTGAGCCCTGTGAGAAAGAAAGAGAGCCCGCTCCTCATCCACATCCCTCCCCCGTCACACACACACACGCACGCATGCACACCATGCGCTGCCACCGCGCTCCTTTGCCGTCTCCGATGAGTCGGAGCTCAACAGCTGGGCTCCCCCTGAGCCGGCTCTTTCCCAAGGCCCTGGTTGAGGTCTTTAAGGGCAATCCCCACCTACCCCCAAGTTCCTGGCTCCCCCCATACGGCCCCTCCATTTCTCCTGACAGGAGCTAACGGGAACCTGGGAATCAGTAGGTGGCAAACTCCTCTAGAGAAAGGGCTTCTACTCCTCTGCTTTCATCCAGCACTTCCCAGCCTGGGCTTTCACCCCTGGGTCCAGGAGGTGAATGGATCTATAGGATAATAAAAAGGGATACAACCTGCAAATGTGCCTTGGAAGGGAGGATTTCAGAGCAACAACCAGAGATCCTGAAGCAGGAAAAAACAAATCGCCTCCCCCAGCGCACACCTTGCTTGCTGCACCTTTAACCTGCATGACATTACACCCCTTCACTTGCTGTGCTCACCACGGCTATCAGATTGGTCAGGTTGCTGAAGTTGGGAGCTTTTCTAGCCTGAAACATTGCAGGAACTGTTTTGTGGTGGTTCTGGTGAGGCTGGAGCTTATTTGGCCATAAACAGCTTTGCTCAAAAGCAAAAAGGAAAAAAACAAATCGATAGAAGTAACAACAATAAAGAACAGCCCTCAGGCAACACTTGGGATTTAGAAAGATATGAGGTCAAATCGTTGTGAGCACAGAGCCACAATCTCAGAGAGGATAGAAAATTCACCCATTCTCCTCTGAGTCCCAAAGTCCCAAATCAAACCCGGGGCCTCTTCCCAGAACCCAAATATCCACGTCTGGACAGAGAGATTTTGCCTCTACTCTTTGTGTCTTTACTGCACACAAGGAGTGTGCACAGTGTACAAAGAGGAAACAAAGAAAAAAATATTAGAAAGAGTTCTCAGATGCCCCATATCCTGGTTTGGTGTGGGTGCCTTGCCCTGATCTCCTCTCCCCTCCTCCACAAGCTGGTGGTCAAACAGGAAAAGCATCAAAGAGTGGTGACTGATGTGCCGTATGCACCTGCATAAGGACAGACCAGGACTCTTTGCAAATTAACAAATTTGACAATTAAAAATTAACAAGTTTGAGATCCTTTATCTTTTCCTGTCTAGTTTTATGGATTTCACTGTGACTTCAGGGATGACAAAACTCTTTAACACCCACATAAATGCCAGGGAAGGTGCAGGGACTGCAGCGCTGTATGTAAAAGCTTGCATCAGAGCAGATTTGTACTGATGCATACAACTTTGTGGCCTCTTACAAGGACAGTAAGGACAGCTGCACTGCAAACAGACCAGAAGACTGATACTGTCCCTATGGCAAGCAATAAAACATCCTTTGAGAATGAATTCATTTTTTTCCCCAACCCTTTCTCGACCAGAACAACAACTCTCGGTATCAGAGACTTGCAGGTTCATTAGAACAATTGTCAGGGCATCCAGCACTGAGTTACAGCAGCCATAACATGCTCCTACCCTGTCCCACTGGCTGAGGAGTCACGTCCAAGTAAATCACATCTACATCTGCAGTGGATAGGTAGCACCTACATCTGACATCCATCTCATTCCTTGTATAACTTAAGCAACGCTGATCTGAGGCTACAATAACGTGCTCGTAGGTTTCGTGTGTTCTTGATTTCCATCCAAAATTGAGCAGAAACAACTGCATTTGTAAGCTGATGAAAGGTACTGCAGAATAACCAGTGCAATAGGAAAATGACAGCATGTTTTCAAGACTCCCAAACAGCCCGTCTGGTAATAATAATAATAGCCACAACAATAAAGTATTGTAATTGCCCACAGAAAGCTTGCACAGTTGCATTAATTAATAATGCTGCTTTTGTCTATAAACCTCTCAGAGTGCAGGTGGCTTAATAAGGAGAACCACACCAGAGTGTAACAAGATAAGTAGTAATAAGACCATTATTTTAAGAACGTATTAATTTCTTTTTTCCCCATAGATAATAGCATTTTATTCGGAGTTCGTTAGCACAAGGATGCTAGGAATTAACTCTAGCTGCTCTGAAGATTATTTAAATCAACATCGAAGCAATATAGCTTCTGAACTTCCAAAGCTAGTTCTTTGGAAACTGATGAACCTCTGAGATGTCACATGAGTGGTCACAACAGAATGACAAATCAATCCATTTGCCAGGTAGTCCTGGGCTCTTTGAGAGAAAAACCCAACTGAATCATCAGTTGAATTATTTATATTCCTATTGAAAAGAAGAAGAAAAAGAACAAACATTTCTGAATTTCAGAAATCAAAGGAAAACATACAAGATAAACATATATTGCATGGTACCACCTGGATCAGGAGGCAACTAAAAGTACCAGGGAATGGAATTAGGAAGAACCTTATTTTGTCTTAAAGGATCCATATGAAGTAGGTGTGACAGACAGGCATCTGGTGCTTAACAGGGAGCAGCTAACAAGGTCTTGAGAGATTAATCCATGCAATTGAGTGCAATGAATTAGCTAAAGACACGTCTAAGACAATAAGCCTTCCAATTTAGCATAGGAAACACTGTAATGGAATTTCAAAAGAGCATAGCCTGTTTGCTTAAGATCTTTGCCAGACGTAAGGACAAGAGAAGGAAGATATCACAGCTTCTCTTCTCGTTGTGCTCTGCTGGCAGCTGACCTTGCTGCGTGCAGTGAGAACTTTTGTTCTCACCCATTTCTGCTCCGAGGTCTTGCACACCAGAGAGCTTTGTCTTTGGGGAGGCTGTCTGTCGCCTTCCTCTTTGCTCTTCAAGGCATCACGTTGACCGTGGGAGCAAAATGGTCTTTGCTATCGAGCTTTTGTTTCCACGATAGGAAATAAGCGGTTGCTGCAGCAGATACATTTCTATATCAGAATCCTTGGAAAAACAAAGGACTCATTCACATGCAGAAGCCTCCAGCCTTGAAAAATGAGGGAATCAACAGAACTCGGCATCTGTCCGAGACCTCCCAGCAGAGTTATTTCCTCTGGTGCCCATTGTGTTTTACATGATGCTCCTGAATGTCTTCAAAGAGGCTATTGAAATACTACTATTTCTGAAATTTCCATTATTTTCTAGCTGGACAATCACTATAGGAGGCTTTTGATAAGTGTAATTATAGTGATTAATTTAAATAAATTCCAAATCCAGACTCTCGTATGGGTTTTGCAGAGTCTTGGCATAAATGAATGTTGAAGGAATGTATGCATTTCTCTCCCTGCCTTGATCACATCTATTTTGTTATTTTGGATAACATACCTCTCGAGGAACGACCAAAGAACAGGTACTAAGCAGACAGACTCTGGGAATTCAATCTTCCCAGAGATTCAAGAGAAAAAAATGAAAATGATAACAATGAAAGGATGGTGCAATAAAATGTATCACAGGAACCTTTGAAGGACAGGCTACCTCACATCCCCCCAGTGCTGTTGTCCCCATGAGCAGTGTTACTACAGTAGGCACAGGCAAAGGACACTTGCTTCAACCTTTTAAAACTGGAGGGTATTACTTCTGCCATTGAAAAACTGCATCTATGAACTGTAGTCCTCAAATCATCTCCAGAAGATCTCCCCCAACAATGAATCAGGCCTCAGACACCAGTGGTCCCTCTCTTCTTCAGGCAACAACCAGAGCTGTCAAGTGAAAGTCTTTGACATCCCAGAAGCAACTCAGAAATTGAAGCAAGCATCAGCTTCACTCTTTTCCAGTATCCCTAAAGCACAAAGACGAAGGACAGAGGATGTATTGTTGTAGGATAGATATTTGTAAGTTGGCTATTAGGAAATCTCTGACAGAGTGGTGATGCATTGGTACAGGCTGCCCAGGGAGGTGGTAGGGTCATTGTCCCTGGAGGTTTTCAGCTATCACCAGATTTCTGGTGACAGTAGCACCAGATATTGTTTCTTAATTTACTGCTTGCTGATAGGGGAAGCATGATGCGTGCTGAAAATTGGGAAAGTTGACTTTTCCACAAACAGTACAAGAATATGTTTCTGTTGTGATCCTGATCGGTTTATTACCATATTTATAAGAAATGACTCCTTGCTCACTGTGGGATAATTAAGTAAGTAAATGGACTGGAAGATAAACCCGTCAATCAAATTGGCATAGAAAATACTTTGCATCCTTCAGCTGGAAATCCACGAGCAGCAGCCAGCAAATGGATGTTGTGCTGTGGCTCAGACTGCCTGCAAGGTACCAGCAGTGTGGAAAGGACCAGGGCTCCATGATCTGGGCTTCGTTGTCCTTCGTATGTGGCTGCGAGCACAACAAGGCTGCAGCTTTCCTGCAGCCAATTGGGGACATAATCAGTGCACTTAGCTCAAGTCAAATACAAGCATCAAATTCAGCTAAAATCAGATTTGCGACGCCTTTTTTTTCCCCCTCATGGCTTTTTCCCTGCCACCCAGTTGGCCCACTGACAACGGGTGTGCTTCTATGGGGTGGACTCACCTAAAGACAGTTCAAATGGACAACGACACCAACAGCACTGTGCTGGGTCTCCATCTGTGAGAACACTACTGGAAATGCCACAGATCTATGCGACAAACCCCGAGTGACCCCTTTACTTAAAGAACACATGTGCAACCCCCAAATGCTCTCTTCTTCACACACAGGAGGCTGCTACTAGTTTTTTTTTTCTGGTGAATGGCTGGTTTATAACTACTTGCGGAAACGCTCTGTGCCCTAGTCTCATTTTATGTTCTTTGCTGAGTCATAAACATAAATCAGAGTTGTAGGTGGGTCCCTGCTTGTTATTAAAACACCTTATGTTTCTGTGAGCATCGCCAGAGGAAGCAGAAATTACTGGTAATGCGTTAAAGTTACAGTAGGTCTACTGCTTGAGAGCATAATATCCGATTATTGCCATAGATAGTGCTATTGTGGTTTTCTTTTCCAGTTGAAACGAAAAACAAATTAATTAGAACTATTAAAAAGAATGTTGAAAATACACATGAAGAGAATCACTTATTGTGAAAAGCCAGACGGATCGGATGCAACCTAAATCTGACCTTCTGGTTATCAGCAGTTCAGCGAAGCTCTCACATGCACTAAAAAGTTTCCTTTCACCCAAAGATCCTGAAATGACGTGAACGCTCCGGATGAAGCCAAATAATGATCGAGGTGATTATACAGTTTAATATTGATATATGAATCAACCCTCATTTTTAATCTCTGGCATGAAACCCAAGGCACGCAAAAAAACAAATGTGAAATGAGGAAGATAAAAGGATGCTGATTTAGGAAGAAGAAAACAACAAAGCAGCAGCAGCAATTGCCGCAATTCAAACAGCCTTGCAAAGATCCCATCATTACCATCTGGCTCAGTGCTTCCCAGGCTGCTTTGCTAACACGCAAAATAAACAAGCGTGTGGGCTGAGCTTCAAGGTGGTTGATCTTGGCCTTTCAGAGGAATCAAAGCTTTGAACTCCTACAATGGAGTCAAGAAAGGAGTGCCCATTGCCAGCCCTTGCAGCAGACTCATCTGTAGCAGCCTCCCTGCAACCAGGCAGGAATGGGGAAAGCCACACACAAAAGAACCTAAAAAATCACCAGAATTATCAGCGCTTTGTTGTAGCTCATTTCTGCAATCAATACAGACATTCACATCACTTCTCCACTAATTGCTACCCATACTTCATTTCTGAAGGAAATAGGAATTGCTACGTTGGATCAAATCATGGAATCTCATAGAAGTCCCTCCCTCTCACTGCCCCTATCAGCAGTGTGTGTGAGCTGTTGGGTTGGAGCCCACAAGGCCCAGTAGGTGACCAGAGATATATACCCACAAATCCAACAAGGAGAGGTTTTCCTTACTGTCACATGTGGGATACGCACAAATAACCCCAACGCCGTCCATATGCTGTCAGAAGTCACTGTGATATGTAATGCCAGTATGTAATTTTGTAAGAGAAGATTTATTTTTTTTTTTAATTCTTAATAATTGTAGATTGAAATTGATTCTAGCTTGAGAGAGAAATTGAAATTTGCAGTTTCTGAGTAAACAGAAAATCCAACATATCCATTTTTTGGAGAAAGCCCAGAGAGGAAACAGACAGGCATCAGGATGGGATACAGAAAATCATGAGAGTTGGTAACAAGAGAATGAAAGGACTGGCAGCACTTAGCTGAAAGAAGAGACGATCAGGGCACGAGAAGCTCCAGGTAGTCTAAGTACTGCCCAGCCTAGAGACACTCGAATATGCTGTCTCTGATCCTCTTCAATAGCTCCAAAAACATTTTTCAAGTTCCACGGAGTAATTTTCTACAAATGCATGGCAGAGGCCCATAGCAGTGGGATGCCCTGACTTTCAAGCTACCCTGCTGGAACATCCCAGTCCTCTGTGAGTCCTTAGTGTCACTGTGACATGCCAGAGGGCACTGCTGCCAGCTCTGCAGATGTGTAGTCGGAGGGAAGGGGGACACATTTGGCAGCAGTGGCAGTTCTCCCTTGTGCAGGAAAACTGCATTTTATGGGCACTCAATAGCTGAGCTCCCATTTCCAGGCTGCTCTGTTTTGAGCAAAGAGCTGTAAAGCGTCATGGGTGGATGAGGATTTGAGAGTTATCTATAATTTCTTTGTCATCCTTTAGACATCGCAGAAATGAGAGAGACACAAGGATATAATCAGAAACAAATGTCTCCTTAAAAAAAAAAAAAAATCTTCCTGTTTTCCAGGCTGGAAGGGAGAGATAAGGAAGATAATACAGGCAATATTTCACTACGTGTTTCTGGAGATGTCCAATATTTAGAGACTTTCTCTGCTCATCGAGATTTTTGCCCGAGACTTTCTGTACATCATAAGCACAGATCAGTGCTGAAATACAAACAAAAGCGAGACTTCCTCTACACTCCAGCAGACCCAGACAGAAGGAACAGAACATAAAGACCACGTCACCCTGTGCTCCACTAAGTTTGCAACCCAGTGTAACAATGGGCTGGCAATTAGAACAAGTGGAAATCAAATGGAAGCAGATGATTAGTGAGTTCTGTGCAGTCCTACAGATGAAGCATTGAGCTGTATACAGTCAGTCACAAAAAAATAGCAAATGACTTTTTAGAAATATAAAGATACAGTAATTGCTCTAGAAATCATGTATATGCACATGCTTGCTTCAGGTACAGCCTAGGACTATCGGGCAGCTGGAAACTAAAGATCTTGTTACTGTATTGAGTCATGTAATTCAAGAAACCTAATGCTTCTGCTAATCTCTGCAGAAGCAGCTCTATTCAGGCTCGCAGCATCATTTCACCTTGCCCACAGAAAGCTTCCATCATCCAGCTACCAGTGGCCAGTGACATAAAAAAGAGCATTTATCCCATCTGAGACGCTGGCAGAGCAAGCACTTTGTTTAAACTCACAGCACCTGCAGGAAGGCTGGGACTGAAATCCACAGCACAGCTCAGTGCAGAGGGAGCTGAAGGAAAGTCCCCAAACACGAAAGCCATGTGTACTTGTCACAGCCCTTGTCTCCCCTGCCCACGTCTTGTAGGAAAGCCCCCAAGAGCTCTCTCCATCTGTAGCAGTGTGATGGTACACTGCCTAAAACAACACAGGGAACCACAGACACTTGGAAGCTATTCAGGTGAACATGGTGCTGCTTTGTAAAAATGAATAATTTTGTTTGGGCACCTCACCACCAGCCCTGGTGATGAAAAGTCAGGTTTTTTTGCCTCTGTCTGCTAGGAGCCTGCTTTCATGCTACAACCCCACAGCAGAGAGAGTGCAGAAACAGACAATGTGGAGTGCAGAGACCTGGTGACCTAATTCATTAACTATGCAGGCTACCATCTATTTACTGATGCTTAGCTAGGTACATCCTGTGGGCTCTTTTCTACATACAGCCCCCTTATCCTCATTCCTGCCAAGAACCATGAGAAATTCAGACTTCCTATCTGGCGTGATGATATCATATTTATTTATAAATGCTCATCCTTGAAGTAAAGGGAAGGAGCTGATCATTGCTATGCATTTCAATTCCTCTCTTAGGGCTTATGCTACAGCCACACAAGTTCAGCTGGTCCCTGCTTCTGAGTCCTCTGGATGGTGAGCCACAGGTGCTGGGAGTGTTCTCCCTCCCCGGCTGCATCCACAAAGCCATCCTGCCTCCTCCAGCTTTTGCAATGCAATGTTTTCCCCCAAGAGTTGTGATTATGAAATGTCACCGTGGAAACAGTTGGAATATAATATGTGCTCACTCGTTCTCCCCTCACCCTCCCTCCCCTCCCACCATCCTCCTCACTTTCCAAAGCTCTGTTTGCTGTACAAGAAAAGCCCTTCTCGCATCCCTCCTCCCCTCAGACCTGCAAAGGGGAGTGTCTGTGCCTCACAGGCATTGTGATGCCTCAAAATATATCCCTATTCACAAACAGCTCCGTGGCACTAAACCTTCCAAACTCAACCGAATGTTAGTGCCTTTACCAGGACCTCCTGCCTTCCTCTGCCAAATAATAGCACTTCTGGAAAAGGCCTTATTGAGAGGCTTTGAGAGGCAGTAGGAACCTGACCTACCCATTGCTATAACCATCAGTGCAAGAAAGCTTCTAAAAAAAAACAAAAAAAAACAACAAAAAACCCCACAATTTCTCATCTCATCTCTCTGCCATCCTCTTAGCTACCATGTTCCCATTAGTGTTATAATGAGTGTAACATGGATGCATGTCAGCTTTCTCTCGTATCCCACCACCTAGAGGCAAACAGTCAGATTATGAGCCTTGTGCTCTGCCTGTGTTAATAAAACAATTTGCCCTAATCATGATTTCTTCCACACTTTTCATCAGCATCACGAAAGGTCAGAACTGTCCACCTGAGAGTGGAAAGGTCAGTTCACTTTGGAGATGACACACGGTAGCTCAGATCTCCTGGAATATAATCAGCTCTCCATGTTTATTTTGTATGACTTAAGCACTATAAAGGATCAGGGCTATTCCAGAGAAATCTTCAGTCTCTTGAAAGGAACATACAAGCAGACCCAAGAGAAAATTTGAACTCAGGGGAGTGATACTGAATAGACCTCTCTCCTACAGAAAACGCTGGTGTAGTTCTCAAATTCAAGTAGGGAATTTAGATACCAATTGGTATTTGTTAATGTTAATTAATGGCAATTGCATATAAAAATCCCCCAGGCAGTTTATAAACTGTCAGTTGGGCTCTGAGGGCTGCATGCATGAATCCCTTAAGTGACACATTTTCCATGTATACTCACTGTTAGAGGTGACCCAAAGATATTTTCCAGTCACGTGT
The DNA here is from genome assembly GCF_905368555.1 of Meleagris gallopavo. NCBI lineage: Eukaryota > Metazoa > Chordata > Aves > Galliformes > Phasianidae > Meleagris > Meleagris gallopavo. The sequence continues at coordinate 12,014,210 of NC_139418.1, forward strand.
GCATGTATGACAAGAAAAGGCCATGGATCAATGAATTTCCAGTCCTTGAGAAGCCTTCAGTTTCCAGTTCATGTTGGTCTCTGAGGAGCTTCCCAGACATCCTTGCAGTGGTTGCTAAGTGGTACTGTTAGGGGTAAGGGTGGCAGGAAAGCTATCTCTGCCCTAGGAGAGATGAAAAGCCCAGGGAGAACCTTGTTGCAAGTTTGGCTAGGCTTGAAGGAAGCAAGGGAACATGGACCAGTTGGAGTTACAAGCTGGTAATCTTGTTACCTCCAATGAGGCCTCTAAGGTAAGAGATGCTTGTTGTAAGTGTAAACCCCACTGTAAAATACTAAAGCCTCAGCATGATGCTCTGCAGTGTGAGGCCCAGCATTTGTTTACACCTTTTTTCCACCCAGGGCAGCTTGTTTGTGAGTAGAACAGAGAAGATGCATTCTGTGACCACAAAGGTGGTGGTGCTTCCTGGACCTTACAGAAGCCACAGCCATCCAAGAAAGTAACTTGCAGTTGCCATCATCCTCGTTCACAGAGCAGTGGAGGGGGAGTACGATATTATTTCAGGATCACAAGAAAAAAGGTCTTCTGCATGACATATACCAGGACTTGCACCATGAAAACATTCCTACAGCCGCTTTGCTCCTTTAATGACAATCCAGGAGCAGGCACAGGAACTCCCTGAGACAGGCTAATGGACACCCCTCCCATCTCGGTCTCCAAATAAGCAATTCAAATTGGCAGCACCTCTCATCAGAATTGTTAATTCTCTGCCATGCGACAGCTCTTGTAACTCCCTGGCTCACCAAGTACAGAAGAATCACAGAGACTCTCAATTTAAATACTGTTCCTATTTCTGACATGTTTTCAATTACCTACAAAGGCAACCTACTGCTCACATCCCCTCACCTCTTCACTGATCCCTGAGCTGACAACGACCTCTGCAGCAAAGCCCTTTGCCCCCAGGATGGTGTACAAAGCTTCTGGAGATGAGCAGTGGATCCAAGATCAGGCTGTGCTGCTGCGGTTGTGGCACAGACAGAGATGGAGCTCCAACGTCTGTGTCCAGAAGCCAGCCTGATGCCCATGGAGATGAAAACCTAGATGTGCTCAAAGCAGAGCTGAAGCTGTGATGGGAAGAGCTGCAGAGCCAAGAGGGTCTCAGCCCTTTCACCTGCCACTACAGACAGCATCACCAAAGATTATCAAGTGTGAAAAGCACTTTATGGGGGGTAATGACACATCCTGCATCCCTTAGCATTCCCACTGCGAGAGGAAAGCAGTACATTTCCCATTGTAACCATAAAGAAATTAGGATTTTTCATGCAAGTGACCATGACAAATTGCTGTCCCCAGTTATTAGACACAATTCTCCTTCAATATTAAAGCAGTGTAGGTGATGAGGGAGTTGAGCCAGTTTATAGCTGGGCACCAGCTAATTGCTCGGCCCTCAGACAACCCGGTAACCTCAGGCAAGGTGAGCTGGGAGTAGGAGGCTGACCTCAGTCTCTGCTGCCAGCTGTAGATCTTGCAGACATACCTGAGCGTGTCCATCAAAACTGGGCACCCTGCTCATTTCCATCTACTTCCACCCACGGTTTTCCTACAGCAGGCAGCAAATCAAGATACAGTGCTTGTATATTATGTATTCGATGCTTCAGACTTCCAGAAAAAAAAATTGTTTTATTCATTCACTTATTTTTCCCTGTTCAATTATGCTTCCTTCCCCTGCCCCTTCCCACCTCCCACCCCAAGATTATCATTAGCATAGAGCATGTTTATAGCTCATACTGCATCCTGGGTTCAGTACAGACATCTGCATCTGAACTACTTGACTACCTATCGAATAAAAGGGAGAAGATAGTACAGAATCGTTTGCACAAGGCCATGCAGCAGTTCAGTCAGAAAAAGCACAGATCTGCTCATTCCCAACCAACAGCACTGCCTTTTGGTCACAGGAGTCCTTATTCAATTCCAAAATAAAACCAAGTTTAATATCCTGCAAGTCTCCAGTTGCAGTGTTGGAGGGAGGGATGTGCTACAAGACCTAAGTCGTGACATTTTTGTGTGGTTGGTAAGAGAATAAAGATGCCTTTGACAAAAAATTGCAACCCTTTCATTGAAAAATCCTCTCCGAAAATTGGCATTTTCTGCCTGTCTGCATTTGATAGAAAATAATTTTCTTCCTAGCGCTCCCTTTGTATAGATTTGGAAAGCTGAAAACCCTCTGGCTAAAAAAAAGAAAAAAAAAAAAAAAGAAAAAAAAGGAAAAAACAGAAAAGAGAAGAAGTCTGGGGGGAGGTTGCAGATAGAAATATTTGGTTTGCTATTTTTTCAGAGAAAAGTAAACAGTACATCTGCCACTTAATCTTGGTGGCTGATAGGAGACTTTCCATGAGATGCACAGACATAACAATATGGAGATCAGCACCAGAGCTTTCTCCTTCACACAGCTTTGGTTTGTACAACGTTCTGGATTATGACTTAAAACGAAATCTAAGCAGAAAAAATGGTCCTTGTTCTTGGAATCCACAGGAATTAGGTGGTGGGTTTGTTTTTTTTTTATTGACACAGTCATACCATTGGGTGAAAAAGTGGTCTAAGCAGAATCATTCCAGGCTGAATATACTTGGAGAGTGAGCAGATCTTACAAGCATTATCCAGTAGACATTTGTAAAATAACGATCACAATTTTCTCATCCAAACTCCTGGGTCTGAAACCCCATCCCCGCTCCAGTTCTGACCCTCCCCAGCCCACTTCTGATCCCCACCATCTCCAATCCCTCCCCATGCCCACAGTAAGCTGATCCCGCCAGACACTGAGTGCAGCAGCTTTGTGGGGTGCAAGCAGCAGCATCCAAGTAGCTGTGTAACCATGACAACAGTCAGGATCAAGAATACACACATTTTGACTCTTTGTAGTAAAAAGGAAATATCAGTAAAAGATGGAAGCCACTCTCTGTACATTTCCAAACTCCTCATAAGAAAGTCCTTGGGAGTATTCCAGTTCTTCAGAATAAGAAAATTTTGTAGATAGAGTCTACATCTTTAGCCTACTGGATAAGGATCCAGTATTGTCTGCTTCAGGGATGGTTGTTTCTCTCCCTTCTCCTAGTTTGAATAACATCTGAATTTATTTAGCTCCTTTTCATTTTAGCATCCAAAGTCATTTTCCCTTCTTTTCCATTGTAACACCTCTTCCATTGTACCCCAACTTCCTCTTAAAGCGAAGCACTGTTTAAGGAATGACAGCCATTTTCCTGAGCATCCTGCAACTGTGATTTGAATGTCAGCCCTATGAGCATGTTTAAATGCAGTATTAACTTTTTTATATTCCTCGGATGCAGAAGTTATACAGTTCTATCGGTTTGCCATGCTAATAAACCCACCAGGTCACTATGGCAACACTAAGGCTAATCAAATTGGGCTAAGGGTGGGCTTGGTCCTTTAGAACATTCCTAGTGTAGGCTGCAAGTAAGATGGCTAAGTGGTTGAAGGACTCAAAACTTATTTAAGAGAGAATAGGAATGAGGGTCAAATGAGGCAGAAAGGGGAGATGACTTTTAGAAGGAAAAGGAAACAGGACCTCAATGTTTTTGGAATTAAATCACGTGTGTGCTTTCATTTGCCATATTTGGAGAACCACATAAATGTGCCTGAAGAGCACTACTCAAGCTCCCTGGTCCCAAAGCCACATCAGAGTCAGGGCTTCAGAATGCTCAGAGCCCACTACTATTTGAAAAGGTTACAAAGCAGTACTGAATAAAACATCTCCCTTCCTCTGCTTCCATTTCTTGTAATAGCAAGAAGTATCTCCCTGCTCTCAAGGGGATGAGAGAGTTATTAGATTAGGGCTCTCTCCACCACTGCTGCCTCTGCATTAGGCAGAATCAGGAGGGTAGACAAGGGTGAAATGGAAGAGAACTGAGAGCTAATAAATGATTCTAAGAATACCTTTAATGAACTTGTCCTAAATGAGACTAGCACAAAACAATAGGAAAAGACTGATAGAAGAAAAAAAACACCTTTGAGTGGCCAATGCCTTTCACAAATCTCTTCCTGCATGACTTGACCGGAAGCACCGTGGTGCCTCCAGCTCTGTGCAGCATTCTGGTGCAGCCATGGGCAGGATCTTGTGCCTGAGATACCAAGTCAGAAAACAGTGAGGTTCTGTATCCGCATTGCATAAGGATGCTGCAGGGATGAACTCAGCACTGGTGGTAGCTGAAGCTAAAATAGAGAGGCTTTGCACCTATTACTCCTGTTCTTGTCAGGATTCTAGACAGTATTCAAGTTGTAGTACTGCTGGTTCTGCACTCTTCTGAACACAATGCGCTGATTTCTCTTTAAAACACACCTCAAAGAAAGAAATCAGTGAAATTACAGCTTATATTTCCTATGAAAGTGCTGAAACTTCAGGTAGTTTCTCCATAGTTTTTAAAGGCTGCTGTTAAAAGGCAAAGATTGCAGTTTTATAACATCAAAACTTCTTTCACCAAAAATACAGCTATTACTGTAAATGCCAGTAGAATTTAAGAGTTGTAGAAAATGCATGAAAATACACATTTAAGAGAAATGCCTCTTTTTACTGACCAAAGCAACTGTCAGGACTCCAGCATTTTAAAAATAAAGGGCAGAGTTGGCTATTCTGTCTAGGCAGAAAGGAACAAGCAAATTTCCAATGTAAAATCACAAGTAAATTTTGCAGTGCAGCCATTGAATGGGGTTTGAGTTGAGAGCCATGCTGATCATAGGCAGTAAGCGGGCATGTCTCAAGATGCCACCAGCCTTCAGCTAGGACACAATAGGCTTTATCTACTGCAAGGTGCAATAAAGTGATTTGTTCATACCATCACTGAAGAAGGGCTATAAGTGAGCAGACATTTCTTGCATCTGAGCTGAAGCTGAAGGCAGCTTCTTGAAATGCTATGACCCCAGTCCTTGACAGCGCAAGCATCCTCTGAGAGCTCTGCTTTCCCATTTTGTTACTAGACACCATGGGGTCACTTTTCTCCCTTCCTTTTCCACCCTTATCTCTGTACAATGGCTTAGGAGTAGTGGCCGTCTCCTACAAAATGCTCTACAAACCCTAGCAACCTGGGGCCTCTAGGTGCTACTGTAATACAAATAATAAATAAAGGACCTGAGTTTCTTGATGACATGAGCTTGAACTTACTCCTTCACCATGTCACAGAAAGGCATTACAATATGGCACGCCTGCTTGCTAAGGCACATTCTCCAGTGCTGCTTTCTGATATACTCCCAGACAGCCAGGGAAGCAGTGCAGGCAAGACCTCTCCTACCCGTGAGCACTGCAGCAAGATGTGTGCTGCTGCGGCTGTCAGACATCAAGAGAAATGATTAAAAATCCAGTGCCTCAAGCTCTGCCTGCTGCTGAACATCCTTTAGGGCTTATTGTTCCAGCCAGCCTGCAGCGATGGAATTTCTTGAACATTCGATCCTTGTTGAGATTTGACAGGCTCTGTAAGAATGCTTTCAGCTGCAACAGCCAATGGCCCCTTCAGTCTGTAACAGACCCTGCCTCTTGACTATTTCTAAACAAGGCACAGGTAGGGCTCCCAGCCTCCTCACCAGGACCTGAGACAAGAGGTGATGCATGTAAAGCAGCACTCACTTATGGGGATCTCCCATGGCCATGCTGGGACAATTGCAGGCAACAGAGGGAAGAGCCTGTTGCTATCCAGGGCTATTTTGAATGAGTTCTATTCATCTTTGCTTCATTTTTCTTTCTGCAGAGAGTGAAGCTCAGAGGAACTGAAAAGGATGGAAAATGATGAAACTGTTGCTGGTCGCAGCCCATCCTCGGGTTCAGGAGAAACTCCAACATATTTGCAGCTGTGATTTTAGCCGCTTGTGACTCAAGGATTAAGAAAAATAATCAGAATAATCATGTTTTTAAATGTGATTTAAAATAACCCTTCATTTTCTGCTCCTCTCATCGGGCCATTTCATCTCTTTCCTGACAGGAATAGTTTACATATGAAACTGAAGGCAGAATTGTTTTGTTTTTAATTGTTATCCCCAGACCACAGCTCTCTGCCCACTTGGGAACAGCACGGTCCTGCCAGGCTGTGCTCCATCAGGTCCTCTTTTATCTATTGTGCCACCTGATGGACGTGAGAGATTAGCATCCCCAGCTCTGAGTGAACATAGGGAACCTCATTTAGAAAACGCAGAGTCTGCTTGTTGCCCTGGCTTGTCTTTTCTCCTTTTGACAAGCTATGCTCTAAGGGGAGGGTTGCATATTGTAGCACAAAGGGCTGATCCTGGGGACGAGCAACAGAATCTAAAGAACTGCATGATCCGACATGTTATATCTAAAGGAAAAAGGAAGGAAGCATCCCAAGCCATGACTTCACCTTCTGCTGTGTTTTTTGTAGGCAAGAGATTACCAGCAATGCTAATCTGTTTGCTACATATATCTGTGCTTACATCAGCCGTGTGGATATTAATATTCAGGCAAATGAGCAGGAACCAACTCTGACTGTGAAGACAAAAAAATCCAACCACATCCCCCTCCACCTCAGCTCAATTGCGTGGGACATGGAAATAGTAGGGGACTTTCAGGCAGACAAAGGCTTGTTTTCAGTAAGCCAGAGCATAAACAACTGAAAAAGACTTTGACACACTGCTTTCTTAATGCGCTTGGTCGGGTATATTTTAGAAAGTTGTGACTCAGGGCTCCAGACTGCTCTGTCCTTCTCTGCCACTGGAATAATACCATTGGAATCAACAATTATAATTTCTCAGGAGTCTGTTGCTATTAGAGATGAAAAGGCTGATTTTGAAATCTATTGATTTCCTGTGCAGCAGTCCCAGGTTTTGCCTGGGCTTCCTGTGCTGGGTTAACTCCCAGTTTCTTGCACTATTTAGCATACAATGAGCAGTGGGGACAGCATGCCATCTCACAGCCTTACCATCCCCACATTTGGCCCTGCCCTTTCATGCAACTACTCTTTGCATGAACAATCATTACACACGTTCAGACGCAGCAAATTACCCTCCTGGAAATCCTTGTGTGTCATCAGCCACTGTGCCAAAAGCGGCACTGGGCAGAACTCACAAAGCAGTCCATGTGGAATAAGAAATTCCAAGTTTGCCACCTGATTCTCTGCTCATACTGTCATGCTTCCCTTTGGGAAATGCAGTGCAAGAGAGAAGTGCGTTAAGACAAGCCATAACTACTGGGCGTAACAATGGCTTTGGTTACTTGTGTGGTGGTTTTTTTTTTTTTTGCTGTTGTTTCTTTTTTTTTTTGGTGTATTTTACCATAATTCATCCAGGATTACATATATTTTTATGATCTTCTATTAAACAAACAGAGACAGCTAACTAAAGCTTCCTTCCTCTCTGAAATTCCCTCTTTGCCTGAGAATGTCCCATCATCAAGGATTTATTTTGCACACTGCACAACAGAGCGAAGTGTAAGGGGTCCACCTGGTATAATGTTGCATTAATTAATAATTGTTTATGCTGACTTGTTACCCATTATACTCCAAGCAAAACTCCTACTGGGTACAGAACTCAGCCTAAAACACTCTTCCCAGCTCAGCATGTCAATCTTTCCCCTTCTCCATGCTATGTAGGGGTGATGCTGAGATCAGATAATCCAGATCTTTTTAGAAAGAAGCTTTCTACCACATTCCTGAAATGGACCTTACACATCTGGGAAATCTTCCTTCCTTTACAGAAGAAGGACATGGTACATTCTTCACAAATCTTTTGATTTGGGAGTTGCTACAAAGAGATATCTGCTATTACTCCAGCCCAACAGACTGTAAAGTACCACAGGAGCATTTTCAAGGCTTAAAATGATAATTGATTACTTTTTTTTTTTTTTGGCTTCCATTCCTCCTATTGTGTTAACTGCTTTCACAGACACGCACTCCAACACGACTCCATCCCTAGCAATAACGAAGACAAGTAGCGTTTCAGGACCACAAACAATCCTGCTGAGTCTAAGCACGTTCATAGCACTGCTTGGGAGCCCATGGGACAAAAACACCTGGAGAAATCAACCCCTGTGCCTTGCAAGAAGCAGCTTGAAGAAGGAACAATTTATGCTTCGCAAGTGACAAATGCAGAGCGAGGAAGGGTGGATGTTTAAGACTGAGTGTTCCAGGAATTTCAAGCTAACAAAAGAGGTTAAGAAAAACAAAATACTTAGGAATGCTTTAGAAAGTAGTTTACAGTAGTTTTTAATGTGGCTACTTCTCATAAGCTTTGAACTATGAATAAGAAGCTAAAAATACCCAGAGACTTTTTTTTTTTTATATAAGTATCTGTGGTTACATAAGTAATTATTTGTACTTGAAGAATGAAAGGCAGTTACACTGTTATCAGGGAAGAGCTGCATTAGACTTCATCTTCAAACTGAGTTCTGAAAGATCTAGCTAAAAAGAAAAAAAAGAAAGAGAAAAGCTTTCAAAACAGATGTCTGCGCTGAAATCTCATGGACATCTTCAAATTATCCCACTTCATTGAGGAAATTGAGAAAGATTAGCATGCACTTTGCTGAAGCTAGAAAACCTTGCAAGAACTTGTATGGAGAAGTGAGAAGCTTTTGCAGGAGGAAAGCACTCACTATTTGTATTTTAGAGGGAATTTGGAAAGTTTGCACCACTTCTAGAGTAGTCAGCACAGGGCACCACTGTATTTTGCCAGGAGCATTTCCCACACTGAGCCTCACATCAAGAACTGCAGAGCCTGCTCTCCTTGAGTCTGCCTTGATGGCTAACTGCACATTAGGGCACCTGGCACACCGACCAGGGAATATCACATCCACTGAGAGATACCAGGTGCTTTCAGTCATACTGATTTTATTGGGATTACTCAAGAAGGAAGAGACTTCTCTACATGACCCAAGTGATTTAAGTCAGCGACATCCCAAAGGCATTATCCGTAAGTCAGTTTACTACTTGTTTGTCAGAGCTTACAACAGGAAAGTGGGTAAGTCTGGATTTCTAAATTAGTGACAGCAACACTATACACGTACTGCAATCTTTTAGAAATGATGCTTCATGAAATTTCATTTGGATTTCATAAAGCAGCTACTGTTGATTAAATAGCAATTGATTTTAAAAGCATATTAAATGAGGAGCAACAGTAATGTAATTTATGAAAAATTATTATACAGTTGTTATGCCACACTATTTTTCAATAATCAATTATTTTTTAAGATTCAATAGCTGAAATTTAAATGAAATATTATAACAAATGCTCATTTCAGAGTCTGTCATTCAACCAGAATGAAGCTGCTGTTATAAGCCTGGGTCCTTTGCACTACATGTTGCAGAATTTTTGTTTATTTATTTTTATTGAAAACAAATAACTGTGAGGGAAACTACATTGTTGTAGGGTTGATTATGAACTGTAGATCCTCTCCCCCATGTTGTGACTCTCATGTGGGAAACAAACCCACTACAGTCAGTGGAAAGCCTGCTGATTGCACATGCTCATATCAGGCCCTGGACAAAAATAATTCATATTCACATCCATATCTCTCTTCATAGATACTCAGGCACTCTGTGTAGATGTTCCTTCAACTCACTTTGGCTTTTTCCTCATCCAGAGTCACAAGAGAGCTGAATAGGTAGAGGAGACCAAACCTCTTCCACAACTGTTGCTTTTATGAAGGTATGAAGAGGGAAGAAGTTGGATCTGCATAAAAGCTGCAGCAAGAAGCTGGATGTTTCCCTCTGGGTGGGACTAAAGTCAAAACTGACATACATGAAAGATCTATCACAAAGATGGAGCCAAACAGTAAAACTTTTCCTGCCATGGGAGTGAACAGCTGAGACCAGCAGAATCAAGTATGTTGAATGGGAAGTAGAAGGTTAGAGGTAAGGAGATAATACAGATGCTCCTTCAAAACTAATTATGAAAATCCTTTCAGAAAAGAGAGGAACTGAACATGGAAACAAAGTACTGCAGTTGACAGAAGTGTCTCAGCAGTAGATGAGATGCTTCTTGTGCCAGAAAAGTAATACAACTGCTTTAGAAAAACGACTGGCCTGAAAGCATGGATGTTTTCTCTGAAAGAGTGGTCAGGCACTGGAATGGGCTGCCCAGGGAGGGGGTTGAGGTGTCCAAGCAACATTGAAATGTGGTACATGGTTTAGTGAGGAAATATTGGTGGTAGGTGAATGGTTGGATTGGGTGATCTTCTAACCTTGGTGATTCTATGATCCAGAAAATCTGCTCAGGGAACAAGAAATATATTGCCCATGTATAAAAATGAGAGACATGCCTTGCAACCACCAGCACTCTCAGTAATATTCCAGGCTATAGAATGAACTTCAGAAGGAAATAGTACTTACGGTCACTAGTTAAATTGGGAAATGGATGATATTCATGGATTTACTGAGAGCATCTCACACCAAACCAACCTGATCAACTTCATTTCACCAGCACCAAATTCTTTTGGATCAGAAAAAGAAGAATGGTGCACAGCTTCTCTGGACTTTTATCAGAGATTTTTTTTTGACAATGTTTTTGATTCATTTATCTGGCTTTTGTGACCAATAAATCAGACACCTTTACTTGTAAAGGATTTCCCCCCTTCCATCATCCTGCTTTCCTGTTTTTGTACCGTTGGCTTTTTTTCTCAGCTCTTCCTGGTGTTTTTCTCAGTTTGCTTTTCATGGTGATATACGGCACAGCTAGCCCGAACCTTCTGTCTGCCCTTCAGGAGCCCTTTGCAAGCCTGGCTGAGAACAGTCCTTCTCCCACTGCAGCAGGGGAAAGCAGCCAGATGGGCACATCCTCACCAAGATCTGCAATCTTCCATCAGTGGCTGGTTTCAATTCAAACTTAGAAGAGCACTTCCACATAACAGACAGCAAGAGCACAGCGGCTTTTATCAACTTCTATCAGCATTATTCCTTATGCACCAGTCATTCCACAGCACCTATCAGGATAGCTGAATTTAACAGCATGTAAAGGAATCTCTCATCAACAGATGGATTTGGCCTTGGTTGAATGACCAATTGGAACTGACCACCACTGCAAATTATTTTTTCAGCCAATATCACACAGCGGGTTTTCACCTGAAATCACTGTCATTTGGAACAATCATCTGGATCAATCACGTAAACTCATGACAGTGCCAAATTGGGTTTCTAACTCAAATAGGCTGTTCTTCATGGCTACTCTGTTCCTCTCATCTTAGTAAAGCTCTCCTTTCACTCGTATGCAAGGGGTCAAATCTTGCCATACCTCAAACAGAGCTTCCCAGTGCTCCTAGAGGAAGATTAAATGTTGAATATCAGACTGAGTTAGCCTGCAGCTATTTGCATGATCATATAGCAGTCAATGTAAATTCCTGGAGAGGAACTGTAATGTTTAGCACTAGATTTGTGCTATCACAAGGGCTCTGAACTGAAATTTTCACTTATTCCCTAATCTATTATTGCAGTATTGATGAAGATATATTCATACTTCCTTCCATCTAAAACAGGCTAAGGCTTTCTACAAAAATGTGTGCATTAGAGAAACATTATTATTTAAAGTACAAGTAATGTTCATCCCATTTCGGTTATAGCAACCATTTAATGATGCTGAACAGATTTACACAAGGCTGATGGATGTAAGTTGCCACTCTACTTTAAAATACATAACGGATTTCTCATTGAAAAAATGTATAAAGTAGCCTCTCATTTTTAAAATTAGCTACAAAAGCCTGTCCAATTTTCTAGGCACAATCAAAGACAAAGGCAGATAATTAGAGGACTGAAGAAGAAATGGAGAAATGGAAAAAAGATGAGAAAACAATACCAGAATAAAAGTTGGGATCCCTTTTGTCTTGCCTGTTCCTGAGGCAGCTGCAGCATAGCATAGACATGGGAGTCAGAACCCTGGCAGAGCACCGTGGTGCTTTTGTTTCCTTCCTGAGAAAACAGACTTGTCAGAAAAATAACCTGGCAAGAAGCTCTCCAGGTATTTGACCTTTGCAGCAAATTGAGCCTAAGCTCAAAGAGCCCTGTGGGCAAGGTGTGCACAGGCTTCCAGGGGGCTATTTGTAGCACAAACTCCAGCAGTTTCATCACTGGCTCACGTGATGCTCCATCCATTCACTTTCTCCCACCAATCCACTCTAAAACCAGGAGCATCTCCCACAAATCTCTTCAACTTCATGGCTGGAAAGTTAGAGATCTCCAGATGTTATTTACTGAAATGCAGCTACACAAAACCGTGTGTGTGTGATCCAGGAAGATGCAATTTCCTTCTCATCTTTGGAATGAGGAAAAACAAACAGGAAAGAAAACAGTCATGAGAGAAAATGGCAAATAAATTGCTGCCTTGAAAACTGCTCCTTTCATTTGTTGGGTTTGCGGGTTTTTTTTGCTAGATTTTACTCTAAAGAAGAAAACATCTTGAAGTTTTTGTGATTTGGGGATTAATTACTTTCTTAATTTACAGAAAAAAATGAGAAGGGACAGGTAATTAAATACCTATTCTTTTCCAATAATTACTTCAACATAGCATCCCAGCTACAGTCACTCACAATGGGCTCTCATAGACAAAGCCTTACATGAAAGGAGGTAGAACAAATTGCAGCAGTAATTCAGGCCTGAAGAAATAAATAATAAAAAAAAGAAAAATAAAAAAATAAAAAAGGAAAAAGGAAAAAAAAAAAGCTGAGATTTTGCTTTCACAAGCCCATGCAAGAGCCTAAACTGAAATTACAGACATTACCCCATTTTGATTAGGTTTTGTTGAGCTTATTTCTTATTTGTCTCCAGCCAAAAGAATCAGGCTTGTGGGGGCCAGCCAACATGGCCAGTTTCCCTGGTGTTACAGGAGATCTGTGTGAAACTTGTCCTTTCCTGCCTGTAAAGGGCAAGAATTTAGTTTCTTGAGGATGCCACCCCGAGTCATGTGTTATAACTAAACCCTAAAAAGAAACAGACATTGAAAAGTAATCATTGCAGTTGGTTTCTAAACTCTTTGCTCAACTCTTTTGGAAGAAATTAGTACTGATTATCTACCCAGACATATGATGTCTAACCTCACTGAATCTCCTATGGCCAGCTGAACTGCTCTCTTATCAAAATATAATATTTTCCTTAGTTACTTTTCATCAGAAATACAGAGCAGTGGCACACATTTGAAGTTCTGTTCTCAGTTTACAGAGCTACGTCACTGCCCATGGATTTGATGTCTTGTTCAGAGCATACAATGGGTCCTCCCAGCTCCTCTTATCAACTTTTTGCATGGCTAAAATGGGCGAGAAGGTATGAATTCAATCACCAACTGTTGTTTGCATTCAAGATGTTCTTTAGATGAGATTTAGATGAGATGAGGCAGTGAACAAGCAGGGCTGTAACTCCTGAGGTCGCTTTTCTACTCTAGTGCAGCCAAACCCGGGAGAATAGCAGTAAATATAAAATGATGAAGCACCTCAGGGAGGCAGCTCAGCAAGCTCTGGTGCAGCATGCCGTGGCCAGGGGAGAACGTGCTGACAGTTACATCAGTGCCAAGTCCTGTCCTTACATGCGCTCAAGAAAAAAGAATGGATTCTTCCATATCCCACAGTGCTGCCCTTGCTTCTGAAAATAATAAGCTGGCATGCAATAGCAAATGATGCCTAGTGCAGATGCTCGTCCTTTCTAAGGTGGTAAAATGCATTACTTTTGGCTGAGAATGGGTCTGTATTGATGATTAAGCAAAAAAGTCCAGTGAAGTTGGGAAACTTCAAGTATACTCATTCGCTCAGTGCAAATAAAACCAATATTTTCAATCACTGAGAATGGTTGAAGGTGAAAGCTTGTTTCTGAGAATCTTCTTTAGATATACTGTTATTGGGAGATTTGTAGACATTTTTCTCATTTATTTTTCTGTTACACTCCAGATGGAAAGAAGAGAAGCACAGACAGATACCTCCCTATTGCAAAGCACATTTCGGTACACTAAAATAGACCTAAGAAATCTTTGTTATATTTCTGCAAATATCCAGTCCCTCAGATTGCCTTGCTTTCCTCCATTTCTCTTGAAGCATTTCTTTCCAAGTTTCCCAGTTCAATCAGCCCAGTGCTCAAACTGATACATTCATCCAGTTTTGCTCAACTGTCCATCAATGACTTCTCAAAAACAACACAAGTCCTGTTAATTTAGATTCTAGCACAACTCTGAGATGTGAGCTACAGAACATCCAAGTTCAGACAAACTTACTGCCTTTCTCAGCCCAACCTCTGCCTTAGTGTCCTCAGCTTTGACAGTAATCTGTATTCCCAGTCCCTAGTTGTCCATCATTCTCACCACCCCATTTTAATTTCATTTTCCTCGGCTCAAGCTTCAGGTATTCCCAGACTGCAGCATCACTATCTGATCGTTTTTGGTTTCCTCTGTTTATATTTCCATATATATCTTCATATGATAACATTTTTCTTCTCTGCAGCATGAATTGCTTCTTAAAATTATGCACGAATATTACCTGTTTCAGTTTCCCTGCCTCAGCACAACCAGAAACACAAAATTCATGTGAATTAGCAAGGCCTGCAACTAATCTCTGCTATGACAACAGTTCTGGTGGCTAAGAAGGAACATCTGCAAGTCCACACAGGGTCTCACTCAGACATTTAAGTCTCCTGGGGAGCATTTCTATGGTGTTAAGTGGCAATTGTGCATTGAAGATCCACATACACTGTGTTTATTGGGAATTTCAGGATTATCAGAGGAATTTGATTGTTTAAGGAACATGCGTTTCTTCATGCTTTCCAACTTGCTCACTGATGTCTCTAAATACAGCTGTTATTTATCACCTAAACAAACATTTTCTGATCCACGAGCAGGAGACCTAAAAGCAGCAACAGAGCTTTTCTAGAATATGCTATATAAACACAAGCTTATTTTCCAAACAGTTGTCCAATATATGTATGGTGCCAGATACACTGGTGAGGAAAACAGAGTTAATGCTTTAAGCCAGTAGAAACGTTAGGTGCTTTTTAAATAGATCACTCAATTCTAGTAGCCACATGATTCGAAAAACTCAGACCTTGACTATGACTAACAAATATCTACCTGCATAGATGAAATCTAACCTGTGGTAGAAGGACACTTTATAACCGTGATGATCACAATAAATGCTATCTGTTTTGAACCAGAGAAGGCAGATGCTGGCAATACTTCACTAGCTTCTTGAGCTTAGCAGTTCATTTTTCCACTGGCAGAGGAACCCAGAGCAGGTGTTTCTCGAAGCATGCTGTGGGACTTAGTCATTTCAAAGCCCTGTGTTTATGTTATATTCTTGGGCTCAGAATCATTTTATGGAGATTTAAGTTTTGGTACATACTAGATGCTAAGGTTTTGCAGTTGAAATAACTGTACATTTTCATTTCATAAAATATCTCCAAGCTTATCTGCCTGGATGTGGATATAAAACACCGAATAGCACTGTGAAGCAGGAGAGATGTCTCTTCACTATCCCTTTTCTCTCTCGGCCTGAAATTAGGGCAGTTGCTGTTCTGGGGTGGGCGTAAGAAAAATGCCATCCAAAGAACCTGAGCCAAGTATTTGGTTTGGATGCTCAGGCAGAAAGCATCTCATTTGAGCTGTGTTGCTCTAATTACTAGCTTTGTTCCCTCAACTTACGTGCCTTTTGCAGCAAACAAATGATGTGTCACTAATCATCAGGGCAGTGACAAGGAACCTGATACAGCTGTGCTCAAGTGCTTGGTAGACGACAAATTCTGAGGTTTGGTTGATAATATTTCTTGTTTTAGTGAGGACAAGTACAGCTCCGATATTCTACGATGCAGACCTTTTCTTGATTATGATAACTAAAGCAAGCTGCAGATGTCATCCCCCTTCCCCCTCCCCACCCCCCATTAGCCCTAATTAAAACTAATTAAATTATTCAAATATAAGCCATAGAGAAGTAGACTAGAGGAGAGAACTGGGACTCACAAGAGCAAAACAACTTGCGTGTAAAAGAATCATAGAATGGCTTAGGTTGGAAGGGACCATAAAGATCATTGAGCTCCACCCTCCATGCCATGGACAGAACTGCCAGCCACTACATCAGGCTGCTCGCGGCCCCATTAAATCTGGCCCTGAAAACCTCCAAAGACTGGGCTACCACAACTCCTCTGGGCAACCTGCCCCAGTGCATGGATTTTTCCCCTTGCAACTACACTGAACTGTGTAGACAGACTTGATTTTTTTATTTTTTATTTTTTTTATAGTTCTGCTGGCAGAAAATGCCTCATCTAAATTGTGGAGTCTACACTGTTTTTGTTCACATCCTTCCTGGCAAGAAGCTTCTCCTCTAACATTCATATCAGTGCTCCTATAGAAAGAAACTGGATGTGCTTTCAGCCTGCTCTCTCTGTGTGGAAACTCACAGCACTCTTGAAGCTCTCAAAATCAGAGGACTTCTTTTCTGGACTTTGGGAGAATCCAGAGCACAACCCTTCCACCATCTGAGTGGTCAGCAACTCAAAGGAGCAGCAGTCACTGTTAATACTTCTTTATAAGAAATTTGCAGATGATGATTTCAGAGGTTGCAGAGCAGGATTTGACTGTACAACATCATGGATTCTGGTAGAAGGAATAGCCTTGTCAGAGAAGCCACTTTTAAAAGCAGAGAACAGTCCTATAACTCACAGGTGCACCCGTCAGAGCTCTGCAACATCCAGCTCAGGGCAAACAACCAAGAAAACCTGCGCAGTTTTCAACAGCTTGCTGTGTGGTCAGTATCCCATTCTCTAGAGATCATGTCACAAAACATTCATCACCAAAGCCAGAGCCTTCACAGTAACACCATTCACTGCAGCCCTAAGCAAATTTTGCATCTTTGTCCACCCTGTGTTTTAATGAATTCACTACCTGACTGCTTGAGATAAAATTCCCTTGGCCTAATTGAAGAGGTGAGTGCAGTCTGACATATACACACATCCAAAACCCTTTGCATAGCCTAGCTCCATGTGCAATAAAAAAAAAAAGAAACTGGCTTTATTCTAAAAAGTTCAGTCATTCACAGCTGCCAGTAATTTGTAAAAAAAAAAAGCACAAACATTAACTGCACAGTACTGATAGGGGCAGAGAGACCAGCAGCCTTCAGTTGTGATAGGGAAGAATGCTTTGGGACAGACTTGTAATTTATTTCCACTTTCTTGTCCTTCCAAAGGACAGTTTGCAAGGCAGTAAATCCTCTTCCCTGAGACTTTGCAGGCTGCAGACAGGCTAGTTCCCAGGCTGAAGGGAATGCATACTGCTACGTTTGAGCTACTCAGGTGAGACACTGGCTTACCCTCAGTTCCCTCTGTGGGTCATGGAAGCATCTCCAGAGGTTATGCAGGAGATAATGTAATTACCAGTCCCTGAGAGGGTCCTACCTCCTTCCACTAACTCCTCAGTTACTCTTCAGAGTAGATTTTAAGTGGGACAAACTGGCACACTTCTTCAGTTTGCTGTGTCCTTGCCTATAGGGATCACCGAGACACAAAGTCTGCAGTTTCCAGAAGTCTGCAGTCCTGCTTCTTTAGAATATTTTGTCATGTACTTCCATCCTTCCTCAGAGATTTGCAGTAAAATTCTCTTGGCCTGTGTAATCTGGCAGGGATGTTTCTGCAGAGGAAATGCATGGCTGCATTGCAGAACTGAAATCCATTCACCTCATCTAGTCTGAGCTCACTGCAGCTGTATCACCGGGTTGCTTGAGCATCTGCTCTTTCCCTGCCTTTCCCTGTGCTGCAAATGCCTTGGATTTACACGTTAAGTTTTTTTTCCCCCTATCTCAAGCTTGAAGGGGAACAGACTATTTTCTTGTATGGAACTGGAGAGGCCTTCATTTCCAGTAGTAAATCCTTCAGAAAGAGCCCAAATCCCACATTCCTGGCTGTATCCTCTTATGATTGCCATCTGAAGCTGTCTGCGAGACTGTGCATTCCCCACTCCTGTTCCAGACCAACCCCAGTTCATCTCCTTCACAGCCTTTCCCCAGTCTAACTAGTTAGCCAAGCCATTAAATAAAATGATGCACCTAGAAACCACCCTAGCATAGGAGTAGCCTATGTAAACAGACACAGACTTTATTTTCTGTCTTTAACAGGATAGACCTATCAGATTCTTGTTTTCTTCAAGAGTAGCAGCCAGTAAGCCAGCATGGCCAAAGGTGTGTGGTTGTCACACCTGTATAGCCGTAATGTACATGCACAAATTAGCCCCTAACCTGAAGGGCAGGTTTAATTTCTGTGGCAGTATTATCCCAGAAAACACTAGAAACAATATTGCAAAGGTAACCTTTTCCTGCAAGTTCAGCTCCTTTTGTTTATGGGAGAAAATATATTTCACAGTTGTAATAGTGATTTTGATGGTAATAAGCACATTTGTCAGGACAGTAGCAGTAGGCTTTATGCCCTGCTTGACAAATCTATAGAAAAATAATCACCTTTGATTTCTGGTGTAAACTGCTGCTATCTCACATTTAAATGAGGAAAATCAAATACAGCAATAATATGGTAATGGTTGGTTGCTCATGATGGGAAACAAGCTTCTCTGTCACTTTTGCTTCCATTCTGTCCCTTCATGGGCTAAAGGGACCTGCATCTAACGTGGCTCAGTGCATTAGTGTTTTACAGAGCTACTGTGTATATAGCAACGAGCATGGAAATAGTAAAGAAATTGTCCTGCATCACTCACCATTTGTGATCCCTGAGCACCCTCTCTGGTTTGCCATTACAGTACTTTGGTATAGTATGATGCAGTAGAAACCAGCATGGTGATTTCCTGACAGATTCACAGAGAAAAAAAAGTTACCATTCCTCCTCAGAGTGGGATCAAAACCTGAAAATTCTGGGCCCCGAATACATGAACACATCCCTGCAGTGACTCACATCTGTGTAGTTGCACACATCACTTCACTATCCAGTGCCTTCTCTGCCAATTTGCAGAGGACAGATTCTGACGTTATTCTGGATGGGTTATCAGCTCCTTCCATTGCTGCCAGGACAGGGAAGAAAAGATCCACACCTCTCTCCCTTCCACAGACCTGTGTGAAGACCACTTTCTGTCACCCAGCACATCCACCCCCATTCTTAGGGCTTTGCTATGTAGGTTCTTCTTGGTCAAGAGAAAGAAAACATCAGAGGAATATCCTTTCTCCATTGCACTTATGTGTTTACACGGCCAGATGGGAACAGATATGAGTAACCCCATCTACCCAGTTTTCTCTGCTCTAAAATCCTCAGCCCGGTGGGCTGTGGGAGCTCAGTGCCTGCAGGACAACACCAGCACATCCTGTTTCCCTGGACTCTGTGCTTCACCTCTCCATGTGGTCTGACTCCCCATCTGGAAGCCACAGATGTAGCACACTACTCGTCGACAGCAAAATCTGGACCAGATTTTTCAAAGGAATTCCTGGCCAGACATTTGAGTACTTAGCACCCACAAGTGGGCCTGAATTTCAAAAATACCTAAAGCCTGGCAGTTGCTTTCATGAGGTTTCCAAAAACCTGCATGCACACTTCATGCATTCCACCACAGCTTCCCTCCACGTGCTTGCACATGGGATGGGATCTACGGTTTAGAGTGGCACAAATACTGTCTGCTGGATTCGTTAGGAGAAAAATATTGCAAGGGAGAGATGGTGCAGAATAAAGGCACCTCATCCAACATACTCATCAAGATGCAAATATCTGCAAACCTGCACATGAACCTATGCAAGCTTGAACGCAACATCTCATACTAGATGAAAATGGAGAGGAAGAATACAGCAAGTACTACTTCCAAGGGGATAAAATGATTGCTCTAACACAGCAGCACATGGCACAGTTTTGTTCCTGTGCACCTATTCATCCACCCACATAGCTTTTATTCCCATACTGCACTCACCACTGAGTCCTCTGCTTGAACCTTCCTGCTGATAAGCGGCAGAGCATCAGGATGTCACCTGCTCCCATTCAGCAGTGCTACATTCTTTATGCAGCAGGATGTGATATTTGTTTCTGCAAACTCCCTACAGCCTTTTAAACTGTCTCTGAAAAGAAGCAATGGATCCCCCGTGGAAGTATAACAATGCAAATAAAAAGGGGATCTGGTTTAACGGAAGACAGCCGTGACTCCCCAAGTTACCTTTTGCTTCTAAAGTAAAGTCTAGTAATACAATTTAAACAAAATCAGGCAAAACTACCTTAACAGAAAAGGCACATTTGGATCAACCAAAGCAATTCATATATTTCTATTGACTTAAGCAGATTGATTAAGCTAAGCAAAAAAAGAAACTCATTTTGAAGTACAGTCACAGAGAGCTTGGATAAAGCTAATGACATCTATTCCAGAAGCAAATTGCATCCCAAGAAGTTACTGTTCACCTTTTTTTTTTTTTAATCTCAGTGGGATAAATAATATATACCTGGCACACTCAATGTATGTGTCTAAAAAAAATTACTATTTAGTCTGGCAACATACCAAGAAAGCAAACCAACTGTCTTCTGTTATGCTGCATTTCTGTCAGATTATGAACAGAATTTCATACTCTCCCATTTACAGCCCCCCCATTCCTCCCTGCACTGTAAGCGTTTGTACAATTTATTTCCCTAGCACTACTAAGTGAAAAATATTATCGTTCTTACACAACTGACAAATGTCCATAGCAGACAGAGTTGCTTGCAATATTGAAGGAAGTCTAAAGCAGACTCTGAATATCTGGCTCTGAATAGCATAAGCAGTCAGGAATATTGAAAGAGCCAGTCACCACTAAAGTTAATAATTTTGTCCTTCACAGGACAAAGAATTAGGATTTTTCTAGCATTTCTTATACTTAGGGATCCCCTGCTGTATTCAAGATAGAAAAACCACAGATGAAATACCTGCAGTGCAAAGACCACAAAGGCAATTTCAGCAGTCAGTACATGCTATCTCTGTCCTGCGCATCACAACTAGTTTCTGCTGAGAGATGAAATACTGGCCAAGACATTCAGATTATCTTGCAGAAACTGTCACGCAATTTTTAACTTTTGCCTTCCTACTCAGGAGGGATGATCTGGAAGGAGCTAGATTTTTAACATCTCAGCTCAGGAGCATTGTGTGTAATAGAGGAGCAGCCTCTTTGACTACTGCACTAATGACATCCTTGTTATGTGCTTCAGCTACGCTGCTAGACTTGAACTCCTGATCTCCCAGTGCAGAGGCAATGGTACTACTAGTTGAAATGGGCTGTCCTGTCACAGAAATAATGCTTCAGAAAGTCAGGAATGGATGCACATCTAGACATTGTTTCCTCTTTGGGAGACAATGGCCTAAATATAACCCAGTATACAGGATAAACTAAGGGTTCCTTCCCTGTTACTCTAGAAGCACAATATTCTCTATTTTTTTTTTCTAGCTGAAAACTAGAAAAACTGTAAAGATCAAATACCAGCTCATCAGCAGAAAGATCATATGCCCAATTCAACCAATCTGGGTTCCCAAACCAAGCCTACCTGCAAAAATTATGATGCTGATGTGAAAGCCACAGAACTACTATCATTAGCTGCTAGTGTTCTTACGAGAAATTATTGGAAGAAGTTTACCTTAATTATGAAGTGGCCAACACACCAGTATATAGCTAAAATTTGGGATGGAAGTTGTCCTTACATTTGGTTCAATTCAGTCAGTGTGAATGACCTTCTGTTAATACGGTTAAGGGAAAGTGAGACCACTGTTTTAGAATGTTCAGCTTGAAGCATACAAGCAAGATAAGGCAAAATTTTCCTGCTGGAAGAGAGGAAGGACTGGGAAAAAAAATAAGGAACTGACATGATGATTTGTAAAAAGAAATGCAGCTGTTTCAAGATTTATTTATTTATTTTTTTCAGAAGAAGCCTACAGGGGAGGACCAAATGTCCTCCTCAGAACCTTCCTGGAAGCTGTTCTGCACTGCACCAAGAATAGCTGCTATCTGCAGGAACACCCTGAGGTGATTAGTGATTGCCCACTTTGTAGCTGCCTTCAGCTGTATCTATTACACCATTCCTGGCATAACCACGAAGCTCACTTTCACAACAGATATTTTTAGGTTTCTCTCTGTGAACTGTTTGGTTGATTAGGCTTGAACATAGGTAGCGATACATGCATATTGCTCAGAGTGGCACCTTCAAGACCTAAAGGGGATTTACACTGGTTAGAAGAACCTGTTCCAATCTGAATGTCAAAAGAAAGGCTCACAGTAGGTTTTCTGGAATAGGTCCTAGATGCTTTTCTAGTGTTCTCAATCATATTCAGAGCAGCATGCCTTCCTCCTCACCACCTTTCAGCAGCACTGTGGGTTTATCTAGTGAAGCTTAGGACAGTAAATAGCTGTTAGGCCAAATCCCAAATCCTCAAGGAAAAGATGCAAGTTAATACACTTCTTGCTGCTGAGACATGGCAACAGAAAAAAGAAATAGAAGATAGGCTTGAGGAGGTCATAAAAGAGAAATTTAGTCCAGAAGTGATAAGACAAATTTGATGCATGAAAGATCTCAAAAAGCCATGGAAGAATCACTCCTTGATTTCAGTAAGAAGAACTGTAAATAAAATAGATTTTCTGAAAAGTAGATGTGCTTCTCAGTGTGGCCACCATTTATAGCTCTGATTGTATCATTAGTCACATCTCCTCCAGATGATCAAATATGCATGCATTTTGAAAGATGGGCTCAGAGAACATCGGTACATAAATCTCATGGAAATGAAACAGTCAGCATTCAGGACAAAAAGAAACTCCCTCACAGAAGTTATTTTCTTTTCTTTCTTTCTTTTTTTTTTTTTTAAGTCCATTATTAGATTCAGAAAGAAAACTTACAGCAAGGCAGCTGGACTCTTCAAATGCTGCATTAATGGAAGACAAGTGCTATACAAATCCTTTTTAACACTCCAAGAAGATGAAGCAATTTGTTTTGTTACTGACAACTTTTATTAATAGATAAATTGGGTTTCAGATTAAGTAGTTTATTAAGAAGAAATGGAAAATTATTAAGAGGAAATGGAAAAATGAACAGAATGCAGAGTGAAAATCCTAAAGGATATATAAAAGGAAACAGATTCAGGAGGACTGGGAGCACAGAGTATGAAGACTTGTACAAGCCAATTAACGTTACAACTTCCACATCAATACATGCACATCTTTGCTGTACTGCTCTGCTAGGATAAATGAAAAGGGCCAAGACAGAAAAGGTCCAAAGTGCAAAATGAAAACCTGCTTCACTGATGAATAATATGGAATTATTTTTCCTTCATATATATTCACATTGCTCTTTATTTTCTCTGATAGCTTTTAACAGAAATATCTCTGGTAACAAAGAACAGACTGTTTTCAAGAGACGTTTTGCCCTTTCTGAAGCTTCTACACCCACTGCTGAGACCCACTTATGAGGGTTCAGGAAAGCTGTAAGAGAACAGCTATTCAAAACTGAGTTATAAGGGACAAACAGTGCAGTGTAAAAGCTGTCTCCATAGCATCATAGGGGCAAAGGAACCTCCCAGATTTATCACTCACAAATTCTGCAAAGGGAAGATGGTTTTTACATGCAAGTTAATTTTTTTTCCAGCCAAACACCTGAGAGATTTACTATCAGCCACCTGCATCTCTTTATTTAATGAGAGTCTTTTTGGCCCCTATTAAGAGCTCTAAAAAAAGCCAGGAAAAAGCCATTGTCCTTGGCTAGGGAAAATTCAAAACAAAAGAAAGGAGAGCTTTCTCTACCTTAGAAGTGCAAGAATCTGGCCACTTGGTGAAGTGGAAAGATTTTAATCATGCCAATTGAATGTAAACGAGGAACTGAAGGACAGCTTAGTCCTGATCGGAGTACCCAGAACTCAAGATACTTAGGGAAAGTTTATTCACAAAAGAAAAAAAATCCTTGAATCTTACTTTTCTCTTGCCTTACTGGTATGGATATTTCACTAACAGTATCTTCATCAAGAATCCCTGTGCTCCTGTTTCTTGCCCATCACTGGGAGTTGTAATTCTCTGAATTAATATCATCTTTAGTCTTATGGTCAGAAGGAATTATTACAAGCCTTGAATCTGATCTCCTGCGTAATATACTATAGACAACTCCTCAGCTGCCCAGACAGTCAGAGAAACGCTGGCTGGAAGTCATCTCTGGAGGTGATCCAACCTCTACAATGCAGGAGCATCACCAGCACTTGATCAAACATGACTGCATCAAGTTGAGTCCTGAAAAACCTGACAGTCAAAATCTCAGTTTCTCTGTCTAAACTGCTCAAGTGCTGCTACATCTTCTAACACAATAGCTCTGACATCCACTCTCAAGATCAGCACACCATTAGCTTTTTTCCCATTAATTGAGTTGACTTTCTTTCTTCTGCTCAGCAGGAGACATTTTTCTCTGAGCTTTCTTTTGCTTCTAACACACCAGAAGGGCTGAGATCCAAAGAACAGGATGACTGTGGCCACTCACTCCATTATAGCACGATGGCAGGAAAGTCAGAGGATTTTTCCTATTTAATGCTATATTTCTAGGTGACTAACAGACTAGATTTCTACTACAGTTCCCTTTCCAGGACAATGCATCTCCTTCATCATACACCAAATGAGTTGCTCTATGGGCACAACTACCTATAGTGGTTATAAAGAGCATTAAGAATTTACAGCAACTAGAAAACCTTTCTGTAGCTACTTCATCAGGAGGAGCCTTTACCATAATCATTCAGTACAATAAATAAAATGCACACAGCTCTGTTTTCAAGTCAATACTGTACAAATGAAAGTTTCACAGACTGCTTCCTCTTCAGAGTGGCTAAATACCTCTAAATAGAGGGTAATAATAATAACAGAAAAACGGGGGTTTTTTGGCTCTGTTCTTGCAAAAACACAGCTTGGATTTGATTTGCTGCTATTCACAAAGGTCACGCTGTGCTCCTTTTTCATGCATGTTTAAGTGGCTGTTAGCTTTTTGCAAAACATTCCCAGAACCTACAAGTTTCATGAGTTTGTCCTGTAAGTAGCTTACATTATGTTCCTCAATCAATCCAGTAAAAGCTGCAGTGCCAGGGAGCTCCTACCATATGCCATACAGTCTGAGTTCAGAGCTCTTAGATGCAGCGAAGCAGAGATGTTCACCATATATTTTTTTTCAATTAACTCTTGCGGAAAATAGCTAACATTCGCGCACATTAATTGTTCATCACTTATGACTCTGCTCTGCAAACCCTACAGGGCCTCTTTTCAAAGCTTAGTAACCTGAACACATTGGATTCTTAAAAATCGCTCAGCAAAATGTACTTTTAACATCTGGTGGGATTTAAAAAAAAATAAAATAAGCGTATGAACTGTGCTGTTTTGTTCTGGGGAGAAAAAAAAGAAAGAACACTCTAGGGACACCTCCAAACTGAGCTATGTGAAACTGCTGAAGGGTATCTGCTTGTAAAGGAGGGTGGGGATACAGCAATACGTTACTACCTTCACCACAGCCAGTAGCAGGCAGCCAGTGGCATTTAAATGTCTCAGATTTCTGCCTGTCTTATTAGCTGAGCTCACTGCCAGGTGAAGAAAGTCATCCTGAGAAATGGAAAGAGACCAAGAGTGAGTGAGTGAAGGCAGTTCTGTTACTGCAGAGAGAGCAAACTGGTTTCAGGTCCATGCATGCTCTGATCAGCTGACAGCCTTTTTCCTCTGGAAGCAAGATCTAGGCTAGATAGAACGTAAGAGGACAGGACCTTGGATGAAAGGACACACCCAGTGACGAGAATAGGGAAGGATAGAGAGAACATTTCACAAAATAAGTTCTCAAGAACAAAGCCTTCTCTCTCCATCCATGCAGATGCTACTGTCTTAATGAAAAAAAAAAAATCAGAAATGAGATGCAGGTTTTTCCTTCTTGTATGGTGGAAGACAAGACCTCTAGATGGACACCTTGAAGTCTTGCTCATTACATCCTTGAGTTTCCAGTACAGATACTTAGGAAAAATAAGCTACTAATAATAATTTGCTAGCAGTCCTCTATTAAACTGATCCTTCCAATTCTACCTCCTAGTAATAGTGATGTTGTCTTGCATTCGATACTGATGATAGGAATGGGCAAAACACTGTTGGCTTTTTGTTTGTTTTAAATGCAGATTCCCAAATACACAGACCAGAGGTAGGCTAGCCAGTCTTGCAGCAGCCCAGAAAGTAACACACCCCTCCCTGTTGTCCCTATCTTTCAAGTACTTCCACATACCAACTAATGTGAATGACCAGGATGCAGTTTCTTGGTACCCAGTGAAAAAAACCATGGAAACATCTTGGAGAGGTACTGAAGTATAGCGAGTAGGAGTATTTGGAAACTTGGGAAAATTAAAAATAAAAGGACAATCTCAACCATAGCAGCTTTTATTGATACATGGCTTTGTTGAAAATGTTTTACTACGTCAAATAACAGCCCTCTATTTACTGGTAAGATTTGAGCACTCTGCACCACTGAGAAATTCCCCTTCCTGAGCGCTGGGTTCTGTGTGTTCCACATCCCTCGCACTCACATGCAGAGCAGACTCTCCAACCTTAGACCCAGTCCAAGCTTATTAACACATTTATGACCTTAGATCCTATCAACAACGCTACAATCTGCTTCTGGAATGCCCAAAGTTTTGCTGGACAAAACTGCAAAGCAGTCAGCCAGGCTGTTTCAATCACTTGAAAATGACAACGTTCAGAATGAAGCATAGCAGAAATCTTCCACTGCTGTTTTTGTCCCCCCCTCCTCTGACACCTGGCACAGCATCATTCACGATTCATTGCATAGCAATGCAATTTTGTTTTGAGGAGTTTTACTTCTATGGCTCACTAAGAGACCTAATTGGCACTTTGTACAATGGCTCCATTTTCTTTCCATCGTTCACTCTATATAGCATAACAGTGCCTTGATTTTTGTGATGACTTTATGGATACTGAGCAGTACAGACAAATCAAGCTTTGAGCCCTATTGCTGTTTGCCTGAGAATACCCAAACAGAGCAGCAGAGCAGAGAGGCTTGTGACGTCTGTTGTGTTGCACCAGGAGAGCTGACTGAGAAGTGACTGCTAAAGTGGGGCAGTTCTACTTGCAAGCACCCAATGGCAATGCTCTCAGTATTCCGGTGTTCATAAAAGAGCACACCTAGTTACACCTCAACTGAATTTTGGCAACCTTCAGCTCAGCCACAAGTAGAAGAATGACATATTTACTTTGGAGAGTGGAAAACAGTAGGGTAAGATAGCACAGCTCACTGGATACAGGTGTTCTAAGTCTGCGTTGAGGTCTGTGAGCCCCCTTTGGCTCTCTGCTTGTTATATTTGCGCAAGGAGCGCGCCAATGTCTTCACTGTTTGGACATTCACAGCTTATCACAGGTTTTCAAATCACTTTGGGGACCCCTAAAGACAATAAACATGAGTTTATCAATTTAAATGGAACCCCAGAGAAACCACAGACAACATTCTGCATGGGTTTGATTGCTATGCTGACTTTCTGCTCCCAAGACAGGAGATTGTGCTACTGTCTAAAATATTTTAAACAACTGACACAGAACTGTTTATTTTTGGGAACACCTTTTACCTTTGGAATGAACAAACCATTCTGCTTTCAATTTTCTGCTCTTTCTAGTCTCTCCTGGATATGATAACTCATTGTTACAATACCTGAAACTCCCTCCATGAACACATTTGTTCATTTTTTTCACCCATGTGACTTCTCTTTAGAACTCAAAGGGAGCAAATATTTCATGAAGAATTCTATTTTGAAGCATATATACTGTATGCCTGCTTATTGCTCATTAACAGCAACTACATCTTGCATTTCTCATCGGAACTGGTGCATGTTGCAGTAGCACTTCAATCCAGTAAGCTGGATCCTAGAAAAGCTGCTGGCATCTAGTAACAGTCAGTAACAATCAGACAGGCACTGAGCTCTCTCATCCCAATGAGAATCACAATTATTCAGACACTGGGTCAACTTCTAAATTAATCTGGTCGAATTATCAGTGCTGCACTACTACAAGTACTCTTGCATCAACTCGTGCAGTTTCACCCAGTGTGCTCAAATTGGAAAAATCCAGAATTTACTGCAATTTATTCTCTGCTGGAACGCATCAACTCTGACATCTCTAAGGAAGAGCTGTGAATTCCCCTTGGCTTATACAAAGATTTCAGATGAACGTTGACTAAAGCATGGCAATTTGCACGGCACAAGCCTGCCTTTTGTTTCCAGGCAAGTGTGGATTTAACCATAGGCACTGGGCATACAAAAATACATGCATACATTAACATCTATGCCTTTTTGTTTCATCATCTTTGGTCTCATCATATGATGTGAATCCTTCAGACAGTTATTCTCAGCAAACAGGATTACTTACTACAGTAATGAGTTGTATACAGTGTCAGGCTTAGAAACGCAGAGCAAATTAGCAGTGTGTGAATGCATCATTTATTTTATACATCTTAGGCTGATCTTACCATCAGAGATAAGGCTATACAATTTGACTCTCCCCTTTTTGTTTTGTATTTAAAAAAGCACAGTGCAAACAGAAGGCAGACCTGGCTATTTATATCAGCCCCATCGGAAGTGGTGACAGGTATAATTACAGAGGAGAAATTACAGGGCTTATTTCAGTGGCATTTCTCCTGCTGTTCTAGGCAAGATAAAAGATTGAAAGTGTTCCTGACGTATCTCCAAAGCAAAGATGCTTCAGTGCGCTGTTCAGGTTATTTTCAGGTTGATTAAAAGCTACCTTCTCCAGTCCTCAGCAGGGAATAGATTGCGTGGGGTTTGCCTTTTGGCTTGATAACCTCCAGGACAGTGATTCAGGCAAATCCAGATTTCTTTTTGTTAGGATACTCACTGCTATGCAGATAGACACAGCGTTAAACTCATCAGTGGCTCTGCCAATCTACTTGCTTTAGTCTCCGTCTCTTACTTTGCCTATCCCACACAAGTTTTGTGTCCTCCTGAGCAGGATGAGCTCATTTCCAGAATGCTTTAGCAGAGCTGGCAGCTGTTTCTGAATCACATCTAATCTCAACCAGCTTTCCCAATGCTAAAATGTTATTTTCTAGCACGAGCAGCAGTTCTTGGGATTCACATAAAAACACAAAGAACTGGGACAAAATACAGCACATCATACCATTTCCATTTCAGCAGTACAAGGACAGCAGATAAGGTGACAGCACTGAAGGCAGTAGCAAGTTAAGGACTGCAAGCAGTGGAACTGGATGACACCAGAGCTCTCTGGCTCAGGGCTGCTCTGCAGGATTTCAGCATGCAGACAAGCATCACTTTTGAACACTGAGCTGCTCTCAACCGTGCTCCAAAAACCTCTGTCAAAATGGGGAATGACATGAAGGTGCCTGCCTGAAATTCAACAAAGCCTTACCTTCCCTCCCAGAAAATCAAATACTAACATGAAGACATTAAGGAGGCTCTTAACAGCAAACCTAAAAAACAAGGAGAGAGAACAGAACAATAGCTCAGTTGCCTCCCCTTGATTGGGTTGTTTGAATAATGTTGGCTTGTTACCTAGCAACATAGAGCTTATTGCTAGGCTAGTTACAACCTAATTCATATTTGTCATAATTTGTGTAATCAGAACTGATCATAAATAAAGACTGAATACAATCAACTGGCTTATTGTTTGCAATTAGAATCAATCTAAATCAGAGAAGGACATTAACAGCTCAGTCATCGGTTCTGGCTGACTTACTCCCATTCCAATACTTCTACCCAGTTATTTACCATATTGTCCCTAGCCACAGTCTTCAAGGTAGAACTCTGGGCAAACTCTTTAGAAAGAGGCATGGCTTTAAACACAAATAAGGAGCAGCTTTATACCCAGCTTCAGCTAGAATTTCTTGGGCAGCTCTGTTCACTTCCTCATTTCAGGTACTTTTATTACCAGCTCTCTAAGATAGCTCTCTTCTAAAGAAAACATTCAGCACTCCTTCGCAGCACTCGTCATGCCTCACCATTAGGAAAAGCCTGCAGTAGCCGTGCAGCTGGTGTCAGGTGTAAAGCTCACAAGTGATGACACTGCTGCAGACCCGTTCCAATCTCTGCTATGTAGCACCTTCATCTGCTGTCACAAAAGGCTTTGGAGGCATACAGGTATAAAACTTACACAGCAGCTCTCTCTACAACAGCTGAGCTGTTGTGCGCATACGAGACTCATCTGGCTGCTGAATGGCTGTCTTCTAGAGTAAAAAAACACAGCTGAGCAGGAAACCTCAAAGATTTGAGTCTGCTTAATCAAGAGAAAACTAACAGGAAGCAATACTCAAATACATAAAAGGGAGCTGCAAAGAGCTGATCTCTGTGCCGCCTCTAGATAAAGAAAAATCAGAATCTGCAGTAAAAGGGCGTTCAGACAGCAGAGCACCGGTCAGAACCACGCAACACAAACTGCACTTGGAGAGACTCTGAAACCATGGATCTATACAGCAGACCAGCCTCTCCTGATGCTCTCTGTTTCATATTTGGTGGATATTTTCTTTATATATAAATCTTCAGAGGTGCCTTCCCCTGCAGTACACTGGATTCATTTACATAGCAATTGATTAATCCATGTACCCTTTTTGGGCTAAGAATCCTGCCTTGTTCTGCCAGCACGGCCTCCAAGAGTTTCCCCTAGCATCTCAACAAATGAGCAACCTACTCTTCTTCAGCTTTGAAATGGAATTAACTTGGCAGGCCCAGCCAAAATGTTTTTTATCTGTGCATATCCAAATTAGTATAGATAGATGTCAAAATAACTTGCCTGTAATGCTGATTCTCCTTTTTGCTAACCTGGAATAGTTTCCCAGGCTGAAGCTATCACAAGTTGCAGACATCTTAATGTGGTGCATCACTGCTTCCAGCTTGTGGGAACCAACACTGACTGCTAAAGGCAAAGAGCTCAAACATCTTTCCCCATCTAAAAAATTTACTCAGCTTAACATAACTGATGAGTCTTAATTTTTCTGACTTCAGACGTGACCCAGGAGCTAAATTCATGTGCATCACCAAGGACAGAACAGACCACTGCCTGAAACTGATGCGCATTTTGTGGTAGCAGCACAAGTGATGCTCAGGTCAGATGTAATGCTGGGGGAGGCTGGTCAGAGAACTCCCCTGTCTTTGGATACACTTGCTCAGCCCTTTGAAAGCCGGTACCAAATAGAGCAGCATGGTGTTTTGTAAATGACTGTACACTCTGTCTCCCACTGGGGAAAATATGGGATGCTGAAGAAATACAAGCAAAAGCTATCCTTCAACAGAACACTTTCCAGGATCAGATCCAAAGGATGCAAGACTCCCCCAGGGCCATCTCCATCCTCCTTGAGGCATAAGGACAACCTCCAACAGCATAACTTGCTGAGGAAAGAGACAGGCTTTCCTCCAGGGCTCCTACAGAGGGTTTCTGAATTCATGCTTTGATATTGGGACATTAGAGGAAAAGTAAGAGGGAGAGATGCCATACATTATCTTGCAGTTGATACATTACTTAAATACTTATATTCCTGAAATAGTTTCTTTCTGGCCTGCAGTTCTCTTGCCTTAATGTACAGTTGCACAGTCTTAGAAAACCAAGACAAACACCACTTACCTGCAGGTCAGCAAGAGCCTCAGCAGGATTATCTATCCAACTATCCAGCTCTCAGCTTTAGTAAACAAAGATGACAAACGTGGAGACCAGATCGAGAGAGCTGGGGAGCTGATTCTTGTTCTGTTTGTCTGTACAATGCTTGACATGAGGCATGAGTATTTCAAGTGTCTATTTCCCACACAGCATACATTAGACCTGTTTCCCAGTATGCATTGTGGGCTTCAAAAATACTGGGCACTGAACTTGGCAAATATAGAACAGTAAGAAGGTGACCAAATCTGTACTATACCAGCCTATGACAGCTGAGCTTTTCCTTCAAAAGCTTACGTTACAGGTTCATGCAGAATCCAACTTGCACACTGTTGGCATTTACTCGTAAACAGAAATAAAGTTAAGGAGGAAGTGACCAAAAAAAAAAAATGTGGCCCTACTAACCTTTAGAGCTCTGAAGGCCAAAGATTAAGTATAATTAATGAGACTTCTTTAAGCATGCTTATTATCTCTGGGAGTGTGGCTCCAGAGCTCTGAACACCTGGTACAGGCAGCACTTATCTATCACAGGAAGTTGAAGGGAGGTTTGTGCATCTCTGGAGGAGTCAATAGCCAGAAAGATGCAACTTCTTAACCAATAACCCATTGTATTACCTCAATTACAGGGAATTTCAACTATCAAACAGCAATAGAAGCCTCAAAAGAAGTTTAAGGAACTTTGACCAATCCACATGCACTGAAGTTTTAGAAGGGGAAGATAAGTGAAGACATTAATAACTAAGTTCCTTGTCACTCCCTCTGAGGCACAGGCTGTGAAGGCACAGTAATTAGACAGGATGACAGCTCTGACTGACAGCTGCTGATGTACACATAATAGACTGCAGAAGCCTCAGTTCCACACCAGGGTTGCACAGGGGTCAACTGGATCTTCCACATCTCAGTTTGCTGGATTTTTTTTGCCTTTTAGCACTGCAGTGTAATTAGAAGGGAGTTCTTCTGGGCGAGTTGGACACTGTAGACACCTCTGTTCCCAACCCATTCCCTCATCACAAACCCTGCAATGAAAGCATCTGAAGAACCACGGAGTTTAAGTGCTTTGATAAGTGCTTGGGTGAGTGTTTTGAAGGGTAACAGGGGGCTGATAACATTTACAAACAGGCTTCTTGTGTCACTTCTGACAGTAGGATGGACACATTAAAGCAGTTCAGGTAACTTCAAAAATTCACTCTATCAGCTCAGCGTGTACCACCTCGCTGCTCTTGCTAATTTTCTTTCAATGATGCTAATTATCACACTGTTTGTTAAAAAGACACTTGCACAACCCCTCAATTCCATGAAATGACAGCAAATAGCTGCAGCAGGAGTACTGAAAAGAAAACTGTTCCCCCTTTAAAAAAAAAAAATCTGCGGTGAACTAAAAGGACAAAGAAAAAAATCAATTTATTATTCACTAGAGAACATATTTTGTTATCCTGAATAAACACAGCATCGGTTCTCAAAGCCTGTCTGCAACAGCAGGGAGCTCACAGGATAACAGGTATTCGTGTGCTGCTTTAAAAAAGAAATCAGGCATAATGATGAGTGTCATAAGTCTGAATAGGAAGTTCAAGGGTTGTGTTTTTTTTTTAATGTTAAAAACTTGGGAGTGCATTTGAATTTGGAGTTCTTGTACAATGCTGGTTTGGAGTTCTAGGTCAGAATTATACTGTGACATTGATTAATTAGGTTACAACCAACTCCTCTTTTGTTTTACTTTAATGTACCAGCCTGAACACTGCAGCAGCTCCGCTGATTCACAAGGAGGTTGTACATCACTGGGGCACTGACATCTGGTAGGGAAGCGAGGCAGATGGATAAGGGTGGCAACAGTTTTACACATCTAATTTTAATCTGCTGCCACAAGCCTGCAGAGACCCAAAATGACTTTTGCATTGCCTGGCCACAGTGAGATGGGCAAAGGGGTACAACTTCCTTTGTGCGAAAGCAATCATAACAAGATGTGAGTTTATGTTGGTATCGATTGGACGTGGGGCAGGAGCAATCAATTACTCCCAGAAAGATGCTAAAGCAGCACATCCACTCACCTGGCACAACTGTGTTATTGAAGAACAGTTACAAAAAGGAAAATAGATTCACTGTTCACAAAAAAAAAAAAAAACAAAAACATTTCTCCATGATGTTTAGTAAAGGTATTTTCAAATAGAGAAAAAAAAACAGCTTTTTTTTTTTAAAGCAAGGTGGTGACTGAGCCTTTACGGATTTGAAAAGCACCGTGAGCAATTAGATCCTGTACAAAATGTTACTCACGTTGATCCAAATAATGCTCACCTTTTAAGCTCTTACTCAGCCTTCAAAGTGTTGGGGGGTTTTGCTTTCATTTTCTGCTGTTTGTTTAATGCTTTATTTACACATATGTATTATAAAGGTGAGGTTTTTCAGTATACTTGCAGCAGTCAAAAATGGAAGTGAGAAATTTCAGCTGAAGACCTATTTTGTTGTTCCAGATGTATGATTGATGGATGTCTACAGCTCCAGGAACTATTGCACATATAGAAGTGTAATAACAGAAAGGAGCTCTGTAACATTGCAAAAATCTCAGTTGGAGTGGCACTGCATCCCTGACATGATCACCACATTTAAGCCCTTTATGTGCAACATGAGCTGGCTAAATAAATAAATAGTCTTGCTTTTGTACTCTACAGCATAACACAAGATGTTAGATAAAGACTACAATTCACATCTTTGCTTCTTCTCTCCCAGCACCCACATTTGCACACAATTCAGACCTCAAAATTGATGTCTGATGCAGCAGCTTAGACTGTAACACTTTGGCACTGGATTTGATACCTGCATATTGTTTAGCAAATTTGCTGCAAGAAGCATCTGCACCTTGTTATGCTAAGCCTCGTGATTTTCATTAGATCCCAGAAAACTGTTTCATTTAGTATACATTTAATTATTTGACAAAACACATCTGTATTTACAAAGGAAGCTTTTTTGTCTTTGGGTACAGTGAACATTGCCAGATATCCAAGAAAAAACAGTTCATGAACTTGCATATACACATGTGCTGTTGTAGAAACTGCTATCACGATCAGAATACATAAACTGAACAAGGGGAATTTTGCAGGTGCTTCTGTACAAAAACAATTTAAACCAGAGCATTCCTCCTGCTAAACCCAATGCATACCAAGCAAAGCCATTCCCTGCCTTCTGCATTTAGCTGTGCTGTTGCTTACACAGATAGCATTTAATAGCCTAAGAAGGAAATGTTTTATTCAGGAAGACACATTTTAATCCATCAACATATAAAGTGAAGCTAATGTGTCATTTTTTTTTTTTTTGCGGTGTGGAGCAAAAAATTAATTCTTTGATTCATTGAAACTGATATCATTTTTGCCTCGCGTTTGTAAATAATTGATGGCAATAATACTTCAACACCACTAAATACGAATGGGCTCAGAGCAAGCATTTCAGGTGGGTGCCATTATTGGTGGTATCCATTACTGCTCCCAGCTCTGGATTCTGCCACAATATTGCAGTGGAAGGGGAAAATCTGCAGCAGACTCATGCAAATTTAAAATAAGGAGATTTGCTAAATGAAACATGCTTAAAAATCCATCAGCGGCCCAGTTTTATCCCTTCTGATAGTTGATTCATTTTATTCAGTGATGTCTTATTTTGTCCTCTGCATACTGAATACTTTGTAATAATAGAAACACTGAAAAAGTATGTTATCATCATAGCCTAAGGATAAGAGAGGCAAAACTTCCAGGGAAAAGTTACACATTTTATTGAACTAAGTGCTACAGTTAGACAAAGCACACTAGCTTTCACAAAAGACCATAATCATTGTCACTTCAGAGAAGCTGCTTGCCCTATCCATTCTATTTCCATTTGCACTCATGGAAGCAAGAACAGGGGTAGAGGCATAAATGCTGACACTACTACTGCTTACAATCTGTACTGAATGACATCCCTATTCCCATCACCATTAGTTTTCTGGATTTAACCTAGTACAAAATCCCAAGGAAAAGTCTTTCTACACTCTAAGTTACTTGCGGTCATTCCAGAGATGGAAGCAATGCGTTTATATGCAGAAGCCCACAGCACAACATTACTCCCATGTGAATGATTAATTTCACACTGAGACATTTCCTTAATGGGGTGGGTGAACAGAGTGCTATACCCATACATTGCAGTTGTTTGGCCCTCAAAATTTGCCTCAGTTCCTCATTTTCAGTAAGTTAACAGCACACTTCTTACAAGTGCTGTGAAAAGAACTACACTAAAGGTACAGGGAATCCAGTAGCTCTGCATCTGTTAGAGGCTCCCTCAGGTCACGGCAAGGAGTTCCCTGTATGAATCCATGCTCATCCACAATGATGACACTGGGAACAACAGTGCTATCCCCAGCAGAATGTGACAGGCAACCATCTGTAGAGATGAGAGAGGTCACCACGACACATTGCCTGCACTCCAGACACGGGCACAAAGGGAAGACAGCAGGAAAAAAGCAGGTCCTGAAAGAGGCTGTTCTCCTACATCCTGTTTTTAAGGCTTTAGCAGGGATTTGATTATTTTATCCTTATCCACAAGCATGAAATTAGCTTAAATCCTAACATCCTGAACAGCCAGCTCTGGAATTTAAGACAGATGTGGAAATCCCATGATGTGGGCTGGCAAGTGGCTGCACAGTACAAATGACTGTAAACAAGTGCTGGTGTGGAGATGGGAGCAGGTTAGGCCTGCAGAAATTCAGCCCTGAGCATACAGCAAAACTGTACCAGATGCTCTGAGCCAGCTCATCTCCAGTTTACATCTGCAGCTTTGGCCTTTGCATCTGTTACAAAATTAGTCCTCAACAAATCTGTCTTTGGAGTTATTTGCTACAATTCATCTCTACATAAACCCGCATCACCCCCATCCTAGCAAACAATTATAAGCTGATTTAAGTTCATTAAAGGTTCTTATTTCATTCCTGTGATATAAAGTATTATCATTTGTGACCATGATTAATCACAGCCATATGGAAAAGCCAGCGGAGGAAGAAAAAAGCCACAGTGCTCTGGAAGTAGAATTACAGTAAGTTGTTTTCACACACAAAGTTCTTTGAGATGCATTTTGTGATGTTCTGACCAACAGACCAAACACCATCAAGAGGCTTTAATTCCATTCAAGGCAGAACTTTCCTTCAAGCCTCTTCCTTTCCTTATCTTTTTCTTTTTTACATTTAAAATTCTGCTTTCAATTATTTCTATTTGCTGACCGGTCCCGCAGTGCCCAAACACGAAGGCAGCTATGAAAGCATTCCAGGCTGGAAGCGGGTTGGTACACTGAAGGAATAGGCTCAGCTACACTAAGATAACATTTGCTGCCCTGCTGGCAAGCTGATTTAGTTTGCAGTTTTTCTTTATACACTCTCCAGATGCTGCCACTTCATTGCTCAGACCCTTTACAGACTGTTGATAAATAGTTTAGAAATCTCATCACTAAAATCCCCCACTGATCCTAGTATTGATCCCAGTTTCTAATTCACGGCATAAGTTCACCCCTTACCTCACATTTGTTTCCTAAGCAGCTGCAGAAGCACTTATTGATGTAGCGTGACACCAAGCTTCGTGTACCAGGGAAGTGCTCTGAGCAGCTTGGCACATGCTGTGATATTGCTGCCTTCACCTCAAGACCTGGGCTGATGTTGTTCAGTCAACAGCCTGCACTTGCCTTAACACCTGAGATCTGTCTATATGAAGTCTTCTGCTGCATTAAGTCTAAACAAGGCGAGTGCTGAGGAAGCTGCCCTGCTCATCTTGAGTGTTAAGTCCATACTTCAGCAGTCATGACCTCACATGCTGGAGTCTGCCTTACACTCATGCTTTATTCATGTTTTCCATGTTCTAACACAGACATTTTGACTTTCCAGCCTAGCTGGGTAAGTGGGAGGTTTTTCCCTTTTCTTGTCTAGGTCAAACGTAGAACAGGAGCATCATGCCCTGTAACTGGTGAGTCACCAAGGAACACATGAGACCTTGGCCCAGTTTTCACCTGGTTGCACAGCTCAAGACAACGTAACATCACTGTTATGTGATAAGATACTTCGAAGCTGTTTCTACAGTGCCCACAGCCATATTTCTGAATATAGATCTCACTTTCCAAGTTTAGAGATGCAGTCACTGTGGATTGCACAGCTATTACACGTGCAAATACATGGATAATGAATGCAGTTTCTAGCACAGAAGGTCTAGTGAAAGCCAATACTCTATACTGAATTCTATCCCACACAACATAATTAAAAGAGAAGGTTGAACCTGTCAGATGGTAACTTCCATCAGAAGATTTTCTTTCTCCTCCCAAAATTATTCAGCACCTGCCAGATCCAAATCAGAAATGCATCCGTTGATGTTAATGGGCATTGGATAGTCTTATGTTACCATCTCAGACATATTTGCTGAGGATTCGCTTCCATCATGCTCGAAAACTGTCAGCAAATATTTAATCAACAATAATTATTTGGATTAAGAGGCAAATGGCAGTGAACGCCTACAGAAAACAAGACAAAATATGAGTACGTGATTTGACACAGACATGGCTGGATTCTGCTGTAAATCTAGCATTGCTGCTTCACTTTGGCATCTAAAGAAACTAATTTTTGCAAAAAGGAATGGGAAGAAGGGGATAGCTTATTCTTTCCTCCTTCCCTGAGATGGAAATTGCTATTAGATTTCCCTCAGTCATTTTGCTAAGTGTGTTTTCACTGTTGAATATAGTTGGAACATAAGGAAAAGGAAGGAAATAAGAAAGAAAATGCATTTCTGTCATAAGTAATAAGTCAAAACAGGAACAAGTTCTCCTTGCATGCTTTTTAAAAGTTAACAGAAGGAAAAATACTCCAAATTTCAGATGTCCCTGTTCATTGCAGGGGAGTTGGACTAGATGACCTTTAAGGATCTCTTCCAACTCAATTCTGTGATTCTATGATTCAAACAGCAGAAGTCTAATACCACGTGGTACTACAAAGGGTTAACGGGCATCTTCACATACCTTGCCAAACAGCAATGGTCCTTATTATCTGCATTTGCAACAGCCTCCGCTTCCAACACTAGAAAGCTGTAAGGAAATCACTTTTGTATTTCTAAAATGTTTGCCCAAGCAACTCTTCCAGGAAATAGTTCTCTGCCCTGCTTCTTATACATAACTCTGTTCTAGAGATAATTGTGAATTATCCTTGATGTCTAGCTGAGAGGTTGCCTGCATTTCAGTGACCAGGGAATGGCTCTAAAGTCTTGAAAATATTTATTGTGCAGGTAAAGCTGTCAAACCAAGTTCCACCAAGTAGCCTCCATGCAGCGTCCTAAGTTAACTAACTTTATGGCTTTGGGATTTAGAAATCCTTTAGTTTTAACAGGAAAATCTTTGCAGTGATAACTTTAAAGGCAGGGGTTTCATGTCTTTGAAGATATTTCGTTCAGAGAATGTTTTCCTTCCTTTCTACCTGCTAAAGGTTATTTTGCTGTCTGCTGCATCCTATTCATCTGTAAATGAAGACAAAAAAGACCTATCATTTATGTTGATCCAAGTGTCTTTTTTTTTTTTTTTTTTAAGTCCATTATTTTTAATTTATCTGCTCAAAAAGGGAAAGTTCACTTTGCCTGGCATGGAGCACACAGATCACTCAGCCTGTAAAGCAAAATAAGAAGCTCCAAAGCTCAGCTTGTCTTCCATCCTCATTAGTTCTTGAGTGCTTAGAAGGTCACCTGAGACAGAAGCTCATATATGGATTTTAAACCTCGATTAGAAAATATTGTAGTGTTAAAGTTAAGCAGTAGCTGAGAAGAGTCAGAGAATCAGCTGCGAAACACCTTAGAATATAAATTCCTTGGAGCAGAAACCATCTCTTATTGTATAAAGGCACAGTGCTAGCCCAATGGGACTCAAATTTGTTGACCTCTAGATATTATGGTAATACATACAGCTTCTTTAAAGACTCAAAATCAGGTAGACTAAACTCTACAGAACAAGAAGTGTGTTGCAGTGTGTTCAAACAGCACTCAGCACACTGGGCTCCCCAGTGTCTTATCCACACAAATGATACAAGACAAAAAAAAAAAAAAGACTTCTCTAGAAATGCCAAAGCAGTGTCAGGAGTCTGCTGCATGCTTCAGGCTATCGTAATTAAGTCAGACTAGGTTATACTGCCAGTGGCAAGAGAGAGCCATGCACTGCATCATTTTTAACCTCCTATAATTATACAGAATGGGTAAACAAACATCGCTTGCAGTGGGGCTAGGAGGAGTTGAGCATAGGCTCAAACACTAGATTTGGAAGTAGAAGCTTGACACCTGTGTCACCCTACCATCCCACTGTAAGTGATGGGATAACAGCAACTGACCTTCCACAGCAAAAAGCATTGGAAGACCTTTCAGAAGTGTCCAAGCCCTATTATTTAGGAATCTATTAGCTAAAGAGCAAAGACTTTCATTTCCATCTAGCATTACTCAAGTGTGAATGATGAAAGACAGATGAAGATGAATAAACCCAAGTTCTACTTTAATAAATTGGGAGTCCAGTGGTAGAGTGAGGGGTATGCCCTCTTCTCAGCAGGGAAAAGGAATAGCCAAAGGATAGAGGTGCCTTCTTTCTCCTCCTTTAATTCATTTTTGAACATTCAGAGTTTAGCTTCCCCAGCTGCTGATACTGTAAAAATGTTGCTTGGCAACATGGTAACAAGGGAAAAAAAAAATTCTTCAAAAACATTAGGAGTTTTTGTCCTTAGAAATGTACTAGTTCAGCACATCCAACCTCCTACATATCCATTTTAGAGGAAAAGAGGCAAAAAGATTCCCCCCCCCCAATGAACTAGTTCCAGCAGCCTTTAAAGCAAACATTCAAAACGGGACAGGAAAAGGTGTGCCCTGAGATGCTCTAGGGGCACAGGCAGATCCCTACATGGGAATGACAGGCAAGGGAATGGAAAAAGGCACTCAGCATTCACCTGACATCTCACACAAGATGCCTGCAGACAAAGCAATGTCGCAACTGCACACGGAGGCATTAGACTTTGAGCTCTGCCATCAGTTAGGATGCAATCGTTAAGCTTAGATGTTCTCCACGCCCAAGAACCAGATGCTCGCTAGCGCCGTCTAGTGGGGACACCAGCAATCTCCTTGACCAAGTGGCAGCAGCAAGGCAGAAAAGCAGCAGATCCAAGGACTTGATGCTGGCCTCTGAACCGTCACACAGTGAAGGACCTACCCTGTTAATTATTGTAATGAAGTCCCACAGACATGAATGCTTACAGCAATTTTTACTTTAAAAACTATTCTCAGTGGGTCCTGTAGAGTTCACTGTTTTTCTCCCCCCATCTTGCACTGAAATTCAGTGTCACACGACCTCAGCAGAGCTATTTCTGATTTATACTGCTGAATCATGATTACATGCATTTACAATCCATAAGCCAGAATAGAGCCTTACATCCAGATAAGATGTTTTTGGTCATTCAAGGAAGAGTAAGTGATATAAGTTCCTGCAAACAACACAGAACACAAGTACCAGTGTTTTTAAAGCAAAATCCCAAAGGGCATCTGCCTTCATCTAGCTAGAGGTAAAAGAATTGGAACAGAGTTGTTGTGCGACAGCGCAGGCTCTTCAGCATTGTATGGCATCCCTTCTGATGATTTTAATGCTGAGATGACTAATCTAGTGGATGGGTCTCAAATAAGAAGAGTGTAAAAAGGTGTGCCAGATTTGAGCTGTACCTACTGATTCTCACAGTTATCGAAGCAGAAATACACAAGAACAAACAAAAAGGAGATTCTAGAATAAATCTAAAACAGCACAACATATGCCTATAAGCAAAAAAACACACAATTAAGGAAAGTAACGGGTGCCATATTAGAGTAATATAGATAATGAATGGAAAGCCATGGAAAGGCTGAGAAGAGTCAGGCCAAGTCAGTCTCTAAACTTGGGAAGCCTTTAAGTAATGCGTACAGAAAAAATCTTCCAGAAGAGATCACTGGAACTCCGCTAACTCAAACTCTTGCTGCAATGCCAATTTAATTAACATGCTTAACTGCTTGGAGATCTCTAAGATTATTCACTGGATTGGCAGCCCTTCCTCACTGCTAATTGCGTTACTTTGCAGTGAAAGGAGATGAATGAGTACAGTAGCCCCATCTTTTCCTGCTAAAGGAGGAGAATCGCAGCAAAGTAATTTGACTTTGACATACTGTCTTGCTTTCACAGGTTTCGTTTATATAAATAAGCATGTGTGAGCTACTGAGAGCTAACAAGCTGGATGGCAGCATAACAAAGTCCTCCAGTGGCTGCTCACAGCGCAGTGAGTTGGCAACACTCGGTGCAGCCATCCGACACAGAAATGCTCAGCTTACCTTCCACAGCACTACATGTTCACTCAGCATCATGCATGCTCCATGCCTGGAAGCAGTATTCTGTGTGTAAACAGTTTCCGGAGACTCCTATTAAACAGAAAATCCCCTCGAATGAATTACTGCCTTGCACGCTCTTGTTTGACCATCTCTGACAACAGAAGGGGACAGAAGTAGGAAGGCAATATTGCTGGTATGGCAGAGCCTGAGGTTAAAGCACAGTACTTAAAAGATGACAACATTATTCCTAAAGAGCCTGGTACTCCCAGATTAGCTCATCCCCTGCTTATATTGAGGCTGGAGCAACCAGAAGGGAGATTATCAGTAGCATAAAAAGGCACTGAATGTTTTGGGTCCTTGGGGTCCTGCAAGCTTTGACAGAAGGCCTCCAGCTATGCCAAGGGACAAGCTTGCAGTTTCTTTGACTGTGGAGAGGGTGAGTTTGGACTGCAGGGCTGCCTTAGGGCTCTTCTGTAAGTACAGTCTAAATATAAACTTGCACCCATGGAGTCACTGGAACTTCCAATGCTGACTTCAACCTTAACATTTAATCTTGCAGTGACATTTAAAGCCAACAGTGATTGCCAGTGTCTCCTAGAGATGCACACACATCTAAAGGCATCCAACTCCTTGAATCTAACTGCAGTTAGATTAAGTTCAATACTTATGCATACAGAGGAGAAGGAGAGCTAAGCAGCAGCCAAGAAGCTGCTGACTCCTTTCTACACCTCACCAACATGCATGCTGTATGCAGGAGGAGATATACTCTGCACCCCAGCTGTCTGGTAACTACAGACCTGGGACACTCTTTCCACTGCACAAGCTGCTCCATGCCCATGGAAGTCCTGACTTATATTTAACTAACTTAAACTCAGAACAACTCTGGAAGCGTTTTAATCACATCCATCCCCAACAGGTTCAGAATTTTTATTTAATACCAGTACAGAAAAGCTTGCTTGTTTTAATTAGCATTTCAGCACAAAGTTAACAACACTTATTAGAATGATATCCACAGAACATATACTGCAAACCCCAAAAATATCACACAGCATCACTGTCCTTTTAATTGAAGCTATGAGATCATAGGCACAGTTTGGAGACAACAGGAACATGGCTCTAAGTGAGATCTTGACTTGATATTTGCAATCTGTATTACCATTATAGCATTGTTTTATGACCAAAAAAAAAAACCGAAGCTGAAAGCATTGAAGGAAGTAGTCTGTATTTTAGTGCTCTGTTAGTCAGCATATAAATCACACTAAAAAAAACTCAGTTGCAGAAAAGCTCACATTTTACTCTCTTAATTTCCCGTAGGAATTGGCTTATCAAATTGCTCAGTGGTTTACTCTTAAGTAAGTCTGAATAAGAAATTATTCTCTTTAGTTATTCATCCTATTGAATGATAATAATACCTAATATTTCTTATTCTTTTCAAAGTGTAAAGCTCATTACAATTAGCAGAGGAACATCACCACAAAAACAAAACAAGCTATCCTGATATTCCAGATCAGGGAAACAGCAACTCAGGGGCACTGCTTCTATGTTACTTCCCATGGGGCTTTCACAGTTTGGATAGGCAAGGAGACAAACCCCCCCACCAATTACATCCATGCAGCACCAATGCTGTAGCATTGTGGCTGCCTATAGCAGAGCAGAATTTGCCTCTGGGGACAGTCCAGAAAGCCATGTGTTCACAACACATCACAATTAACACTGAAATGCTATCTTCTGCCAAAGTAATAGCCACAACACACTTTTTTAAAGTTAAATTTATAGGTTCCACTATTAAAGATTCAGACTACCACTGAATTAAGTCAGTCCTGCTCCCTTGCCATCCATTGCTCACTTCTGACAATGCATTTCCAACATGCTAATTCCTGCATTTGTGCTAACGCTACAGAATGAACTGTCATAATGATCTAGATTAGGAAATGGATGCAGAATAAAACAAGCCCATTTTCTCTTAAAACAAGACCAGTTTCAATGCTGCTGCACAAAAATACATCACAGTTGAGCACACAAGTGATTTCTCATTAAGCATCAATACAATAATATAGATGTGTGCAAGTTGATATTGCCTTGAAAGCTTTGACTAGGAAAGCAATGGCCCATTACTTGTTTTAGTCCTTGAAGGTGCTGAGGTTAGATTACACCTTTGCTTCATGCAGGACTTACACAGTGCAAACAATAAATAGACTGATCAAGAGACACGACCCAAAAACTACCCA
This sequence comes from Meleagris gallopavo, assembly GCF_905368555.1. NCBI lineage: Eukaryota > Metazoa > Chordata > Aves > Galliformes > Phasianidae > Meleagris > Meleagris gallopavo. The sequence goes on from NC_139418.1 coordinate 12,058,345, forward strand.
GAGATCTCACCCTTAATTAAGCTTCATTCTATTTTCTGACTCATCCATGAACGCCATTCCCACCCAATGACTCACTCATGCTGCAAGCACAAGATCACTTCTGAGAACTCAGATTACCTGTAGTGTCACCTATCCAGTGCCAGGGAAACATCGTGAACATGTACACAGTAGTACTCAGTATTTGCTCACTAGTTTTGCTAGAAATGCTTAACCTTCTTTCCCTTACTAACTGCAGTATTTCCTATTGTTCTTGGAATAGAAAAGTTCACATTTCAAAAACTTGCATTCAAATGAGGTATGGGTAGCAGGCAAAACTACTTAGAAATGCATTTGGAAGTTGCAAGAGGTGACCTCTCCATCCCATGATGGCCTGGGCATAATATGCAAATAGAGCTAAACATTTCCTACGAAGAGATGGAAAAATGACAGAAATAAAAAGGACTTGAAGCAATCCCAGTTAAGTGCAGCTTCTTTTAAAGCACAGTCAACAGAATCTCCCATCAATTTCAGGCCTACTAATGGATGCTGCTAAGTATTTCATGACAGGATACTTTAAGAATAAATATCCGCAAAAATAGTGGTCTGTGTTTAAAGGCTTACATACTCTGAGCAGACAAAATATTAAGTAGTGACTAACTTATATGATTAATGTCACATAGCACCCAATCATTGGGATATTCATTCTTCTGGCCTCATCTGAATAAATCAAAGATATTTCTGTACTGCCATCTGCTTTGCTTCTTATTTTGTTATTGCTGTTCAAGCATCGCACTAAGATAGAAGGGATATTCCAGGTATAGCACAGATGTCTTGATGCAGTTTCAGAAGTACATTAGAAAAAATATCCTACGTTATCAAACAACACCCAGTGAACCCAACACTACACCTGCCTTCCACCCAGAGCTATACGCATTACTGAATACAGAAGTGTTTGTTCCTGCTTTGAGTTTTGCTCCTTTTCTTTTGTATAGAGTTAGTGTTCAATTTCAGAGAATATACGACAGCAATGTAAGGCATGACATTTGTGAACTCTGGCTTCTCTTTTATTACAGCTGGAGAGACTGGGAAACCCTCTTCAGAAATCCTTTGTTTGCTGGGGCAGGGCTTCACAGCAAACAGGAGAAAAAAGGCAGGGAAACATAAGAGATCTTGGTAGAGGCCAAGATTGCAAGTCACAGTCAGTTCTCAGCTCAAAAAGTTCTGAAGTTCCTTCCATTTACTATCCATAACGTAGCACAAGAAGATTTCTCTGGGAAGGTCCAAGGTTTTATTACACCTACCTACCACTACAAAATCCAGCAGAGAACAGTGCTCTCACCTCCGGAGTGGGATATGCAAAGACTTTGCCTAAGTGATAACACTGAGACATGAATTAAGTGCTTCCAGGAGTTCCAAGAAAGCATTTATGCAAAACAGAAATAGAGAAACCCTCTGTCTGCTAATGCTGCAGTGACAAGTAACAGATTATAGCTGCAAATAAAACCGTCTTGCCAATTGCTGCTGACAGCAACCAGGGCCAAGTTCAAATAGCCAGGACAACTCCCACAATGAACAATGCCATACCACAGAACTCAGGGAAGGGAAGATATTCCCCCTAATACCCTTAAGTGACAGGGGAAAAAAAGTCAATGTCCAAATTGAGGAATATTTAGGCAGTAAATGAATAAAGCATCAGCTTGTCACATTTGCATGTCCAATGGGTTGTCACAAGTCTCCCCAGCAACCATTCTGAGCATTCACTCTGTGAAAAGTCATCACTTCAGGAAGAATCCAGCCTCACCTACTGACCACCCCACCCCACAGGTCAAGAACCAAGTGTAGCCCAGGAACATTCCTCAGGCATTTTTCTCTACAGTAACTCAAAGGAACAGACCTGCAGAATCCATTTTACTTCAGCAACGCTCTGTTAGTGAAAGCACTTCTCATGTCACTTTTCTGCAAAGAGACCTTTTAAGTTGTCGATTCGTCACCATCTGCCACAGAAGCCACTCTGTGGCATCACCCAGAAAAGCAGCTCAGCATCACAGAAGTCTCAGTGGAAGGAGCCCACTCACCCAGAGCTCTAAGAAGCAAGATTTACTCTAAGTTAGATACACCCCCTCCACCTCCTCATTTCCAAGCTGGACTTCGCTAATGAAACAGTTTCTCAGCTGGGCCTCCACTGCTGATTTTTTTTTAGATTGTGTCAGAGTGAGGACTGACTTGGAGGCAAATTTCATGGTGAATAGAGAAATAAGAACAGTCACAGATTCCATGGTAAAAATGCATTTTGCTGATATATCTTATTTTGACTAACATACTAGAATATAGTAGTGACTGCTTTAAGCAATATCTACCAGCTAAGTAGTGGGTATGACAAACTGTTCCTAATCAAAACCACATGGTGACATTATTAAGGCATCAAGCTGGTGCTTAACGAGCCCTACTAACGAGAATCAGTACCACTGTAGCACAGAACCATGGTTTCAAGATTGTTCAGCTTGCTCCTTAAGTCAACATGCACTCCCAAGCTCCCACAAGAAGCTTTAGCCATACAATATTGCAGTATGACAACACCAAAACCTTAAGTGCAATCATGACCCAGAAAGAGATGGTTTACACACACCTGAGGGAACTGTGGGTTGGACACAAAGCCCCCCCCATGACTAACAACTGAGAAAAAATAGGCTTCTACTCCAGAGATGCAAATCAGCATTGAAACATGTTTTCACAATCACAAACAGCATTAAGAACTTAGTTGTAGTTTTGAAAATTTTCCACCAGAATGACAAAAAAACAGGCTTGGAGCCAAAGAACAAAGCTCTTACCATCAAGCCTTAGTAAAGAACAAAGACTATCTATTTCATCTAGAGCACTGTATAGAAAGGAATTTCAGCAACGTTATAGTTTGAGAGACACATTATAGTGCTCTACAATTATTGCCAACTCATACTAAATTACTGGCTTCTAAAACAGAGATATAAACAGCACTTAAGAGACAAAGACCTGTCAGCATCAAGCTAATCCTAGGCCAATAACTTCCCTGCCTGTGGAACAGTCCACTGGAATCCGTGTCCACTCCCCAGCAGCAGCCTTTCCAGGTCACTACACCATTCAGTCAGCAGCACAAGAAATCAGAGGTCTCAGGTGGGTGGGCTGACAGCTGTAATTTGACAATGTATCACTCAAAGGCGACTTCGACTATTCCTGAAGAATATTTACATTCACACCATCACCAATTGTATTATCACAGCTCAGTTGAGGAACAGAAAGTCCTACAGGGATAGGAATAGGCAGCAGAGCTGGGAGCACTACTGCCAGTGTGCCATAGCTGCCTTTCAAGCAAGAACCTAGCAGAGCACAGCACTAGGGCATTCTCACCTCCTGAGCTATTAACTGGACAGCCTGCAGGCTTTCTACAGGGAAACTCAGAGCCTGAAGGAGAACCAGCCTTTATCCCATATCTTCTCATGGACCTGCAGAGAAGGAGTCAGAACAAACCGCTTACAACCTGGTAGCTACCAAGATTTCAGCCAACAAGAATTCCAGGTTGGTCTGATAAAAGACAGTGAAGGAGTTTTTTGCAATAGTGCCAGAGAACCACAGGATAGCTCATGCCTTATCACTGCAGGAAGCTAAGCAAAATGGAATAAAACAGCCAGAGTAGATAACAAACAAAACAGCAAAACCAAATCACTGAGAGCACTCCCATGCCACTCTGTGGTCAAAGCAGAAGCCAAATCATTGCACACCAAAGCATCACTTGGTACCTCCCCACCTCACAGGAGGGCCCAGCTGCTCACTCCCCTTTGCACAGCCCACAGAGGGGCCTCACAAACACTAAGGCTCACTTCTTTGCTGAGAACCAGCGAGCAGGGGCTTGTTTAAGCTTGTCATCACACCAAGACAACATTGTTCATCAGTAAAACCCTTAGATTTAATAATAATTGAGCCTTACCTTGCAGCAGAATTGACTTCATGCCACGCAGGGTCAGGACAAGCTGGAGCAGAGCTTTGCTGCAGAGCAGCACCTAGCAAAGCTCAGGTAAGTACTGCCCTGCTCAACCTCTCCTGGGGCCTTTTAAAGCTTCCCCAGAACCTCCCACACCACCAATCAACCTCCCACCACCTCTGCTGGGCTGCTGGAGGAGGGATGCTGATCTTAACCCTTTGACACAGGCCCAATGCATGTCCAGGGCAGTGCTTTGCTCTGCCACCTCAGGACAGGTCTTGGTCTTTCTGGTGACCCAGGGCACAAAGTCATCTTCAGCCCAGGAAGCTGCTGGCAGAAAATGTAATACATGCAGAAAACACAATGCTCCTTTTTTTTCTTTTTCTTTTCTTTTTTTTTCTTGGCAGCAGAGCCACAATAACCACAGTAGCTCAGCTCCGTGAACATCTCTTCAGTGCAGAACTTGGCCCTCAGCATGCAGTGAGGCGGTGGCTGTTAATCACAGCTTCCCTCCTCCCCTGCCCAGGAGGAAAGGTTAAATGCCAGCAAGACCTTATCTCATGCCAAGCAGCCATTTTGGGTCTCCGTGAGGGGTGTTAGCAACACAGTGATGGATAAGGGAGTGTTTCTCCTTGGCAAGGCTCTCCATCATGTTAAATGAAGGCTTGACGGGCTTTGCAGCATGCAGCCTGCTCTGCACAATGCTCTCAGCAACGAGGGAGCAGCAGCTCCACTTCCAGGGTCATGGTTTTGTGTTGGCAATAGCTAAAACAACAGCACAAGGGCTTAGAGACAGGTGCAAGGTGGGTAGGATCCTTATCAGTGAGATACATACGTTTAGTGGTTGGGAAGGCTGTATTTTTGCTGAGTTTCTGAATTCTTTCATGAGTTTAGAGTGGGTAAGACAATGCTGGTGAGCTGTGTGATTCAGATATTCTTTTTAATATTCATGACACAAAGCTGTTGAACTAGGAAGTTGATTATCATTCTGTGGGAACAGAGACAGTTTGGACAGCTAGATTGGTACCATTAGAAGCAAAACAAAAACACAGCAAAACAAAAACCCCACCGCTAAGAAACAAAGAGAAGCTTTTGCTAGGTCAGCTCCTGTGCTTCACTTGGGGAAAACAGAAATCTCTGTTCATTTAGCAGTTTTCATTCCTTGGTTCTTGAGAAGGCATTTGGGAGGAAATTACGGACACTTTTATTTCGAGGAAGTTTCATTATCAAATTGCTCAACTCATACAGGAAATTTTGATCATGCAGTCCCTCAGGATCTCCTTTTGTTTCTTGTGTGCTGAGGGAGAGTTCAGCAATCAGCTCATCTGCATTGTGGAGAAATGATCAAACAAATAGCTCCTCATACCTTAGATCATGTGGAGATTCCAAGCTTGGAAGGACTATTTTGGTTCATTGCACTTTGATCATAACTACATACTGAAGATGATGGATTTGCATCCAGGATCTGCTTAGATTCGGGCAAATTCATCCATTTTGGAGATGCTAAGGAAAGTCTGGGCCTCCATCTGATGTCTGCTCCCCAGTGATTATTGCTGTTTTAGGAATAGGCACAACAGAAAGGTAAGGGAACTGCATTTGTCATGCACTCTCTTTCAGTGCTAAGGCTCCTTGCAAAAAGTGTCATCAGACTTCACATCTGAGGGTTTTTTTTTTCCACAGTTATGAAATTAATCAATTTTTCATTGCTACAGAGGGGTCAATGTGGAACAGTGTCAGGAAAGTGTCTAGCAAGACATATCTCTGAATTCTCCACAGCACTTGAAATGCTGTACTTATGCAGACTAACACAGCAGAGCTATGTGTTATATGTGAGAACATTCCAGTTATCCTGGGAATGGAGAGATGCTAACAACGGATCTCAGAGGGTAAAGAGCAGATGGGCACGTGAATGAATAGCTCACAGACCCTCAGCACTGAAAGTCTGCTCTTCCCTCCTCCTCCTGCTGGTCTTTGAAATCAGCTCACTTTCTCCACTGATACAGTCCGATATATCTTGGCTGAGTTTTATCAGGCATTGTGAGATGGCAGCGTTTCAAGAATGGCGCCCTAATTGCATGGGAATGGAGGCTACAATGTTCTTACCAGCCTCTTGCACAGCCTAACCTGACACAGTCGTCGTTGCTTGTGGCATTAGAACAAAATTCTCAACATATTTTTAGCAGAGCATTTAAAATATCCAGTGCTTCCGTAAAAGCATTTTACACAGGTCCTTTCTTTTATATGCCCAACAGGTTTAAGGGAAAGAAGAGAGGACAGCACCTGCCAGCTCCTGCTGGAACCACACTGCACTGGGACACTCCTGAAAGAATCAGAACAGCATATATTCCTGCCTTTGCTCATTTATCTTCTTTAGTTACTGCTTACATAGAAATTCAGAGTGCAGTATTTCTTGCAGGGGGCTGCCAGTGCAGTAATGAAGTGGATGTCCTGTTCAGCCAGCCTTCAGTTATTGTCCTCTCTGTCCCCAGTCGTCGCAGCTGGTGAGTCTCACAGGAATTGCTCCTCCAGCATGTCTGCTGGTTTTGTTTCTTTTTGACCTGGAGCCCAGTTGCACAGTCACCAGAGTCAGGTTTACACAGAACTGGATTAGCAGATTTTCTGCAAAAAAAAAGATAATAATAATAATAATAATTAAAAAAAAAAACCAAACCCAACAGGTGGCTGTAGGAGGCAGAAGGGCAGGTGGACTCTAGCACTGCAGCTGAGCAGTTCGGTAGGATCTGCCAGCTGCTGTGCAGCAGCCCAGTGGGACCAGCAGCACCTGCACACCCAGCTGGCTGCAGCAGCAACTGCAGAACAGAGGGAAGCAGAACGTACAAGCTGCAGTGAGGAACTGAAATGATAGACAGGGAAAGAGAAAGGAATGTGGCTAGACAGGAGAACTGTGACGCTTCTGCGTTCCCAACCAGGCCACTGTGGTTTGCAGTCTGACAGAGGTTTGTGGTGGTGTGTGTGCTCCAGAGTGGCCATATATATTCAGCACAGAACTGAGCCTCAGCTGTGAGACTCCTTGTAGGGTTTTGGGCCTAGGTATGTAGGATGTAGGCTGATGTGGACATTCAGCTCTTGGGTGGCTCAGAGAATCCAGAGCAAGCATGAAACATCATGCAGATGTAACTTTAATATCAGGGCAGGAGGATATGATTTAGAGCATGCAGGAGAAAAGCATGCAAAAAGCTATGCAGTAGACAAGAGCAATGAGTAAAGGTTCTGACTGAACCTCAGAGGGCAAAAGCTGCAGTAACAGTGAGCTCTCCCAACTGGCCGTGCTTCACTAGATCTGCAGAAAGGCAGCGGTGTGTTGAGCTACTTACACAGATGTTGTTCCACCTAATTTTCCTTTCTTTGCACATTTCTACTTTTCAAGCATAACTTGCACATCACAGAAGCTGAATGTAGGCTCAGTTTTACTCTCAGCCACAGCCTGAAGAAAAATTGATGTTGCATCAGAATTAATCTGGAGTACCACAGTGAAGAGCGGCCTGCAATTTTCAGGCCTAATCAAAGTATGTTTTTTTCTTAAGAACTTTATTTTTAGTTATTTTGCAAACCTCGGAGCAATCACCGCTTATTCTCAGTGTTAGAGAGTGTTAAAATTGTTCTGGTAAAATAAGAAATCTACTCAAAATTCTACTGTGCCTTGAAATGATAAAAGCTCTGTTAAATACTGGAGAAGTCTGTTTCTTTTCCCACAGCTTCTCAACTTTATGCACTTCCCATTTCAGGAGGCCCCATGGGAAAGAGTTATGAAATCACCATTCCTCAAGGTGCCTTCAGCTCATCTGAAGTGGAAATCCTATGGGAAAGGCTGTGCCTGAAGTATGCCCAACTAGGAACATTGACAGTTGCACTGGATGATCTTAGAGGTCTTTTCCAACCTTAATGATTCTATGATTCCATTTTAGTTGAAGAGTGAGACTACTTTAAAGTGCTTATCCAAATTGAATCTGGAAAATTGTAGGTAGTCTTAACATGTTCTTGAAGCCTTCCATTACAATGACATAAACATGACACAGTGCATACTGTTGCCATCTTCCTGTTTGATTGATGATTAAAAGAAGCATCAAAGCTGTGTGACAGTTTTTGAATGTTGATTATTGTAGGAACTTTTAGGGAAAACTCAATGTTTATGGAGAAAAATGCACTGCAAGTGGCCGTACATTGTGATGTTCTCTGAAATAATATAGAATCCGTTTTTCCTCCAACAACCAACAACAGCCAGAGTGAATGCAATATGTGCAGAGCAGTATTGTGAAGGTGCAAAATTGTTATTTTAGGTGGTCTCATAGCAGCTAATTCCTGTCTTGCTGCAATCAGCAGCTCTGCTGAAGTTGATTGCCTCAAAAATTAGATTTAAGCCAAATATCTGTGAGAATGTGTGCTCTGTGTCTCAGCTGGCAGAAACTGGCAAATGGTGAGAGGACATGGAGCAGGTGTATTGCTTTGAGAGAATCAATAGCCCAGTGAGGACATCTACGGGATCTGAAATGATGTGGTGGCACAGGATGAGCAGCTGCTGGATATCAGTGGGACTGTGGAGGGCTGCTGATTTGTCCCAGGTGCCTGCCAGCCCAAGTCAGCCTTCTGGGCTGGGTCTGCATGTATGGACAAGGGAGGGGAGAAGTGAGGATGGCTCAGTCTCTGCTGCTTTCTTGTTTCTTGTATTGTTTTTGTTATTTATTCATGTCATTGCCATGTTCTTTTGTCCTCCACGCTAATTTGTTATTCTATTATCTGTGGAGGTAGCTTTACAACACAATTAAGGAAGATAAATCAACTTTTCCAACTTGCCTGGGTTGTATTTGCTATGCTAACTGTCTTTTGAGAACTTTTATTTAATTAATATAGAACACTAGGATGCCATTTTGGGAGGTGATCTGCCTCAGATCCACTGAACTGTTTATTGATCTCCCACTTGCCTGCATTGGTGGTACATTTTGATGCTTTATATTTTACATTTGTGTCAAAACCAAAATAATGATGAAATAAAGAAAGGTGGAAAAAGCCTCAGATTCTCTTTTTTTTTTTTCTTTTTTTTTCCCCCCAAAATAATTGATATTTTCAAGATGCCATCCCTTTTATTTTTAACAGAAGAGAAGAAATTTCCTAGGTACAAATAACAATAGAATGATCCTTGAATGTTTCTTTGTCCTCAGGATTAATTTGCTATGTTTATGGCATTACTATTCTTTACCGGGACACTGCTATCTTTCTTTTTATTTTCAGGTGTGTTCTACGTTCTTTCTATAAAAATGACAGAATGAACTGATTGTTGCTGCACCCAATAAGTGCCATTCCCATAATCAGGGTATTATTTGTGCTGGAAGACTTGTAGGAAATCACTGAAAACCATACTGAAATCAGTGAAAAGTCATACTGAAATACGTGAGACTATAAAACCAAGATCCTCAACTAATCCATGAGAATACACAGACCAAGATTTTCTTTCTTCTTTCTCATAACCAATACAGGGAGAGCATTGCAGTACATTAAAAAATGTCCACTTTTGGGTGAGGGAATGATAGTCCTCCATTTGACAGTACCTCTGGGATTGGTGCCAAATTGTTGGTCCTCCTGTTTCTGGGACAGCTCAGGCTTCCCCATACTCATCCTCTGCAGTGTTGCATGCAGAGACCCAGAGCAAAATCTTATCCTGAGTGGAGATGTGAGCAGAGACTGGCACAGCTGCAGGTGATGGGTTCTGACCACTGCTGGGCCACTGCGAGGGCAAACCTGTGACCCGAAAGACTCTTCTCTCCTTTCTTAATCACCCCTGCATTTTTAATAGGCATCCTCAAAGCAGTTTTCATGGGAAGTCAGGGCATCGAGCCAACACTATTAAGAATGTAAATACAGTAGTGTTTCTTTTCCACTGCTTTCTAATTGCCTTTGCCCTCTGAGAAGACAGCTGATGCGAAGAGGGACCCGTTACTATGAAACCAGCCGGGTCTAAATTTAGGCTAATAAACCTTTTCAGAGACCCCATTTCATAACACAATGACGCAAAAAGAAGAGTTCATCCAAGAGTTAGGAGCTTAGCTAATATTTGCCCTTCCTGGAAACGATCGTACTGGGTTACATTCTGTTCCCATATAGGTATTAATTAAGAGTAACAGCATTAGGGGGGGGAAATCTACATATTTACTGGTGTAAATCTATATTGGGGGAAAATCCTGATCTCTAGTGAGAGTATTCAGTAATTAAATATACAGCTATAGAAACCAGGAGAGCTCTTATAGGAGCTCCACAGAAATGGATTTCTTCCTTCTGCCCTGCTGGGGTGAGACACACATGTCCTCAGCTCCTATTGCCAAAGATTGTCTGCTTATTTACTGTATAACAAAACCAACTGAGAAGATGTGTGCCTTGAACACTAATAAATGAACAAATACCTTAAATCTGCAAAACTTTATATAGTAAACCAGTAATTTTCAAAAAGAGAAAGTTCCCTGAGCTCAAGTGACATTTAGACGCCTCTCTCTGCTCCACCAGTCTCACAGTGTAGGTAATGAAATATCCAGCTTGAGGGGGAGGAAAGTTTCCAATAAACAACTTCAGGGTCATTTCTTTCTCCAGAATCTAAGCATTTAAATAAATAAATATTTAAGGAAACCTCTGGTGCAATATACAGTTACCAGCTATAAAAATAAATAAACAGGCGGGGGCATGGAGGAGCTCTGCTCTCTGACATTCTGTCAGTCCTCACTGGTACTTGCTCCTTCACCTTCAGACCTTCTTTTCCTCTTTGACTTCCTGCTTGATCTTCTCTGCAAACTGTATTTGACATTTTGCATGAAGGATGTATTATGAAAAATACATTTCGTTGTATTAAAATATTCTAGAAAGCCCGTTCCACTTCTTTTTGAATTCATAGGTACTTGCAGCAGTACACTGAGTAAAGGTTCCCTCTAGGTAGGTATGAAGACCCTTAAAATTCATGAGCTTTTTTCTGAGGCAGGACTCAAGTGCACATCCATCATTATTTCAATATTGTATTGCTTCCCTCCCTATGTTTGTTTTTTTTTTCATTTTTACTTTTGAGTTGCTGTTTGCTCTTGAAATCTCTGAATCATCAACCCAATACTGCTAAACGAGCTGTTCACCCAAATCGAAATTGTTGGCCATCTGGAATCCTGTTTTTATATTAAAACAAAAACGCACAGGTTGGGTATAGGAATAACAACTCTGATTCCCCAGCCTGGACTACAGTGAGGCAGAAAAAGGCACACTGATGTGTATCAAAGGTGACTGAGAAAGGTTGTTGTCTGCATTAGTGATGGGGCTGTGATGACCACTTCCTCTGAGCTGCCTTCCCATCTCCAGTTAGCAGATGCCTTTCTGTATGAATGCAGCAGCCACTGTCTTTGTTTCTTTGAGCAAATTCCTGGGGCAGGACCCAAATTTCTTGTTCTGAAGGAATGCTCAAGCATTGGAACAGGCTGCTCAGTCACCATCCCCAAAGATGTTCAAGGAATGTGGAGGTGTGGTACTTGACTTGGTTAGAGGGCATGGTGGGAGTGGGTTGACAGTTGGACCAGATGATCTTAGAGATCTTTTCCAACCTGAGTGATTCTACACTTGTATGATTTGATGATTCTCCACCCCTTGCCAGTAACTCTACTCCTCACCAAGCAGAGGCACTGAGTCCACAAGACGTTTTTACCCTACACTCACTGCTACTAGCATGGAAATTACATAAATCAGTTCTCACCCAAGCAAACTTGCTGAATCCTCTGCTTCTGAAGATTTTCATAATAAACATTCTTCCAAGGCCACTCTGAATTTGCTAAAGAAAAACCTTTCATCAGAGAGCTGAGCTGAAGGTCTGAGATTATAATAATAATTGGACACTATTTACAGCAAAAGGATGAGAAGGAGTGCTATAGTCTTGTTGTCTCTGGTATGTTCTTCATTGCTTACTAGCAGAACACAGCTGACAGGGGAAAAAATGACATTTTCCTGTAAGAGTCTATTTTGTGCTGCAGTGCAACCAATATATGCATTTTCCTAGTTAAAAGGGATTCTCTTTTTTTTTTCCCCTTTAACACTCAGAAATGAAGGGAGAAAAGAACTGCATTAGAAATGTTCTGTAGTTACAAGATACTACAACAACCTCATTTTCTTCTAGTCTGAAGTTAAGGAGTTCGTCCCATCATTTATTTTTGGCCACATATAAAGCTACCAGAAATAAAAAAAAGTGAAGCTCAAAGAACTCCAGTACTTGATGGCAAAGTTTCAGCCCCAAAAGATGCTTGTTTCTCTGCATAAATCAACAAAATATTTACATGTGTTCTTAAATGCTTCTTGTATTAATATTTATTATGGTTGCTTCCTTCAGCACTTCCTAATGAGTCAAGAAGGCACTTGTGTTAGCACTGGAAAAGGCCATCCATTGCACCAATTACATTGTTTTCAATAAACAGTTTCAGCCCAGTTCTGGAAAGCTACAGACAACAGCAAGGAGATCCTCATGCACAAAACAAGTGCAGAAATGGCCTCTTGGATTTCTCCTTCTTACAGATGTGAAATATCTTGCTCCATGTGCTGCCTGGTGTGTCTGCACTTGGAAACACACAGCTCTGCATGTCCAGAGAGTCCCTGGAGCCACACTTAAAACATGTCAGCAGCAGTTTCTTGTTAATCTGAATGTTTGTATCTGTAAAAAGGTTGCTGTCTTATTCAGATACACCAATCTGAGTGCTTTGCTTCCTACTCTTGTTCCCTATTTGTTTTTCAGGTAACAAAGTGTGTATGACCTCGGTGCAAAAATTCTCGCTTTAACAGAGTCTTCTGAGACAGCTGCCGAAACAGAGCTGAAATATTCAGATTGTATTTCTGGATCTCTCTTCTTGTTGCTGTAATTTTCTGCACGTCTCCCTCTCCTACACACACCCCGACCCCCGCCCCAATCTCTCACAGTCTGTGCAATGCACTCCAGCTGAGTGCCCTCTTGGCCTATTCTCCTGCCATACATCACTTGTCTGGAACAAAACTCAGTCTCCAGCACAAAAGTAATAGAAAAGGGAGGCAGGAGTGAGAGACAAAGACTCTGAATGCTGCTATGAATCTTCCTCCTCCTGCCTGCACATAGCTCAAGCTGTGGCATGTCCTCCTGACTGGTCTGGCAGTGGAGTAAGAAACTATACAGTAGTTTATCTCCCTCTGCTCATTCAATTGCAGGGTCAATTATTTCACTTGATCATGTGAAAGGATGCTTGCTGCTGAACTGCTGCTTCCCCTGCCACCAGGCTGCACAGGCAAAGAGAAACCAAGACTATGGAGTGGGTAAAGAGCAGCTCTGACCTGTATGTCCGTCACTGTGGCAAGCCAGTGCTTAGGGAAAAGGGATGTATGCACCACAGGAAGAAGACTGTCAGCTGCTCACTTCCAGGCAAGAATGGGAAAATGACTCAGAGCCATGCTTTGCCTCTTGCATGGAGGGATGTGCAGAGTGATCTGATCCCGGGGGAGTAGTGGTACCACCTAGCTCTGCTGCAGCACCCTAAGCTCACTTTTCTGAGGGAAAAGAACCTCTTTATTCTACCTTGCAAAATTTCACGGGTATTTAAATTAATTCTCCATTTTCCCTTGGATACTGCCAGAATGAAGCAGGTGACCTTGCCTCCAGTACAAACCTTTGGAGTGACATCCTCCATCCTGTTGCACAGAATAAAGGGCAATGTGCAACGTTAAGTTTGCCTTCAGTCTCTACATTTCCATTATTTCTCCAGAAGAGACAAATTTTGTTCCAAAGAAAAAACTTCCAGTGGCAATCAGTGCAAAGGACACTTGACTAAGTGTCAAGCACACTGCACTGAAAAGCCTAAGAATGCATTATTAAAAACCTGCAGTGAGACATTTATATATTTTAGTGAAAAAAAAATCTACTTGGACGGTGAGTTTTGGATGGATCTATGGGTTTGTCTAATGCAAAGTCAGCTGCAGCTGTAGCCCACCTGATGCTATAGAGTTATAGGAACCAATTTAAGGCTGGGCAGGACAGACAGAAGAAATGCAGCATCATTCCTTCCCTTCAGTTATTAAAAAGTTCATAATGAAGAATGAATGTCAATGGTCAAGGAGTGAAAATATTCAATTTGAGATCCTATTTCATCTGGGAACAGTTGGCAGTTTCCTTTAACTCTCATTTGTGGGAGCGAGGAGGAAATCTGTGGCCTGAGGGAGAAAGAAAACTGTTTCAAAACAGTCTAGTTGAGCTGTGCACCAGAGACATGGAATACTTCCCTAAGTTCATTCATTTCACACTGCTTGTGACTACTCTTACTGGAAGGTGACAGTGCCATTGCAAATTTCCTTTGTTTCATGTCCAAACAGATCTCCATCTATGAGCAGCACACTTCTGCTGTTAAACATGCCAAGCAGTGCCTTTGGACAAGCAGTCTCAGCTGAGGCTGAACATGTGCTAGTTGTCTAGCATGACTTAGTGACCAAGGTGAGTAACAGGTAGGTGCGATGTTTGTTCGCATGGTTGTATGAGCAGCTCAAGTATAGGTGCAGGTTGTGACTTAGCTGTGTCAGAAAGGCAGGAACAGTGCAGTCCTTACACCCTAGCAAATGTGCTAACATTTTTTTTTTGCATGTAGCAGGCAGTAACAGCAATAGGAATACATCAGACATTAAAGAGAAATGTCACTGAACTTGTGTCTAATAGAGAGCTCTAGTATTGGGATGGGGCATTGGGTCTCACTACTCTGAAAGGGGAAATTCTAGATGGGAGGCAGCATTCATCACTTCTTTGTGTGCATATACTTGCCCTTTAATACAGTTCCCCATGCAATAGGGGTCTGGGAAGCTCTGCTACATCTCTGTAGTGAATGCATTTTCTTTTCCCATCTGCTACACTGATTTGTGAAAAACGAAAATCAAATCTCTAATCCACTGCCACTGTGTGAATAGAATCCTGCTCAGGGCATTAGCTCTGTCTTGTCAAGGAACACAACGCGCTGTTAAAACAAAAAGATGCCTCCAGCTTTGGGACAAAGGAGCAGCAAGAGCTGAACGTCACCCATTTGTGTCATATGTGCTCTAAGACAAGGGACAGGCCCAGGGGAGTGGATGTAACTGAAATGTCACCCTTCGGTGTGTGCTGATCTGGGAGAGGATACAGTCATGAGAAAGTTTTGCTTTAAAACCTCCTCTGTTTAAATCCAAGCTTTCTTTTCTTTTTCTCCCTCTTTTTTTTTTTTTAAAGCACAAGCAGTTCTGCAGTAGCTAAGAAGAAAAAGATTCGAACCTGCCCCTTAGTATTTATAGTGAGTCTCCTGTGCATCTCGTTGTGTACAACAGGGGTGTGTGGTTGTGAGGACACATAAGTGCCATACCTTTGTGATTAATGACCCTTTCCCCTCCAGTTCTGCCAGAGCCGACACCTCAGGAAAGTTAAGTCAGACATACAAAACCAGAATTCCGAACTGCTGTGATATTTAAGGGTTTCCCAAAGCCCCAGCTCTCAGACTCCAGTGGAGCAGTAAGATTCTCATTGCCTTTCTTTCATGAATTTCCAGCACTATGACTTTAGAGATCCATAGGGAACTAAGAGTTGTCCCTGGGAATCAATATAAAGGAAGTTCGGATGTGATTTTCCTTCTGAGGATTTTCCATCTGCAAAGCCAATTCCAGGGCCCTGATGCGCTTAGTTTCATGATTTGGGAATATTTGGGTGGGAAGAGGTGGAATGATACTTGCACTGAGGAGAAGGTGCAAAATACCAGAGTTTCTTCCTCCAGTGGCATTCCTTGTTTTCTTCTGAAGGAGCTTTGTTGGTGTTGCAGCTGCTGGATGGCAGATGTGGATTTACTGGGGCAAAGCTCCCCCTTCCCCTCTCTGTCTGTGCACGCTGGGGCTGTGTGGCTGCACAGATTTCCCATTAAATACATGGCAGCGGATGCGTCACGGGTGATGCCCATTTGTTTGCTGGCAGCCCTGCCTGCAGATGCAGTAATTAATCACTGTGTGACAGGGTGGCAGTGCCCCTCATTGACTTTGGGGTGATTAAGAAGGGCTTGCTTTCTCCCTGCCTTGACAAAGAAAAGCAGTGAGCTGAGAAGAGCTGCTTGCTTTGGAAATGCTGCTTTGGAACTGCAAAAATCCTGAGTTTCCAATGTCTTGAATTTCAAATGCCCTTTTCCACACAGTAGTATCACCAAGTACTTGCAAACTATCAAGCTAGGAATCAGGGAATGTACATCCTCTGCTCTTCTTTTTCACCTGCCACCCCCTCAAAGCTCTGTCCTGTGTATGCAGACAGCAAGCCCTGTGTGTTGTATGCGATCAGACACCAAACTGTTGGGGAAGCTGTGTGGGGTAGCAAATTTTTTTTTCTTTCTGGGAGATGAGCTGGGCCAGAATATTTGCAGCTCCCTAAGGTATTAAAAATACAGTTGCCACTGTAGGATTTTGGTATTTCCAAGAGCTAATCTGGTGCTGAAGACGAAGAAGGACAGGAAACTGGTTTCTGTGGCATGCATTTAAAATCAGTTCCTTGAATGCCGCTGTTTGGGCAAATCTCCCACCCAGCTAAATGAGAGAATTTTCTGGATAAGAATGTTGGCATTTGGCTATAAGCTGCTATTAAGAGATAGAGTGGTTTTCACTCATGAATATGCATGCGGCTATACTGAAATGTGCATACTATCAGCATACAACTTCTGCGGATCCCTTCCAGGTTTAATACTGGGGAACCAAAGCAGCTGGTCACCTCTCACCACCAGCACTGACCCAGGAGCTGTGTGAGCACACCTGTGCCAGCTGCTATTATTCCTGTTTTATTTCACATGGGAAAGAAACATTTCTCGTTCTTGTGGTCACTTCCTTTCACCTGCTTGAATGGGAAATTTGAATAGCTTTTTCATTTTCTGTTCTTTCGAATATCTTAGCATAATTATTTATTAACGTCATTATCATTACTAAAATAGCTAAAAAGAGAAGTGATCAGACAGATTCCACTGAGGACTACTAAATATGATAGTGGTGAAGCAACTAACATGCAGATGAAGTATAGAGTGGAAGACATCATTCTCTACCTCCCTTCCCAGTAATCACCTGTTGTCGAGGTGGGCTGTTAGAGATGATCTGCCAGGCTGAGAGATGCACAAGTCCTGGGTGCAGAGGAGGTATTGGCTGGAATTGGCAGGTTGACAGGAGACATGAAACGGTCCTGTTGGCTCAGCTCTTTGCCAGGCTCTCCATTTGATTGTTCCTAAATCAAAAACAAATATGAAATGAGCTGAGTACCATACAGACCAATGGAGTGGAAAGAAAATAAGAAGCAAATCAACTCTCATAGTGTGGCAAACAGGGCTATATATCTAATGAACAGCTGTAAGAAAATAGGGGACTGACTCTTTAGCAGGGTCTGTTGTGATGGGACTAGAACAAGGGGAAATGGTTTCCAACTAAAAGAGGGGAGATTTAGACTGGATATAAGGAAGAAATGTTTTACAGTTAGGGTGGTGAGACAGTGGCACAGGTTGCCCAGAGAGGTGGTGCTGCCCCATCCCTGCAGACAGCCACGGTCAGGCTGGAGGGGCTCTGAACAACTGGCAGAGCTGTGGGAGTCCCTGTTCAGTGCAAAGGAGTTGGACCAGATGGACTTTATAGGTCTCTTCTAACTCAAACAATTCTATGATTCTATGATTATACACATCAAGCATAAATCCGGGCTTATATCCAACATCAGTGTCACACGCTCACAACATCGGCAGTCACACAACCAGTCTGTTCAAAGCAGCCACATATAAAATATAGACTCAAAGGCCTTCACCTAGGCAGGGGCAATGGGAACAATAGATGCTATGCTTGTGGGGTTTTTTTGGAGTACTTGCAAACAGTAATATGTGTTTAGTTTTATTCTCTTGCCGACTAAATGTGTTGTTTTTTAAGCTTAGTCTATTATCTCTTTGATTTGTTTCTTAACTCTGATTTCATTTGGTATCCATAACTCTTGGCCTACTTTGTTTTATTTGTTTGTTTAAGGTGTATTTCTTTCCTGCTTTTGTCCTTGTTTCACTGCTGCCAGTGCATTGCTTAAAACCTGAGCTCAGCCTCGATGAAGACAAGAGACCAACACTGCTCGTGCCCCAGGGTTCAACAGACATTTACAAAAGCTTCACACTGTTGGCTTTCAGTCCTCTTAGTGTTTAAGAAGATTTCAGCTTGTTCTCCAATGAAAAAAAAAAAATAACTAAGACATCAAAATGTCCATGGCAGAACACACCTTGAAGAGCAAACTCGTTCTGTCACCTCATGAGAACTCTGAGCTCATAGGTGTAATTGTGCTCTTAATGCTGGCAAATGCTCCAGGGCTCCAATCCTCTCCCAAAGGCTTTTTTTTTTTCTTCTCTTTTTTGCTCCATTCATTTCTTGAGAAGGTCCCTATTTCCCACTCTCCTGCCATCTCTGCAAAAGAAGAAAGTATCCACTCCTCCTCTGAAAATGAACATCCGTTTCCAAATGACTTACTGCCCACCTGCAGTTTAACTGCTTTCTTAATTTGAACTGGTTGATCAGCTTTTCCAAACTCGAGAAAAAGAAGACTTAAAAAAAAAAAAATTCAGAAAAAAGCTGTTTATGGAACTGATTTCTCTCAGTTCTGATAGAGCACAGAGTATCCCAGGGTGAATTTCTCATGAGATGTTCTCCTGCTGTGAAATGCATGCTGCAGGCTGGAGATAGCACTTCCCAAAGAGGGAGGAATGAGCTCCGGGGACATTAAAACAGTAACAGGCAACTCTGATGCTGCTTAGAAAAAGTTCCTAGCTTTATATTCTGATTCAGCAAGTACTATCTCAGTACTCTGATGAAGGCAGAGCATCCAGGTGGGATTTGGGGGTGATTTTGTTTGCTTGCTTGCCTGCTTTTTAAAATGAAATTTCATAGCGAATCATGAAACCTGTAAAAATGAAAAGAACGCACATTTTTTCTTCCCCTGAAAGTCTTGCAATCAGTAAGACAGGGAAATTCCAAATTCTTTTATCCTCACTCTTCTGACAACTTTCATATGTATTAATATTATATGATCAGTTGGAAGAATTACAGAATGTTTTGCACTCTGGTTCGTGAGCAGTGTTTGGCACTGTGGACTCTGCATTTCATATCTTCATCTGAGCAATGCAAGTTTTAAGCAGGCTGCTTCTATGTCAAGTCTGCTTGATACCACTGCATGTGAGTACACCTCTCTCATTATATCATATTTTAACTCAGCAGCTTTCTTCCCTCGTACTGACATGATGATAACCACAACCCTTTGCTCCATCACATGTCTGTTGGCAGGGCACTGGGCCATGCTCCTCTACGACCCTTGGAAATTCCTCTTCATTTTTCCTTATGCTTTTCCTAATGTTCTTATTTATTCGCAGTGAATTATTTTTCTCTTTGCTTCTCGCAATTTCTTCTTTATGTGCTCACCAGCTTATGTTTCTTCCCCCACTTTTCCTAAAATGTGCTTGATCATACATGGAAGTGGTACAAGGTCCAGGTACCTCTTCCAGCACCAGGTGTACAACTCTCTGAACGTGGGAAGTTCACTGCCTCCTCGTGAGCCTGTCTTTGCCTCAGAGCGATGCTCTGTTTGGTCCCACAAGTTTGCTGTCTCTGTGTATCAAATGAACTTCTCCCCGGGGGCTCTCCCATAAATCTGTCACTCCAGATTGCCTCCTGCTTGAATACCCCAGCACAGCACAGCAAGAGCCCTGCTTTCAGAAGGAGGACTACAAATCATGACAAGCTTTAGATCCTGGACTTGGCTTTGTAAGAATCCAAATTTTTCACATCCGTACCGAGCCTACGACCACTCCTTGCTGTCCCCAATGGCACGTAGACTCCTTAGTAGATGTCCACAAAAGGGAATATAAAACCCGGTAATACAAACCCAGAATAGAACAGGAGGAACAAGCCAAGAAGAGAGAACACATGCACCTCCTCACATCTGTTCTATTTCAAAATGTTTTCTTTTTGGAGCTTCCTCTTTTTCCTCAGATCTACTATTTGCTGTAACAAGGCACTAATCCAATTCTCAGATGCTATGTCCAGGAGCAACTAAACATATTACCTTATAATAGTAAAAGTGAGATTTTGCTGAATGTGGATGAAAATCCTTTCTTAGTAATCATCTGGAGCTGAACACCTCATTTTCAAGTTTTTTTGGTTAGCTCTATAAGCAGCAAAACTCGACTTTCAATTTTGTCCTTCAGAGATGTCTGAAAAAGATCCATGAAAGTATAAACTCAGGTAAACCCTTCTGCTTTCAATTCATCTTAAGGAGCGCTTTTAGCTGATAGAAATTAGACAATCTTCTCAAGCAAAATAACCAAAGTATATCCCTTTTTCTGAGTGGCATAAGGTTTTCCTAAAATGCAAATGTCATCTAAAAAAATGAAATCCTCCTTAACAACATTTATTTTTTTAAAAGGCATCCAAAAAAAAAAAAAAAATTGGAAGACCAGATCTGATCTCACAGCGCATCAGTGTTTTGCATCCTTATCTCATGTAATTGCTCAGATATCGAGTTTTCAGCGACACTTGAGAAAATGTGACCTTTTAATTTTCTGTTGTGATTACTGAATCAATCAGCTGGGTAACCTTAAACGAGAAGTCATCGTAGTTTTTTTAGCAGGGCCCTCCTGCTGATTGGGAATTATCAGCATCTTCCAACTGCTATGCCATAGTTTTGGAAATGTTCTTTCTTTGGCAATTTCATCTGAACTTTTGGGGCTTTGCTGATGAAAAGATGACTCATTTACAAGCATCTTACAGGGTAGCAGCAGTTCTGTTCTTAATCAGCTTCGAGCAAGGAGAGCCAGGGAAATTTTAAATACTGTGTTTTCATTATACTGTTAGGTTTTATTCATGAGATTCTCGTTGACCTTTCCAGCAAGCTACACAGCTACCATGTCAGAATTTCCAACAAACTGATCAAGTTTTAGTAAAACTTTGATAACTCTTTCTCCAAACTAAATCCTTTTGGCTTCAAGTGGGTTTGGAATGAAATGCAAGTGTTCTTTATTCCCTATGTGTACTTGCCTCTGCTAAAACAAAGCAGTATTTAGGTAACATTTCCACTTTCCTTCCTATGATCTTCCTTCTCTTGGAGTCTGGGACATAGACATATTTCCCTGTTCAACAGACAAACTGGGAAATGTTATCTAGCCTGCCCAGAGGCCTCTTGGCAGCTGGCAGATTAAAAGTTCTTCATCTGCACAGTGGGACCCACACCAGGTGGTCTGGTCCACACTGTCCATATACTGCTGGTGTATATGATGCCTTAATTGGATTTAATTCATCCCCAGGGATTCTAAAAGGATCAGCTGCTTCTGACAAATGAAAAAAAGATATCCAAAGCCAAATATCCCAGACTAACACTCTTCTTGGGCTGACCTTACCAGGCTTTTTTTTTTTTTTTTTTCTCTCTCTGTAACGAAATTAAAAGGATCAGGGTGGCAGTAACAGTCATTGAAAGTGACAATTGATCTCCTGATGATCAGGAAAAGTTCTGCTAATGGTAATTTGTGCCTTGTGTCTGTGGGTAGTGTACCAAAGTCACAGACCAGATTGACAACTGGTCTCTGGGAGTTTGCTGGAAATATTTCAAATATATCAGTATGAAAGACTGCATTCCTTTTAAATTCAAATTGGTACTTGCACAACCTTTATGAAATCGTCCCCCTTCAAAAAGAAGAAATGAGATGTTGCCTAATTATTTAAAATAATGCTAATATTAGCAGTGTCCAAGAAGGTTATATTCACAAAACAAAGCATTTATCCATCGGATCCATCTATTTATCTGAAGAATACTGGAAAAGGCTGCCATGGCGCCTACTTTACGTGTGCATGCATATTGGCAATTCATCTATCAGCCCTGCTTCAGCAGGGAGCACACATTTTGTCCTTGCCTGTTGAAGAAATTCTGCCTCATGATTTCATTTGGCGCTCCCAAGCTTCTCTAAAAGGGAAGAGAGAATAATCATTCCTTATTCACCTTTTTCCTGCCAGCCAGCATTTTATATAGCTCTATCGCATCTTCCTCAAGTCTCCAGAAGACTTCTAATCTATTGAATCTCTCCCAGTAAAGGAACCATTTTCTGTCTTCAACTGCCTTTGTTGCCCTTCTCTGTATCTTCACTAGTTTTTCTATCTCACTTTGATACACGGTGACCTGCAATTCATGCAGCATGTAAGAAGGAGACAAATCTTGGTCTCTTTCAGTGGCACAGCACTGCTTTCCCTGCTGCTCTTGGTTGCTTTAAAGCCTTACTTTCTATTTACCTTTTCAGACTGCTGCAGGGCAATGAACAGATGTTTTTGTTAAGCAATCTGCAGCAACTCTATGATCTCTTTGCAGAAAGATAATGGCTAATTTAGAGCTTATCATTGTATATGTGTACTTAGAGTTGTTTTCCCTGTGTGCATTACTTTGCATTTATCAACACTGAATTTAATCTGCTAGTTTATTGCTCCCTCGGAATCCTAAGATCAGTTTTGCTTTTTATTACCCTGAATAATTTTATATCATCAGCAAAACTCAAGATCCTCCTTAGGGCTAATATTATTTAATATTTTCATTAATATCTGCAAACAAAGTTTCAGTTTGCAAATTTAATTTGCTAATAGCACAAAGTTTAGAAACTTTCTTCATAGAGGAAGATGCTCAGCAAATTAAGAACTAGGTGACTTTGGGTACTGGCATAACTGAAAAGAAATAAATGTAATAGTGTAAACTGCAGAGCAACTCATTTGTTGCAACATATATGTTGCATTATATGCATTATATGTATTTAAGAGTAATAACAAGAGTTCCTGTTGTCCTGTATGAGTTCAGCAGAGGTGAAAAACGACCTGAAATGTGAATCAAACTGCAAGTGGACTCTGAGCCACTGCTGTTATGCAGCTATAGAAAATCCAGATCTAATCTTTGGAGATAGCAGAACATGTGTATCGGGCAGTGATAAAGAAGTGTCAGTATTATTGTATGAGGATTCCTACCTCTGCTCACTCACATTCAGTGAAGATTCATTCAAGTTGGAGATGTGCAGGTCAGATAGCTTGTGGACTGGGAAATTTGTCTACAAGAAGTAATTCAAAGAGGAAAAGTGATTTCCCTTTGTGAATGAATTGAGGAAAAGAACTCTGTAAGCCACTGGCATAGGAACAAAGCAGCACAAATAGATCATGAATAGATTTTAACTGGAAATTAATTGGAGCTTTTAAACTATCACATGGGTGAGAAGCAATTTTAAAATAGAACTTGAGGTCTTTGTGAAGGAGTAACATTACATGATTATACTTTACAGCAGCAGGCTGGCTTTGCTGGCTAGGAAACCATTGTCACAGCAGTGATGGATTCCTCTCCTTCAGCATCATGCCAGCAATGTTTCATTTCTTTATCACTACAGGAAGATGACTCAAAGGTGTCTTCTTACTGCTACAAATTCCACTGACTCCAGCAAGCAGCAGAGAATGTGCTCTCCTCTCAAGGAAGCACTGAGTAATGCTGCCATGAAGCTCACAGCCATGATGTCAGCAGCTGGCAACTAATTAAGCTAGGATGACTTTCAAGAAGCTATTTCTCATTAACATTTCTGCGTACGGATGTAGACTTAAACTGCTCTACTGAGTGCTGTAGCCCTCTAAGACACACTAAACACAAACAGCTATCCTTACAGGCTATTAGAAGGCCTTGTAGAGTACGGTACCATTTCAAACCCTGTACGCATTTTTAGACCTCATTTCTGAGCTATGTCTTCCCACAACAGCAGCCAGCTTATGCCAGCCACAGAACTAAGAGTTTTATCTTCCAGACACGTGACAATCAGGAACAAAAGTCAACTATTTTGTTTTGAAAACATATATATTCCTCTAACTCTTCAGCCCACAATTGTTCTATTCCTTTTGAGACTTACTATTACAGAGAATAAAATCACTGCTGTTTGATCCCACTGTCTTCTATTTATGTTTTACTTTATTTATTTATTTTTAACGCAGAGCTCCTCCACTTGCACTGACAGATTTCTTGCCTTTCCATGTGGCACTTTGCAAAAGCAGAGGAAATACAGAGTATGCTAGTATAATGACAAAAACAATTGGGAGCTCTGATTATAAAATACTCCAAGGGAAAGCGTGCTTGGAAGAGTGGTGGCAGTGCAGAGACCATAATATATTAAAAACAAAATCTATTATACTTTTTTTTTCTTTTACCTTTCATTAGTGTGAAGGGTTCTATTGCTTTCTACCAGCTAACATGAAGAAGGCAAAGTCTACTTTAAATCATACTTCCACTAAAATGATTCTTAGGTCTCCTTAGCTTAGATGCGACCATTAGTGTGATTCTAGTTCAAATAGGCTGTCCTGGAGAGTAAAATAGGAAGTAGCACGCCGGTTTGTATTTGTTCTGGGTTTTTTGTTTTGTTATGTTTTTTGTTTGTTTTGCTCTGTTTCTGTTCCACAGCATGTTGAACATAGGGCCTTCATCAGAACCTTCGAGCCCCAGGGCTTACTAAGATAACATTACTTTGTTGTCTAGCTATGCATATAAACCATTCACGTGCTCAGTTCCCATGTTCTGCCGACAGTACAGATAATAGAGTGGTGCTATTTCAACAGACTTTATGTACAACCTGAGGCAGAGATTAGAGTAGGGTGTCTTTGTCCTCTTACTGTAAATCTTCTAGCAGAAGTTGCTGTCACATTTCAGATTCCATTTATTTTCATAACAGTTCATGGGAGATTACTAAGTGAACACTAAATGTTTCAATTAAACACACAGATTGTTATCTAGGTCAATAAATCGCTTTCAAGCTTTGGTAATGTCTGCTGGTGATGTAACAAACCTGCAACCACTATTGTATATGCTTTGGATATACATTATTGTTTATTAACTGTCTATAAACCATTTGCTGATAAATTACTGCTAAAATAAAACGTGCTGAGATTGCTTTCAATTGAAAGTGCCTGATACTGGTAACACAGTTTTGCACTACTGAATGTTGCAAGTAAATCAGAAAGAAAATGGCTGTGGAGTATCTTAGACTGGTAAGAGAGTAATAGACATTTGTATTAATCTAACAAATCTTTATGGAGCTATGGTGGAATAAAGAACTTGTTCCATTATCTGCAAAGAGGATAAGCACCAGAGGAGAACAATTCATCACACCTATCTTAGCACAGGATTAATTTTCCTCTGTACTGAATATAAATTGCCCTGGAAAAAAAATATAATTTTGACAGAACTGGATACGAGCACCATATCTGGCCAGAACATTGGCTGACTGATGGTAAACAATGGGTAACGATGAATTGTTGAGGCATCAAATTGTCAGCTGTAGCTAAAAAAGATAGCAGAAGAATCTGTCTTAAGCCTGTTCTTATTTAACATCACCTTTAGTGATCGGGAAGAAGGCATGAGAAGCATATTAGTTAAATAGGCAGATGGTGCTGCTTTGGAAGTCAATCAAACTTTAGAGATGACAGAAATAT
This sequence comes from Meleagris gallopavo, assembly GCF_905368555.1. Lineage (NCBI taxonomy): Eukaryota > Metazoa > Chordata > Aves > Galliformes > Phasianidae > Meleagris > Meleagris gallopavo. Next base: position 12,083,786 of record NC_139418.1, read on the forward strand.
TGCAAAAGATCTGTAGAAGTCAGAAAAAGAGATGAGGGACAAAAACAGAAACATTTTGAGTTAATGGAGATTAAAGTACTGAGGGAAAAATATGCCTGACAGTGTAATGGACACGCTGATGGAGAAGGAGCAGCGACAGCAAGAAGAAATGGCTTCAAAACAGTACAGCTTTCCCCAGCTAATGATGTTGAGGCATCTGTGATCATGAAAAATGTAAGTAATATACTCTGCTATGTACATTTTTCCTACAAAATATCATTGTCATCACCACCTTGTAAGCATATTTTGTATTTCTCTCAATCCTGGATGAAGAGTTAAGGCAGTCTGTTGTATTTGCTGCCAATATGGTCAGCCAGGGCCAGCCTGCAGCCCCACTGCCAGCACTAAGTATTGGCAGACCTCCACCTCTACCCCCGCCTGGTAAAAGCGAGGAGTTACCTTTGACTCAGATGTCTGCGCATACCCATATAGAGTGCATCTGTCCTTGCACCTCAGAGAACACACAGCTCACCAGAGATGCTGGTGGGTAAATAAAGCACCCGCCAATACTCTCATTCTTTATGAGCAGAGATTTAAATCTCCACAGCTGAAAGGAATGCTAATTAACACTCTCAGCCCTTGCAGCTACAGTCAAGGGAGTAGCTGATGGACATCCTGACGATCTCACAGGATGGGAACCCAACACAGATATGTTCAAACAGTACTTTGAGAGTGTTTGTGACGCAGGCACTGTTGTCCAGTTAACCATTTACTACGAGTTACTTATTTCAGATAAAAAGAGTTGGCAGTAATGAAGAGACCTTTTAAGTCAGCCCCATGATCTCTGCAGTGAGCTGGGAAGAAGCTAGCAAAGTGATTGCAGTAACTATGCAAGGAATGAGTAATAGATGGATGTAACAGTGGTACAACACTGACAATGGAAAAATACCAAAGATTTCAGAAGTGCTGGAAAGTTTCCTGTATGCTTCCTTAAATGTATGCCTTGCCTGGTTCCAAATGTTTTTGTGTCTCGGAACAAATGCAGTCATTCTTATAGGAGGCAGCACTAACACTCACACTCCTATTCCCAACTGAAAAACAAAAGGTTCAAATATTTCCCATTAATGGCACCTACACAAGAAAAAAAATGAATGAAAGTTTGTGAAGTCTCCCAATGGAGCACCAATTGCATTCAACTGTGGGAAAGCTAAAGAAAACATAGAACAAATATAAATAAATACAAATCAAATTCTAAATCAGGGAGTTGATGCAGCATTTTCCATCCCCTGCAATCAACTCTGTAATTGCTTCACCTGGAGCTGAAATGTCATCTCTCCAGAGAGGAGGAGGACTGCTGCTTTTTCAGTAGACAGTAGTGTCTTTGTTAACAAGAAGTCACGTTGGATTTTTTAGTTTCCTTGCAAGGCATATTAGAGAATTTTCAGGCTGATAAGTGGTCCATTGTAACTGGCCTTGAATGCTGAAAAAAAGTTTTAAAAGGTGCATGAGAAGTGAATTGAGAGCCAACCAGAAATGCTTTTCAATATCGTGACAAAAGCTATGTCCTGTTCTCCTGGAACTTGCCTAAACTACCACCTGTCTCACTAAGTCTGGCAGAGAATAAACTGTATTGTTACAGAAAATCTGTGGTTCTACCTGCTGTGAGAGGAGGAGGAAAGATACTTCCACCATCCAAATACCTACGAAACGCCATTACACAGTAAGTGCTGTTAGGATATCGCATGCACATCTTTGCAAATGGAAATCCTAGAATATTTTCCATTATCTGCAGTGCACTGGTCTGCAACTTCTTTGATCTGAGTCAAATCCCACTGCTTGAATACATATTTATTTTAGTTTCACTGCTGTCAGTGTCCTACATATGATTCATGTCATGATGATCAGGATGGACAGACTTCTCAAAGACGGTGGTGCAGAGACATTCTCCACTGTTTCTGGCAAGAAAGCAATGAAGCATGATTGGAGAAGTACCTCTAGCACAAAAGAAAGAAGATCATATATGGAAAGACAAAATCCCCATGCATAGGGACATCAGTCACTCTATCTCAGCAGAGTAAATAAGTTCTGTACCCACACTCTACTTCTGACAGCCTCTCAGTACAGATATAAGCAATAACAGCTCTGATAGCAGGCTCACTAAGATGGAAAGGTGCATTTGAGGAAAAGACATGCACATTTTTGAGATGCAGGGCTAATTTAGTAACTTTCAAGCTGTTTGACTAAAAGCAAATAGCATTCTTGATGTCAAATGCAGCTCACTAAATAATAATCAATATGGTCATCAAGCATGGAAAATCAGCTTAAACAAATGGTGTGACTGTTTACTTGGCAAGCTTTTGCTTGTGGCTTAGCATTCAGTAGCAAAACTAGTTCTTTCCAATTATTTTTCCTTGATGCTAATTCCAAAAATAATGTACTGGCACATTATATACGTATAAATGCATGCTCCTAATTTCATTTGAAGGGAGTCTGTCTCATACCTAGAAAGACTTATATGAATGCATATGAATTGCACATATGCAAACTACAATTTACAGTGCACTTCTGCAGAACTACCTCAGGCTGTCTTTTGTATGGAGCAGAATCCTGGCATAAGCAAAATGGCAAAATCAAACTGAAACAAACATTTCCTCAATGAGTCAAACTGCTGTTAGTGGAAGTCTGTGCATCCACAGGTAAAATAGAGAAGAAATAATGACAGATCTTAGATGGGCTCTGCCACTTGCAAGAGAACAGGTAGCAAAGAGATTGAATCTTAAAGCCATTATTTAGGAATACCTCAGGACAGCCTGCCTAGAGGTGTTTAGGATGACAGAAATAAGCCACCTGGATACGCACACTGTTTTCTAATGAGGAACTTAGTGGAGTTATTGTACGGTTTTACAGAGTACTGCAAAAAAAAAGCAACTCCAAGGTAGGAAGTAGCACCCCTTTTGCGCCCAGGGCAGTAGCAGTGATGGTCAGATCAACAACCACAATCCCAAATGTGCACGAGGAATCAGTTACCACTGCCCTCGCTCAGTGCCTGTGCAGGGCACATCAATGGTTGAACGAAGCCCACAGAATTGATGTTTTCTCTTTCTCTGTGCTCCTTGTGACCTTCCATTTTAAGCTAGCTTTTGTTGTTGTTGTTGTTGTTGTTCACACTCCTCTACCAAATCATTCTGTCAGCAAAGGCAATGCTTCTTTCTTCCAGGCCAGATCATAAGAACTGGATAACCTTCATGAAGGAACGTAGGAAGCCTGGTTTATTATGGACACGTGTCTTCTAGATTCTCTAATGTCTAAGAAGATATAAATGCCAAATTACACTTTTTCTTACATCGTTGTCTCTTGTAGATTGTTTGATGTCTGGTAGGAGTTGAAACGGCAGTTTCACTCTGCTAATAGCATCTCTTCACTGTTGCTGACAAGCTACTTTCCAAAGACTTGTAAAAACTTGATATATTTAAGAATTTTCCCAGCTGTCAAATTTGGTTTAAGCTGGACAGGAAGATCAAGAGTCATTAAGAAAGGAGAGGCTTAGATATGAACAGACATATGCATACATACACAAACCACTGTGCAAGATAAAATCCTTGGAGCCTCTGTTGGAACAAAAACACTTTGACATGTTTCAGATGACTGTACGTTTGCTGGTCTGAGCGAGGAGTAAGGAACGAGAACAGATGAATACTACATAAATGAAGATCCAATTCTCATATATTTGTGAAGATCAAAGAAAAAAATGAGTACAGTGACATAATTGTCGAGGAATGTAATGATCATAGAGCTGTCTCACAAACAAGAAAATGTACACAGATAAGGCGCACTAGTCTAAATCTGAATCATTCTCACACTGTCAGATATCATTTAAAGCTTGCAAAAGACTCCACCTCCTCTATTAATCATTTTGTTTACAGAATGGCTGCTGTTGATTTTGCCAGTAACATCTTACGAGGACAAGTTATTGGCTGAGAGACAAGCCACTAAAATGGACAAGAGAAGCCTATTTTTTTGTGATTTTCTCTAAATTTAAGAGTACAGCCAGACATCAAACTATCCATCAATATAATGCTCAAGATCATTAGCGTGCACATATTTCTTTCATTGCATTAGGATGTATCAAACAAAGACGACATATAATGAAGGGGACTTTTCTATAATTGGTCACTATATTGTGCTCCTACACTGAATATGATTTCACAGGGTGGAAACAGTTGCATTCTGAAAGTAAGAACAAGTTCCAGATCTTTACTTGCCTAGAGATAGAAGGCTATTAGTAATAATTGCTAATTACAGCTCAGTAAACCTAATGGATAATCAATGATTCTGCTGCAAGATGGAAAAGTACATTGTACATTAATAAAGTAACATAACTTCACCCTTCTGCTTTTGCCACACAGCTTGCTTTGATCTCTGCTAAATTGGATCATTACCTTGTTAAACTGAAACCAACTAATTTTCCCAACTGTCTTTTATGAACAGAAAGAAAATCATCCTGCTGCCATGGAGAACTATGAACGTGTGGCAGGGATAATGACAAAACAGATGCTCCTGGAAGCTATGCTAAGGCATGTGGAAGAGAGGAATGTGACATGGCATAACCAGCACGGCTTCACCAAGAGCAAGTCTACTCTGGCCAACATGCTGGCCTTCTGTGATGGCATAACTACACCAATGGACAAGGAAGAGCTATTGATGCCATCTAACTGACCTCAGAAAGGCCTTTAACACAACATCTCTCCAAATTGGAAAGATATCATTTGATGGGTAGACTGATGGATGAGGATCTGATTGCAAGATTGTACCCAGAACGTGGTGGTCAGTGGCTCAATGTCCAGATTAGATCAGTGACAAATGGAGTGCCTCTGGAATCTGTACTGGGATTGATACACTTTAATATCTTCATCATTGGCATCGACAGTGGGATTGAGTGCAACCTCAGCAGGTTTGTGGAGTGTGTGATGTGGTCGACACACCTGGGGGATGGGATGCCATTCATGAAGACCTAGACAGGTTTGAGCAGTGGGCCCAGGAGAACCTGATAGGGTTCAACAAACCCTTACTTCATTAGGGAATGGCTTATGCTAGGAATCCTTCAGAATATCATGCTTCAGGCAGGCTTCTTTACAGAAAAAAAACTGAGAGGAGGTTTGCCACCTTGCTGAATACCCCCCGGCTCCTGCATCCTTGCAGAGCTGTTGCTTGCATGACCTGAGTTTTGAACAAAAGTAGTACTGAAGCAGCAGCTTTTTTTCCCAAGGAAATAAATGGGATCTAGCGGGGTTTTGAAATTGAAAAATTCCTGGTTGTCATACAAAACCAGCTTTCAAACAGCACAAGTGGGTCAGAGGGAGACCATCTTCTCTAATTTAAGCAGAGAAAAGAAAATCAATTTCTTTCTCTATACCCACAGAGCCTGCCCTCTCACCTCTTAAGAACTTGGCTCAGTCTTCACCCCTGGGGGAGGCAGGAGTTGTTTTACTGTATTTACTCACACCCATGTTGAGCCAACCATTTAGAAATACCGTGCCTCATTGCCTGGATATATTCTTCCTTTAGAATAATAAACTTCTGCTGGAAAAAGCTGGGCTTGTGTGACTTATTTCAGATTACTGCAGCTTGTTGGACAGCAGCTTGCTGACTGGTGTTCCCCAGAGTTCTAGGCATCTCGGAATCTGTTTCCAGCGTTGTAGTGGCTGGCCAGGAAATGTTAGATGCTCTGCTAAGTATGACAAGAGTTCTCCACAGAGCTGCTGGGGAGAGGCTGCACAGCTGACAGCAGAACCACTCAGACCACTTCAGAGGCTTTGCAAACAGCAGGGGAGAGCAGCTCATGTCTTCTGCTCACTGCCTGGAACAGATTAATTCACAAAACTTTCTCTGGCTTGCACTTTACCTGCATAGCGGCTGCCGTGAACCTAGACCCACAGGATGGCATTCATCATGTAACAGTGCTCTTTGCAGGGCACTGGGAACCCCAGTGATCAATCCCTGTGGAAGGAGCTTACATCTGCTTCCTTAAGACAGAGCAGGTGCATCCCCAGTTCCTCATTTTAGACTTGTTTTTACCCAGGGAACTGAGCTGCCAGTGTACCAGGTCATTTGTTCACCCTAGAGACTCCAGGAGGATGATTTACCTTTGTAACATTGCCAGATCTTTAAACGAGCAGGAAGAAATTCCTTTCTAAGAGCACCCTAGCTGAAGTCATCCTCCTTAACTGTATCTTCTCCCAAGTAGATGTTTCTGTCCCAGGAGGGAAAACAGTAAGTCAAGGCTGCTCAGGAGGCAAACTGAGCTCTCAGCAATTTTTACACCCAACAATGCCCTGTGCCTTTTGCTCTTTCTAGTCTCTTCCCTTTTTGAGATGCATGATGACATCTACACTTCATTGTTAATTGAAGGATCATTCGTCGAAAACAATCAAGACAAATTGATGACAAGCCAATGGAGCCAAGGAAATATATGTCCTTCCACATTCTCGTACTCTGTGTCCTGTGAGGTTGCTGATTCTGGGTCCCACCGGCCCTTGCTACTGCATCTTCTTTCACTGCTTTCTAGGAGCTCTGGGACATTTGTTTGTGTTTACACCTAGCAGTCACTCTAGTAGGATGAAGTCAGAGTCCACAACATTGTCTTCAGCAACTCTGGCTTACAGGAGCCATTTCAGAATGAACTGCAAATACAAAGGCTTTTCTTCTGCTGAGAAATGCTCGTGCACTGTGAGTTTGAAGGCAGCTGTATGCAGAGCACAGAGTTAGTGGCTAAATTTTATACACAGATTCATTCCGTTGGGCAAACCTCTGCTTTGGTTCAGTGCATTCATAGCATACCCTTCCAAGGGGCCTCTAAGTGGATCCTGTGTATTTACTTCGGATTCAATAAAGGTAACTTAAGCAGCTATCTCCATTGCATTGTGATATACAAGGTAATAAAGAGCTGAAACAATTGATTAAATGCCATAGCAAAGCCATTTATAGAGCACATACCACAAAGAAGGAGAGACACATCCTATTACCAAGCATGCTCTACAAGTGGTTTTTTTCAGCACTTTCTCCAAACATAAGACAACAGTCAGGTGAAAGAAACGACCCCTCTGCTCAGAAGAAAGTCTTTGGAAATTAGTGCTGCTGGAAAGTAGTCAGAGGGACACCATAAAGCATTCATAAGAATGAAAGAGAAAGCAGTTTCCTACTGGGGGGCTTTTGAGCTTTGTAAAGCAAGTTTTGAATCTCATCGCAGCAGGAGCCTGGCCTGAATGTCCCAGAAAAGGTTTCAGAACAGGGAGCAGATCCATGGTTGAATTGTGTCTCTGGATATTCATATCTTTGAAGTCAAAGTCATAAGCACCTGAAAAAAATGTTGGATCCCCTGTTTTGTTCATAACATTTTATTCCTGTTATGCCATTGAAACTCCGTAGAGAGTTCAGAGGACAAAGCCCTGAATCCAAGGGTGATTTCAGGTAACACCACACTCCAATGACAGATTGGAGACAAGACCTTAAATGAACCATTAAATAAAGTGAATCCGCCTTCTCCAGCTTCCAAAAAAAAAAAAAAAAAAAAAACCTCATCCAGCTTTCATGCCCTATCATTCTTCTCTTATTAACAGAGTCCAAGGACATAATCTATCACAATTTGAATCTTCTATTTGTAGAAAAAACAGATTCTAAGGGGCCATGGCACGAGGAGCACGTAGCCCCATAGCTGCTACCACACCTCATTTCTAGGAGCACATGGCTCATGCTGTAGTACTCCAGGAGATGACAACAGCCCCCTCAAATTCAATCTCCACCTTCTCTTTTAGCCTGACTTCAGGAAATACATTCTCATTCCTTGCTTTAGCAATTCAACATTGCATAATAATTCCCTTTTCCCATCTCTGCAAATACAAGTTAGCATTCTGGCTACAGGAGAACGAGGAGCCTATCAGCAGCACAGAAACATGGCAAAGACACAGAGATACTGAGCTCTGTTTTTATTAGCAGTAGAGTGGGTGAGTTTGTGGGTGGGTAAGAGATTAAGTATAAATGATGGAGAAAGCTGAAAACAAACTCATTTTGACCGCTTCTCAGAGTTCTCTGATCTGAAAGGTCAAAGGCTGAAAATTGTTTTGCAGCAGGTTAAAAACAAAATTTTTCTTCTACCGGTAGTTCCTTCTATGTATTAATATTATTTTTCATCTGCTCAGTATCCCACCTAAAGCCAACGTGCATTCCTGAGCTCAGCAAGCAAAATAGAATGAAAAAGCTTCATTGTAATTCAGGAAAAGTTAGGTTTTGCAAACAACAACAAAAAAAACCATGTTTTTTTGTTGTCTGTTTGTTCATAAAAATTTTGGAAAGAGGAAAGGATCAAAACAGGAAACTTAATTTAAAATAAGAAAAACACAAAGAACTTGTTTTAGGAATTTCCTCCTTTCAGCCTCTTAGTCAAAAAAAAAAAGGAGAAATAAGGTGAAAAATAAGGAGAATCTCAGACCTCCAAATGCCCATAAAAACATTAATGCAAGTGCTAGGCAAATGAAAACACACCTTTAAAAAACAAAAACAAACAAACAAAAAAACCTGTGAACCAAAACCAAAACCCAGAGCTGCTCCTTTTGGAGAGTGGGTAGTATTCTGCTCTTTCCAGGTTCAGCCTGGGCAAAATACTTAATCAGCATATAAAAGATAGAAGCAAGATGCAATCCAGTTTTTCTATGTTCTTCCTTGAGGCATGGACAGTCTTTTCATACCTCAGGCCAAAACGATCTGCTGCATCAATTTATGAGTACCCATCCCAGTATTCCTCCAGGGGTGAAGAGCAATGTGAGAGGACAGTTCCATCCTGTTTTGGTATAAGAGTAATTAAAGTCTTTATTCTGCATGCTGCCAACTGATTTCTTGTTGTGAGCATCCCTGTGGGAAATCAGTAGCTACTCCATAGGTTACTTGGTTCATTCTTAGGTACTTGAATCACATCCTGAAAAAATTCTCATCTGCTGTACATTTATACTGGAGTATACTGTACGTATATTGGTCTGTTAAATATAGGGGATATTGACTTCAAGCCTGCATGCCATGCTGAAAAATGGCAGGGACCTTCTTGATAGTGAATCTAACAGTACAACAGCATCTTCCTGGCCAGTTTTGCCTCATCTGCATTCTTGAAAGTAGAAGAGGGGAAGAAATGAAGCTTTTCTCATGGGGAAAGAAATTGCCTTATTTTCTTTGAAAGAGTTTTTTTGTCCAAATGAAGAAAACAACAGTAATGCTTGAAATCAGTGACGGCTTGGCTCAAGCTCAAACACTTGACTATTTCAAAATTATTTTTGCCAAGAGTTTGTTGGTTTTTTTTTTTTTTATTTTAAGGAACCAGTGAAAGGTTTTGTTGTTTTGTTTTTTTTTCCTCCAACGGAAACTTTCTTGTCAATTCCTGCATTTGCAACTGTTACCTTAGCTAATTTTGTTGCTTCCTCCATCCTGCTGATTTTGTGGGTTGCAAACGATAGCAAATGTTACTCAGCAATGCTTTGCTTAAGGTGCTGAAGCTCAGAGCATTAGACAACTGTGTAAGAACCAAAGAGTAGACATATGACTCCCCCTTGTGAGTTATGGTCTGGAAAAGAGATTGCTTAATAGTCCAGCAAAAGAATACATAAACTTTTCCCTTCAGGAGAAGCACTAAAGGATGCTAGCTGTGTTTTGCTTGTATTTTGTGATCTAATCAGAATCCTATCCATTATCAGATAAAAAACCTATTCAGTAATGTATTTATTGGGTTATTTTGAAGTAAAAAGAACAGAATGAATCATCCCATCATCTTAAAGTCCAAAAAGTGGAAAAACATCACTTCTGCCTTAGAACCAAAATCAGAAAGAAGAGAAAATGAGGTTAGCACTGGTGGATATTTGTTCCTCTCAGGCTGGCTCTGCTGTCCATTCCTGTGCCAGAGGCATGCACAGACAACTATGGTGAGAACACTTATTCAGGTACTAATGTACCAATCATACACTGTCACCAACATTTTTGATGCCACAGCCCCTCCAGTGGTTTGAGGCCGTGTGCCACTTCACTTTGGAACAGCACATGCTAACTAACCCCATGAGGCTCTGCATCTCAAGGTCACCTCACTGTGATTTTAAAATATTCAGATGTGTTAAATTATTGTTAGTCTCTCCAGCCCAGGGAATCCTGAATTCTGCACAAAAGCAAAACCTCATTAGTGAGTGATACTGAGTGCCTGCAAAGCCATCTGCTTTCCTCCTTCCCCAACCTGGGGTGCTAGAAAGCACTAGATCAGAAGAAACAGGCAATTTAACCCAAATCTCCTGCTTTCTGAATGAATTTTAGCGGAGCAGTCCTATCTATCACACAGTGAAGAGCGGGTCATAACCCAGGACATTTCAGCTCCAGAGAAGATCAGGATGCAGTACGTCTCCCTTTAACTCCACGCAATGCACCACTCAGCTTCAAGAACCTTCCAGACCCTGTATGCAGAACAAGGACTTGCCTGAGCAGTGAAACTGAAATCCCTCCAGGCTTTAAGGACTCGGGTGCCAGCTGTTCAGGTGTGGGGTGGGAGGCTGTCTAAGGCCTGAGATAGATAGATGGGTAATCTGTAAGAACGTTTGGAAGTGTTATGTCAGGTGCAGCCCAATGGTGAATTGAACAAGTGGGATTTGGATGAACATAATGAGATGCTTGACAGGTAATTTTTGTTCTGTGTTGTGCTATTTCTGCAGTGGCAACTGTCACTGTGAAAACTACCAAGTTTGTTACCATGACATTTGTAATAATTACATCCCACTCTCTGCAGTGAAATGGGGCAGAAATATCGATTGAAATTCTCAGCTTTCATGGGGCTTGGGCCAGTGACAACTCATTTTTAATTTTCAGAACCTTGGGAGGGAAAAATGCATGAATACCTCAAGTCTCCTTTGTCTCAGCCTCAGCTGAGATCCAGGAAAAAAAGACCTGGCACAGACAGCACAAAGAAGGATTAGGGCTAATTTAAATAGGTAGAGAACAACTCATTTGTTAACAGCTGCAACATTATAGCTCTCCAGCAGGCAAACGTATAGCCCCTCTGATTTCCAGCTCCACATGCAACAAGCTGCCATAAGAAAGGTAGAAGCACAAAGATGCCATGCCAAGCTTCTGCGTTCCCTGACTATCATTAAAATCTGAGATTTTCTCTTCACAACTGCACAGTTCCTACTTCCCTCCCTCCCCAAGGTCACATTAGCATCTGTGATAACGTAATTGCTGTGCAGGCATTCCTTGGCAGTGGGTAAGCGATTCGAAGGGAATTACAAATACAGAACAAATATGGCCTTAATAAAACGAGTTCAGATAATGGGATGAGATCTCCTTCTCTATGCCTCTTTATTTCTAGTGGAGTTCTCTTCATTTCCAAGATTGCCCATTTGATTCTGTCCTTACAGCCCTAAGTAGCACTAATTGCGTGGGTGAGAAGAAAATTTGTACCTCCACTTGAGAGACACAGACTCAAACTATGCCTTTAATTATAGAAATCATTAACATGGTGCAAATATAACCAAGAAGAGAACTTGGCCCTGTAGGTCCTCTTAATACCGTTAGCTTATACCCCCAAAGCATTCAATGCACATTCCAATTTTGGCATAAAAACCTAAATAGTAAAAATACGAAAGAATTATTCTGGCTTTATAAATACAGACAACTTATTATTTAAAGTACTGCCTCATGCTGTTCGTACACATTCCCCACAGCTGAACCCAGTTCACCCCATACTTTGTTATTATTCACCAAGCTGTCCTGTGCTGTTACTTTCACTACATCACACACTCCTGGTAACAGAGATAATTCTGCTTTCTCCAGCCAGGAGAGCTTGAGGGAGGGAAGAGTTAGAGGTCAGACAGTGTGGTGTGGAGATTGGCAGGAGACTGGTGCAGAGCAAGCGTCAATCTCAGAAACCACACACGTCTGCATGTGTGCCAGGACCGTGTAAATGTACACTGTATTATACTTGCAACTCAAAGTGACAAGTAATCTTATATAAGTTCCTCGCTGTCATGCTATAGTTAGGTATTGCATATGGTTAGCAGCTTCTGTTAATACCAGATGTCCTACTATTGTCAGGCTCCAGTAAAACTGTGGGAATATTTCCTGTTGATTATCAACAGCGAAACTGCTGAGATGAGGAGTCTTCCTTGCTGTAGGACAGGTGGAAAGGAAATCCTGCCAATCTGCCACCAGGGGAAAAAAAAAAAAAAAAAAATACAACTTTTTTCAAAACTTTGTCCATAAATTCCCTAGTTCTAGAGATTTAACCTAGCCCATGTAGCAAACCAAGATTCTCCCTAATTCACCGGGAGAAGGTATCCCAAGACAACAGCCTGCAGGAAGAAAGATGTTGACACCGAAAAACAGTGCAGAGGTAAATAGTTGAAAATACCACATGGCATTTCATCGGTCACGATCATCTTACACTGTTATAAACAGACATAACTGAATGATGCTTCTTTTTTACAGCACAATAAAGCCGGGGTGTTGCTGCCAGTGAATAGCTATTTAAATGACATACTTCGAAGTGACTGCTAGACTTATTCTAGGAGGGAGAAAGCTTTCTGCTCACATTCACTGTGTGACACTCGACAAACCTGCTTAGATGACAAGATACTGCAAACCTCTCTCCTGTAAACACACCTGAAATCACTCAATATTTAGAGATATCTCCTATTAAGAAAACCTGCAGGAAGGAGTCAGCAGAGGGGATGGGGAGAAGGGAGGCAGGATGAGACCACTCTGGGTGTTTTTGAAGGAGGGGATGCCCTGGCTGCCTTCCCTGCCTGGAAAGCTTCAAAGGCAGCCAAGAAGAGAGCCGCTTCTCTTTAACTCATAGACAAGCTGTTGATATTCAGAGGAACTCTCAGCAGCGGATAAGCACACTGACCCCCTTTGAAAGAAAAAATCAGGTCAAATTGCCTTCTTACAAATGAAAATAATAATAAAATTAAAAGACTTTTTTTCAAGGAGATAGAGAGATTTGCTTTATTTCAAAGGAGTTTGGGTCACTACAGCTAATTTGGCCTAGAAACCCAGAGATGAAAGGCTTTGCATACCATTACCAACTCCCCAGACCCATCCATCCCCACCCTCCACCACTCTTCTCATTGTAGTAGAATTTCATTAAATGCTGGCTCACAGAAATCTCTGCACCCAGAAACTGGGGAGGGAGACAGAAGGAGGAGGTACATCAAGAGGCTGGAGCAACAGAAAAGCAGGAGGCTTCGCAGACTGCATGGCCTTTCTTTATAACAGATTCTGATATTATTATTGCATTTTGTGCCAGCCCGTTGGTGAAGTAGCAATAGCACTGGAATGAAAAGATCTTGCATTAGAAAACAACAACAGGCAGGAATTCTGCTTAATTACATTTTCTACAGGCCAGTAAGTGCCTATGAAAAGCAGATGCGCAAAGAATTGCTTCTTTCTAACATCATGGAATGAATTATTATAAACTGTACTTGCAGCTGTAGGCTAAAGAGAATGCTACTCTCTAATTGGCCCTGGACAATGCCCAGAGCATCCAATATCCCTTTTCCTGTATTTTTGTTTGTAAATTGCATTTTATAGTAACAGAAAGGCACTTTGCAGCAGGCACTGCAAAATGATTATTGTCTCTCTCAGGCAGTTAAAAGAACACGGTGCTGAGTCTTATAACAACCCCTGAGGGACTCGCCCACAGACACACAGCCTGTCATGTCCCATTGCACATGCACTGTGTTTGGTAGGGTTCTCCCAAATAGGTGGAGCTGTCAAGATTTGAGCTGAGATGCAAAACAGCACCGATAGAACCTTTCAGTAAAAACTGTCAGTCTTGAAATAGGGTGTGTGGTGGTAGCTCATTTCCAAAATTATTATGTCTTACTGCAGCATGGAGTCCTGATGCATCCCCCTTCCTAGTTCCAGGAAGGGAAATTTCTCCATTTCATTATCCTTTGTCTCTCCATTCCCACTTCTGCTTTGAAACCATACAGGTGGCAGTGAAAGTGTGTGACTGCCTCTGAGTCTGCATTGCATGAGGAATTTTGACTGTTTAGAGACAGGAATCAAAGCTGACAGCAGTCTGTTTAAAGCAAAGATGGAAGTGGATCTCACCTTGGAAGTCATGTAAAGATCACAGTGCCATAGAATCGTAGAACCATTTGAGTTGGAAGGAACCTTTAAAGGTCATCTGGTCCAACTCCCCTACGTTGAACAGGGACGCCTACATCTAACACAGTTTCATTGTGTGAGAGCTACAAAAAAGAGGAAAAAAGACTAACTCTGTGTCATCTTCTCCACCTTCTGAAAATTCATCATGCAGCATCTAGGTGATTCCTACAACTGCTTTTTCTTCAGCTCGTTAACAGAATAACCAATGGCTATAGGCTGCCATCTTCTGTGGCAGCCAGTACTGTATGGTGATGATGCATCTTGCCTTTTTTTCTTTAGTTCTTTTGCTGACAGCACAGAAAATATGGAGAACGCAGCCATTACGTTGGCACTGGGAATCAGAGTCATTTTCTTCTGCTGTCTGCATCCAGGATACAACACAACTGGAAGAAAAATACTGTTCAGCCCCTCCTCCTGCTGCAGAGATGGGACCCTATTTACCATGCCAACGCTGTGGCTGACTGATGACAGAATGGAGACTGTTACACACATCTTCCATTCACCACCCATTGGTCACCAGAGGTTTGGGACAGACTGAGTGTAATCAGGGATGAAACCAAGAAAATTCAGACTAGGAAAGAGCAAGGATAGACATTTGCCTTAATTTGAGACTGAGAGGAAATGTACTCAAGTGTTTTTTGTAATTATTCTTGCATTCTTTTTCTCAATCCATAGATCACTGATTAGAAGTTCATATTGACTAGGAATAAAATAATTTAAGTAAAAAACCCAAACTAAGGCTGTTCTGCCCCCAATACCATGGGTAAAAGAAACCATCTCAAGTCTTCATCAGCTGCAAAGAGCATGAGAGATGGGGACAGAAGAGAACCCTACAGCAAACCTAGTCAAACCCTAGAAGTCCTGTTAATTGATATATATTTTTTTACCCCCGAGATTCACATTTTCTTGTTTTCTGGATTGTTTATTTGTTTTAGGAATAATAGCAGGGAAATGATCCCTCCTTCTTTTCTCCTCCCTGAGACATGGAAAGTCCTGGCCAAACTTGAAAGCAAATTGAGTTTTTGTAACAATATATTTTTCTTACCTCATTCTCAGATTGAAGTTTACGGCAGTTTAACAGACACTTTTCTAGAAACACCAAATCCCAGCACTTAAAAAGCCTGCTATTGAAATTCTCAAAACTTCTTTAAGTTGTAAATAGCTGTAAGCAGATTTCCTAATAGTGAGTTCTGAGCTGCTCTAAGTTGGGATACTGGCTCCAGCGATAATTACTAAATTAAAATTCAGGTTCCTCTGCATGCTGCAAAGCTTCTCTGCATCTTAAGGCTTTCCTTATTCAGCCTGGGAGCTGTTTACAAATATTGAAAGTTGTCTGAAGCCTTTGGCTCCGGCTCCCATTTTTTGCTAGTATAGAAATGAGGCCAATGTTAGAGTTCAGCAGCAGCAGTCAAAGCCCATGATAGTTAATTCTTGTTGAAACGTAATTCAGAAGCTCATTCACAAGCAGGACAACACCAGCAATTCAGCTCAGGTACTTGAGTCGTCTGGGGAAACAGCTGCTCAAAAAAATATATATATTTGCCATTAAACCTAAGGCTTACTAGGAGTCATCCTGCAGCTAATAGAGAGCAGACTTCCTATAATACAGCCTATCCATACTGCTATTACCTGCCTCTATTTATCATGGCTCTTCAGGCTAAACATTCCTAAAGTGTGCAGAGCTGTTACAGCCTAAGGGACAAATGGATTCAGATAGAGGTTGGAAGCTTATCTGGGCATAGAAAATTAATTAACAGCATGGTCTAGCTGCTATTGCTCTCTTTGGCCAGGAGAAAGACTTTCCTATAATGAGCTTCACCTTGTACAACTTCTTCACTGAAGAACAGAAAGGAACTTCCATCTGCAGGAAGGGTCCTGCTTGTGACTGCTTGCTCCTAAACCAGATGGGTTGATTAACTGCAGTAAGATGCATGCAAGGCATATAGCTAGGTGCAGTAAGATGCAAACAAGGCAAAGATGTAATCCTTTGAGCTGGAATGTGGAGGTTTATCTGCACCCTAAGGTCCAGATGATGATCCTTGTACAGGTGACTTATGGGGTCACATCTCCCATACCACTAGATAGGTATGGGAGATGTTATTTTGGATGTTATTTTGCTTAGGGTTTTTTTTTTTTTGCACTCCTCTCACAGTAAACCTGCTCAAAGTTCTGGGAAAAGCAGTGTCTTGTAAAGGAGAAAGTGAACTACATATTACACAAGAGGCATTATCTCATCTCCCACATTTTGTAGGATTAAATAAAAGCTTATTAAAAGTAGAGGCAAAGGTTTCTGTAATATTTTATCTCTAGGAAAGCAGAACAATATATTGCTCTTCTAGCCAGTCAATATTTCTTAAACATTGTTTCTACACTTGTTACCAGAACACCATTCTCTGTCTCTTGCTGGAGCCTAAGGGAGAGATGCAAGATCTGTAGAACTGACAAATACACATTTTCAGGAGACCTCAGCAGTTTGTTATTAATCCTTTCTTTTTGCTAAATGCTTTATTTTACCCCATCTGCTGCATCTAGAACACTCCTGCCTGACTGACCTACCTTTAAATACACAATTTTTTCCAACCCATGCTGCAAGTATCTCACAATGCTGCCAAAAATATTCTGGCTAATATGAGGAAGGGTGAACTGGGAAAGGAACACCAAAGAGCAATCATGATTCCCTCCCAGCTTCTCCTGTTCTCTGGGAGAAGATGGCTGCTTTGCATGAGCTGGCAGCTGTAGAACAGCTGCATTGCCCTTATGCCGCTTAGCATTGGATGTTACTGGGGAAAAAAGGCATTTCTGCCTCAGCAAGAGGAAGAAATCTTGCAGATGGCATTTAATTTTCTTCCAGCTTGGGACAAAACAGTTCTGTGAAAAGAGCTATTGGCACAAAAACCACAAGGAATTCAGTGTGGAAAGACCAGAAACCTTACTCTTGAATGATTGCAGCACATTCTTTGTTAAAATTGCGATAATGAAACAAGATAGGATGATAATTTTTGCAAACGTGTGCTGTCCTTGAACTCAAAACTTTTAATTCATTTTGAAAGAACTTGAGTGTCCACTTAAGGCAATTATTTTTAACTCAGATCTTGGAATCGGTGAATGAACAGAAGTGAACACAACACCTTATCTTTTCCACACCCAGAAAAATAAATGCATCAGAGGCTTTGGGAACGCTTGCTTTGTGACTACAGACACAGTGAACATCTCACTGTTCTACCAGTTCTCAATTCAGTGGGAAAGAGATACAGGAGGTAACAGCTCTTTACACATTCCCTCCCCTGACACTCATCTCAGCACTGAGCCCTATTTATCCTGTGACTACATCTCCATAGGAAGGCACGTGCTCTATGTCTTTTAATCTATTTTATAGCTACTGCTGTTCTTATTTAGCTTTACACATCTTCATCCCAGCAAGCTTGAAGCATAGAAGGCGGCCAGCATGGTCTACTAGTACAGAAGCAGAAATACTGGAAAACACTGAGGAATTTCTGGGTGAAACTGGTGTTTGCATATCAGCCAGCAATTTGACTGGAAGTGGGACAGATCCCATTACATACATTGCTTATAGGTCATATAACATTCAAGAGTTCTACTTGGTGGTAGCAACTCTCTCTATAAAAGCCATATAAACACATAACATCTCACCAGTATCCCAAGGAAGTAGATTAAATAAGGTGGCTTTAAAATGACATATTTTACAGTTTATCTTGCTGCTTCTGCCCTATTCGTCCTGTCACCAGACACCAAAACAACATGCAAATTACAAAGGAAAAAGAAACAATGCACAGAGCCTTGGGGGCCCTACAATCTGGATATGTCAGAGTGAATTCTTGCCCACATCATGCCTTCATTTGGGCTGGAGCAGCATGTTTGTCATCCTTAGTTTCTACCTTCTGCATGGGGTAATAAATTGCTGCTCTCCCTCCTTCCACTCTCTATTTTTTATTGTGATAAACTGGAATTAAATGGGATGCCAAAAAATGTGATGGATGTCTGCAGGTTTAAAGGCCATCCCAGCTCTCCCTTCTGCCACCACAGACAGAAGCCACAGGCTAGTTACATGCATCAGGAGAAGCAAGCAAACAATTTGCTGCTTCCAAACAACCTCTCACAATGAGAACCGCTGCAGTAACATAACTGCTCCATTATCCTCCTGACGACTTGCCTAATGTGCTTTGTCTGGGAAAAGGAGATTTCCTGAGAGCGAGAGATGGGGCATCAGTGACTCCCACCAGCCTCATATGAGATTCACAGAAATAAATTATAGTCATTTCTAGGGAGAAAATGCCAGGCAAATGCATAGCATCATCATTCTGGTAGACCAAGCGGTCCACTGGGCACAGCTCCTTAGAATTCTCATGGTTCTGTACTCAAGACTGTTATCACACTGTTCTCTGCATTCCTCATTTTACATTTTTCCTGGTTCCAGAGGCTGCTGCTGTTTGATGTGTTTTATCTCAGACGTATCTTTGATGTATTTTAAAAACAAACAGAAGTGGGCAGAGGAGAACTAGGATTGGGCAAACATAGAGGAATGGTGATATATCTGATATCTACTCACATTATTTTGTTGAAATAATAAAAATAAAATTAGACCTTTTTGTCTAATTCATAGACCTTTCCTCTGTACTTTAAACTAGGATTACTTTAATTTTTTTTCCTGAAGATCCAATACTTCCTTCTCTCACTGAAGAAACGTTATCCTAGCAAAAACAAGAGTTGTAGGCTGACAGTAAAAGGTGCTTTCTCCATAAAATATAAACTTCCTTGCTATATAAAATCTTCCTGCTGATACATTCTCCTCAGTTTTTTTCACTCCCTCTATTTAATTTCATTCTTTTTTTCCTTCCTGTCTCCAATTCCCATTCTTTCACAACCAGTGTGCCAACCCTGTAATGAGTACAAGTAAACTTTCCACTCAAGGATGCTTGGATAGGATTGTGGTTATCTAAAAGGAATTTATCCTTTCCTCTGATCAAAATTTAGAGGCTGTTTTTCACCACTATCAGGAAACATACAAGACATGATCATCTCTACAAATAGCCTTTGGAGGGCAGAAATAGAGTAGAGGCTTCTTTGGGTTGTTGTTTTTTGTCTCCCCCCCCCCCCCCCCTTTTTTTTTCTGAATTATAATGTTTACTTTACCTTAGCCTAAGCACAAATCCAACAAGCTGTTTCAGAGAGTTTCAAGCTCTTTTTTAATTTATCTACCTGGAACATTAGGAGAATACAGTACAGCAAGAAAAGTTCCTTTTTCGAAGAGAGAGAAAATTACTACTAGCTCAGACTAGAGAGATTCTAGTCTGAGAACCTAAAGTTCTTGGGGTCCAGAGCACACAGACAGACAGGCTCTCCACCATCTACCTCCTGAGCTCCATTTGGTGTCATTGTGGCAGGCAACCCAACCTTCTTTTCTCTCTCTGTCATAAGGCTACAGTGTAATTCCTGTATGATCACTCAAGGCCACAGTGACACAGAACATCTGACATAGCTATCCAGTGAGTGTTTAAATCATTTTTTTTTTTGCTAGGTACCCTATGTTCATCTCAGTGCTACAGTTATGTACCTGCCAGCTGGACATGGGCAAGAAATCACCCATCTTCTAAGCTAAAAGTATCCTAGCCAGAAATTGTGTGCACAAAGATACAAGCAAGTTAAGATTTATTACCTGAAGGTCTGGAGAGAAAGCATGTTAGTTAAACTGATCTAAATTCGCTCTAGATGCTCTTATTCAAGGCACCTTTTCTGCCTGCTGTAATCAGTCTGGATGATATATTAGGCAGCATTATCGCTAATTACTTGGAAAACTACGTAACCCACAAATCAAAACTACTTCATGCTTTAGCTAAGAAGATGTTAGTCTGAATGCAATTTACTTAAAGTTTTCGTTTATTCCTATTGCTGCTTTGAAACTGAAACTACCTCTGACACGTGATGTATCCAAAAGATTTCATGGTGCATGTCTACAGAAAAGGCCGGACCACATCTCTGTATTTGGAACTACTGTGAGTTTCAGGTGTACTGTTTTCATTTCACTGCTCATCCAGCATATGGCAAGAATTGATAACTCTGGCACAAGGCATAGTTGAAAGTATCTACTGCGCAAATCTTTGCTCATTCTTCCACTAATCTGTCACACTTGTGACCAGTAAAACCCCGCATTCTCCAATGCAGGGTTCGGATACGAGTCTTCTGAATGAGACGTAACAAATTCCCTACAGAAAATTCACCTCCATGCTGCAGATACTCTTCCCTGCACCTCTGATTTACTCAATGGAAAGAAAGAACATGTGGAGACAGAAATCCAAATCAGATCTGAGCCTAAAGAGCTCCAGCACAAAATCAAGCAGTGGCTGCTGGGTGCCTCTTGACTTTTTGCTGTTACCAAGTTGAGTATGTTTTGCTGAAGGACTTTGAGGTATCATAGTAAACAGCCATGAGTACTTTGTCAGTGCAGGCAGACTGTTGGCTGGATGCAGAAGATACCCACTAATGGCTCCTATTGTGTATAGCACAACCTACTATTTGTTATGAATGAAAGGACTAATGAGTATGGATGGAGTTTTGGTGCACCTCAAGAGCACCAGCCCCATCAGCTTAATGACATTTTGGGATGTTAATCGGTTCTCAAAATCTTCTACAGCCTCACAAGGAAACAAGCATACCAAATATGAGATGAGCCATTCCTCAGAAGTTTCAGAAGGTGCCAAAGGAACCTTTCACAAAGTTTCTGAAGTCAAACAGGATGAAGAATGGAAAATTTCAGAAACTTGAATATTTGAACAAAAACAGTCCAGCTATGCCCGTCCTCTCATCTGTTAGCTCTCTGCAAACACTCTAGCAATTGAGTTTTACTAGCAGGAATGTTTGTGGAGAGCTAATTTCAAAGTACCAGACATATTTGCGAATATTCAGTTTTAAGTTTGCTTATGCCTGTAGCTGTCACAGAAATATTTGCATTTTCATCCAAATAAAGAGGTGGGAAAATACTACGCAACTTGTCCGTCCGGACAAAACTATTGAACCCAAGGACCAGTGTTAGTAAAGGATTTTAGAATAACAGAATTCTGAGATGGATGAGGTCGCATACAATTGGACTGAAGTGTGTTGAGTGCACTGTCGTGCTGGAATCTGCAGGTAAAGGTCACTCAATGGTTGGAAACTACCTGTTCCCTCCAGGCAAACATCTGGAGCACTGGGGAAATTTGGTCTGCTGTACTGCAAGTAGTGAGGTTGAACAATGGACAAACTGCTGATTGCAAATTTTTCTCCCTAACGTTTCTTGTAAGTGAATAATCTTAGCAGACCTAAAGAGAAGAAGGCAGGGGAGAAATGGACAGCAAATTGAATGAAATAGATTGTGAATACTTAATTGCATGAGAAATTGAAGCAGGAAGTTTGTGAAAGTTTCCAACTCTAACATCAGTGACACCAAAGTGCTGCAAAGCAGAACTATATAAAACTCTATATCTAATGAGCATAAATTATCTGTCATCTGATTAATTGCAACAACGAAGACAGTAGAAGCCAGAGGCTGAACTCCTCTTCCACACAGAAGCCTCTAAGAATCAAGCTCACATCTGATTGGGTCCCAAGACCTAACTGTGTAGTTTTATCTTATTACTTCATTTTGTGAAACAATCAAGGATCTCAAAAGCAGGAGAGAAATACAGGAAAAAAAAAAAAAAAAAAAAAAAGCTCCTTAATAAATTATAGGGAAAAAAAAAAAAAAATAGAAGGGAGCTTAATAAGATTTCAATAGACTGAAAAGGATTACATAAATTCACAAAAATTGTATATAAAAATATCTGTTAAACACCACAGGCTGGGTGCCACATCGAGGAAATCGCTGGCGTTCTCACTGTCAACTACAGAGCTAGAGGAAACTCCTGTATGTCCTCCTCTGGGTAAATACAGCATTTAAACACTGCTGTTAGACTAAAATAATAGCAGCATTCAACTAACTAACATGTTTAGTCAACAGATCAATAATTAAAGGTCACATTTCATTCAGACAATCAACGTCAAAGCAGTTTGAATGTTTCTTCTTTTTGATCGGAAGAACATATTTCTGTTACAAGTTTGCATGCGATTATGTTAATGATATTTTCCATGGGAAGGAATGTAGAACTTAAACATTCTGACAGCATCAAAATATTCAAGTTTTATATTTGTCCTAACATTTTTTTTTTTGTTTGAAATTTGGGATTGCTTAAAAGGGCATTTTATTTTGCAAATATATAGTGTATTATCAATAAGGAGGCAATTATATCATTAAAAAAACAGTTTTATTTTTATTACAGTAGAGTGCTTTGATAGCCCCACCATAGTATTTTTCTCCTCGATTTCAAGGCACCATCTCAAGCTGTCTTTTCCCTTAGATTCACCCAGCACACAGCATCACGTTATCTTTCCTAGCTAGAGGCCTCAATCATTTCCTGAGTTTGGGTGGCAGACCTTCTCATAAATTTTGAGCATAGTATCATTCTTCCCAGGTATAGCATGAAATCTTTCTGAGGAAGCAGCCTTATTCATGCTAGTGCTCTGTTGTGATGGCACAATGCTCTTCAAAAAGATCCTGCTTATCACACATACAGTACAGCTCAGGTGCAATACAAGCCAGGATAGCACGACAATCAGCTATAAGCACAAAGCATCTATGACAAAGATCAACAGCACCAGCCCCTGCAAGAGGCCTTGGGCTTTAAAAGGCTATAGATACTATAGTGAGCCCCAGAAGGGCACCAAAACTTGACTCCACACCTGCAGAGGCATAACTATGAGTATCCTAATACAAAAGAAGGGACTGCAGTCACTGAGGTGCCATGAGACTTTGCCTTCCACCTTTTTCCTTGCTGCCTTTGAGATTTTTCCACTAATGTATCATCAGAGAGGAGCAGCCCATGGATCTCTACAGACCATGCTGGTTTCACAGCAGTGAGTCTGCTGCAACACGCTGTGTCTGAAACTCGAACTCCTTAGACTAAATGCATCCATGATATTGGATTGTTTCCTACTCTAAGTAAAGAGATTACTCCAAGAAAGAAGCAGTTAGCATATACCATGAGGCCACTAAACATATGGCTGGGTTCTTCACCATAGGGTCACTGCTCTGAGCATTTTGCTACAGAAGAAAAGAGAGTCATGGCTCAGGAGTTTTTCCTACTTCTATTCATCAGTAAATATTCATGTTGCAGCAGAGTTGAATGCCAAACAATTAAATACATTATTTTATCATTCAAAAAGAAACACAAGATTAAAAGGAAATTAAGGCAAAACAAACTTGCTTTATGAATTCAAATGAATTTGGCAAGTAATTTGGGGTCTTCATCAATTCACTGCTAAATAGATGTGAATAAGTGAAGGGTATTTACATATACAACTCAGCTAGATAATAGGAAAAAAAACACAACAATCATCCAAAGCTCTTAAGCATTCCAGAAAACCACGTGCAATGCTATAATGCAATGGGAATTGCAGTAAAGGCAGCGTAGTAGAAAAATCCTAGGCTAATGCATACACTCAATACAGCAGCCACGGAAACAAAAAAGCCACTTACCTTTGGAAGGTCTCAGGTATGCAGGGACCTCCAGTAAGAGCCTCTCACCTCCACTGGGCACTCAGGAGCATTGCACTGCACACACCTGAGCTCCCTTGGGCTGGCCCTGCCTTCCCACCTGGTGCTCAATCACTGGTTCAAGCCATGACTTAGCATTTCCACTACACCACGGTAAGATCTAAATGTAAATGGAGATCCTCAAAATTGGGTCTGGGAGCGGGCTGACTGCAGGAAGCAAAGATGAATTAAGGAAGGACAAAATGGATCCTTTTTGGTTCTGTCTGTCTTATTATCTGCCTTTAAGTACTTGATTTCAGAACAATCAATGATCTTTTTCAAAGAAACTGGAGTTCAAACTGTGTGGGAGAATGTATGTACGTGTGTGCATGTGAGCAGATGATGGAACTTACAAAATTCACCAGATTCAGCAGTCTCTAGTATTAGCCATGTCTAATTGGAAACATTTCATTCATCTTTGATCTTAATAGCTTTTTGAAAGTGGCAGCCCCAGTGCCTGCTGTCAGAGCATGGGCTTTACAGTCTAGGATTGAGTAGGATAAATCTATGTCTTGGCTGCCTTTGAATTTAAATATCTCTGACTTAATAACAGCAGCCCCATCCACCCACTTCCTTGTTCCTCTCTAGCCCCAGTGTCCCTCTTGAATCCCAGCAACTTAAGAAGAATAGAAGTGGAAAAAAGAAGAATAGGGAATGCATATTTTTAATTATTAAAAAAAAAACCAAAAAACCAAAAACATTCACAAGCATTTTAACTCTTCATTTAAAAAAAAAACCAACATTTAGCCCCAGAGCTATAATTCTAAGATCAGCGTATTCAGGGAAATGCAAAATCTTGAACATTAGGATATTCTCTTCCTATTTTCCCTCTTCTAATAATAGTCAAATGTACTCAAATCTCCAAGGATGTTCATCTGTAAAAAGAATTATGCAGCCCACCTCCCCCCCCCATGGAAACTTATTATTTTGAACATTTGGATTCAGCTGCTCATCTGTTTTCTTAGACTATTACAAGTAGCCCAGCTGGATTTATCACTGTGTTGGAACTGATGGGATGCGCCTGAATGCAGCATCTGCCATCCAAGGTGGGAAGTTTAGGTTCAGCTTACCCACCCTCAGGGAGTTTCTTTTTTCTTGCTGAAAGATGCAACAAGAATGACTTGAAAAACACAGAACAGCAACAATAACCTTCAAATCCCTCAGAAATCAGACACTTTGATCCGAATGCCTAGACTGTTAAGAAGATGATCCCGTGAAACTAAAGGCACAAAAGACACATTTATGAAATGAAATGTTTGCTTTCCAAAACTGACAAAGGAAGGCAAGGCTGATCTTTCAGCTTCTAGCAAGGACATCCAAGCTTCTAAGGTAATACTAATTATTCTAGGGCTTCTGTAACTCTTTACATCACAATGTGTGTACAGAAAGCTTGATTAATAGCTAGCCTACATCCCAGCAAACCAGAGTTTTAACCTATGTTTATTACAAAAACACCATGATTCAGTAAGTTCTGATTTTTCAGCATTTCAGTGCAGCACTAATACTTTGGCAGAGTTTTGCTGATTTGGAGCAAAGCTTACATCTATTTCTAAAAGCTCACGTTCTGCATATTGACATGCCATACCTCGATAGGGTTTAATCTGTACACATTTTTCATCTCAATGACTGATGTGAGGGACCCTATTATATCCTTATTTCATAGAGTAGAGTACACTTGAGCTGTTTGTTTATGATGTTATCCTGTCAGTAGCTGTGGTTATATTTTTCATGGGCAGTGTAACAGTAACCACTCCAAATTATTATGCTGATGTTAAAAATGAAAAACCCTGTTTTGTGAATTTCTTGGAAGAAGACAATATTAGAATTTGTAGCTCACAGTAAAGAAATGTCCTCTGAGAAATAGGAAAATAAGATCTTAGTTTTTCTTCAGGGTAAGAAGATTGATATTTTACAGAGTTTAATATTATTTTATCCAAGCAGTGGAGTGATGAATGAGGAATGCATCTCTCCAGTCTTTGCCTTTTCATTTCAAACTCCTTATGTAGTGTTTTTGACAGGAATAGAGATGGGTACTCTGAAAATATGTTAGTTGTAGTACCTAATATTCAGTTTTACTACCTAAAATGGACATCTGAGGGCCTGGAGCACAGGAGAAGGAACGCATTTCATGAAACGCATAGGTGCCTTAAAACAGGCTGAAAAGAGAAGCTGCTAACAGCAATAGAGAATATAATAGAATTCAGTTTAATATACCACCTTTCCAATTCCAGGTATCCCAAAGAGCCTTGCAAAGTAATATGTTAGGAAAAGGTAAGCAGTGGCATAGCAACTCCATATATAAATACTGTGGTTATGATTTAGTTTAGCAATAGCTCATGCTATTTAGACATTAAGGAATAGATTTAGCCTAGTTTTCCACCAGCTACCTTCTAGGCCTGGGATCTCTCGGGGGAGAAACTCAAGCCACAGAAGACAGATGCGCTCAATAAAGAAACCGCATATTCCAAAATGAATATGATCCAAGGAGTTACTGGAGGTAGCTGGTGAGAGAATGTCTCACGTTTTCAGGTTTGAATCAACTCACGGTTACGAGAAACAAATGAGATCTCTGAGGATAATTGGAACTGAAGGATTACGTGTGCCTGATGGGCAGGCGGCATCCGCAGAAGCGGTTTCCTCCCTGGTCCTTAATAGACCCCTTATTTCAAGAGGTAATGGAGACATTCTGTTAGCTTTCATCTCCATGAATAATAATTCTAAATTTAGTCTTGACTGTATGGAGGCTTGCGGAGTTAATAAATTGCTTGTCAAATCTCTGGTAAAAATGAAAGGCAGATAGAAGGGAGTGAGGACTGTACTTAGTGGGGCCTGCAGCTCAGGCATTGCTGCCGCCCGGAGCACAGAGCAGAGCCCTGCTGCGCATTGCCGTCTACACCACGATGATTTGCTTCACGCAGAGTGAAAGTTCTCCTTCCTGGAAAGGGATGATTGCAGGCTTTCCTACAGGAACAAGCCATCTGCGGGTTGTCCTTCCTCTCTTGCCACAAGATCAGACATTTGTACGTGCTTCCTGCTCCTCCTCCATTCTGAGGAGATTACCCCCTCAGCTTCTCCAAGGCTGATCTGCTAACTTAGTGACGTATGGTTAAAGCACAACGCTGCCAAGTATGCAGAAAAGCCATACTCCAGGAGGCTTTCTCCCTGAACAGAAGGAAGTTGCAGAGAAGATACTCTTAGACTGGAGGTTTTTGCATCCTTTTTGAGACAAAAATGTAAATAAAGGAGAGAAGCTTAGACCTAGAGACTTGTGGGTGCACCTCTACATGTGTAACCCATGCAGACCTGTTCCCAACCACTTGGCCATGTCCTCCATGCATCCCTACCTGGGATGGGTGACCTTCATGGGGTCCAGTGACTGCCACTGTTTTTAGGTTATGTGTAAGGATCGTTGCATCTCAATCATTAGAATACCCTGTGTTCAGCTCTGCTGTAACACTGCAGTGTAACTCCAAGTGACTTACTTCAAAAGTCTGAGGGTTTGAGAAGCATTCAGAAATCCTGACTTTTCCTGACGCAGCAGAAGATTCTCAGGGCTCCATCACTTACCTCCTCCCTCTAATTAGCATTTCTGTCAGCTTAGCTTTCACAGTATTTCAAGTCCCCTCCACAATCCCAAGATCACTGGAAAGTTAGGAGCAGCAAAGGTGTGTTTGTTCCCTTAGTTTATGTAGAACAAAATTGTTGCTTCTCTGCAACATGATAAGGGAGACAAGAGCGAGAGGTTAGAAAGAAATTGAGGGCACCCTCTGCCTTTTCCAGTCTGCTGCACTGAGGAGCTGGAACCCACTACCTGGCACACCTAAAATATCTCACAGTCCCACACAGATTAATTTTAGGTTGGTCGGCTCATTGCTTTTACACCTTGTGTGCAGGTGTAAAATTTGATTTCCAGCATTTAAATTTAAACAGTCCGTAGGATTCTGTAGTGATGCTGGTGGGCACACAGGATTGTCAACAAGCAGTCACGCTACTTTTATTTCCAATCCAAACACAGCATCCTTTCTGACTCCCTCCCCTTAATCAATTCAAACAAAAAGCTTCATATGTTACATTTTTTGCAAATGGCAGGCTGCCAATATTGTGTGGGGATTTGATTTCTATTTCAAACTCCAACAGGGAACTCCTGAGATGGCAGAGAAGAGGATGAATTAAAAGAACAGAGATGTAGGATGGAGTATATCAAGCTGGTTGGAGGACACTGATTGTATTTCATGAGAAATCTGGAGGCTTTGTATAATTGTAAATATTGAAGAGATTTTGAATGTCATAGCCAAACTGAACACTGACAGTGGTGGTACTTTTTAACAGGAGAACATGAGCACATCTGGAAAAAGGATGTGCCAACCCAGATAACTCTAACCCAGAAACTGCAACTTCTGTAATCCCAGACCTGAGCCTGAACCACAGAGCTCCCTGACTGAAAAGTCCTCCTTTTCTTTTTGTATGCACACTGACGTACATAAGAAAAATCTCACGATCTTCTGAGACAAGTCCTTTGAAATCAAGCTCTTCTCTTTTAGGGAAGGTGTTAATTGCAAGCCATCATCAACTGTGGCTCCAGGGAAATCATCCGCAGCTGAGGGCTAATGTGTGCCAGGCTTAAAAACTGGAGTAGTAGTTATGCCTCTCTCCTATAATATTTGGAGGTTCTTTTTATCTTCTTTTCTCCCCTTTGAGTTGAAATCAGCATGAAAACTCAAAGAAGACTGTATCATGGGTTAGGAAAAGTCCCGTGTATTATGTGCTCTGTCCTGCACTTATTTACCCAGACTTTAGCAAGGGCTGTGTTACAAGAAATGCAGAAAGTACAGATCTCTGTCCTGTCATGATGGAACAGGCAATAAAGCAAAAATAGTTTCTTGTATTTTATCCAGCTGCAAGGCAGACTGTGACTTCTGTGCAGGGAAAGTTGCATGGTAGGTCATCTGTAAGCTGCTTCCTGCAGGACCTGTGGCTTGTACCAAAGCATGTGGGGAGACTTCCTGTCTGGGTGTTGCACGATAAGGAGCATGCAGGTCTCTTCACACTGCTGTCACTGCAGTTTACTGCAGTTTTCAATTGATCTGGGATTTAGTAGAAAAGAGTAATTAAGGAAGGTTGAGTTCAGTAGAGTAAATTATCCCTCTCTATTGCTGTGACCTGGTGTTACCCCAACCAAGGTATTAAAAAAACAGAAATCCACCAGGACTCCTCCAGACACCTGCAGTATATCTGTTACTTAAATTTAGGAATGGCTACAATAAAAAAAAACTCCAGCTCCTGAACAGAAGCAGCAGGAACACATGCACCATCCCTTCAGCTTGCTGTGCACAAAGGACAGCAACAGACAGTATTTCCTGAGCTTTCTATCATCTGTCTTTCCACGCCTCTACTGCTGTGCCTGCTAATGCCTATAATCACTAACCATGAAAACAGCACCCATTTGCCTCCGCAGTGCCCAAAGTCTGTTTGGAATCTAGCCAACAAGAGTAGCAATTCAGTGGACATGCAACACTGGCTTGAGTGTGCATTCACAAGTGCGTGTTAATGCAATTACAAGATCAAATGAAGCTCCTTTCCCCTAAATAAGTTCAGCCCTGCAATCCTAAATCAACAATCCAGTAAATCTGGAAAAACAAAGGGTTTACTTAATAGCAAGATGCAGCTTTCTTTCTTTTATTATTTTGTTTCTTCAACTGTGTACGTGATGCTAAATGGCTTTAAACAGCCATTTAGCCACCCACAGAGAGAAACTAGGTTTACAAATTTTCTCGTTGCATAGTTTTGCTATGTGTCCTCCCTAGAGTATTGGCATTCTATTTGTTTTCCTGCTTAGAGAAATGGATGGATCCAATTTGCAACCCCAACAAAACTGAATAGCAGTTAATTCTTCCCTGCTCCTCACCCCTCTGATTTTACAGCCTGGTTTGATGGAAATAATAAAAAAAAAAATCTATGAGAGCCAGAAGGTGCAACGTACAGAAGACAAGTACCAGAGGCCTCCTTTTATTGTAATCCTGAAAAAAAAAAAAAAGGATGCATTTCTGGTGAGTCAAGTTAAATAAATGGGAATGACAAGAGCAATGAAAGGTCTAAGAAACGTGACCCTGAGGAAAGACCAGACAGCTGGTTTTAGCCTGAAGAAAGCATAAAGAGGTATGTCATAACAGTGGTTTTCCTTTAAAGAAGGAAGCAGGGAACAAGAGCCCTGTTGCCAAACCCACGCTAAGCAGCAAATGATGGGTTTACACTGCTGCAGGACAGATCTGGGGCAGAGATGAGGAGAAAAGGAATTGCAGTGGTGAGGATAAAGGTGGCAGAAAATTGGGCTCTACCTGGAGAGCAGAGACTCTGGGGAAAGCAAGGAGCCCCCACAGCAGCCACTGAGAGGGAATTCACACATCTGCCAGGCACAGGAGTGATTCCGAGTGTTTTGCACTGGGGGAAGCTTTTAACATTGCCTTCTTGCTTTGGTAGAAATTTTTTACCAAAATTTTCTGGTTTTCCTCTTCTTGGGAAGCAGCTGAGAGCCTGTGCATGCTTGGTAGATGCAGCTTCACTCTCCTTCACAGATGTCTTGCACGCAACCCCTTTTTTTTCTCTCCCTTTGCGCTGACACTTTCTGTCTCTGCTGTTCATCATCCAGAGCTAAAAATTCAAGGATTGGTTTGATTATCTTATTACCATGGTGACCGGGATGACTTTTCTGCCCATGTGCGCATGGCAAGATGCTACAAACCTTTACTTCAGTGCAAACCAGGAGAATTGTTATCTGCATTTTTCTCTTCATAACTCAGGGCCATCTCAATGCAGCAGCTGGAACCGCTGCACAATGCAGTTATCTGTTAAGCACCAGGTTTTCAGAGAGCACCAGAGAGCTTGGATCTGCACGGATATCTTTTGTTTACCAGATGGAGAGCAAGATTTCAGTTTGAATTAATGTTTCCTAAATGCCAAAACAGCATAAATCCCAGGAGATGGATATATCCTAGTATTTAGGGTCCTGCAAAGGAAAATATATTGTCAAGTATAGGAATATGTAAAGCCAAATATGGCTAAGTATTTTGGTGACGTTCAGCAGAAATAGAAATAAATAAATAACATAAAACATGAAAAAAGGAACGACAGAAACATTAAAGAAACAACCATCAGAACTGGCATAAGATCAAGGAGATTGGTAGGATTTGGGAAACAATCTTGGAGCAGAGCTTAGAGCAAAGGGCTTAGAATCCGACTATCTCCATTTTATTATTGTTAATGGAATCTCCCATGTCCAAATGAAAGACTAATTTAAGTCTTACTTAAATATGCCTTGAGTCATTTTAGTGCATTTAAGCCTTAATTAATCTTCCCTAACTCTTTTTGTCACTTCCTTTGAAAGGAAGATGAGTTTAATTAAAGAAACTGTCAACTTTATTTTAGTCTTAAGATTTTTTCTCTTAAATTTGAAAGGTCTGGGCTCTCTTACTGTCTAAGATCTAGTAGATTAAACGTTCCTGTACCTTAAGGACATGTCAGTCCACCACTTGGATTACTTGCATTGTGCTTAGCTACAACATTTGGACTGACTTCAAGGCTTTGT
Organism: Meleagris gallopavo; assembly: GCF_905368555.1. Taxonomy (NCBI): domain Eukaryota; kingdom Metazoa; phylum Chordata; class Aves; order Galliformes; family Phasianidae; genus Meleagris; species Meleagris gallopavo. The sequence continues at coordinate 12,115,156 of NC_139418.1, forward strand.
TATGATAAGAAATATAAGAAATATTAAGGTTTTAATTAAAACTGCATTCAGGAAAGATGTTTCATTTAACACGATTTTTTTTAATTATTTTTTTACTCTTTCAGACTCAGCCATGGAGTATAGACACTTACTTCAGATGGATTTGATCTGGATTACATGTCCTTTCTCCAAATAACAAGGATAGCTGATAGATGTTCTTGATCTCTTGTACACAGAGGCTCACATAGGAGCTCCCTGCTTTTCTGACATAACACTACAGCAATAACTCAGTTTTCTGCTGGTTGTCTCACAGACAAATTCATTTAACCGAACACTTGTGGGTGTGATCCAGCAGGGAAGAGTCCCCAGCATGTGCACAATGATCCATCCCTGAACAGAGGCACAGAGCCCAACAAGGAAGCACAGCACAGTGCTGCATCTGCCACTGTGGTTTTGATGCTGTGTGAGTTTCGGTCTTCTGGACCTTCAGCCTCCCCAGCTTCTCAGATCAGAAAACTGCTGAATGGCTGTATAGGCTTGAAGTTGTGGTTTCACCAGTGCATTCTGGAAATTTGCTGGTTCTGCTGCAGTGCCTGCAATCTCACCATGTCACTTTGGGTTGAAAGGGCAAAAGTGCAGTGCCACAGAGGATGGTATATGTGTTTTTACCACCTGTCAGACAAAGATGCTTCAAGAGGTGATGCCCTGGAACAGGCTGCCCAAGGAGGTGGTGGAGTCACCATCCCTGGAGGTTTTCAAGAAAAGGGGAGATGTTGCACTGACTGACATCGTTTAGTGTTGTGCTGCTGATGGGTTGATGGCTGGACTGGATGACCTTAGTGGTCTTTCTAACCTTAACGATTCTATGAAGAGGAGCAGCTGTAAAGAGAAATCTCCTTTTTACATTAGCAGCTTGTTTCATCCAGCTGAGAGAAATTCATCAGGGGAGGGGAAACTCAGACAAACTCAGGGAGAAAGTTAGGAGATCTGTGGAAAAGGACAGGTGAGAAGTGTTGGATGTTACTGAGCACGTGATTGGGAATTTCCTTCCACTATCTGCCTTGGGAAGTCCCCTGCACCCACAGTTCTTGCTCCTGGAGGAAATCGAAGGATGAACCCCTGGCTTCGCAGGGCCGCCTCTTCCACGCATGTGGGCTCATTTCTTCCTATGTCAGCTGGATACATTTGTCATTTCCAGCTCCAGCCAAACAAATTCCAATCCACTCTTGTTTACTTTAGATTGCTTTGTCTTTAATGTAGCATACAAGGATTTTATGTGCTTCTGTTTCATCAATGTAATTCTTTTGTTGCTATGGCAATCAGCTTCAATTTTCTTTCGTTCTGGCAATTGTATTTTTATAGTCTCCTGCTCTCAAAGAGATAAGCTGCCTTGTATATCACACAGACACTAAGTATTGCCTCTATATAGACACAGACAACCTTTGCTTTAAGACTTCGTTGCTGTTATTTGCAACAGTAGTTTACTGTTGCTGATTTCATTTTTATTCTTTTTTTTGTGGGCTCTGTTTCAAATAGGCTGTTTGCTCAAATTTACTGATTTGTGCTACTGCTGTGGGAATGTAACAGTGTAAGAAGTGCTCTCCTGCTGGCATTTGGTGGCTGTGGAGGGCACACATGAGCACACTGGATTCAACAAAGCACGAGCTGCCCCAAATTCTCTGCAGCCTTGTTTTGGCTATAGAGAAAATACCAGTAAAATGTATAAAGTATTGAAGAAAATGATGCCACAAATTTACTAGTGCATCTTCAACTCAGATTTTCCAAAATATGTAAAGTGGGTACTCCGTCACTTTGGATCACAGAAAGAAACACTGCATCAGGCGTTCAAGGCCACATGATGGGAGTGTTGTGATGGGAGGCAAGATGTGAGGGCAGAAGGGCTGCTGGACAAACATTGCCATGAAAGGAGGCCAGCCTCCAGGACGGACATGTCCAGCACCATGGGATGGACCTAATGCTTCTCTAACATGCTAGATAATCTGCAGTCACTGTCTCTAGATGGCCAAAAAAACCCCATTCATTTGAAACATTATGCTCTGTTTAAGCATATGTATACCAAGACTTACTAGAGAGAAAGTGTGGAAATCAAAACGTGGAGAGAGAAAATGGCATGCCAAGGTCAGACGGGAAAATGTTGCAGGGATAGAAATTAAGCTGAGATTTCCCAAGTTCCAACTGTCCCTAGTCAAATATACAAATGGCTAATCAGCACATTCTTTGCAACCTGCTGACGTGTTTGAAAATCTGTGCATATTTTTTTCTCCCCTTAAAAAGCTTGTGCCATTCATTGTTAAGCTCTGGAAACACTCCATACTAAAGTTATCAAGTCTGTCATCTCCTCAACATTGTGAAACCAGCCTCCTCACTATCCTCTCCACCAGGCAGAGAGTGGAATAGGAGACAGAAGTAAGGGAGTCATTCTGCCAATATGCTCAACTACGTATTACATTTGTTAGGCCATATGGCTTTCTGTTCGTCCCTAATGAACATTAGGTAGCACTTAAAATTGGATAACGTATTAAGGAGCAGAAACTGAGAAATCACACCCACTTGTCTCTGCAGCTTTCCTGTAGCACATCAGAGCTCTACCCTGCTGGCAGCCATGGTCCTACACACACACACCACTGAAGAATTCAAGGCATGACAAAGTGGACGCAGGAATCAACACTGGCTGGATTGTTCCCGTTCCCAGCAATTTAGAGTGGCAGGGTTTTATTATTTGATAAGCTGCACTCCTATTATGCAAGAAGATGTTCATTCATTGGAGTGAGGTCCATTGTAAATGACATGGAAAAATTTTTTTTTCCTCTACAAAAAACCTTGCAACCCAAATGCAGGGAATAAATCATGCAGTCCCTGGGGAGATGATTTGCCTCAAACAATCAGGCTCCCTAGGATCGCCAGTCAGAAGCAGTTAGCATACGACTGCTGCTGCTGTGTGCCTGCTCCAGAAGAATACTCCCTGTTGCTTTGGGAGATAAAGAGCTGCACCAGATGGCAAATAATAAGAAATGGAGTGCTGAAAAGCTGACTGAAGATCTGATGAGTGGATGATATTTTATTTCTTTGAGTTATTATTATTATTTTTTTAATACGGTTTTATGCTTTTCAAAGAAATTTCATTCTTCAATGTCCTTCCCAGAATGGAGGAGATGTAATCTACTTCCTCTTTTCTGGAATTTCCTATCCATTGCTAATCATCGCTTATTTTCTTAACTTAAAATTGGGCAAATGAATGGCCGCCATTTCAGTGATGTTCATCTTCATTTTATTGATTTAATCACAAGTGAGCTTCCAGCTGTACAAGCTAAATAATGACAGACGTCTGAGATATTATAAACCCTCTCTTCTCCTTTCCCTCAAAATTATTTCTGTAAGTGGCTTCAGAAGAGGAAACATTTCCTGTCAATTGTATTTACTTTAGTACAAATTCATGTAAAAAACTAAGACGACACTAACCTGTACAGTGTGCCTTTCTGTGCTGGGATGAACTACTAAGCCACGGTCTTAAAAATGCAGGTAAATCCAATGCACATCGGGTAACATTTGTGCCTGAACATCTGAACCCAGTGGGAACTTAACTTACTAATTCTGAATCACAAAGAAATCAATAAAATTTCAATTAAAGTTGTTTTTTGTTGTTGTTTTTTCTCTTGATTCTCTTCTTGGGTAGAAATATGTCAGTTTTGGAATACTGGAATTATATTTCCCTGACAGAAAAATAAAGTTAGTGATGAAGAGAATGTCTTCGTGAAAGTTCTCATGGAAGGATCAAAAATATCCGAAACCTCCTGATATCTCTCACCCCAAGACTTGGGCTAACATCACCACCATCATATTGAAAAGAAGACAGCCAAACTCGAAGTTTCACTATTGCTGTGTTTCTATTACCCAGAGTTCAGTTTCAAGTGCAAGCACCGTCATTTCTCTTTTATGATTTGTTTCTAAGCTGTTTGCTTTGTCTCCCGCCCCTCCCCCCCAAGGATGGTTTAAGAGATTTTATTTATAATGAAACATTACTCAATGTCATGTTAAGCTTTCATCCAATCACATTGGTAACGTTTTAAGCTTGGTTTCTCATCCCAGTTATTGCACTACATTGATCTGTGTGAACCAAATACATTGCTTTAGTATTGCTCTCTCTCAATTCCCTGCAGAAAAGCTTCACATTTTAAAACCATTTCCTATGGCCTCAGGAAAGTAATGGATTTATAACAGTCTGAGTATGAGTGCACACAATCATTTAATAAGCATATAACTATAAGCACAACTCATGAAGATGGTAGGTTTGGAAGCTACGTGCTGACATGTATGCTACCTGCAATAGGTAATGGAAGAAGAGAACTATAATCACATACAGCTCATGCAGCAAAAAAACAGCCTTTTCTCTTGCCATGACTGTTGTCAGATGGATAGTAGACTTGTCTATAGCTTTTACTTAAGTAAGACTGTTCCCTCCCCCATTTTTGAAGCAAAACAACTGTCATTCACAGTGACAACATCATGCAACCCCAAGAGCCCCTGAACTGTGACACAAGGTCCTTTTATTTTCACTGCTCCTTGTCTGGATGCAAATAACTCATCTGAAGCTCTCTGCTCTGCCCGTTGTCTCATCTGTCTGCCAGGCACATCCCTGTAACTACCAAAGGCATCCAAATCAGGAGGCAAGTCAACAAAAACAGCTAAGAGCACGACAGGACACCCCCAAACCATTCTCTGATGATGTTCTGCTCACCTCATTGACTACAACAGTTAGTTTAGAGCAGTTATACTCTTTTCTTGGGTGTCTCAGCAATTCCTTAGAGCAAAGTGATGTAGACACAGGGATTTGGAAGCAACAGCTCAATCCATTTACCATAGTTCACCCCAAGCCAATATCCTTGCTGAGCTCCACTCTACAATCACTGCCCTGCACATGCTCCAGTACCAGAAAGCATGTGTTAGTAGTCAACAAGGGAGTCCTCTGGGAAAAGGCAAGAAGATCTACACCATTCAAGACAAATGTCTTGTCCACAGTGGCAAAGAGATGTATTTGACAGATGTTCAGGTCCATTAGAGGATGATCAGAAGAGCACAGTAGAGGGAAAAGGAAAAGAAATCCACAGAGTGAACAATAAATCTATACATGGCACCAAGGAATCTGGCAGCAGGGTGGAAGATAACTCTCAGACATGTTGAGCAGCAGATGTTTGGATGTGCTTCAGTTTATGCTAGTGTGGAAATCTCACTCAAGCATTTAGGTCTGGCTTCAATGCTTGAGTCAACGGAGCTCTAATCCAAATTACTTCTCAACAGAGACAGAAAAACATGCAACTTCAGCTGATCTCAGAGATGGCCTGTGAAAACAGCAGCAACTGAGTTATGTTTATGGCAATTTCACTACTCCTGACCTTGCCCAGAATTAATCTGAATGTAAGCAAGTCTGTATTTAGAAAAAAAAAAAAAAAAGAAAAAAAGAAAAAAAGAAAAAAAGAGAGAGAGAGACTGGATGGAAAAGGTACTAACACTCCTTGAGACACACAGTCTCCTCCCACAAAAAAGAAAAAAAAAATGGAATTTGAGAAATTTTAGCTGGCAAACCTGCACAGAAAAATGTTTCTGAGCAATGTCCAGGAGAAATTTCTCACAAAGTGGGTGGGCAGTCATTTGTCAAAAAGTCCCATGGAAAGATTTATAAACTTGACTAAAAACATGGCAATTTTTCTTTGCACTCTTTTTTGGCTCTTCTTGTTTTCTTCAACCCATTTTTTTTTTTTTTAACATTTTCCAAGAAGAATAGGCAAACTTCCAAACTGAATGTTTCTTCATTTAAATGTCCCTGGAGCAAAGGAATCATGAGACTCCTCCGTGATAAAAAAATCCAGCTCCTTCCGTGGTAACAATTCTTCTGCACATCTTGGTTTGAGATCCAACTGAAATATTTAAAGTGTAATAGCACTAAACTTCAAGGATTTGCTCTCAGTTGGCAATAAAGTATAATGTTCCTTGGTTAATTCATTCATAACATCAGTACGTCTGAAACAGGAACAGAGAGAAGCACAATCACTTGTGGCAGAATTTGGTTGACGTGAGATTCATCTGTGCTTTTTCATTCTTTTACAGTAGGTTACATTGTGGCAGAAGAAAGGAGGAAGGAAGGAAGTAAAAGAGGAAAACAGGGATTTTTTATATATTCTCATTGAAATATTTTCCAAAGAAAAGCAGTCAACATGTTTCTAAGTAGTTCTTGAAAGAGCAGCAGCTGTATCAGATATCCGCTCTCTCAGCAATGACGTCAGTTTGTTGTTGTTGTTGTTTATTTTCTATCTCCTACTGAATTAGAATTTTCCTGTACTTGCTTTAGCCATTCAGACTTTAACCCTGCCACAGTTTATCTTAAAATCTAGGGGAGGAAGTGTTGCTCGACTCCCTTAGGATTTGAGGGGGATTTTGTTTTTGAACCAAACACGCTTGGCAAAAAGCTTCAAATTATTTTCAGGTTCCATCATTAGCATTGTGACTCTTCCATCGTAAGCTGAATTTTACCCAGAAGTAGCACTTCCTCCTCTGCTGATGCACTGACATTACAGCGCTTTGTCAAAGCAGTTAAGAAATGATGTGTTCCTGCGTAGGCAATGATAGCACAGAGATAATTTTTAAATGAAAAAATGAAGAGCAAGTAATCTGTCATAAATGAAGTTCTCAGTGAATACAAAGAAACATTCATCCTGGATTTCTTTCCTGGGCCTACCACTTGCCTTGGGAAAAGAGGGAAATAGGGAGATTTACGTTAGGGGGCTGGTTCCTATCACAAGAAGTGGATCGGGAAAGTAAGTCCAGGTGCAGCAATACTTTTCAGTATTGACTTTTGGGGTTTTTCCCCACACAAACAAAATGTAAGTCTCTGCTTTGCTGCTTTCCAGACTGCCATTTGGCCAGACATCCAGCAACCCAGCACAGCATATCTTACCTTGCTTTCATCTCTCTGAGCTTATTTCACCATTTACTTAGTCACGCTTTCCAACTAAAATGACAAGAATGGTTGAATACTTCCATGCATATAAATGTCTCCCAGTTCACAGATAGCAATAAATACATAGATAATGAAGAACTTGTAAACATACCCACTGTGCTAGTATCCATCTTTGACATTACAAGCTGTGTGGCTGGAGCCTCTCTTCTGCGTGCAGCAATGCCATGGGGCAGCTGAGTTTGAGTTGCATGGGCCTCATGGGAATACATTTTTCCAATGAGACGTGACTGGGGCCTTCCAAAGCCTCTGCCTGGTTTCTGGGTTTTTGAGAGAGCACCTGGTGAATACTACAAAATGTCTCCCAGCACCCAAGCCCTTCATCTCACTCTGCATCGATTAGTAGCTGGAAAGAGAAGATGGAGATTTTGTCATGGTAGCCAGAGCAGAGACAGGATTCTGAGCAGCCAAAAGGGCGGATGTTATCTGTGCGAGTGCTGTGCTTCCTAATCCTTTAGTACTTATTTGCAGCTCCCTGGTATCCAATAATTATTGTCTTGGAACCTATCCAAGAGCACTTTGCTGTGAGTAAAATTCAGCTAAACACATTCTGCATAGCACAGTCCCCCTGTTGGATGAATATCAGTCGTTGCATCAGGTCGCTGGCAGGAATTCTGAACTCCAAATTCTTGTTCCTAACAAATTCTCTCCAACTTTGGCTTGAAAATTATCATTCCACCAACCTTCCTGCGGACAGCTCATTTACGAGAATAGGGAAAAGAGGGATTTCAGAAAGGATGCATGAAAATGAGACTCACCTCAGTCTTGATTTCAAAAAGCACTTAAGCACTGGCTTAGAGTTTTCAGGAGGATTTAAATGTGCTTTCAATGTTCTCCTGAGCTAGAAGCAGCTTATTTCAAAAACTTGTTTGTAAAAACTTTACATTGCCCCTTCTGCAGCTCTTACTGCTCTTCAGAACTGCAAGGAAAAGAATGGGAGGAAGTAGGGAACACTGGGACGTGGAATTTTATAAAGAAAACATAAATAAATTATATTGTCCTGTGAAATTAAAAAACACTATTGCTAAATAATAAATAAATACTAAATAATACATTATTTTTTTTAAAAGGTTAACAGCTGATTTCTGTAGGGAAGCCATGAATTAAACATCATGCAAAACAATTAAACTCTGGGAAATAGGATTTCTGATATAGTGGTCAACAATTAAAAATGAATGTGCTGCTTCACTCCAGGGAAAAGCAGTAAGATGTCATGCTTTCATGCCATGGGGAACAAACATACCATGCATCTCCAGCTGGAAAGTTCTGCAAAATAGAAAGCAAATACACAATGAGTGGCAGAGACTTAATCTGAGAAACTGTTACACAAAAGATTCAGGCTGCAGTTGCTATTTCTGAAAGAGAAACACCACTGAGAGACACTCACTTCTCCCATTAGCAACCTTCGAAATTCTCCACCTGCACTTACTTGCAAATACAATTCCTAACAGCATGGGCATCCTTACAAGAAAATCCTGATTGAGGTCCACCAACTGTGACAGGTTTGTCTAGAAATTGGTAGCTGGGAGTATAACCAAACCACAGCCTCCACTCGCAGACAATGTCTATGGCTAGAAGACTTCAGTTCTTGCCCAGGAGCAAGTTTAGCTAAACACGTGTAAGAGTTCGTGCATTTCTTTTCAGCTTTCTCTGAGCAAAATGTATTATAGACAGTATAAAAAGATGCTCTAATGTGAACTTGCAACTTCTGAATGGAAGCTTACTTGCCTACAGCTATTCTCTTTACTTTTTATTCTGTGTTACACCACCCCAGAAAGGTGTGCTTGGGCACCATACATAGTAAAACAAATAAAACACTGCTGTTTAAGCCAAAGCCAAGTATTTTCTGAAATGATCATTAACACTGCCATATTTTAATTCCTGCTGAAATTATCCAGGAGCGATGTCCTATGCATGAGTTAGCTTTGGTGCCAGCAACTTGAATGCATTGCCTACTACCTGTACTTGAGCTATGTGAAGAGATGATATCCATTACTGTTTGCCTTCCCATGCCCATTGCTTGGGGAATAGTGCAAATTGTTTACCACGGCCAATGTGTATTGGAACAGATGGTAAATATCTCAGTTCCTGCCAACAAGAGTCAAGAGATGCCACTAAAATCCATTTAGAATAGGGGAAAATAATTAAGAAAGTACCTACCTGAGAATTTACCTAGGTCTGTTCCGGTGAAATCTGTTGGCTAATAGGTAGTTTCAAAGTGCTTGTACTGAATGGTTCTTTGGAAATCTTGTCTCTGCCTCCTGTGCTGTTAGGAAGAACCTCAGATGGGCACTTCTCTTCAGTGATAAACAGGTCCTAGTTTTTAATCTGAAAGGAATTTTGTGTGTTATAGGGGCAAGTTGAATGGAGATGTTTCATTTTCTATCGGTTACATATCAGTGATATAAGCTATTACAGAAATTATTTTAGACTTGGCAGAGTTTTCCAGAGAGAAGCAATCAAGACATAAATGCTCACAATGGCTTGGAACACAGAGCCATTTTTTTCAGTTCAGGCAACATCATTTCTTTTCCCTCTCTACTCTGTAGAGCTGCATGGTTATTGAATACAGACCAGTGACTGGAAAGGAGGTCATCGCTTTGTAACGCATCCACTGGAGATGCCAAGAAACTTTTCCAAGATCTTTCACATAGCCATTGCTTGTGGCTTGATTAGAGTGAGTCACAGGGTTGTACAGAGCTGGCACCCATAAAATGTTAAACTTTCATATGAAGCACTGTGAATAGTATATTCAGATGCATTTGTTCTCTCTAGGATAGTCTGAAATTGTTTAGCTCTCATCTCCCACTAGTTCTTGCTACTGCGTTATTTTCATCTTGTAAGATGGTTGTAGGGAACATGCCCTGTCCTGTCTTGTCATGGTATACTTGACTTTTATTTCCCTAGATGGCAACAGAGGGAGAAAAACATCAATAAAACCTCCTTGTTGAATTCACAGGGAAAGTTTGCATTTGTAGGATTATATGTGGAACCTATTTAAAAAAAAGACTGGAGAGAGTAGAAAAAAGACTGTGAAAGGAACCATTCTCCTGACATTATGTTCCACGACCCTGAAATACAGCTAAATATTTGGAACAACATCAGTTTAAGCTATGGAGTATGGTCTGGTAGGGACAAACTGAAACCCAGGAGTTCTGCCCTTCCGTTTCCATTGAAGAGCAGATGGATTTCACTACATCTTGGCAATGATGAAGAAAGCCCTATAGATCCCATATATTATGTTAGTGAATAATTTGTACAAGATAGCTATGACATAGAAATAGGTCTTGTATGTTCTTATCCTTTGATAAATACACAGCAACTTCTTCAATGGCCCAAATCCTATATTAAAGCTCAGGCAGGATCTAAATTCTTGTCCCAGCCTTCAGTATTACACTTAACAGTACAAGCCTTATTTCTTAACTTACTATATTACACAAAAATTATTCATCACTTCATTGGAAAAATGATTGAGCGGATTTTGAGTGGACTGGTAGATTTTCATGCCCATTTTTAGGACGAGATTTACTGTCGTGAGAGAGAGCAGATGTAACATTTTTGTCTAGTCATTCAGTATCCTGTTTTCTCTTGAATTGAATCCAGCATCTTACATACTCATTCTGTGACTAACAATGAGAAATTTGGACAATTTTTCCATCCCTTGTCCAATTCTTCATTCATATTGCTTTACTGCACAGTACACCTACTGTTACACAAAGTAGAACCGAAGCCTGGGGCAGACACTGGCATCATTACTATTTACAGTGAGCACCTCGGTGGGCTAGGGAAAATGAGCTTCTCATGAGGTCACAACTTGGGCCAACAGCACTTCGCAGTCACATAGAGCTTCCTGGAAATGAGTTCGAGCAGCCCACTCTCAAAGCTGTGCTTTTAACAAGCTGAATTGGACCAATGCACCTTCAGAACAATCTCCTTTCTGCTGTTCTTTCAAAACAGGAAGTTATTCTGTAATTCAAATGAGATCAGAAGACCACTGTCATAGTGTCATGGGAATTTATGATGAGATTCTCCACTTTGAAATGCAGAGACTGTGTAACAAGCTTATACACCATAGGACTGCATGACATTGTTCAGATGAGTGTATGCACGTGTCTGTGTGTTGGTGTGCGTGGAGGTCAAGATCTTCAGCACACCTTGCAAAAATTCAAAAGAAACATGGCACAAGAAAGTGAAACTTGGTAGGAAGTGAAGTGCGTGTGGTCCTCACGTCTATTTCCATTAATATAAGTGTTTGGAATCGTGTTAAAGTGAGTTCAGCAAACTGCACTTTTCCCAGGAACTGTGTTTATTGCCTTTCACTGGGGGATCTGTGCTTTTCCCTCTGGCACTTCTGCCAGTGCTTCTTTCAGAGCCATTTCCAAGCACAAGTAGCATTCCTTTCTCTACATAATAGGAATTGCATGAAACAAAAGGATACTGCCAGCAAGGTAATGGGAATCCCATATAAACATTCAAGCTTACGGAATTGCAAAACCACCTCCTCTGGGTTCACTGGAGCCCAACGTATACAAAGGTTCTGAAGAAAATTGTTCTCCTCAGCCTTCACGTAGCAAAATCAGAAAATCATTTATCCTTTTGTAAAGTTCAGGTAATTTTCAGGTCATACAGAAAACAGCTCTTGATGTTGAAGGCAAGAAAATGAACTGCATTCTTAACTTGATCCACCCTTGCACTGTTACAGCAGGAGATGTGCCGTACATCAGCAAGGTTTTAAAACTGGAGACATTGAGTCATCAGCTGAGTCTGCTGGCACAGTTGTTACAAACAAGGTGTTAGGCAAAACACTGAAGAATTGTTCTTCAGCTGGTCACCTGCTTACACAGACCACAGCTGCTGTATCCTCCCCTCCTCACTTACACTCATAAGCACTGCAAGAATCTCCAGTGTTCAAACTACATGACAATGTGTGAACATTTCACCTTACAACTCCAATTAAAGCCAATCACGCTAATAGAATAGACAATTACCTGAAGATGAATATCTGATGCCCAATTCGGTATGACCATGTTTTCAAAGTCAAGATGTTCACATGATGATTTTAGCTCTAAATGTCACAATTACACAGCTCTGCACAAGCTCCAAACCATTTGCTAAGTGCAGCTAGATTTACTATCTTCGATTACATCCTTCCATTGCTATTGCACCTTTACAATCAAAAGATAGCAATCTCTTATTTGCAGGTCTTTTCTCCCCATTATTTCAAAAATGAACATGAGTAGCTTACTACCAAACTCAATTGTCCAGATGTCTTGATGTTCTCTTTTTTTGTCTGAAAAAAATATATATTTACCTAACTTATTTATCTAAGTTCAAATATAGGTTAATGTGAATATTACTCTAGATACAAATGTGGTGTGAACCTATTTACACTTCTCTGTCTATCCTGACTGTATGTGAAAGAGGGTAGGAGCTGTGAGAATAAATAGAAGATTAATAGAAGTGGCTAAAAAAGGAGATTGGATGAGAAAGAGTTGTTTCCTCCCATGTCCAGAAGTTCTATGATTGTTTCTCAGCCCACATAGAGAGAGATTCCTTATAGAGGCTGCAAATGTATTTAACTCCAAGTAACAGTGAGCCTGCTTTTCCGGATAACTATGTTCAATGGAATATTAACAGCAGTATAAATATCACGTTATTGGTCTGCAATTGAAGCTCATTTGGAGCACTATCCTGTCTAGTTTTCTTTTAGTATAAGCTTGCAACTGAATTCTACAACAGCTCTGGTTTGCTCCAAATTAAACAAAAGCTCAGTGCAGCAGCCTCATGCAAAGGAACCTGAGAGCACATGGCTAAAACCAGTCCTGCAGTTCCATACACAGCTTTTCAGTAGTGCCTTTCAGCACTCTTTCTGATAGGGACATAAATAAGCAAAGCAAAGAGGTGATGGAGCAGGAAACACTGGTCACAATGTCAGTCATTTCTCCCCATCTCTGCACTCTCTACAGATTTTAAAGGTTAGGAAGATGTGGAACAATGCCCGTGTCCAAAGAAGAATTAGCAAGGAAGGTTAAAAAAAAAAACTTTCCTCCCCAGTGAACTTGAGGAATTTTCTTCCCTTTTCTTCACAGAGCACTGAGCCGTCTGGGTTACGTGGGACTGAGTACTTTGTGGTTAGCATTTGCTGTGATTGGTTGAGCCACTGTATAAAATAGAAAGGAAAGTTCACCTTTAAGATATATATTTTTAGTAACTGACCCATATGGTGCAAACTGCTGTCCAAAATACATTTTTGTTGCATTTTAAAGCTTTAAGAAAAGTTTTTCTCTGTTAAAAATTTTTACTTGAAACGATAGGCAATACTTTGTAAGTACTGGGCAACACCATTCTTCTTACCTCCTAGCAGGAATAAACCTTAAAACCAGAGAGATGCCTTTTTCCTCCTCCCTTATCACCACACACATTTTCTCTGTATTTTAATATTGATCTTATTTCTCTATTCATCGCAGAGGAAAACTTCTGGCAACTCAAACATATGCATTCTGAAGAGATTATCATAATAGAAAACTTCCACAAACAGGAAAATGGAATCAAACTACCAAAAACTGACTTTCCTCATGCAGATGCATACAACAACAAAGACAACAAGGCTCTGAACAGGTTTGGGTTTGTACCATAACCATAAATAAAACAGTAACAACAGAGGAAGGCATGCTGGTCACAGTAAACATGATGCTGCTACTGCTTGGACACAAAGCAGAGGGCCAGTGCTGCACACTCTGGTGAGCCGAAGTGATGGTCTGTACACAGGAGATGACAAACACCTCCCAGAGGTTTGGTGATAGAGTGATGCTCACCCACACATATGCCAGGGTCCCATAACCCAACAGCAACCCTTATAGCCCCTGTTGCCTACCTTCCTTCAGCAGAGAAGGACATGGGGTTTCCAGTAGCACGGGCCTAGCACAGAAACACTAGGACACCTTAAAAGGGTCTCCCTTACCACAGCTAAGGGGGGATGGACCTGTCCTAAGTCCCCATGAGGCGTTCATGCGACTGTTCTTAGAGCCTCCACAAATATTCCTACCACTTCCTTCCCTTTGAACCTCACTAACAGGGAAAGCTGATTACTGCCTTGTCCTCACAGCAGCTTCACATCACACCTCTCTGTTGCAGAAGCTGTGCTAAAACTGTTCAGAAGCTGCGTGTTGCTTAAGAGATGCATTTTGGCTGCCCCTATTCTAGCATTTATATCTCCGTTACCCAGCAGGTGCATTGTATTCAGGTCTGCACAGTCCTGCGTTCTGCCTTCCTACTAAGCTATCAGCCCCCAGACTGCAGCTGTACTACCTGTTTGGACTGAAATTAATCCAAATCTCCCGCACGTCAGTGTGGGGGCAGAATTGCCTTTGCTCAGCAGGCTACAAATCCACTCTTCAGTCATTCAAAGCTCTGCCTACAGCCTGCTCTAATTTTACTCTATTTTGTTTATGCTAGAGTGGCTGGGCTGGTATTTTTTTTTCTTCCTTCCACTTAATCTACCTTTGTCTTTCTAATAACATCTTCTAATAATATCTTCCATCCTCATTTATTTATAGCTACTGCCCTTTTGTTCAGGTATTACTACTGAAAGTGATCTAAAATTGAGTACAATTACTGTGGAGGTGCTGGGGGTAAGTCACTTATTTGTAGGTTAAGTTTTACATTTGAAATGCTATTGAGATAGATGGATTTTCTGTGTTGTTCCTGCTACTAGCCACACTGCAGTCTGGTTGGGAAAGGAATTCAGTGAGGATTGTAGTGCGGATGCATGTCAGCATTTCTTCCTGAAAGCTTACAATCCCAGAGGAAAAGTGGCTGATAGGTTGTCTTCATTTGCCTGGCAGGTGGTACTTAGCAAAGGGAATTGCACTGGATATGCTCCGTCCTTTCAAGCTCCAACTGAAGGAAAGTAATGGTTAACAAAAAGCACAGGGAAAAATCCATTCTGAAGATGCTTTAACGTGCCGCCTCAATTTGCAAACCGTACTGGCTTAGTTCTTTTCTTCTGAAGCAACACTTCTCCTCAGGAGTTGCCACAGTGTGACAGAACAAAGAGTATCCTGCAGCTTGGCCAGTGGTTCTGCCAGCACAGGTCAGTGAAGAAGATGGTTTTGCCACACACTGTGGCAAGTTGTGTAACCAGAGGTGCAGGTACTCAGCGTGTCCCCATGCCAGACCACCAGCACTGCAAATGAGAGCAAGGAAAAGTCGTATCCTGCAGAGGACTGAAGGAAACCCCTATGCCTACCGCTCTACCAAGGACAAAAACATCTAGGAACTTCACTTTGGTCTCACATCCAGGCTGGAAATTAGTTTTTTCCTTCTCCTGGCACAGTGCTACACGTTTACCTTACAAGTGTAAAAGAGAGAACATGAGGAATGCCATGAGAACAGTATTTTTTCCTGTCTGAAACACAAACTGTAGTGAAAATGAAATTCAACATTTGCTTCAGCAGATCTTGAGTATTCCAGAGCTGTGTACTCAACACACTCTCCAAGCTCTGTCTACCTTCACTGTCCTTCCTGTTGGAATGTTCTTATTATTTTCCTCTCTGATACCAATTTCCTATTACTGGACATTTTTAGATATTACTGCCCACGAAGGCAGCACTTGGTCCTTAAGTAGGATACAGAATCGGCAGCAAAACAGAGTGAAAGAAGTCATTTTGCTTCATCTATTTAATTTCAGCATGAAGTATTTGGAATGAAATTAAGCCATTTCTTGCACACTGAATGTGCAAGAATGTCTGCAGGCTACTAAAAAAAATTAGTTTTCACATAAAGATACTTAATTATTGCATAGCAGCTTCATGTCTGCCAAGGTCAGTCAGAATAACGCAACATCCTTCTACAGTTTTGGCACTGGATGTAGTAAAAAAGAGTCCAGAGTTCCCACTTGAGGAATCTTGCACTTATGTTAACACAAGAATTTGATTTCCCCTCAAAAATCAGTTATCAAAATAGCCCTGGCAGTGGGTTACACCAAATTAATTCTGTGTATGTAAATTACATAAGAAATTAAAACTCAAATTAAAATTAAAAAAAAAGCAAAACAAATGCTGTAGATTGCCTGTGGATGCTGAAGAGATAACAGTGAAAAGCCAAGGAGGAGCAAGGAACCAACAAGCTGGAAGTACAAGGGAGGTCTCAGCACCTAGAGAACAAAACAGTGCATAGAAATTAACAAGAAAGGGGGAAAAAGGAAGAAAAATCAACTTGAAAATCACAGGAATACATTGGGCTGCCAAATCTCTAGTGAGAAGTGGCAACTGAATTCCAACTTTGCTATAGAGTTTGAGCCAAGTTAGCAAGGAGTCCATCAAGTAATTACTATGGCTGCAGATAGATGTTGTGAGGAAAAAATTACACATCTCCAGCTCAGCTTCAGGGAAAGAAGAGCTTCTGTCACTATTATTAGGAAAAGAGCCAAACCAGGGAAATACTTTTGTATGGATTCTACTACAGCTGGCTGTGAGTAGCAGCAGGAGATACTACCAGGATACGGTTGTCTCTGCAGTAAGAAACACAGGGCTGTTTGTAATGATGCTGGAGCTCAGGATCTGCTGCTGGGCTGCTGTGGGTCTTCATGCCTGCTTTCCTGATCACCTTCAGGTCTCCATTCTGTTCCCGTTCTGAGCCCATCTGTGGCAGAGGATTGCCACCAGCTCCAGCAGCGTAGATCAGAGACAGCTGGAGAAGCTCCTCAGAGCCCTCCTCACACTGGCGACAGCCACCACGCACCCACCAGCACTCTGTATCTTTCCCTTCCCAGTTCATCTCCTCCCCCTTCACTCCAAGTCACACCTCAGCAAGCATTTCGTTTTCACATACAAGATGGATCCTTCCTTTCCCCATTTCTATGGTTTTCATTACGACAAAATGACATTTCTGACAAGCAAACCTTCCTCTTCCCCCACCTCCCCTTGTTCTGTGGATGTTTTCTTTGCCAGTGAATCTAACATAATGTACCATTTAGGTTTGAGAGGCTGGCGTGACTCCTGGAGACAGAATGTGCTGCTGGGAACAGAGGGGCTCCGTACTGCTGGGAATTACTCATCAGGAAGGTGGCAACATGGAAGCCTGGAACATTCATCTCCTTAACAGGCATCTCAGACACACGGCTGTCAGTACTCCATGGAGTCACTGCATCTGGGAGCGTGATGGCAAGAGGACAAAGTTCTGTTGAGATCACACAGGTGAATATGTCTATCAGGCTCTCTGAAGATCCCTGCACATAATTAGTAGGTAGGAACAACACAAACTACTAGCTGGAGAGGGACTGCTCTTCCCCTTAGAATATGCCCCTCTAAAATAAATAGCCACGTTTTGGAGGTCAAAAAAAAGTAAGGGGGGAAAAATTCAATATATATATTTAAATACACCCCTCCTTCCTGCTGAGTCACATGGAATAACATGTACAACACACTTGAAACTGCAATCAAATTTCCAAAACAACTATTCTACCTGAGCCCTGAAGAAAAGAGATTAGTTTTCTTTGGTTTGATCTGTCGTTGTTGTTGTTTAATCTGTCTGTTTTTGTTTTCTTCCAGATCTTAATTCAACTTGTTTTTTCCTTGTTGAGAGAAAAGCACCCTCAGCCTTCCCATAGAACTACTGCCTTATAATTTTTAGATTTTTAGATTGTATTCCTGGGCTTTGAGTCTTTCAAATTCATCAGGATTAGAAATGCTCACCCCTACCAGATGTGAAATCTACTGCTCTCAAATCACCCTGCAGATCTCCAATCGATTCATCAAGAGAAATATTTATGATGAAATCACAGGACTCAGCACAGAAAAAATGCAGAACGTGTTCTCCATTTTCTTAGAGCATCCAAAAAGAAAAGCAACAACAACAAAAACCCACCAAATAAGAGCAACGCTGGCTTACCGCCAGCCAAGTATTAGGCATAACAAGAATAATCAGATAATAGCACTCTCTGGGACATCACACGTTGTTTGATGATCACAATCTGATCCCTTTATGGAAGTTTCTTAGCGAGCAAGACTATTTTCAACTCCCTTGGCGTCTGCCTGAATGTAGCTCTGTCTATGAGACTTAGCATTTCTGCTGTAGAGCTTCTCAGTATTCCTCCTTTATTTTTGTTTTTTTTCCAGCTAGCTTACAATGAACTACTGAGTGAAATCCTGAAGGATGTGTAGGATGAAGCTTTAAAAAAATCAAATGTTAGCATGTTAAGACTTCACAGACTGTACTCTAGTAGCATCAGCCTGTGGGATCACTACCAGCTCCTAATATCAACCCAACAATTGTTCTGCTACTGTCTCCTGCCTGGAAATAACAAAGGATTTTCTAGTTGAAGTGTAAACGTTGAGAGCAATCCATCCAGCACTGAATGCAATGGGAACGATCTGTCCCTTCAGGTCTGCACAGGCAAATGAAGCTGTGAATCTGCTGTGTGCCTCTCCAGAACTGGACTGAAGGATGCTGAGCAGGGATATGTACAACATTTTAATGGAGGTAATAAAAAGCAAAGTGACATTTTCCTGACAGCTTTGCAAAAGAGGAAGAAGAACTTAATCTTCACTTGTATGGCTTCCGAGAGATTTAGCTTCAGCCCAAGGCAGTTTGTTTCATTAAAAGCAAAGAAAACAATTAACAGTGTTGGCCAGAACACTGCTACAGAATCCAACAGAAGATTTCCCTCTTCTTATCACAAGAGAATAAACAACCAGACAGATGTAAAAAATAAAAATAAAAAGGGGGGAGGGTTTAAGCCAATTTTTAAATATATGTATGCTGCAGCTTAATTCTTGTGCATGACAATGGGAAACTTCTAAAAGAAATGAACGGCCTGGCCTTTGTCCCCAGATCCCTGAACAATGCTCTGTGAGACTGAAGAAGAGCCCGGGTGGCTCTGACACTTCCTTCATTACACACTGCAAAAGCAAATAGATGTGCCCATGAACTTCTAGGTTATATAACA
Organism: Meleagris gallopavo; assembly: GCF_905368555.1. Lineage (NCBI taxonomy): Eukaryota > Metazoa > Chordata > Aves > Galliformes > Phasianidae > Meleagris > Meleagris gallopavo. The sequence continues at coordinate 12,134,112 of NC_139418.1, forward strand.
AGTAGCAGATTTTCACATGGAACAAATATATGTTTGGTTTGCTCAGAACAAACAAGTTTCCCATTTCACTTCAAAAATAAAATAATATTTTAACTGTAGGAAATTTCACCCCAGAACACTCTGATAAATACTTGCAAAACTCAATTCTCTGCTCCTGGATGTTGAAGAGGGTGATGAGAAGAGTGTGGAACTCCGCATACCTCCTAATATTGCTATCAATCTTGAAAATACCTGAAGCATCCAATTTTTCTGCCTTTTGTGTATTAAGATTCAATGTCAAATCAGAAGATTGCTGAAAAACAAAACGTGACCAAAACTTGAAAAGATGGGTGGTCAGTTGGAGAGCAGGCCAAGGGAAGCCTGGACGTGAATGCCACTTACTCTTGTGCTGGAAGGTAAAACAGAATTCTGAAACTTCAGAAAAATAAAATCTCCCCTTTCCATCCTTCTGTTGTTTCAAAGATATACTGATGTAATGCAGTTTGAAGGCTAAACAACAGCTCTGTTCCTCTACCAACACTTTGGTTCCTTCGCTTTGAGCGAGCACAAAGTGCACAAATGAAAGAGAGAAAACAAAAAGCAGAAGAAAAAAAAAGATTTTCTACACTAATTTGTCTAGGGCTCAGTTCATTTCAGATAGAAAAGGGTGACAGCTTCTTCCTGTGTGCCTTACGCCTGCATCTCTTAGCTATCCTGCAATTAGGAAAAGACTGAAAAGCCTGCACAACTTGGTGGTTGTTTCTGAGAATAGTGTAACTGTTTCTAATGCTGTCATTCAGTGTTTCACCCCCATCCGAGTCCACTCATATGAACACGGCAGTTCCAAACTCCAAATTGTTGTTTCAGACTCCAAACTTAGGCAGACAACAACATCTAATAGCTTCATACCTTGAGACTCAGCCTGACACAATCCTGGCTCCACAAAGACAACGCTGCAAGATTTAATAAACGCTTCATAGCATCTTTTGTCCTAAACTTTACTGATTAATCCACGCCATATAAAACAAGAGCAATTTCAGTCCACTATGCTGCAAAACCACAACTTTTCATACAGTAGCATTCAAAGATTATTTTATACCTGTGAAGTTGGAATCATTGGAAAATGAGACCCAGTCATAACTAAGATGAAAGCAAAGGCAGAACAGAGAGATTTGCTACTATACGTAAGCAAGCTTTCCATTCAGGACTGACAGACTGAAATCCTTGTGCCAGTGTTTTTCCTCATGAGAATTTTTTTTTTTTCCATGTGGTTTCTCACCACAGGAGTTCTGCGACACAGCAGAAACTTTATGGCTGCCAGATTCAGCATGACACAAACCAGCACCCAACCAAACATTGTCACACCCTTCTGCTCCTTCTCCCTGACTTGGCATACAGGAGGGCATCTCACTTTGTCGTCCTGTTCTTTTCCTCCATTCATCATTTTTGGCATTGTTTCCACACTCAGATTTTTCTCTCTCCATAAATAGTCCCATAACACACTCCCTTTGTCCCAGGCAAAGCTATAAGCCTGTCTGTCCTCTGGTTCTCCCATTCTTGGAGCATTAACAAATACAAGGTATCATTGGCCATTGGTTGTTTTTTGTTGTTGTTGTTTTTTGGGTGCTTTTTTTTGTTTGTTTTTGTTGGAAAGGGCACCAATAATACCAAGATCTAACTTGGGGGAAAATTACATAACATTTAAACCAATGATAACAAAACCTGAAACGCTCTTGAAATATCTTTGGAAAACCATTGAGATTCAGGAGCAATGTTCAAGCTCGAGAACAGATAAAAGCAAAGAAGAATAGGAGGGAACCTGTGTTAATGTTATTAGATCTTACTCAATAAATTACTTGAGTTTAAAAACATTGATCACCAAGAAATAAAAGGACATCTCCCTAGTCACCATTTTCACAATTTTCTCTTAGGAAGCAAAAACTAGTTCTGTCAAACTGTTAGGTCATGATGCACCTCCAGAGATCTCCTACCATTTTTTCCTTCACAATGGATGGGACTTCAAGCAGCCTGGTTTAGTGGGAGGTGTCCCTGTCTACAGCAGCAGCGTTGGAACCAGATGATCTTAAAGGTCCCTTCCAAGTCAATACATTCTATGCTGTACATTGGTGGTCAAGCAACCCACTGTTCTCTCCTCATCTGTCCACTCCTTCAGTAGTGGGGCCCTTCAGTAGTAGCTGCTAAACAACAGGTCAAAGAGCAGAAAAATAGATGTGGGAATGAACTACAAACAGGTAAAAGAACGTTATCACAGCTGAACTGGAAAACAGCCCTAGAGGAGAGCAAGGTGAAAAGGAAGAAGGCAGGATACTTAATTTGAAGGACAAATTAGGTAGAATTGGATTTAGTATTGGAACTGTGCTAGTTTATGTTAGCCTGGCACAGCAACAGTTGGGTCTTGCACTGTAGTTATTGATCTCTTCCTTTCATGCTGCTCAGTGCTGAAATGCCCTGAATACAAATGGGGGCTTTTGATGGATTCCAACTATTTTAAAGAAAAGTTTTGAATGTGCGATCATTTCTGAGCCACCCACACGATCACCCCATGAGACCAACACCTGCAGTCCAAAAAAAGTCTGATAGATTCTGATGAAGGACCCATCTGGGCAGAGTTTGAACTAAGGCTTGCAAAAGCTACGTGAGAAAAGGAAATTTAGATACATTACACCCTTGCTATTGTCACACACAGAGAATGACTTGCAAGATAAAAGGCAGTGTCAGCTCCAGAGATGTTTCTGTAGCAGAAAGCAGCAAGTAGCCAGTTAGGTTTTGTTGTGTTTTTTGTTTTGTTTTGTTTTTTTTCTCCTGGAAAAGGCACCAGTAATACCAAGATCTAACTTTGGGGAAAATTACATAGCCTTTAAACCAACGATAACAAAACCTGAAACACACTTGAAGTATCTTTAGAAAACGGTTGAAAAGGATTGAGCCACCAGACTGGCATGAATTCAGCTTCAAGACAGTGTTCAGAACAATGGTATGATTTTGAGCTCCTTACTTACTTTCATTTTAGATGGATGCTGTAACAGTTCTAAGACACTGTGTGCACTGGGCACTGCACGGATTCATAAGGAAGCAATATTTTTGTTGCATGCAATTTAAGGGAGCTGAAAAGCAAGAGGAATATCAGCACATCAAACTGAGACACAAGTTTGTGACAGGTAAAACCCTCAGCCCCATTCACTCACTAAATCCCTAGAAAGCAAACCAGCTCCTTCTGAACTGATTCAAAGGTTCCTCCCCATTCCAACACTGCTTTGGCTGCACATTCCCTGAATCTAACACTCTCATCTTCCTATCGGTCTCCAGTGATACAGTTACACTGATGCACAGTTGGTATTTCTTTCCTCTAGAAAGCTTGGACAAAAACAATCATCCTTTATTCTCCATTTCCTGTCTATGAAACGGAGTTAATGCCGCCTGCCCTTCCGACTTCTTTTCTCATATCCATTTTCTTTTAAAGTCTTAAGGGCAACGATTCCTCCTTGTATGTCTTTCACGGCGTTAAACTGAACTAATAGCTACCATTGCCATAAAAATGTGGTTTAAATGAAGAAAACAGTAGTTACCCTCTCTTCTGGAAGGCGGAGAAGTATAGATTTTGCTATTTTTTTGATGTTTCTGTAAAAAGGTTGAGCATTGATTGAGCAAATTTCCCAGATCTCGAAGTACCAGACACAACCGCTACACATAAATGCTGAGAACACAAAGTGTTTTTGCAATCAAAGTTGTCTCTCTCATTCTGTTATTCTTTCCCCTTTCAAAAGCATCATTTGTTGTGTTTGCCAGCTTCGTGGAGAAAGCAGTTTGCGACCTTGCTTCTTGGACAGCACTCCTTCCTGCAGAAGTGGCTAAATAGCTCTGAGAACAAATTTTGTTTTTATCCTTTTGGCATGATTTCTACTTGTTGAAAAAGTAAATGCTTGGACATCACTTCAGCACAGGCACCAAGGGAAATTATAACTGAGCGAGTGTCTGAGCACACTTGCATTGTAATGTAATGAAGAACTGGCTGCGACAGTGTCATCTTGGGGAATTCTATACTTCAAGGCTTTAAAAAAAACAAACAAACAAAAACATATTATAAGCACTCAACGAGTTACAGCTTCCAAACTGGCATTTTCCTTGAATATTGAATGAAAAGACACACACGCACACAAAAAAAAAAAAACAACTGAAAATAGGAGCAAAAGATCTGTTTGCAGTAAGATGGGTAATATAATAAAATAAACTCATAAAAAGGAGCAACAGGAACCATAAGTCTCAATTGCTTTACTGAAAATAAATCAAAACTGAATCAGACAAGGCAGAGATTGCAAGGTGTGATGTCACTGAGTGAACACACAATGCAAAATTCTTTACAGGAATGCTGATCCTAGTATATATTATTTCCTATGGCTTAAAGTGTTTGGAAAACTTTTAGCTCAGCTCACAGTAATAGGGAGAGGGAAAAGAGAATAAATGAATAGGAAATTGATCATTATGTTTCTTTTTGGATAACAGAGTGCCAGTCTGAAGCCAGCTCTGAGGAGTCATATCCCAGTTGAGCGACTTTTGGTTGCAAAGAATCCAGTGCAACTATGGCACAACAAAATACAAAACACTACCATTCACTCTTGAATTTCTTCTGTCTATGAATCCACCTGGTTCAAGCATAGGCACTAACTGAACCTTTTGATCCAGTAATGGAGTACCTGGTCCTAAAAGTCACGAATTATGTATATGATCCTTATCCACATCACCAAAAGGTCTATGCAACCCCAATTCACACCTTCATTTCCAACTCTTGAGTGATTTGGGACTGTAAATGTATTTTTTTCCAGTTTGCTGACAGTTCCAAACTGAGTGGAAAACTCAATGGTTGAATATTTGGCCACACCAAAGCCTGTAAAACAGGACTGTCTGCCCTTTGGAACATCCTTGCTTGAGAGAAGTGAGGTCTCCCAAAAGTGATTAAGCACTGGGGACTTTTTCACTCAAATCCCTAACATTTGTTCATTATTTTTTCTTGCTGTTGAAAAATTATTTATAGGTATCACGGGACTTAATTACTTTTCTAGTGCATAAGAAGTTATCTATCTCTCAACAACTGTTCTGCTACCCACCCGACGTAGATCTCCCAACACTTCTCTTTTTTGTTTCCCCACTGTTTATTTACAAATATAGATTTACTTCTCTCCCCTTCTGAGTAACCTTTGCAGCAAAGCTTTCAGTGAGGAAGGGATAGCCTCAGGTGGCTGAACATAGTCTTTTCTTCTCTACTGCACAAAGGAAAGAAAAGACTGAAGATCAGCACTGTTTACACAGCCTAAATCTGATACTATTCATCAGCTTCTCTACCGAAGTCACCCCTACCTTGGGATGGGACTACCAGTAAAACAGTAACAGATGACAAGAATAAGAGGGAGAACTGAGAAAGCGAGAAGGCAAAGCGAGAAAGTAAAGATAGCAGGGGAATATAGAACGCAAGATTTTCAACCAAAGGTATAATTAATGATTTACAAGGCAAAATACTTATCTACCTTGACTCGCAGAATGGCCACAGTGATGAGCAGATACCAGTAGGGATTAAACCAACGTGGCCTAAGAGCTTGCTACACAATCACCTATAAATCAAATTCTTTTTCAAATGCTCTGATGGAAACTAGACAGTATAGAACTATGCATTTCTTTTCTCAGAAATTTTGCAAGCACATCAGAAGTTGAAATGGAAAGTCAGACTGGCAACATGTTTAAGTGGATACACAAGGACTATTATTGTTGTTTCAGGTACCAAACCATTGATGAATTAGCATGCAAAAAATTGGAGCAACTAGTGAAAGACTTAAATCCATAGAGTGCAGAAGACATCCTGACTCATAATGACTCCAAGTTATAAATTTCTGGAAGCTGAGAGAGCACTGCTTGATGCTTGCCCTGCTCTTTCACTCTTTTCCTAGCAGACTGCCTTGCTGTTAGCCATTTACGTGACCAGCTGGACTTTCAGCCCATAGCTCTTACACTACATTATTTTCTTAACTAGGGAAAACAGTGAAGAAAGTTCATAATAAAGCTAAAACTGTCACACGAAAATACTATAACCAAAAATTGTCATTTCTAATACTTACTGGACTGCAAAATGTATTCTTGTGCAATGTGTGCTACTATACATGCCTCCAATAGATTTCTTCTCAGTTTCCTGAGTTGGAATCTAACACCAATATGACTTGTATGTTATTTCTAAAGAGCATGTAGGCAAGCAAAAGAAAAAAGGAAAAAACCAAAAAACTTCTGTTGTTCTGTGTATCCCCAATCTCTGCTGGTGAAAGAATCCTAAATGCATGGAAGAAAGAAGAAAAACACATTTGTCTGTGGGTTTTGGATCTGAGCAAATTACTTACAATTAATAATATATCTAAATTAGATGCTTTCTGCTCACTGAAGACCAAAGTCTGTAATATATATATTCAAATGTCAGACAATTCCACTGAGTATACATTACCTAAGAGATGCTGGTAGCAGCTCTCTGACAGCAATAGGTTTTGTTGGCTGAGCTCTGTATGAGGCTAATGCAACCTGGCTGAAGAATGAGAGTATTCCCATCCACTTCCACAAGGGATTTTTTTTTTTTTTTTTTTTTTTTTTTGAACTAGCAGATAGGTTGGGAACTAGGAAGCATTACGTGCGGCATGATGTCTGTTCTGACCGGCTGAGTCTTCAAGGTGCTCCCAGCTTGCATATGTATAATTCAAGCCCTGTGAATACCAGCTGTGCCAGCCTGGGTTATTATTTGCAAATAATCATATTTGACTGAGAAATGATGAGCTATTTTGATCCATCTGCACATTCTGGTGTATTGCCAAGTGAACTGGTGTTGGTCAGAAACATTAAGTAAGAGGTCTGTGCCAAAGCCCAATATTGGTGAATATTTTAGATAGTTTAACTAGGTGATTAATGTCCGGAAGTAATCAAAGAATCCAACTATGAGACAGGAGTTACTCCCATCATCACATTAGTCCCTTCCAGGAAAATGTGGAAAGGGAGCTCTTGTCTCTGACTGCAGAGCAAGAGAGATGGTGAGGAGCTCTGGGTCACATCAGTGCATGGGGACAGTCTGGCAGCGCCTGCATTTCATGCACACATCGGCTGAGAATTTCCAGCTCCGTGAACAAGGGATGTGCTAAGAGATGGTGACTCAGGCTGCCACGCTCAGAGAGGAGACAGAAGAGAAGACATGAGTCACCCATCAAGCCAGTCAAGAAGGGCCAGCTATCTATCCAGAAGATTAATTTGAGTCTGGCTGATTTCCAGCAGGAAATCAGATGGAGGGATGCAGGAGATAATGTTTCTACAAAAGAGAGGTTTCAAAGCACGTGAAATGAGAAAGGATATTAGCCAGAAAGACCTACGATTCTGGAAGGGAAACATGAATTCAGTTTCTATGTCTGTAATTTCTGCTTCTCCAAATAGACTCTCATTTCATGAATGCCACACTGGACTGATATATTCTGAGGTTATTCCAGTGATCTCCCTGGTACAGTATGTACAGAAGGCTGAGCCTAGCTCTGGCTCCCATTTGAAGATGGAAGAAGAGATCTCACCAGCAGTTCTCCCGTTATCATCAAGATGCAGCAGGCAAAGAAACGGTGTAACATGACTGTGTTATTACCATGACCTAGATACAGGGAGAGGAGCAAATGGGAAAAAAATCTGCCACGACCTTGAGAAAGTCATTTACTGTCTGCAATCACATTCCTCATCTACAAAACAGCATTTATTTATTTTTTCCCTAAATCATATGGATATACTGAGGGTGTAGTTCATCTTAAGACTGACTTGAAGAGGAGTGTGTTTTCACCTTGTCACACATTATAATTTGCCACAAACTATGGGTTTGGGGGCTTTAAAATCTCACTCAATACACTGACTGAAAAATCTGATTAAGCATGCAGTGAAGAGTGTCGTGACTTCTGTTCAGAGAATGCTTTCATTGGAACATCAGAACTATTATAGCTGTCTAAATAATGTACAGGCTTGACATACATGGTATCATTAACAATTTACATCTTGAGATAGTAATGAGAGGACACGCTTTCTGGATTCTCCTGTCAATAACACAACACTGACAAAAATTACATGATGATTTGTTTACATTCATTAATGAAAATTTAAAAGATCTTGAAGCACTAGCCAAAGTCATTGCATGACATCAAGGCATTCCCTCTTTCATATGCCTTTCTGGAATACTCCAAGTGGGATCAATTGCACTTTGGGGGAAAAAAAAAAATAAATCTCCCTTTAAATAGATTTATATTTCTTTTAACCTATTGCTCTGGAGCCTCTTCTTATCATCTGATAAATGATCATAGCAAAAGTTACAAGTACCACAAAGTGAGTGTGAGCCAGTTCTTAACATCACTCAACATTTGCTGACTGTGACCAGTTGATAAGGTCTGCAATATTTCCCCCTACATCCTTGGCCTGTAATTGGAGCCTGACTGTAGGTGATGGAGCAGGAAGAGTTAACTTACATCAAGGTGCCCAAAGCTACTTCTAGATCCCACCCCTAGTTGAGATGCAGTCCAGAAGATGGAAAGTCAACAAGAATTTGATCGATAACCCTTGCTTGATGTTTATCAGTCTCTGACAGAAACAGATCGCTTCAGAAGACATCTCCATTTGTCCCATTCAGCTCTTGCCTTCCCTGCTATGCTAGCCTGCATCATAGATACTATGTTCTCAGCTCTATGAACCAAGGACTTAAACCGTGCTATTCAGCATCCTGTCACCATGACAATACTCAATGCATCTCCTCTTCTTGGGCTTCCTGACCTCCATCCTCACAGAAATAGGCAGCTGAGCCTCTCAGCACCAACTGTGCCACACAGAAGTGCTCTCTTATCTCAAGCCTCTCTCCTCTCAGTGGTCCCATGAAAAGCTTTCCTCTGGGACAATGTGCTTTCAGAGAAACCCTCATTTCTGATCCAAGCACCCACCCATGAGCAGGCTGTCCTAACACCCTGCTGATCGCTCTCACATACAGCTGTAGGCTTCTGCCTTCTCTAAGGAGCATCACTCAAGAGATTCATCTGTTGTGACTTGGACTTCGTTGAATAATTGCTGTAAAAGCTTGGCAGGAGCTGGGAGAAAGAGAAATAGCAGCCTGACTTGCGGTCATTATTTTTTAGTGAAATTAAGGAATTCCACCGAAGGATACATTTTACATAAAGGAATGATGTAGTTTCCACTTTCACCTTCAGACCTCAAAACAGCTCACAGAGAGCAAGGTTCCCACTCTCACTTGCTTCTACCTCTTCTCACCTTGTCATGGAATTTAAAGGCCCTAATTCTGCCACACTGGTACATGACGTGAAGATGCAGATCCCTTCCATGAAACAAAAATTTGATCTGATTTTTTACACATTTGGAATTTGGAAACTAAGTTGAACTGTACCACATAGATACAAAACCCACTTCCCAATTTCAAGCTCTTAAAAAAAAAAATCAGGAAATCATAAGGAGGATGAGGTACTGCAACAGAGGTACAACTGAGGACAGAAAATACCCACATCTCATCCCTGTAGCAACAAGAGGTTTGCACACAGCTGGGCTGCAGCTCTTGTCATGAGGACTGGGTGCCTGCTCATCTGCAATACCTTACAGGTCTCAGATGGATTTGGAATGGTCTGTGCCTCTAAAAGAAGGCACTAAGCTGACATAAGACAACAGATGAGTTTTGTTGCCCTCCATTGCAAACAGCAGAGGCTGTTTCAGTCCAGAGAGCTCTCCTCACAGCAGTGCAGTGCGAGGAGTGGTTCTCTCTTCTCCACCTCAATGAGAACCCACGGAGCTCAGCCTAAGCTCAGGCAGGATGCCAGCCCTAACCTGCCTCAGAGCTCAGCTTTTCCATGATGGACTGCCACACAAACAGATAGCTACCCAGCTGTAATTTTGCAGAGCACAATCTGTGGAGCTATTTCTTGTTACTGAGCTGGTAGGAAGGGGTTTGCTTGCTGACTATGATGCAGATTGGGAACTGGGAATTGGCATGCCACTCCTCAGTTGGATGGGTCAGAGGATGAGCGAAATCCTCTGGATTAAATCTGACAAAATATGAACTTGCCATGAAAGAAACTGTCATCTTTCCCTCCATTCCTTCTTGTCATGTAAAAGCGAACAGGAATACACGTGACAAGTAGTACTGAATTTAAGTGAATCTGCTATAATGAGTCTTTTAGTCCAGTCTGTCGAGGATGCTCAAAAGCAGGAGACAGACTGCAGCTCCTTGCCACGGAGCACAGTAATCTCAGCAGCCCCGACAGAATCAGAATTCATTTCTGCCAGTAAACCCAGAATGACTCAGAATAAACATGGCAAGGAAATCTTAAAATAAAGTGCCATCTCTTCTTGCTTCAGGATAGGGAGGAGGGGAAGATTAAATACTTTCATTAAATTAACTCATCCAAATGAGGCTTTTGTTTCATTCCCAAAAGAAACCCATTTCTCTGTTGTCATTTTTTCCCTGAGTGGTAAATGTAATGCAGAATTCCAGAAGCCTCAGTTCTAAAGAAACAAATGTAATCAATTTCACAGAGCAGTGAGACAAATCAATATGGTAGGAGTCAGAAAACCAAACAAAAGCAATGGGAGAAAAATATTACCCTTATTTATATGGCCAGAACACATGGGAGAAAAAGATTTTTTTAAATTACAGAGCTAATTTCTGAAGCAGTGAACCACACTAGTCAGTAATAAAAAAAATAACATTCAGCTATTTTGGCTGAGAAATGCCACAATTCGACGATGATTGTAACAACCCATGTGATGGCTGTTATCATCTCGAGAATAGAAACAATCTCTTTTGGTTTTTTATTTTCTTTCATTCGTCATTAACAGAGAGTAAGACACCAGAAAAGTGTGACTGCTCAATGAAGCCCAGTGATGTCATTTAACATTGCATCTTCACTTTCAGTTTAAAACTAGGATTTTATACCCTGGTAACTCCTTGAGAAATTAGAATAAGATAATTTTGTTGAAGAGGTGCAATCTCTGACAATACACACAAAATCAACATGAAGGTAGCTTCAGCATTTTTAGAAGCATTTCTCAAAGTTCAACTAGATCATAGGAGAAAAAAATTGCCTATTTTTTTTCTTCTCACTTTAAAAGACCTCTTCTTTCTCCAATCTTGTAGAATACCTATAAAGCCCAAGCTCAGCAAGCCCACTTAGAGCACAAATGCTTTTCAAGGCACAAATGCTTTTGCTGCTCTCTCTTACCAAGTCCTTACTTCATTCTTTCACACCTTGAACAAAATTCACAGTGAATTAGGTTTGTCAATTGCAAACCAGAAAGCAATATGTGCAGGGGAAAAAAAAAAAGAAAGAAAAACAAGAAATAAAAACACATGAGAACTGGGAAAAAGAACTCGCTACTTTTGACATAACATTCAATGAACCTGAATGCAAAGAAAGTAGTACACAGCCACTACTGCAAAGGAAGAAAAATTACAGTAGCTACCTACAGTACATGATTGCTTTTGGTGTAGGAATCTCCCTTCTGAGTCATCGGAAAATAGAAAAACAACATTCACTGCCAAAAAACCCTCAAAACTTGCACAGCTCTATTTCAGCAAGGAATAGGAGGGCTACAGTTAAATTAAACTAAATGTTAATCAGAGCACATGCTTCTCCTATTTCAATACAGGTGAGCTAGAAGCAAGCATCCAGGAAAAAAAAAGTTAATATTTATTTTTATTTAATATGTCTCCAGATAATCACAAAGTTAACAAACTTAAGCCTAGAGAAAGTTGCATGCACATTTTTATTCTGCCATCAACTCTGCTTTACCTTTGGGCCATTTCATATCTGCTTGAGTTATAACTGGTAGAATAAGTGAGTTCTTAGGCAGCACATTGCTATGCAAATTTACACTGCCAAATTACTATTCTTATTCCAACTCCACCATGGAGGAAAAAAATAAATTGAATGATGTTTTTTAAAAAAAATCCTTGCAATATAAAAAAAAAGGGTTTCAATAGATTTGTTGTTTGAAATATTATTTTTTTGCTCATATGGAATAGAGGTCTGTAAAATTTAATAGGAGTAGATCCATAAAGCTTCTAGAGAAACTGCACTAAAGAACCCCCCAAAAGCAATGCAGTCTGCAGAAGTTTTATTCCACCATAAAGCAAGTATAAGAAATGTGGTTCCTGTGATTGATTGCCATTGGCTGATTTTCAAAGGCCATCACTCCTATTCCGCTTTCCCTGCTCACCAAAGGTGCATCAAACTGCATTAATTGTACAACAAAACGTTTTCTTTTGGAAAATTCTGACATTCAAATCAAACAGAGGTTCAAGTGAGGTATGCGTTGAACTGCATTTTAAAAGAGTCATAGTGACTTCAAAAGGACTGCGTAGGTGCTTGAAGTTGTATCAGCATGGAATGGCTTTGCTGGATCAGAGCCCTGGAAAGCTCTGGAGGAGAAGCACAATGCAAGAGCTGAATATGGTAATTTTTTCCTGTGTTTACACCATTCTCTTACTTTTCAAAAAGGAGGAAAAAATTCAATGTATTCTTTTTGCAGTTTATGATAGTACAAAGAAGCATTTGCAACATGTGCAGCCAGTTGGCTCACTGAACTGGCTGAGAAAAACTACCCTTATAATTTTGCCTATAGTAAATGCTGACAGAAATCTCTCCAATACTGTTCCACTGCAGCTGCCTCATTGTTCTTTTTTAACGTAATCAGCACAGCAAAGAGGAAGAAAGGAGTGTTAATTTTATATCAAATAAACTTTAATTGAGTCTTTCATGCTTTAGTACTGTATAATAAATGAATATAATCGTCTCTGGAGTTAGTTCTGGTTGGGATAATATGGAGTCTCAAAACTTGTCTTGGGTACGTTATGGTACCATTCAGCTTTGTTCTTGCTCAGGCTGCAGTATAGTGGCACAAGTTCCTGAGACATTCTCAAAATTCATGGGAGATGTTCCTGAGAAGTCATATCCATATGTATGTGTATAAATATATATACACATACATCACTCAGAAAAAGTGACCAGGCATTGGCACAGCTGCCCAGGGAGGTGGGGGGGAGGGGCAACCATCCCTAGAGATGCGCAAGAACCATGGAGATGTGGCACTGAGGGACGTGGTCAGTGGGCATGGTGAGGGTGGGCTGGGGTTGGACTTGGGAATCTCAATGGTCTTTTCCAAACTTGATGATCCTATACACACACATGCATCATCCCTGTGAGCAAAAAGGTTCTCAACAGCACCTTAAAATGCTCAAGGTGGGCATTACCAAACAATAAGGATGATCCAGAAGGGAAAACTCATTTGAGATTGGAGTGGCACATCAGAAGCATCCCATGAATGAAAGTGATCCATGGCATGACAGACAAGAGACATTTCAAATCAGCTGCTTCATCAGTGGCTAACAGATAGCAAGCGTCAAGGCACAAGACATCACTTGTACACTCGGTGCTGATACATAAGGAAAGACTCACCAGTGAAGGTGCCAGCAGTGTAACAGCCAAAAAAGCCAACTGTCACTATAATTCTTTTAAGATCTGAACAGAAAGAATAATTTTTCTGATTAGTTTTATTTTATCAGTTCAGTTAACTGAACTAATTTTCTGCAAATAGTTCTTAGCTGTTAGCATATTCCCAAGCACACTGTAGCAAGTATTAATTACTTCAAATTTGATTTGTCTTGCTTGATTGCCCAACAAGGTCACAGCACATTGTGGCTTTGTGGAAGGGCAAAGAACCAGCTTCTCAAAGAAATGCGAGTCTGCACCACCCAAACATTCCACAATCATCATCATAACTTTACAGAAATGCACTGACAGACTCTGCTAGAGTAATTACAGAAAACGCGCAGTGAAAATGAAACAAAGGAAAACACATTTTCTTGCTTTCCCTCACTCCTGTATTGACTGATCCCATCTCTGCCTTCATCTTCCAAACTAATTCAGGACTGCACAATTCCACAAGCAGGTAATTGGATGGGAAAAAAAAAATTTTGAAACCCAAGAGTAAAACAGGACAAAGTAAACATCTGTTGCCAGTCAAGTCTGAAGAAGAGAATCAGAATTAACATGGAATTCGTAAATTTAGCAGATCTATTCTGAGAATCCTGGATGATGAATCACCCCTCCCAGCCTCTAACTTCCAATGTGCCTTGAAAGAAAGTTCATTTCCTCTAACCATGACCCTCCATCATCTTTCAAAAGATATCTCAAGTGCTATTTCTCCAAAGGTGAGATACTGGACTACAGGTCTAAATGAATATCATGGGCCGTTGATTTCAGCTTTCAAGATATTTTCTTAGACTGTTATTTTAATCATGATGTAACTGTATGATGTGTATTTCAGGTTCTCATTTTCTCTCTTTGATCCATTCTCTGTAGTATCTCTTCCTATTCTTTAGGTACTCTTTAACTTTCTCCATCCCTCTTTTTTCTTTGTTTCACCTCTCATGGTACTTTTCTGCCCTGTAACTTGCCACCTGCTGCTCAAAAAGAAAACCATTAATCAATAGCATGTACAGTAGTACTGCTGGCTTTTCATTTTATTTAAATTCTGCCCTCATACCAATCAATTAAAAACTCTGTAAGCTCAGCTGAAAGGGAAAATAAGTGAGCACGAGCATTTCCTTCTCATTCAAGAGAGTTCAAGGGCAGCGATACTCTCAGATCTGCACACCCAGACACATGCACCCCCTGATGGCACTTAAACATACAGGGGGTGTGCTAAGATGCACTTTGTCATCTTTTTTTCAGGTTTCAGTCTTCTTTCACTACCAAGGGAGAAAGAAAGGAAAATAAAACTTTTGCTTTTTCCACATTGCATTTTACACTCCTCAGAGAAGCAATTTTTCCCCAGGAACATTGTGTCAGATGACAGAAATTATAATTTGTCATAGAGCACTATTGATTTACATTATTCCACTTAACTACTAGAAGGTCAGGCTCTGAATGTATTACTCATCTCCTCATCAGCAGACAAATTTGGACACAACATTGCCACACAGGTTTCACTTTGGCCAGCGGAGGGATGTTCTCCCTGTTCAGACCCCCAGCTCTTCCACAGCCCCAGGTATGAGCTGTGAGACATACAGGAGACACATTCCAGGACCCTGACTGTTACATAAACTGTAGCCTAATTAGTGCTGAATCAACCATCAGTCATATGAAAGAGCACATGACCCCATAATTTCAGAGAAGCCTCATGCTACTACAATTTCCCATGACAGAAGTTTCAATAACACTGAAATCTAGGTGTACCTTATGTAATTATTTAGTACATTAAATCAGCGCCTGGTGCCTAGGTCAAATTCCAGTTGGTTCTTCGATGGTAAATGAGAGGCATAAATCAATGGCAATTGATCACTAATTACGCAAAATTACAGCATGCTTTTGTGATGTTCTTTACAATAAAGTGTCATTTTGCTACTCAGCCTAATTTTTGGCTCATTTTGAATCATTGTACCATGTTTGCAGCTCACTAAAGCCACGCTCACAGATCTCTCACCACTTCTGGTTTTTAGTAATGAAAAAGGATAGAAATGATGCTTTCCTCAGGCTTTGACAGGACTTCTTAAGTTACCTTGAGGCAGCAGGACTTTGTCAGTGTGAAGGCAGCCCTGCATGCTAAGCTTTGAACAAAACATCTCAGACCTCACCATGGCAGGTGAAGCAAAGTCTCTTAACCTGCAGGACTGCCATACTGAGGTAAGACTTGGGGAAAGGAGCTCTGTCAGGGCAAATGGCACAAAGACTCTATTGCACCAGCCTTGTCTCTTGCAGATCAGCCAGAACTGTGAGGTTTGGAGCTACAGCTCACCAGTTTCCAGGTCCAATGGAATAAGTGTTTTTTAGTACATATCTGTACTTATTTCCAATTTGACAGAGTTATTTTTTATCCTGTTTCATCATCCTGGAAAATTTTACGGGAGAAAAATAATCAAAAGTAACTAACCCCACCAAATGTTTGTGTTGTGTTTTTTTTTTTTCCCCTGGAAAATCAGATAAACACACACAAAAAAATGAAAGACTCCGTTGCTGTGTAAACCTTATGCCCACCATGAAATTTTCATGCCAGCTCTGAGCATAGCTATAAAATATTATCAGTAGAAGTGGGCATTACAACAATCATTAGGCAACATTTTCCAATCGTGTAGCCTTGCTCCATTAAGGCCAGGGTTAGACAGCAGGACAGCAATGCATCTGAACCACAGTAGCATCATCAGCTGACTTCACGATATGATTCTGCAGTGCTAAAGGCAGTCGATAAGCCAATTATCTAATTTCCTAGACACTTTCAATAATCAGACTGATATCACCTAAGCCCAATATCTTGGGCTACTTTGAGCATCCACTGTCTTTCAGCTGCTGTGATCATACAGTTAACAAAAGAATTTTGGACAAGATCAGCAGTGCTAACTGCAGTGGAAATAATGGGTGGAAGCAGTTTGTCATTTGTATTTCTATACTTTGACCATACAAATGACCTCATTTTTCCCCTTCTTCTACAATCTATTATTCACGTTCCTTCCACGCTTGAGGACCTGGCTCAGAGAGGGACCCTGTGCTACTGGCATCCTGTTGATATTCTGTCCAGTCCAATATCTTTATTGATAACCTGGATGAGGCACTTAAGCACACTCTCTCAGTAAGCTTGCAGATGACACCCCACTGGGAAGAAATGCCGATCTGCCTGAGGGTAAGATTGCCCTTCAGAGGGATCTGAACATTCACTGGGATGAAGTTCAACAAGACCAAGTGCCAGCATTCCCCACTTTGGCCACAACAACCCTAGGCAACACTATAGGTTTGGGGGCAGAGTGGTTGGAAGGCCACATGGGAGATGTCTTGCCTCCAGCTTTAGATAATTTAACAGCTAACATGAATGCCCAGTCTCGCATGGATTCCTGCAGAACTCAATGGAAAAGAGACATATTCCTTCAGATGCTGATTCAACAAAAGCACTCATCCTTTGTCTATTTTTTTTTCCCCCCTTTTGCAAACTTATTTAAACACACAGGCTGATAGTCCTCCAATGCCTGCCCAAATTTTTTTTCTCCTTAAGACAGCTCATGGGGAATAATAGCACAACACTAAAATCACATATCCCGAGTTAGACTTGATGATCCTTATGGGTCCCTCCTAACTCCTAAAGACACACAGTAAAAACGCTTCCACTGCCCACAGTCCTCTGATCTCCAGAACATGCAACTCTTTACAGCTACCTGAAGGGAGATTGTGGTGAGGCTCTTCACCTGGGTAATAGCAATAGGTGAAGAGGAAACAGCCTCAAGTTGCACCAGAGGAGATTCAGGGTGGCTATTAGGAAAACCTCCCAAAGAGCAATGGTGCATTGGTACAGGTTAAACAGGGAAGTAGTGGGGTCACCATCCCTGGAGGCATTCGAGAGATGTGGAAATTCGTCACTTGGGGACATGGTGGGGATGAGTTGGACTTTGTGATCTCAGTGGTCTTTTCCAACCTTAACGATTCTATATTTTATATTCTATTCTGCACTTCTGGAGGAACACTGTGGGTACTGTCCCCAGGACATTCTTCCATTAATAAGGAGACATGATCATAAGCTAAAAGAAGCGTGCTCCATGGCAACCATATTGAATAACATCGCTTTAAGTGCTGCCAAAATGGCAACATCTCAAATTTAATATTGCAATATGTTATCTGTTAACTACAGAGCAAGGGCTAGTTTCAAATGGTAACTAATAAAGTTTTAAAAATATGCCAAAGATAATATATTCCATGCATAGCTAATTATGTAGGCATCCCTTAAAACAAGCCAGAATTAATTATGTATCCGATCCACCCCCAACATAAGGGAATAACTGAATTTCTTACAAAGTTTCAGCACAATAGGAGCATTGTACAGATTGCTCATTCTGTGCCACATTACACACCGTGGTGGAAATTGGCATCCACACTACAGTTCACTCAATGGGAAGGCTGCTGCCAATTAACACTTAATACATGTTAATTTAAGATTTCCTTTTTTCCAACTAATTGATATCTGATTAAATCCAGAATAGCTTTTTTCCCCCTTGTTCATTAAATACTAAAATTTCTTCACAACTTTTGTGTTTTACATAAGGCCACAACCACAAAATATGTAGCTCATGTAATTTCCAAATCATTGTAGAGTAATTGGACTTATCAGTTACATGCTAATTAAACTTTGACTGAACGCTCTTTCTGCGATCAATTGAATCGGGTAGATGCAACAGTACCCATCTCATTAAGTTTAAATGCAATAGCTAAAGCATTTCAAATAAGCACAGCAGCTAGAGCAGAAAAGCACATCTGTTCTCTTACGCGGACAGTACGTGCAGCTCTTAGAGTGGAAAATCCAGAAAAATCACCGAGAGCAAACAGAGCATGGAAAGTGGGTCCCAAAAAGCACAGGCAAAATAGTAGTGCTAATCAATCCTAATGTGTTCTACTCCTACCACGTTGTTGTTAACAACAAACTCAACTTGGTTTATACCTACTTTAGTATATCCTCAACCTACTAAAGCTCACAGCTTCCCAAGAGCACTATTGACATTCACTGATAAGTCACTCATGTACTAGGATAGACATCAGCTGGTTTTGGAGACCTAAAATGCACACTGATAACCTGCACATTGGTACTGCCAAGCAGTAGTTAAGAACTTGCAATTTCCACTGTGAAGAAAAGCAAAAGAAGAACTAATACTTCCCAGGTTTAGATATACTACCTGGAGATATATTTTGACAGTGTGATGGGACAGGGAAACAACAGGGAAAACAAAGGGGGGAGCAGACCAAAACTATCTTAAGTCCTGACTTTCAATCAGAAATCAAACAATTTGGCATCAGAATTTTTGGGACACAAGAGGATAGAGAGTGACTGCAAGTGTTCCCAGTAATTAAGGAGTTAGAAAATGAGAAAACATAGGCTGTTATAATGATTTTTTTTTTTTTTTTTTCCCAATCCTTCTATGCCATAGCACTTCTCAGGAACTCTACTTGATACCGCCTCTCTACTGGATTTGGTTCTGATGGCTGGAACCAACAAAAAGTCAAAGCAGTTCTCCACTGGGGATAGGTTAAGAAAAGGGAAAAAAAAAAGAAATGCCAGCCAGCCTCCCTCTGGAGCTCTCTGGGAGTCAGGTCTGTACTCTTAGAGGAGAGAAAACCTGCCAAGCTGTGTGGGAGATTAGCCTGCACACAACAGCAGGATTTGATCTTACAGCTGATCAAGCAGGCTAGAGCACAGCTCTGTGTCCTAAGAACCAATGCTCCCCAAGCCCACAGATCAGCCATGCCCAGTCTATGTGAGCATCACAGAGGGCACACTGCACCTGCACCCAGCTCGTGTTCTCTGCTCCTTGCTGGGGGAGCCTGCACAAATTCAGCTGGAGGAAACACACAGATACTAACCCACAGGGACAAGAAGCAATGCCCAGAGGGTTGGAAGCTTTTTGTCGTTTCATTTTTAAAAATAGGCAGACTTCTACAAATAAATACTTTGCAGATCTTGATTTCTCAAGCTGATGTTCCTGTAGTGCTAATTTACAAGCATAATATGAGCTCAGATTTGAAAGCCAAGCTTGTCTTATTTTTTAATGAAAGTCTGAAAATTAGTAGAAAGATCTAGACAAGATGTCAGAATTCATTATTAATGTGATACTCTTAAAATACAATTAAACATGAACAATGAGTATTTGCACTCATTGCAAACAAATCATCTTAAAATAGTTAATCTGAGAGAGCTCATTTCTATGGCCTATGTGAATAAAATCCTTTAGAAAAAGCCTTTTCTTTAAAAAAAAGAAAGAAAAGTCATTCTAAAGCATGCCTGCAGTTATCATTAACTTGCAGCACAAGGAAGATAATTATTTGCCTGAAAGCTAAGAGAGCTAAGAGCTTTGTGCTTCTTATTAATACTATCAGACTAATTGTTCAGCCTCACAATGCTCTAACAGTGATTACCACCCCACTTTGGGTGTAAAAAAGTAAAATCTTCAGTTTTCTTGTTTTTAAACCAGCACATCTAAACACACCACTTGAAGCCAGCGAGGGGCCAGGGGGTGGTTTCTCCATGAAAGAAACCTCACAAGTGGGGAAGTTGCTGGTTAGCTGGAGACCTGCATGATTCAGGGGCCATTTTGCCCATCAGGGACCATTGGGTGTCAGTGGATTTTTGGGCAGTCCCAGCTCCTGACCTGGCAGCAGCTAACAGAAATTCCTTATTTTCAACCAAATGGAGAAAACTGGAAATCTGGAAGAGCAAATTTGCTCCCACCCCTCTCCTTCCCTCACAGCACCAGTTACAGAACTACTGCTATGGAAATTAAGGGAGCCTCAGTTTTAAATTGCATCATGCCGAAATAAACATTCATCTCTCCGACACACACATCACTACAGTCAGAGCTCCCTTCCATTTGTTTATACGTTTAAGCAGAAAACAGGATTAGAGCTGACATACATGTTTTTATACGATTACCTCTGATTTGAGTGGCAAATCTGCAAAGAGCTACAAAAACAAATAGTTTCATATTTCATCGTTATTGAGTTTTCAAATTTTTTTCCTTCAAAAAGATTATCTTCGTGGCACACTGGTTTTATTTCTGTATTGGATTAGTTTTAATTGCCCCTTGTTTTAATCTTGCAGGAACTACAGCCTTTAAAGTCACTTTATGTCACTGTGAAGCTCTGAGAACGCCATCTGTTTGTAGGTGCCGCATGCAATAAGATGCATTGCTGCTATTATTGCTCTTATTAGGAGCGTATGTTATGTTGTGGATGTCACTTGGTGTGTCTTACGGGAACAAGAAAGCAAAACGGAATCAAGCCTCTTCCCTTTCTGGCACTTAAGCTTTTCATCGTTTCTTTTCACTAATAATTGATCGTTTTTATTTGGATGATAGCATCCACAGTAACACTGTCATTTTGGACTATAGGACCATGACTTTCTATCTGGGACCCAGCTAAGGAAGAAATGGCAAACATTTTTTGTATAGTACAGCATTTTTGTTCTTTTCTGTAATTGAAGCATAATCCCTCGTGTGACACCTTGCACTTTTTATTTATTTATTATTATTACTGTGGAATTAAACTCAACAAGTGTCTTTACAATTGAGGAAGTTAGCAGTGTCATGTAAAGGTAAGGCTGACTGACATATCTCCCAATAAAACTTCATTTTATGTTGTCAGACAACCACAGGGAGAAATTCTCTGCTACAGTTTCTTTTACATGAAGTTTCAGATCATTCAGATCAGGCTGTTCGCTTTCTGAAGTTACAAACAGGCAGAATGTATTGCTACAGACAAGGCGATATAAACTTGAGAAACATTTCACTGATATTTTTCCTTGCTTTTCCCACCTGTCCTACTCCAAACCATTTTCAGGTTTCTGTGAGTAATAGGAAGAAATAAAAATCTACATCTTAACTACACCACTAACCTGTAGAACTGCATGCTGTTTCCTCTACTTAATAAATTGTTCTTTCCAATATGAACTGCCTTAGATTCTCCTAACAATTTTCACTCGCTGCTGTGCTGCTCAGAAAGCCTGGGTTTGGGGGAGTTTTCCAGAGCTCTGTATGAATTTTAGGCACATTCAGGTAGTTCTGAGTTATCCAGCTTTTTGAGGGAGCCAAAACAGCCACAAGCAACAGCACGAATTCTCACACCAGCACAATAATTTCCCCCTGTTCCCATGCAATGGGCTTCCTATGGTAACGACAAGTTACCACCTCCTCCCTTCCCCCATCCAACCAAGTATAGTTTTTACTGCTCTGCAGTATATAGAACTAACAAAATACTTACATGATTTAAATTAAGGGTTATTGCCAACATTTCACCTTCAGATGAGTGTAGCTTTTAATAAATTATATCAAGTCTAGGAGAGGGACCAACATGATTCACTCTGGAACATCTTGAGTGCTGGGGTATGCCAACAGAAATAATTAACTTCAACAAGGCTCTCTATTAAGATGCAGCATGCACAATTAAAGGAGTTGTAGCTTTGAACAAATGGTTCAACATGTAGGTGTCAAACAGAACTGTTCTCCCTCCTCCATCGCCTTGGCAGCCGTTGGGCTTCATTATGAGGAGCAAAACATAAAAGCATGCAGACAGACAGGTGCACAACAGCATTAACAAGGCAGAGCAACAGCTCGTTTTTTGGATGTTGACAGCACAAAGACTGAAAAAGACCATTCAGAGCCATGAAAATGATTTGGGGTGAGCATTAAAAATAATATATTTAATGAAAACACAAACAACCCACAGCATAAGCACTGCCTCCAAAAATAAGGGAATTGCCAACATATAACAAGTGATTTGTGTCTGTTGTCTCACATAAGCCTGTGGGGATGTTTCAAACAAAATTATGTCTTGAACTAGCAAATCAACAACCCCATTTCCCAGCTTAAAACAAAAATTAAGAATTTGACTATTGATATCTACTGCTTAAAGATCAATTTGCTGTTCTTAAATACATACTCAGAGGGTTAATTCCCACTGAAATCTAATTACCAAACTTCATCTCATAGCGTCTCCTTAACTTACAGTTTCAGAAGTGAAAAAAGAAAAACTCTGGAAATGAATTTACAGACATCAACAACACTCAGAAGGAAACCGCTCAGAAAATTGATGCTTTGTCTTTACAGAAATTTAGCTTGTTCTTCTAAATGAAATTCAGAGGGCTTAATGCTACCGCACTTCAAGAATTGGGCAAGAAGGGACATGGAAGCATGTAGGGTGAACATCATTGGTGCAATGCTGGGCTTCATCAACACAGCCTGAAGGATTGTGTGATAGTCCATAGGACAGAGCCATATAATGGGAATACACTGAGGTAGGTACAAGGCTGCCTCCAAATCATCCACACCAGGAGGAGTCAAAATATTCTCACTCGTCATAGCCATCACTATGGCGAGATGTCTGAGGCCTCCACAATGAGCCTAGATACTGATATTAGAAAAGAAAAGCTCATCTCCAATAACTGTTATGTATGCCTAAGTCACACCAGGATATTATAGAAATCAGAATTTTCTTCTGCGAGTCACCTTGCACAGCCAACTTAGTCATGATGAAAAAAAGGTACAAAAAGGAACATGTTTACTACTTTCACTTCAATGTAACAACTTCTTGCTGCTGTAAGAAATTCAACAGAAAACAGAGATAAGGGCAAAACAAACAGCTGTGCCCTGACACACCAACAACGAAATCATTTCTCCCCTTTCTTATTTTCCTTTTTGGCTCAGAGACAATCAGACCACCTCTACCAGAGCCCCAACCCACACCACTCCAAAAACTTCACCCTTACTCCTGTGTGGAAGGCTTGGTCAAAGATATTCACAGCTAAATCTGTGCCACTAGCCGAACTGGGCAAATATTGACAGAAGTGTTCCTCCTTGCAGCCTATTAAGGTGAGTACAAAACCACAGCACTTCTGTAAGGTTATTAGGACACTGTAAAGCCAACAAGTCAGCAGTACCCCAACTGGAATCTTTCCCCATGAGAAG
This sequence comes from Meleagris gallopavo, assembly GCF_905368555.1. NCBI lineage: Eukaryota > Metazoa > Chordata > Aves > Galliformes > Phasianidae > Meleagris > Meleagris gallopavo. The sequence continues at coordinate 12,157,633 of NC_139418.1, forward strand.
AAAAAAAGAGAGCAGGCAATTGGCCACACAGCTGAAGACCAAATGGGAAGCCTTCTGCTACCCCAGGGAACAGGAATAATAGCACAGTAATAATGTTAAGTGCCATGTTTATCTTCCCATTGTGAAATGAAGCTTGCCCATGAAGAATTGCCTTTCTTTAAATAAAGCACCTTTCAAACAAGTTCATTACAAAACCATCTGAGCACTCCTGACAGTCAAGCTGGTGTGTGAGACAATGTCAAATTACTCATTGTGAATAAATTACGAGATGAATATAGAAAAAACAGGAGTCTCTCGGTGTTTTTCTCTTTTGCAACATTTGCTTACGTGCAAAATGCAACTCCAGTGAACGTGTTGATTCTCATTCACTGAGAATCTCTCGTGGTCCTGTGAGGAGAACTCAGTCCTTATGAGTCCCTTCCACCTCCGAATATTCCATGATTCTGTGACTCTAAGTGACCCATGTGCTTTTTCTATGAGGTGTATCATTGCAGTACTTTGAAGGCAGACTGAGGGCCTCAGCAAAGGACTGGATGACAACTATGAATGGTAACAAATCCCCAACCCCACTAAGCCTACAGACTAAATTTCCAAGACAGAAACATATTGAGAAGGGAATGGTGAGATGAGCAATGCGTTTGGTTGAGTCAGTAACTGAATCAAAACTAGATTCACATCTTCTGGGCTGACAGTACAAGCCAGAAGCAAAGTAAGGATGGTAAAAATGAGAAGCGAGGGGGGAAAAAAAAAAAAAACAACATGGGTGACATGCTGATGTTTGAGGACCAGCAGCAAATGAAAAAAAAAAATAATCAGACTGCAGCTATATTACACTGACTGCCTGACTTTACACCTCCAGATTACTCGCAAACTCCAATAAGGTGCTGCTCACAAGGCATACCAGATCCTCCTGTTGCACTGTTTTTCATTGAAGTGGGCTGAAAGAGAGGTAAAACAGGATGCAGTCAGTGGATGACAGAGGAATAGCTGGAAAAGTCATGGCCTACACAGCAGCCTTCAGTACTGACAAAAACACAGCAGTAAGAGATGAGCACAGCAAAGGGTCACATACATGCTTCAAAAACAGGCTTTCAAGTAATTTTCTCTGTATCTTATTCACAGCATTTAGCTTGGCTCTGAGTTTTTCTGTTTCTGTTTGTTTTTCTTAAGCAATTAGTCAAGTCTGAGTTAATGAAGCTTGCTTAGTCACCCAAGGTCTGCAAAACTTTGCCAGGGGAGTCAGCATCTTTGCAACCTCTGAGATTCAGGGAATCTGGCATGACAGACTTTGCTGACTGGCTTCTCCCAGCATCTAAAAATCCCATTTATCAGCTTATTTCAGGCATCTTTTGAAATACAGGAAAGATGAAGAGGAAAGACACTGTCCTGTCAGAGCAGTTCATATCAGTTCCTTTGCACTGAAGATTGAGAGACTTAATCATCTCCATTTGATATGACAGTGAAATATCACACTCTCAAATCAATAATGATCAAGGTGGGGGGAGTGGATTAGGAGTATGTCTGAGAAAATGCTGCTGATTTCTATTGCTATATGGCAATTTGGAACTGGAGTTAAGTCCACAGGGAATTACTGCACATCTGGGATAAGAAACTGAAAGAGCTGCTCCAATCAATAGCGGTCTGATAGCCTAGAACACTTTCAGAGGGGGAAAAAAAAAAAAACCTTTTCCCTCTTATTAGCTCCAACTTCAGAAGGACTGAGCAGAAATTGAGGGGGCATATTTTGAAGCAAAGAGAGAAATGTGCAGCCCTGCTGAGAACAGCTACTGCCAGTGTTCTGCAGAGAAAGGAATATCCTAGGGAAAGAAGCAAAAATTCAGCTATTAGACTTCACAGACATGCAGCAATCAATTTGTCAGCAAAATTTCATTTTGATGATAGAGTTATAAACGCCTCACAGAAGCATCTTTTGACACACACTTTAAAAGAAAGGCTTTAATGTGACAAAGTGAGCATTAAATATTTTAAGCAATATTTTCATTCAGATTTAAAAAAAAATCTATTGGAAGAAAATTGAGAAAAGGAGAATAAAAAAATTCTCCCAGTTCTGTGTCTGTCTTCTCTCAGATGGTAGCAACATGAAGCTGGCATTTTGCTTGGCAAATGTGACTGAATGACTAGTGCCCAGAACAGAGCATGTCAACCTCCACATGCAAATCTAAAGAACTGAACTCTCAAACTGAAGACTGTACCAGACTATTGTCATGTATATTCATGGAGATGTACAACCTAGACATGTAGATTATTGGATTACATTCACAAATCCTCTCTCCTGGGGAGATAGTCTGAACTAACATCAGTGTGATGTTCCCACCTCCTCCATTCCATTCTACTTCTCATTTTCTCCACTGCTTCATCTGTATCAGGGCCATATCTTAAATCACCATTCATAGTGCATCCTTCCACAAGCTTAAACCTAAGAACTCAATTAGCTCAAGCAAGTTGACCATGGGGCCTCACACCTACCTTCTGCATTTACTCCTACTGCTTGCATTAATCTTCTACCTTTATCTCCATGTAGCTTCTGACCTACCAAAACAAATTTAGAAATCTTGTCTCTAAGGCCAGGGAGATGCAGGACACAGGCAGGGACTCAAACTTGTCACCCTTCAGCAAAGAAAGTCTTTCTAATTTACAGACCTAAATGAATTTGAGGTTGGTTCTCAGTATCTAACCAAGCATTTGATGTAAAAAAAAAACTCTCCTTGCCTCTTTGTTAACCAGAGATATGGCAGTTACATGTTAATCACAGGCTGCTGAATTTACAATCTAACACTACAATAAACAGAAGATGAATGTGCACTTTGTAGTTTGAGGGGAAAAAAAAGGAGTGTGTCACTTTGTGTTAATTCATGGTACATGTTTTTCCTCTCTTTTTTTAGAGAGCAGAAAACAAGCAAGGACTTCCAGCTTCATATTCATAACAGTGCATTTTCCATCTCTCTTCTTTAGCAGTGATCTGATGCTAAACGTGTAGCAGCCACCAACAGCTTACTTCCCAGCAATGTATTATTTTGCAAAATAATTTAAAACAATGTCTAAAACTTGCAGACCTCTCAATCTACAGCCAGAAAAACACCTATTTCCCAGCACAGATTTCTAAAAAGGCCTAACGCAAGCAAAATAACCACAAATATCAGGATCTACTATTCTCACAGTAGATAATTTAATGGTTACATGTCATCCTTATGGGCTATGCAATTCAGGAATACACCTTGGAGCCTAGACTGAATTTAACTTGATTTCATACCCAAGGAGATGCTTCCTGAAGAGAGATAGTCACTAATCCACTGGCTTTAGCTGTACATAGCACTGTGCAGTTACTTGCTTTTTTTTTTTTTTTTGCAAGTATTTGCTGAACGAGCCATTCCTAAAAACCCAGAGCATTTGCTGTAGAAGCTGCTCTCTCCAAGGCAAGGGATGATAAGGTGCAATAGTCATTGTAAGAGGCCTTTCAAAGAACACAATTCAAGTCTTTCTCTAGTTACAAGACACACACAGCCATAAAACCGAGGGAATTGTGAAACATTACTGTCAGTGAATGCAAAGTTAGAAGAGCCCTTTCGCAAGTCATTTCCTTCAGATTCATTGTTTTTGATCTTTATTTCTTTGTCTGTTACCCTGTCACAGCTGGATACAAACCTCACGGCTTAAGCATCCTCTGAGGCAGCCGTACAAATGAGCAGTTAACTGAGCAAAGCTGCTCTCCAGCGGAGGGGAGATGGATAGTGATGCTTTCCGCTCATCTGCTACAAACCCTTCGAGGCTGGGATAACAGCAGCAGGGCTGAACTGGCCTATTCTCTAGTGGCAGGTGTTTGCAGAGCTTTTGAAAGGTTTGGGAAATGAGATGTGTTTTCTGAGAGCTCGCAATGAAACCATACAAAGAAGGGCTCTTATTATACTGTCATCCTATATCACACCACGTTTGGAAACTGAACATTACTCTTGTACCTCCAGAGCAACAATATTTTTCTGATGCATCTTATATTCCAAAATGCTCTCCCTAATCATGCTTCCCATAAGGAGTAAATCTCCAAAATTCACATGTAGTGCAATTTAAAAGTGTCAAGCCAACAGAGACTGAAATTCTCATGTAAGCAGACTGCAGAGCAGGTAATGAACAGCTCTACTCTCTCAGCAAGCCACAGGAAACATGGTTGTCATACAAGTGAAATGCCAGTAAACAACTGCTTTTCTCCCTCCAAAAAAAAAAAAAAAAAAAAGTAAAAACCAGAGAAAAGGAAACAGACTCCCAGCTTCCAAGCAGAAGAGTGAAGAGGGCCAGCAGTAGACTTTGCACAATGGCTCTGATCTGAACTCTATAGGATCAGGCCCCTCTGTTAAAAGCCTTCTTACAGTAGCTGGAGGCTTTGCAAAAGAGAGCAGTTTACTTTCTCTGGAACAAAATCCAAGATCGCATGGTTTTGTGTGTTCTACCTAAATAAACATCAGCACTGATATACCACGATGCAGATGAGTAGTACAGGTTTGTTCATAAATCCCAATAAGGAAGAGTTACTTTCTGACATTAAGTGCTCTTACACTAAACCATAAAAGCTTTAGCCCTTTTTTTCTCTGTATATTACCTTTGATTATCATTGTCACTCCTGAATCTAAAGCATGAAGGAATTACCATCTCACCACTGTGCTGGGCTCTAATCCAGAATCACATTTCTGTTAGCAACAAGCAGAAGAGAATGCAAAGTCTCAGCAACAAGCAGAGCTCTTTCCTCCAGTCTTCCACCGAGCCTCCAGAGTTATGAAGGTGTCTGCCTTAAGCTTGACAGTTCCAAGTACTGCTTACATGCTTACTGTTTTGAATATTTTAATATCTATTTTTTCTTAATGTCAAATAAACCTCAGCTTCTTCACATGTTTTAGTGATTAGGAGTGAAAGTCTCTGGAAGAAAAAACACAAAGGCTCGGACATTCAGACCTCTGGAAATCCTAATGAGCCCAGTAAATATCAGAAAAAAAAAAACGGGTTTATACCACCTTTCACCTTTTTCCTCTCTCTATTCTTTATGGGGAAAGAAAAGAGAGGACGAAGGATAAAGATGATTTCATGTTACCTCAGAGGAATCCCCAGCAACTGCAGGAAAATTGGAAAGTTTGCTACAGCAAACCATTCTCTCCCTTCAAGTAGCGGATCTGAAAATACTAACACAGAAAATCCATAGCAAAACTTTCAAAAGGCAGAAGGTATCTTGTTGTGAGAAAGAAACAGTTTATGATGCTGTTTGAAGTCTCACTGGAAAGCGCTCCTGCCTCTGCTGGGTAGATAAAGTTATAGAAACGGCCGTATTAGCTAGAGCCTCGTGTGAAAAACAACAGTATTTCATCACAGCATACCTGCTTCTCACACAGAGAGGAAGTAAAATTCAAGGGGGAATAAAGCACAGAAGACTGCGAGGCAATTAGTGAAGGATGTGCCAAGGAGAAAGTGTGCAAGAGTATCTCACTGAAGTGATAGGATGCCACTAACCTTCCTTACCTCTAGCTTCTGTAACAGCTAAACATGCTGCAATACACCTTGTATACATCCTCAACACACTTGGAAATCACTACTGACAGTTGGCAAATGAGAAGCCCAAGGACACAGAAGCTGAGGGTTAGGTTTTTTTTTTTTTAAATAAAAATCACAGCAAGAAACTGAAGACAGTCCCTTGAATTCTAGGCTTATTTATTCTCACGTACCAGTCAGTCATTCTGAGCTCTGATTTATTCCTGTTAGAAAAAGCAAAAAAAAAAAAAACACACAGCAAAAGAAAGCACAAACTAAGCATTCATCTTGTATTGATCCAATGTCTTTCACCTAACTCATAATTTCACTCCTTCAGAGAAAATGTAGTTTCATCCAGGCTTGAGCTAAAAGGCTCCAAAAGATGTATGCTAAAAGTTGCCATATTCCTCTTCTATTTAGAGGAAAAAACAACAAATATGTCAGAAATTTGTATTCTGCTTCTGTACACCCCTGGGAATTCAACAACTCAGCTAAAATGAGTAGTCAGTTGTTTTTGTTGTTCTTCATTTGCAAATCTCTGGAACATTTTGAGCTTTAATCATATCACTAAAAGGAGACATTTTGTGATTTTGTTGGATTATATGGGGATCATCTACATCTTTCTCTTGAACAAAGGCTTTTAGTGGCAGAAGCCTCTAATATCATCACCTAAAAATATGCAATTTAGGTGCTCTTAGGTTCTCAAGTGAGCACAACAAACCGTAGTTGCTGTGATTTTAAGTTAGGATGTCAGTTATTACCAAATATTTTACTTCCCACATTATGTCAGAAAGATTAATAGGTGTCACAGTACTGGGGGCTGTGTTAATAGATTTAAAGGCTGAGGAGAGGCAGAGCCTCCTTCACCACTAATGAGAATATTTAAAAGCAACCCAAGAAGTACACGCCTTCACTGCAATAGAGATCAACAGTGGAATTTTCCATTTCTTTACTTCAATGACTTTTTGATTTCATGGATAACTCAACGCACACACATCAATTGTACGTAATGACAAGTTCAGTATTCAAAAATAGATCGGAAAAAATGAGAACACAATGTTACTTAAAAGAAAGTACAGGAGACAAAGAATGGATTACACTAACTAAATCACTAATCACTAATCTTGAATCTGGAAATTTACTTGAAATTGAGTATCCCTTTCACTAATGAATGAATGAAAATAAACTGAAACTGTATTACAGTTAATTTTCTTCTGACCATAAAGGTCCAATTCCTTCTTTTATTATTATTATTATTTTTAATTTCCAAAATGAACTCAAGATCTCCGCAAAGTAAAGCGAAACCATCAGTTCCTTTGAATGATTGGGACAGGAGTGTACAGAACGGTGAAGAAGAATATCCTGAGGGTACTACATTCAATATTCAATCCAAAGTTTACTGGAAGAGGATTTCCAGTGCTCCTCACTTACAGGAACTGCTCTAAGAAACCAGAAATTAGGGTGAGAGTTGATTTTATTGGAGTCCTTTTTAAAGCATTACCCTGTAATAGAATGCAAATTCATTTACAGGGAATTGCATTTCCTGGGCTCAGTTTCAAAGGAGGTCATGCTTCCAATAATTAAACTGTGTACAGAAGGCAGTCACTTAAATTCCACCCTGTTAATTTTATGCAAAACAGAACCCTATTGATTTCCTGCACTTTCCCAGTGTTTAGCTGAAGTTACACACACCCCATCAAATATACAAAACAGATTTTTTCCATTACTGAAAATCTGAATAATGATGCACATTATTAGAACCTAATGTTAAATCTGTGTATTAAGAGTGGCAAAAAGAACTGGAACAGGGCAGTTTGCCATAGATCTTATGCTCCCAGCCAAGGAACCAAGGAATATACTTGGTGATCTACTTGGGAATTCACCCTGGCGTATTTCTTTTTATACATTCTATTGCCATTTCCCTGAAGTGCTCAGCAATTCTAACTTTGCCAAATAAGTTGCCTTTCTTTCCTCTTGCATGGAAATTTTAACAATCTCTAGAGCCATTTCTTTTAATTCATCTCTCTTGCAATAATATTACCATCACCATTGGGATGAAGTACCATTACACAAACGGCCAACTGAAGAATGAGGAAGATGCTATGTGACTGGGAGTAGCGAGACATCTGACTTTCAAGTCCTCAGTACTGTAGACCCCATTGTGACCTGTGTTTTTGGACTATACCCCATGCTGTGACCTGTCAAGGCAATGCTTTTTAAGGAACTGCAAGGAAAAAAGAAAACTCAATTCCTTAGCCTTCCTCTGCAGAGCTCAGCACCGACAACTCCAAGATGATTAGCACAGAGCTTGCCTACAAAGTAAAGTCCACTCAAGTCAAGGGAAATATCTCAATTATTTGAAGAGGATTGCAGATTGGAGTTATAATTGAAGCTTACTTTCTCAGTGTTATCTCAAGGTGAAAGCTGACCACCAAACGTAGCAATCAGCAGCAGTGTCATTACCAACCACAACTATTTAAAACTATTGAAATACATTACTCCATGAAAGTAATTTCCTTCTGTTTCTTTTACCTTGGAGTGAAAATACTCAGGGAGGGTCTCTGCATTGTAATCCTGTGAAATTAGTTCAATTTCTCATAATAGTCATCTGACAGTTAAATTTTCATTTTACATTTTGCTTAAGTGTGAAGTAAGAACAATAATTCTCTCCAAACATAAATGCAAGCATTAAAGGACCCTGAAATAATATTTTTTTAAACATATATTTTCCTTCTAAAGAAAACACAAGATATTTGTGTCATATACACAGCTTTCACGAGCTATTACATATGCTTCACAAGAGACTAATTCAACAGACAGAAATGCAATGCAACAAATTTGATAAGTCAGATTTCAGGCATCTCAGATGGAAAACCTTCAGAAACCATTTGATTTACGTAGTGGCTCAGAAAGTATGCTGAGGACAAACCACCTTTCTAGTATGCCTGGGACACGGCCTATGCCACACAGACACACAGAAATCAGAGTCTTAAACCACATATTCAGGAATCAAAAGTGTTTATGTGCCACAAAATAACCTCTCAGCTGAGCCGGGCAGGACATGCCATCAGGGTCAAATAAAAGCAATTCTTTAACAAACCTCAGCTCAAAACACAGGAAATAAAGGGCTTTTATTATTACCGTTTGCTTTGTCACTAAAGGCAGTTATACGAAACCTAAATGATGTTGTGTCCCTGGAATGCCTGCTGACATAGCAAGCACAGGATGCACAAGTCCACATCTGACTCCATCTTTGATTGAAGTTGTATTTTCCTCCTTGTGGATTGATCCAAATGATACCATTACACATCCAATCTAATCTGTACACTCAGCATCAGCAAAAAGACTGTTTAGGTTATCAAAATCTATTCAGATATCCAAAAGTGGCTTGGCTACAACACAAGAATATTCAGAAGAAAGTCATCATTCAATATATCACAGGCACAGAAAGAACCACTGGATAAAAGAAAGCCTGACTCATTCAAATTAAAGCCAAGGTGCTAATTATTTAATGACCACAAGTAGAACTGCTGGCATAGGGTAACTAGGGTGTTTGTTAAAAAAAAAAAAAAAAGAAACAACAAAAAACACCAAAACACTTCTTTAGAGATTTAAGTACTGACTGAAGCAACATCTAGTAGTGATTGTGCAGGAGGAACTGTTTCTGCTTTAGAACAGGAAAATGAGTTTGTATTACCTGCCTGACATCAGCAGAGAAAGCTGTAGGATTCCCAGCAACGGTAATGGCCAGCAGTATGCAGAAGGTTAGAGCTGTATGTCCACTCACCTCAAAACCCATACATTTGGGTAACTGGAATAAGATCAATGCTTGTCTCTTATTTAAGCAACTCATTCTACTACTCTAAACAGAGATACCAACTTATTTCCTATCGACTGTAGAAAAAAAAAAAAAAAAAGAAAAAACTAGGAAGCACAGCAGAAATTCCATAGTTCCACACTGAAGAAGTCCTCAAAAGATAAGCTCTCTGAAATTACTCTTTGCCTTAAAACCAAAATAATTTCATCTGCTCTTAAAATACTGAGAAATTGTCTGCAGTTAAGTTACTGATCCTAATGAAACACTAGCAAAGCACAGCTAAAAATGCTCCTTCTGCTTCTGGGGCCTGGGGTCACAACCTCTAGGGCACACTGCTAACTCTTGGATAAGCCGAAGTTCAAAAATCTCATGCTTTGAAAAACCACAAAACAACGCTACAAAATGTAAGTAAATGCAGATAACCAGTTCTAAATTACCCAAAAAAAAAAAAAAGCACAATAGCTACAACCCAGTTTAAAAAAAAAAAAAAAAAAAAAAATTACTTACCCATCCTAAGAATGGATGTTCACCAAATGACTCACGAAGAGAGATCTCCATATAGAGATCCTTCCCTTCTCACAGCCAGCCCTTAAATGAGGCATAGGGAGAGTGGAACCTGGTTCCACCCCTTCTGGTCACTTAGGTGAATTGCTTTCACCTGTACTCCCAGGGCTGATTGTGTCCCTTCACCAGGTGTTCAATCATTGGTTCAGGCCGTGACTTAGCAATCCCCGCACACAAGAGTTTCCTGAACAAGGGTAGAATCTCACATGTGCAAAAAGGTTAGTGATATTTGAAACATTGGAATAGCGTAGTGTGAATGTGGAATTGTGAGCTCCTTTGAAAATCCAGCCTGCGTTTATCCACATTTTACCAGGATCTCATTGTCCAGTTAAGCACCTGCATTATTCATTCAAACCTCATGCATTATTATTATTATTTTTTTTTTTTTTAACATAGGAAAGCTGTTTCTAATTTGGTCCTCTGAGAACAGATTTATAGCAAGGCTCACAGATTTCAAAGTTTAAGGCAGAAGCAAAAGTTGAAATAAGGTGCAAAACAACAGAACTCATGGCCACTCATTAGCCCCAGCTTCACTCCCTTGAGGACCAACAGTTTTTCAGTTCTTCAAAAAATCTAACCTCACTGGAGAAGTGGAATTTAAACCCTGAATTTTGGAAAAATAACTGCAAGTGAGATGTGAGGATACTGACCAAGTCCCTTCAAGGAGGAGATGAAGAGAAAATATGTCTGGTCAATGAATGGAAACCCAGATTGAAAACACAAGGTTGCATGTGATCCATAACTGTGTGCAGCCTATTCGTTTTGTCAAGACTCCCAACTTCAACACTCATTCTTCCCCCCTCCCCAGTCTGCAATACCAAAGATCTCCTTCACAATGCAGCACTCATCTTATTTTGGCTGTTTCACAGCCTTACCCAGCTTCCAGCAACAATACACCACTAGTAATAATGAGAAGTGGGTGAAACTCCTTTCTAGCATTATTACTCATGCATAAGAACTTGAACTGTGCTTTCAAGAACTGTGGGTGTCAGTAAAAACTCCAGTCACAGTAATACAGCCAGATGGAAGCTGCAATGGGATGCTCAAGTGCTGAACTGTACTCATCTAAAAATAAAAAAATAAATAAAAAGACTGAGCAGGAATATTAAGAAATAGCTTTAGGAAGCTATCCAGATGCTGCAAAGGCTGTACTGATTTGTAGCAGCAGTTAGTTTGAAAATAACGAACTGAAATGCCAGTCCTGTCTGATGCCAGTGTTCTCCAAAAGTCCCTTATCCAATAGCTTCTTTTGGGCTTTTCACTTCTCTCGTAATAGCAGAAAACATTCTGGATAAAGCCACATAAACAAAATCCCTGACTAGCAGAGATTAAGAATTACTTTTTCTAAGCCTTGCAACCCTCCACACCCATTGCAAAGTATACCAAAAAGAAAAAAAAAAAAACACATTCCTTGCAATGACTGCTGCTGCTCATGAGAAACATCTTTCCTGATCACTGACGTGGCAGATATGCAGCTGACATCTGCTCAGCTGTTTAAGATTGCTTTGCTGACACACAAAATTGAGTTTCACTGTGAAATCAAGATGGTATCATTGGCTATTATAGTAAGTTGTTAAAAACCATGGTAATGCTTTTCCCTCTCTTACAGTCAAGTGGTTATCTTTGTGCACTTTTCCATCCCTCCCAGTCAGTAGTTGAAGTTTGTCTTCTTAACAGAACATCCATAGGAAAAGCATTTTTGTTATGTTTTTAAGCTGCTGCTGTTTTCAATAAAGCTAATTAACATCTTGCAGTAAAACAGCTCCCTGAGTCTCCTTAGGTTTCAAATGCAGCTGACCTATGCACAATAGGGTCTTCACTTTAGATTGAACACACTCATTAGTGTTTCCTAATAAATGAGATTACCATTCTGTTCGTTCGGCCTCCCAGAAGGTGCTGCAAGGAGGGGGGTGAAATTGGGACAAACATTTGATTTGTGTGCCGTACACCTATGCTACTTTCCTCCATTCAGCAACAATTAAAAGCTGGAAGAGGAGAAAGAAGTGAGCTGATTAGAGATTTGGGAATTTTCTGCTTAAAAATTAAACTGAACCATGGATGTAAGAGTGGTCAGCGTGGAGCCCCCACTGTATCCATATCCCAAGCACACTCTCGCCTTGGTGAGGCTGTTTTTTACTGTCAATTCTCTAGTGCCATGGGCCAAAATACTCTCAAAGAAGAGGAAAGCAGCTGGGAGGCCTTTTTCCATTACACCTACTCAAGGTTGTGCATAGACCATTGCTGCATTTGAAATGAGACGAAGGGGAATCAATTAAGCTGTCAGTTAATACAGAATTCAAACCTGTTTGCGCCTCTCAAAATGGAAGAGACATTGATGAGGCAAGATTTCTCATACTTAATTGTTGTTCTGCATAGTCAATACAATTAAACTCCTGAGCAAAGGAAACACCCCCACACTGTTTCCAAAGGTGCTAATCTTCTGCCTCGACAGATAACTCAAGTTAACAGAGAAATTAATGAGACCAAAGACAGCCTGTGCATTTTCAGATGAAACAGGAGCACAGAGACCCTTTGTGCTTCAGCAGCATGGGTTAGGGAATGAGCTTTTGCAATGGGAAAGTGAAGGTCAGAGCAAGAACATCTGAGGAAGACCAACCATAGTGCAACAGCTTACCTTTTCTATAAGGACCTCTGTAGCTCCAGAGAAAATATATGCAGGTCAAATGCTTAGGAGCTGTTCAGAAGAGAGAAAATGTTTTGAAAATCTTGGAAACCTTAAATAAAATAAAATATCAATAGTGAAATGTTCCAACAGCTCATCTGAGCAGTGTCTGTTCATTCTTTGCCAGAGTTTATGCTACCCCTCTGCTTTGGCCAAAAGCTGTTATTATCCAGATTTCTTATTTCTACAGGCTGCTCGGTTTGAAAAAGACCCTAACAAAAGATTTCACCTACACTCTCTGATCTGATGAAAATGAATATCCATTTTTCTAACCTAAACACCACCAGCATTTTTGTCACCCAAGAGCTTACCATCCAATCTCTGTACAATTAAACCAGAAAAGTGCTCATCGTGCCTTTTAGAAGCAGCAGATTACCCATAATCCCCTCCCAAAGAATTCAAACTCTTTTTTTTCCATTAGAAAAAAGCTTAATCGTGTCATATCTAAAAAGAGACTGCTTGAAGACCTGTCGAGCAGGATCAAAAGTAAATAAAATTAAACATCATCTTAAACTTCCTCAGTGACGAGAACAAAGCCTGCAACAAGGGGGTACCCAGCTTCTAAACTGCACTTCCCAAGTGGCCACTGATCTCAGATCAAATGTCTGGCCTCATTCCCTTCCGTGAAAGGCTTTGTGCTAAAGGAAGTTTTAGGTGATTTTGGAAGGTAGTAATGGCCTTTTGTAGGCTGTTGTAACCATTTAGTAGAGAAAAAAGGCAACTTCTAAGATGTTGCATTATATTTTTATGGACCCCGAGATCTTATTTGTTGTTCTAAATTTCCCAGGGATTGATAAATTAGATTTAAAAAGTTATTTTTTATTACTTAGAAGTCTTTATGTTGGCAGGACTAAAATCTGTTGTTCTCTTTAGTAGCATATGAATTTAGCTGTACTGCAATTCATGGATCTCTTCAGGTATGGAGAAGTGAAAAAGCAGAATTTGTTCATAGCTTGTGGCTTCTCTTGGAATTCAAACTAGTGTGAGCACCTCTCTTGCTTCAGGCTGCTATTGAGTTATGGGATGTGCTAGCTAAGGATTCAGCAGCTCATATATTTGTCAGAATTTACTTGTAGCATCTGCATTCAAAAATCCCTAGTAGTTTCATTAAATGTTGTAGTAAAAGCAGAAAGCAAGCTGAAGCTAAATAGAAAGGCTTATAATTATTATTATCTTTTCCATAAGGTATGTGGAAGTAGCTTGTTTATTTTTAACGTTAAAATAACGTTTAGATTGTATCCAATATATCTATTATATTTTATACTCTTGTTTGTTTTGGGAGACTTCATCTTGAATAATGGCTGATTATTTTTTTTTTTTATTTGAATTTGAAAAAATTGCTAAGTGAAGTCTTTAGGGCTCGGCTTATGTTCTCAAAGATACCCTGGCACTCACAGAATCAAACATTAATATCTTCAGCTTTCAGGCCTCAAAAATTAAGGCAGATGGTATCCTGAATTTGCACTGCTTAGCTTTCTAGCTAGAAGTGTGAAAGTCTCTTTTTGTACCACAGAGATTTACTATTACAACTGATAAAGAAACACAAGCACACAATTAGAGTTAGTTTTCACCAAAGGCTTCATAACAGCAATCTGCCTCCTATGTTCCTTATTGTTTAACAAGGCACCTGCTGAGAGTTTTTATGTGTAGAGGTTAGGTATATTTAGAAGGATGCTCTGATTTAAATACATGTTGTTTTTATGTGCTCTGCGCAATTATAAATGCAGAAGTGAGATATAAAAACACAGCTCCTTCTAAAGAACTAATATCTAGGCTTTAATTTACTTATTTAGCATCCCCAAATATACACACTTAATTAAAGCATCAGGGAAACCTCCTGCAGCCTGCATATAGGGATCTTCTATGTTTCTTCCCAAAATATGCATTCCTGCCTTTGAGATTAGTTTCTCAGCCAAAGAATGGAAGCAGCTTAGTCCTGCTGCTTTTACAGATCTAAGGGGAACTAATGACCAGCATGCTTTATTCTTCCTCCACAAGGAAGGAGGATGCTGCTGCTTCTCAGCTTGTTGCCCCTACAGCTTTGAAGAAATGGGGGAGCAGAGAAAGGCCTCCAGGAGCAGCAGCCACCTCCATTCCATGCCTGGAGCATTCAGAGCAGCAAAGGCTGTGAGAGGCACTCCTGCGAGCCAGTGCAGTGCATGGGCATATGCTGTCAGAAATGAGTGCTAATTGCCCTGGCAGCGACAGGCCAATAAAGCTGATTGGTTTTTAATTTCTTGGCGCTGAGAGTCCAGCTGCGTGCTGCACAAATGGAGCTATACTATTCAGGTATCACTCGGGCTGTTTAGCAATGCCAACGGCTCTGCTGCGTGGGGAGGTTTGCACCAGTACTCCCAATGTTCCTCCTTCCTACATCAGTGCCTCCCTGGTGATATCCCTGGAGATAGCATTTATTTTCCCTGGGAGCTGGGATCTTGTGGAGAATAGCAAGTTACTTCTCATTTCTATTTTTTCTTTCTGTGTTTGGCGATGCTTCGCTCAACTCTTTAGCTCATGATGTTTCAAGCCAAGCGTTTGCGCAGAAATTGGTGGATAAAGGAAATGTTATTTGGGAAACAGAGGGGGAAAAGCAAGTTTGGTTTGGGGGTGGGAAGCTGCTACTCACCATTCCAGTTATTGTAAGAACAGGGAAATATTCAGGAGACAGAGCTCAGAATGCACAGCCGGCAGTAAGTGAGGATGACAAACTGCAGTATTGTCTTTCTGTGAGATAAACAATAACACGGGCAAGTTGTCCTTCCATCTGTCTTCCTCCTAGTTTGTTAAAATATTGCAGGTGGGTAGAACAAAACATCCTGTCTGTGCAGCACTGTGCCCCGGGTTAGCATAATCCAATTCACTTTCTATAAATTTCCTAGAGAAATATATAGCTGGGTGTCTACAATCAACACCTACTTGGAGATTAGCTTAATTCTAAGTTATCATAAACTCTATCTCAGACTTACAGTGGGAGAAAGAGAAATTGAGTCACTTTAAGGCATTCAAATTTTTTCCAGGAATCTGAAAGTCACCTTTCTCTGCTGCACATTGAAACCTGAATGAATGGTGTAGGAAATAAAATATTTATTGTGCGGCTTTTCTTTCTTTCCATCCTTTCTCTGTTCTGCCAGCTAAAAAGCTCAACTCATGTATACATTATGCAGGCAGAAAAACACGAATTATGATTATTTGTATTGTTTGAACGAAGTCTAACATCCAGAATCTATTGTAGGAGAAAGCAGCTGGATGTATGGTAGCAGAAAGGACTGGAGATGGAGTGGTAGGGTAGGACAGCTAGCCAAGCTGGTCTGGCTTTGCCAGTACTGAGTGTTGTGGTAACCTGCCCAATACTGGAACAAGGGTTTTGTCTTCTCTTGACATGCAGCTTTGTTTAGTGAGCTTGTCTCTCAAAAATTTGTCAGATCTTTGAAATTAGTGATCCTAAGCTTATTCTCATTTAACTTACAGACAACTAAAAGCTTCATAAAAAGGCACGACTGTTAAGTTACCTTAACCCACAGTAAAATGGGCCACATGGAGATAACAGTATATACGTTCCTGCTGCTGTACTGCTTGCATACCCTCAGTATTAGTGCAGGTATTTCAGAGTTGTCAGAATACAGGTAAAAACCCATTGTTCTAAATGCAGGAGCTGCTCCTCTGCTCACTGTGAGGAGCTGCAGGGCCATGAGGAGCTGCAGGCTGCCGTGAGGCTTCCCCTCAGCCTCCTCTACTCCTGGCCTAACAAACTAAGGCACCTCAATCACTCCTCATATGTCAACAACGATGCTAACAAAGCTGCTGTTTGGAGTTTTGACATTTTGTTGGAAACTTAGAGGAATCACCAGAAAGCAAATTCTGCCAAGGTGATAATCAAAGCAATTTTAGACCAGAGCAACTGCATGTATGATTTTGTGTGCCCTAACTGAAAAAGTCAGACACTCTCTAGGAGTAGAGCAGATTTTCCAGCCTGTTGCAGTCTACGTGCACTGCAAGCTGAACTGCTGAATGTAACAGGAATATTTGAAATCTTTCGTACAAATAGTAGTAAAAAAGCCAGTTCTGCTGCTTGGCCACATCCCAAACTTAAATAAAAAAAACAACTCATCCATCTCCCGAGTCAGGAAGGGCTGTACTGGTTAGCTTCAACCTAAACCTTGGGAGTTTAATTTGGTTTTACAGTCCCTAGCAATATAATCAGGCTGAGGGCAGCCAAGGCAGTGGCTGGTTACGCAGGAAGGCTGCAGTTTATCTATGGAACCCATTTACTATGACATACCACAGAGTACCTCTGATCGTTCTCTGCTGATAACAGACCTGGAGGAAGCTCAGTGAACCTCTTCATCATTAATTTTCATTTTCTTTTAGTCTTATTCTTACTACCTTTATCTCATAACTCATATTGTATGTTTTGTACTATTCTGATGGGGTTTAACATTGCCACCTTTAAGGGGTTATTATTTTTCCCTTTCCTAGGCTCAGCTCTTTAGCAAAAGAAAGATTGATAAACAAAAGCACTTTCTTTTACCTTGTCATTCATATGATTTGCAAAGGTGGAAAGCTACCAATATCTTTGTTGACTGTGAGTGAAACTGCAATCAAAATCAATTGCACTCCTATATTTAATTTTTTGTTTGTTTTTGCGTTCCTTACTCAGAAGACAAATATTTGAAATCACTGGATATTTAGACTTAGCTGTTCTCTGATTTTCTCTGCTTCTCATATTTTTGTATTTGGCCTTACATGAAAATGGCATTCTTCTCACAGATATAACTTCTTCACCTCTCCTGAACTCTCATCCCCATCCATATTAATTTTGAATGCATGCTTATATTCACCAGATACTCTTTATGTCATCACTAACTTCGGCCCATCTGACAAACTTCTCTTTGGAAAAGCTGACAAATAAGATTACATGAACTTGATTAATTTGGTGAGTGGGAACAGATTTGCATTTACTTTGCAGTGGTGTGTTGGCTTTCCTTGCTCAGAGGCAGAGCCATTTCTTGTGCAAACCTCGGCCTGCTTTCATTCATAGTCTGTGATTAACAGATGTTTGGCAAGATGTTTAGCATCTGAAATGATCTGTCTTCTTGGATCCTTGCTGGTACTTCACGCTGCTTGTTTTTAGTTTGTTTTCGTTGTTGTTTTTATTTTATAGTTATGAAGAGAATAACTTCAGTGTCCCATTGTGAGTTTCTCATTACTCAAGCTGACAGTTTATACATAACAATATGGTTCTGAACAATGGTCCATCAGAGTTACCAAGAGCAGGAAGCAATTTAAGATGTACTGAGTAATGAAGAGCAAATGTACTCTCATCACCACAACTACGTGGAAGCTGCTCTCAAATTTTATGACAAATCTTTTGCAACAATCCAGCTGCTAAAGAAATATCTTGTAGAAGAACAGAAATAGAAAGATTTCATTCATCATCAGCATCTGTCTGATGGTCCTTTTCAATTTTTTTTCCCAGATTTAGCCAGCTAAAGGAATATAGTCCACATGCCAAGGTCAATAGTACATTTTTCCCCTGTAATAGCTAAACTAGAATCATTATGTTTGGTGCGGGTGAGCATCAGTCTCTGTCACACCAAACCAAGATTTTTTCTTATATCTCTATAGTAGATATACATAGTTCTGGTTCAAAGATGCTTAAGATGTAGAGTACGATTTTCCTTCTTCATCTTTTGTGTGAGGCCTTGGATGCTTGGGCAGATCTGTAATTTATCACAGGTATCACTTACATGTTTGTAAGATTTAAGGCCAGAGAAAAAATACATTGATCTCGTCTGTAGCTAAATCAATGCCATGCAGGCTTGAAGAACAGTAAGTCTCATTATTCTAATTATGCACTGGACGGATAAATTAGTAAACTAAGGAGCAGGATCTTTCCAGTTTATAAAAGGGCTATTAAAAGGACAATGGAGATGAGAACATGCAGATTGAGAGATATCAGATAAAACAGAACAGTCACAACTGGGGCTTATGTGCATACCTACTAAATACAATGTATTTAGAGCAACCCTTGTTACCAAATCAGATTAAATGTGCCATGATGTCTCAACTCTTGGTTTAACCAAGAACATCAGATATTTTTCAAAAAGCAACAATGGATGTCAATTGTGTAACTACTGTATTCTACCCTAGAATTTTAACAAAAATACTTCTTTTTTCTTTTCCCAATGTCTTGGTAGAAAAAGATAGGAAATATCGTTCAGAGCCTCTGTGCAAGCTCATCCTTGGTGTTTCTTGCTGTCATTTCTATTTGGTTTATAGGTTTTAAGTAGTAGAATAAAAAATCTCTGGACTTATGCTTTATTGGTATAATCCAATAAATAAATAAATAAATAAATAGCCCTAAAAACTGAAAGTGCCCCTTGAGATTCCCTGAGCCATTCACAACCTAAGTTAGACAGACAATGATTTATCCAAACCATCTGTAACTTTTATTTGAAAAACAAAGACAATTAAAAATAGGATGAGCCATTTTGGTCGTGAATTATTCTGATCAGGAATGTAACGAGATTTTAATTCCACCGCCTAAGTGAAATATCTCCTTGTATATCCGCTGAGTTTCATTACAGCTTCAGTTTTATTACCTCACTTTGAGAGATTGAATCCTTTTCTTGGAAATGCATTACTCTTCAGAAAGTGCACATAAAAATGAAATACAATAATAATAATTATTTTTTCTAGAGAGGGAAAAAATAACAGCAGAGAAGGAACCAACTTGTATATTTAAGATAACTAAACATTTATGTTATTATTTTGTTGAGATGCCCTTCATATTGCAGCAGCCTTTTGGAAAACTCTGCAAGAGTAGGGACTACAGTGTACCTCAGTGTTGTGCTGATAGCCCCTTCCCACCTCCTTGCTGGGCCTAGCATGATGGTCACTGCTTTGGTGAGTTCCCTGAAGGTAAAGACGACCAGCCAGAAGTCTAGAAATTTATAAATCCAGAATATTTTTTTGCATCAAGGGTAAAGATTAATGCTTCCAGATAGGTTTATCTTTTCAACAGTTCCAACAAAGTTTTAACCACGTTACTTATAGTTTAATAAAAAATTGCATCCTAGATCTCATCTGTCTGAAAAGGAATTTGCTCTTTTGAAATGTGGATGGAAGTAAAATTAGCGTCTTGGAAGGTAAAGGTTTATTTTTTAACCTCTTCTATTGCATTTATTCAGGAAGATGCAGCATGAGGCTCAAAACATAACTGAAAGAAAAGAAGAAAACACAAACAAAATGAAGACCAAACCCCCAGCTAAGGAATGAGATTTAAAGACAACAAACCAGAACATTCCTGAAGAATTCCTGCAGTGAAACCTGATGGGTGGATTTAAATGCAAAAGGCATACAATGAGACTCTAAAAATTAACGGCACCCTGTTGCCATGTGGATTTTCTGTTGTATGTCTAACAATATAGATGGAAAACAATGGGGAAAAAGGTGAAGTGATCCTTCTGCACGCTGCTAATGTTACTCACAGGACAAAACTCTCTGAGAATGAAAAAGGAGAATTCCTAACAGGAAGAAACAGATACACCTTTCTTCTATTAGTGCCAATGGAAAGTTATACGAATTGAATAATTTATAACAGCATATGTACTTGTCAAATGTGTGGTTGAAATTGAGGTTTCAGTATCAAGGAAGATTTGATTTTCACCTACTAATCATTTTTATTTAGATAATAGAACACCTAGAGGGGAATATAAAACCTCAAACTACAAGGTAATTTCCAAGACAGGTAACCCTGTATTTAAATTCATAGGAAATGAAAACAATGGATTATAGAATCACAGAATGGTTTGGGTTGGAAAGGACTTCAAAAATCATCCGATTCCACCCCTGTGCCCACCAGATCAGGCTGCCCAGGGCCCTGTGCAATCTGGCTTTGGGCAACTCCATGGATGCGGTATCCACAGCTCTCTGGGCAGACTGTGCATGTAAATGCACTTCTCATGGAGGCAAGTTATCTGAGGCACTGATGATATGTGTTGAAAATGTGATGCCTAGCTCAGGGAGTGGAGTCAGTCAAGCTTCAGTAGCATGAAACCCAGCAGGCAGCTAATTTATCCTGCCTCGACAGTGGGCTTGGCAGCATGCTCTAATCAGTCCTGCTGCATCTCCACTGCTTCATACTCAAACCTGTTGGTTTCAGATTTGCCTGAGATATGAAGAAGCCATACTTCAGAACACCTTGACTTCACTGTTATGTTTTTAAGCCATTTAAATACTTCTGAAAACGTTGCTCTCAGCTTCGTCTACAAGGCTCAGACAACACAAGGATATGGTGCTACTCACCAAAGCTCAGGTCAAGACAAACTGAAAGCATCAAGAGATCTTGTTCTGTTTCCTTGCAAAGCTTCATCCGATAAGCTGGATAACAGCACACCCCAGGGAGCTCCTGCAAGGTTTGAGTCAGTCTGGCCATGAGTCAAACTAGTGGGTGCAGAATGAGTAGTGCTTTCAAGCATGAGGCTGTCATTAAGCAATCTCTTCTGATTTAAAAGGTTAGCAAGCAAGCAGAAATAAATAAGAGGTTCTCTTTCACCTCTTGAGAACTCACACCACACAGTCCCTAACAGAAGTGTACATGTGTACACACACAAGCATGTGCAAAGTACAGAGATTTTTTATCACAGCTGAACAATCAGGCTTAAAGCAGACCTTATTGCGTTATTGTCTTAAGGATCAAAAAGAGTGTTATTCATTGTGACTTTAGTTTTTTGAACACCTAATTCTACCAATAAAATAACATAAATAATATCACTGGAGATGACGATAGCAAACTGGATATGTGAGAGAGCCTTCCCAAGAGCCAGAAAACTATGGAAAATATTGTCAGTAAATAAGAAACATGAAGTCTTCCAGTCAGACAGGAAAAACCTTTCACCCTCATTTGAGAATGAGCAGCTTTGCAGCTATTTTGTTGTTTCTTGCTCTCACACAGACACTGTTTGGTGCCTGATCTTATTAATACTGACAGTGGAAATCTTACACATATGTTTCCTGTCTTGGACGCCCTTTTCCCTACAAGGGTGGCAGGTCACCCCAGCAATAAAGCCTTTGATGAAAACATTGTTTAATACATTGTGATAAGTACATAAACAGCTTTTTTTTTTCTTCTTGGTACTGAGTGTTAAGCTGCTAACTGATTTTACATAGTAGTAATAGCTCTCACAGGGTGAGGGAGATGTCATGCAACATGAAACTTGCTCCATGAGAGAGGAGCAAGATTTTCTGACAGTTGCCATGGAACATTCCAACCCTAGACCATTTCTTTGGAGATGGTCTGGGAAAACCTTTCCTAAGGCTCTGCTGACTGTGAACCACAGGGCTTGCAACTAACTTTCCAAATCCTCCT
Organism: Meleagris gallopavo; assembly: GCF_905368555.1. NCBI lineage: Eukaryota > Metazoa > Chordata > Aves > Galliformes > Phasianidae > Meleagris > Meleagris gallopavo. The sequence goes on from NC_139418.1 coordinate 12,179,593, forward strand.
TGGAATCAATGCAAGTAGAAGCTGAAAATTGCTGTCTTGAGTTCGACCTTTGGAAGAATATGCCTAAAGAAATAGGCATTATGGACTTTTTATTTTGGAATGATTGCACTTGAATTTCCAAGAAGTGTCACCCAAACTGAGGACTTTTTAGCAGTAACATCACAGAGCTACTTTGTCTTTCACTTTTCTGCTTAACTGCCTGGTCTCGAGCATAGCTGCCTCAGCGCAGATGGCTTCTGGAAATACTGATCTGAGCCTTTCCCCCATTGCCTTACTCAGCTTATCTCCTTTTCTCCCTCAGACAGTTCTCAAGTAGACAATGCATCCTGACCACAAGGTTGTGCTAGCATTGCATTTCACTAGCATAACTGAGGCCAAATGCACCACCCCTGCACATCCTAATTGCAGCTGGGTCCACAAGTATGGCCAGCAGCTGGTACACCATGGGGAGAAAACCTTACAGATGGCCAGGGCTTAGGATGCTGCTTTCATTACTATTGAAGTTTTACTCTTTGTCAGGAAGCCCAGACTGATGCCAAGCCCACAGGCCAGTTCAAGATTGGCCTCATATCATGTGTCACAAGGGTAAACAAGGTTTGTCAAACTACAAGCCTAGGAGGTTTTAGGCAATTCCTAGAAGCCAGCAGCTCAGGTTTACACAGACAAAGCTCGGGATGCCAGCCAGCCCTGCCATCTGCACTGGGATGGTGCATGGCCAGCAGTTGTGTCCATGCTCTGCTGAGAAGCCCTTCTCACAGCTCCCACCCTGCCTGCAGCCTGGCACTGGTAACACACTGCTGCCCGTCTCCAAAATGGGAGCAGCAATTTCCTTTACGTATGTAGTTCAGAAAGCTCTCCTGCAGCTGTGTACTTGAGGTTTGCAGAAAGCTTTGACATGTCAAAAGCTGCTTATGCACCAAGCATTTGTGGTTTTGTGCTTATGAGGCCAAGTTCTGACAGTCACTTCTGAGATTTCACTCTGTTTTGTAAAGCCCACTTTGTGACCAAAAAAAAAAAAAAAAAAAAAAAGTAATAAAAATCCAAATTCTTAACACCTAATACTGCTACAAAGTAGACTTTGTTGTTGTTAAAAAGAAGGAAGACTTTTATCTGGTTGAAATGCAGAGCACAACCTGCTTCTAATTGTAGAAATAAATAACAGATGCATGCACTCTCCCCCCATATCGCTGTCCTTCTTATTTTCTAAATTAATGTATTTTACTTTCTTTAATGCAATCCATTCTGCTGACCTGCTCAGGTACAGGTCTCTGCTGGCAAAGCAAGCCCCACTGACAGCAAAGCTCCTGCCTTCAGAGCCATAAATCATCTCCCGCAAGTGCTTGGGTCTTGGTTCAGAAAGCAGGCAGTGAAAAAAAATAACAGCAGAAAAACATCTTGAGTGGCTTGAAGAAAAGAAAAAATTGCAAAATTATAATGATAAGAAAAATAAACTGAGCCAAAACAAGGATATTGAAAATTAATTCTCTTGCCCCTCTCTGCTGCAACACTGGGAATGCATTTTTTGGCTCGGCCATGGAAGTATTTCCTGTATGGAGGAGTCAGTCAGGTTGTGTAGAAATTAAGTGGCATTTTCTCAACGCTGCTAGAATCTACAGCCAAATTATATCCCTTCTGTAGATTAGTATTTATTTTTATTCGTGCAAATTTCTTGCCATGCCAAAGCAAAAGTTGCAGTAGCACTTCAAGATGGGATTTGGGGTTTTTCCTGCGTTACCCCCTGCCTTTCCCTCCTTCTCACTGTGTTTCCCACCGCTCCATCCGGCTGCGGCAGCACCCCGGGCATCGCTCCGTTCTCCCCGAGGAGCCCGGTGCTGTTCCGTGCGTTCCTGAGCGCCATCTGCTGCCGCTTTCCACGTTACAGCGGAGCTCCGATCAGCAAAGGGCGATTCCAGGGGGCACGGGAGCAAAGCCCTGTGTGCAGCAGCAGCACGGAGCCGGCAGGGCTGCATCCCATGGGCTCGCGTTTATGGGCGCTTTGTTTTTCTCAGTCCCAGCGCAGAATGCCGCAGCCACAGACCAGGCAGCAAAGAGCCACGCACAGGTATTAAATACCTGCCCCTCCACACCACACTCCCTTCTGGGAACTATTTGTGGGAAGCAAATAGAAATGGAAAGGTTTATTTCTTCATATACCTAAATTAAAAATCTTGGAAGCTTAAAGAGGGAACTGCTCGTGCAGCTTGAGAAGTGACAAAGCAAACAGATAACACAGAACATTATTTATATTCGAGGTTCTCAAAGATAGCTATCCCAAACACCTATCTATTTGCCTGTCTGCTTGTCTATCACCATTATATCTTGGGAATATATAGTCAACAACAGAACAGTTTATCATGCCTTCTCTCATCTTGTAATAATCTCAGTAATTTACTGGTGCTGTATATTAAAAAGTCTTTTCCTAGCACCATGCATTTGCATACATCCATCAGCCAGCTTGGAAACGTGGGATGGTAGAAGATTTAATACCACCAAAAAGGCTTAAGATAGGGATAAATGTTTTTGTAAGGATTGTTAATGCTGTCATGGCAAGGGTAAGGAGGCCAAAGACGTGTCCTAGGCATAATGACTGCCTGAAAGAAAAAAAAAAAAAAAACAGGAACATCACTGTCTGGGGAAGAGGAATATAATCTTATTTATGAGGGGTTTTAGGAAAACAAATATCTAATCATGCAGAACAGAATTTCACTCTAATCATTTTTAATCCATATACCAAATCAAGTTTCTTGAGCGATTTTCCCAATGCATACACAGCTTGAATCTCCAATTGGCACAAAGCTGAACATTTCTATGTCTCATCTGCCTGGACACTGGCCCAAATGAGAAATACGCATGCCTTGGAATAGCTGTTGAGCATACAGGAAGGGAATAGGGGATACCAGGAATCAGATTAGAAGAGAACATACCTGTGGATGGGACAAAAATACATTCAAGAAGCAGGGGAGGTTAAAAAAATAAATAATAATAATCATGTAGATGAATATTAAATACTGGTAATGATTAAATGATCATTAATAATTGGTAACGATTTGTGAATTACTTTTGTAGATTGGAAGTCTCTCACCTGCAGTTTGAATGCCCATTTCTCTTGGTGAGAAATAGCCATACTTAATCAAGAGTATTTCTCCTTATAGTAGCTCTGAGGACTCGGGAAACCAATAGAAAGCCAAAGCCACATAACAAACCTTGTGTGTATACCTCTACGTGATACTCAAAATCCCATCTAATCCTCCTTTTCAGCCACCCCCTTCCCCTCCCCGTTCCCCACAGCCAAGCACAAGCTATAAACCCAAATCCAGCTGAACCCAATTACATTAACTTAATTCAGACTTCAGACATTTTCCTGCAGCAAAGGCTGCGGGTCTTTGGGACAGGAAACGTCTTTTATTCTGTGTTTATTCCAGAGATGTCTAAAGCTCTGTGAATGTAAACAAGTAACAGTGGTTCTAAATATGTGCGTCTGTTGCTCTGTGCATTACCAAACTCGGAGTTCCAGTTGTTTGTTGGAGAGGGATCTGCAGAACATCCATGTTCTAATGAATTCCATTTTAGAAGACAGAACAGAGAAGTATATACGATGTTCTACTGTGTTCCATGAGAGCCTCCCAGAAGAAATACCTGCTGATTTTACTAAACTGATTCTTACGCTAGCAAGCAACAGAAGGAATTTAAAGGAATCTGAGCCTCCTTATCAATGAATTTAACATGATAAGCAACTACTTTTTCAATAAAATATTTACTTTTCCTACCAAAGCACTGAGAAAGATTTTGAATTACAATAAGAGCCTGCTGGTACTTCCACCCACTTCTGCAGTTTGTTCTGAAGCACAAGGGATGCGAGTGACTCGCCTGCAGAAACACTGAGCCTGGAGCTCAGCAGGAGTGAGAGGGACCTGAACTCTTTGCTCTATCTTTCTGATCACTCAGCTTTCCCCAGGGCATTGCCCAAGCACGTTAAGATTTAATTCCTTACTGAAGAGGAATAATTCAGATTGTTTCACTCACCAAAAGAAAAAGCGATAACAAAATTCTCGCTGTGGAAGTTGGAGTTTCTGCAGGGTTTAAAAGTACTTGGCTGATTTAGCCCCAAAGATCTAACCCATTGACTCTTGCTGCTGTATTATTTTTGTCACGGAAAATTCATGCCTCTAGTTGGCTTTGGCTTAGTAGATCACTGTTGAACTAGAACCCTTTTTTTTTTAACATGTCACTCCTCTCTTCGCTATCTGCAGTCCAATGTGTCTCAATTTCCATTTCAAATAAAGCTCAGATCTGTCTAATCCTTTGCTTCTTCAACATTTTCAAGGAACTGTAAATTCCACAATTTAATTAATGGGTCAAAGAGGCTGAGCCTTCTTCATGCAAAATAGAACCTTGCAGTGATTAATTAAAATTGCTATCATTGTTCCAACTTGCTAGATAGATGCGAGCATGGCATATTCTGCTAAGGACATTACAGAATGCAAAACAAAGTGAGTTAAATGCAAAGAAGTAAAGAGAGAAATGTTTAATACAAATGGCAGAACATCTGCTGCAGTATGCAGAGACCAGTTTTTAAAGGACAATGTCAAGTATCATCGTGTATATAAATTTGATCAGTCTTAAATCAGGAGTTCACTCTCCTATGCTGTGCTGGCAGGTGCCTGAATTTCAGATAGCTTTTAAATACACACCCCTTTACCCTTAAAATGGAGAGGGAACAAAAATAATATTTACTTAAACTCTTCAGAGTTACAGTGCTGCATACAGTCTCTGCTAGCTGCTGTAAATGCAGCTAAGTAATGAGAACTAATTTACAGAATGATGTTGGCATGCTTTGGCTATGCAGAAGACTGCAAGCAAATGAAACAATACTAACTCGAAATGCCATCAGATATACTAGGTAGAAATCTTTTAAAGCCTTGAAGAGACATCAATAATTTATCACTTTCTTTAGACCTTATTTATAAAACTTTAAGATGTTACACTACTGGAAAGAATAAAATCTTGAAGACAACCTGAAGCACATGTTGGTCTTTCCTAGCTCGTTTGCTTGATAGGAAAGGCAGTAAGTGCTTGGTTCTTTTAATGCAGGCAGTGGGCTGATTTTTTGAAAGCTTTTGTGGAGATGTAGCTCTGTAGTTACCACTATGGATTAGCTAATCTACGTTTAAATGGCTTCAGTTGTTGCCTTGATTCTCTGTACATGTCCTAGCCACAATATCACAGTGCCTCAAGCAGGATAAATGCATTATCTGTTTTCCTATCAAGATAAATTATCCATTTTCCAATCAAGGAGATGTTCAGTTTGCAGGCCAAAGCCTCAGCGGATGCTTGCACAGAGAAATGAAGCTGGAAGATTGTCCTACGACGTTCTCCCATCCAGTACGTGAGCAGTCAGCGTGCTTCCACCCTGTGTAACAGAGCGTTGTGCAGAGACCTTACAGTGCAGCAGGGATGAGACAGCTCAAGGTTGGGGGGAGATGGAAACGGAGCAGGGAGGAATGAGGGGAGCAGCAAAACGGAAGATATGAGTTACTCTTGCTTGAACAGATGTCATTTACCACGTGATTTAGCCTCTTTCTTTCTAGAAAAGAGACATTTCACTCTAAAAAAAAACTTCCCTCTGACTCCCAGTGAGAGGATTTCCCAGGAGAAACAGCAGGTAAAGTTCTGCAGTGAATGAAGTTGTTTCCCACTGTGCATTTTAGACATTGCAGCTGTTTCCCTTCTTTCATCCGCACGCACATGTCCTGCTGCTCCAGGTCCGCCCTTCCTTTAAAGTTTAAAAGCTGATCCCCAGGAGCTGACACTAATTAACCAGGTAAAGGCCACTGACAAACACCTCTTCCACTATGAATCCTGCACACGCTTTCCCCTTTCCACACTGCATTTAAATCTGAAATTAACCCCCCACGCTCCCCACCAGCACGAGCTCCAAACCTCCCTACAGCCGCTATCTGCTCAACACCAAACAGCACACCCCAAGCTTCCAGCTGACCACGGACTTTTGAAACTCAAGCCCTGCTCCAGACCACGGGCTCCATGCACTATATTTATCCCTCTGGATGCTGAGCCCCGGGCGGCAGCAGTGGGTGGCAGCCCTTGGCACGGCGCAGACAAAGCGCGGAGGCCGATTCCCTGCAGCAGCCGGCAGCAATTGCCATGACAACCAGCAAGCTGATTACTCAATTACAGCGTTCCTTTTAAAAAGCGACATAAAGCCAAGGGACAACACATCCTCGGCTTCCCATGGTGCTTGGTTTTCAAAGCACTGGGCTATGTTTAACTTTTTAATATACCTTGTGATTATGTTTGCCAACCTGACTCCGGATCTCTTCTTTTTTATTATTATTATTATTATTATTATTAATTTATCCCTGTGTTCTTTGAAACGTGGAGAAAGTAAAATGCCACTTAAAAGGCACATTTTTTTTTCTTGTTGCAGGAAAACATGCAGGGTAAGATGTTACTGGCATGGGAGGACTGTGACAGATGCACACTTGGGAGGGTGCCAGAGCCATGACCGATTTAGTGAAATGTGCCAAATCTGCTCCAGGAGAGCTCAGCCGAGCTCCTCATGCTACCTCCTCTAAAAGTGAGTTGTCTCTTCATGCTATGCATCATAGAATCGTTTGAGTTGAAAGGGGCACTTAAGGCCATCTGGTCCAACTCCCCTGCAATGAACAGGGACATCTACAGCTCCATCCATCCAGCTCAGAGCCCTTTTCATATCTAACATGCTCCTGTAGGTACCACCACACTCACTGTTCCCAGAGCCAATTTCTCATCCTTTTTCACAAGAGCAGATTACTGGACTTTTTTCTTTTTTTTTTTTTTAAACAACAAAAGAAGGGGGAAAAAAATGAGCATATACTTGTAGCACTGGGTTTCATTATTTTGATGAGATCAGTTCAGACCTGTGAGTGAACTGAGGAATTCCTTTGGTTTTCATAGGAATGTAAGTGCTGCTCCAGCACCTCGAGTCTAGCGTCAGGCATTCATCATGTCAGACAGGATAGAGGTGGACAGTAAGAAATACCCTGTATGAAGCAAAATAGACCAGCTAATGCCAGAGAGGGGAAAAAAGTTGTATAGGAATAGAAGGTAGCTTTCCTGCTGACCTTGCCTGGATTCGTAGGATCCCAGAATAATTAGGCTGACACAGGATGTCTACAGGTCATTGGGTCAAGCCCTGACTCAAAGCAGTTGTACCACACAAAGCTACTAGGTCTTTTCCAAACAGAAGGAAAAAAAAAATCAGGACAATTCATGGTCTTTTTCAGCCATGTCTGGTGTATTTCCATGGGCAGAAAAGCCCCTGGTTCTCTCTGCCCCCATGCAGGTTTAACTGCCCTCACTGCTCCCTTGTCGGGCACAGTAATGCTCTGCTGTAGTTCCACATCACAGGAACATCTCTGCATGAATTCTCATGGAGAATGAAACTGTCTTCCTACCTTCTGTAATTACCACTGGGGAGCCAGGGCGAAGCAGCTCTTGGATTTTAAATGAAGCTGTCCCAAAACACCAGTGTTGGTAACAGCCTTCATTCATGATTTAGTAAGACACGGGATTTTAAACCCAGAACTTGTAAAGGACTAGGTGCTGCTTGTTCTTTTCTGAGGTAGTGTCTTGGATTGCTAGAAAAGAAAAACACTTTTCCAAGTAGTTGTCACTTGTCTCTGAAGTTGCCAAGAAGCCCAGACCATAAATAGGCTGTGTGACTCTGCAGACAGATTAGCAGGATTAGTGTCACCATTCCAACAATTTCTTAACAGTCTTTCCTTTCTCCCCTCCCTGGTGCTTTCTCTGGGTTTGGATCAACTCTCTGACCACCATGAACTAAGGATTCACTTCCTAGGTCCGAAGAAGTCTCTATCTTCATCTTCACATTCTCAATAATAATGCTGTAGGAAAAGAAAAACCTGCAAACATGTTTGCTGAGCAGTGGTGTTGCATGGCATTCCAAGATGCTGATTTCTTACAATATTCACTCTGTTAATATATTTGATTACATTTAAAGGGATTCATCATTCAAAACTGCGTCACTTTCATTACTAAGCAGAGACAAAAATCTCCTTTCAGTCATGCATCAGTCCTTCCATTTCCCCTCTTACGTTTCTCTCTTATGGAAGAGAAAGTAGACTGTACCAAAATTTCTGGGTATGTGTGGCAATACAGTTCTAGGTCAGAAGTTTGTTCCCATGCTCTTTTTTTCCCCACTTTAGAGCAAGACCACATCTCCTGAGGCTGCTGCTGAAAAAGAGGTACTGTTTAAACCTCAGCCTTCTGGATTTCATAGTGCACTTCAAAGTTGGTCTCTGTATTGCTTGTCCTTCAGCAATCTCCACGAGATTCAGCTAAATGTATAGGGCATTTGAATTTAGCACTGGTTCCAGCCAGACTGATGGGAGGAGTGCAGTGCTGGTGAGTCACCTTCTCAGATTTCTCTCAAGAGGCCAAATGGGAAACGCTGAGACAAAAAATTCAGGCTGCTCTAACAAGCAAGGCTTATTCTTCTCTGCCAGTGCGATACTCCAGGGCTATATTAGCTCTTCTCTCCCTACCCAACTACAAACGCGTACCTTCCCCTAAGCACTTATTGCTGACCAGTGTCAAAGATGAGAATATTCTATTTACTGTGGGTACTGCTGGGGCACGGCTGAGGTCTGCAGAAAAAAAACTGAGAGCTCCTTTAGTCAACCAGAATGGAAAAATCTCCTCCATCCCTCCCAATGAGCAGAGCTATAACTTAAGATCCAACCCACTCAATGAATATTATGAAAGTCAGAGGGGCTATGACCCATTCCAATTCCCCAAACTCCTATTAAATTGGATTTGTGTAGACTATGAACAGCTAAAAAATGGTGAGGAGAATGGAAAACCAGAATAAATTAACTGCTTTTCTGTATTTATTTATTCATGCCATACTCCTTGTCAACATTTTTAAGCCAAATTGCAGCCCTCCTCAGTGAAATGATTGATTAGAAAGTGCCAGATTACTTCAGCATTATTTGCTTTGCAAGTTGCATGTGGTATTCTATTTCAAAGCTACAAAAGTATAATTTGATTCTTGAAACCATGGGAAAGAGTAGCTGAAGATATGGTTTTCCAATCATCTCATTTCAGCATGTGATGGAGTTGTCAACCTGGCGCTGTGCAAACGAGGGAGCTGGCCTGGAAGCCATCTGTGGGAGATGGTGCAAGATGTGACTTGCACAGGTGTTTGTCAGAAGGTGGGGACAAGCTCAGAACAGTGAATTGCTGCTTTCTGCTCCTTATTTAATGAGTCAGCTACCCATCCATGCACACAGTAGAAAGCGGAGGTAGAAGGGATCAGCAGGAATCTTATCTGAGCCATATTACAACCTATTTCCTGTGCCCACTCATTATAAGGGAGCAGAGGTGTCCTGTTCACATATGGGGATACGCTACTGAATGAATAGAGGAGGAGGACTGGACCTTGTCCCTTTGCCTTCTTTTCCTTAAAAATTGCTGAGAATCAGAATTTGGAAACCAAATCTCATTTACGATGGACAAGCACATATATATTCCAAAAGGCAGCTACATAAATAATGGATATGATCTGCAGCATTTCAAATGGACTGCGTATAACAGGGTGCTATCCTGTCTGCTTTCAGAGCCTCAGACACAGACAGGGACATTTTTCAAAGCTGTGGCAGCAAACTAAAGAGAATTCAGGCAGGGATATCTAAATTTCTGTTTGATATATGTTTACATCTTTATACATCGGAAGCACACTTTCTTTCAATTGGTTATAGAACAAGCACAGCCCTCAGATGTGATATATCATCTGTGAGGAGAGTAAGTTGTTTCTTCTCTCTTGCCCCTGCCTTCATTCTTTTTCTTCACCCTCAATGGTAGCTTCTTCTTGCAGTGTCAAGGCACCAAATTAAACAGAAGCATTCCTTCTTTTTCTCCTATCTCTATTTAGCTTGCAAATGATAATGATAAATCACTTGGGGGATCCATTTTGTGTGCAGTGGGGCTGTGCATTTGTAAGTTTTCTCAGTGCACCATTATTTTCTCTCATGGTCATAAAGCCACGCTACTGAGGACATCTCCTGGGGGTGATAAACTGTGATGCTGGATGAGATGAGCAGAGGCCTCAGCATTCATTTATTCTCTCTAGATTTTCTTTTATTTATGTATTTTTGAGAAACCTAAGTTTAGACAATGTAATAGACTAGAAAAATAATTGAGAAGAGGTTCCAACTATCCTTCCTGCCTCTAGGGACTCACAAGCCATTTCATTAGAGACATAGATGGTGAGGAAGTTTGTGCTGTTATCATTACTGTTTTCACTTTGAGATAACCATTACAAAGGCAGAATTCAAAGGAGAGAATAATATTCTGCTTTCACCTGTGATAGCATTGGAGTGAAATGGGACTTCCACCAGCCAATGCAGACAGGAGCCCCAGAGACTGAGCAGCTCACACAACGTACTGAATAGCTGACAATGCAACTTGCATCTTCTGAATGTGAGGACAGGCTATGCAGAGGTGATCAGGAGCAAGAAGCAATAGCAACAACAGATGGTCAAAAACATGGGTTGGCATCCAACACAGCATAGCACAGAGCTTCACCAGCCCTCTAAATAGAGAAGAGACACCCGAACCTTCTACTTTTCCATCCTCCTTCCAAACCTACCTCCCATTTCTTATTCCCTGAGCTCCAAAGCCCTTATCCTACAACAAATATACACTTTTCTAGTATAGAAAGTAGTCATTCTCTACTCCAGTTGATATCCAGTGCGGACTGGTATCTGGAGTCAGGCTTTCCTCTCCTAGCTTACCAAATGAATCAGCCAGCTAGCTTGTGTCAGTAGAACTCAGATGCTGAATTTCAATGCAACATCTAATCTATTGGATGACAAAAGACCAAACTGTTCAGCATTTTTTTTTCGGAACGATGATCAAGGAACAGTCATACACTCACCAAAACTGAGATTTGTCTTTACTATATACTTTATAATCAGTAAAGCAGAGCCAGTGGCTTATTTATTTTACCAAATATGACTTTACTCTTTCTTTTATTATATATATATATATACACACATATATATATATATACATATATATATACACACATATGTTTAATTGCTCTAATATATTTCAATGTTTTATGCATTTAATAGTTATTTTTATTTTAAAAGGATGAGATCACTATATAACATTCTCCGAATTTATATCGCCCCCATCCTTGTCCAGGTAAAGACTACACAGAATATCTAGCTGCAGAATGCCAGTAGTCTTGGTCTTCCATCATTTTTTCCCAATTCCAATGTTATCAGAACAAAGTAGAACCAGATCCCTGAAAGTCAGAAGATACTGCCCTGCTTTATTATGTGAATTTAGCTTTCTTTACTCATTACAAACATTGCCCTAGATATAAATTAGTGCTGTGGTATTTTATCTGCTCTTGTTAAATCACAATCAGTAGCAAATACCCTCTTTAAACCTGGCACAACAATTCCTGTCAAAGACAGCAGATATTTGCAAATACTCATCTCTGACCTGTGTAATTTTCTGTGGTTCAGTTCCCAAAACCATCCAAATCAACAGTCCCTCACAAGCTCTTCATTAGAGCTTCAGTAATTTCTGCAGCAAATAAAGAATCAACAGCAGCCACTCCTAATTAGCAGGCTTGAACATCTCTCTTCCAAGATGTCATATTTGTGCAAGGAAAAAAGTAAGAGGAATCGTCTTCATCTGTTCTTTAGGAACCTCACACATGTAACTATTATCTTAGGAGACTTACACATGGACCTGCTGCTTTGGCACGTCCTGCATAAACACAGCCTATTGTGGGTAGAGTAATTGAGACCTCAAGAATGCATCAACAGAGATTTACTTAAATTGATGTGAACACCTAGAAGTGAATGGATCTACAACCACCAAAACAAGGCCTCACCTCCACTGGGAGTATTGAGACTCCCAGTCTCTGAGAGTACTGAAACTAGTCTTGCCTTTTCTGTTGTTTTATTCTATTTTTGTTACATTTCAAGAATCCAAATAAAGATGGAGTAAAGCTGACAGTTCCAGTGAGATCCTCTGTTTTTCCACCCAGTTTTTAATATATAAAACTGAACTGAATCATTTCACCAAAATGTTTCATCTGTGTCAGCACTTCTGTTGGCTTGAGGTGGCACTATTAATGTATGGACATCCATCATGAATTTGTAACAGGAAGATACCCCAAGGAATAATCTAGAGATCTTCTCCCAGGGATGTTGTATTATGTAAGGTTTCTAGCTTATTCACATCTCAAACTAAGGCTGATCTTTCAGTCAGACACTTTCAGCTTCTGATAGGCTCTTTTTCCCCTACAGAGGTACTTTAGAGAGAGCTGGGAAAACAAGATTTTGAATGAAATAAATATGTAGTGCTTAAATATACTAAAACAACACGTTTTGCATCTTTGCCCCCTGCCTTCCACCGTGACCATCTGTTAACACAACAGTAGGATACAGAAGTTGAGTTCCACTTTTGCAAAGCTGTGATGAATTAGATTGCTGAAGTCATCACAGATTCTTATTGGTATCTTCTACAAGGAAGCCACCTCTCAGTTTGAGAGGAATAAGAAAGATGGTCATACACAAAGGGAGAGGGTCGAATAGGGAAAGAGCTTCTCTTTCTCAATGATAACTCCATTATATCTCCTCATTATACCAATTGCAGGTTTAACTAAAAATTTTCCCATCCTGCAAGCTCTAGAGAGACTGGGAATCTAATAAACAGATTGAATAATACCAAATGATGGAGGCAAAAGGTGAAATTACCACTTGGATATATTTATCCTTCAGCTAAACTGTACAGGATCAAGAGGTCACCCAGCAGAGATAATTGCAAATTAAGCTCAGAGGGGGAGACAGGCAGCCAGGCAAACATCCTTGTGTTGCATTGGTTGCCAATTGATTACAGCTTCAGCCCTTGATTAAACTTCAGAATGATTAACTCTTTAATTCTTATACACTTGCCAAAATGGACAAGAAAGAGGGGATACCAAAGTGAGGCCATTGCTTTCACCTTCAGGCGATCCTCAAAGCATGTGAAAAGTTTTCAGCTTTGTCATGGTCCTATTTATGGCTATTTCATTCATGTCAGTACTGGAGCAGAGTGATCTGAGGTGCTGAAGAGGAACCAAATAATGGGAGTTCTGTGTTGGTTCTGAAAAAGATTTGCTCTCACTGGAAAACACTTCATCTCTCCCTTCCTTCATCATCAGTAAAGTGACGATGAAAGACTGTTGTCTGCAAATGCCCCTTGATAGGGTACTTTGCTGCACATATCCATACACATAATAGCTTTGAGGCTCACAAGGACTTCTGAAACTTTCAAATTCAGCAGTCGATAATCATGTAACTGCTGTTAAATATGTGAAGTCATGGAGATACACTGTAGAAGTTTTGATTTAAAGATTTTTAAGACCTGAGAGTACAGCCAAGTTTGAAACTGCCTCAAAACATACACCACAGTTTAACCTTGGCAACAACTGGCTGGTAAGAAGGATGTAATTGCTAAACAATTTATTTAAATCAGAAACATTTCATACTTCTTTCTCTCCTGGTGCTTTTGTACAGATTCCTGGAAACATGAATGCAAGCTAAGTTAGACAATCATTGAGAACAAATATTCCATCACTTTTCACTTGCTTCTCTATCTGTCATCACAAAATATTTACTTATGTGAGATTATTGTAATCACCAGATGAAGTTCTAAGAAACTTTTCAGCTTTTTAAACTATAGAAAATATGAGCTTCCACCACAATATCTCCCAAAGCCATAGAGAGAGCATATTTTATCACAAACACACCTACCCCACGGCAGTTCCTTCATCATAATCAAAAAACAGTAATGCACAGAAATACATTATCCAGCTTTCTGAACTTCCTTAAGGAATCATTGCTGTCTTCCATAAGTTATAGTTTTCCATTACGATAAAGCAAAGTAGTAAAGTTTAAATGTTGCTTCCTCAATAGCAAAAGTGTGTTTCATTCACAGTGGGTTAATGTGTGCTTACAACTACATACTTAAATAGTCATTAGTAAGTTCTGGATAGCTTAATCATGTTCAAAGAACATCACAATGTGCAAAGAGCATCACTGTTATTAAGCAGACAAAAGCAGCAGCAATCCTCCTGGGAAAGTATTAAAAAGTGACCCCTGATCAAATGGTGACTCACAAGAAACCCCTGGGGACAGGGCCTGAAGGCAATGCAATCACCAGAGAGAGTTTGGGTGTATAACAAAGGGGTTGGGACAAATTAGCACCCTCCCCAGTGAAAGCTGTATTCATAGTGAAGATTTGCCATGTGAACTAGATCCCAGCCCCAAGGCAGCATAAGCTTCTTGGGAGATGGTTAGTCTCAATGACACTGAATGAGGAAAAGCTCTTAGACTCATCTCACCCATATGGCTTTTATCCTGAACCTCGTAAACTGCATTACTTACACTGGCCTGTCAGTGAGGTGATTTCAGGACAAATAGCAAATATCAGCATTTGGATGCAAAATCCTGTTTTATAACTTTTGATGTACAGCAGGACAACAGGCAGGAATGCCAGAACCTCCCAGGGTGCTGATTACCACTTCTAAGCAATGCAAAGCTCCTGATGTGGGGAGGCACACATCCAAGTGTAGCATCCACCAGTAGTACCCTTCAGTCCAAGGCTAGGAAAAGGGATTATGCTGAGGAGTGGTTCAGACCTTCAGATGGTGTGCACGCTGTCTGAAGCTGATACTCTTAATTGAATGGGCTTTGCAGTGATTTTGTAGTGCCAAACTCAGAACTATTGAAATCTCTAGAACATCATGACTTCTAATTCAATGCGATTTCCAACCACATCCCAAGGGAAGGGATTACCTGGTGGTATCTTCAGCTAGACAATTTCTTGGTACATGAGGAAAAAAAATGTGCCTTTTGGATGCAGAAAGTCCTAACGGACTCTGAAAACAATCTCTCTCTTCTGAGCAGAACTGTAACTATTCTCCTGCTGAAAACCAACACTGTGAACCAAAGATTTTCTTTCAAGGAGACTGATGTCCTTATTTAAGAAAACCGTGTAGAAAATTAAAGCGAAAGTAACTTTCGACAGAGGATAGGAAACAGTGAGGAATAAATCCAATTTGCTGACAATTGGTTGTTCAGTACCTGAATGAGATCAGAGCACGTCTGCACTGTATGATTCTCTGGGAAGCTCAGTACCAGTCCAGTACCAACCTCTGTTAATTAGGAATAGTTCCCTTCCCCTAAGAAGAGGGTGTAAACCTTCTCTTTAAACATGGGAGTTTGCTCTTGTGACATGCTGGCTGCTAAGGACACTTCCAGCATTGGGCTTGTGCTTTTGGAAGAATGCAAGGAGCAGAACCCATAGCCATGGAAGGACAAAAGGGCTCTCCATCCTTAGCATGAAGGCAGAAGGCAGCAAAACACCATGAGAGCATAGCACAGAGACTCTGTGACCCATAGCACAGACTGCACATCTTTGGTTTTCAGTACACAAGTAGGCATGTCTTGGTTGGTACATACACCAACCTTCTCCAACTGGGCCTTTATAAGGAGAACAAACAAACCAGAGGTCCTAAAATTCCAATTCTAACTGACAGCATCCTTTAGGTGAGTTTAGGGAAATATATCTCCATGCTTACGCGAGGAGGAGCAGTTCAGCCCTCTTGTTTCTTTCCCTCCTAGTGCAGACAAGCACTCAGCAATTTTGTATAATTTTGTGCCCTAATTACACCTTATTATTCTTTATTATTATCTTTATGAAAAACAGTGCTGCTGCAAGTCTGGAATCAGTATTCCTCCTACACTTCTCCTTAAGCTACTTTCTCTGCAGGCACACTGTTTCCCTTCCTCTTGCTCTGTTTTGCTCTCTCTGCTCTCTCTCTGCTATGCTAGTACCTTTGTTTCAGAGATATTTTTTTTTCCTGCCTAGCCAATACTGAACGAAACCCTCTGCTTGTCATGTCTTGTACTGAAAAGGAGAAATCTTCAGCAAAAATAAAAAGCAGTTGATCGTAACAGGGCAGGTGCAAATTCTCCTGACAGGGCCGTTGAATAAAAGCGAGGGGAAGAGAAGCCTTGCTATTTAACAAAGGATGATGCACTGTTAAGACTGTGCATGCAAACTATCCCTCTCCTTGTTGATATGAACGTGGGTTTGAAAGAGTATTAGTGTGGGAGAGACAGAGGCAAAGAGGGTTCTGTAACAACTCCGGCCAACAGGAAAAGTTGAGCTATAAAACAAGAATGTATTCTTATTTTTTTGTTTTATTAGAGGGATTTGCTTCTACAGCCTGGCTGTCACTGGTAGTTGAGCTATAAAGCTAATCCACGAAGCTAATTTAGGTACTTCTAGATGAGCAGGTCAATTGTTCCATCTGCAAGATACCACAGAGCTGCTGTTGTTTTTAAAGGAATGCAGCCAAGAGGTTGGGAAGCTTTGCTGTTTTGTCTGCCAAAACTGTGGCATAACAATAGCCCTGTGTCTTTGCAAAACATACATTAAGAAAGTTAGCAGCATCACTTTCACATTTCTCCCTTGCAGTTTCTTTGTCCCCTTTGCTCAATGTAAGTATAACCATCAGAAAATATACAGCCTTTCCTAGAGGGAGATCTGAGTAATTTTAAAGTGCTGCCCCAGAGGGAAGCTAGTAGCAAATATTGTATTTTTCTTTTTCAGACTTCAAATGCCCATCGACCCTCAGCAAAGTATCTTATTTAGCTTATTATTAATAATCTGGCTGTTAGCTTGAATTGCTAAATGAATCTGCAGAAAAATAATGCGTGTACTCCTGTTCTTCAATGTTTAGATTCATCCAAGCATTTAAAGACTGTCAAGCAAAATACACTGTATTCAAGGGAACATATTCATTGAAAGATTAAATTAGATACTGCAGTAAAGCTCCCCATTGCCGTGGAGAAGCTTTTCAAGCTAACAAATAAGTACAGCACTATTATAATGAGACCTAGAGGCATGTGATTTCAACTGAGTGCACATTTCTGCTATCTGTATGCATATACTTTTCTTCCCAGACATATGAAAGAGCAAATAGTGGTTTATATGGAACAGATTTGAATATTTTGGAAAGATTTTATAGTGTTTTGAAGATTCCCTACCAAAAGGTTTCCCTGACCTCTAACTTCAACTTCCTTTCCATCCCCTTTTCAAGCACTGAGAGGTTGAGGAGGTCGAGGAGGTTTGGCAAGTATTGGTGTCTTGGTATTCATTACAGACTAGAGTTCCAAACAGAGCCACTGGCAAAGATCTTCCCTTGTCCTGCTCAGAATATGGGTGGTTACGTGGTGATCAAAGTCCCAGCCGATTGCTCAAGACAATTCCTCTTCATTCTGTGAGGCCCAGGCAAGCCACAAGGTTGGACACCCATGCCCTAAACCCTTTGAAGCATTACTATCCTTAAAAGAATAAGGCCTCCTTTCTTGCCAACGTATCAGACCACAGACCAAAATCTACTAGAAAGCCAAAAGGAAAAAAGGCACAGATTTATGGCCAGTTGTAACAGTGCTGTCCAAGATATGAATCTAACTCTACTGTATTCTTCACACTTTCTTAATATCCAAGGTTTAAAATCTCCAAGTGCAGTTGAGCCCGGCACAATTACCCCTCTATTGGTATGTGGGATGTAGAAGAAGAAACAGCCTTAAATACTGTTATAGCACAGGGGATAACTGGTAAGAAATCCAGGAGCCAGAACACAGTACATTCAGCCATTCAACCATAGAGCATCAGCGAGAAAAGCATTCACATGGAAGTAAAAGCTTTCTGAGGCAGGGTTACATACTTATCCCATCCTACGTACACTACAAATGTCTTTGTGGAAAGTATCAAAGATGCTTTATAGTACAAGACGTTATGAAGATGGTTCTTTACCCAGCTGGATGCAGTGACTTACATGTAAGTGGAGAAGGTTGAATAACAACCACTGAATAATTTATTCAAGGAAACTCTCAAGTTTTTTCCTGTAGCCCTTGTTTGATGAATATCTGTGTAAGCACAGGGATTCCTTTGTGCCTGGCTGTTGCGCAGTAAGCAACCTACTTAGACATTTATTTAGAAACATGATAGCTATTAGTTTCAAGTCACTTAGGTCACTGGACCTGAGGTGAACTAGAACATTCATGGTGATAGAATACAGTAGATTAGACCTTGAAACCTATTTCTCACTTCATTCTTCTGTGAATTTGAATTTCTGGGTCTTCCTTGATGTCCCTAAGGTTTCCTTTTCATCCAAAAGAACATCCCCCTCAAAGGTTTTTCATGCTGCAGTCTTCCCTTCTTTTAACTGGGAAAAGACTATTGAAATTCACATCCCATTTATTTCAGCAGCCTTTATTATTTTAAGGCTGTCTCTCCCTCTGGGATGAATGGGGCCATATTTGACAAATCAAGGCTCGGGTACCAGGTGAGATTGTAACCACACGAGGACTGGCACGCATGGTGCCAAAATAGCACACAAATCATGGCAGAGCAGCAGAGCTGCTGCAGTCCCTGACAAGGAGGAATGAACAGAACCTGGCTGCTGAGGAGCATGGACCACCAAAGCACACTAAGGCTGTGCTCTGCCGTGCATCTGGAAAGAACAACTGCATTTATCTTTCTGCAGGATCAGGCATAGATGGTACAAGACACCTCAATCTGCACCTCCGTCATCTACAGCATCCCCAAAGCCTTCCTGTAATATCAGAACAAAACAAGACGAACCAATCACTGCCTGTAGCCACCTAATTGAAAGCTTCTGAGTCTGGCAAGCTCTATCATCCCAAATCTCTGGTGGAAACAGTATATTCCAAGCTTCCCCCAATTATAGCTACCAGCAGCACAAGCAGCAGCTCTTGCACTCGGACTTGGTCTTCCCACACACCCATTCCTTTCTGTTTTGTTGCCTCAGGAATGAGTTGCCTGGCAACAGGACTCTGCAGCTTTGGTAGACAAAAGCTATTATTTCTGTCACACAGATGTACTAATGTGATTATTGACTGGAGGTGGGGAGGGACAGGTCAGATTCCAGAGACTTGACAATTCCCAGGAAACCAGTTTTTAAGAGAGAAGGGCATAGATCCCAAAAGCAAAGGGATTCAAGGGGGAAGGGAGAAAGCAGGTAGCTGCTGGGTACAGCATAGATAAATGAGCCCATTTTTAATTTTTTTTTCAGAAAAACAATTTTGTTCCCCTCCCCCACCCCCCCAAAAAAAAAAAAAAAAAAAAAAGAAAAGACTTGCTTAATGGACTTTAACCTATGACATTTTACTGAGTTCCTCCTGAATTCCTGCAGAGGGCCTGGACACAGGCTGCCGCACATAGCTGACCCCAGTACTCAGTCAGGTCTCACGGAAAAACTGTGCTGGAATAGAGCCGGTAGCTCTGGAAATGCTGACAATCAAACCACCAGGTGAACAGCAGCTCCCAGGGCCTTGCACACGCTCTGTGAGTACCAGCTTTCTTGGCTAATCACTCTTACCGTGCTGACGAAGGTGCTTATTTCATCAATTTTATGCTGAGTTGGAACAACATCAAATAGCAAAAAGACAAATAAGTTTGTGAGGTTATACTGTTATTTTTGTGCCACCTGTCTTTCAACATTCACATGATGTTTACGTGTTGAGCAAAGAGACATGGCCATAACTTAGCAAGGATCACTTCCACTTTCTAAGTTACTGAGAGCTTGCAGGTTTAAATAGACAGATTTGGGTTTCCAGGTGGCTTTCAATTTAGTTTTTTTTTTTTTTTTTTTTCCTCCCCCCTGAAACCAAAGAAACCTGCCCTTCCTCTGAGTTTCTATGCCAGCTTGTATAGTGCTTTACTCTTCCCATCCGTGGGAAGAGCTTGTCCCTTTCGTCCAGGAGGGAGGAATGAAGTTCTTGTGACCGGCTGCAATGTTACACCTCCACATTTTACTGAGCAGAGCTTTCTCGATATTGCAGGAGCGTTTGATCACTCTCACAAGTCAAAGGGCATAAAATGGAGGATTTTAGCTGAATTCCTACATGGATTGGTTTCCTTTTTCAAACTTAAAGCCTTTGAACAAAAATCCACAGGACAAACTAGATGTATTACCTTGATGCAGAAGTCTCAGCCCTTTAGCCGTGTATTCACCCCAACTTGTATGGTCTGATGTCTAGCAAAGACTGTTTTGGGCTCTGTACAACTGAGGCTCACAATGGTCATTACCTACAGTTTCCTCCATCATTACTAGTTTTTAAACAAACAGATAAAGATATTAAAGTTCCCAAGCAAATATGAACAACAGAAAGCAGGTCTAGCTAAAATCAAACCCCATTATTAAAAACACGTGCTTGTTTCATTTTGGCGACTGCTTCTTAGCCTTAGCATCATTGCAGTGACAGTGCCCATTTTGCTGCAGTTTCTTCTGCTTGTTATTTTTCTAGCATGAGGTGCTCTGCTCAGCATAATGAGGCATGACAGACGCCAAAGGAAAAGCTCTCTTGGGGAAAAGGATGGCCCAGTAGTATTTTGCTGGCAAAATGGAATTGCAATGACTGGAGCATGAAATGCACTTTTCTGCTCTCTTCGGATGTGAATTAACAGAAGGGAGGTCAAGGTAGTAGTAACAAATGTCCTCTGGTCCATACCTGAAACTTAACTCAGGCCTGGAGCAAAATGTCAACTGAGCGTGGAAAACGGGGAGTGCGTGAGGGAGGGAAATAGTTTTTATGGAAAAAGTCAAAGGAAACAACCTGAATGTGTAGGAAATAGAGGTAGGTGAAACAATCATTTGGGGGGGGAGGAGGGAGGTGGAGAGATTTCAGTATTTGTCTCCGTTCCAGAACAGAATGAAAACTAGACCTTTAAAAGAGCCTGTGAAAAAAATAAATAAGAGGAGCATAACACAGCAGATTGCTGGGATATTCTTTTTGGCTGGTGTTTTGTTTCAGCTTTCCCTTCAGCACAGAGTGACTTTAAGAGATGAAAACCTTTTCACTTGGTTGTATAGGAAAAAAAAAAAAAAAAAAAAAAGCACCTTGCCTTGTCTTGAACCAAAATATTTTTCCTCCTGAACTTTCAGGTGGGACATGAAAATCAAAGTTCAGATAAAACCTCCTGAGCTGAGGTTTCCATCTGTGTATATATACACAATATATACACATGATGGAGCTGTGGGTATCCTTCTTCATTGCTTTGGGGTTGGACCAGATGGCCTTTAAGGGTCCCTTCCAACTCAAACAATTCTATTACTCTAAAATACATACCTAAAAGTGCAGAAGCTGAATGGAAATTAGGCATCTGTGGGTGTCACATACCACAAAGTACCCTGTATGGATGTTTTCAAACCTTAAAGAAGATCCCTGCTGTAACTGAACTTCAATCCAGAACAGGTTTTAATTTTCCCTTTTCCCAGAGAGCTGTAACTGAGGCCTGAGTGCTCAGTTCTGAAATAACCTCCAGATCAGTTACTGGGGTTTACAGTATTGTTTGTCTCTGGGAGTTGATAGGCAAAATGGAAAACAATAGAAGAGCTCTTTTAAAAATGAAAAGAAGATGGATTTTGGATAAGTTCGAAATTGAAAGCTGGAGCCTTAAGAGGCGAGTAGGAAACATGCCTGCCCTTAATGAAATATTTAAATAGAAGGATTGAACTCAGACCTGCTTCTATCCAGCAGCGAAAGAAGCTGAGAATCCCTGCTGAAGGGCTGCATCTGTTATAAAAATCATCTTCCAGCCATGGCTTCAGCTTCTTTTGCAAGAAATCAATTCCTTGGTGAAGCTACTTCTCACTTACAGTGTAAGATACAATAATAGACTGGGGGAAAAAATGCATTTTTGGCACCTTTTGGCTTAACCTACTTGAAAATGAACTTCTCCAGCTTCCAAAATGAGCAAACTTCTCTGCAGGAAGGGTTGCAAGGGGAAGTCAATCTGTTTGTAGAGCAGCGAAGAAGTGTGATAAATTCAGATCTCTAAATCTTCAACCTATTTCATGGTTCCCACTCGGGCAAACTTCTTATTCACTTTAATAACCATTGTGCTTTGATACGAATCGAGAACAGACCGCAGGATTTTTCCACACAGCCTAACAAATCCAAACAAATATTGATTAAAGCTGAAACGAAGCTAACAGGAACAGTAAAAGCTACTGCAAGCGATTCATTACACAACACTGTTTTTCCTCTGGCTGGTGCGCATGCAGACTCTGAACACTAGCCCTGAATTAGAGAAATTATTCTATTCAACAACTGAACAAGTTCTGGCTGATGCAAATACTTCTTACCAAAGGAACTGAGTCACAATTTCACAAATAAACCTTTTTCAAGCTTTAATTTCCTAAAAAAGGAAGGTCTGAGCACAGTTTGTATTAGCGCCATCTGGTGATTCCCCAACCCAATGGCAAAGCCAACCACGTTTCTACAGGGTGTTCCTGTACGTGCTGCCCCAGAACTTTCTGTGAGCATAAAACACGGGGTGATAATTTCAGCTTGAAAGGAATCCACTTACCGCAGAGAAATACGAGCAGCTTGGTTCTGTGTGTCATTAGTGCTCCCTCTGTCTTGCTCATCTCGAGATCTCAGTGCCTCTTCCTAGCGTAGAAATATCAGCACATTCTCTACAGAGGGGCTGTTAAAATTCTTGGCAGTATAGACTAGAAAGCAGACATGGAGTGGAATAATCCATTCCCATCCATACAGCACAGCAGAGCCTGGTTCCCAGTCCTCTTATCACCAAGGCGCCTTTGCTCAGCAATTTAATCTTTCTCCTGTGTTAATTCTGCACTAGTTTCCCTGTTTTGTTAATAAAAATCAAATGTCAGCCACACTGTGAGAAGAATATACTGAGAGATATCCTGCTATACAGCAGCCAGCCACGCTGTAGGTTTTATTTCATGGAGCCATCAGACAAGGCTGCAACAGCTGGATTCCTTCCCTCTGCTCTGTGCAGGTCATACCCCATGGCACCTCTCAGGGCGTGCAGGGAAGAAGAGAGGCAGAAACTGCAGTGACGGGAGAAAGGAGGCTGCCAGGCATGCCCTGCAAGCTCTCAGAAATGAGGGAGGTTATGCAATACGGTGTGCAGAGCTTGCCTCTAGGCAATGCATGCATACACTTCATTACATATGAAAACTTCAGCCATGAACATCATTGAAGAAGATGGACTTGTCTAGAATCAGGAAAAGGTACCTCAAACAGTAACTCAATTGCTTCTTGAAGAGAGTAAAATCCTCCTGGATTGGATCAAGGTAACATCCCACGCTGAAAGAAATGGAAGAGACCAACATGTCTACATTGAAAGCTTCCCTTTCACTTCCCTGCTTGGAAGAAATCCCCATTTGACATCTCCACACCAGGACAAGGCTGATAACCCTTGAAGAACTAAAGGACTCAAGGCTCTGGGTTATTTAGTGCCCTTTCTGCACGCCCTAACTTAACAACAGAAAGGCAAGCTATAGGAAGGCAGTTTCAACAAGCCCATCAGTGTGAAGAGCTGAACTGTCTAGACGCCTACCTAAGATCAGCACAAAACGCAGGATATGAAATTCAACAAGAGCTGGGCTTATAATAGAAACGTGGAGTAGCAGAAGTTCTGCGTGGATTTCAAGTGTAATTCAGCATATTTTGCCCTGCTGTGGCAGACACATTTTTTTTTACAAGTGTGTAACGCATCCTCTCTGTTCTTTTGCCATAAGCTTCTCTCCTACCAATTTTCTTCTTTTTTGTTCCACTATTCAGCAAAGCAGAGACATAAAGCATTGCCAGGGACGGTTTTGCAATTCCACATCTGAAGTTGTGAGATAAGATCAGCTTCACTTCAGGCACTGCCAACATCACGTGTATTTATTTATTTTTTAAATGATCCTGATGTGTCTGCATTGAATGCATATATTATTCTGTCCCTTGCATGGAGGACTTTAGCAACGATAAATCAGTATACGGTTGATGATGGAGATCCTGTAACATCTTACAACATGCTACTGGTTGTCAAGATGATTCCATCCCAGCCAGCTTCCCACACCAAAAGAAACAGAGCTCTCACACAGCAACGCACCCATCTCAAGTCAAGATCCATGTAAATCAGAAGTACAAAACCCCTTCTCTCCCTCCCTAAAAAACTCTCATTAAAAGAGAAATTAATTTTTCTTACCCATTATTCTGCTTTCTTATTTTTTCAAGCTTTGAGCGTGTCCCAAGAGTTTTTTTTTTTTCATTCTTAATTTAAATACACATCTTTAAATTATGTAATGCTTAATGTTTCATTAAGATAACTGGCATTGTTTTTAAAAGAGAATGGTGAACTCCTTTTAGAGGTTCAGAGTCAGAGGAAAAGATTCATATTAGTCCTTTTTAGGCTTTATTTTAATTATATGCGGATCATGGCTCCATTCTAGAGATACACAGAAACATTCTTCCCAAGTGCTTGATTATATTTAATAGACACACGCATCTCCTATCCAATAGCTGGACTGCATACCATAGTATATAGCGCTAATTGAAGGACTGATTTAGAAATTAAGTTTTCTTTAGTGTTTCTGTACTGGCTCATTTTTGTTACTATTCATTTACTTCCATATATGTAGTGCAGAAAGTTACTGCTAGATAAGAAACCTCTTTTCTCCTGAACAGAGCAACGTAAACATTTCAACACAAGTTATCCACTGTTGTAATGCTATAACGTGATGGAAAATACAGCAATAACAGTAGGGTGGCATAATCCTAGGCTACAGCAAATAAGAACAAGCCCAAATGCAGCAACCATGGACAAAGAAAGAAAGAAAAACTGCTTACTTTCAGAAGGCCTCAGGTAAGCAGCGACCTCCAGCAAGACAGCCTTACCTCCACTGCCAACTCTTAAATGAGGCCAAGGAAGGGGTGTCCTGGCTTCACCCCTTCCAGTCACTCAGGCACATTACATTGCATGCACCTGAGCTCCCCTTTGTTGGCCCTGCCTTCACACCAGGTGCTCAATCACTGCTTCAAGGTTGTGACTTGGCATTTCTGCTACAACTGTGCAGTTAAAGTTTCTCTGCTAAGCACGTCTATGAGTTGAGCTTGCAGATCCCTTGTGTGTGTGCACAGTCACGCACAATTAAGCTCTGTGAAACTCTGAGCATTCTCCGGACTAGATACATTTGCGAAACTGCATGGGGCTAATCATCATCATCATCATGAAAAGCACATTGCTGTTTCTAACTCACAAAAATACATTTTTACATATTGGTTTGTTAAACAATTTCTCCTCAGCTATTCTTTCTGGTTCCTTTAGTCTCCTTTCCTCAAACTTTCCCACTCTGACTGTTCTGCTGCTGCTGCTTACTTATCACTTGCTCATTTGTTGGTAGTTCTGCCATCACGAATCTCCAAACCAGCAGTGATGGTACTGTGTTTTGTTCCACCTCAAAACAAATCCCAGTGGCAACACCCTGATATTCATTGCTCAACAGAACTCTTAATTTTCCACCACCCTTCTCTGGGAGATGAGAATGATCCATGCCTGCACGACTTGCCCTTTAAGCGGGCGACATGCCTCCCAAGCCTTCCTTTATGGATCAAAAACATCAGAGAACTCTAAGAAGTGATAATGTTCCTCTTTAACGTGCCCCTAATGCAAAATCACTCTGAGGCAAAAGTATTCCTTCAGCTGTTATTCCAAGTGTTTTGCCATGGTGCTGTTGGGGAGGGTTCTCACTGGTGAATTCATCTCCATTTAAGCTCACAACATGCTGTGCTTAAGAATTAAAAAGAAAGTCTTTCTTAATCCAAGTGCATTTTGTGGCTTATGCTTGTTTTTAGCTGCTAGTCTCCAAGTGTTAATTCAAGAGAATGGTCCTTCCCAAAAGGGTGTAGGAAGGACACGAATAAATGCACACTTGCTGTTTGCAATGCTAAATGGTATTTCCCAAGGAGATGATTTGGTAACAGCACAGGGTCTCAGTTAATTGTCCCTGTCTCCTATAATAAAGAAACTCTTCTAATCTGGAGAGAAGCTCCCAGGTCCATAGCAGTAGCCATTCACATTGGTCATAATTGGGTGGAAGAGGGAGGCCAACGTAACTGTTCAGCAGTGCCATGAGGGCCCCATCCAATTTCACATAATAGCAGCCTGTAGAATCTGAACGACTGAATGTTGGCAAGTCTCATTTACATTTTAAATGAACCTGCTGATGCCTTTGGGCAATCTTGATGGTTAATAGCTGTATCAGTAAAACACGCCATTCTCTTCTCTCCTCTAAAACAAATAAACAAATACATCTGAGGCATCAAAGCATCTCTTCTCTAAGTAGAAGTTTTATCTATAGTATGAGGTCTGCATTTTAAAGGCGTTTGTAGTGCTTTAAAACACCTTTAATGTCCCTGATATAGACAGTGACACTAGAATTTTTTCTTTACTCATTATAAAACTAAAGTAAAACAGCACCACGTAAACAAACACAAAAATCCTTCACAAAAATCACAGATTCCTTGTCACAACCTCCATGGAGGACAACTACGTGCTGACATCCTCTTGCAGAAGAAATACAATTCAATGTCACAGCACTTTCCTTAATACCTCAGTAATCCCCAGTGCTGCTTAAAGAAGTAAACTGCACCAGTAATGGGAGGGGAACTGACTATTTAGCAGAAACTCGGTTTCTAAACAGGATCATCGTGAAGGGGATTTGACTACAAACACCCATCAGCTACATCAGTTGAGATGAGCAAGCAAAGCTTTGCGTGATTAAACCTTTCAGAGATGCCTTCACCAATTGACAGTGATTACCCAGACAGGTGGCTTGAAGGTATTTTTGTTTGCTGTTCATCCTCATGCTGCAGTTACCTTTGTAAATTGTGCTCATCCATCTTCCATGTGCCAAATTTCACCATACAGCCTCTCCACCTCCCAACTCCTGTTTCAAAGGCATGCGTACTGCAGAGAAGCTGTAGGGCAAATAAGTGTGGAACTGTCTTCTACTTCCTAATGTATTCCATGGTTATAGACAAGAAGGACTGGAGAACTGCTGAGTGAAGATAACAGAAAGCTTCTTGTTTTATTATTAATGCAACACTTATAGTAAGCTGTAGAAGAATGCTTTTGTGAATGAACTATTACAGATACACATACGGCTTCTCGCAGATATGGATATGGCTACAAATAGGCAGATGATGGAGCTATACATCTTGCAAAATCACCACTGCCTCCAGCTCCCTCAGGAAAGATGCAGACCTAGGTAACATAAAACAGTTACTGGCAGGCTGAATGGTATCAGAGAATGCAGAGGGAATTAAAGAAGTGGTGATGTTTCCTCTGAGATGTACAAGAGCAACAAAGTAGATAAAACGAATCCAAGCAAGTGACACGGATCTTCAGACCATTAGGTGCTAAGCAGCAGGACAAGGAAGTGCCATCTTGTCAACCAGTGTAAATGGTTCCTTTGAGGTACTGGGGTCTGTGGCCTGCCCCACTCCTTGTGTCAGCTCTGTGGAAACTTGCTGCTGCAGATGTCTCCCTTCAGGCATCTGAGGATGAAAGATTCTGAAAGATGTTCCCCTGAATTTCTAGTGTTGCACTCAAATTACTTTTCTAGCTTTTAGCACTCCAAAAGGCAAATGTCAGTGGAGCATTTTATCCAATAGTCACTGCAGAAGACTGATCTGACATCCTTTTAAATGTGTCCAAAGACCACATACAAGAGAGGGTTCTGCCTTATGGCAGAGACACACCACTGCTGTGTGTTGCTGAGATGAGAGGCTTTGGTCAGGCTGCACGACAGGAAACCAAGTGGGAAAATATTGGCTCCAGTTTCACTTGAGCCTCCCACAGCATATGGGTTGAACATTTTAATAAGTCTTCTGAGCAGATGAGCTAAATGTTTTAGACCACATAAGTGCTGATTAGAGAGGCCTTGTGTGTGTCCCCATGCTAACATGTCAACTTTGCCAAAGCAAGAAACACAAGGTTGCTGTAGTAACAGAATAAAAATGGCAAAAGAGAAATCAGTGAAGGCAAAAGAAAGGCTTTGAAAGAAGAAAACTCAAGTCCACCTTTTGGTTTCCAGTGTTCTGTGGAGACAGGGCGAAAAAGAATGGGAGCTCAGATGCAGGTCTTACAGGCTAAAATTTTTATAGGGCAAAAGATATGTTGCTAAGAAGCAAAGACAGACAATAACAAGAAGGGAGCTTTACAAGAGAACTGGTTCCACACAGTTGGGCAACTTATTTTCCTCAAAAATATATTATTTAATTGGAAGTGTCATCATGGGATCCTCACTAGCAGCCCAGAACATACTAACCTTGGAAAACAGCTGCAACAAGGGAAGGAAGAAACCATCTGTGTGATTACACATAGGGCAGCAACACACTACAGTGGGTTTATTAGAAATGGAGGTAACATGTAAAATGAATATCAATTTATAAGATGAAAAGAACATGATTTGCAAAAACATTGTGTGATATTGGTAACTGTAGCTGGTGCTTTGTGATTTAAGAGACCTTTTTTCATCCCTCCACATCATCTGCAGCATGCTCTCCCCAAGCACAGACTGACCCGGGTAAAACCACAGCTTTGCTTTTTCCAATTATTGCTGATCTGTAGAAGCTCAAGCACACCCACCCATGCATGTGAGGATGGTATGGCACTGAGATGCAGGCAGGAGCAGTCGTGGGGGTGGATGATGAGAGGACAGAGAACAAGCTATTACTCACTCACAAACCAGAGTCTTCATGGGGTGTGATATGAGAAAATAAAATCCTTGAGGAAGTGAAGGAATATTGAAAATAAACATTTTTTTCTTTGCTCTTATTTTTTACCCTCATGGGACATAAACAAACGAGGAACAAAAGCCCTCCCTGGAATATCAGCTAATACCAGAAAAAATGCATCAGAAAAGAGTGAGACCTGATGGAACGAACTCAACATTTAATGGAAAATTGTAAATTAACAACGTTCACTCCTGGGATTGCTGTGCTCACTGAGGCAAGAAAATGAAGACAGATTTTCCAAGAGGTTGGGTCAGCACCTCTACTGGCAAGCAAGAGGATTCCGAGGCCAAAATAAAGAGCATTTCTCTGGGTCACTGCACTCAGCTGGAGGGAGGCATCTCATGTCTGCTCCCTTGCAATCCACAACCTCGTCCCCTGAGGTCTGGAAGATCAGTGTCCCTTATCAGAAGGGGTGTTTTCTTCCCCAGTACTTCCTTTCTCTCTCAGTTCATTTCTTGATGAGGAAAGTGGAAATTAGAGGACACATTCATCTCAGTGATGCGGAAGGTGCGGAAATGTTCCTAGGAGTAGAGTATCACATGCATTTGCTAGCCTTGCTCTCAACAGCTAAAGCAGAGGCTTCCATCGCTTTTGCTATAGCAACCACTCCACGTACTTCAGTTAAACTTCATTTAACTTCTTTTCCTCTGATGATATTCAGCAGGATTTGCCCTTCCCATGGTCAAAAAACCTGCAGCAGCCACTCTGAATTCTGCCTGCATGAACAGAAATTGAAGGCTAAGCCAGCCAAGCCGCTTTGACAGTACAAACTGCCTAAATTAAAACATCTGCAATGTCTATACCTAGGCAAATAAATCCAAATTAATTCAATTCCTCTTACAGAGGAAGGTTTGTTTATTCATTACACAGAGCAAAACTGAGAGTCATTTTGTAAAGACCTGGGCTGATGTTGGCCTTTGACACTGCAGCGTGAAACTGACAGCCCGCGTTCAGAGCAAGCTACGGAATCTCACTCTTCCATCTTCTGAACAAACAGAGGAGAAAAGAGGGATCCATTTTGAGCTCTGCCTTTCTTTTTGTTGGGGGAGAGATGAGTCATCAAGCAACCTTCTGCAGAGTTCATCTTCTCCACCCTTCTTCTGGAGGAGCCTCTCTACATTTCTGAAGACAATAACTGCACTTGAAGCTTGGACACATGTTAACTCCTCATTCCCTGCTTGGGTGAGCCCCATGGTCAATCTCCTTTGTCAGTCATTCCCAATCAATGGGTGGTCAATGATATTAGCAGGACAGTATCTCCAATTCTTGATGTCACTGAATTAGGTGCCTGTCATCCAAATTTGGACTTGATCCTTTGGAGCCATTTTATCTGGGAAAGAGCGTAAAATCTTACCCTGAAGCTGGTGAAACAGGAAGAAAAACTAGTCTCTATTTTCTTATAGTTATGAGCTTCTGAGTCCCGCTGGCAACTTTCAAAGTACGGACTAAAAGTATTTCTGTTCATTTCCTTATAACCATCTGCATTTGTTTCCTGCTTTGTTGCTAATGAATCTGTTTGTACTATTCATACATTTGAACTGTCACAAACTTTAAACTGATCCAAATTACTTCACAACAAATGGGGAGTACCCTGGGGAAACCAGGGTAGTTCAGATGCACATCTAACTCCTAAAATCTTTCTCCCCAGTGAAATCTCTCTCCCTTGGAGGGGATACAGTGAGTGCATGCAGGCAGCTGGAAATCTAAGTACCGGGCTCTTTGCAGTGTCTAGATTCAGTCTGTTTTACTCTTTTACCTCATCAGTGCTATAGCCCGCTCCTGCACTGGATTTTACCCATTGGTAAACAGATTTGCCCAGGGCTGCAGATTGCCTTGAAGCCTTTGGCTTCATGATGTTTGTAAAGAGAGACAGATAAACCAAGGTGGAACTGGGTATATATACACACACAAATCATTCCTACAACTTTGCTCACACCATGAGCATTGTACATGCACAACCCTAGCTACCGCTGAGATATTGAGATTCAGTGGCCTAAGCAAGCCACTCCAAATGGTACAGAAATCACAGGAGACAGGAATAGTCTGTGCAGGTGCTGGTGCAATTTTCTTCCACATGACTTTTCCAGTGCGGAAGGGCTTCTGGTATTCCAGCTCTGGATTCTGAGCAGACACAGTGTCATCTAGAGGAAAAAGCATGGCTGTGCACATTGAGATATAAAGGGAAAATATTTTTATGGGAATAAACGTCATGAAAGAAACCGGTGCTCCTGCTGATACAAACTGCAGTTTTCCCTCCCTCGTTATCTTTCTGGCTTGTGCTGTGTGTATGTGTTCATGGGGCATGACATGAAGGTCTCTTGAGAAACTCCTTTGTGATAAATCATAAAGAACATCTCACTGATCTGGGTCACTTCTGTCTTTCTATTATCCCCTCCTTATTTCCCTTCTCTTGAGCACGACAGGCTAACAATAACTTTTGATACTTCAGTGCCCAGTTTGAAATGCTGTAGAAATAGCTTGGATGGTGAATTATTTCTTTGTAATTGGAGACGAGAGCTAGCAGGAAACCTGAAGGAAGATGATTGGCTTGCATTCAGGTTCTCCTTCTAAAGGCCCTACTATTTCCTTGCTTCTACTGTACAGGAAGGAGGCAAGCTGTTACTTCTAGTTCTTGAGCATAATAGGATTTGGAAGAAATGTGTTGAGTTTATATTAACCCTCCTGTATTGAAAATGTTAGCATAGTTAACTCGGTTCTATACCTTTTCAAGATGCAATAGATAAACGAAGCATTGAGTAGTTCACTGCATGGGAGGTTTTTCAATACTGCTTTAGAATAAAAGAAGTTTGGCATGTCAAGTAGTACAGAACACTGTGCTGGTGTTGGACAAAGTTTCCCCTCATGTGTCCCTGCTGTGCAACCTCCTCTGCTGCTGGGGCGTTAATGTAATTTGTCTCCAGGGACAGAAATACTTGCTGTATAAGGCACCTAGGTAACACTCTGGCATTTATACTTCCTAACGAGACACTCTAGGAGAGCATTAAGCATAGTGGTCCTGGGGTTGGCTGCTTGATTGCATGCTAGGATTTCATGCACGTAGGAGGGGGAAATGAAGAGCAACAATAACACAGCTTTACAATACGCACTTCAGTTAAAGGAAATCTAAAAGAAGTTCCAAAAAGGCAGGCATGTGGGAGAAGCAGTGACACAAGCCTAGCAGGAGAGGTGATCTGAGTTTGAAGTAAATTCTGCTCTGGTCTTGGAAGATAAGAATCCATGAGCAGGAATAGCTTTGCATGAGTGACTTCTTCCAGAAGAAGTGCAGCTGTCAAACTCATTTTGAGAGCCTTTCCTCAGACACAAACAGCTGCCTCCAGGCTTTGGAAACAGCATGTTATTTAGTCAGTACTGGATGGGAAAAATAGTGGTTTTAAAAAGCCTCTGCTGAAAATAAGTTGTGTGAACCATGCCCAACAACCGGTGTTGAAGTCTTGGGACACAGTGGAATCACAAGAAGCATACAAAGATCACAAGAATTGCACTTGGTTTAAGAACAACAATGAAGAATGTGGCTCTACTGGCACAAACTAAACCAAAAATAATCTAGGATATCCTTGACACAAACAGTCAGCTTGGGTTACAGCTTCATGAACTCTGTTACAGTCCATGGGAGCTCTCAGAGCCTTCTGTACCTGGTACGTCCATTCATTTTTTCCAGTACCATCTAACCATATAGCCACCTCTATCCTTAACATCCACTAATGACTTGAAAGAATAATCATATAATCTTAATTATGCAGGTGATAATTAATATGCATGTGATAATTAATAACTGAACAATTCTGTGCAGTGGGCAACGTGCAGCAACTCCAGCAAGCATGGCTGATTTTTTGCTTACCAGCACATTCCTATGACACAGTAGTTCAGAGAAAAGGAGAGACCTGGAGAAGAGAGAGGCACATTTGTTCAAATCCCAACCCTCAGAGACTGCGGTAGACATGAGGGTACTTCAGTTGTTATCATGAAGGAGGCAAAATACATATATCTTATAATCAAATATAATAATGTTCTAGGGTTGGTCTGTTCCCTTGTAAGTACAGCAATTCCAAAATGACTTACTAACAACAAGCTAATCAATAGTAGCTTGGGCATTATGCTTAGCATATGGGAAACTTCACATTTTGGGAAAGGGAAAAAAGTAGAGAGAAGTTCCATAAAGTCATGTCCTCCACTAACACCGGACAGGCTGCACATCAAATTCTCTGCTTGTATGCTAATCACCCCCATTTATTAAGCAGTAGGAGTTGATTAAACAAGAGTCACTCAGTCTGATGATGGAAGCTGTGTTAAGTTCCAAAGCAGATCAAATTAGATGCTGGATAAGTAGATGCATATATTAACATCAGCCTAACCCTTTCTTTTGTAAAGATCCAGGCAACATCTTTTTGGGTACAGCCCAATCAGCATTTTAATCATGCTCTCACATGAATTGTTCAGCCTTGTCTCTGATACTGCAGGTCTGTGTCTACAGAGCAGAAGTTGACCAGATTAAAAATAAAAATACAAACATATTGCAGACAGGCACAAAGCTTGATAAGCAGGTTGTCCCTTCCAAATCAACCTGGTTAGAGCAACATTTTGTGTTGGTGCCTAACTTAGGAGACATTGGGATCCAAATCTGATGACCTGGAGATTAGATGTGTTCCATCTCCTGAGTCACCCAAAAATCTATGTCTGAATAAGGAATCAGTATTGCTGTGCTTCAGAGCACAATGTCATCAAACCTTGCAGCGTCATTTCAGGTCTAAGGGTTAAAAAAACCTTTTGTGCTATTTCAAGTACTATTAGGTAACCCATAAGTCATATTTGCCAGTGTTTTCTGTATTATTTGTGATGTACTGAATAATCAGGGAGCCTACTGAAGTCTAAGGAGGCTGCATCTCTTCTGCACCTTAGAAAAGAAAAGGAAATGTTTCTACTGCTTTTTTCATAGATGGCCACATCAGCGTTTGGTGCTTAGTAGGAGTGTGAACTTTCTGGTGTGCATTTCTCACAAGAAAATGGATAGAATCATAGAATCACCAAAGCTGGAAAAGACCTCCAAGATCATCCAGTCCAACCATCCACCTACCACCACCATTTCCTCACTAAAACATGTCCCTTAGTACAACACAAAGGAAACACAGAGAAGAATAGAAAGATTTGCCTTTGCTAAGACTGTTTGATTATTATTATTTCTGATATGAAAATATCTGTGTGCATTCGAGTTCACCCTCCATTTATGTTGAGTTAGCCAGTCAATCTCTAGTAACAGCGCAGTGTTGTGTAGCATTGAGTCCCCATACAGAGAGAGGGTTAAAAAAAAAAAAAAAAAGCAACACCAAAAAAGAAAAGAGACAAGTTATTGGCGTGCTCAAGGAACAAAGAAGGGGGAAGAAAAGAGAGCAATTATAAAGCTTTATCATTTCCTTCCTGCAGAAGAAATTCAAATGCACTCTGCCCTATCAGTCTTAGGCAGACAGATGCCTTCAGACTAGAAAAGCTCAATAATACGGCATTATTATTATTACTTCTTTAGAGAGGATAACATTTCTACTATTAAGATCACTTGCTTTGTCCTGGCTCATCGTTAACAACCTACTTTATCATCATCAGTAACCCAAGTAGAAAAGCTCTCACTGGATATGGTAATCAAGAAATGATTTACAGCCAGAGCTGAGCCTGGCTGCCATTATGGGAATCTCCGTTGCCTGGAGATGAGAAGTGACTTCCAAGCTGTTCACTCTTTCTCCTTTAAAAGTTGGTTAGGCACAGACCAGCACCACCTCTCCTGTTCATATATATCTGAATCTCTCATACTGCAAAATAAGCCTGTGTAATGCGTCTAACATGAAACTATGAAAATCCAGTCGATGAATTTCTGTTGCCAGACTGCAAACAGCTGATGCAGTCAGTGATTCTCAACTGCTACCAAGAGCTGGAAAAACATCATCCGGGAAGCAAAAAGAATGCATCACTGCCCCAGGTCTAAATACCACACAGATCGATTGCTGATTGATTGCTGGCCCCTCACACAGCTCAGGTCACTTGGCCATCATGTGCTCATCGTGCAGAGGATGGCAAACTGCTTCTGCTCAGTGAAGATACAGCCAAAGTTTGGAGCCCAGCTTTTCATATAGTATTTGTGCACTCCCTGTTTCTATTAGAGTCATACTGCGGAAGTGGACTTCAGAGGAAATAAAAAAGCTGGTGAAAGCATCCTTCCAGATGTGTTTGGTAGTCAAAAGATATTTGGTCTCTCAAACACAGCATGTGTTTTATTAATCTGTACCCGAACAAATGTGAACTGCTGTAGTGAAATAGATTGGACAAAAGGAATCAAGTTTTTGTACACATTTGCAAGAGAATTCTGAAGACTTTGAATGAAAAGAAGCATCCATGAGAGGTAGTTCTACTTCCTGGATTTTGCCAGGCATAATATCTACATGTGCTCATCTTCCAGCAGAAACACTTCCCTGGACAGTAGGCATTAGCAGTATTAGGAAGGAGTAAATCCATCCACATGGCTGTTGTGTCAACCATATCTCAACTACATCACAGCCCTTGGCCAGCCCCAGAATGATGCCCTTCCCTTGGCAGAGAAAACCAACACATGCCAAAATACCCCCTGAAGTTGGGTTTTTACCTTGGTTTCTACTGCAACTGGAGCGGAATCTGAGACTGAGGTTCCTGACGTACCTTCCACCAGAACATGAATCTGTCCACTTGTAGTCTGCATTCCTGAGCCAACACACCTTCTACATTCACACCCTCTGAACATTCAGGTCTGCTCTAGACACGGCCCTCTAGATTTATGCTTACAAGAATCCCTAGAATAGAATCCCTACTGCTTCCTTTCTATGCTTGCAGCAGAAGTCACACAGCTTTCTGGTGTGATGTTCCTGAACACCTCAAGAGTCTGCTCTGAAAATGAGAGAAATGGATGCTCTTCACAACATTTTAGCATGACTATTTGTGTTCTGAAATGAGAGTAGCATCAGCAGCCTCTTATTTTTATAAAGGTCAGAGAAGGTGCAACAGTGATTTCTATGGAAAGAGAGAAAAAGAGTTTGGGTTACTTCTTGGCATGAGATGATTATTTGAACCATAACATAACACAGCCGAAACTCTTCCCATGCTGCAAATGAAGGAAAAATGTTGCTATCTAGTGGTGACTAATAGACCTCTGAAATGCTATTCCATTAGTCATTGAGGCCAGGGCAGGGACAAGCCACAAAAAGCCCTCAGTGAAACGGCTACAAAATCATTCCTGGGGCTGTTAGAGGGGAGCTGTAGTATGAGTTACTCCATTTGTTCCTGCAAGCCTTTATTTCACACCATCACTAGATAGGCATTTTCTAAAACACTAAACAAAGTCATTGTTCATAATTGCTCATTAGGAGCTGTTACAGCTCTTTGAGTCCAGTCAGCATTTATGAGCCCATCTTTAAACCCTGGCATTAGTAGGTGTATTTATTACATATTAATTAGTGCATGTGCACACTTCTGAGTTTGCTGAGTATCTCCCGCTGAGAATATTTGACTTCTAGAAAAGCTGCTCATCTCAGGCACAGACATCCCCCAGTAAGCAGATTCCCACTGGGCAAAGCTCATTAATTAATGAGAAACTCTGAATTAGCATTTTGAAGCTGGGCATGGAAGTGACCAGCTATGAGCAGCTGAATGAAAATTAAACCAGACAGTCTCATAGCAGCAGGACACCGCTGCTTGCTCTCCCTGCTGACTTCTTTACTCCCCGTGAGGATATTCAGCTTCAGCAGAATCTG
Source organism: Meleagris gallopavo (assembly GCF_905368555.1). Taxonomy (NCBI): domain Eukaryota; kingdom Metazoa; phylum Chordata; class Aves; order Galliformes; family Phasianidae; genus Meleagris; species Meleagris gallopavo. Next base: position 12,216,107 of record NC_139418.1, read on the forward strand.
TCAGGTGTTTCTTTATATTGCTCAAGAAACTTCTTGTATGAACAGTGGAGAAAGGGGAATTTGGCAATTCAAGGAAATGACTGTGTCAGAGGTGGCTGGAAAACGCTGTCAGTCTAAAGGCTGTTAGCCTGAAGACCTCAAGAAGATGGTAAGCTCCTTAATGGGTGCAGTCTTACAGAGGGTAATGTTATAGAAGTGCTCACAAGGAACGTGTATAGTGTCAATTAAGCTTTTCTAAGGGATAAAATGAAGGCAGAGTTGGCAGCAAAATGGACCTACCACACAGTACCTGAAGCACGGGTTTAGAAAGATGGATGTCCCATGGCAATCAATGGAGAGAAGTTCTGAGAGCTCCTCACAAGCTACAACTGAGCCTCCTTGCAGTGACTGTAGTGAGGTTTTTTTTTACATACCCCTGAAGTTATGACATATTCTTATCGCCTCCTCTGATGACTTTTCAGAAGGCAGTGATCACCTTGTTCTTGATTGTTGTCTCGCTTTTATAAAGGGAAAATAAGAAATCTCAGGGGCTTCTCAGGGACTCTTTTCACCTCTCCTCATCAAATCACAACTTTCATCAACAAAGACCCACATATCCCTTTGAGCCCATCAGCACACCCATATCAGTGCACTGAAACTGTTTTGTTTGATTCAGGAAAAAAAAAAAAAGAAAAAGAAAAATCACTGCCACTGACTTAAGAGGTTTCCTCTGTATCAGACTCATTGCTTCTGTTGGGGCAGCACATTGCACAAACTGACAGCAGCATCATGGCAGTATTTTATCTAAGAAAATCTTGTCTTAGACATGAGGGTAATAGCTCAGCCTACAGTTAAGCCTCCCACCAGATTTAGCCATTGCCTAATGAGTTTCCAGTTTAAGAAAACAAGACATAGATAGGAAAGAGAACTATATTCATTCTGTCAGACAGAATGAGAAAAAAAAAAACAGCACAGCTCACCTGAAAACAAGCAGGTCTAATATTGGACGGAGGGCAAGTAGTGTCAACGTGGTCTTGTGAATGGGCACTTGGAGAGGTCTGGGATGTCCTCTAGTGGCCAGCTAGGTACACTGGGAGCCAGAGGGGAGGAAAAAAGAAAAAAAAGAAAGCAGCTTTTCTGGAAAACAACGGCTTCCCTAAACATTGCTTTGGCATCCTACAGGCAGAAGTCTGGAGAGTTCCAGATATTTTTGTCTGTTGTTAAATTCGGCGTACAGATGCCATTAGAGGCTTCTCTCAGAGTCTGATCACTCGCAGCATGAATCCTTTATTGCAGTGCTGAATAAAGCAGAGCTCTTGCTATTCCTGCAGAAGGAGAGAAATAATGCTCCTGTTTTACAGTAGAGGCTATAAAGCAGATCTGAGAGTACTTTGGTGCCAGGTTTCGCTGGGTGGTTTGGGCTTCGTAGGTGCAGAGTACAGAGCTCAGATTTCATGGGAGCACTTTGCCAGTTTTGGGATCAGATAATGAAGAAGGAGACAGGAATCAGGCCAGGCTTTTCTCTGTGCAAGGAGGATCTCAGAGACTTATGTGAAGTAGAAAGTTTGAGGGAAACCGGTTGTGAAAGCTGGTCACAGGACTGTGCTTTGCCTGGTTGACTTGGGAGGACATTTAGCCTCCATTCATTTTTTTTTTTAAAACGCTGCTTAGACAATTCAAGTTGCCAAGTGTTAAGAAACACTGTAATATTCAGCTGGTGGCTCTGTCTGAGAGCAAAGTGATGAACAACTCTAGTGTTATATTTTGTAATAAGAGAACAGACGCGTTCTGAAGGAGCCAAGGCTTATTTTTCACTCAAAGTGTTTAAAAATTAGTTCAACTTGAAGTAAATGTTCCAGTCAATTTGTTTTTCTGCTATCTGACCTGCTTTGTTGGTAACGCAGGAGTAATAGAAAAAAATATATATTGACAGAGCGGCATCCATAGAATACAAAGCAAAGCCTGTGCATGGGGAAGACTATTACTGATTGCTGCAAGAATGTTTCTCAGAATGGTTTATAAGGCATCAGCAAGTCTTTAATTTAACTGTATGCCATTATTACATGCTGAGTGTGGTTTATTATTATACTAATAAACCATAAAGACGACTCTATAACTTCATTACCACAGTCAATTGCCATGTACAGTGTTAATTTACCAACAGATCATTAATTACCAGCACTCACCGAAATGCAGACATAAAGCAAAACTACTGGGCAGAGTTTGCTTTCCAGATTCTGTACGGCTGGCAGCAGGCAGGCCGAGTGCACACAGAAATAAATGGGATTGCCAGCAACAAAGATTTGCTCTCCACCAACGCAACCAAGAAAGAAGTCATAGACCCATCAGTCAACTCCACTGACCTCCTGGTAGTATGATTAAGATAGTTTTCCAAAAACAGCTAAATTTATCCTGACCTGAACCCTTAAAAATATGGATTTTTCCCATTACCCAGCAATTTCACAAGTGTAATTGTGTAGGAAACTACTTTTCTTTTTCCCCCCCCATGGAAGAAAATGGAAAGTATTTTGTGTGGCTGAAGTACTGATAATCATAGAATCATTTGGGGTGGAAGGGATCCATAAAGGCCAACTGGTCCAGCTCCCCTGCAGCTAACAGGGGCACCCACAACTCCATCAGGTTGCTATCCCTGTTCCAACATCTTAACCTCTTCAAAAAAGTGATAAACTGCATTGTCCTGTGGGGGATGCATTTTGTAAAGTTTCTTCAGGTCTTCCTTTGGGCTCTGTAATGGAGTGCACTGAGTGTAAATACAGATGTATATTATGAACTCCTCTGCCTCAGTAATGTGGTGCTTTGCTCATCAACAGATAGGCAGTTTTAAGTGCTCTAGGGAAGGTGTTTCAGTAGGAAAACATAGTTTATTGCAGACAAATTAAAGATATTTACATTAGCCCAATAAGTTAAAATAAGCCATTTAATATTTGTAATGCTGAGAATACCAAAATACCATAGAAATCACTGATCATGTGAAAGTAACATGTGGTTTGTTTTTTTTTTTTTTTGCCCGATTCACAATGAACCTAAACATTAGGATTTTCTCCAGAGATTAAATTCCAAATTGCAGCACGCTGATTCAGCAGATTTGTCTTAGTTTTGGAGTAAAGTGTAATGGCCTTGATGCTGCATGTAGTGTACAGCTCGCTCTTAATGATGCCACTACAACTGGGAACGTTTCTGTGCCTAGTGTCCCTGGAGATATGTAACCCCACTCCTTTCAGATGGGATACACTAAGCGTAACAGGAGAAGTTCTTTAAATGCTTATCTAAATTGCTGCCACGTTAATTTCCTTTTGCAAAGCTTTTTTTGCTCTTTTCTACACTATCTGAAAGGTTTTAAAGTGATAAAAAGGAATCTCTGCTGCAGTCAAAATGGGATATCCCTTTAGTTACACGCCCCAGAGGATGAATATGGTGGGAGCTGATACCATAAGACAGACAGGTTAGCAGAACTTTGTGGCTCATACCATTCAGAGATGGCCTTGATTCTTGATCTGGTGAAAGAGCTGATGTCTAACCGGGAGTTTTTGTGGTTCTGATGACAAGGTGCTAATTTAACACCATGGTCAGCTGTACCCTGAAGCATGTTTCTAATTAGTAGGAATAAGACAAGGGGAAAATACAAGCAAGGGAGCTCTCAAAAGTTTAAGGGCATTAATTGCCTCCCAGCTGTCAGGCTAGTAATTAAATTCAGCTTGTTGACTTCAGCTTTGTTGCGATTATGTGAAATTAATCTTCAAACACACTGAAAGCTTCCATTACCATTCACTTTGTGCTGAAAGCAGCAAATCCCAAACAATACGCAGAGAGGCATTGGCACACAGCTGGCAGTCATCCAGCAAGACATGTCAGCTTAGAGAAATGGGATGAAACTTCTTTCCCACTTTTGCTTTTTGTGCAGTTCGTTCCCTACGCCTACGTCCCTGACGAGGCCAGAACTATGCCTGTCTTGCTGGGAGAGCAAAAAACATGTCTGACAATCTTTTGAAGAGGTCACCGAAGTCCAGCTGAAATCCTCCTTATCTCAAAGTGGATTAAGTACAAACGGTTACTTGGAAATCTCAGCTTTCAAAGAACAAATCCTTCCTGCTTGTTAACTTTCGATTAGCACTGTCAGGCTCTCTGTTCTATGCATCACAACCAATTAAAAGCACTTTCTGCCCCAGAAAGCTGGAGCTCAAGCTCCCTGCTTGGTATGCAAATGCACTACCTGACTTGTGCATATGTCAAAAATATATACATCAGTGTAGTCAGTGGAAGCTTTGCTATTAACATCGAGTATGCTAAGCACTTTTTATGTAAGTGAAGCATGCATAAATACATAAATGCATTTTAGATCTTGCTTTCAGAAAAAGTGTCATTTTTTTCATGGAAATATGAATTGCTTTGAAAGTGCACTTACTATATTAAGTGATGTTCACTCTTTGGAAGTGATGTGTTGAGGAATAATTGATTGGGTGGACTCCTACATTTAGGCAGAAATAATATTTACTCTGCTTGCTGCATTCACTACTGGGTTTTGACTAGGCCCCTAGAATTACATCAAATTACAGTGCAATTTAGGTTTTTCTGCTAAGTTTTGATGTTATTTGTTCTTTGAGGAGCAGACAGTCTCAGTAATCAAAACTTGCATGAAAAGTCACCCACTGCCCTGGGTATGAAATGGTCACGTAACTCATGGCGTGCAACACCTATGAGGAGAAAATGAACAATGCGCTCTGTATGGCATGGACCAGGAGGAGAAAAAGAGAAGCAGAAGTCACCATTGTTTTCTTTCTCTCCTGAATATGGATTCCCAGCTAACTCTGAATTGCACCCATGAGCCAGTTACTACAGGTGAACTGAATTCCATGATCTCCTGGGTACAGTGGCACCCCTAGTTTAACTCGTGTGGTTGAGTAATTGAATTAGCTCCAACCACCACGAGCCAACTCCTGACATTACTGAGCCCTGGCGTAGCCGTTATAGTGGGTGTTGAATTATTTTGTTGAACCAGATCCTCAGGCTTTATTCCAGAATATTTTTTTTTATTTGGTCCCTGTTGTGCCTCAGCTGTTACCAGTAGCTGTCAGCCTGCAGTTGTCTGAGGCCAAGAGTCAAACGGTTTAGTTCAGTACTGAGCACCAGATCTGTCCCCAGTGGATTATCTTCCTCCAGTAGATCTGGCAATCAGTGATCCCTTTTACCTGATTTAATGAAGCAGAATTAAGGAGCAGCTCCATGGAGGCCGCCCTTCCTCATACCATTGGAGCAAGCAGCTAGCAGAAGAACTGGTATGAAGTATTTTGTGGTATTGATTTTCCTACAGCAATACTCAGTGGTGATTGTGTGGCTACTGTCACATGGCAATGGATTGCGTGGCAGTAGAGGAAGCTCAGTGGTCCATGAGGTGTTGTACCTCACAGAAGAGAGTGGGAAGTGGTGTGTTGTGAAAGAGCATTGGAGAGGACTGTGATCTGAGTCTTCTCTTGTCTTACCAGAACTTATGCTAAGGCAAATAGCTCCATGGTCAGGCTGGCTGACACCACAGTGCCCTCCTGTCTCTTTGTAGCACCCAGTTGTCTAACTGACCAAAAAAAAAAAAAAAAAAAAAAAGTAAAACTCAGTAATTCCCTCTTCACACTGCATACAAAGATTTGATAGGTTTGTCAATAAATGTTTGACATCGTCCTGGAGAAGGTCAAGCCCTACTGGCTGTGCTTTCTTACAAGAACTACCTTTAGTCCTACTAGTCTATTTCACACCATACAGCCTTTTTTCTTTGCCTCTAACACAGGATACACTGTAAAAAAGATGTTGGTTGACAGAGGGCAGAGTTCAGTTTTTCTGAGCTTGTATTGCAAGGAAGAAGTCTGCAGCATGCAGCCACATACTGGATGCAAAGCCTGGCTACTGCAGGGGCCAAAGACAGAACCCCTAAGTTGCTTTTTGAAGTTGTTTCCTTTCCTGGATCCTACCAGATAGTGCCTTCTAATCTAAATTTGGAGAAGTCGCAGTACAAACTAAAAAGCACTGGGGTATTTTTACCTTCCTGGCAATCCAGAATTCATACAATCTGAAAATCAGCCACGTTGAATTTCAGTGCCTTTGGCTGTATGTCTGGCAGGCATGCATGCAGCCTCAAACCACACGCTTGTGTTATAGCTGAAGGCAGCTCTTGGCCTTGCTGTTTGTCAGCTTCCCCCTCAAGGGAAGAATGATGAGGAATTACTGCCAATGTGTGTAGCATTGCACAACATGATTCTCCATCAGCAGAAAGATCTGGGATGGGCATCTCAGATAAATCTTTTGTATTTTGTTGACTGCTTCATCCCAAAGCTTAGTTCAGATTTCAAAGGGAAGCATAGCATATAACTTGCTCATGTTTTTGAAGCAGATTTCTAGCTACCCCTATAGGAGAGGGAAAATAATAAACGGCTGGAGCTTTGAGAAATCCAGTCAAAGACTCTGTATTACAGAAGTTAAGGTGTGCTCATCTGAGTCATTCAGACCCGAATTGTTCAAAGAAAACTTTAGATGCGTGACAGGGTATCTGAACAGCCTAGCTGCTGCTCAGCCTCTCTACAGTCACAGAAAGAAAGCCCACATAAGCTACGCTATGAGGATAATTGCAATGAAGATTATGAGGCATTGAGGTGAAGACTGAGAATGCTAGGGGACAACAAGCCACTGTGAAGTTCATTATATTCTGAAGGAAATGCTGGAGTTCCTGGGGCTCATTGTTCCAAGCCCTACTGAGACCCTGATTAACAGAGCCTGCCACAGGCAGTTGAGTGGTTTGCACTCAACTTCAGAGATACTGAAGAAAAGACACCACAAACTCAGGGCAGAACCTAACTTTTACTTCTGTGACCAACCCTAATTTACCCTCAATTCTCATATAATTTAGCTATGCTCTGTTGGAAGCCCTCTGATTGATGTAGACACCATAGAAGTTCCCTTGGGTTTCATATATACAAACTCCTAACAACCCCACAACAAACACTTTCATACGTTCATCTCATCCAACAGTTGATCCACCTCTGCCATGCTCTCTAACCCACATCCCCAAGTGCCACATCCACCCTTTTTCTTGAGAACTTCCAGGAAATCCTCCATTCAGGCACCCTTAGAGATTTCCAGCCCCGGAAGAATGCAGCTTAGGGTTTGGGTTCTGCAGAAACCTGGGCTGCCCCCACACGGTGGATACACACTTCAACAAAGCCCATCTTAATGCACAGCACTTCTCCACTGCAGGTATATCCCAGGATCTTCTGGTTGCTGTGCTTGTTAAATACAGCTTTCCACCTACAAGGCTTTTCCTGCCTTTCTCATTAGAAAGCAGGAGAATCGTTGACCCTAAATTTAACCCTAATCTTAACACTTTAACCCCAATTTCTTTCTCAGCTATTTACTTCAGACTTCCCTATTTTTTTTGTGTTTTTTTTTTGAGCAGCACTGACAGGCAATAGTTCTGGAATAGCAAAATGTCTTGCAACCATGACAACACAATACATTCTTTAGAAAGTTTGCAGATGCTAAAAGAATTAGTTTACTACAGCCACACACATTAGGAGTCTGGGGAGATTCCTGGACTCACCATGTTGTTTAAAACACAGAACTATTGTTTGATTAGGTAACTTTGCAGAGAATCACTCTGACATGCCACACAGCAATTGCCCACAGAGCACATAGCAGGGACAAGCCCAAAGGAAGCTGCATTTGAAAACCATTATGGTGAAAAAATTTGGATGTTTTGCCATTAAAGTTTATGTTTGCTCTATCCTGTTGTAGTACAGCCTTACTTCAGATAGAAGCTTGAATTTTGTAGCAACCTCTTTTGATTGGTAAGGAGCAGCAGAAGTCCTCCTGCCAACAACGCTAAGCAATTCTCTTCACCATGCAACCTGCTCTCACAGTGCGGCCAGATTTTTCCTTGCTTAAACCAACAATACCTCCCTGCTCTCACAGTGTGGCCAGATTTCTCCTTGCTTAAACCAACAATACCTCCCCTGTAAATATCACCCATATGTAAAGCTACAACATGATGGAAAGCACGGCAGTAATAGTTGGGGGGACACAAACGTAGGCACAACAAATAGGGATAAGCCCAAATACAGCAACCACAGAAAGAAAGGAAGAAAAACCACTTACTTTTGGAAGGCCTCAGTAGGTAGGGATATCCAACCAGATCCTCTCACCTCTACTGCCAACCCTTAAATGAGGTCATTTGGTTGTATTGCATACAGCTGAGCTCCCCTGGGCTGGCCCTGCATTCCCACCAGGTGCTCCATCACTGCTTAAGGCCGGGACTTAGTGTTTCTGCTAAGCCATAGTTTACCTCTTTTTACGTGATTGCTGTCTCCTGAATTTATATCTAATCTTCCTCTTTTTCATCTGTACTAGGCAAATTAAAATTTCCTAAGTGCATGAAAAATGGTAACTGTAATACATGAACGAAAATTAATAAAGCCAGGAGAGAACACGAAATCAATAATCTAGTGCTGACAGCTTGCTTTGTCTTCGTGGCCAGGCTCTAAGGATGTACCAGTGTTTCCTTCTGTTTAAAATTAATTGAACTATTTTATCATATCAGATAAGAGTGCACTCTTTGTGCTGTTGAAGTGATAATTATGACACGATAATTACAGTCTGTGGTCTGCATGATTCTATGAATGAGTCAGCAAAGGCAATTAGTTTGCAACAGCAACTTTATGTGGATGTGTCCCTGTAGCAGGGAGCTCCAGGACACAGCCTGGCTGATTGTTATCTCTGCTCTCCAACCTCCCTTACTCACAGGAGGACAGGGATTTATTGTTGTCAGTAAGGGGGATTTTTGTTGTCCTTGCTGTTTTCTCTTTTCCAGTCTAGGAGATCTATATACAACGCTTGCAGAAATCAGAGACAGAGAAAGATGGAAGCAGTTTTGGTCTGTAAGGCTGTGGGTTTTGGGCTCTGCCATGGAGCCCTTGGAGGAATTCTGCTTGATGCAGAACTGGTGTGGGCACTGCATGGCTGCTACGTCACACTGGGACTCCATTAGAACTAGTCAGACCCAGATTTCTCTACATCATCTGTCACTGTAACATCCTGCTGACAACTCTGTGCTCCTTTAATCTTTATAGAAAGCCTTAAGAATGCCCTGGAAGAAGAGACACAAAATACAGGTTAGCAGAGAGAACTATAAGCACCAGATATTGCTGTAGGATTGTTTGGTTTCGGCAAGCTGAAAGCAGAAGGATGCTTTATCCCAAGCCATTTACAGCCTCAGCAAGGAAACAAGGTATAAATAGTGATATATGTACGGACAAAGAAATATTGGAATAATATCAGGAGACACGAGGGAGTGCAGTCTCATGGAACAGCATTTATGTTTGTAGGTAATTCACTTCTAGAGGGAAGATAGGGAAGAAGGGGAGGACTGCTTCATTTCCATGTGTCATTTCCCTCAGTGAGCCTAAATGAAAAAAGAATAATCCTCATCTCAGGAAAAAATCTGTATTGCATTGCAATAAGTAAGATAAGTACAGGGCAGCATGTTGAAAAAACAGAGAGGAAACAAAATCTGGAACAGCTGCTTACTAAGTGAACACCATCCATCCTGTGAGCTGATGAGACAGTGGAAGAAACAGTGTGTGATCATGCAATTAAGGATGATACATAGCAGTGTGATCCAAAAGGACTCATTTAGGCCCACCTTTCCCAATGTTGTTATATTTAATTTTACAACCTTATTTTTCTTTAAATGTGTAATTCTATCTCAGATGCACTATTCATTTACTACAATGTTATTTCTAAGCTGGTTCCAACTTAGGCATGCAAATATGAACGTCCTAAGGTCAGGTCAGATCCAAAGCTGATCCAAGGGAGGAGATGTATTTTCATTCTTTGGATGCCATGGGAAGTTACTGTCCATGACACTGCAGAAGAGATCCATTCCCTCATCCTTGCTCCCTGTAGATGTGATGAGCTACAAGGGGACTGACAGCAAGAAGGATCTGTATAGGATGCCTCCTGATAGAATGAACCAGCACACATCAACATGATGCGATTAGGTCTGGATTTGGAGTTCAAGAGATGCTCTGCTTATGTCAGCATAGCTCCTCTGAACTCTGTACAAACTGAGAATGTGATTCAGTTTGCTGCAGTCCTGTCCCAGACATGGTGGAGATCTGGGAGCCAGAGCAGTGTCCTGCAACACACCGGGGGCAGTTTTATTCATCAGGCTTGTGATTAACCCTGTGCTACCTTTATGTCTGAAGAGTCGAAACCAAACAGTTTGTCAGGTGGCACCTCTTTGTGTGACACCTTACAGAGTCCTGGACATGTTACCTCTGGTCTAACCCCTAGGCTCAGCCACATAAATAATTCAATGTCACTAATAATATCATTACTGTTCCTTTATTTTCTTCATGTGGATGCAGTACCATTACAGAATTCCTCTTTCCTCTTTTGCTCCCACTGTCACAAAGGAAAAATCATTGGACATAACAGCCAGACATGTCTTCAACATTTTTCTGTTCACATACATAGCTGGATATAATGATCAATGCCATCTCTGACACTGTTTCTTAACAGGTTGTAACCTGTCAAAGAATCCAAAACACCCTGCATAAAACCCTAAATACCAAAATTCTCCTTTTCTGCCAAAATATCCACACGTATATATACAGGTATGTGCATATATATACATATATGAGTATACGCATACACAAATATATACATTTCTGCCTTCTCCATTTCTTCCTTTGAACAAAAGAAATGAACTGATGGAAAAACAGCAGAAGCAGAGAAATGTTGACTGGAAGAGACCTCTGGTGGTCAGTAATCCACCTGCACGTTTGAAGCAGGAATAGTGCCAGCAAAGCCAGCAGAGAAAGCTCTTGCAAAGCACAAGAGATCCCTGCTTGTGTTTTTAAAATATACATATGTTCATTTGCTTCATACAGTGAAGCAGTTCAAATTAAGTCATTTTTCAGGCTGGATATTAGGAAAAAATTCTTCTCAGAAAAAGTGGTGATGCAGTGGCACTGCTGCCCAGGGAGGTGTGGGGTCACCGTTCCTGGAGGTGTTCCTGATCCATAGGGATGTGGCACTGAGGGACGTGGTCAGTGGGGATGGGTTGGGGTTGGACTCGGGGACCTTAAAGGCCTTCTCCAACCTTAATGATTCTGTGATTCAATGATACTATGATTTGAAGTACGGTGCCTGAGTTGTTGCCTTAAGTTCATCTTACTGAGAAATCTAGCTTTGATCCAAGCTCCCCAGCTCCATTGGTTATGAGTGAAAGAGTGAAAGATAATAGCCTGTTGGGCTGTAACGATGCCCTGCATGGGATTGCTGGAGAGCTGGTGACATAACTGCAGATTTCTTTGCCCACTCTGAACAGCAATTTTCTAAAAACTATTTATCCTACAATGACATCTGGTGGTTGCCTCTCTTTAACAGGGAATTCTTGCGGAATTATCCTTACCGAGCATTGCCCTGAAGTAAATCTTCCCAAGGCAGCAATTTTGCTGCAGTTCTATTTTTGTGCAAATGTTTTAACAAGTTTGAACAACCTTAATGTCAGTAAGCAGCCCCGAGCCCCTCCATGGGACCAGGTGCAGCAGTCAGTTTTCTTACTGGGAGTAATTTGGTGAACAAGTGTCTGGAAGAGCACCCACATACTGCATCAGGAGGATGTATGGGGTCATAATGCAGAGCAGCCATGGAGCATCACTGCGCTGAGTGCTTTGACCTGATCCTACGTCTCTGTTTACAAAGGCTTGTGGCAGGAGCAAGCCTCCCTGATTGCCTCCTCCTGGACAGCCTCTGACCAACCCTAGAAGATGGAGAAGGTACAAATGACCCTCAGGCATATTTTCCCTAGAGATGCCTGCACAGGAGAAAACAGGTGGGCCTGTTGCCCTCTCCCAGGTGCAGTGAGAGCAGCTGCTCAGGTTTTGGCATTGCCCTAATTGGAACCAGAGCCCTTGACCCCTTCCATGCTGCTCAGATCCCCATGACCAGAGTGGACCTGTGGTCCTCAAGTGTTGGTGCAAGTCCTCCTGGTCATCAAGAGCGTTTTGGGGCTTATGGCTTTCATGGGCTGCCTCCTGGCCACCAGATGGAACCCAAGCCATGCTCCTCTCAAACACAGCTGCTAGCAGCAGGCTTGCAAGCAAACCAGGACTCCTCTTTGGTGGGCTTTGCTTACCCTTTGGGGACTGTTCTTATGGACAGACCACATGAAGTAATGGCTATGCTGTTCAGCTGGGGCCAATAGCAATGTGGAGGGAGGAGTGTGAATGAATTTCATAGACTTTAGCTGCTGTTAAAGTATTATGGACAAAGAAAGAGTTGTGCCCTGGCAGCTACAGTGCCAACCAAATATTGTGTTGCTACAAGTGAAAAAGTTCATAAAATAGCATAGAACTGCTGGATTTGGTCTACAACCTTTCAGTTGTAAAGTCAGGATGTATCTCTCCTGGGATGGACTTCCGTCTGCTTCTTTGTCTCACACCTAAAAAAATTGAATATTGGTTTAATCCAACTTCAGATTAAATTATCTGCTTTGATATCCCTCCAGTTGGTCCTTGTGGATGTGTGTTTTGGAACTTCACCGGTTAATTCTGGGAAGCGTCAGTATTGGTAGCATTTGTTTCCTACAAAACTACTTTTCCCCAGGAAAATTTTATGTGAAATCTGAACATTTTTCTTACAGCACGTGTTTTCACAAAATCCAAAACAGAATTGCTGGCTTTGTACTTTGTTTTCTCTTTGGCCAATGGTGGTGAAATCTGGGGGGAAAAAAGGGATTGATACTCTTCAACTTTTCTCCTCCAAATAAAAAAATACCTCACCCAGAGCAGGCTGAGGATGCAAACAGCTGTTGCTGTTTATGCTCTAGGGCTGTGCAGGCTCCCCCCAGAGAAGGTATATGCACAGCAGCTCATACATTTGGAACTCCTATAGCTCTGCTGTTGACTACATTTCTTTTTTCCTTTCCTTCCCTGCTGGGACAAACAATTACGTGCTCTCTTATTTTCCCCCCCAGAAATGAAGCCAAGAGCCTGCCCGTGAGGAGGTACATGGTTCATACTCTATGCCTTGTTGACTCACACATCAAAAGAAATTTCTTAATATTGTATAACCTACTGTTTCTTCTCGTTACTGGCACTGAAAATACACCTGAGATCTGCAATGAAAACTCTGGCAATTCAGGATGCACTGTGGGCCCACTGCTTAGGATCAGCAAGGTCTTTATATGCTTAAATTTGCAGTTGTCTCTTGACATTGAAGTATAAGGATCTGCTTTCATTTATTCCATGGTTTCATATCTTAAACATGTGTGAACATCCTTCTCTGCTATCACACACCAGGTGCTCTAACCATCCTTCCTGATGATGGTCAGCAAGTGCATGTGGCACTGGCAAACAGTAGTGTTTGCTTCAGCTTCAAAGGAGGTGAGTTTTGTTTTCTTGGGAGGTTTTTGTTTGTTTGTTCTCTTTAATTTTCTTCCAGAATAGAGTTCTCCATTCAAATTTGACACAATTACAATTAGAGGTTAAACAACTTTAAGTGTTTAATTCACAGTCTAGTGAAAATCTTTTAATTGATCTAAAGTTCAATTTGATTATGCTTTTCCTCTTCCTGAAAAGGTGTTGGTTTTACTGAGCATGCCTGCTCCCTTGTGCTCTTGAAGGAAATATATGACTTGAAAGCAAGTTTATTAGAAAGCGTGGTGCTTGTCTGGCTCTGCATATCTTGCACGTATTTTCTCTGGGAAGTGTTTTACAGTAAGGGTGTTTAGGCAGTGGCATGGGTTGCCTCATCCCTGCAAACACCCAAGGTGAGGCTGGAGAAGCTCTGAGCACCTGGTGGAGCTGTGGGTATCCCTGTTCACTGCAAGGGGGTTGGACCAGATGGACACTAGGGGTCCCTTCCAATTGAAACAATTCTATGATTCCCGTGTGTGGCATTTCACTCTCTGAGATGCAGTGAGACTGAGGGTAGAATTAGGGCTCTGTCAGCTGAGCCTTGTCACCCTACAGCAGAATTCCCAGCTCTAGCTCTCTCCTGCTGCCAGAGGGTACATCTTTCTGGGAGAGAAGGCAGAGCCAGATGTGCCATCTCTGCTCCGACATCCTTTAGCACACGTTCATTTCTGCAACTCCTCACACCCAGGAACAGCTACTGACAGTGTTGGGGCAGATGTACCCTAAGGGTCTTCCCAAATCAGCCCCTCTGGCACTTGTGCACTGATTTTGTCAGTGTTACTGAAATGCTTTGTGTTTCAGCTTGTTCTCTCCCACCAGCCAGCAGCACACAGCTGTGAGTGACAGACGTGAGACAATGTAAGTAAATACTTTATAACTGCTGAAAGATTCAGGAACCTACACAAAAAGGTTTGGATACTGGATAGAATTAAAGGAATATGCAAAAGTCAAAGGTTAACAGATCATTATGTGGAGAGCTGGACACGATGACCTTTAAAGGACCCTTCCAACTCAAGCAGTTCTATGATATTTTATGTAGAAAATCACTTATCTCCACAGCTTTGAGTTACTGAAAGCTTCTTGCCTCTCAGTAACTAGCATCAATGTCACCATCTGCTCCCTGGCCTTACCACTGCACAACAGCATTGCTGTTCTCAGCCCTGCAGAAAGTCAATTGCTTGAAATACAATTTTTAAAAGCTATTACTTTTCAAATGATGTCAAAAGAGAAGCGAGTAGGAGTCGAAGGTCTTAGCAGGAATGGTGTGAAGCAATCAGAAAACACAGATAACACACTAGAGTGCTGCAGGAGAAAGAAAAGCCAGAAGCAGCCCCAGCCAATTCAAGGAATTGCTCTCTCCCCTGTAGGCTGAATATATTTACACTTTTCTGTGCTTATGTTGAGCCAAGCTAAGGCAGCTGAGCTACCTGTTGTGATATTCACACTTTTTAGCAATCAGATAAATTAGGGTTTGTGGAAGGTTTATTTCAGCTGTTCTGTGGATACAAAACCTGAACAAAACCTGCACAAAATCCAGGCAGCAGCCTCTGGCCCTGCCTGCACTGCTCTTCCCAGCTGTACTCACCATCTGAAATTAATCCACCTAGAGTACAGGTAGGAGGTTTGCTGAGAAGTTCTAAACGGCCCAATGGGTTTGTGACTTATGAGAACATCAAACAATTTCCATTTCCATTTTTCTAAGAGAAGACACTTCAAGTATTTATCTACCAGAAACTTTGTCACCTTAGGGGAAAACCTTAAAAAGGAGATATTTCTTCAAAGAAAGACAGTTTACCTTGCTGCTAATATAGACGTCAGTGAGTGCTGATATTGCCTCACTGAGAAAGATCTGAGTAGGAAAGTTTTGTTTGAAGTCCAAATGCCCATTTGTTATCAAATGAATGAGGCAAAAATGACTGTAAATTTCAAGAGCAAGAGAAGATGGCCTGAAGTGACCATTGGGCAGGATCAACATGGCCCAAAATGTTCAGCTGTGGGAGATACGAAAAGCAAGAGGAAATAACAGCCTGACTGAGAGCTCTGAAAAAACACCCAAACCCAAAGATGATGAACCTTCTCTATGCATATGAGAATGAAGTGGGGTAAGGGCAGAGTATGTGGTTTTAGGCTTATCCCTGAGTGTCTGATGTTACCCAACACCGGACCTGAGCCAGATCTGCCAAGAAGTCCATCTCTATAATCACAAAATCACAAAAATCTTCTTTCTGGAAATGAAAAGAAGAAATACGGGGCTCATTTCTGTCAAATTGAGAATCTTATATCTATTTTTAAAACCTGAAAAAACGTGGGTTGTACTCCAACTAATTACTTTAAAGAGATTGTTTTTCTTTTTAAGGTGTTTTTGCCTATGCATTCAAAGAAATAAGACATCTGCTCAGCAGAGAGGTATTGCCAAGAGCACCTGCTCCTGCTATGAATAGTGCTGCAATAGTCCACGGAAAGTGGAGGACTTTCAGCAGGTTCAACCTGGAAGAGCCTAATTAACAAATATCTCATAGGCTGCAGGAGGAGGAGGGATTGGGTCAGACTGGCTCAGAAAGATATGGGAATTGAACTGGGCTAATAAAATGTCCTCTGTTGAGCTATTGACTAGAAGAAAGGCAGAGCAGCTCCTGCTGACTGTGAAATGGAGCTGGTGTCAAGGCTCTGGTTCTAATTTCAGTTGTTAAACCTGCAAAATTAGAAAGTATGAAAAACCTTCTTGTTGTTGCTCTTCCTAGTGAAAAAGAAATAATATTCATACATCTTTTAAAGCAGTGATCCCTGGATAATTGTTAGTCTGCCAGCTCTCATGTCCAGAAATGGTGAGAAGGGTTACTAACGGAATTAGTTTTTCTCAAGACATTCTATATGATTTAGCTCTAATGGTAGATATTCATCTTAGTGACAGGAGAATGTTTATTAGCAATACAGGCAATCATCTGCCCCGATTGCATGGGCAAGACTGGGGATGTTGTACTCGAAAAAGAAATGATTCACTATACTCCAACTCTAAAGGACTATGGTTTTGTGAGCTCTTGTTTTACTTCTGCCAGAAATAGCACAGGTTGATCAATAAATTACATAGATTGAAAGCTTTGAATTTTCAATTCATACACACAGTGCCAGGAAAGTTTTCTTCAGATCCAGCACTGCAACTTTGCACAAGAGAAATCTATAGGGGAAAGAAAAGTTGAGGAGAGAAAAATTTGATCATGACAGGAGCAGCCCTGAATGTTTCGTGACACTTCTGCTGGATTAGAAAGAGACTCGGTGTGCTGGCTTAGGGCGCTGCCTGCCCTGGAAACACCCAGCTCACAATAGTTATCACAATAGTTACACAATTAACAGATATTTTCCCAAATCACTTTTTCTGGAATGTTTCACTTTTTTTTTTTTTTTCTTCCTCCAAATATTTTTTCTTGATTATAACTGGTCCAATGTCTCTTAAAATTGCAGAGGGTACCCTAAACCCTGTAACAGCCCTTCTGGCCTTCCTCCCGGCACCAGAAGCATCTCTCTCCTGCTCTTGCTCACCCCGCTGCGTGCCCAGGAGGTCTCAGCTGGTCAGATCTACAGTCTATTTGATGCAGTGATTCAGGGCAGTCTGCTCATTAACACTTAATTTCTCCATTGCTTGCCTGAGGCTTGCCAATGTGGTTTCAAAAATAATGAATTTAGCTACAACTTAAGGCACATTTTATTTTCATCCAAAGATAGCCAGGGAACAGTCGTCATCTGAAGACAGGTTACAGACATGTATTTTTCTCCGCTGTTCCTCCTGGAGAACTTCTCTGAGGAAGCTTAATAAATGGAAAGGGCAGCAGAGGACGACCAAGCACTGGGACTGCAAGGCTCTTGGCAAGGTGTAATGCAGAGTGATTTTGATAGCAGACCTCTGCAGGAATTTGCCCATTTTCAGCTCTAAAAATGACTGCTGTTTTCCTCCTCATTTCTACTTTTATTTTATTGTTAATTCTGTAGTTGGACTGGCTCCTGAGAGCAAATTGGATTTACAAAACAGGTAAAATGTTTGCCAGTGCTTTTACTAGGGCTGCAGGTATTCTGAGGTAATTATCTTGCACCTCTGAAGCGCCAGGATACAGAGATCAAGATAAACTCTCTGTTCATTTGCATTATAGATGGAAGAGGAAAAAGCCAAAAGCTCAACAGCATGTCTGCTTTCTGCCTGAGAATGAAAGGGAGAGTACACATCCTCCATGTCACCTCCATCCCATGGTCTTCAGGTAGTCTGTGAAGGTGCACAGTATTATCTACTGCACAGTATTCTCTATGTACCTACTGAGCAAGTGACAGTTTCCTATGGAGTCCTACACCCTGGTCATTGCCATCACAAAAGGATCTCTCTCCCTGCATTTTTTACTGTAATAAATGGTTATTAATAAAACCCTAGTGATCGTTGTCCCTCAATCATTCTATCTGCTATGACGGTAGAGCTGATCCTTTACTCCTCAAAACTTCCAACAGTGTTTGAGGAAGAAGCAGAATGGAACCATCAAAGTTAAAATCAGACAAAACTAACTAACAAGACTGACCTTGGGACTTCTGGTTGTTTTTATTGAGGAGGAAGAGGGAAAGGTTCAGATCACTTAGCTTTGAGTTGCTTTGTGTGCTTTCCTACCACATGAGGTCAATCTCAAGGGAGAGAGAACATTAAGCCCCAAGGTTAGGCATGGCTGCAACTTGTTCAGATCAATAAGAAGAGCTATTTTCTTTTTCCTTTTATTCATGAAGCCAACACTTTTCAGGTTTTCCAGCAATCTAGAAACTCCAATATACGCTTTTACTTGGTAAAATAGTCATTCAATACAACGAGATCAAACCTCTGCCTTTCCCAGACCTTTTTTATTACAGTAAGTGTTGCTATTAAGCTCAGAATTCCTTAACCTGTTAGTTAACTGTAAAACATATCAAATTCATAACATGATTCATATTTAGGCATGAAAGTTCATTCATAAACCACTGCAAAATTTTGTGACTGAAAATGCAGTATTTTCTACTCTGATATTGCTGCCCACAGTTTCTGAAATATTATTAAAATTTTAATTGAGAGTGTATGTAGCTGCCCTCTATTAATACATCAGGGGGTGATTACCAGGAAGCAGTTGGTGAATTGCAATGAGCACAGATGAGCCATTAACTGCTTAAGGCGACAAAATGAAAAACGGTAAGAGTTTGGGTAAAAACAAATTGCAGTGGAAAGTTGACAGAAATGAATTTGTTTCGTCTGCAAAAGGAAAGTAACTGAAAAATCTGATAAGCCTCTGCCTGCGTGAGAGCTTATCTTTGCATGGGCAGTGATCTGCTCTTCTCCATGGTTGCAAGTATGGGGCATAATTGGAAGCCAAGGAGATTTAAATAAACTATTAAGAAAAGAATCTAAGGAAATTCAGGCTTTAGACACTGTCAAGGACATTTGGGATTCTTCAGTGCTGGAGGTTTTGAAAAATAAGGAAATGTTCCACAGTGGTCACTACAGAAGGGGAAGGAATCAATTCTGATTAAAACCAACTCCCAAGAGCTTAAGTGCTGTATTGAAGAGAGCATAACACACTGATAATAGAGGGAGACTAAATGAAATGAAAGGCCGCTGAAATGCACTTAAGCAATTCAGATGAAGGGGAGTGAATATTCCTAGGAAAGCCTTGATTTTCTGTGGAGTGTGGGATACAAATCCAATGGAAGAGCCACCTCCCCCTCCTCCCAGCTGTACTCCTCTACCCCAGCTGTCATGTTAAGGTAATTTGATTGTGCAATCTCTTCAGAATAACCAGCCTCAATAAATAAGTCCGTAAGTATCCCATGAAGTGAGTGTGAAATAAATAAAAGGAACAAAAGAACAACTTCTAAAATCGTATTTTAAAAACTCTTTTCCCCCCTTTAATTATTGTGTATCACAAGAAGGTAAAAAGCTCCTTGAATTAAAGATCCACCTCTGCAAATCATCCCAAATTGTCATGTATGCTAGCAGGATCCTTTATGAAAAGGACTTACAAAATACAGTAGAACTGCAAATGACCCAGCAGGAATTAAGACAACCAAAATCGGTTTTTATTGCTTAAAACTATTCGGATGATAAACTGTGATAATTCATCTTTAAGTACAGAACTGCGGGATTCATCTGAAATGAATTTGTTTAATGCCATTTGAACATCTCACTAAGCTCTTCAGGAGCACTCAAAACAGATTTTCCCCACAAACGTTATAATCAACAAACACAACAAACTGTGCTATTCCATCCAAAAAGGGTAGCTCAGAGGAAAGAGAAACAAATGAAAGTTGCATTGTGATGGATGTGGTTTTTTTTCCCCCCCGATTTTCTATTTGGAGGATGGTAACCCCTACTCTTCCCATGACTCTTACCAGCAACAACCACTGCAGGCTGGTGGCATCCTGGGGCTACAGCTGATCAGCAGGCAGCGTGCTTCTGGGCAGCAGTCATAGAATCACAGAATGTCCTGAGTTGGAAGGGGCCCGTTAGGATCATTGATTCCAACACCTGGCTCTACACAGAACCACCCAGAAATCAGATCAACCAGTTGGTTCTGGTTTTGTGTAACTCATTAATTGAGCAATTTCATGTGCTCGTGCTGTTTGAGAATCTGCTGTTGTAAGGAAAGTTTGGTATCAGGAAAAAAACACGGAAATGATTTGCTGAATTACATCTTATTAATGGGAATATTTTCTAATTTACCTGACTGGACACTACCAGATTCCTTTGGCAAATCCTTCTCTGGACCTATCATCTTAGATGTTCTAATATCAGTCAATCCTGCCTCTGTTACAGGAGTATCATGCTGATGTTTCATGGACAGCAGTCGTATGCTTCTGTCTGCAGTGGGACCAATAACTTGACTGTCTTCTGTCACCTACAAATTCTTTTCAAAATGAGAGAATAAATACAGGAACAGAATCTTGGTATCGAAGAGACAGTTGGTCTTGGAGAGAGAACAGGGGTTTGTCTCAGTTTGAGCCTGTACTGCTCCTTAGTCTGGGTGTGAAAAAGCATTAAACTGGTTTTCTTGTCACCCTGACTCTCCCAGTGCTCTCTTTGCTCTGCATGTGGCAGAGTGCAAAGATCTGTGTTCTTTTTGCATGGATGCTGGTAGTAGAAGACATGGGGGAACCTTGGAGCCAAGAATTTGCCCCTTCCATTACACATCTCTTTCAGAGAGCTGTGTGGAGTGAGCCATCTGTCCCCACTGTGACTCTGGTCCAGGACACAGTGAGTAATTCCCACTTGTATCACTAGCATCGTTCACTGGTAATGCTTATAGACATCCCCTAGAACTGCTGTGGCAGAGACTGGACTATAGGTCTGGCACTGGGGAAGAAGCACAATGGTGGAGGGGAAGGCACAGATGACAGTACAGCTTCCAGGCACTGCATGATTGCCACAGCCTTGCTGGCTTCCCATAAACTAACCCACCTATAATTCAATATCTTTTACCTTGCCACAATGAAACGGTCGTTTGTGGAGTCTCCCTTGCCGAGAAATGACTTGGAGCCACTAAGCTGTCAAGCAATATTCAATTGAAGAACAGATTTGGGGGATTAGAGCTGGCCTGATCAATACTGTCATATTTGAACAGCATCTGAAGTTATTGTTTGATGGCACAGAGAGACAATTTGGGAGAATTATCTGCCTGTTAGAGTTCAGGCCACATCTTCGTCTCATTTTATGACATTTCCCCATGGTCTGGCCCCTCTGTGGAAAAAACCTGTTTTTCTGGGAGCTTGTTTATGGCATTTTTCTCACAGCATGAACTCACAAGGCTGAAATTCTCTCCCAGAGAGTATATGAATGTTGTGAGAGTTGATTACTCAGACTCACCTAGACAGAGAATTCAAAGAGGGACAAAGTGTAACTCACATCCTCATTTCCTCTCTTTTCTGACACCACTTCTAAAGGATTACTCTTCTTCCAGACTGGAGTGCTTATTTTCCTTCTTTTTCCTTTCCTCTATATCATCAAAAACTGCACCTCGTTAAGCGACGTTTGTAATGACATCTGGTAGCCATGATATTTTGAAGGGGAGATTTTATATGAAAAGCCATTTTATACTGTTGACCAAACAATTACTTTCAAAATCATGACGCTTATAGCAACGTACACTGAGCACATCTCTTAGGAATATATTGAAAAAATGCTCCAGTATCCAGAACATCAGTTCTAAACCCACTGCTACTTGCTTAGTGGGAGAGAGTTATCACCAGCAAAACAGTTCCACTGCACATACTGGATCTGTGCATGTGCAGGAGAACCTTCACTCTGTGAAACTCTGGGCACGTGTAGATAAACGTTGCTAGCCAAAGGCATTGAGATGCTGTAACATATGTCACATGCCTCCAGCATACCTCACTAGGAAACTATGTGCCTGCCTATTGGCCTTAGAGATGGCAAGTTAGTCTGATGCTATGCTGATGAGAGCAGTACAGAGAATTATGAGGATGTTTGAAATGAGCCCCATTTCCTTCTGATTGCACAAATGTGCTATTTCACAAATGCCTCCAGCAAAATAGCCCCATTTTGAAATACTGGATGATGAGCTGCCTGCTAAATGGTCCAAATAGCAGCGATGTATCCTGCCAAGCAATTGACAACTTTGAAACACATCCCACGTACCAACGCAGAGCAGGTGTCTTGCTCCATGCAAAAGAACACGGCCATGAAGGAGCAGCTGTCTTGTTGTGTATCCGAGGTATCTTGTCCATGCATTGCCCCTCTGTACAGTTTGAATTGTCACAAGGTGGTAGAATTGAAGTTGTTCCCCAAAACCCAAGTAAAATATGACTTTATTCCAGACAAACGTTAAAGAAAACTTGAAAGGGGGAAGGAATTCTTGCATTGTTGAGTAGTAGAAAGACATCCTCTTTCTTTGTGTGTGTCAGTTTGAGTGGGAAGGTGAGACCTTCATTCCTGGAGATGGTTAGGAAAGCCTCTGCATTATGGAGATCAATCACACCTTGTGCTGCATGGTTCATTCAGAAAAACTAATGCACAAGGAATGAGATTTCCCAAGACTTCGTTTTACAGCCAAAGATCACCTTCTGTTTGTAGCACTCTGCCCACCAGAGGGGGAAATTTACTGAACAGTAATGGTCCTTATTTATAAGACAACGTGAGATTGAGGTACAGTTCCTGAGAGTACTTGAGCACTTTCTGCAATAAGAAACTAATAGATCTGTGTGGAAAAGTGCACACAGAGATTTAATTTCCCCAAAGCCCTCATTCTTCCTGTAGCATCTACTCATCCAGGGCAAACCATGGTCCAACAGTCCATCTAGGATTTGTATTTATTTATTTGCCCTCCAACAAGCTAGGAAAGGCCTTCTTTTTAAAAAACAAAAAAAAAACATTAATTACACAATCTGGAATGACTTTTACTAACAGTTACATTTGTTTTGCCTCTTCAGAGACAAGCAGTGATGAGAAAGAAAAGAAACTGATGCTGTCACTGGGTTTAAAGGTGTTAATTACCTCTAGTTTTCTACCATAGCAGAAGGTTGTGACCATCTTACAGACAGTGCAGAATTTCTAAGAGGTTGTTCCTCTTTGCTGCCTGCTTTCTACTTGTCTTTAAAAAAGAACATCGGTGCCCTTTTTAGAACTGAACCACTCTTCCATTAAGCAGCAAACTACTCCTATTCTGAGTGCGTTGATCTGCATTTTCAGCATGCTTTAATAATAAATGCTACACGTATCCTTCTCTCAAAGCTATTAAATCACAGAAGAAATCTATGCTAAGACAAGAAAGTGCGCACTCAGAAGGTGAGAAGGGCTCCAAAGTGCTGGAATATTTTTTTTTTTTTTTTTTTTTTTTGCAACAATGGATCAGTACCTTCAGTCCTTAGCTCCACTTTCTGTGGTGTCAGAAGCAATAAATCATTTTGATCCCCTGTAGTGTGTAGCACAGTTTGCACACACAGACACAAAAACATACAGGTATGTCAGGAAAGTATGGAAAATAGATATTGATGCTGGTAAAGTGAATGTGTTTAATATATTTTGTGTGGCAGATGTTATTTGATTTCTAGCAACACCTGAGAAAGTTAAGGCATGCAGACGTCAAACAAATATCCAGGAAAAAAAAAAAGTTAAATAGGAATGGGTGGCTTCAGAGCAGCCAGGTACAGATTTCAGTTCCAGGAATGGCAGCAAAGGGCTGTGGCAGAGCATACAGCCATCCCAGTGTTAAAAAAAAAAAAAAGTAAGAAAAGAAAAAAAAGCTCCTCTATGTTTTCTCCCTGTGTTCTGCTGAGACTCTGCATCTCCTGGCCTGAGGAATAGAAGCATGGACTCCAGTTATGCTGGTAGGATGTTAATAAGATTTCTGCTGTTATCAGGAGAATGAAAATATATCTTATAAGGAACTCAGGGAATGAAGAGGACATCAGTGCTCTCAGGGAGAAAGATGATGCTGGAGGTGCACAGCACAGATACAGAAGAGGGAAGGAAGATGTAATGCTTTTTTGTAGATGTGAGAATCCATTACAGTTTCCTATATAATTTCCGGGTGATTAAATACCCACAGCTCTCTTCCTCTTCATCGCATCCAGAAAAGCTGGGATGCCTTTCAGCTTAACACTTATATCACAACCAGCTCCATCCAGTGCTTTACAGCAGACATGATAAAACTGAGATTTTCATCTTTATCCCTAAGTGACTGCCTCCTCCTCTGCAGTCAGAACTTTTTGACTCCTGATGCTTTACTTCAGGCAATAATTCAGCCAGGATTAATTTTTCAAATGATTGTCATCTTCTTCACCATTCGTTTTCCCATCCTTACATTTTTAGTGGTCCTGAGTGCATCCCTGTCACAGGTCACGTATTAATATTCTGTTCAGCACTCCATGTTTGGTGCTGCCTCCACACACCCTGCCTTGCTGGAAACATTTTCGGAATGCTGCTAAGTAATTTGTGATTATTCAGAAAGGCAGTCCTGTTTGGCAGAGTTTTCCTTTTTCTGGTTTTGCTATCATGAGGTAAATAGATGCAGTCAGTGTCACTGAGTTTGGAAAGCAGGAGCAACCAGCTTAAGGGCAAAAACAAGGCAGAGTCAGGTTTTTAATCACTTTCCTTTTGCTGGGATTCTCTTGTGTCTCTTTCTGCTAGAACTAGAAAAGATCTGATTGTAAGAGTCTTAAATATGAGCCCGAGTTTGATGTGAGCTTCTTGAAATACACCCCAGTCTATTTGGGCTTTTGTAGCTTGAATATAACATGAAAGCAATTGTAAGTGCTTTTAAAAATATGAATGGCTGTTCTAAGAAGTATACAGCTATTAGGCATTAATACCTCATTAATCTTTCATTGCTTGAGCTAAATTCCCAACTAAAATTACTAGATTTCTAAGTATGCAAAAACATTTATTAATGTTTATAACAATTTGTTTCGTGTAAAGCAGTTCTAAACTAGATGTCACTGCTTTTTAATTTGCTTTAAGCTGTCTTAAAGCTGTCTTTGCAGACATGATCGTGTTTTCCCTCTGTAAGCTGCAGCAGTGCCATTACTGAAGGTACGTTGCTGAACTCTCGCACTCTATCAGCAAAATTAGGAGATAATTTTTATCCATGGCTCAGTTCAAAATTATCCTAAACAATCCCATTTTTTGTCATTATGTCATCACATGGAGTACTGAAAAGTTCCTCTTTATACTTCAGGGCATTTTCTACATACCATGGAAACAAATAACACCATCTAGGGAGGCAAAGAGGCAGCTGGGAGCCATAAACATTGTATTCTTATAGTAGTTGAATTACTGACCCGGTTTTCAGCCCTAGGCAAGTCACAGAAGTTTTCACATTTCATTTGTCATTATTAATGGGTTTTGTTTGTCATAAAAGGAGGAAAAAATTGTTTTTACTTGTTCTGTGAATAATTTCAAAGCTCTCCCCGCTCTCTGTGCTGGCTCATGCTTGGTGAGCAAGTATTCACACCAGCATCTCACCAAATCTTGGCTACCTTGAGAAGAAATGTTTCTGCTATCATATTAGTACTTTGGGCTCTTTTTTTAAAATCAAAACAAAGATGATTTGAACATTACTTTGAGAAAACTCAGTGTGAGTACTAGCTCATGGGTAGGTGCTTGCTCAGCATGGTGACAAATTCAAGTCAGGCTCAAAGTCCTGCTCTGACAGCTCCAGGTCAGATGTCTCAATCTGTTCACCACAGAAAGAGTTTAAGTGCCAGACTTCTGGCTACTGAGGAATTAATTCAGAAAACATGTAGGAACAGGGTGAGAACATGATTTCCCACACACTCGGGGTAATACCTGAAGCATTGGGCTGCTGGCTGTTCTTGGAAAGGAAAAAAGCCTTCCAACATGCTTAGAAGCTGACTCTGAAACAGAAATCTTTGCTCAATCATTGTTTGATTACTCAAAGTTTTCCATAGAAATGTACAACTTGACATTTTCTGATAACTGTTCTCTTTCTACTGAAAAAAATATAATTGAATAAATTAACTACTTATGTCCATAATGAGTTCTTTGTCCTTTCCCTTCACCTCACCACTTTGGGATACAATGATTAGCATGCTCAGTTATTATCTATACAAGAAAGCAGAACTATTCCAAAAAACTTCAGCCAGGATCACATTGAACTGGAAAATTCTATTAAGGGGGAAGTATTTGTATTTACATGTCCCCAGGCTATGTGAGGGATTATTGCTTTTTTTTCCCACTCTGAATAGATTTAAGACTGCAATCTCAAGCAGCAGCTACAGTGTTCCATGAAAACGGTGCTTCAAATATTTCCAAAATCCTCAGCATTGTTTAGTTACATTCAGTCAAATCCGGGCAAGTAAATCTCCAGAAAACTTCATACATGTCATATCACGCACTTAAATATGCAAAGGAAGTGCAAGTGCAAAATAAAAGATATAGTTTTCCTAAGTAGAGACTAATATTGCTTGCAATAGCGGTCAAGTTAACTATATTTTTTCATTTATTGAAGTCTTAGAACTAGGATAAACCAAGCAAAAGAAAATATGTTTCCTATCCACCCTTTATATTGAGGTTACTCCTCAGGATAGACGTGTATTAATGCACATAGATGCATGTCCAGCATGTCCCCAAGTGATCTTGTTAACAATTTAACAAGTTATCTCCGAATCAGGCTCTGCCTTTCTTGCCCTTTCTTATGTGTATGATTGAGGGCTTCCTTCCCAGCTTGTCTGTTTAGCATGAAAATGAAGTGTCTGATGCTGAGCCCCTTCAACCCTTGTCTGCACTGTATGTAAATACATTCTTGCCTACCTAACATCTTCAGATCCTATTTGTGAAGGTGACTATGGAAATTTTAAGACATCAGATGCACACACAATCAATCTGTGTAAAGAAAACCAATGGCCATTAGACTTTGCCAGAACTTTGGGTTTGTTGGAAATACTGATGCTTGGAAATGCTTTTTTTTTTTTCCTGGATTAGGAGGAACAGATGAAACCTTGAAATCCTTAACTCAGTGAAAAAAATTCTAAGAACCCATTCATTTTTGCTAAATATATTTTCCTATGTATTACAATGGTTACTCCAGATTAATCACTGAGCTGCTGACAAAGTCTATTCCCTGGGTGATACAGGAATGCTGCTCTTGTCTGCTTGGTCAAGTGAGAAAACACTCTGAAAGATGTTTTGCTAATTTCACAATTCAATCTCTACTCAATAGTAACTGTACTTAAAATGTTTGTTAAAAGGTAAGGGAATACATACATGTTGTGCTGTCAGGCTGTATGCCTATTAAATAATATTTATGACAGGCCTCAAAATAGCATAGAAATATTCAAAACTATCAATGAAAAAGCAATATTAACAATATGCATATACATACATATTTTTATATATAAAATGTTTGCATATATGTATTATTAATAATAATGTATTAAAACCTGATTCTGACATTTCCAAAGACCACATTTTCCTTTCAGGAGTTCTCTGTAGGGAAAAACTTGCACCACAATCAGTAGAATGTCATAAGGTGCAAAAGTCCTCCAGTTTTCATCAAAACATAGTTTCCAAGAAGAAAATGGGTTTTACATATATAGCCCAAATATATAACTGAAGTCAATTCCTGTGAAGAATTTCATTGTTTTAACTTCTACATCCATTTGTGGGCTTAAGATAGAGTTGCTATGGGCCGGCCTATTTCATAATGAATTGTGTGATAAAAGGATTAGGAGCAGAGCTGGCAAGATGCCATGAGGTTTTGGCAAGAGAACAGCAGAGGAAGACAAAGCCCACAGATGGAAATGTCTCCATGCATTGACAAGGATGCGGTATCACCAATGCTTGATCCCACTGTGCTCAGGAGTGGCACAGACATGCAGCAACCCGTAGCAGCAGGCTATCCAGCAACATGGACTTGAACTCACTGACATATGGGGCTTCCCCACCAAAAAGGGACAGGAACATCCTACAAGGCCCACCACCTCTCAGCCTCATCCCAGAGGCTCCAAATGGAAACAGAGTTGATGAGCTGCATCATAGACCCCACATCTGGGGACTCTCCTCCAACAAGAACGGGGGAGGGAAAGGAGGTTGTGCTCCTTACTGCTCTCCTCCAGGTTCATTTGGTCAAGCTGTTCAAAGCAGCTTTGTTGTTTTCTTTAGCTTGAGCGTTCAAGTATAGAGCACATCTGAAGGCAATAACAAATCAAAGTGGAAAAGCAGAAAAAATTGTTTTTCCCTAGCTAGCTGGGTAAACACCTATTCATAAGCATCAATGTATGCACTGTGAGAAAATGTCATGCTTTATAAAGTTCAATCAATTGTTGAGCTCTTTGGGTTTGTTGTTTTTTTTTTTGTTGTTGTTGTTGTTTTCTTTTTTTTCTTTTTACATTCTGCTCCTGATGGGGTGATTTCACATTTCCACAGTGTTTAGCCTTTTGGGCCTCAAATTCAAGCACTTCATATTTGAACGCTGCAGCGTGTGTACTTTTCAGAGAAATACAACGTTATTCAAATCACCTTTTTTCCATTAAGAAGCATATTTAATTTCCAGTCTGGGCTTTTTTCCTCATGTAGCTAACTTCAGATTACAGAAGTCCAGCTGCAGTAAAATTACGCATCAGCTTCTTTTCTACCACAGCGTAGCTGTGAGTATGGAAATTGCCCATTTCCACCCTTTTCTTCAGCACGGAGCTACAGTGAGAGAGCAGCTTCCGTGGCCTGTATTTTAAAAATGCCAAGAGTGCATTTAAAAAAAGCACCCACTTCAGAATAAATATGAATAAGGTCTGAAGAAAGGACCTTCAAATTAACATGCGCAAAGTCTGGTAGCAATCTAAATGTGCTCAAAATACCACGCAGCAGATTCAGATGGGCTTTGAAATACTCTGGGGCTCTTGACATTATTGCAATTGTCGTCAGACAAAGACATGATGAATCTCAAAGAAGAATCTGCATAACCTTCCCGGAAGGATGGAAAAAAGGTAACACTTATTCTGGAAAGCATCAGAAAACATCCAGTAATCTTCCTCCCATGGGTTAGCTTGGGCTGGTACGCCATTACAGAGAGTAATGTCAAAAAAAAAAAGTTTAAATCACTTTTGTTCCTGTAGAACTTTACACTTTTCCTGTATCTCTTTGGGAAAGATGGGCAATCTTGTTTCGAAGGTCTGGGCCACTTGTATCCATAAAGCACTTGAAAATCTTACGGGAAATTTGTTAGTGATGCAGGGGTAGCTGTGCTTCAGAAGACGAGATTTTTCCCCTCCTAGTACAGTCTTTTTAGCATTGCTAAGAGCCACCTATATTGCACTTTTGAAAGGCTCACTAGCAAAATGCGTGGGCCTTGATTCTCCCATACTGAAGACAAAAATCAAGGCCTGTACGCTTCATCTGAAAAATAGCTGTTAGGCACATGGCCACTCAACTCATCATAGGAATATCTGTGAATAAATTTCTCAAAAGGAACCAAAGATGTACCAATCACTGCCCGGTGTTCTGGTTTAAACCTTTTTTCCAGCTAACCATTAAGTGTGGTTCTTCTTTACTCTCTGGCTATTCAGTATTATTTAAACATTGTACCTTCACAAATTCGAGCATATTCTCTGGTTTTCCCTTTGCTTGGAGGCACATACAGTGCTGTCAGCCTGACTGATTGCCTTCACTATTCTACAGATCCAATAAAACTATTAGCAAAAACGAGAGATGCACCAAATATTACCTATACGTCCTCTTTCAGTTCCATTCTGTGACAAATCACTGCTTGCCAGTTTTGAGACTTCATTTCAAAAGGATTTTACTAAGACCACGTATTTCAAAAGATGTGACTGTCAAACAAAAGAAAGAACGTGTAGATCCTTTGGATGACATGAAGGGCCGGATCTTTTGGGAAGTGGAATATTTCCTAGAAATCTAGGAGACTTACTGACCTAGGAGACAATGCAAGGGCAAATAATTCCAGGTTTGGAGCCTGGAAACCTTCACTTCTAACCCTCGGACTTATTTATACCTTGAGCAAAAGTCCAGATTGATTTCTATAGGTCATTTATTAGTGCTAACAGACTAACCAGGACCAACACATTGTGCATTATATCCTCCAGAGAAACTGCAAGGTTAATTTAAGTAGGGCATGCTCAGTGCTGGGAAAAGTTGTGTTTCTCTTCTGTTATCAGTAATATAAGACTAGGAACTAAAGTGCTGAATGAACAGCCTTTAAGACTCAAAGTCTCCTGAGTACCTATAATGCTATAATATGATAGACAGTATAGCAGTAATAAAAGAGTAGCACAGTCTTTAGCTACAGCAAACAAAAACAAGCCCAAATGCAGCAGCAATAGATACAGGAGGGGGGGGGGGGGGGGAAGAAAAAAAAAAAAAAAAAAACAACAAAAAAACAACTGCTTACCTTCGGAAGGCCTCAGGTACGCAGGAAGCTCCAGCCAGACCCCCTCGCCTCCACTGCCAACCCTTAAATGAAATCTGGGGGGAAGGGTTGGATCCTGGCTCCATCCCTTCCAGTCACTCAGGAGCATTGCATACACCTGAGCTCCCTTGGGCTGGCCCTGCCTTCTCACCAGGTGCTCAGTCACTGGTTCAAGTTGGGACTTAGCATTTCCAGTACAGTACTAGAGAGACCTGGGCTCCCAGACACCACATAAATCTGTCCTGTGGAGACCGTTTCCTTTCTCTTCTGGGATGACTGAATCATTTCAAATGGCAGAAAAGAGAATAATGAATAACAATGCAGGACTAATCAGGGCTTATCCACAGTGTTATCTTGGAAATAGCAATGGAAAAAAGCCATTCCTCAAATATTAAATATTAGCACAAACAGCTTCCACTCAGGGGAATGCTGGGAAAGGCAGACCAGTGCATAATAAAGTTAAGCTCTGGGAAGCAACCCTGCTGAAACAGACCTAGGGGTGTTGGTAGGAAGCAATCTGAGCAGCAACAGCCTAAGCTGTATTAACAGAAGAACTTGTTAGCTCTTATCTAGGATACTACATCCAATTCTGGCTCCTCCAGTGCAGGAAAGACAGTGATAAACTGGCACAAGGTTAGCAGAGGTCACCAAGATGTTTGGGGCTGGAGCACTTGACCTATAAAGAGATGCTGGAAGAACAGGTCTGGCTCTGCCTAGTGAAGAAAAGTCTTCAGGGGACCTTGTAGCAGCAGTACCTATGAGGAGTCTGGCTGTGGTCCAGTTTGTGGTCTGAGTCCACAGCAGATGCTGCTCTGAGCAGAAAGTTGTTTTACAGCCCTCCAGAGGTTCGTTCCAAGCTGCATTAACCTATGATGCTTTGTTCCTATTTCTCTCCAAATTCTTTGTTGCTTCCTTTCTTTCTGTCTCCCATTTGTAACCTACATGTTTTTCGTTTTTTATATTCTGTTCTTTTCCCTGTCCTAAATTCATAGAAACATTTCAGTTGGAAGGGATCTTTAGATGCCATCTGGTCTAACTCCCTTGCACTGAATAGGGACACCCACAGCTCCATCAGTGCTCAGAGCCCCTCCAGCCTGACCTCAGGTGACTGCAGGGATGGGGCACCACTACCTCTCTGGGCAACCTGTGCCAGTGCCTCATCATTTTTCATTTATTTTTTTCCACTTCTAATCCCCAGCATACTGTTTAGTTTCCTAAAAAGTTATTGTTTCGAGGTTGTTAGATCTTATCCTGCTCCATTTTACCTCCCTTCTTCATCCTTTGCTGGTCAACATTTTTCTTTCAAGCAATGTGAGCCATCGATCTTTAAACAAAACTGAAAAATAAAACATCAGGTTTCCTACTTCTGTTTTCCTTGCTTAATTTCTAATGCCATTTCAGATTTAATAATATTGTCCATTTAAATACAGCTTGCTGTGTTGAAAGAACAATAAGTTGACTCATACTTGAGTCATTTCTGTCTGCAGCAGAAATCTGTTTTATTAAAGGATGGTAGAACACGTTCAGATGTTTATCAATAAAAAGACATGGTTAGCACTTACTGTAATCAGAGCAAATCGATAGAATTCTGGGTCAGCTCAGATCCAGTTGTGCATCAGCATTCACAAATGAGCACTGATAATGGAGCTGTCTTGGCCAGGGAAAGCATCCATCAGACTGGATGTTACCCTACTGGATAAAGTGAATTTGTGCAGCCTCATACTCATCTTCTGTTTCAGCATTAGAAATGAGGCTCCCGGCTCATGGGGTGCACTGAGTTCTGGTAGAGAACTGATCTTAAAAAAACTGCTGAATCCAAAACCACCATGGCACTGAGGGGCTCCAGCCAGCCAGCACTGCACACAAGAGCTGATCTCATCACATCACCTGATCTCATCACATCACACTCCTTCTCTCTTGCTCCTCGGCTCCAGAGGGCATTGATGTCTTACTTTACCTTATTTTGGAGATCTGCCTCTCGCTTCTGGGCGGGCTGCAAACCACGAGAACATTTCTGAGAGGTACACAGCAATTTGAAACACACTTTTTAATAAGTTGATACAGTTTGTTGCATGTGTCTAAGGCCTGTTAGATTATTTGAAAACTATGGTAAATCATCCCTCTGGCATGTATCTTTTTCATTACTGTTGTGTCTAGAGCTTTCTCTCTGTCTCTAACCTTGGAGACATTCAGAAGAACAGAGCCTTCCCTTGCTGCATTTAGCTGAACTAAGATTTGGCTCCTGGGGATAGTATAATGGGGAAACAAGCAGGAAGAGAACATCATCTGCCAGCACATTAATGTTCCAAATTATGCACATCCTTCTTCATAGAAATGGTTTCATTAATTCCAAGTCAAATAATATTGATTCTCAATGTGACACGAAGGCAGGTGATCACAATAACCTTAACCTGCTTTGCAAAGGGATCCAAACAGCTGCTGAGGAAGGGAATGTAAACTCTACAAGTGTTTTTGACAGTTACCCTAATGAGCAGAATAGTATCTTAATTACCCTAATGAGTAGAATCATAATTTTTCTGGAGCCAAAAAAATTTTACATGCACAGATAGTTTAAACATGTCCTGTCTAAAAACAGTCAAGGAAAAATGTGGTTTCATTTCCAGTTAATGTAAGTTGCATTATTATCATGTAAGAAGCTCTGAGCTCATTGCTTGTTAGAGTATAAAATAACACATCACTGCATTTCAGGAAGGAAATGGAAGGTATACATAGTTTTCCAATAGGAGCAAAACTTTTAGAACAAAATTTATAATTCTTCTCTGCACAAAACCTAAAACAAAGGGAAGTTCAGCTAAGGGATTTTCTTAATATTCATTTATGGTTTCCTTTTTATATGATAAGTGTTATATAAGTTCTATGTGTCCCACTGACCATATTCATTGATAGATTCAGTTCTCCTACAACAAATGCCATACTTTTTACCATCTTCAGTTATACAATGCATCACTGCATTATGTTTCTTTCAGCGTGATAAGACTCTTCTGTCATAGAATCATTAAGGTTGGAAAAGACCCCTAAGGTCCCCAAGTCCAATCCCAGCCCATCCCACCATGCCCATAACGACGTCCCTCAGTGCCACATCTCCATGGTTCTCAAACACCTCCAGGGATGGTAACCCCCCACCTTCTTGTGTAACTGTGCCACTGCATCATCACTATTTCGGAGAAGAAATATTTCCCAGTACTCAACCTGAACCTCCCCTAGTGCAACTTGAGGCCACTGCCTCTAACCTTAAGAGCACACTGCGTATCTGTGTGATATACACCAAGGCTATATAGACTCTATGACGTAGGTGTTTTTCAATCCAGTAGAGAAAAGTCCTTGCCCAGTCTCAAGGTGAGGAAAAAGTGAAATGGATATGAGCTGAAAAATAAAATTCATGAGTCACATCAGGGAAAAAAAAAGAAACTAGTTAAGTGTCTTGTGGGTCAGACAATTAAGTGAATCGAGCTCTCCAGAGGAACATATAAATCAAAGGAGGAACGAACTGCAATGGAGTATCAACACTGTGATTAGATGCGAAAAGCCAGAGACTGAATAATCTGATTTCTCCTGCATAAGTCAAAGTCTTGCAGTCCCAGATCCCCCCTGACTCAGGCAATCTGAGTCATCCTTGGAGTTTCAATACATTTTCTGCTGTGACAATCCTTTCGTCTTCCCCCATATAAATCTGTATCACTTCATCGTGATGGATGCACTCAGTGTGACAGGATTTTCTGCATCAATGTTCTTTTTCAGCTCTTGTTGCTGTTCACCTGCCCGTCAAGCCTGCACGTCCATAGCTGCCACCCATTGCATATTCAAAGCAAGAACGCACACACATATAAACAACAGGCAAAAATGCCTTCTGTAAAGGACAAAATTCCCATTAATTTTCATTAACTAACATCACTAACAAAGCTATCCTTCGCTGGAAGTCCTCTCAGCAAACACGACCCCTCTGTCAGACAAGAGAGGACCAGGGGTGACTGGGAGCACTGGGCTGCCCTTGCTGCCCCTCTGGCCCTGTTTGTGGCTGCCCCAACACCTCCTCCAAGACAAAGCCTGAACACAGCTCCCTCCTAAGTCTGGTTCTGCTGGAAGATCCTGCACATTCAGGTCTGAATCCATCTTGGGCATTTAACAGCTTTCTGTTAAGCCTTGTTATCCACCATCCTTCTGTAGACAACAAGAAAACAACAAGAAGCTTTTCCATACCTCTTACATACCTTGTTCTCTGGTTTGGAACAGATCACTTTCTCCAAGTTCTCCCCATTACTGACTAAAGTAAAGAACTGAAGAACCAGTCTTTAACCTCTAAAATTAGATAAAATGGGTTCTACTCCTGAAGTGGCCTGAGTCTACAGTGTCTGCAGATTGCCAGGTGCTCCAGGCAGAGAGGTGCTCCTTGATATTTTCCACTTTAGTCATGAAATCCTCTTCTTATTTGTGTTGATTGATATCCTAGGGACTTCAGATATCACGCACAGCCATGGAGAAGCTATCTGCCAAGAGCCTAGATAATTTTGAAATAACTTACAATAAGGCATAGAAAGACTGCTGCAGATGCAACTGTTATTATAGTGCAGCTCACTCCTCCAGCCTGGAGGGAGAGAAAACATACCAAATATATCTATGCATTTGGTGGCATGTTGAATGTTATACTGAATACTTAGGAAAACAACAACTCACATTGTAGCTACTGCAGTGAACATTCAAAGGAGAAAATAATAACAAAAGTCAAACCAAGGAGTTATAAATTGTATGTGATTTAGAAGGGGAGTGGGGCAATTGTGTTAACACATACGATGTAGTGCAGCTGAATATTTCTGCTTACCAACTCTGTGCCCTCTAATTTGCATCTTCTTCTTCTTGTATGGGTCTGAGGTTCTTGGTACGAGTTCTTAACATCAACCTGCAGTTCACATTGCTCAGTGGCTCCATGTGCAGACCCTGAGCAATGTCCCAAGGCTGTCCAAAGAGGTCAGCTCGGGTCCAGGATGCCAAGCAGATATGCTGGTGTAGTACTGCATGTGATCTAATCAACAGAATTAATTAGTGCACAGCACAGCATTAGCACAGTGACATACTTCCCAGTTCCACAGCCACGTTGCATGAAGATGGATGGGGAACCTTTGCCTAACCACAGAGATGTAAACATTCGAAAGCTTGTTTAGCATGAGTAGATTTCTATATTCTGAGATGAGCAACTTCAAATTAGACTATTAAAATGGTCCATATTTCTTCAAAATATATCCCTCTGCAGGCATGACCCATGAAGGATTTCTGCATTTGTTATACTCTTGATTACCTCTACCATTCTCTGTCTCTTTTTATGAATATGTCCAATTTTCCCTGAAATAAAAAATTGCTCATCATTTACTAACCTAATACATAGCTGGTAATTGGTGCCCTTGCAGAGGCTTTGGGAAACATGGAAGCATTTGAATTTACCTGTTCTTAAATGTGCAATTTGCTGCCATTAATGGAACACAGTGGTGTGCCATGGTGCTATTACATTAGCTAAGGAAAAGACTCCATAGCCTAAATGTGGCAAGAGAAATGCCACAAGCAGTGAGGGCGTAGTCAATGCCTGAGGAGATACTGGCACACTCAGAATAGGATTGGGATGTAATTGTGCCAAAAAAAACTTGTCTGGCTTTTATCCTGCCAAATAGTATTATTATAGTATTAATAACAGGGGAATAATTAATAAATTATTAAATATTAATAGCATTATTATTACTGCATTCATGTACATTACATAACACACATCACAGTCAGGTAAATATTACATTACATTAACTAACACATTCTTATTTGAAATTGCACACTTCTACAGCCAGCTCACAGTGCAGCATCCTCCTTTAGTGCAGAACAGCAAACATTAATGAAGTGTGTGTTCAACTGAAAAATCCCAGATGCTTTAATATTAATTTCAAAAGGAAAAATCTATATTTATTTTCCATCTCAACTGTAAAAATAAAATATTTCTAATCATGCAGAGCAAGAACTTAACTTTAGTTTTTAGATATATCCTCCTATCCTTATTGGATAGATACAATAAAGAACACTGAATAAAGCTTCAAGAAATGAACTGCAATGTATTTTCCACTCTCCTGGCCCTTCTTGTCCTCTCCATCTGCCACTTAATTGAGGTCATAGTGACACGGTTCCAGGAGTGGCCTGATAGACCAGTAGTCCTGGTTTCCTCCTGTGCTCTTACACTTACAGCCACTCAGCATCACGTCCCTGGTGGGGTCAGAAAGTATCCAGAAGAAAGAACAATTGGGAGTAGGTGCAGGTGGCACATCCACACTTTCAAGTGCCCTCCTGTGTTTCTACAGCCCATAATTTTCCTCTCAAGATCAGCCTGGCTGCCTTGTTGGCATTTCAGTAATAACTCAAACCAATTTATTTCCTTATCTGTAAGATTGAGTTCAAGCTGAACAGATCTCAAGTTTCCTTCTCAGTTTCTGTGGAGTGCTTAATGTATGTGGATCAAAACACAGACCAATTTGGTGGCTATTTTAGAAGTATTTATTCACCTCAGTTACGATGCTATGGAACCTACAGGGAAAAAAAAAAGAAAAAGGAGGAATAGAAATAAATGAGATATCAGTGAGAGACGGGGGGAAAAACCCTGAAATTTAAGCAGAGGTGCAGAAGGTGTTCAGTCCTGCAATGTTTCTCTCCCACAGAACTCTGACATAGTCAGTCTCAGCCTCAACCCAGCACTCTAGCAATGATTTCCCTTTTTAGTGCCAACAGTAGTTCAAGATGTAATTCACATTATTTTGACATTGTTAAAAAGCAAAGGAATCTTTTCCAGCTGAATCCCTCAGGAAGGCAGAAGCAGGTCAAAGGAGCACACTTGCAGCTCCCCAAGCCAATTGGTGTGCT
This sequence comes from Meleagris gallopavo, assembly GCF_905368555.1. Lineage (NCBI taxonomy): Eukaryota > Metazoa > Chordata > Aves > Galliformes > Phasianidae > Meleagris > Meleagris gallopavo. Next base: position 12,253,359 of record NC_139418.1, read on the forward strand.
GAGCAAAATGCCTCCGTGCAACGCTAGAATCAATCAGTAGATTCTTTTTAATGGAGATAGTTTATGTGAGAGACAATTTCAGCAGGTGTGAAAGTTATTACAGGAAAAGTGTTTCTGTCCTTTAGCATAGTTCTTGTGGTATGCTTGATGCCGTTAATAATTTAAATGCATGCTCAGTCATAAGGCAAAAAAAATCCTTTGAGCTCCACACGTCAGATGCTGCAGTGGGACTGGACCTTTGTTCCTTACCTCCTGCTGCTATTTTTTGAGGACAACTGTGCTTATTACAACATTTTTCTTTAACTTTCAAAGTTATTGGACCACTACTAATCCAGAAGTTAAAGCAGGAAGGAGAAACTGTTCGAAAGTGATAAGATACTTAGCTGTGATGCCTTCTGTCACAGATCACAGAATCATTAAGGATGGAAAAGACCCCTAAGATCCCCAAATCCATCCCCAGGCCACCTCCGCCATGCCCACTGACCATGTCCCTCAGTGCCACATCTCCACAGTTCTGGAACGCCCCCAGGGATGGTGATCCCCCACCTCCCTGGGCAGCTGTGACACTGCATTATTGCTCTTTCAGAGAAAAAATGTTTCCTAACATCCAAACTGAACCTCTCCTGGTGCAACTTGAGGCCACCATCTCAACAAAGGATCAAGAACTAATCAGGAGTTAAATACTCTGTTGTGACACAGTCATCGTTCTTGTAGATCAGAAAGTACATTTACAGAACAGCTTTCATTCAAGAAAAAGCAATTTACGAGCATACAATAACTTTCATTCTAGAGGCATTAAATACATCTTTGGAGTAATATGATCTTCAGAAAGATCTCTGATCTGATCCCCAAATGAGATCAAATTCCGTCATTCTGTAATCTCCTATCAGTCCTTTTTCCAACCTTCAGTGCAAATTTCATGTGCACTTTGACACAATGCTCCCTTATAAAAGCTGTAAAATACTGTATTGTGAGAAGAGCCATTAAAACCCAGTGTCAGATTTCAGGAGAAAAAAATATATGTACTCCTTAAAAAGAGGCTGAAACTGTGTAGATTTTCACATAGATGTCATTGCACAGGAATGACTACAAAGACAGGACGATTTTCTGCCAATCACACTCTGTTTCCAAGTACTTATTGCTGCAGAAAACAGAATAAAAATCAGCAGAGATATGAAAGATAAAATCATGCCAGATCTTCTTTTTGTGCTCGTGGATAGCAGGATGTAGTATGAACACAATTTTTTTGTGCCTGGTTTCCCACCACTTGACAAATACAAGCGTCTCACGGCAAGCTTCTCATCCTATATTTCACATCCCCATCTCTCTGAATCCCACATCTTTCATTCTGTAAATGTATCTGCTACAGGAGGTAATACAAGTAGCCAAAACCTATTTTCTTACTCTATAATCTAATGCACTTAGTGAGCCAATGAATATGTGTGAAAGGAGGGGCTTTCTGGCTTAGGGACTCCTCACAGGGGAACAGCTGTTACAGCAGCAAACCCTCAACCGAAGCCAGGCAAACACTCATCTCTCCGTGGTTTTGTGCATCTAGATCTGGCAAGACAACTCCTCTCTCCCTCTCCCTACAAAAAGTGAGCGAACTAGCACAGAGGGACTTAAAGAAGGCTGGATATCAGCTGTGGGACATTTCAGCAGGTCCAGTAATGGCCTGGATCGGCAATTCCTCCTGGTTTAATCACCTTGCTCTGCAGGAACATTTCAGGAGGTACTTAAACAGCACTGAGGATTATTTAGCCTTCCTGTGCGGGCCCAAACGCAGCCATCTGTTCTTGCCCGTGGCTCTGGTGTACTCTGTCATCTTCGTTGTTGGGGTGATTGGTAACTTCTTAGTTTGCCTGGTGATCCTTACTCACCGGAACATGAAGACCCCAACCAACTACTACCTCTTCAGCCTCGCCGTGTCAGACCTGCTCGTGCTACTTTTTGGGATGCCTCTGGAAGTCTACGAGATGTGGAGCAACTACCCCTTCTTGTTCGGTCCCATCGGCTGCTATTTCAAGACAGCTCTCTTTGAGACGGTGTGCTTCGCCTCCATCCTCAGCGTCACCACTGTCAGCGTGGAGAGATACTTTGCCATCCTCCATCCCTTCCGTGCCAAGCTGGAAAGCACTCGCAAGCGTGCCCTGAGGACCATCGTGGTGCTCTGGGTCCTCTCCATCCTCTTTGCCCTCCCCAACACGGGCACCCATGGTATCATGCTGCAGTATTTCCCCAACGGCACCCTGGTCCCTGGCTCTGCCACCTGCACTGTGGTTGTGCCCATGTGGATCTACAACTGGATTGTCCAGATTACTTCCTTCCTCTTCTATGTGCTGCCTATGGGGGTCATAAGTGTGCTGTACTATCTGATGGGGCTAAGAGTAAGTCCTGCTCAAGTGCTCAGTGTTTCTGTAACCCATACTTGTGTGTTTGTGTCTGTGATTTCAACATTTTCTTGCCCATCTGTCTTGCCAAAAAGATGTATGTATAAATATGTGTCCTTTTGAAACCCCTGGAAACACCCTTTCTTTGCTGCAATCCTATTCTCAAAAGGATACAGCTATGCTTTGGAATAATATACCCTGACCTTTTTTAAAAAAGAACATATTGCTCCTCACATTTGAATGTTATTTAAACATCCCATTGTGTAGATTGATGATTCCAGCCTCTCAGAGATTTACACCTCTGTGACAGGGACTAGAAAGAAATAAAACAGAAGGAAAATGTGAAAAGAATGAAAAGGAGTGGGCTGGTGATAGAATCCTGTGTATGATTTGTTTTCCCTCTTCTTGTGACTGTGGAATTTCCATTACACCACTTTATTTTTTTCCTTCCCTGGAGAGGATGTTAATATTCAGTTGTTAAAACTCACAAAGCTGTCACAAACTGAAATGCTACCTTGCTGCTGCAGCCAGCAATTTCAGCAGTCTTCTCTTTGGATAACTATAGCACAATTTCAACACTGATTAAGGCTACCTTAGAGCTCACATTTGGGATCTTTTCAGAGACTAGCTTTGCCAATTGTCATTATTTAAATAGAAGGAGAAAATAGCCAGCATCACAGCATTATTAACCTGTGTAGCCCAGTGTTGCTAATCATAGAGAGTCGGTGTTTTTTTTTCTTCTCTTATGTTACATTCATTTCAGAAATATGAATCCTATCTCACTGCACTGAATATAATTTAGAGTTTAAAATGCTGTGTCTGATCACAGAGGAAGAAAGGAATGCAACATGCTTGTAAAGACTGATTAACCTCCCAAATAACGTGCAAGAAATTTAACCAAATCTGTGCTAATTCATACACCATTTTATTGTTGTGGCTGGTATTTACTACTCTCTGGCATGACAGGAAAGCAATTTTTCCCCACCCAGGAAAAGCCATAGGGATTATCTACCAGAAATCTATACAAACAGAAGACCTTCGAAGCAACTACATTTCAGTGGCTTCTGTGAAATCTTTGCATAGTTTCACAGTTCCCAATCCTCATCCTAGAAGAGAAGCCGGGTGCCAAACAAGGGCTGCTATCCAGGGGTATCTGTTTATTGACAGATTTGTTCAAGCTGTCTTTCCTAAGGGCTGCAATATTTATTGCATATGCCTTTGCTTTCCTGTATATCCAATTGTTATTTCCAAATTTTAACCCCCTGGTTTGTCTGCATTGCATTCCAAGTTGTGCTGGGCAAAGGTTTCATTTTTATGTTCAACAGAAATGACAGGGGAATGGTGTGTGCGTGATTTCCAAGAGAAGACTTTTTTTCTCTACTCACAGCTGATGAAAACCTTGAAGCTTCAGCAACACTACAGAATCCCCTGAGTGCCATACATTGCTCACAGAGAGCAGTGGAAAAGTTCAGAGTTGATCCAAAGGTTGAACAACATCTCCAGTTCAGCAAACAGCTCCAGTTCAGCAGGCAGAGGCATCACTTCCAGCTGACTTTGTGGAAGGGCATCTTCTTGATATAGTTTCTCCTTCAAGCTTTGTCAAGGCTCCAGAGTTTGTGCCTCAGGATAAAACAGAGAAGGAAGCATGTGTAACACATTAGTTGTGAAAGGTTACTCTGTCATATGGTCAATGACTTAATTCTTAATTTTATTACTTTTAAAAGTAAATATGTATATATTTATCTTTCTCATGAGGTAATTCATGGCCAGCAAAGACTTCAGGTTACTTCATCACCATTGCCTCATGATCAACCTGGATTTAATTTTACAACTTTCTGGTTTAATACTACAATGTAAGAGTCAATAGATAGTTCCAGCAGTTGAGGTAGTTAGGATTTTTGATATTCAATGAGGAGTGCAGAGCGTCCAGAAGCTTGATTACCCACCTACCTGAGACACCTATAGAGGGAAATAGATGACCAGATGTGACCATACTGACCACATCTAAGCAAAATTCTTCTAGGAGTCCAACACTTCTCTTGTTGTCACATTGGGCACATTTTAACTGTCTTTGAGTCAAGGCAACTTATTCTTGCCACTGTGGAGCTTTTCTTGATTTTCTCATCAAAACCTCTTCTGTCTCTCAAACACCCTGCTGTTAAAACCAGAACCACTTGTTGACGTTGGCTACCTTTGGTTAATTTGTGCAGAGCTCAGTACTGTACCTCCAGAGTTCTCTCCCCCTTTACATGGAGTTATGCAAGCCCTGTCCCCACTAACACATTTCCCTTTGCAATGAGGTGAGCTGAGAACACACAGGGCAGCAATGGCAGTTCAGCAGTTGGGTCCCAACAGCACCGACAAATCGCTCAGGTTGGCAGGACTGCATGCCCTAGTAGAAGGCATGTACCTTCTAAACACCACATTTTTAATCACCTAGAGTGAACATTTGATCGTTGTTTGTGTCAGTAACTTGCAGGAAACTGAAAAATGTTTTCCTGCTTTTGCTGAATGGCTTCATCATCTTTGTCCGGGGATAGGTGAGGCCCTAATTTCACCCTGCCTGCTGACTTCCAACATGAAATGCTGTAGCTAATAAAGATGTCAAAGTTAAAATCCTATTTTCAACTTCTTGCTCCAGACACTGTTAAGTCTCTTGCAGTGACTGGGTAACATCCATCTCCAGGTAACTCTATATGGCCTCGTATATCCACAGTGAAGTAAAAGTAACCACCACCTTGGTAGTACTTCTATTACACCATTGGCATGAACTCAGGCTTTGCCATGAACTCATTTCTTTTTTCCTTTCTCCTAACTCATTGTTCTACTAAATTGCAACTGCTGAGCTGTTCTTACCAGTTACACCCCCATATATTACCACTGGAGGCTGAAGAGGAGCCTTAAAGTATCATTAAAATGATAAGAGGAGGGTGAAAAATAAAGATACGTGTGCCTCTGTTTCATTTCAACATCAGAGCACTGTATTCTACCAGGCTTCAGAATATTCCTGGGATAAATTACTGCTGAGGCAGAAAACCACTGAAGGGAATTTAATCAATCCAAAACAGACATTTTTCACCAGATGTGTTACAAATAGGCTGATCCTATTCTTAAGCAACAGCAAATAGGACTTAAAGTGACAAAAGGGAATAATGTATAACGTGGGAAACTATAATTGAACATAATTCAATTTGCATGTGTTTCTCTTTTATTGGTTTTACTAATAAATAAAGTATTGGCAGAAGCTCTCTTTGATTGGTGTTACAACAACATAACAGATAAATACTGTCAATCAAACACCAGGAAAGAAAATGGATAAGAAAATGGCACAACTCATGTGTTTTCAAGCCCAGACTGATCTTTATCTTATCCCTCATTCCTGATATTCTTCCCCATGTAAATTTTAAAGTTTCCAGTCTCTCTGTTAAAAAAGCACTGCTCTGAAGATGTAGTATAATCAGCAGCCCTCTCTGCAAGAAGCTGGGTGCAATTATGCAGTCTTCATAGATGATTCCTTTTATAATCAAAGCAAAAACGTGTTTTCATCCTGATTATCTAGTGTTTGTTCATCTCCAAAGCATCAGTGCTTTCACCATAGGCGTGTGGGGGGAGAAGCATTTGGGGGAGAAGCATTTTGTTGTTCTTTGTATCTATTTTTTTTAGAAAACTGATTAAAATAACAACAACAACCGAACAAAACCAAAGAAAACAAAGCGAAAGTATAAATCCTTGTAATTGAGCAGTGGGTGCTTGGATCTGTGCTGATTGCGTGCACTGGCTGCCTGCTATAGAGTATATATGGATCTTTTTCATCAGATGGATGGAATATCAATTAGTCCAAACACTCAGGGCATGAAACGAACTCCTTGGAATCGTACACAATTCTTTCCAGTGATTACAGCTGTGTTTCACTAAGACCTCTCTGGGCATTTTTTTTGGATCATTGCTTTGTGTTTAATTGTGGGGAACTCTTTTAGGAAAACAAACAAAGAATATTTTGCTAGAAGAGAAAATAATGCTGAAATTGAACAGACTGTGAACCAAATATTGACTCATTGAGAGAGGAATGTGGAATTGCAATACCAATTTGCTGTTAATACGCATTCTCAGGTATACAAAATCTGCACATTGTTTGGAACCTGAGGCTTCAACCTTCAGTGTAGACTAAAACTGAAACTTCAGTGCGATTTCTGGGTTGTCTCAAATTTTGCCCTCTTAAACTCAAACTACAGCTGTAAAAAATACCAAAAGCAGTGTGCACTGTGGGGCTGTCATCTCCTATCTAATCCCTCTTGTTCCTCCCTCCCTTTGGCAGCTGAAAGGAGACAGATCTTTGGACGCAGAGGAAATATCCGTGAATGTTCAGAGACCATCCAGAAAATCAGTCACCAAGATGTTGTGTAAGTAGTGGGTCCTTCTGTCTTTTGTTTAGCATAGGTAAATACGTGCATGTTCACTTCAGACAGCTGAGGAACTTATACATAAAAACCTTTTGGAGTTTTAGTGAAATATTCAGTGACCAGGTCCTGAAATGAAAGCTACCAAGCAATAGGCTTGAGACTGGCACATTATGGTTAGTGATCAAAAGACTCATAATCAAATTTTCCTCTTTCTCAAAGTGAAAATAAACACTTAGACCTTCCCAAGGAAAAGGTGAACTCATACACTGGACAGCACTCTCAACAACTGGTGTTCCAACTACCCTGAAGCACTATGAATACTTTATAATTAAGGGCTATGTTTAAGGCAGAGTTCACCTTGCTACTGAGATGGCATTTATGCAGGAAACATAAATCAGCTTCAATATTTTATGCTCCATTATTCTCTTAGGCAGCTTAAGTCACCTTCTAGGACTAAGAGATTGCACTCCAAAATCAGCTTATTTTTCTGTGCCCACAACTGTGCCCACAGATATTCACAGTACCCACCTGGAACAGGTTTGCAAGAATCCTTACTGGAGTCAGCAGAGGGCAAGTTCTGCATGGAGAACACGTTCTCATTCATCCCGAATCTTTCATCCAACTTTCTCAACTAGCTTTGCTCTGTACTGGCAGTTGAACCGTGTCCTTGCATAATCAACTAACTTTTCTTCTCTTTCTCCTTGGCAGTTGTTCTTGTGATGGTTTTTGCTGTTTGCTGGGCTCCATTCCATATAGATCGCCTTTTCTTCAGCTTTGTTGTGGAATGGACTGAGCCTCTGGCTAATGTATTCAATTTAATTCATGTGGTGTCAGGTAAAGCTTTCTTCTTCCATTTCCATAGGTGCTGGCAAAAAAACAGAACACAGTATTTGTGTTTTACTTGAAGTGTGTAGTCATTTATTGTTACGTAACATGAGGCATGCATAAAAAAGCTTCTTGGTTTTGGTAGACAGTGATGAGACTTGTGCCTTAAATAAGAACATCTGGCAAGTTTCTGCAGCATTCATGACGTTGTCCAGTACAGTTGTCTGAATGTTTGCAAAAAATAAGAGAAAAAAAAAAAAAAAGAAAAAAGAAAGAAAAAGGATATTATGCATCATTACCAGCTGTTTTTCCATCTTGGAAACATTCAGAAATGAATGTTTTTGTCATTCAGCTGCTTCTAATGAATATACAGCAGCAGGCATCATCCTGCAGGAAACCTTACCGAATGGCAGGGCAGCAGACTTACCTCCTGCCCAGAGCTGAGTGATACAACCAAACATTTATGGCCCAACAAACCATAAAATGAGAGCTTTTTCAAGGAGGACGCTTCTTTTCAGTATGCCATGGGAAAACACTGAATGTGGCCATTATGCAGCTCAGACAGATTCAATCTCACACAATCATCCTGGGGGTGCTGAGAGAAATTAGCTCCCCTTGTCTGGAAGTTATCTCATGGCAGCTGTGATGGGGCACCAGCTGTGCAGATCCCATTGTGGGGATGAGGGCTGTGCTGCAGGCAGGTCGGGACAGCTCGAGAGAGCTGGGTCTTGAACAGCTGGAGATGGAGAGATCTAGCTAATAATATCTGCCACTTTCCTTTCTCCTCTTGCTTAATTCCACCCATGAATGAGGTCTCTCTACCTCCTTTCCCCGTAGGTGTTTTCTTCTACCTGAGCTCTGCTGTGAACCCCATCATCTACAACCTGCTGTCCCAGCGCTTCAGGATGGCGTTCCTCAGCGTCATCTCCCCTGGCTGCAAGCACTGGGCCTCTAAGCATGCTGCCAGCAAGACTCCTGCCCAGCAGAGCATCTTCATGATCGAAGACCACAATCTCGTGGACTCTGCAGAAGACACAAGTGTGCCTGGCACCAACAGGACATCTGTCAGCAGTTCTCAGCTCTCCACTGGACTGTGATTTGCCATGGTGTGATGCATCCAAGGGAGGGAAGCTGAAGAAAATGACTGTGGGAAATAGAAAGGGAAGACAGCCTCCTGGTAGACTGATTTCAGCAAGAAGAGTTTGCAGACTGACATGTTGAGTGAATGAATGAGGAGGCTCATTAGCAGGTTATTAATCATAGAACTATGGAATAGTTTGGGTCGGAAGGGACATATTTTATTACCCTGAAGATAACTGGAGGGCTGGAAATCTCAGCTTCCTGGCTGCAAACTCTGCAGCAAAGACTTACTCTACAAAAGTACACACTCCCAATGCTAGCAGCACAGGAGAGACACAGCTTATCCAAATCTTGCACAAGAGCCTTTATGTGTGCCAGCCTGAAGGTCAGCTCTTACTTAGCTTAAACTGGGGCAACTTTCTGGACAAGCCCCACCTGCCCTCATCTGACTTAACAAAGCTGCTCTCATTTATCTCTCCTGTAGCCTTGAGATGCAGCTGTTGCCTCTCTTGGCAATATGATCAAGTATATATGAATGAGCCCTGGGCTGGGCTGATAAACATCAGGCACCAGCATCGAGAAACTGCTATTTCTGGGCCAAAGGAAGGAGGAACCAAAAACTACGTAAAGCAAACTTTTGCTTTCTGAACTAAGTAAACGTGTGTGTGTGTGTGTGTGTGACTGATCCCTCAAATCACTTTGTCAAAAACTACCCTAACATGGGTTATTTCTAAAAAGTCTACAAGTTGCTGCTGTCCCTCCTCACACCATAGTTGGCAACAGTCAGACTGCTGAAATAGTACAAGCATGCCACAAGTATGCATTACCTGTGAAATGACCATTCCTGGAGGCTGACAATGTTCCCTTGTCTGAAATGGGGATACTGGAGGGTACCTCAAAGGTCTGCAGCCTTCGCAGGTTAGTTCTGTGCATATTTTTGTCCATTTGAACTGAGTTGAGTCTGACTGTGTGCAGGTGGGCTATGGTTGGTCCCTGCTGTACCCCATGTCCTGCAGTTTGCAGCAGCTTCTTATCCTTATGTGTTGTCGCTGCCAGAGAAGCCCTGTGGCTGTGCTTCAGCAAAACTTACACCTGCCCATGGTGGACTGCAGAGGTCAGAGATCTATGAAGGCTCAGCAACCACCAGGGAACAGCCTGAAAAGCACAAGAATAGGGCAAACCTGCAGGATCATAGAAGTTGTTATAAAGACAATAAAAAAAGGAGTATTTTGCAACAGTTTTGCATCTACTAAATTCAGGTTTTGCCAAAAGCACAATATAAGGTCTAGGAAACTCTTCTGCACCACAATAATGCAAAAAGATCCTGAAGGCAGCATACTTCCATCCAAGTTGATGACCTCATGAGCTTTGCTGGATGTGAGATGAGGACCCAAAGGAGTTTTGGGGAAGGAGGCCATGGTGAATCCTTCACATGAGAAAGAATTTTATAAAGTGCTGTGTCTCAAGTTGCAAAGAACATTTGCTGTGTTTCAGAGAAATGCCTCTCTTGTGAATCATGGTACAGGGGTTGGTTTAGCCAGCACGACTAGCCGGCTCAGGCTTGGCATGGAAAATCATCCTCTGTGTACCATCATGGGGCTGGGACTTCCATAAAGAGTCATCACAGTGAATAAGGACATCAGCTTCTGAAAGATAGCATACTGTGTGTCATCAGAGCTCATTCCAGTCTGGTCACTGGGGATCTAGATGACATTACCCCCCATAGAGGAATGGGTTATACTCCTGCTACAGTGAGATCTTACCTTGTTTCCCTGAAAGTCTTTCATTTTGCTTATGCCTGCTGGTAGCAGTAAGACGTGGGGGTCACACTGCAGCTGGTGACTCCCATTTTCCTGCAACTCAGGGGGAATTTTAGCTCATGTTTCCTAACAGAGCCATTTTACCTGCAGTCTTGAGAAACAGACGAAGAAAAGGTAAGAGACAAGCACAAGGCCCTGGAGAGAAAAGACAATTCCAGCTCCCTAAAGACACAGCTGAAATACTTTGCCACCCCCAAGTGGACACTCCAGCACTTCCCAGCTGTAGTCAGCTTTGCATTATCATTTTTCCCTCTACCAGTCAGTAAATTAAGTCTGTTTTCCTACTCCCATTGAGGGGCTGGGGGTTCTTCCCTCACCCTACACAGCACCTGAGCAAAACCATAACTGATCCCAGTGCATCCACCCAAGCTGCATGTCCCTAAAAGCATGTCTTCTGCACTGTCCTACACCCCAAACCAGTGAACTGAGAGTGTAGTTCAACATACTCACACATCCATCATACGATAGAGACACTTCTCTGCAAGATATTGTGGCTCCTTGAGTGCATTTCGTTCATTTAGGTCTAGACAGTGTCTTGAGTTCTCCTCCCTTTACGGAAGATCACAACCTTGGCTACAAAGCTCAAAGATATGAAATGTATCTCTGTCTTGTGAGCACACAGACCTGCAGGTGAGATGGGAAGCTGTAGGATGAAGATTTTGTGTGGTCTTATAAAAAGTGGCCACATTTTTATTCCTAAGGAGAACAAAAGGCTTTGGGAAGAGGGGACAAGTGGTAGGGATAAAAAGTGTGCACCAAGAGGGAAATTTTTGAAAGAGAGGAACTGAGAATCAAGTGGCCAGGAACTCACCTTCAGTTTTGTACAAAATATCTTCTTTTCGGTCTAAAAGCAGCTTTTAGCACACTGAGTTTGGCATCACTCAGAAGAAGACATGCTTGTAACCAAAAATTATTGAGCTTTTGCCTTGCATCAACACAAGCATTCCTTGAAAATGTCATTTGGGGACATGCTGAAATTCTGCTAGTTTTGTTAAAAAAGTAAAATAAATGCAGTGAACAAATTGTGGACTGATTTGAGGATGAATGCCCCAAAAATTCTTCTTCTAAGACAGCACAGCCCAGTGCCCAGCTCGATCCCAAGTGAGGGTTCCTAAAGGGAAGTAAATGCATTTTGTCCCTAAGAAGTGTTCAATGTCCACTGGCGGCTTTTCTTCCCAAGAGGTCGGTGTCTGAGTGTTATTTATCGCTCTGCCCTGTTATTTATCCTAGCTTGGAAGCTGGACACAAGCGTGAAAATACTGGGAAGATAGATAGACATGTCATGAAAGCCCATGATAATCCTTTATTTGTACGTTTAGCACTTCCATAGCCAAGTGCTGAAAAATGCTCGTAAATGGATGAGATCAACTCCTGCTGCAAGAAAAAGAGTTACAACTCACTTTCCCCCAAAATGTGATGAAAATATATTTATTTGAAGTCAAGCGTGACTTCCTAGGCAGAACTACCTATTGATTTATTTCTCTGCCTCTCTTCCCCTCTGGGAAACACGCGAGTGAATGAGCATGGGGCAACGCTCCAGCACTGTGAGCAAAGCATGGGCAGTTTGCAGTGTGTTGTAGGGAAGTGCTTAAAGGAGAGAAGAATTGCCTGTGTTGTAAAGTGATACCCAGGTCCAGTGCCAAGTTTGATAGTGAAAAAACATCTTGACAGCCAAGTGACTCTACTGAGTTTATATGAAGAGGTTTCGGAAACTACGGTGTTTTCAATGTGTAAGCCCGTTGGCTTGTCAGTAAAATTAAACATACACTTCAGCTGCAGAATTGGTTATGTGCATCTGCGTGTAAAATGAAAATAAACTTACTGACAACTCTCTTCTGATGTCTGGTCCATCCTCCAGTGGTCCTTGTCCTGATAATTTCATATGAGTGGCAAAAGATGAACATTTCCTGGTGGCTCAGCTAGCACCACGCGGGGCACTTAGGACTTACTACCAATCACAGTAATTCTTAAAAAAATAAATGCAAATGATTTCATCTGGTTTATATGCATGAAAGTACAGCACAAATCCCAGGGTGGATTGTTGTATCCAAAGTGCTCTGCTTCTTCAGCGGAGAAGGTTAAAAATCAGACAGCATGGTTGTCATAACCAGAGAAGGTCCCAGAGTGAAAAGTGCTGCTTCCCAAGCTGTGTGACAGTCAGGTTTGCTCTCCCTATCTGCTTCTCTACAATAACTTGCTTCATTTTCTCTGCTGCCTATTAAGACACTCGCTGGGTTTTCCTCCACTGAGATTTCTTGTTTCACTAACTGGCAAATGCACAGCAAATTGCTGGGCTGTAGCATTCCCTAGTCAAATGTAAATTCAGCTAGAGAAAATCATGGTGACAAAAACAGAAGAATAATATGGAGGTTTTCTTTCTGCAGTAAACTAAGGACGAATAATAAGGACAAGAAATGAAACAACCTGTCACTACTACCAGGATAAAAATTTGGTTTTAGAACCAATTCCAAGCAGATGCAATGATGGCAAAAGTCCTTCAGAGGGAGTTGGGAGATAAAAGAGGTTGGGAAGAGATTCTGTAGAGAATTACCCTGTTTGGGCATTGCAGATTTCACTGTCCAGGAACGTAAACATGTTTGAGGTTGTTAGGGCTGAACACTCACTGTAAAGTCTTGCATGCAGAAAGGCAGGGATCGTTTTATTCCCCTTGAGGTCACATTTTGGCTACTCAGACACAGAGAGTTTGGCCCATTTGCCACCAGAAGCAGAAGGCTGTTATTGCCTAGAGCATTGGAAAGATGCAGACTGTGTTTTTAAGGGAAATTATCTTAAATCCATTTAAGATTAAAGACAGGATTTTTTAGGAGTAAGAGAGCTGTTGAAATAATTTGCTTCCCACTGGTATAGCTAATTCATTAATGAAGCACTGAAGTCTTTGTTGTAAGTCCAAATAACTCTATTTTCTCATTCCTCTTCAGTTTATATTATGCTTTGAGATGCAGCAAAGCTCCTTCCCAGAGGAACAGGCTTTTGTTTGCTTTTTTTGGCTAGAAATGGGTTTTCTAAAAGAGACTTAATCTCGGAAGTCTACTACACAAAGAGGTCCATCAGAGGAACACTGAATTGCCCTTACAGCCAAGAAGGAAAAAACTGTTTAAAATCAATTCATCTGACCTGTTTCAGACACCTACCTGGTCAGGTACAGGAACAGGTTATCTTGGAACACTTTATGTTCTTTATTTCAGAGGCTGCAGAGCAGGTGTTTTCATCAGTCCCTTCCAATTTGCACTGTTTCTTTGTAACACAAGAGATTCCCTTAGAAATAACTCACTAAGCACACTGTGCTTCATGTGAGCAAAGCAAATGGCTAACAACAAAGTCATGGCAAAACACTGGGAAGAAGAGAACGGCATCCCTGGGGGCTCACCTACCTCTTCATTCAACGATCGGGACTGGTGCCTCCGGGATGCTCTCCTAAGCTGGGGACTTCTGAAGAGCTAGGTCCATCCATCTGCCGTGTTTACCCTCTCTAAGTGGGAGAGAATCCTATCTGCAGGCTTAGTTCTGCTCTGATGTTATGACTGCAGAGTTTTTTGAGTGTCTGTAAATAGCCAGTTCTCCAGAAGAAGCCGGTCCCATTCCCAAGGTAGCATATCCCTTCCCTTACTTTTATAGGCACTAGCAAAGGCAGGAAGGATATCTGACCTTGACAATGAACACACTCAGTAGCTACCCAAACTCCATGGACAGGCTCCAAAGGGAAGGTTTTTGAGCATGCTGTTGACTGCAGTGCAGCTGGCTTGGGCAGTGCTGAGCAACTGCAGCAAAACCTCAGAGAGCATCATGGTTTTGGGAAACAGAAGCACTCTACAGCCTTTCTGTGAGGAAGGAAATAAAACACCAACGCAGGCACCTGGAGATAAAGTTATTGTTTATTTAAATGCATACAAACTAACAGTTTCTGTTAGTTGGCTTGGTGCTAGGGAAATAATACAGGCAGAGGGTTTCCTTGAATGTGAATGAACTTGGCTAATACCACACAACTCAGCTTCCCCAAAGACCTGCAACATTTCCTCCCTGATCAAGTTACCTGTTCCTGGAGAAAAACAGACCACACATATAGAAGCACAAATTTACATTACAGCATCAGTGCCAGGATCCTGCACTGCAACACAGACACAACAACACGCACTGGGGTGCTTCACAGTAACCACCTATCTCCCCACTCCTCGCCTAAAGTAATACAAACATGTCTGTGTCTCTGCATAGAGCAAAGATGAACAGGCAATTGACGTTGATCCAGTCACATCTTGCTTGTGCACATACAAAACCCCAAGATGAGGAGCTGAGTCATGCATATAGCAGCAGTCCCTAAGTTGGGTCTAACACGCAGCCCAACAAATCCCAGTAAAACCGTTGTGCTACTAAGAGGCAATGAGTGCCATCCATGAGCCAGCCTGGCTCGCTCTGTTTGGTTTTTTTTACAGAGTAACTAGAAGGAGCACTCGTATAACTGTTAGTTTCCATCTGATCGCTTCAGATCTCATTTCTTCTCCTCCCTTCCCTCCCCTGGGAACAGGAATGTTGCAGAATCCTCCCCCCAGACATGCAACCCCTGCCTTTTTGCCACTAAGAAATTCCATCGAGGATCGACTCTTTTCCTCCAGCTGTAGGGTTTTCATACTGTGTTTGTATTCCAGTCTCGATTTCAATTACCTGGCTAACCTTTTCAATTTTCACAGAGAGTGAGAATCAGAAAACAGCAGGTCCCTTATTACAGCTCACACTGGCGGGGAACATTTCACTCCCCTTCTCTCCCCCACGTTTGTAGGAAAGCTCTGTCAAATTCAAACAAACTCATTGATCATAACTTGTCTATTTACTTACGCTTTGCTGACTGTTAAGTATTCTGGTCCCTTCTGCAGTCCTCTTTTCCGTCCTCTTTCTGGCTTGAATGTGCTGTTTTTTATACCATTTCTGAAAGCCAAGGAGAAATAGTTTTAATTCTTAGCCCTGGAGTTCGACTCCAATGGGAACTCTCACCAGGGTCAAATAGTGGAGAATGGAAAAGCTTTGTGTTTCAAGAGAGGATGTTAGCTGATTTTTAATAACGAGACATGATGTTATTCAGTCCTTATTTACATGTCTTTCCAGTGGAGGCTCAAAGCATCACAGAGATTCTCCCAGGCCAGGGGCAATTCAGGCACAGTACGACACTGTGCTAATCCCAAACCCACAGCTCTGCCACTGAACTGCACTGGCCAAAGCTGTCACCTGCAAAAGAAATCATGTTCCTCTTCCTTTTTGCTTTTCTTGCTTCCCCAAGTCATGACCCTCCTCTTATCTCCTTCAAGAGCAAGTGTAGAGTTTTGCATCTGGGGAGGAAGAATCACATGCATCAGTACAGGTTAGGGGATGACCTGCTGGAGAGGAGCTCTGTGAAGAAGGCCCTGGGGGTCCTGGTGGACAACAGGTTTGCCATGAGCCAGCAATGTGCCCTTGTAGCCAAGAAGACCAATGGGATCCTGAGATGCATTGAGAATAGTGTGGCCAGCAGGTCAATGTAGGCGATCCTTCCCATCTACTCTAGTCTTGGTGAGGCTGCATTTGGACTACTATGTCCAGTTCTGGACTACCCAGCTCAAAAAAGACAGATCTCCTAGGTAGAGCACAATGGAGGGGCACAAAGATGATTAAGGGCCTGGAGTATCTCCCATTTGAAGAAAGGCTGAGAAACCTGGGTCTGTTCAGCCTGGGGAAAAGACTGAGAGGGGATCTGATAAATATTTACAAATATATAAAGGGAAGTGGGAGCCAAATGGACGAGGCCAGGCTCTTCTCGGTGGTGTGTAGCAATAGGACAGGGAGTAATGGCCTAAAACTTGAACACAGAACTTCTTTATGATGAGGGTGATGGAGCACTGGAACAGGCTGCTCAGGGAGGTTGTGAAGTCTCCTCCTATGGAGATATACAAGACCCAGCTGGACATCTACCTATGCATCCTCTTGCAGGGTACCTGCTTTAGCAGGGGGGTTGGATTCAATGAACTCTTAGATCTCTTCCAACCACTGAGATCCGTGATTTTGTGATTGATATAAAAATCATTTCCAGGCAAGAGTTCTGCCTGCCCCAACTCTCAGCCAACCAGCTCTTCAAAATGGTTTATTTGATTTTTTAGGGGATTTAGTGAAATAGATCAGCTTCTTTGCAACTCTTCCCCTCCTTCTTATTCTTCCTTTGTTATTTCCAGCTCATTATCTTTGCCCACATACAACTTCAAATTAACTTATTTACCCACAGATTCTATATCTCTAAAAACCAGCAGGGGGCCCTTGTAAGACATTCCTCCAGTTAACAGCAAATGAAGATCTTAGCCTATGCTAAGTAAGCTCTGGGAAAGGCAGCTCAGCTGGGACTGTTCTTGTCCTGCTCCCTTCAGAGACCTCTCCCAATTGCTCAAGTGAGGCATTCCATCCACCCATTTTGCAGCCAAAGTTCATCACAACCACTGAACCCCACAACAGTCATCTTCATAAACTGCAAAAACAAGGTTTTCTCACAAAATCAGGAAGAGTCTATAGCAGTAGATGATATTCCCACTTCATAGCAGGTAAGGCTGCACCACTCACCAAAGTTCTCCTTTGCTTTTCAGGGAGAAGGGACATATATCAGGTATTTTCTCCCTGTTTGCAGAATTACCTTTTACAGAATTACCTACTGCAGCACAACTGCAGTTAGAATTATCTACCTCAGTGCAGCTACAGTCCATTTATCAGCAGAGATAAATGCTGCTAAGCTCCATTTTTAGACCAGAAGGGTCTGAAAAAGGCAAGGGGCAGGTATCTGCTCTGACACTGCACATATAGCCTCTGAAGAGCATTTGCAGATGCCATCCCTGGATTTACAGACCAGCTACTCTGGTAAGAGCCCACTGGAGGTCAGCCTTGTGCTGTAAGAGCCTGCATGTGGGGAGCGAGGTGATGGGGTGCTGAGTTCTACCAGCCCGGACCCTAAGCCTGCATGTGGGGTGCACAGTGTGCCCCACGAGAGCAGCACATGCAGACCCAGGGTGCTCCTCAGGTCCAAGCCAACTTGTGCCACGGCACCACAGCTGGCCACACACTTAAAATCCTCTCATTCCATGGCCTGTTCATCCAAGCTGACCTGAAAAATGCACCATTTCAGGGCTGTTCTCAGTCTTCTGGTTTTGTTTCACAAGATTGTAGCATCATAATTAAATATAGGTTGCATGTTGTGGATGAGAGATCAGGATACTGATGCAGGACCAACACAAGTACACGTCCAGACACACTTATTTAAGAGCCACATTCTTACCAGAGTCAGTAATTAATGTTTTTATACTGAACATCAGTGTCCTAACTTTACAGTCATCTCCTCGCACCCTGTGAGACAATCCAGCAGCTTAAAAAACATTTCATGGAGAACAAACTCCTTCAGCTAAACACTTTGAGAAAATGTATTTTTGTCCAAAAGAATCTACGCTTTTACTTCATAACCCCATGAGTACCACTGCAAAGTCAGCTTCATCTCTACCAACTGAAATCAGCTCTTCATGACTCATAGATTTACATAAAAACTGCAGATCAACATGGCCTACACAGAAAATAGACAGAGGAGTACCCAATTGTGATTTCCTCTGGTCACTACTTCACCAATCTGTCTGCAGCAAAATTTCTCCCTGTTTCACCTTCATGGTGACTTACTTTTCCCCTCTGAAACAAGAAGCAGAGCTGTCCTGCCTTGCACTCAGTCAGCCCACGTCTGGAAGGAAGGATACACTCACTGCAGCTCATGACTGCAATGACAGCCAGCACTGAACAAACCCTCTGTGGGTTTTGAAAAGAACAATCACAAGAAGCCATAGGCATATATTCCTCCTGCTTTGCTGTGAGATATTCTTTTTCACTATTTTTCTAGCACAGCAATAGGAATATCGATCCCCACCAGTGTCTTTCTCCTCTCTGAATGATCGGTTATCCTCTGGTGTTAAACAAGCTGCAATCATGCATTCCAAATGCCTGGAGAATCACAAGGGTCAAGGCACTTTCTGATCTCCTGTCTCCTATTCCTATCAGTATTGCTATCTGCATGGCCTCGTGCATGCCACATCTTCTCTGTAAGAAAAAGGCAGCCTCGGCCTGCCCATCCCTCACACCTCAAGGAACAGCAAACGACTTTCTAAAGTCTAAAATGCACTTAAGAGGAACTGGAGTAGATTAAAAAAAAAAAAGAGAGAGAGAGAGAGAGAGAGGAGAGTGGGTCACTGCAATAACGCAGTAATGTTGGCTCTCCGTAATTTGGTGATAAATCCAGACCGGAATGATTACTTGGAAAATGCAACTCTAAGCAGCCTGAGACTTTGCAGCCAAGTTATGACACAGTCAGAAGTCAAGCAAGCAGATAGTAGGAGCAGAGACACGATTGGTGCCTTGACAGCATCCATTTCCATATCAGATATCTTTGAGTCATCCCTTTGATGTGCCCCTCTTACATACTGGACACTGTTAGGAGAGCAGGGTACACTGTTCTCAATATGGGCAAGTTACACACCAGTGAGCTTGGGCCAAGGCAACTCTCACGTCCTATTTCTTTGTTTTGTTTGTCTTTTCCCCCTTATCCTTTGTTACAACATCACTGCTGTTTACTAAAGAAAGTGAAACATGCCTTCACCTTGCTTTTTGAATGCTTTGCAACTGATGGTCCATTATCACTTCATTTACCTGTTAACATTTTATACCTTCACAACAGGACTGGACCACTTACCTTTACCAACACACCACAGTAGATGAAGTCCTGGTTTGTTACCAGGCCAATCCAATGGTGGAACATGGTGGAAGCAGGACATTGTCTTGTCTGATTTGCTCCATTGATTTGCCCGGTGCATTTCAGAGTCAAAGTCAAGACTTGCTCAGCCTTCCTAGAACTGTCTCACTTTCCCCCATCATAGCCCAGCTGCCACTGCTCCCATTGCTGCAGGCTGAGTCCTGGCCATGATGCAGTAATGAACTTCTGCTGTGGGCACAACTGGATGAAAATACCCTATAACACTGAGGGATACGGGCACATCATTCTTTAGCACAACTCAGAGGGAAATAGTGCTTGTTTTAGCATTTCTAAAACAGAAGGTTTTATGGATATTGGGGTTTTGTTTGCTTGATTCTGGCAGAAGCAGCTTTTCAATCTATTTATCAAGCTGCCTGCAGCTCCCATTTCAAGGCTGATGAAGGTATAATAAACAACAAGAGGAAAAATGTCCTTTGCAAGGCATAATTCAGAGTGATTTAATAAATAAAATAAGGTTGGGAAAAAGAAGAAAAACAATCCGTGCAAATTTTAGCTTTCTTCTTCTCTTCACTTTGTAGTATAGATTTAAATAAATGCATGAAGCAAGTTGATTGGATCATTCTTTCAAAGTCATTCTATAAAAAGTCCTGCCTATGAATTCATCTGCCTACTATGGCTCACGTCTCACCAGCCAATCTCCAAACTGCCCTCCAAATTTCCTCTTTGAAATTTATAAGACCCCAGAGTTCCTTTGAAAAAAACACACGTATTCCTTACTAATGAAAGCTTTGTGGAAACACCTGTGCAATCAACCTCAATACTGCAAGCACCTGGGTGCCACATAGCTCAGGTGACTCAGGCTAGCCATCCCAAATGCAATACTGCCCCGTTTCTTCTGCCCCAG
This sequence comes from Meleagris gallopavo, assembly GCF_905368555.1. Classification (NCBI taxonomy): domain Eukaryota; kingdom Metazoa; phylum Chordata; class Aves; order Galliformes; family Phasianidae; genus Meleagris; species Meleagris gallopavo. The sequence goes on from NC_139418.1 coordinate 12,273,545, forward strand.
AGAGAAGAACTTGAAGTCTGCAATAGGCTTTTGGTCTCCATAGTGGAGACATCACTCTCGTTGTCACCATGGACTCTCCTCTATATCTTTGCTGTGCGTGTTCTGCCATTTATCTCTGGGGTATGTCAATGAAGTTACTGCATTTCTTTCTAGTGCATTTGGGATATCGAGGGCTGATAGACATTCAGATTGGATGCCTGGGTGTCAGCTTCAGCACTTTTCTTCCAGAAGCTGTCACCAAGTTTAATTAAATCACAGCAACTCTTCTCTGGGTCTGACTCTTTCTGCAGCTTATTTAGGTTAAGGCCCGTGGGCTTCAGCAAATATTAAAACCCCGTTAGCAATAGAGAAAACAAAAAGGAAATTGTAGACAGAAGAAAATGCTGAAAGATGGAAAAGAAATGAAAAAGGCACAGAGAAGAGGGAGGAAAAAACAACCCCAGAAGAACGGGGACTGAAAAGAAAATAGGAAAATAGGAAAAGGAATAAAGAAAGAGAATGAGAGAAAGGATGAAAGAATGGAAGATGAGGAGAAGGGAATAGGAAGGAAGGAAAAAGGCACAGAAGCACGCATAAAGAAAAATCCGCACTGGTTTGTGCTAATGCTTCAACAAATGGAAATGTTATCAACAATAACAGAACCCCTGAGCTCCGTAACAATAGGCGAAGTAATTCAAGCACCATTTCCAGATTAAACAAACAGCGAAGGGTGGTTGATTTCTTTTTCTTTTCCTTTAGTATATGTAGAAAATAACCTCATGCATTTACTCACATTCTGTGGCTCATCATCATAAAAATATGACTGAAAGAATGAAGCCACCCTTCTGTGCAGACAGAAAACAAACCAGAGGTCTCAGTGCTTTCTGGTTGTTGCAGCTGGGGCCTATCTTCTTATTTATTTATTTTAAAAGTCCCTCCTTGTACTCTAGAGACCATATCCCATAAAACATTGGGATATCAAGTTAAGTGTGAATAATTCATGAGATAATTATAAAACATTTACACCAGAACATTATTATCTTGCAACTGGAAAAAAAAAAACAAACCAAATACTTAATGTCCTCCAATACTGATGGCAAACCTCTTGTGCCTGCAATGCTCTTTATTGCCAGAATTAAATGAAATTAATCTTCAATACTGCTTTTGTGCCTACTAGCCCTGAATTACACAAGAAACACTCTGAGGTAACATGAGAACATGGAAATATCTCCCTCTCTCTATATGTATATTCTGACATATGGACACAGAGGGGATTTCATTTCAGTCTTACCCACTGAAACATACTTTGAGGCATAAGGGAGTTAAGCTCTTATGCTTAAGTGATAGATTCAGTGCATGCTGATGGGTTATTACCATCCACAGCCATACTGGGGCTGTGCGTGCAGTGAGGAGTTATTGTGACTCATAGAGACAGACGAGTGCAAAAGCACACCCAAACCTTACATGGAGGGATTGGGGTAGGATATCAGCTTTTCTTTCTCATACTGCAAGGATGCATTTTTCCCTTCATCCATAAGTGAACCTTAGGTTCATTTTGGCTCTCATTATTACTGCCTGGAGCTTGCTTTGAATTGAAAATAATAATTCATTTCAGATTTACACTGGTGTCACCAAACCAGGATTTGGCCTTGAGTATGCATCCAAAATTAACACTACCCTCTCTGTCTATAAAGAGTTCCAGGAAAGCATCTCTGATAATGCGAACCTGTAGCAGGACAAGCATAACTGGATGGGGAGGACTTCTCCAGCCTGGATAACCATTCCTCTGTCACCTTCCACTGAGACACAAGGCCAGAGAAAGTGGGAAAATTCCCATGGCCAAACCTTCACTGTGTTCTCTTGGAACTAATCACCACAACACTCCTGAAGGCTTCAATAGACACATACTGAAGACTCTTAAAACTGGTTAGCTTACAAAAACCTGGTAGTTTTTCCTCAGCCTTCTTTCTTGACAAATGCTAGTTTTTAAATAAATCACTCTCCAACTCCCCATCTTTCTGATGGGCAGATGTTCATCAGTACAAAAGGAAGGCCAAGGGCTCCCCTTCCTCCCAGCAGCTATTAAAAGGTTATGTTAGGCAGCACAGCTGGTGCACCTGCCTTACAACCCAACCAGGAGCAGACTTGTCCCTCTGCGAGGGCTGCAAGCACATTGCACATGCTGAACAGGTGAACATGTCCCCCAGAGATTTATGATTAAGCTGATGTTAAACAAAGCCACCCGGAGCCCACAGCATTGCAGTTTGATTAACCACACACACCTTTGTAGAAGGATTAGGAGGACTCTATCATTGTGATGCTTGAATCTTAATTGAAAACCAGAAATCTGGTCCCAGTGGTGTGCTGGGCTGGGATCTGACAGGGGAGCATCTGCTTTAGGGGAATGGGGAGGCTCACTGCTCCAAAGAGCCGTGCTTACCTCCTGTCACATGCCATGAGATTGTACAAGACCGATGGATGCAGGGGGATGGGGGTTTATTTTTCAATCATCTATGCAGAGCCCATTTAGAAATCTGTCTGCTGTATGCGAGTGTCAACAAACACTCATGAAATTTCATCTCTGAATCAATTTGCAAAATAGGAAAAATGCTTTGTGAACACCAATGTAGTCCTGTGTATACAGCTGCCAACAGATGCCCTCTGGGATGATTCTTGCTATTTGCTATGTTTCTCTCAGCAAGATGTCAGAAATATATGAGCTGAAGATGAACCAGTAAGAAGGTCTATTATACCCAGTTCTGAAACACAAAGGAGTTCTGGTTCAGGTCTTCTCCCTTGGGTACCTAATTCAGCCATACTACATGAGGATCTGTGATTAAGAGAGTGCTAAGCACTTTGGATTGCCACGCTCATGTGCTCCATGCTGTCCATGCAGGGAAGCAATCCCAAGATCTAACCTGGAGTCCATCCACTGCTCTCTGAGTCCCCAAGAGTCCCATTCCTGAGCATTTTATCTCAGTGCTGATGTTGCAGTGCAGTGCTGGCATTAGGAAAGCAATAAGACTGCCCGTGAATGGTTGTTACTGTTAGCTATGTCATCCTGCAGCTAAAGACCACAAATTGCTGTGCTAGATGTTGTTCATGTCCCCCTCAGATACGTAACTATGATTACAAAACTGAGCCCTAATTTGACACATTAGGACAGAGGCAATAGAAAGGGCTGTGTTTCAGTTCGTGCATTTGCTCACATTCTTCCTGAGCACCTCTTCCTAACATGTGAGATGTCTTCAGTATGACAGCTCCCAGTGAAAGAGCTGAACACCAGAGCATTTGTTTCTCTGTGAAAGGACAACGGGAGGATCGAGTCCAAGCAGTTTCTCCTCAAATCATGGATCAATCGAGCAGCTCTGATGATGTCATTATTCCTGGCAGCAGGACTAAATTCAAAATTACCTCAAATTTGAAAGATTGATTTCCACCATCAGCATTTAATGTCTGCTCTACCTTTCTTTTCCCAGAGCAGCACAAATAAAAAGAGAGGGAGAAGGAGACAGTTCAGATTCAAGTGCAATTTAGCATTCATTTGCATTTTTAAATTAGTTAAGCTATGGTCCGTTGCAAAGCAATGACAGAGAATTTTTGTAATAATTAGTCCATTGGGAATGTAGAAATGGCTATACAGGCAGGTTGTGCTCAAAGAGGAAGCAATGCTCAAATGCTCGAACTGGGATTTGCACAGGCACACATACTCTCATTCATACAGAGCCAGATTCAGCTCACCAGACACAGCTACAATTCAGACAATTTCATCTGCACTAGACACTGACTACAGTGGAGAGACAGGGATGTTTCCAGACTATGATTCATCTCATTCGAAAGTAGAAGACTGAATCAGACCACCTGAGCAGTCAGATTACTTTGATTGTAGCTACCTCACACAGCCAAAGACATCTGTAGCAGAATCATAGCATCATAAAGGTTGGAAAAGACCACTGAGATCCCCAAGTCCAATTGCTGACCCACCCCCACCATGCCCACATCCCTCACTACCACCTCCCACAGTACTTGAACACACCTCCAGTTACAGTGACCCCACCACAATCCTGGGCAGCCCATTCCTGCTAGACATCACCAATTTTCAGTTCATTTCACATCTCAATTCCCAGTGACCATAGTAGTCACCTGAAGTGATGTGAGATTAAATTCTGCAGTCTCTTGGTGTGTGTCAGTCCTTCCTCAGTGGGTTCCACAAGCATTCTACCCTTCTCCCTTCCTTCTGCAGTTCCTATCACAAATCTCCTGGTGCCTGACATATATTTCTTTCCTACATCCAGTTCTAATTACTTCAGAGCCACCAATAAGTGGTGAGGGAATAAGGAAGTGGTGGTCAGAGTGGGAGTAAACTAAAGGACCTCCAACTTTGCCAAAGGGGTCTACCATCCTTCAGCTTGCACGCAAGCACAGGGCAAGTTGCTGAAAATTCAGCAATCTGATTTGAATTCACTGCTTTTGCATCTCATGCATCTCATGTTTGTTATTTGAGAGGTGGGTGGATGTTATAATGCTTTAATGCCTCCTTCCATGGATGGCAGAACACGACAGCACTAATGCTCACTTTTCTCGGTGGTAGGAAGAGACCACTTGTGACTGAACACCACAGAAACACTGTGCACGCAACCATCTTGAAAGCAATTGTCCACCACCCATTAGATACTCACACATCTTCTGAGTTTGTTGCCAGCTTTTAGAGCAAGGCAAACGAAGGACATCTGTTTCTCAGTGTGACTGCTACTTTTTGCTTAAGTTTCCCTCTGGGTGAGCTGAAGCACAAGGAACACTGAGTGAATTTCCTGATGTACAAACTTTTCACCTTCTCTGAAACTTCAACACTCGGTATACTTAAATTTCTCCAGTTCTGTCATTGCGTTGCCCAGAAATGAATGCATTCTTCTTCAAAGCAACAACATTCAGTCCCAGCAGCTCACCATCAGAAATCAGCCAGTCCTATGTATCTGGCATGGTGATGCAATACTCTTAGTAAGGACAAAAAGTTAAATGATAAAAAGACCAGAGCCCACCTCTAACCATTACACTCGCTAAAATATTTCTGGTGTTTCATTACAAATAGTATTTGCATCTGTCCATATTCAAGCGATACAATGAAAACTGAAGCCAAAATCACTAAGAACATAGAGCACAAATGCTTGAGTTAATGTCACTAATTATGTACTCATCAGCCCCAAGGGGATCAACAATTCAAGGGATCAACAATTCAAAGAATATACACACTGAACTGTTTTCTTAACCTATGCTACAGAAAATTGCATATTCCATTCAGAGTAATTACAAAGGACCAGGCTTAGGGCTTTGCCATGGAATGGTTTGCTATTCTTCAAGCATAATATGGGATTCAGAGTGCCAACATTTTACAGACACTTAGTTTATAATGATGTGTCATCTGCGTATCCAGGAACCAGCCATCTTTGAAAAGTTTCACTTGTAGTCTCCTTCCAAAGTCACCGTGACTCAATAATCATTCTACCTGCATCAAATGCATTAACTCCATGACAGCAGAAATTGAGACCTCATTATTTTGACAACAAAGTGAGTGCAACTGGATTTCCCTGAAGGAACCTAAGCCTTTATGGTTACATTACCATGTCACTCTGAGTTTTCATAGGTATTAATCATAAAGTTACATTTTGTTTCGGCATGAATTCAGGTGGCTTGATCTAAGATATCTGTTGAGGGTGAGAAGGGCAAGAACTTAAAAGCTAAAATAAATAAACGAATATACTCACATTAAGGATGCCCAGACCAAAATGCACACCATTCTACATCCGTAGTCACTTGTGCAACTTCTGGGACAGGCACCTCATTTTTCCCTGCAAAGGCTGCGGTATGTTTAGTGTTACCAGTTTGCCCCATCACGTTGGTGGGTCTCAGCTAGAAGAAATAACACTACCTTACAAAGTTCGGCTTTCTTGTTCACTCACCCAGCATTCTGCCTCTAGTCCTGTGGCTAAATTGCAGTGCAAGTACTTCCTAGGATCATCTGTGCGTTTTCCCTTAGGATGTCCTTTTGTTCGTCCTCAGGCAGAGAACTGTTGTGGTCATTACGCTTTACAGCTGTAGTGTAAGGTCTGGAAAAGGTTTTTTTAGCTTACAACATACAGAGAGATGGAAAACAAACCCTCTTTCAACACTGCTGCACGTTTAGATTAAATGAAATACCCTCAAAATCCAAAACATTTTTGTGGATTTGCCTCAGCACCTGAGAGTGAATTCATTGTAATTGTTTGTTCCTAAGGTTTCTCACAAAAGCATCACCTTGGAAAGAAGTCCACGTTCACACAGAACCAAGCTGATAAAAACCCAGACTATGGGCATATCCGAAAACATCCACAGCCTTATGAACATTCACTCCCAGCTAGCCCTCTAATTACAACAGTATCTTCCCTGTGAGATACGGAAAAGAAATGGAAAGAAGACAAAAAGGAACTTGATTGTTTACCAGTTCCTTGGGACAGATCTGTATTTCCAAAATACTGAATTTTTAGAGTTTTTTTTTCTAAAATATCTCTAGCTATTCAAAGGCTGCCAAAGTTACATGACATATTTCCTTGTTAAGCTTTTCTTTTTGTTCTCAATGTGGCAGACAGGCTGGGCACCACCCTCCAAAGGGGTCAATTCCAACACCCTTGGACCTACTCCTGTTGAGAAACAATTGTCTATGACTTTGTTTGCTGTGCATTTCCATAAGTGCAAGCAGATTCAGATAGCCCATAGTTGTGCAAAGTACTGCTCCATAAAAGTTAAATCCTGTTAAACCTACACCTCTAGGACATCCCTCCTTTGAGATAGCCTATGTCTCTCTATTTTACAGAATAAAGGCTTGAGAGCTCATTCTTTTGAGTCTAATGCTTCCACTGCGTTATCTGTATTATCTGTGATTGTCTTGAAAACCGAGCTCACCCTGAGGCCAGCTATTAGCATCTTTCAGCATTACAACAGCTTTTATTGTCCCACTATTTCACATGCATCCTGTCAAGACAGCAGATGAATGAGTTACCAGGGGGTAAGCTTAAGTATAAATTTACAAGGCCTCTACTCCATCATAATTGCTTGTATTCATATTCTCATTCTTTATGCTCAACCAGATGTACTTGGAAGTGATTCGTCCCCAGGAAAAAAAAAAAAAAAAAAAAAAAAAAAAAACCAAGAGGGAGTTGGTTGCTTTGTCTTGGCCCTGTAGAAACAAAGAAAAGGCTGTCCTCGAGCTCCTTGTGGTGAAGCTGCCATCCAAGGAGGTCACTCACTGATGCTCCCTGCCTGACTTGTTCTTCCATCCATAGCCCCTTCCTATCGTGCCCATTCCACACCATTAGAAATGCTTGGGGGGGGGGGAAATGAAGTCAGCTATTTAATTTGAAAGAGAATTTTCATCCAAGAAGCTGAAGTATTTCAGCAAGGAAACGCATTATCAGGGAGAAAATACTGAATGGGATTGTCTACACTAAAATTATTGACACTGTATGTATGTGAGCAACCACCCATAAAGGACACGCAGTATAAATCAGTAGAAGACTCTTGTCCAAGCCCAGCTGCAATATTTCTCCAGAGACACAACATAAGAACATTTCGCTATCTGCATTTTTGCATGTGCCTAAAAGCCTTTTGTTAGCATGACTATGATGTCTAGTGGGTATGATTTGCTCACATTTCCAGCTGACAATCACATCAGCAAAATCTCATCTTTTATATACAGGCTCTGATTCTTTTTATTATTTAATGGATTGATGAAGAACCTCTTAATGACTCCAATGACTGTTCTGTTTTCAGTGAAGCAGCAAATAACTGAAAACAGTAAATACTCATTATTTCAGATGACAATTACAACTAGTAAATAGCAGTAACAGGCAGACAAATATTAGAAAACTTCTCACCCAATTGGATGAGGCCACATAGAATAAAGCTTGTTGTCAGAGAAATAAGCCATAAAGGGCATCCATCCTGTAATTTGCCCTTCTAACCTACGGTGCTATTTCAGCCAGAAGGAGAGGAAAGCTAAAAAAGAGCTCAAAAGAGCTCCAGATTGTACACACGCATATGTTGCTTAGCATCTAACCATTACGTGAGAATATTGACTTCAGTGATCTTCAGCTCACACCAGCAGAACTCTACTTTATTCTTTCTGACTGCTTACCCATTCCGTCAATGCTGAAAACAGAACTGCTCTATAACGATTTGTGAATGCTGTATGATGGTGTGATGTCCTAATTACTGCAGTGCTTGTTATATTCATATGTTGGATGAACTGAAATGTGGGGAGAGAAGTCATGAGGGGAGTCACACATTATGAGGAAAAGCCTGGCTCAACGAATGCTTCCTTCTACAGCCAGCTCTGGGATGTTAAGAACCACATCCAGGATATGAAAAAGGCTGAGCATCACAATACCAAAACCATTCACCTGTGGTCTTGCATCAGTGTGGCTGAAATGGATTTCTATTCTCTTTTAACTTCAGCTTGCCTATGGCAAAAAAAATAAAAAATAGGAGGAGGAGAAGATACAAAGATAATACAAAACTCTTGGGCTGGATTCCCTCTCTGGCTTATACAGACATAAAAAACATACAGATATGGATAAGTCCATTAAAAGAGAATTAAAACGTACTAACCAATTTGCATTGCTGAAGCAATTGAAGTCTTGAAGGGCACAGTCATAAAACTGGTTTCCCCTGAATTTCCTCTTCTATACTCATTAACAGCCTTGGTTAAATTCCTTCCTTGTTCAAGTTTCACCAATAAAAAAAAAATGATTCAGCTGAAGGCTTTAGAGTAACTACGGTTTTGCTCCAGTGTAGAGGTAAAAGCTAATGTAGCTAATTGCTAGAATTATTGATATTCAAAGACAGATTGGATAATTGGTACCAGAGAGACCCAGTGTGGCTTACCGAGAGTCACACGACTCTTCAAAAAAATCAAACTTGAGCACTCAGAGACGGGAGAGCATTATAGGTAAAGCATGCTTGCTCTATCCTTATTCTCTACCAGGTTCCTGCTTATGTCCTCAGATAGAAACTGGGTACTGTCCTTGGTGATCTGAAGCAGTGTTGCTAATCTTATATTCCTAGCATTTACATCCACTGACTACGTAGAGATACACTTCTTCAGGGACAATTCATAGCTGCTGCCCCCCAGCCCTATGACTGATGCTGTCAGGGATGCTGGAGGCTCAATGGCTAATTATTTTCAGACTTAGCTGTACAACAAACATCATCTACATAATCCAAGTCCGACAAGAAAACAGACAGGACAGGAGAAGATTAGGTGGAGAAAGGTGATTTAACAGAAAGAAAACCTCTTCATTTCTGCTGATGTCCTCAGGAACAAACAGGGACAAAACAACATAAAAATTGCCTGGTCCCTGGCAGAATGAGTCCAGAAGTTTTGCCTGAAACTGGAAGTGTTTTGCAAGAGGGACAGAACCAATTCCAGTATGTCAAGTTTTAACACTTTATGGCCGAATAAGGCTGAGTTTCTACAGGAGTAAAACAACCAATTGACCCATAATCTATAAGAGCAACAATGGAGAATAAAATTTCCAGTATAATTGGTTTATAAATCATTCCTGTGATACCAGGACCTGGCAATTTATTCTGAACATTTGAGCATTTATTCTAGGGAAATGCTGTGGTTTAGCTATATTTAAACTCTTTGGCTGGTGCTACCGGGGGAAAGATGACAACTGTGCACAATGATTTATTTCTCCACTTTACTTGGATTGTAAAGGTGTAAAGACACAGCTCTGGAAAAGCACTCTACCCAGTGGGCAGTGTGCACTGTGCAAGTGCTGTCCTTCCTGGCCCCAGCATTCTGCTGTGCTAGATTTCCACTCAGATTAGCTGGTGATGGGCAGTCACCTTCATCCTCCAAATTTACTCACGTGTATATCTTGTTCTCAGGTCATGAGCTCTCCTTGTGCTGTGCATTCCTATCTCTCCTGCATTATAGGAATTTTAGCAAGGGAAACTTGGACAAAGGAAACCATCAGGGACATTTTTCATTGCTGCCAGGCAGGCTGGTTATTCCTTATTGTCTTGGTTTGTGATGTACAGCCTTCATTCCTCAGCAAAAGAAGCAGAAACACTTTCTGGACGTGGCTTCTAGAGACAATCCTTAACATTAACAGTCTTCTTGGACAGTGGGGTGAGAAGGGGCCCATACCTGAAATGGGAAGAGGTCAAGAATCAGCGCTGAAAGTACATTATGGCAGTTTTATTTAAGTAGTAGCTTTGCAGACAAGAGGAAAAGATCCTGCCTTTCTCCAAGGAAAAAAAAAAAATGGAGACACTTGCCAAACCTTTCCCACACTCAGATGGCCAGGACAGGGAGCATGGCTGACAATTTCCTTTTCCTGAGGCTTATTTCCACTTTCATCCCTCCAGGAAGCAGTAGCAGAACCATCACTCAATCTCTGCAGCTGTTCTGCTCTGTGCCAGAGCAGCGACCTCAGTGACAGCAGATGGGAAGCAATAATGTCATCCTCGTGCCATAGATTTAAGAGGACAAATCATCCTGTATGACTAGCTTTTCATTAGCAGAATTTCATAGAAAAATAGCTGAAGTTCAGGAAGTGTCATATGCATATCCTAAGCAGACAGAGAGATCCAGTTACTTTTATCCTAATGAATGATGCTCCTAACGTTTAATACAGCACTGAAATCTGTTGAAAGGGAACAGGATGGAAAGGTAAGATTTGGCACCACACTGCTTTTCTAATTTATCAAAGGCAATCTGAAAACACTGGACTCTGGTTACAAATCTGATCATGAAAATATGGTTCTTGGGGGAGGAGAAAGAAACCAGAATTTAAGCTAAATTTCCCCTTGCTTTCCAAAAGTACAAAGCAGCTGAGCAAAAAGCAATGGTCCCAGCTTCAGCAGCAGAGCCTCAGCCCAACCATTCAATCACACGGACTGACAATTAAATACATGTCATAACATACATATCTTGTCCAGAGAGGAGTGCCACTCAAGGGCAGCTTCCTCACATAGACTTCAAGATCAGAGGATATTTGGCATCAGCATGCATGCTCCTGCCTCACCTATCCAACATCTCTTTCTAGAGATGAAACTACAAGCATGCTATAAGCATGACAAAGCCTAACTTGTTCTTTGTTTAGTTGCATACAACATGCAGTTTCTACAACCTCCTATATCTTCGCCCAACAAGATGGGTTGCACAGGATCTACAGGTTTCATATGCAGTAAGTTGTCCCTAAGCCTCCTCTTCCAACCTGGCAAAGAATTTTGCCTCAAAGCGGTCTCTATAGCACAAAGACTACTTAAATGATGATGATTAAATGATTAAAAAGAAATTAAATTAGTTCTTACGTAGTTTCTGTTAGCTACATGTGTGTAAAAAAAGGCTGAAAGAGGCTGGGGAAGTTGCTTAAGGAACTTGAGCAGAAATCCTCAAGTACACCACACTGCTTTCAGTCAGCAACCTCACAGGCACTGGTATTATTTGAGGAGAGTGTTTTTTGATTTTCAAACACTTGTGTAAGCTTCGATCCGAGCTAAAATCTTGGAGAACTTATCAGAAGGAAGGATCTATATGGAATGGATGATTACTGCCCACTGTGGACACTGCTGCCTAGAACTGTATTTTTAAAGAGAATAATCTTGCTGGTGTGACTCTTCTGATCAACCCTTCAAAAGCATATTCATGTAAGTAGGGGCTGCAGCATCTCTGTTGAAGTGTTCTGACAACATGATGGGCTGTCATAAATATATAATTTGCACAAGTGTAACCAGTCCAGATATTTAGGGTAGGTCAGAGCACTGAATCTTTCCACTCCCTCTCTAACATAATTCTTGCAATCTCTTGGTCAGAAAGACCCTGTTTAAATGCAAAGGCACTCTGTAATTGCAATCTGCAAGACACTGAAAGAAATATGCACAACATGGGTTGCTGACCAAACAAAACTTTGCCGGAGTAGGATATGGTTTTAAAGGCTTACTGAGGGCACCAGCTGTTTTCTTCTGTCATTTAGCAGTACTTTAGAAAATACACTTACACACTGTACAAAGAAAAGCCAAGAATAAAACCTGGAGATATTTTACTTGCAAATAATAGCACGAAAGCAGGAAAATCTGTGAGTGGAGGCAAGATGTTGATGATTAAGAGATGTTCACCATCACATGAGCTACTTTCCCAAGAAGAGGAATATCCTCTTTTCCAGTAGGAAGGGATGAAATAGCATTTATTTTATCCTTTACTGACACGCAAGAACTAAAGAGGCTGATGTTCAGCACTTGTCTTTTCTATCCATTATTTCCTGTGGTGTTTTTTTCCTCCTAATATTGCAAAGAGTAACTGCTATTTGCAACACTGTGAATGATGGTTAATGCTTAGATTAAATGTGAGCTGGGAGGCAGAGAAGGATTAAATGCAGAGATGATACTGTCTTAACAGACTGCTGGCCTTTGCCGTAAGTGAGCTATCAAACTTACACCCAACAAAATCCATCAGGAGAACAGCAGCTTTGCCAGCAGCCATTACAAATGGAAGAGGAAAACATTTCAAATCAAGGGGAATAACTTCTATTGGGATTAGACAAAGTCACAGATGGTAGAAATACCAGATTCTTTGAAAAATAATATTCCATATGCATTCAGCATATCTGAATGCCTGAGTCAGAGGGAAAGCAGAAAGCAAAACCATTTGGGCTTGTTTCTTTGTTTCTCACAACAGGTAAGCAAGTGATGACATGTCAGCTACAAGAAAAACATTGGACCCTCTCCTGTATTCTAAAGGCTGCAGTGTTGATGCTGTGAAGCACATCCTAGATCTGAGGCAAGGAGTCAGAAACTCAAAAGACAGGGGAAGAAAGATCCAAACAGCAAGGGAGGTGGAAGACGTGACAAGGAAAAGGGAACAGCAATAACCCAAGTCAAAATAAACAGAGAACCACTTGCCTGAACAAACCTTTGGTACAATACCACCTGTGAGTTCTTCTGATCACATTGGCCAGGTCTCCAGGAGACAGAATTCTCCAGCATCAGTAAATGAGCCCCTGGGGGAAAACATGGCAGACAAAGCAGGAGCATTCAGCCCAATAATGTACTGAGGATAACAGGGGAAGTAAAACCTGAAAAGCTGCCAGTCCTGCAGATGTAAATGCAATCCCAAAAGACTGATAATCTTCTTTTCTTAATGTGGGGCTGCATCATGATAAGCACAGGGAATGGCAGTGACCCTTACCATGGCTGTGTGCAGGAGGTCAGCACGCAGCACAGTGGTCACCTCCGACACAGAAGTGAATGTAGAGCCAAAGCTGTGCCAGCACGAGGATTAGTTTCTCATTTTCTATCTGCTATGAAGCTTGTGATGGCAGGCACATGGGAAGAGCCAATTACACTTCTGCTGATGGTTGCAGCACGCCCTGTGAAACGTTGCATCCCTTCAGTACCTCATGTCAAAGACTGCAAAAGCTGGGTCAGAGAGGCTGAGCACGCTGAGGAAAACCTGCATGCACCGAGTCACAGGAGCAGACTTCCACCTTACGGAGCTCTCACAAGGTCTGAACCCCCCTCCGACACAGATAAAAAAAAACACATAGCCTACCTTATTCCCTTAATTTGCCCACTTCAGCACAATTCAGGCTGCTGCACTGTGAAGAGAAGCACAAACATGTCAGAAGGACTGCCACAGTGGAACTGAGCACCAGAGCAAGCAGCAGCAGGGACTGATTCAAAACGCCAGCTTTGAGACCTGCTGATGCAAGGTATAGGTCTGGGGGTGAACAAGAAACAACTTCTTGCTGTTGCCTTCTTGCTCCTGATGAAGTGTTACAGCCCACTCAGACTCCCTCCTCTTCTGATGCTCAATATAGTTATTATTCCACCCTCAGCAAGGCTTCTGTGTCCATCTCTGAGAAGAGCAGGGGTTGCTCTGTCTGTCGCAGTGATCTTCCGTTGCTTCACAAAGCACAGGAATGCATGCTGCCAGACCTCACCGGGCCATATAACACAAACCAGAACTCAAAAAGCTTCTGCATTCCCCACCTTAAAGCACAGGGAAAGCCCGGGGGAAGAGGAGCTGCCAGCTGTTCTCTACATTGATGCTTTTTACACTTCCCAGTCAGCCACTCCAAGCCCCATAAATACCTGCAGGGTCAAAGCCCTGTCCTCAAGAGTAAGAGCAGTGACCTTGACAAGTGACATAGCCAATATACAGTCATTTCTTTAGAGGGACTTGCCCCTGGTACAATTTTTTGCTCATTCAGTCTTCCTCCTCCTTTAAGCAAAATCTGCCAGAACTAACTACATTCAATTCATTTTCCTCTTCCTCTTTCTCCTTATTTTATTTTATTTTTTGTGTTGTCCCAGCCTCCCCTCTCTGAGGTGTCTCCCTGGGGAAATTCATGTCCCTTGTACTTTTTACTCTGTGTGCATAATAGAACATTATCTGCATAATTTATCTTTCACTACATGTTGTGTTCCTCCTGGCTAAGTGTTTTTTCTAAAATAAATATATATCCTTATGTTGTACAGAAGGAAAATGAGCCAGCAAGCTTGTCCTGTGTGAGAATTCTATGATACCCAAAACCTGAACTACCAAGAATAGATTGGCTCAGTCCTTCAGGTCAAATGCAACTGTCAAGCTGATTGCTGTTCATCTCTGAACGCACATTTTGTAGTGTTCAATGCTTCCCATAGATCTAACGAAAGCCCTGCAAGGCTGAATCCAGATAGAATTTGGAATTGAAATGCAGTCCAGAAAACAAGGGAATTCCATGAGATAAGGCAAAACAAACAAACAAACCCCTTCCTGAAACACCTCGTTACATCTCTTAATGAAACAACACACCTATGGGAAAATTATAGAATAGAATCACAGAATCATTAAGGCTGGAAAAGACCTCTAAGATCATCTAGTCCAACCATCAACCCAGAATGAGGAACACAAGCACAGGTCATAGGCTAATTGACAAAACACGACCATGACACCCAGCCCACGTTGGGCAGCCATGCTACTCCCACTCTGTGAGCTCTCAAGAAGCACAGCTGCCAGCTAGTTCATACTACAACTCACAGAGTGCTGACAAAACAGCTGACTCTCTCTTGAAGTTAAATGTGCTGGGGCAGTTGTGGTCCAGTCACCACAATCTTCAGTCAGCTTCTCTCATGGGCTGATGAGCATGAGAACAGCACTGTGTTTTGCTGACACTGTTTGGGTTTCCAGGTGTTTACAGCTAGAGCAAGAAAACTTGGGGGAAAAAAAAAAAATGAAAAAAGACCAAAATAAATTGTATTCTTTTCTATTGCGGCCTAAGATTTCATAGCAAATCAGAATCACGGTACACTAGGGTGAAATTGTGCCCTGTAACTAAGGGAGTTAAAAATCAATCTTCATTTATTCTACCATGTGACTGCATCCATTTCAATAAAAGAGAATGCGATGTTTCTGAGTTTCTTTCCATTTTCCTTTGTAATTCTGAAAGCGTCCAAGTTTTCTTCTCAGCCCAACTGTTGTGCACCTTGTTTTGCACCATCTTTCCCACTTGCAGCCATTCATCAGGAGGTTCAGCACCCAGGGTTACAAGGTACTGGGACTACGCCATAGTAGGATTGAATTGGATACTTGCAATGGTAGACAAATACAAGAACAATGTCATACAGATTTGGAGTTTCCTCTCAATCCTTTCATAATTCAGATGTCTACAGATACCTCTGGTAGACTGAGATGTCCTTGGAGAGTCTAGATCTTTCCATGGGAAGCTTACAGGATCAATTCAGGTTCCTGGGCACAGGTGTTTGGGACCTCTTCAAACAACTCATTTCTGAAAGTGCTGAATATCCTGGACAGAAGAGACTGAAAAGCAGCTCTTTTACCTAAAAAATGACAACATGGGATCTCAGCAGAATCAATTTGAATTTGACTGACAACACTTTAGAGGTAAGAATGTGGCACCTGATGGAATCAGCTAAAAAGCCCCGAAAATAGGAAAAAAAAAAACAGTACGTCTTCTCTCTTCTTTGACAGTATTGCCAAGCTCTGCTGTGCATTTTTCTGTTTTAGCAGAAGAGTTGAAACTGGACTGTGGGTAAAGGATGGGCTTTCATTACAGTTTCTTTGACACTCTCTGAGACTTCGACACTCCTACCCAGGGAGATGAGCATGGAGGAGGGCTATGCATGGCCACAATGGGAAGAGGAGGAAGACAGGAAGGTATAGCTCGAAACAAATACACACATTTTAAAACTTCTCATCGCCTCTAAACATCAGCTATCCTTACAAACCTTCCTCTGAAATCAAAGGCAGCAGTCATATCTTGAAAGACTTCTGTGGAGGAAAGAAGTTTCCTCCACTGATCTGCCCGCAGGGCTGCTATCAGGACTCAGACTAGAACTGCTCTTCCTCAGTATTTCTGTATGCAATACCAATTTCCAAGTGCAGCCAACACAGGTGTCCTTCAAGCAGGTAAAGTCACACTGTACTTTCTTTCATTTTCGCTGTGTTTGGGCAATTCCCTGTTATCAGTAATGGGAAGAAGTGGTTCTTATGTTTTATCAGCACAGAAATGATTCTTCCAACCTGGCTTTCCAGCCTTTAGTGGTTCTGGTATCAGATCTGGTGCTGGTACCTGTATTGATATTGCTTCTGGTATTTGTATTGCATCAGTTCCGGTACTGATTGGAATTATTTGCCCCAGTAGATATAAACATTAACATTTGGTGAGAGGAAGGAAGCCTGAGAACACACGGGTCATTTCAGTCAGCTCAGCATGATCAAACTTTGGGACACATCTGCTCAAAGCATCTGTGGCGTTTAAACGTTTGCCCCAGAGCCAAAAGGCAGGGATACAGAAAACACCGACGTGTTATGCACCAGAGAAATCAGAAGTCATGTCCTCAGTGAGCACTGTGAGCTCAGGTTCCAGAAGAAAAGGTAAAAAGGGGACACAGTTTCAGAAAGGACTGAAAAGCTAACAAAGAGTTTTTTCCCTCTACTCAAGTCACAATACTGGTGGCTACTGAAGAAAACTCAGACAGGTGATACAGAACAGGTGTGATCATGAAAACACTTTTGCTTTTTCAGAAAGCAGTTTGGGACGATTAGAGTAATTAAAACAGAACTTGCTGAGAAGTCCTATTAAAAAAAAAAAACACATTTTTAAATTAAACATAATTACTGCAGTTTTCTGCTGCACAACACAACAGAAGTTTGCGATAGCCTTTTGTAACCTAAGAAGGCCTATTTAGTACAAGCAGCAGGCAGCGTGATTTCTAGCATGAGGGATACCTGAACATTTGTATTTCATTTGTTGGCTCTGCGAATTTTTTTTGTTGTTTTTTTTTCCCTTCCTCTCTTCATAACGATGAAGCTTGGTTTGTGAACTTGCATCCAAGCAAGAAATCTCTGTAGGAAACTCTGTTGGAAAAAGCTGAGCTATGTCTCTGCTCTGAGTTTTTCTCTGGAAACAGCTCTTCCACTCAGGACTACAGAGGGAGCCTCTCTCTTGCCATAAAGCAGTTTCCCCAGCTGCATCAGCTGGGTAATACCCTCAACAATTAAATTGGGCTGCACTCACCTTTTCCTTGGGGGGGTCACGAATGAGGATATTTGATGACAAACCTCCGGGGATTCTGGAACATGAAGGAAAAGGCGAGAGAAATCTTTCAGCTCTGAAAAATAAATCTGGTCAGTTTATTGTAGCAGTTTGTAAGTACTTAAGTGAGCCAAAAATAGTTTAGCAGTTCAATGGAGCAATACAGGCACCGTATCTATGCTGGGCTGGACATGTGTGTGTTATCTGCATCACTGACCATAATAATGTCCTTAGGTGTAACAACAGGATTCATGTGCTCCTCCAGCTGATGTTTTAGTGTAATTCTATGTTAATAAAAGTGCAGCTGAAAAATTCGTGCAGAAAACAACTCAATCTAAAGCACTGAAAATGGAGGAACACCCCTGTGGAAGTCTCTCTGATTCTGGGGGTTGGAGGTGAGTGAAACAAACCTATACATGAAAGGACTAGCACCCAGCAGCACTGTCCTCCCCGTTGCTACAGGCAGTCAGGCCTTGAAATGATGACAAATTGGCTTGGAAATGCTCTGATGCACCTGGATGATCTCAGAAAATGAAAGGCCTGGGGGATTCCCTTTTCAGCCTAAAAGGGAAATACGTGGTTATGAAAATCAGCTATGCTTCTTTACTTTTGTTTTCATCACTGCAATAGAAGTGAAACATGCACTTCCCAGGGAGAGCCACTGTCCCATCAGCAGGCAACAACCAGACTCATCTCCTGATGGCTTCGTGGCTTCAGCACAGAACTGCAGCTGGGTTTTATCCTTCCCTTGCCCTCTTTAACTGTGGATGGACTCAACTTTTGTTTAGAGCATTCCCCAGTCTCCTGGACAATCAGGTAAAAAGAGGCATGCTTTGGCCTTAAGATGTTACCCTGGAGCTTACTGGGACTAGCAAGTAGAGAGGAAGGAGCAAGTAAGTACTAAACAGGATGATAAATCCTACACCACTGCCAGCCACTATAAGGAAACACTGATTTCTTAGCTCTCACAGACCGCCCCCCATCCCTCAAGCAAATATGTCATTTTTCTTTCTAACAGAAGCATGAGTTACTTTAGGTCAATGCTGCGATCAATACCAGCAGCCCTGGGACTTCTCATACAACATTAATTACATAGCCAGGTTACTAGTGAGTACTGCATCTTAACCAAGGAACAGCTCCTAAACTTACAAGTTGAAGTATCCTTCTGCCCAGGTGAGTCACAACCACAGAGCCAGCACTGGATGCTTCAGAGTTCATTTAAACTTTACAAAGAACAAGAAATGATTGTTAGCATTTGAAATCATTCGCTCTTATTTATCAATATAAAACCAAAATACACTCTGAGAAGTTGTCAGCTCTGTACTAGAAGCTGTTCCTCTCCCTCTCTTAACAGCATTTCAAGTACTAGATTGAAAATACCGAGTTCAGAAAAGTTACATCAGATCCTGGGCTTGCCCCACAGCTCACTCTATGGACTCATTTCCACCCCTACTGCAGAAGTGCCAAGCCTTCTCTAGAAATGTCACACAGAGGAGCAGAGACTTCTCTGTGAACACTGGACTGGATTTATAATCATCCACTGATGCGTGTACCAGGAGATGGCTCAAGAAAGGCAATGAAGACTCAGATCCCGGTACACTCTCAAGGCAGAGCTCTGTATTTGCAGCCACCAATGCTTCACGTTCACATTTTCTTCTTTGTTCACGCTGGAGACAACATCACAGACCCTCACTCCTTCATTCCTCCCATCCTTAATGAAGTTCATTGAGGAGCTTCAGCAAGCATCCAAAACATTGCAGAATGGGAGCAGCACGAGGTCAGCTGAGTGACTCATGGTCCTTCTGGAGAGCCAGGAGCTATCCAAGTTGCTGAGTGTCCGAGCATTACAAGGGATGCAGAACAGAAGGATGATGCTGCGAGGCCACAGGGCTGCCTGCAACCTGCTGAGCCTGGGAGAAGGAAGAGTGCATTCCCCTCTGCCCTCATGGCTGCCTGCTGGTGACAAAGCTCTTGTTTGGAGCCCTACTGAGAAGCACTGTTTTACCTCATCATTTCATTTCCAGCCTCTGGCCCAGAATATGACCAAACGTGAATTACAATCTATCAAAAACCAGCCCCTGGGGCTGATCATCCTTCTAGAGCTCACCTTTATTCTATTACTTGGACAAAATACTTCCAACGTAGATGCCTTCATGTAACTAATGGAGCTGAACCTCTTCTCTGCTCCTGTAGCATCAAGTTAATAACAAATTGCACTCCCTCACCAGGCAAAATAATCCCCTCAGAAACTCTAATCAGACGCGAAAACTCAAAGGACAAAACCAAACGTATGCAAAACATATGCAGTGCACATAATTTCAGGCACTCCTGGAGCAGGGGCTCCTCTCACAGCCCCCTCCCTGTCTGCAGCTCCCGTTTGCCAGAGACAACAAGAGGAACCTGTGTTCTGCTGCTCCCTCCGCATGGAGATAATTCATTGACAAGGCTCCCAGTAATGTGCCAACTCATTAATTACTGTAAGAACTGTGTCAGCGAGAAGCAGGCAAGGTGACTGCTGAAAATGGTCAGAGAGAGCTGCCTATTAGCACTTGCTACCCTGTCCATTACATGCTGAAACCAAACCAGTAATACCTGACAGACATCTCTTAACTATTAAATATCACAAGCTGACTAAATTACATACATAAAGCACTAATTTAAACCAGCTTTGGGGAAACGGACTAAAAGAAAACTGGGCCTCAAAGCCAGTCAGTCCTGTTCCAAGTCCGTGGGCCCCATCTTATGGGCACAGCTGAGTCCTGGGGTATGATGGCACAACATCTGCTTATGCAAACAAGTGCTTGACTCACAACCCTGTGCCACCTACAGAGGGAGAGAGATGGCCACAGCCCATTTCAGATGGCACAGCTCTGCCCAATCCCTCCCTTGGAGATAGCACGAGAGCTCAGATGAACTCTGGAGTATCTGTGAGAAAAACAAAAACAAAAACCAAAGAACCAGATAACAGCTTCTCTCCATGGAGCTGGTGAGTTTACACCTTAGAAAAGATGCAGAGAGGGAAGCACTAGGTTAATAGTTACGGAAGCATCTTGCCACACTCCCGAGGAGCTGCCCACAACACTTCCCAATCACCACACTAAATCCAAGAGGGTGACCTTCCTTCACAGCCCATAACTGCTTTCTTTCCTTCCAGTCTTTTAATTTCATTGTTTTTAATTTTATTTTCTCCCTTTTCTTTAGCCAGTCTCACGGCAGGCCACAGGGCTAAGAATCCTTACTTTTATCATCTGATATAGGAGGGATATGACAGACACATGCTATAAAATGCCAAATGGCAAACCATAAGGAATCCCAGAAATAACAGTTTGGATGTCCAAAGGGAAAGGCAGGGTACGGATGGTTCCCAAGTGCATCTCTATGTCCACCAGTGCTGCAGAGAGAAATGTGCTTCTTCCCAGCATGGTTGTGCCCAGACTTGTAAGGCTCCTGGGGAAATCCCTGTGTGTGTTGAGAGCAACGCCTGCCAGAGGGAGACAGGCAGTGCTGGCAGCTCATACCTTTGGAAAAGGTCCTGCAGAGCCTCTGGGTGACAGCATTAACTGTGTCACACACCTGGAGTGATCGCTTTGAAGAAATCAGTACTTGCTGATGGAACACACAGAAGGAGTGACACAGGTTCCCCTAAGGGATGCATAGTGAGAGCTGGGAGGAAATCGGTAAAGGAAATCTGTGAGGGAACCACCTGGCAGCAATGAGCTGGGACCAGGCTGATGCTGAGCAGCTGAGAGAAGTTTGGGGCAGAGCAAGGGGCCCTGCTATGCTGGGAGGGGGAGAGGAGGAGCTGCCCCCAGGGATGGAGGGAAGATGGTGGGCTGGGAGATTAGAGAGATGAGTGGTGGGGGTGAGGAGGTGGAGGGAAAATCAGAAATGAGGGCCAGAGATTCAGATACAAATGGATTAGACTGGGATAAAGGCAGCTGGGAGGGAGTCAAAGGATGTGAGATTAAGAAGCACGCACACAAAAAAAAAAAACACAGGAGAGCTGATCGACATTCAAGGGGAATGAGAAAACAGGGTCAGTTCAATGAGTTGAAACAGCGTGAGATGGGGATAGCCACAGAGCAGAGCAAGAGGCCCTGGATGCATTTTAGGTGATAAATTCATCAGCTGCTATTAAATGGAGTACACACACTGCGCAGAGATGTCTTATATTTTGGTTTAAATGAGAGAGAGAGCTCTATCCCAGGGACACACCAGCACTGCTAAAGTGCCCCAGCTGAAGGCTCGCTCCCCAGGAACAGCCAAGCACTGTGATTCCTTGCCCTGACCCCCACGTGCTGAGCCTCATGTTGTCACCACACAACCTGTGTGAGCTGGGACGAAAAGATGATTGAGAGGGCTGAATGATGCAGTGAGCAGATGACAGAAAAACAGTAGAAGTGCTGGCTCTGGGCTGGGAATCAACATGCATGCCAGTTTGGTAGGGCAAGAGGGCCCACACTGGTGTGTGCTGCTCCTCCACACACTATCCTTTAGCACTTCCTAAGAGATTCCTGCACTGCAGCTACTGTGGAATGAGTTGAAACAGATTCTGACTTCAGAAAGCAGCTCTGGAACGTTGCCCCTGCACAGTAGTGAGCAGGGAAAAGCACCTCCAAATGAGGCAGTGGATGGTCTGACTGTAGCCTGCTCGCAAATGCATGCATACCCTAGCGCAGAAAGCAGCGCAATAGCAGAAATAATCAGCAGGAGAGCAGATAATGCAAAAGTCCTCCTCACATCTAAAGAAGTACACGTTTAAGTACAGCGTAAATGAGATTAACTGCAGGTCCCCGGCGCTGTGAAGCTGCTGCTTCAGTTTCATTTCACATCCTGGAGCTGCAGCCCTGTTCTTCCCAGCCCTAGGAGCACACGGTGACCCCCTGCTCAAACACAAGCACAAGAGACTATTTTATTTCCATTATTCCTGACAAACAAAGAGGTTAAAGCTGAGGGGAAAAAAAAAAGGAGAAGAAAAAGGGAAGAAGGAACGAGCAAGAGGAACCTACTTTGAACAACTGAGGTTAATCTGACTCAAAGCCTAAATCCATGTTAGCGGTTAATCCAGTTAGTAAGGCTTTCATTGGGAGCTTTGAAAAATCCTTTAACCTCTTGCTGTAAACTAGGAGCAGCTTAACAGCTCAGTGTTCGTGAGAAAAGCCTGTCAATAACGCTGCTAAGCAGGTATTTAGCAGGATTTAAGAAACAAGCATGTGACAACTCTTCTTTAATGAAGCAGTCGGGCTTCTCTCCAGGATCCAAATGGTCACTGTTTTCTTGAGCCTTGCCACGATCTGCTTTTCACGTTCCAAAAGGAGATGCAGTTATGGTCTGTCATCTTGGGAAGTATTCCTTCCTGGCAAGACCACAGCAAAGAGCAGATTTCAGATTTCAGTAGTGGTTTTCATAAACCCAATGGATTCTTCACCCTCAGAGATCTTGTACAAAGAATTTCTTGGTGCTCAAGAAATTAAATGAACTTCCCTGTGACTTTTTCCCCTTTCAACTTCCTCTACACCATTCCAAGGAATGCAGATTGACAAATAGCTTTGACATTTATGACTTTTCTACCCCCAGCCTGAGTCTAGCGGGATAAACAGTAAAACAAACCTTTTTTTTTTTTTTTTTTTTTTACCATCTGTCTGCAAAGTCATTACGCATTCGCTCCACCTGCAGAGATAGCCAAAAATGAGCTAGCTGCACTCCAGAAATCGTGCAGCCACATTGGCAGTGCTGTGCTCTGGTTCTTGGCTAAGGCAGAATAGGGGAACAGGGACACAGGGCAAAAGCCCTGCCCTGGCACCTTCTGCTCTGTACCAAGAGGTATAATCAGGCCAAGGCCCCTCTGCCTCTTGGGTTCCAGTTATCCGTGCATCCCATTGCTGTTCACTTTCACAGATAAAAGGTCATTCTGCATTTTTCCCCCCTCTCGATGTTCCTCCCAAGCAGGAACGTCGCATTACCTTTGCTATTTGCTGTGCTCAGCCAGAGCCCCACGGAACATTAAGCCGCTTTTACCGCCGCGCTGTGCAAGGATGCTCAAAGGGAGGTGGATCATTGCCATTCTGCTGCTGCCTCTAATTCAAGAGAGCCAGGAGAGCGAGCAGGGTCTTTCAGAGAGAAATGCTTTGCAACCAGGCTGAGAAATCCAACATGTAGAAAGATACAAGAGAAAATAATTCCTCTCTAAGCACCCAATCAGAATTTCAATAGTGTACAGGTTTTGTGTCACTCGAAAGTATTTCCATTTCTGTTCATTTAGTCTCTGACTTTTTTCTGCTGATAAGGGAAAAAATTTTCCAGGCACACACACAGACATATTAAAGCACTTTCGGAAGCACTGCCTTTATGGGAGGCCTATCTAATGAGCCTGTGATCCACGGTCCCCTGTGAATCACTCTGATAGGCATAAGGACAGCACACATACTAATTAACCTATAACTCTGCCACTAAAAAAATCACGCCATGAGTTAATAAACTAAGATAATTATTTTTTCTTTCATAAATCATATTTTCCTATAGCTCAATGAGGTATTTTCAACCACTGGTCTATCCCCAGTCCTATCCTATGCCATTTCCAAGAAGAGCTTTTAAGCAAGAAGAGAATTACCTTAAAAATAGAGGGTGGAAAAAGCAAGTGAGCTTCCACTCAATTCAAATTCCAGCTCAGTCCTTGTTACGTTCAGGTATACCAATGGAAACTGGACTCTTTCTGCATCATGAAGGGTCATCTTCACTGCAAAGCACTCTTGGAGCAGGTGCAGTTTTAGCAGATACGCTGTTTCTTACTGCAGAGCCTGTTGTATCTAGGTTTGCTAGAAATGCTTTTTTTCACGTGCACGGTAAAATGTTCTGGTTTGTTATGAGCATTAATACAAAAGGGAAAGTGGATAAGGGTAGCATTTATTAGATTTTTGCCACAGCTGTACTGCAGCATCTGGATACAGGGGGTAAGGTTCAAGCTGTGGAATTTAACTTTGTAAAAGCTTCGGCAGCAATCACACATAAGCAAAAGAGAAAAAAAAACACACCCAACCCTCAGTTCTACACAACCTTTGCTTTGCTGCAATTCCCACAACTTTCAGAGGGAATGTCCACTCCAAATTTTCACCCGTTATGATTCACCACTTTCCCAGCACTAAGATATATTTGGGGCTTTTCCAGCCCAATTGGTTCCCCAAGCCAGCCAGGGCTTCTCAGGGGCTACCAGCAGCCTGAGCTGCCAAGGAGGGCAGCACGATGAGCCCATGGGCCCAACGGTGCCCACATCCCCCCAGTACCAGTATGGCCCACACAGCTGGGACACGCGTTGCAGATGGCCCTGTGCTGCCCCAATGGGAGCTGTGCTCTGCTCAGCCTGGCTGTGTCCCAGCTGGTTGGCATTGCCCTGAGGGTCACCTCGAGCCATCTGCCCACCGTGCCCATCTGAGCAGACCTTCTGCTACTTCTGCTGCATGTGGAGGAGGCTGGAACTGCCAGGCTCCCTGCTGCTCGCCTCTGAATAAATAAATAACGAGGGAGCAAGGGGAGCCATCGCTCTTTGGTTCAGATGTGGTCTGGCAAGCTGACTACTGGTACGCTGCTGGGAAAGAGCCAGGAAAAGGCCACCCCTGAAGGGCTCTGCTGTCAGTGCTGCTGGAGAGAAGGGAGGATGTGCTGGGATGCTGTCCCCATGGCAGCACCAGCCTGCTGAAAGCATGAACCCTAGCTACAGGGAAGGCTGGATGAGACTCCAGGGAGAACCTGTTCTTCGGGTGGATTGCTGATCCCAGGATTATGTTTTCTCAGGTGGGAATGTACCCCAGTGTGGGCCCTTCTAATTCGTGTCAGTGGGAGCTGAGCATAAAGAGCAGCTCTGCGAGGAGGGCTGGGACACAGCATCCATCCACCTCCATCACCAAACAAGGAGACACTGAGCACAGCCCTGCTCTGGAGATGTCAGGGGAAAGAGGAAGGAGGGAGACAAGGAATAACAGACGTAGAAAAGTTCTGAGTTCATGTTAGGCTGAAGAAACATAGACTGGACTGTAAGGAGCACAAAGCAGTCTAAGGCTCGCTCCAGTTATTAATACAGAGATATTACAAGCACACAATATGATGGTGTTGCTGTGGTACTGGCACAATCACTCCTAGGCTCTGTAAACCTCTCATGGTCTCTCATGCAGTTCCAGGGTCTCTGGTTGCCTTCGAGCCTGGAGCAGTTCTTAAAAAGCCTCTGCAGACCCTTCTTGGAAACAGGGATCGGGAACCAACCCTCCATCTGCAGCTCACAAACAGCATTACCCACCCCTTTTCCACCTGAAGATAAGCAGCTTGCAGAGCCTCAGACTGTGGCT
The DNA here is from genome assembly GCF_905368555.1 of Meleagris gallopavo. Taxonomy (NCBI): domain Eukaryota; kingdom Metazoa; phylum Chordata; class Aves; order Galliformes; family Phasianidae; genus Meleagris; species Meleagris gallopavo. The sequence goes on from NC_139418.1 coordinate 12,299,442, forward strand.
AACTGCTGAAAACACACTTGCTGAAGAAGTGGGGATCATCTGTCACATAAGGCTGGCAAAACCTGCAGGAGGTGGGAGCTAAGATGAAAAGTTATGCAGCAAAGCTATGCAAAGGATCAGGCTGAGTCAGAGCCCCTCTACAGTAGTACAGTCATGCACTCAGATCGAGCTCCTTGGCCACTGCTAGCACAACTGACCTTCTGTCCTGTTGTCACCTGATGACTGACAAGTTCATCAGCTTCACTGCATGCCAGAGAGATGATGAGGAAATTAATGGGACCCTTCTCCCCAGCAGCTGAGAGCTGTGGCTGTGCAGTCACAGGCTCTCAGCCTCTCTGCTCTCAGTAATCAGGGCAAACGCAGACTGAATGCACAAAGCAGGAGATGGCTGGGCAATAGGGGAGGACTGGAAGAACATCAGGTAGTGCCAGGCCGCAGGCAGGGAAGGATGGCACAGAGTTTCCCTGCGCCAGGCTTTTGGTCCCAGCAGGTTAGCTACAGCCATACTGACAGATGCAACCACCCAGCTTGGAGGGATTCAAATTAAGGTCAAAAGGGGTAATGCAACAGTGAACGAATGAATGCGTTGTTCCTGGCTCACAGTCATGCCCAGATGCACGTTCCTCATTATTTGAGGATAATTAAAATGCATCATTTACTTGTGTGTGTGCACAAGTACACAGTTTACAACTCTGGAGAAGAACACAACTACAGGAACCATTTCTCTCACTGCCTCTGAAGCAGCTCTCTGGATTTTAAACTTGGGAAAGGGGGAAGAAAGATGGGAAGGGAAAGATTACCTCTTTTTTAATCTAACCTTGCTGGGAGAGGAGGAGAAGGCTGCTCAGAGCTTTCAGTCCTGAGCACGATTTGGCAGAACACTATTCATGCAATTTCACATTTGCAAGGAGCGGGGTTTGTAGGCTCATGGCTGGAATTGGGACTAGGAGGGGTGGCTTTGCCCCCTGTCCTCATCATTCAGCAGATTAATTAGCCATTATTCTCAGTTCCACAATGTAATTTCAACCCAGATCTGCAACAGCAAACTCTGAACCCATCCCAAAGCATGATGCCAGCTGTGCCCAGCTCCTATCCAACAACCATGAAGGTCCTGCATGCCAAAACTCCCTCTCTCCTCCTGTACAGCGAGGCTCAGCTGTGAGAGATGCTCTTTGCATCCTGCTATGTGCTCCCCATGGAAGCTGGCAAATGACCTTGTGTAAAACCTGACTCCCAGGAAACAAGTTTGTGTTGACAGTGGTACCCAGAAGCTTTGACCACAACTGGCAGCAGATGAATGCAGCACTGCATGAAGGATAGGACTGAGCTGGGCACAGCCAACAGGGTTGTCTTGGAACTGAGAGACATTCACGCCCTATTCTCCAGTTACCCAGCAGACGCACACAGCCTGTGTATCTTCTCCTAAGGTATGCACGTATTCTGACATTTTGTCCTAAACCTAGACGTGCCTGCAAGCAGAGAAGGCTGTCTGAGCACAAGTCTGTGCATCAGGCTTGTAAAAGCTGTTTTGGCAAGCCTCTAACACCTTGTTAGTGTCTGTCAGTGGGTACAAAAGCACACGGAGGAGATGACAGAATGCTGTTTGATCATTTTAAATTTCTGATGTTTAGGCGGCTGTGTATTCCCAGCTAGAAAATGCTAAGCCCATCAGTTATGTCCTCGCTATTCTCTTCATGCCATCTAATCCACACTGGCCTTCCAGCCAGAGCACTGCCCTAAATTGCCACGAAGAGTTAGCTCTCCATTACGCGGCTCAGTGGAGTGAGGGGCAGAGACATCTGTGTGCACTGCTCAGCGTTACTCAGCACAGGATCCCCAGGCCTAATGAGCTTGGACACTGCACTGAATCCTGGCTGACTCCTGCAGCCCTGGTCTCCAGCTCATAAACCTTTCCAGAGTGCCAAGGCACACAGGCAGCCTCCTCCCCACGCTGCTCCAAGGGCTGCTGCCTCCACATCAGCCATGTCTGATGCATCACCAGGGCTGCAAAGCCCACGTCCATAGCCCCAGCTGGACCATGGCTGGCTCCATCACCTAACCTGCACTGTCTGCCTCTGTTCTGAGAAGCTGGGCGAGAGACAAGCCAGCAAAAGTCCCACAGGCTTTAGTAATACAGTGTCTCATTGCTGATTATCTTAACTATGGGTTCTGCATTAGGGGCTTGGCCAAAATTACCTGTGAGCTGAGAAACAGGCATCTTTAAGAAGCTTGCAGATCACCCTCGCTTTGATTTACATGAGGATTTGGTCCTGTTAGCAACTGGCGTGGCTGTATTCTAAGTCTGTTTATAAAGTCTTGCAGCTGCACTGATCAGGAGCTGGGCACAAACAGCAAGATAAGTCAGTCTGGGCTCTGTGCTGATGTGAGTGGCTCTGCATAAAGCCTGCTTTGTTTTTCCTTCTTCCAAAGACTGATGGTGTTTGTAATTCTGTGAAAACTGGGATAGGGTGGGAGGGGGAGAGGGACAATCCTGACCTTTGGATCCTCACATTGCTCAGACATCACTACCAGCTCTGCCTGATGGTGAGATCTGCAGAGGCTGCCCAGAAACTCCCAGAGTTCAAGTGCTCATTAATTTGTCAGCATTCACACTTGGGATTTCATCAGGATACAACTAATATAGAGTAAAGATCATCTCCAGAGGAGCTACAAAACAAAGAGCACGGTGACATTTCCATCCTACCTCTCCCTACCAGGGACCTTCTGCTAAACACCAGCTCCCAAAGGAGCCTGCCAAACCTCAGCTATTATCAATCTGCCTTTCCACCACTTGTCCCAGTGACATGTTTCTCTCCAGGGGTGGATCAGCACAGCACTTGATGGCTCGCTCTGGACTTGGATCTCCTTCCCCAACACACTGCCATGCCTCTAGCGCTGCCACCAGGCTATGCTCACTCCTCTCTGGTGCAGCACTGGTGCAACGCTTTGACTCTGCCTCTGCAGAAGGACAGGAGCCCAGGATGCAGAACTCAAAAAAAAAAAAAGAAAAAAAAAGAAAAAAAAAAAAAGAAGAAGAGGCAGAGGGCATCGCCTGGGCTGTCACTACCATATCCACTTGAATGAAGCCATATCCACTTAAATGAAGGAGAAGCCCTATGTCCCTGCTGATGTTCTTTTTGGCTTGCTTCGCTCTCCTTGCCTGCTCCTGCACCCCTCTGTTTGCCCATGGGTTCCCAGAACAGCACCAAGCTCCCCAGCTCCTCCTGCCATCACAGAACATACAACCGTACAGCTGAGCCACGCGAGGCCCGATTAGGAACGGGTGCAGATGGACAAGCTGGCTGCAGCAATAAAGTCGCTTTGCAACCATTAAAAAGCGGCGAGAGCAAAATGAAGCCCCATGCAGTGCTGCTGCCATTAGGAAAGCAACAGCAGCAGCAAACAAACACAGGAGTGCATGGAAATTTCTGCCAAGAGGGTCCGGGTCAGGAAACGTGGCACATTCACAATGCAGCAGGAGCCAGATAAAAGGCGATTCCGACTGCAACTTTACGGTGGGTCTTTTAACCAGTGCGGATGTTTGATCCCACCACTTACATTAAAAACGCATAACAAAAGGGGCCATTTCCCTGTCCTCATTGTAAAAGTGCTGCAGAATCAGGACTGACTATTACGGGCAACTCTACTTAAAGACATGGTTAACTGCTGCACTGAAGTAATAATCCTGCCGCTAAATCCAGAATTTAAATGCCTCAAGGGCTTAAGGGCTGTCAGGAGCCAGAATTCATTTCCAGAGGTTTTATTTAGTTGCAGCAGCAATTTTACCTGAGGGCGACAGTAAATTTGAAAAAAATACAGGACTAATAATTTAACGGAATTGGCTGCGGTATTTTTTTAGGGACGCACAAACACGCACACACAGGCTCCATGAAATGAGTTCTGCGCATTGCCCGATCACAGGTTTCATTTGAATGAAAATGATTAATGGGACCACAAAGAAAAAACACAGCGCAGCAACAAAACAAATCAGCGCTGCCTCCTAAAGGTCAGAGCAAACCTGCCTCCAGATTTGGAAACCATCTCCTAGGACAACAGCAGGCGTCTGCTGCGGCATCCACCTCCTGCCTCTCCCAGCTCATAGGCTCTCATTTCCAACAGCCCAGGCGAGCAGCCAGAGATGCAGGATATGACTGGAAGCAGTGATTTATACCGCCAGCTCTCTAATTTCAGAAGGCAACCTTTGCCTGTCTTTATATTGAGCATTATTTGCAATCACAGCATCGTAGAATCATTTGAGGTGGAAGGGACTCTTGGAAGTCATCTGGTCCGACTCCCCTGTATTGAACAGGGACACCCACAGCTCCATCAGTGCTCAGAGCCTTTCCAGCCTGACCTTGGGTGTCTGCAGGGATGGGGCACCATCACTTCTCTGGGCAACCTGTGCCACTGCCTCATCACCCTTACTACAAAAAACTTATTCTTTATATCCAATCTAAATCTCCCCTCTTTTAGTTTGAAACCATTTCCCCTTGTCCTGTCACAACAGACCATGCTAAGGAATCTATCCTGTTCCTTCTTACAGCCCCTTTAGATACTGAGAAGTCATTCTCAGGTCTCTGCAGCCTTCTCTTCTCCAGGCTGAACAGCCTCAGCTCTCTCAGCCTGTTCTTATAGGGCAGGTGTTCCATCCCTTGGATCAATCAAGAAACTAAGAGATCTTTTACTCAATACCTCAGCTGAGCTTGGAAGACGCTTTCCTTCACAGTAGAGCTGGAGACCTAATGTTGCAGGCAGGCAGGTAGGATTTCCATCACCTGTAAGAAGGAACAACACCACAGCAGTTCATAGAAGCACTTGCCTCATTGCCTTGGTTCTGGGCACGAGCAGGGCAAACAGCCCTTTTGTTCCAGCATCCTGCCCAGTCACAGATCTCGGGACACTGCTCTGAAGAACTTTCCAAACTGCTATTTTGGAGAGAGAAATGAGTGGTGGGGAGACAGGGCCAAAGAATTGAATTAAACTTATTAACTGTGAGGTTGCCTTACAGGAAAACCAGGATTTAAAGCCATTGATACCTCACCTCCCCTACTGTAATTGAGAAATATGTTCTTTTTTTTTTTTTTTCCATTACTAATTGGGATGCAACAGATGGTGAAGGCCGTGTTTAATGAAATATGTCCATTCAATTAAGCCATGCCACTGGGGATTGGGGAATGCAAAAAGAATCACCTACTTGCTGCTGTATCGGGGCCCTCCTGCCCAAAGCTACACACCTGGGCAAGGACCGGGATGCTGAGGGCAGGGCAAGAGGCACAGGTTGGATCTGCAAAGCCCTGCTCAGCTGCTATTGCTGCTGCCCCAGAAGCTTTGAAAGGAAAGATCTGGTCTAAGTGATAATTACAGAGGAGAAGACTGTAGGGTTCAGCCGACACGGTGCTGTAGCAAAGGGAATCGGCCACCAGACGTTGGGGAGGGGAATCTCCATTCGGACCTTGGTTTCCTCATCTGTAGAGATGAATATTTCTTACTGCACTGTGAACATCCCAGTGTGGGCTTTTCTGACAGCTTGGAAGCCATCCGTCAATCAGCACAGCTTCCTAAGGCAAAGCAGGACATTTTATTTCAGGCCTTTGTCGGAAACAAAGTTTTGCTGTTTGGCTCTTTTAAAGGGGATAAACGACATTTGGAAATAGGCAAAACCACATTCATTCTGCTCAAAAAAAAATAGAAGGGGGAGTGTGAGGCAGTTGTGTGTCTGTTCAACTTTACCACTAGTGCATTTACCAGGAGAAACAGGCAGAAAGATACAAAGGCCCAGAATCTGATCATATGAATTCAGAGTAAGTATTTACATGCAGGTAAATAAAAAAAAATTGCTCCCCAGTCTCATTTTAGCATTGCAAGGAGTGTCTTCAAGGCTGTGGCAGCAGTGGCTTCATCTGAAGAGAATTCATGACATGACAGCTGGAGTTAATTTACCAGTTTAAAGGCAAACCATTACTGATGTTTCATTCCCTGATGATGAACCGGTGCATTTGTCCAAATGAATCACTTTGGCATCTGATTGCTGTTGTTTTCATTTTCTCTATTTGTTTTTTAAGTAAGAAAAGCGAAAAGAAAATTAAGAAACCTTTTGAGTTGGGAGATGAAATTTTTGTGTTCTATTTTGGGGAATAAGAAAAAGAGAGAAATGAACGTGGAAGAAAGGGATTGGTTCCAGCAGGAAAACCACTAATTTGTTCAGGATTCATTGAATCACTCCCTTTTTTTTGTCTCTTTCCCAGATCAAGAAGGGGTGCACTCAGATGCTTCCCACGCTCAGTTGCTGTGTGCTATTGATCTCTACAGTACAGCAAGGAAAATAAAATGCTTCTACAAGAAGTATCTACTCTCAGCAATGATGCTTTTTTTTCTTTTTTTTTTCTTCTCATTTTGCAAAAGGAAAAGGGCACAAACAAACACATGTGTTGGTCCTTATGGTGGTGGGGGAAAACTTACAGCAGTGAGCAATCAGATTTATAGAGGCAGAGGACACCTCCTGGCCGCCCTGCCAGCCCCAGCTGAAGAGTGGCACACGCAGTGACACATAACACAAAGTTCCCCTGGGGAATGTGCCAGTCAATGCAGGCACGCATGAGGGAGCACCCAACACGCCCTCTGCCACTCAGCAGCCCCACGAAGCCAGATGCCTGCATGAGCCATACCCTGCTGGAGTTCCCTCAGCTTTGAGCAGCAGCAGACATCTCCCAGGTTCCCCCAGCCCTCACCCAAAACATCCTTCAGACATCCCCACTTTCTGACCCAACTTCATCTTCCCTCCCCCCATTAGAAAGGAGAGGGATGCTTTTTTGCCTCCTAATCATACCACCCCTGGAACTAATCTCTCCCTGGTGGCATCACAGACGTATTTTCTGATGTTTGTGACTATTCCAACAATGTCTCGAGCAAAACAGTTTCCAAGTGCAAGGCAAAATGACAAACTCTTGCTAGGCTTTCGTAATGAATATTAAGTTGCCAGCTGGTGGAAATTCCCAACTCTCTCAGTTCTCCAAATCTACTATCAACGTTAATCAGCCAAGAGCAGGGAAGTTGTTCCATTTTCACTGAATATACATTCTTTTTTTTTTCTTTTTTGACAGCAATATCCACAAAATTGACAATTGCAGAAATGTCATTGTATGTGAAACTGTATTTTATCAACAAAATGTACTAGCACATAATTCCTACAGTTGTAACATATAACATAACTCATACAAACTACAGACTGCAGAAAACTGACCAGGTTCACTCATCGATGTTCGTGGCAGCAGTTTCAGAGAAGCATCCTAGATCCTGCTGTGATTCATCCTGGCCTGAGAGCAGCTCTTGATCTGAACTCTCTTTGTGTTTTGGAGACACTCTGATCTATCTTCAAATCTGCTGACCTTGAGGGCACATCTTGTCCTCCAGGATGTTTCAGCAGCAGAATCAAATCATTCCACTCTTTCCTAATGCTCCCAACTGGGATGCCACAGGTTGGCTGTGCTGATACAACTGCTGACTGTAACTACTGCAGGTGACTAACAATAGGACTTGAGAAAAAAGGACAATTTTGCAGCTATAAAGTGAAGGCATACTAGATTTAAAAGTACATAAATAAGGCTGCAGCCTTCCCAAAATGCTGGATTCCAGAATCAAATCTCTTCATCCATTTGCCCATGCCAAGTCACAGTGGCTAATGGGCAGGTGGAGATGCCTCTTCACCCAGGGTGCTGGTCTTGGCCAAAGCAAAGGAGCTGGTTCTGCATTTGTATCCTCTCCATAACAGCTCCGAGGAAGGGATGCTTTCTGACAGCTTGACCACCTCTCATGCTCACAAGCTGCCTGCCTCGTCATTGGCAGAGTCCTCAAGCAGATCCAGCTGCCCAGACAGAACTGGCTCATACTTCAGAACGTGGCAGGCAGCCAGAGTAGCAAAGAGACGTGCTGGCTTTTCCCTGCACAATCCTCTAACAAGGAATCCTGATGTTCACAGGCACAGCTTTCATTCCCTGGATTCCACATGCCATTGGGCAGTGACTCTGATCATCTCTGAGACTCCCCTTAGCAGAGAACAAACAACCTTTTTTCTTCCCTACCTCTTGAGATGAATACATCAGCAAACATCATTCAACAGGAGTTTGCCTGGACTGGAGTAGCAACTCCATGCCATAGTAGGTGAATTCTATCCTTGCAGTTTTAACACCTGTCCCTGTCAGGATTTTTGCCTTTGCTTAAGCAACCAAACCAGATGCCACCAGGGGCAATGAGCCATGCTGAAGGTGTTCACCCATTTGGCCACCGGGGATGGAACACATAATATTTTTATTACTTTTCTAGCCATCCTATCTGCTTTGACCCAGGTGCTGAGCACAGGTCATCTTCAGATGTTAAACTGTGCCCAGACATCCCTCACATCCCCTTCTCTTTGGACGCCTGAGTTTTACAAGAGCTGCATATATGCAACTGCTCCCAAAACTCTTTCAGACACAACATTTCAACCTAGAAGTCTTTCCTAACAATCCTCACAATGGTGCAGACAGAAGCAATCACAGTTTAATGGTACAAGCTACGAAACACTTAATGTGCCACTGGGCAGCATCCATTGCAGCTGGTTGGGAAAGACTCGGGCCTGTAGTCTCCCCAAAATTCCTACCACTTTCCAATCTCTGTGCATTCTGGAATAGGATGGAGTTTGGGAAAAAATAAGCAGCAAAGATCAACTAATTTCACAGGCAAAATGGTGCTTGCAGCTTGCCACAGAGTCCACAGTATCAAAACACAATTAAGTAGTTGCACATCAACAAGCTTTCCTAATTGCTGCAAGGAGCAATTCAATTATGTTTTCAACATTGAAATGAGTCATTATCAGTCTAAAGGGGGAAATTCTGTTTGTGGGGTCGTGTTTTTTTATAGCATGTGCTATCTTCTTCCCAAAAGTTAGCTATTTAACTGCTGACGATATTCATTTTGGATGGATTCTTCCCTGAGGAACTAAATGGAGCAATTTCTAGTTATAGCAACATTGTTCTGCCGTAGATCAGAAAAGCCCAAAGGCACACTCTCCAATTTGGGGTTACAAAAACAGAAATTTAAGGTCCTTTCTGTCTTATAATATTCAGCTGCTTCATAATCAGATGATAAGTAATCATCCTTGTACTCTGACTTCATTGTAACTCTAGTCTAGATAGGACCCTAAATACAATCAGCCTGGTAGCCCAGCTCAGCTCAATGCCAGCTGCTTTTCAAGAAAGAAGCAACTCCTGTTATGAAAGCAACTGGGATGAAAGGTGGCAAAGATATTTTGAAGATGCTCTGAATAACAGATGCTAGAAAAATTAAATCTGCATTGTATCCTAAGAATGGAAGCACCAGTTTGGGTCTACTTGTTGGGTGACTGAGAAGAACTGAGAGCTACAAGAACACTTGAACCTTTCTTACCGAGAGAGAGCTTCTGTTTTATTATTCCTACAGTGATTTGAAAGCAAGATGATTGCAGAGGGGTGAGATTCAGCAGCACAGAATAAGTTGTGTTCTGAGAGCTGTGGGTTAAGCAGCACTGATTTAGATGTTCCTGCCCACACGTTAGTTCAGCAGAGGTAGCAGGTTGCAGTAGCTGCTCGGTAATTGATCTGTGGTGATTTAAAACCTTAATTTGTTTTCATGCTTCCTGATTTAAAGTAGCATGCACACTTGTGCATAACTGTCTTAAGAAGGCTGAGCAATAGTTCAGCCTGCATTCCTTAGGAAGCAAGGCTTAACAGAGCATGGAGACTAAAACCCCTATTAACTCCTAAATGCATTGGCCATTTTCAGGCAAATTTGATGCTGGGCTCTCAAGGTTTACAGCATTCTCATAGGTTTTGTGGAGATCTAAATTCCACTCTTACTTATTTTGAGAGCAGGTGTTGGCTGAGCACTGGAGGTAGCGTTGGCTTTGTCGGGTACATCACAAGGGGACAAATTAAGAGGATATCTGCTCTACTGTGGGGCTGAGTTACAGATGAGAACAACATAGAAATCTAGGTTGTATTTGATTTGTTGCTTGTAAAAAGTACTGTTATGAAATAGTTGTGTTAAAGCCATGGCTTCTGTGACATTTCATTTACACACAGCCATTGACAGCAACAGAAACAAAAAGTCAGTTTTGATCAGAAAGACAAGCAAAGGGTGCAGCAGATCTGCCTGTTGGTAGGGAACAGGGTACCTCCGGATGGGGAACAAGGCTCCCTGGCTGATTTGAAGACTCTGAAGAGCAAATGTGTCACTCTGCTCCAGTGAATCTTCCTCAGCCTAAGCCTTTACTGAGCTGGCTTACCAATGTGCCAATAAGTGGGGCAAACTGTGGACTGGCTGCAAAGTTCAAAACTTGGCTTTTCCATGTGTCTGCACACCCATCTGCTTTCAGCTCCCAACGTTTCATCTTAAATTTCAGGCTTTGGCTGGTTTTCAGTGGCAAAGGGCTGCTGGAAATAAGCTCTGTTGCTTATCTGCATGGGCTCAACCTGCAGATGCTCATTTTCACAGACTGCACACTTACTGGATGAGCTGAGTTCCCAAGAGCTAAAAGGCAGGTTGGTCAAGCAAGAACTCCTATAGACTCCTAAAAATGTAACATATTCCTCATTAGATAGTTCATGTCACCACAACAGGGATCAGGAAAAACCCAAGACCACACCAGAACAATTACTTTTTCAAAACCAGGCTGTGCTGCCTTCAAGCACAAGATCTGGTGAAGGCAGCGCCCCACTTCATGGTGGTTTGATCCCAGCATGACCAGCAGGACCCAGCTCTGGGCACAGGGCCTGGGGCCAGCAGGGGAAGTGCCACCCGTTAATCAGATGTCTGGAGTTTACAGAAATAGCTTTTTTTCCTCCGGAATAAAACATGACTCTGAATAAATGTTTTATCCCATTGCACATAATGAATGGCAGTGAATGTGATTTGGGGACCTGTCAGAGCGGGGAGCACAGACATAGTACATGCACTGCAGACAGGATTAATGAGATTGTTTAACTGAAACTCAGGGAATTGAGATCACTGTTAATTTTAATCCCCTTTCCTTTTTCTTTTTTTTTTCTTCTTTTTTTTTTCTCGTTCATTTATATTCACCTTCCTGTGTGGCTGATAAAATCAGGCCATCAAATTGTTTATTAGCAACTCTTGGAGAAGCCAATCCATATGCAGCAGCATGGAAGTGTGGAGGCATCCACTGCCTGGCATTTCCAGCATGTTTAGCATCAAGCTCAGCTTGCAGCCCAGCAGACAACACTATTTACTTCCAGAAGGAGTAGTGGGAAAGAAAGAAACAACAAATAGATCTCCAGACCTGCAGCTGCTTGAATTGGTCTGATCTATGGCAGCACTGCTGTTCTTCATCATTCTCCATGTAATCCACATTGGATATCAGGGGTATGGAGAGCTGTCACTCCTGTGCAGATCAGAGCAGCTCTCACCCCATGCTCACTAGGGAACATACTGCACCTTGTGTACTGGCGTGGGGAGGTAAAGGCAGTGCTCAACGTGTCATCTGCTGTCTGGCTGCTAGAGCCATTTTTGGGAGGGGATTGCTCCAGTTTTTATTAACTGCCTCAATAGGCAGCGAGTATTCCTGTTGGCAGGTTGGTTTCCTCCTTCAGCTGCCCTTTGCCAGCTGAACATCCCCTCTGTAAGGCTTAGGGAGAAGTTGAGTGAAGACTCCTGTGTGGTTCCACCTGGTTTGCTCAAGCTACAAAGAAGCTTGTCCTGGCCAAGGAGCACTGTGCTATTAAAAGAGCAGAACAGCAACAGAGCATCATCTCCAGCTAATTGTTTCATCAACTTGGAAAACAACAACTGCTTGCTAAATAAGGCTCTTCTTTTCTGCTTTGCAATTGTGCTCTGCTGCCTGCCAAGGGAAGCTCTGCCTCTGGAGGCTTCTCTGGGCCTCTGGAAACGGTGTCTTTGGGTTTAGTCCAGAAAGGCAAAAAAGCAAAACCAAGAGCTGCAACCCAGAAGCAAAGACAGAAACTGTGCAGAGGTTTATCCCCCTCCCACCTAAATGAAAACCCCAGAACTGCTAAGCAAGCTCTGACTAGAAGAAAAAGAATTAATGAAACTTATTTGCTGCGTCTGCATCAGAAAATGTTAATGCTCAGCTAAAGAGCAGACACTTGAGAGTTTCCTCAAATAAGTTTATGTTTTCAGTTGCTTTCGGAAAAACAATCACATTTGCATATTTTTACCAAAATACTTAAAGTGCGTCAGTCTTTCATTTTGCAGGAAACTGAAGCAATCAAGCTGGTCCTGTAGAAGGATTTGAGAAGAAACCAAAAGCCATTTAGAACTAATTACTGCTTTCATAATGAACTAGCATCTTACTCTTTTCCTATCCATGAGTTATCCAGGAATCAAACATGAGGTAAGCACCTATTAGATAAAGTTCATGTTCAGACACATTGATTTCCCTTGTCTCAGACTCAGCTCATTGCAGTTTTAAGCATCAACAATAAAACATTTCTGCATTCAAAATCCAGACTTTTTTTCCAGTAGATCTTTTTCTAAACACCCCTCCTTTTAGTGCTGGCATGCCCATTTGTGCGCTACCTTTAAATTTTGTATCCATACAAAGTTTCTATCTATATAGAATCACTGAATCATGCAAGCAGTAATGTTGGAAAAGGCCTCTAAGATCCTCTCATCCAGCTGTCCACCTACCACCAGTACTGCCCACTGAACCACATCCCTCAGTGCCATATCTCCACATTTTGGAACACCTCCAGGGACAGTGCCTCCACTACCTCCAGGGTCAGACCACTCTTTTGAAGAAGAATTTTTTCCTAATATCCAACATGAAATATCTATCTGTGGCCCATCCTCCAAGCAGGTGATCCGAGAAGAAACAAGGTCAAATGCCAAACATCCCTGGGTGCCAAACTTGGCAACAGTTTTCCTGGGCTGTTGTTAAAAGTAAAGGTTCATTAGATTATGCAAATAGCTCCGAATCTGTGATCTGAAATTTCTGTAGGAGGTCACTCAGCAAAGCTCAAGGTCTCTTTGCAGGATGCAAAAGGGAAGGAGCAGACATTTCTTATTCCTGCAAAAGGGATGGGAAAACACAGTGGGGAGAGAGACCAGGACTACCCCCTGACCCTGGCAGCCAGCTCACCCGAAGCTCAGGGGACACTCAAGGGAGATGTCCCCAAACACCAGACACAGCCTGGGCAGTGTGGCTGGTGCCAAGTGAAGCCCAGCTGCCAGATATTCTGTGCGCATAGAACAAGGCAGTCATGATGAGGAATTTCTCTCCTTCAGTTATGATTGACAAGAAAAGGAATAAGAAGATAGGAGCTGAAAAGCTGTGTGCAGTAACCTTTCCCTTTGTCAGAAATGTCAAACCAATTCCTAACAGCTCACTTTAAAATGCATTTTACGTCCTCTTTTTGACATCTTTCCCACCTCCCCAATGTTGCCAGAAGATACAAATTCACTCTGACAGCCAGAAGGGGAAGGGAAAACAAGAGAGAAAATTAAAAAAAGGAAAACAAATCCCCACATTTTATAACCATCATAGCAGACAACAAGACTTGGTATAACACAGTTATTGACCAATCAGGCATGAACCACCTTCTCCATGCAAAAAAAAAAAAGAAATAAATAGCACAAAACAGGCAGAAACAAGGTTACTTGTCCTAACAGGACACAAATTTTGTTGTCCTGCTTCCCCGCTAAATGCTGATAGCACTTTGTAAAATAACATCAGTTTCATTTTCTTAGATATGTATTGCCTTTCTATTCTCACAAACCTCCTCCTTTCCTTTCCTCCCTCATGCTGTACTGCAGAAACTCGTATCTTTGCATCAGGAAAGCTGTGTGGATGAATGGAGGTGCACGTCCCACAAAGACAAATACGAAAAACAGCAACAAAAGCCAAACACTGCACAATAAAGAGAACAGAGAGAGGTTTTAAAAACTCTCACATCTGCATTTTGCAACTTAATAGATTGACTTGCTTAAAAGTTAGATACCCTGACTCATTAGCCAGTCAGGCTTCCACCAAAGAGTAAATCAGGAGAATAACTGAACCACACCTCCTTTACTAAGCTATTTTGGAATGGACTAAATCATTGTTTGAAGATTAGAGAATTAACATGGACCAGATATCCAACTCATACGCAGTTATAGTGCCCAACCTTAATGTCATGGCTCAGGGAAGGATAGGTCCAAAGATTAGCACAGCTGGTAATAGTTAGCAGTGACAAATTTTTGGCTTCAAACCTGTGGAAAAGGATAGACCCAGAGAGAGAAAACACTTGCTGAAATTCACCGAGAAGGTCAGTGGAACTGCTCAGATCTGTCGGGTGCACTCCAATTTCCTGAATAAAACATGTTCATTTATCATGCAAGGAACAAGTTTTAGGAAATGACAGCTCAAAACCCACATGCAATAAATAAATAAATAAATAGATAGATCAGAAGAAAAGCATGACCTTCCATCGGCATGCTTAACCACAGTTTCGTTTACATGAGCAGAAGTATGGCAGTTCCCCTAAATTCCTGAGAGAATTTGGGGTAGGAAAACGCAATCCTGTGGATTTTCAGTAGCTGCTTGCCTTAACACAAACCCTAAGCATAAGGCCATATCAATGACTGTATTACCTAAGCAAACTTACAAGTCTAACTAGAACTGGGGCAAAAACTGTAGGAACAGAAGGACTGCACACAGCACGAAATCAATGCTGGCTCTGGTCTAAGCAATGGGAGATGCTTTGTCATTTGCAGCTGCACTGAAGACAGCAGCCAGTATTAAAAAATGCCCTTTATGTTGTCAGTGTAGAAAAGCCCTCACAGACCTGAAAAATGTTTTTATCCGTATCCCACCACATCCCTTTGGACTCCCTTTTAACTTCAGCCACTTCCTCAGAACAAGAAATAACTGCTTCCCCTCCTCTAAATACTTGGTGAGCGCAAACCTCAGCCTCTCTTACTTATTTCTTGTGTTTACCCAACGGATCACTGCAAAGAGGGAGAGGAGGAAGAAGTTTATAATGGGAAAATAATCAATGGAGACATGCCATCGCTGTCTGCAAGGCGATCATTAGCTGCTCAGGAGGGACCTCAGGGCTCCTGTTGGCTTGGTGTGCGGTCGCCTCCTGCAGAGAGCTGAGGCTGTAGGACAGGCATCAGCAGGTGCCTCTTCTGCTGCTCCCGCTCCAGCCCAGGGAATTCAGTGCGAATCAGGCAGCTAAATTACACCTCTGGGTTATTATCTGTGGTATTAATTACGGTGTTCTCCCTAATTATCCTCTCTTAACACACTCCGTTGGTTTGCGGGAACAATGCAAGGTTGGCAAACAGTGGCATTTAAAAACGATTGGGCCAGAGGCTCAGCTAATATAAAGCAACACAGCAGGCTTATGAAAAGGTCAGCCTGTGCTGGAGCTGGAGTTTACCCACTGTTTTATGAGGCTGTGAGCTGAGTTTCAGAGAGGCTGACATGTCCCAGCCAGCTGGCTGGAGTGGAGGTGAACTGTTTGGATCCCTCATTCTGTGGTCTGCGTTGTAACCATGTGCAAAGTGCTGTTCCCTAGCACAGGTCTAAGATGATTTTCTGACCTACAATAAAAAATAGCACAACACAATATCAGCATCCAGAGTCAAAACTTTTCTTTCATCTCCTGTTCCACCCTGCAGTCAGACTTGGGAAACCCGGGGATGTTCTGATATATGTTGACTATCTGTTCTGTTCTTGAAATAACCAAACCACCGTGGATTGACATTAGGTTCACTAGCATACATAATGTCATATTTACAACAGGAGACAATTCAGACATATGCTTCATTACCTTTGTGTGCACTGCTCCCAGGCTGGCACCCTGCTCAGCTGCAGCATCTGCCTGAGGGACGCAGCCCAGCTTCTCAGACTCATCCACCTCTGATGTGGATCTGATTGGTCTCATTGGAGCCTTGATGCATTCTGGGGACAGAACTACCCCATAGGAAGGTATGCTTGCCCCTGTCATATAACTCTATTCCTGAAAAAGCATGGATATTCAGATAAAATGTACTAAAAATAAAATCTACATACTGAAGCACACCTTCTTGGACTGTGATCTTTCAAGTGATCCATCATACACGTGTTCACAGCCTCAGACCAGCTCCTGTAGCTGTGGAATATTTTCTTCCACATCACTCAGAATGCGTGCATCTCTTTTGTTCTCATTTGATAGCTCTGCAAATCACATCTGAGCTTCTGTCCTGTAGAAGACATGGCATAAAAAAACCAACAGCACTGAATGATAGAATCATAGAATCAAAAAGGTTGGAAAAGACCAAGTCCAAACCCACCAAACCCATCCCTACTGACCACGTTCTTCAGTGCCACATCTCCACCATTCCTGAATACCCCCAGGGATGGTGACACCCCCCCACCTCCCTGGGCAGCAGTGCCACTGCATCAGTGCTCTTCTGGAGTGGAAATAGTCCCTAATATTTCTGAAGACAGAGACGGACACTGAAAATGTCACCCAACTTTCTATCCAAAGCCGACTAAAGCTCCGTTAGTGCTCGTGACATTACCCATGGAATAGGAGGCACTCTGCAAATATCAGCAGAGCGCTGCATTCATCTGCTTCCACAGCTCACAGTTTAAAAGAGAGGATTCTGAGGAACCCAGAAAATACTGCTCCAAGCAGGAGATGTATATCTTGCAGTGTATAGAGAGAAGCGATAGAAATCCCATTTTAACAAACCGTCCTCCAGCTCAGAGAGTGAAATCCAGTCTGCTGAAGGTCACTGCTAGCTCTATGTGTATCATTTAAGTCTCTCTCGGGCCTGTAGCTGTCACAAAGGCCAACATGCTGTTGGAATTGTTTATCCTGATAGAAGATTTGTGTGTTTTTCAAGAACAAATTGTAGTGGCTGCATTTTTTACACAATCCCTCCAACACGTAATCAGGGCAGTAAGAGTGACACTCATATTTTTCCATAGGAAAGAGTCAAGGCACAGTTAGGGCGCTCATGTTACAATGCCAGAGAAACAATCTCTGCGTGAATTCATTCACGACAAAAAGAAAATTGCCCAACAAAGCATCAAAAAAGTAAAACAGGAGCACGTAAAGTCCCTCCATCCCCCCCTTGTAAGCCCTTCAGTGGCTCTGAGCTCTCCCTGAAAGTAGAACTGTTGTTTCACCAGCAGTGCTGTATCACAAAAGCGACTTCTCTGTGTTGCTTCAAAATATTCAGGATACTCAGGGTTGGCTCCTGGTTCCTACCTGCACTGCACCAGGCCATTTCAGGTAGTTCTAAAACCCACCACAGTCAAAGGAAATCTCTGCACCAAGCTAGAGTAAATCTGAGTTCTCAGGGCCTCCCTTTTTGTCCAGAGGAAAGATGTTTATGCTGATGAATAGATTGGCATAAGAGCAACAAAGTGCAAGAGATCCAAATCTCTGCTGCTGTTAATATACATGAGTCACCACCACTGCGTGCTTCTAAACAGAGCTGCAGTTTGTCCTTGGTTGTTTAGCTGGGCAAAGGCAAATTTGCAAAACTTCATTTTTTCGGTGATTCAATCCCTTGACATAATAGAAATCTCTGTCTCAATCTGCTTACTGGGAAACATCAAACAAAGAAGGCTGTTGTGTGTTAGCATTTTATTAATGGTTTACAACTGGAATTTTTCTTCTCTTTTATTCCTGCTGAACTCAGAGAAAACTACAAATATACATATATATGTACATATATAGCTGCCAAATAGATTTCTTGGAGGAAAGCAGAAAAGTGTGAATAATGGGTTCTGAGGTATGGATAATTAACAGATCAAATACCCCAAGGACTGGGGATTTTTTTCATCAGCTGCAGATATTCTCCTTTCCTTTTTTTCCTAAATAAATTACGTGTACCCTCCAGGTACATTTCTTCTCCTAGTTCACATAATAAAAATAGAAGTGCCTTCTGTTGGGGCAGGGGAGGTTACTTATTTGTTTTAATTTAATTTAGTGCATCTGACAGTGAGAAAATGACAGCCCTGGCTGCAGTTAGGAGCCATACGGGCAGCTGCTGCCCAAACCTCCTCTGACCATAGCACCTCTACCATGTCATCGCTACTCCTACACAAGAACACTGTTCAGTTTAGTCTAGCAATGCCAAGCTAGAGAAGTTTGCCACTGTCAGCGGGACGGTCCCTTGGTGTGAATGGCTGCAGCCCGGCCCTAGGGTTCCAAGTCACATTCCAGCAGGCTTTTAAAAATATTTCCTTACTTCTCATTTATTCTGCTTCCTGGTATACCCATAGCTAAGGAACATGCAAGCCTCCGGTAACATGAAACCCAAGCAATTTGGTTTTTACCCAGAGCAGGACAAGGATAGAACACAGGAAAGGATCCCTTCCTCTCCCCACACAGCTGTTTATCTGCCTCTAGAGTCACTCATCACCAATCCATAGCTGATATATGCTCTGAAAGGTATGTGCCACTTTGCCCGTATCTCTTTGGAAATAAATGGCTTTACAAAAGAATGGCCCCTCACTGGGGTGTTCAGCTGCTGAGTTGTGGAAGCAGTCAGGGGATGAGGCTTTAGAAATGGACAGAATCTGGTGCAACTTAGGAGCTCACAAAAGCAGATTTTTCATAGCAATTCTCCTAACACAAGGTAGAGAGCCAAAGCTCTGTATTCTGCTAACATCACAAGAAAAATGATGTAACTTACTTATGATAAATAAACATGATAAAGTGTTTCAAAGCTTTTTTCCCCTTAATGAAACACTGTCATCCTAGAAGCAAAACAAAAGTCTTCCCTTAGTGACAGCAATTTAATAGCAGGGACGTTAATTAATTTCATCTCCGCATCAGTGCTCTGTTTTATTTAAACTCCCATCCTGCAGCCACTGGGGTGTTTGGGCATCTGCAAAGCCAGTGAGGGTCCTGGATTGCAGCCAGGGGGAGGTTTGGGGTAGGTGGCAGATGGCAGAGCAATGGAGACAGCTCCAGTGACTGTGTTGGGGTGGCTGTAATGGTTCACCAAGAGTAGCAGGGTGTTGCACCCAGGAGAAGTAAGATACATTGCAACCACTCATACTTAGGCAATGGGATGACCATAAGCCTTGGCTAGCAAAAATGAAAATATGGCTATTGCAAGTAGGCTTTAAGGACTCAGATAACCTAAAACCATCTATTCTTCATCTTTGTTGGAGGAAATTTGCCATATTGATTCAGCAGGAACCCAGAATGATGGCTATTATTTGTGTGAATGACAGTGGTTTTCCTCCTTAGAAATCTTCTCACTGGACTACAATGATAAACCAAACAAATTCAGCCAAGGTGCATGGCACACCCGAATCCCGAGTTGATGTGACCCACAAACCTTGCTAAATTCTTAGCTACAGCCTGCTGAGGCCTGGAAAAAAGAGTAATTCAACATCAAGGAAAGGTGTTGGTCATGAAGCACTGTCAGGGAGATGACTCCATCAGTAGCCCCACTGAAAATCAAATTGATCCTCCGTTATGCTATGCAATTAACCTATGCAAATACGTGCTGCTGATTGCTTCCTTAGCAATTCAGTTTCTTTGCTCATCAAGCCACAAGAAGTTGTGGGCAAACACTGCTCAAAGTGTTTGGTGAGCAGTCCCCTCCATCCTGGGAAGTGGATAACACTACTGATGTGACAGCCTTTCTCTGAAGGCAGACTTTAAAAGGTGATTCTCAGCTCCTTGCTGATGCTGTAAGAAATTTGTCACAGCCATTCTAGCCCCTGCCGTTCCTCTTAACCATCTTCTCCTTGCTCTGAAGCAGGGGCTGGTGGGCTGCCTGCCCATGCACTGAAATGTTGAAATAAGGACAGAAAAGTGCTTCTTTGGACAAGTCAGTTCACCCTATTTCTTGCTAAGAAAGCACAGGCAGATGGTGCATGAGGAAGAAGGCAGCAGCAATGGTGCCTAAAAGGCAGCCCAGAGGATTCCCAGCTGGTGATCCCAGAAATAGGAAGCCATACTGGTTTGCCTTCACTTTGTTTCTATCACATTGTTGACGCGTTGCTGCTCCTGTTCCTACAGAGGACAGTGACTGCGTATCTTTACATCCATACATCACAGGACGTGAACTGCCCTCTGCTCTGACTGTTCTAAAAAGAGGATGAGAGCTCTGGGTGTTCTAAAAAGAGGAGGAGATTTCAGCTGCACAACACCAGAAGTTCTGTCACATCAGCCCCTGTTTCAGTAGGCTCAGTTCCTTCATAGATCACGTAGAGCTTTTTCCAGAAATACAAGAAAGGCAGAGGAGCTTTGATACAATCAATCAGGGGCTGGTGGGCACCTTATAAAACCCACAGCCAGTCTGAACTCCATATGCAGGGAGAGCTGCATCAGTTTCTGATTCTGAGATTTATTTTACTTCTTGGAAAGGTAAATCGTAAGCCAGCAAGAAGAAAAATAAGCATTCTTTCTGCAGCAAAGGAACAAAACTGGATTCAGCAGAGGCCCACTGAAATGTAATTTTATAAAGAAACAGGACTTAAGTGATAGTCTTTTGTGTAGGCATTTGCACACGTGTGTGTAGTGGGTCTCAGGGCTCATTACACCGTTAGACTTCAAACTAAGGCTACTGTTACCATTTTGCTGTCTGCCTAGAAACAATTCCAGTTCAGAGACAGTTTTACATCAGATGAGCTATATCAGATCTTTCCTATACATTTTACTAACCTACCCTAAGGAGAAAGGATCACACATTTGGGTAGTCCTAAACCTACTGTTGCTTCTGCTTTCTTTTATTTGCTGCTGGTCTGGGCTCTGTGAAAGGGACTGAGTTCTTCCTCACACCTCATATTTCAAAATCATCTGCAAGATTGGACCCACCCCCCACCCAGCCTTCATGACACCCAACCGTGATGCTGAGCTCCAAGATTCCCATCAGCAGGAATACAGACCTGTCTGCTAAGAAGGTTTCAGTTGAAGGGATTTTCACGTGTAATTGTTCAGGAACCAACAGAGTATGGAAAATGCTAGAAAATGGCTAGGAAGCAAAAGGCAGGAACATATAACAGCGGGGAAACATCCTTAGAAAGAGTAGCAAGAAGTACTCAAAGTCAAGAGCTGCATTAAAATTGTGGATTCCTCTTGATCATCAGTGCTAGAACTGGAGCTGTGACCTCCCCCTGCCTGGTACCCAGCAGTTAAGCAGGTGCTGCTGTGGTGGTTAATGCTCACGCTTCCGCTGCTGGCTGGGTGCAGTCTCAATAAAGCAAATCACAACCTCGGGGTTCTTTGCCATTAGAAAGCAAACTTAATTAGATTACTGCATAGATATAAATGGAAAACATAACTTCTGGAAAATTGCAACACCCACGCACACAGACTCTGCAGAACAATCCAGAAATGCTGCATAATTCTGTCCCTACGAATGCACATCACAGAGCACAGTCATGCAGCCAGCACCACGAGCCGTAGCATTTTTATGTTTTGTCAATAATTCTCTCCAGCAGCTCACAAGGCTTGCAAAGCCCAAGGCTATAGCCACCAGTTTTTATGAGCATAATAAGCAGAGTTTATTTCCACAGCACAGACATAAACATTTCTAGGATCCCAGCCACGTACAGAGGGCACCTGAGACACCAGCAGCTGTCTCCAGCTCCATTTGACCCCTTGAAAAAGGAGGCATGGAAAATGCTATCCCAGCAGGCATTAATGCAGGTTAATTAAACCTAAACTGCTCGGCAGGGGCACGGTGAATTGAGAAGCAGTTCTTCTCCAGGCCGCCCAGTTCTCCAGTCCCACTGTGGCGTGATCATTAATGGTTCTCATACAAGCCTCAGGGCTCATTTGCTTGACAAGAGCAAAGCAGTAATTTTACTGTTGAACACTTGCAAAAATGATGCCCTGACTGTTATCAAAAGTGACAGGCAAGTTATGTGAGCAGTTAACTGAAGGTTACTTTTTAGGGCCAAACCTCTGAATAGATGAGACATCAATTAGTTCACGCGTGGAGGAAGAGGAGAAAGAAAACAAAGAGAAAAAAAAGAAGGAGGAAGGAAACAGAAGAAGGGGAAAGGAAACAGCAGCAAAGAGATGGACTTAATTGGTGCCCTCCAGTCAGTGCTCTGAGGGACAGGAGGAGGAAGACATTAAGCACAGCAGCTGCCCATGCTCACTGGGGAGCCGTGGCAGGCTGGACGGAGGCAGCAGCTGCAGCTCAGGCAATGCAGCTGGCTCTGCAGGAGGCTTCAGCAGACAGAGAAGAAGAGCCCTTCAATCTGTGCTTCCCCCAGGGCTGTGGGGCTTTGGCTTTTCTCCATGTCACTCAAATGAAAGCCTCTTGAGAAACCTTTCCAAGGTACAAAATCGTTTCTGCTACGGACACTTTGAAGAAGAACCGAAATTAGCCATAGAGTGAAGGTAACCAGTTCAAGGTCTTAGGAATAAAATAGAATATTTGAGACTTGGGAAACTGCTTAAGGAAAAGCTTTCCATTCTGACAATGTTTTCCAAATTAAAAAAAAACAAACAGACAAAAAAAAAACCAAACCCAAAACATTGTTAGTGAAATCAAATATCAGATTTGAGTTGCTTTAAATAAAGTGTTAATTTCTTTCAACTTTCAAATATAATACTCTGCATAAATAAGAGCTAAATGAAGCCTTCAGTTTAAAGCAATGAAGTTGTTTGATTTTACCCAAACACAACATGGAACCATGACTTTTCTTCCAAAACAGACTCAAAAAAGATGGAGCCTTCTCTGCACTAAAGCATCTTAGCTGCTTCACCTGACAAATGTGAGAAAAAAGCAAGAAAAGGAAACTTACAACCTGTGCCCTCACTTATTACCAAGATCTTGGTGAAGCCTGCCTGGCTCAGAAAGCCACGTCCCCATCACCTGCAGGGCAAGGAACCAGAGGTGTCTTCCCCGTGCCCTGCATGTGTGTTCTGAAGGGCTTTGCTGCTAACAGTTTCCTCTGCTGGCTGCTAGCTGGGTAGGCAGCTCTGCTGGGTTTCTCTAAGACAGCTCAGAACAAACACAGTGGATCTCTGCTCTTTACCAACAAGAAGATATAATCATGAATGATAGAATCATAAAATCATTACAGTTGGAAAAGTCCCCTAAGATCCCCAAGTCCAACCATCGACCCACTCCCACCGTGCCCATAACTACGTCCCTCAGTGCCACATCTCCACAGTTCTCAAACACCTCCAGGGATGGTGACCCCTCCACCTCCCTGGGCAGCTGTGCCACTGCATCACTGCTCTTTTGGAGAAGAAATGTTTCCTAATAGCCAACCTGAACCTCCCCTGGCACAGTTTAAGGCCATTACCTCTGGTACTATGGGGAGATGCAGGAGAACAGGGAAAATAGGACTGGGAACTGAAATCTGTATATATATATATATTTTTTTTTATAGCTATTCTCTATTATGATCAGCAGAAGGAAAGAGAAGAAACAGCCTGCTTGCATCTCTGCCTCCCTCCCACACCACCTGCCAGCAGCACGGGGCATGTGGTCCTACACAGGTGGGTGACAGCCACTGCCTGTTGCCTTGGGGACACCCAGGGACACCCAGCCCTGGTCCCACAGCCCATCAAAGCCCAGAGCTGTGTGCTCCTAGGAAGGCATAGAGATGGTCATTGAGATTAAAACATCCGTTATTTATTGCCAGAAAAGTTCAATTCGGGGACTGTCAACCTTGACAGAGCCGTAAATAGACACAGGGCTGGGCTCAAGCTGAATGGATCCCATGGGTTTTGGATGGGAATACTGCAGCTGGGAATTTCTTTTGAACATCCACTCTCTCTTCATCCCTCCTCTTCACCCCACCTTTTCTGATCTTCTTCTTCCCCAGTAAGGTCAGCATTTTGCTACACTGGCTCGTTCATGGAGCATATCCTAGCTTAACTGATAGAAGCAGACTTGATGCAGGCAAGGACTAAACCTTACAGAGAGCACCCGTTGGTTTTCCGATCACATCCGGACTGGCTGTCAGGCTCCAAAGGCAGCAGGATTTATTGCACTGAAACACAGCAGCAGCAGAAGCCCGTGAGGAGCCTACGGAGCTTCATGTACAGGAATAAAAATTTCAGGGCCGCTTGGAGATATGAAATATTTCTTAATTACTTTCTGTTCCAGCACAGCTTAAGGCTTTTTTTTTTTTTTTCTTCCTGTTGTTGTTCTTGGGGTTTGTTTGCTGGTTTTTGCCACCTTTTTTATTTTAATGTGGCTGGTAGCAAAGCAGTATCAGTGCCAGCTGCTGTCTCATAAAGGACAGGCAATGGCTTTGCTGGGGGACCGGCTGCTCATGCAGGATGCTGGCACGGAGAAGGTGACAGCCTCTGTCAGCATGGGATCATTTACCTCATACTGAAACACATTAAAAGCACCTCTCCCGAGACATTTCTCCATAATGGCTTTGTGTAGAGGTGCATTATTGTAAGGTTTGCTTAAAAGCAGCCTGGATAGGCTCCTCACATTGACTCCTTCCTGCCCCTCAGCAGACCATGCAGTCATGCTCCTGCAGCTCAGTAGCATTTTTAACATATTCCTAAGGCACAATTTTCCCTATCATCCCTAAAACTTCACCTTGCTTTCTCCCCTCTCCCTCCTGCTCAAGCTCTGTCTCTAAGATAAACATGATGTGGTTCACTGCCGAGGTCAATACCCTCCGACACCAAAGATCCACTGGGATCAAAGATCCACCTCATACCCCACTGAAGAGTTTATCATGAACCTGACATCCCCAGCAAGCCAGAGCTAAGGGAACCTCACATCAGGTCCTCACGTCCCATTTTCAACCACTCCACAAGTGTTTTACTGAGCTGAGAACAAGGCAGCACTCGCAATAAGCAGCCTTCCCATCCGTGCTGCAGTTGGTGCTCCAGCTTTTACCAGAGAAAATTGGTTCTGCATAGCTGTAAAACAAAGCACCCTGGGTTCAACCTCAGCACAACAAGCATTCGAATCAGAAAAGTGGCACGAGCAGCATTTGCTTCCCTGTTAGCAGAACTGCTCACATCTTTATTCCTAAAAATGACAGGTTTTACTCCCAGCTCACCAGGCTGGCAGGACAGCAGGGATGGGTAGCTGGATGGAAAAGAGAATGGCAGTTTTGCCAGGACAGCCCAATGACCGTGGTAGGCCATGTTTTTTAATCTTTTCTAGGTTAAACACGGGCTGTTGTGTCTTGCTACATTACATTATATAATGTGATTGGCTGATGTAGCTTGATAGGTTGAATCCAAGAACATAGTGACTCATGTAGGAAATTGGAAGCCTCCTCGTCTCCAGCATAGTGTCTCCAGAAGTTAGAGTGAATCAAACTGATCGTGTTTATTCCATTTTTGTTGCTTAGTAAATGTCTGTTTATTTAGTTATTTGTAAGCCCTGTGAAGGAAACCTCCCCAGTGATGAGTTAAAGGCTTGGGCAATCGAGTCTCTAAAATACAATATTTTTAGGAAATGTCCCAAAAAGGGAACAACAGAAGAAGAGAATGTCATCAGGCTCAGGTGTCAGAGCTCCTGGGCTGCAGACCCCTGGCTCCAGCACTGAGTTCAGAAAAAGGCAGTTTGCTCTGCAGGGCAGTGGGAGCCCACTGCTTTAGGAGCTGACTGCTTTATTTTTTGTTTTTTGACTAAAAGCCTGAGCTTTCTTGAAACCCTTCCCTCTAACATCTGGCCATCTTGGCTTACCCAGATATAAGGACCCATTTCACCGTAAATCTTAATTAAGATCAGTAAACCGCAGATGAAAAGGACGGTGTGAGTACACAACTAGCAGTATCAGGTTCAGCCTCTACGAAGCACAGACTTTCACACTGGACCACGCACAGCAGCAATGAGAAATGTATGAATGCCACAGCGTTATTGATTTGGTAGCTACTAAAAAGCTCCAGGATCCCTGGCAATAGAAGCATGATAATGAGGAGTAGCCAGGAGGGCACTCTTTCAGCAAATAGCATTTGCATTCACTGGGACAAGAGCATAAGCCGTATTTATCAATAGAGAGCTGAGGGATGGTTTGAATGCAGGGGATTAGCAAGAGTTCATTTTGCATTTGGTGTTTGTGGTTTACCTTTATGGCGCTGCCTGCAAGGGTATCATTACAGAAGAGCAACTCATCCAAAAGGGAAAGCTGCAAAACATCTTTCAGAGAAGAATCTAAATACTGTAATTGCTCTTTTGTTTGATTGGTTGGTTTTCTTTGGTAAAGCCCTTAAATTTTCCACAGCTGAAATATCGTGGTGTACTTACACTGAGAACGTGCAGGAACGCAGCTGCCTTACAAGATGAAGGAAAGGCAAAATGTTAAACTGCCTAATGAGTAGCTACTATTTAATGAAAAAGAAGATAATGTATCGCTTTATGGAAGCCAGAAGTGTCAGAAATTTCTCTTGGGAGGGCGATATAATGTAATTAAGGCCAAGTACAGTCACAAAAAGAGCTACCTCGGGGATGTTGTCTGGTACTGCCCCCTGAGACCCCTCTGATCTCCGTGTAAATGAGGACACAGCTCCAACAGGCTGCCTTCAGCAATTTACCATAGCAGGGCATTTCCAAGAGCAGAAAGGAGGATTGTTAGTAAACACCATCCACTCTCCTACAGAGAGAAAGGGGAAAGATGCTGCTGTGCTTTAACAGAGGCTACATGAAAAAAAAAAAAAAAAAGAGACTGCTTTGTTACTGCGGGTCATTAGCATAGATACAGCCATAAATTTTGCTGTTCCCTGCTGCTGGCATGGCAAGACAGCTCTCAGTCGTAGAGCAGAAATCCTGCTGAAATCGTCCTCTGAGTGAGCTTACAATGCTTTGGACAAAAGGCAAGGGTGCGATGGATGCCTGGCCTTCCTCCTACACCACACACAAGCTGCAGTCACATCCTCCACTCATCACCCCACATACTCTGCCCTGGGGTCACAAACAGCTCCCAGGCACTGATAGACACTAGAGGCATTTTGCTGTAATTCAGACCTTGGAAATTCTGTTCTTCTTCTTTGTCTTTTCTTTTTTTTCTTTTTTTTTTTTTTTTTTTTTTTTCTCTCATTAAACAACAGATTCTCCATTTATCTCCTTTCTGGTTGAATATACTCTCATGGCTGCCATATATGTCCCACATGGCAAGATATAAAGGAACACTCTCCACCTCCCAAGAATCCCTAATAAGTGGTTAATTAAACAATGATTACACTTGCACTGGTAATGCTGTGCAGGCAGAAAACTTGGGGAAAAAAAAAATGTAAAGAAAAAGAAAGGTACAAAGCAAATTCCTCCAATGTTTCTTGTCTTGAAACTGCATCCAACTCCTGCTGGCAGAAAGTTTATAGCCGTCCGCAGAGATCCCAGCTGGGTGATTTTTTGCTGCCTCTCAGACACAAATACCATGTAAATTCTCTTAAATTACTTGGTAACTAAGAAAGATATGCTCGGCAAATATCCTATCTCTACATAACACAGTAATTACATATTCTGCATCCAGGTAGTAATTACATTGCCTGTCGATTACTCAGTGATTACACTTTGAAGTAATTACTGTGGCACCTACGTACTGCAGGTGACAAAGTAGCAATAATTTGGTATCCATTCTATGGGGAACTGGATTCCTTATAAACATCTCCACCCTACATATGGTGTAAAAATCAAGTCTGAAGAACTCCTAAGGATAGTGAGAAAGGGAATGTGTCCTTCCTCCCAGCACACTGGTGGGCTGAGTCTTCATGGATGCTGATGATATCTGAAGACAAGAAACTCCGTGCCAAAGGGAGCCCTAAGTCACGAGGGCAAAAAGCACTCTTGTAAGGGCACTGCTTATTGTTATCCCAATATTAAGTAACAAATTCATATTGTTACTACATGTTCAGTAAATAATTTCTTCAAATGTAGAATTTGGCTAGCTCTGCTGAATAAATTATGGGGAGAAGGGAGGGAAAAAGCATTTAAAACAACAAAGTCTACTGCCATCTACAGCTCCTACTTGCCTTTCCCATTGCCTCCTGAAGCTCATTTCTGAGTATATAAATCATTCAAATTCTCCCTGCCTCCCAGAGAGATGACCCTTTTTAATTGCAGGGAGTGTTAGAGACTGATTTCTGCTAACCTTGTCAGACCAGTCCTGAACACTCAAATGCAACCTGGGCAGGATTTTAAGAGCTCTGAGTTCTGGCTCTGTCCCTTAACAACGCTTAAGTGGATGCTAATAGGTTAACATGTTAAACATTGCCTCTTTCTCATCTGAACCAAGTGAGAAATATTTCAATTACTGTATTCCCATGGAAGACCCCTACCCGATCCAAGTTATTACAAGCCACTCCGTATTCATCACATATTTGCTTGCTCTAAGCTAAGACCACAGCTCTTTGGAGGTTTCACTTAATGACTGCGCTGTGCCTGTGCCTGATCCAGGACAGGGGAACTTCTGGGAGATCACAACACAAATCATAAATAAAGGCTCCAAGCTTCTTCCTGCCCCATCACCATACTGGAACGATACTCAGCTCATAGCCTATGGCACAATCAGAGCTCTTCCCTAAGTCACCTACAGCATGTTTAAATTATTTTTCACTGATATCAGCACACTTTAGGTCCAGGCCCTAGAGTAATTGCCAACTAAGTAAAGCATTCAGGGTATTCACCAACAGAGTTTATTAATAGATCATATGATGAGTTTATTGTATATTGCAGAGGGAAGAGAGAAACTGCATACTGCCTGAAAAAACATGCACCTTTGTAAAGCATAATGATTATTAATGAAAACTGGTCAGGTGAGTGCTTCTACAAAGAAAATCTGCTGTTCTGCAGAAGAAACCTGTTATTGATCTCGCACTGCTGCAACTGATCACAGCTTTGGTCATCTGGCATCACCATGACTCTAAGATACGCAGACATGTCATAACATAACCTCTGTCCACTTGCAATCAACCCCGCATCACAGGGATATGATTCCTTTACACCACTGTAAGCCAACACTACATGCCTGGCAGTGCAGTGATAGCACAGTGAAGCTACCAGGGTGCTCTCAGTCCTCCCTGACCTACCTTGCTGAAATGGTAGCATCTTGTCCATATGCCTTCTGCACATATACCTGGTTCTGTGATTTGAGAGAAAGAAGGTTTTGCTTAAGCTGCTTATTACGAGGTGGGTGTGTCTCTGTCCTGGTTCTGTCAAACCTGAAAATCCCTGGTCAGCTCCTCTTTAGCAAGCAAAAATGAACTGGAAGGATCCAGACCTTGCTGACGCTAAATGGATGGCAAAGGCTCTGTGCCTGGAACACACAGTTTCACCCTTTGTGTCGAATGCATTTGGCCCTATTAACATTTTATCTGTGTGCCAGAGCAGAAGCAAAGGGCTTGGCAACCAGTCAAGAATAATCTTCCCTGGCACGTGGCACCCTGCTGCTGCAACAGCTCTGATGAACGTAAGGATGGCCAATTGGCACCAGGGAGGAGAGAGAAGGTGGAGATGTGGAAGAGGGGATGGGAAGGAGGGAACCAGCAGGTCCAGGACTGGAAATGTGGGGTTAGGAGACACTTATGTGAATGCATATCTAAATTGCTCTGTGCCAAGGCACCCTGAGGTTGTAGTTTCCTTCAGCCATTGGCTTACTAAATTGTCTGCTGTTCCCTTTCATAGAATGGCTTAGGTTGGAGGGAACATAAATATATCTAGTTCCAACTCCCTGCTGTGGGCAGGGTCACACCCACCAGATCAGGCTGCCCATGATCCTCTCCAACCTGCCCTTGAATGCCTCCAGGGATGGGGCATCCACAGCTTCTCTGGGCAGCAGTGACAGTGCCTCATCATCCTTTTAGTAAAAAATTTCTTCCTAACATCTAACCTAAATTTCCCCTTGTGACACTGTCTCTGAAAAAAGAAGGTACTAGCACTTATCTGCATGAGAGGCCTCTTCAAGCAAAATGTCACCCATTAGTGAGTACTTCCTGAGCACCTTAGTTCAGGAAAAAGAGAAAGCAGTGCTGATGGAAGGCTCTGTCATGGCTAAACTCTAATGAGAAGGAGGGATCATTCACACCACTTCATCATAAGATTGAGGCATGGTCTGGTCAGTAGAATCTGATGGAAAAAATGCCCTATCTCATCTACTTATACCCACAACACTGAATCTTAGGACAACTATTTGGTGCCTCAGATTCCGAATAACAAAAAGTGCAAGTGATGACATTTGAGAAGCCCTGGCAAGTAGCAAGAGTGAAAGTAGGTTACCCCCAGTCAGCTGAAAGGCAGAGAAAAATCCTCTGTGGAGAGGAAGAGCAAGTTAAATGTGACACATACACAGGCATATAGACTTTGCTAGGACTCATCTTCAAAGATTTGATCTGGGAACTGATACTTACCCAAAAGTGAAGTTAAAATCTAAATATACCATGAGAATTCTACTAATACATTAAAATACCTTAGTACTAGAATATGTATGATTTGTTGGTATAACTCACATTCAGATTAATTAATTGGAGCACCTAGAGTTTCGAAAAATAGCTCTGCAATTGCACTGCTTAAATAGCTTAAGGTATCACCAGCTAAGGCAAAAGGGAAGGATGAAGATTCTAGTGATTAAAAAGCCATATTTGAGTGAGATAGTATTCCAAGTCTTACAGAATTCACTAGGGATGATAGTGAAGAACACTCCAATTAGGGAAGCAAAAAGACAGTACAGAGTTGAATTGAGGAGAATTATCAGTGCCAGGTAGGCAAACCATAAGCCACGACAGTGGGGTATAGGATGGTCATAGGATGGTACCTGCCACCAGCCATTTGACTCCCTGAATTAATCAGAGTGATAAGCATCACACCAAGAAATAGCAATACATCCAAAATGTAAGAGGTGAAGAGTGAAAATAAAAGAGAATATGAACGAGAATCATAGTGAGGAGAAGGAGAGAAATTCACAATAAGGATGGGAGAAGCCGAAGTGTATGAGGTCAGCTGCAGGATTTTCCTGCTGGAAGTAAGATTTCTTCTCTTGCCTGGTTTCTTAAGGAAGTAACACTTGCTCAGTCATGCTGCATGTATATATGTCTGTTTCTGTCTGTTCATTTCAACCCATCTCTGTGTAATGGAACAACCTATAAAACAGGAGTATCCGTATCTTGCAAAAACAGGAAGACAGAGATATTGAGGGGACAGCTGGATTACAGTGGGGTTACTGAGCACGCAGCCCTCATGTTCCTCATTAGTCTTAAGAAAAGTCACGTAAGATTATTTGACCCCTGCATTTGGTTTCTTGTGGGACATCTTTTATTTGTTATGATTTATGTAGAGTTACACTGCATCCCTGTGGTCTCATGCAGAAGATGAGATTCAGCTGGTCTGCACCTTGGGAATGCCCAACAACAGAAGTCACGGGATGCTGCTGCCAGAGGACTTACTTAGCCATGGAAGTGTCAACATATGAAGTTGACAAAACTACCAAGTTCTCCCAAACGAGTTCCTTCTGGTGAATTAATAATGTTCCAGCATAAGGACAACACAAAATGTCTTTTTTTAATATCTTTTTCTGCTCTGATTTATTAACTGCATGGAAACAGAAGTGTCACCAAACACTACAGTCAATTCCCAAATCCCTTCTGCTGTTATAAATTGAGAAAAAATATAGCTTTTCTAACCAAGGGAGGAATCAGACTCATCTCCAGCGTGTGAATGAGAAGCCTGCAGATTCCAACATCTTCAGAGCAAAGCCAGTACACTGAAGACCTAAATTACCTTTGATAGCATGCAAGAGGGCAGATAGACAGACTCCACCAATCTGAAACCTCCTGTCAATAAACCAAATTCAGTCCATACCCTACAAATCAAGTCCCTTAGGAAAGTAAATCTTATTTCTTACTCCACCCTTAAAAAAATCCCACTAGTGCAATGAATACATTTATCCTCCTGGGGAAACAAAGGAGAGACCCTTGCTTGCCATGCATATCTCCTGTCTTTCAGAACAGCCAGTTTCTTAGCTATGTGCTTTAGCATGTGGGTGCCATATCAGCTGTGCTTAGTTAGTGAGGCATCTTCAAAACTACACATCAGCCCAGCCTGCAATAACCTCTCAGCATGCCTTTTGGATACTTCTCCAGACAGCTTTTCCTTGTGTCAATTCATTTTTCCTTATCAGTTCTGCAAGATGCAACTCTGTCCCACCTAGCCATTTCCCCATGTAGTAGTCTGATTCAGGGAGGAGGCTTGGAATAACAGCAAGAGAAAGTTCCTCAAAGGAGGAAGATGATGAGAAACTGAATTTGGTTGGCCTGAAGCTTTTGTTCACATCCTACCAGCGTGAAATGAATGCACATCTTCCCGCTGCAACTGCAGTCTCCAGTAAAGATCCAGTTCAGAGTTTCTCTTTTATTCTTGCTGATAGTAATACAACTAATAGTAGTCTTCCCAACCACTGGAAAGTGAATGAAGAAGGAAATCTGCATACTGACTGAACATGCTGCCAGGGAGAATAATAAATGAAAATCAAAGGCCCAATTCCCAGATGACTGTATGCAAAAGAATCAGTTTGCATAAGAATTCACACTTTCAAACACCACTGGAAGTCTGCTCTTGATGGCGTTTTTCTGATGAAAATGATACAAGCAATTGATCTCCCTCAGAAGAAAACATGTGATGTTCAAAAATGCTCAAAATTGTCTCCCTTCTCAAAATGTCCAGGCATCAAGGCCAGGAAGAGCTGAGCCTTGGGTGTATGAATGCCATATGAAGCATTCCTTGTCATCAGCCTGAATTATGTGATGACTTACAGAAAAAGAGATAATTATGTAGATTGGGATTATTTATTTACATAGCCCTGTCACATTTGGAATGAAACTGGAGCCCCCGATCTGCTCAAATTCCCTCGCACAGCTGATATACATTTCCCTGTCACAACACGTAGAGCATGCACCTGTCATGCTGACTGTCCCTGGAAGTGAAAGGACATTGTTCAGGCATTAATCACTCAGATCAGGGCAGTGTCTGTCCCCGAAGTGTCCCCAGCTTGGAGCCAGGGTCACTGCTGCTGTTGGCCACAACGACTGCAGTTCTAAGGGTAGAGGATTTGGAAGCACTGCTCCCTGCAGTCATCTGCATGGACGTGCTGGAGATGCATTGCGCCAGTCCATGGCAGACTGACAGCAGCCTTGGCTTTCAAGAGAAAAGCAGTATAAAGCAATACCAGAGCTCAGATGTAGGTTTCATGATAGAACAGCATGAATGATGCTTGCAGCCCATTGCCATGTCCTAAAAGTAAGCTACCAAATGTCAGTGCCGATTTTCCCATCTAGATCAGCTTCTGGAGTTTGTCTCTGCATATTTGGTCAGGGAGGCATGTCTATCCTTTTTGAAAGCCCTTTGGAGATATCTTCCTTATCTAATGATCTATGTACTGCAGCAGGATGGCTCAGAAATGAACAAGAGACGCTTTGCTATGCAAGACTATAGGATTGCCTCCATTGGGAGCTCTACTAGAGCATCCAGTTCTCCTTCTAAAGAGCTGGGGCTGAACATTCAGGTGACTAGAGGTGAAGTTCCTGGCACAATAAACTACAACATTTTTAAAAGATATTGTAAAATGGAAAGATGCTGTACAGTGATACTTGGGTCACCTTTGCTCCCTTTCCATCCTTTTCCTCTACCCATTGTCCTGGGCACACTGCACAGAGTACATCAGTAACTTGCACTGCTCAAAACTTTCAACATTCACATTTGTTGGACTTCAGATTTGTTTGGGCATTCCCTCCCAGCTTTCTGCTCTTTTTTTTTTAAGACAATATCTAACTTTTTAGATCCGCTATGTCTCCTCCTTGCATCACCAGAGCAGTGCCTAGAGGATGGGGATGAGTCTATGGTCTGATCATACATGTTAAATACAAATCATTTGAGTCAGTAAACCATTTGTAACTAAAGGGGATCCTTACATCTGCCAGAGAAGAGCAATTAAATGAACAAATATCCAGAGGTATCTGAGTATATTTGGATATTTTTATATCTCAGAGCTACTTCCTTCATTATCTTTACTTCCCTCCCTTCACCCCTACAATCTAACAACCTAAAACAGTGAGAAGAGGAATTGGAAAAAGACCAAAGAACTGTTCTCCCAACAGGGAGAAGTTTTGGATCTCACACCCAAGCTGCCTGCACTCAGAAGGGCAACTTCACCTTGGGAGCTGGGATCCTGCAGCCATTGACCGACATTCCTTCTCCTATCCCCATGGCTGTTTGCTGCCCGTGGGCAGACTTGCAGCCTGTTACTAATTTGGGTTTCTCTCTCCACTTCACTTCACTCATTTGTCGGGAGGGAAAATTAAAAACAGATGAAAAACAAACCCAGAAAGGAATATTTTTTTCACTTGCTACACGATCGAGTTCAATCAAGAGTGGGACATACCCTGAACATTTATCTAGAATAAAGTCACTTATACTCTTCCTATGCACAAATGTGGGTGTGGAGGGACCATATCCATCTTTTTTTCTTATATCCAGGAGCGTGCCTTCGGCCTCCAGCCCAGCAGCAGAGCTATAATTACGGCCAGGAAACAGCCAGTATTGGTTCATCTGTGCAGAACACGCTTCCATCTACCTGGGAGGAAGGTGTCAACCTGGCTGCACTCCTTTCCCGCTGAGTGTTTCCTGTCTTCATCCTAAAATTCTCATCATGACAAATTTTGGGCTTTGACAAGATCACTGTGAGCACTGAGCCCAGCAATGCACTGGGCTGGGGCTGACATGGTGCTGCCCAAAGCTCAGGTGTGGGCAATGCCTGATCCCATTTCACTCCCTTTCTCCCTCTATGGGTGCATCAGCATCTTATTTGACTGCGGACATGACAACACAAATCCTCCTTTCTTGAAAGCAGATTAGGCAAAAAAAAAAAGACAAAAGTTGTTCATAGAACCAGCTTCTCTGGAAATGAAGTGCATTATCTAAGGTGTTTCCTGGCAAACTCAGACAACGATTTTTCATAAATGAAGAAGTGGGATTTTTTTTTCCATCCAGCAATGAAATGTTCACTATTTGTCCTCTCAAAAAATCTCATTTAAGAAATTGTAACACATTTCAATTCAGCATTACGTAGAGATTTGTTTTCATTTTTGAATTTAAGAATGGGAATTTAAATATTAAGCTAGGATTAAATGTTCTAAAACAAAACATAGGCTTTCAATTTTGGCAAAATCAAGTGTTTCGGATTGATCAAACTGAATATTTAGAAAAGTGTATCATTTTTTCCTCCATAAAAGAGAAATAATAACCAAACTCCACCACAAAACCTGTTGTTTTCTCTTCCTACATTACTTTCATAGAACACAATGCTGAATTGGAAGAGGAATGGAATTTGTTGGTAGCCACCAGTCTGGGGGACAAGAAAAGCTGTGAGATACCAATAGAGGGAAAAGGCTGTAGGAAGGATTTCTGAGCTGACACCACTATGGGTTGGTGGAAAAACAGTGAGTATTCAAAAAAAAAGACCAAAACAAAAAACAAAAAAAAAAACAAAAAAACACCTCTAGAATAAAACACAGGAAAAGCCTGTGCAGAGCCTTTAAAAATTCAAAACGTTTCAGCTATATGCTTGGATCCAAGGTGATTTCCTTGGAAGAAATGCATCTGACTGGGGCACTCAGCACTACCTCATGAGAGCAATTCTGCACCAGGAAACGTTTTATGTTCTTTTG
This sequence comes from Meleagris gallopavo, assembly GCF_905368555.1. Classification (NCBI taxonomy): domain Eukaryota; kingdom Metazoa; phylum Chordata; class Aves; order Galliformes; family Phasianidae; genus Meleagris; species Meleagris gallopavo. The sequence continues at coordinate 12,335,027 of NC_139418.1, forward strand.
CCAGAAAGCTGATTTGCATGTGACCTGTACACAGCAGTCAAACTTTTATGCCACCTTTCATTGTGTTTTATCCCAAGACAGAAATGGCTAGCAAGCTTAAATTGTAGGATCTATCTGCCAGCACTTTTGTTAAAATAATTCCTGGTCTCATGACTATACATCATCATAGTTCCATTAGTTGGAGCCAATTGTAATAAACTAATGTGCAGAATGATTTCCAGGTGCCTGCGGCTAAAGGGAAAATAATAGCAAGTTTCTACTCCTTTCTTCTCTAGCTTTCTTTCTTTCTCCAGATGACAGACGTACAGATGGAGAGACTGATAACCACTCTGGTGACTGGGACATTCCATCCTTCTCTTCCTTTCTTGCAATGAGGCTGTTCAAAGCTGATTTCACCAGAACCTTTTATTTGGCAGCAGTATCTGGGATGTAATTGTCTGAACCTTTTGCATACCGGCACACTGCTCTGACCAAGTCACTACAGAAATCTCTTTGGTTGAGGGCTTCTTCCCTACCACTGGGAACCTTCTCCTAAGTGCAGTGCCATGCAAAGACTGAGTTTCCATGCAGAATGCTTTGGCTGGTGTTAATGCAGTTCTAGGTGGGTGCCACGAGCTTGTTCTCTAGGTGTGTGTGAGCAATTGGATTATTTTACTTGTGGATCAGATCTGAACTTACCATCACCACCCTACATAACCAGGTGCTTCTCTAGTCATAAAGTTCAGAATGGTTTCTAACAAATCTGGCCGCATCTGCCCTGGGAGTAAAGGATTTTGCACTGAAATACTGGAACACGTAACCTAACAGGCAAACGTTCCCTCCCTGTGTCAGTCCCTGGAGACAGCCCAAACCCATCTTAGCAGAGTGGAGGCTGATGCAAGTGCAGAGATTAGATGCCATGGCTCAAACGCCAAGGGAAGACCGTGCTGCAACCAAGTTCCTCAGCTGAGCCAAGTGCAAAAGCAGTGCTGCAGTACCTGGGGTGCTTGAGACCTCTTCCCAGTGCCTTGACACAGCATGGGAAAAGCCCCGTGCAACACTTCCCAAACGTCTGGTTGCCTCTAACTAGCACTATCAGTGTCTGAGCATCTTGAGCGAAACAGCTCGTCTTCTTCCTTCTGCTGTCTTGCTGCATCCCACCCAATGACACAGAATGCGCCAGTCAAGAATGGGGAAGCACTATGGTTGCCTAGGCAATGCCTTTGCCATGTACAATAAATAAATGACAATGGGTTTGGGTTAGCAGAATCTCAGGGGTCTGTATTGCACTCGCTGCTGCAGTAACTCTTTACCAAAAATCCTGCTTCTCCCTCAACATACATAGACACACACATCAATGCTGGTGCATTCCTCCTGCCTTTCACCACGGGAAACTGCCTCCTCCAGCTCATTCACCATATAAAGGAAAGAGTGGAGAAGAAAAAACATCCAAAGACACACTCAGTGGAACCCGCTCCCTCCCGCATCTCTGTAAATGACTGACAAATTGTGGGAGAAATCCAAGACCCGAAGACAAAGAGTCCTGCGGTATCGCGAGCCACTACAGGGAAACCTCTTATTTAACACAAAAGGAAATAGTCTTATATACACATATCAAAAGGAAAAGCAAGCCACCAGCCCAGCACCTTGCTCGAAACGGGTTTCTATTGCAGGGAGACACTGCAGACCAGCACTCGGTGCGGGCAGGCAGCCACCGCCTGCCCAAGCGTGATGGCGTTGCTCGTTTTTCACTCTGACACCACTGCAGGCTCCACAAGGCTCCTTGACTTGCAAGGTGATCAGAATATTGAGTACGATACTGCGGTAGCGAGCCTGGCACCCAGCACAGCAACAGAGCGGCTGCCTTCCTCCCCGCCCCTTTTCTCACTCGCACGCAAGGCAAAAAAGGAAAAAGAAGAACAAAACCCCCCAAAGACAATGAGGTTCCTGGCATCCAACACCCCCTCGTACATCTTTGGAGAAGGGACCTTGTCTCCATTGTTTCCAATCCTTCAGCTCATTTCACAAATGTCAGAATGCTCCTGTCCCCCCTTGTCCCCACGTGCACACATCCTTTAATATGCATGCTTTTGCTATGAAAATGTAACCCTGGAAGTACGTTGTATTGATGGCCGTGCTGCAGGGATCCTGCAGTCCTTGTCTGCCCATAACTATGCAAATAAAGTTCCTGGAGAGAGCAATAAGTCATTATCTACCCCGTATAATGGAGCCCATGGCTTGGTTCAGCTGCTAGGGACACGTTCTGCGCTGGAAGACAGACTTTTCTCCAACCTCCATTCACTCACAGAACCTCGAGCCTCAATGTCTGGTTTCAGCTGGTAACTCTGTCCCAGCTGAAATTAGGACACTATCAATGAAGTGGGAGCGTGAATCTCTAAGAGCATTGATGAATGATTGCTACCCAAGACACCTCAAGGCATACCATCCATAAGCCTGTTTCTTCTCCTGCTCCTTCTCACTGTCCTTGGGTCTGCTGGACAACTACTGTCCCAATATACCCACCCACAACTCACATTCCTGCCTGTAGCCTTCCTACAACGAGGCGTGAGTCATCACAAATACCTCTGCAAATCTTCTCTTACACCTGTGGGCTTCTTTACCTCATCCAACTGGGCAGGTGTGCGTATAGAACAGGTTCTTTTCCCTCTTTATGAAGTGCTTATCCTATATTCAGAATGGGAATGTCAGTGAAATTCTGCCCTACAAAGGCGAAAGGCTCAATCACCTATTTTCATTGTATTTCTGAGATGCAAACATAGCCTGCATGATCAAATACCTTTGGGAAACTTAACTGTACTCCCTGCTCATCTTAGTTCTTTTTATTTATTTATTTTAACTAAATAAGATGTCTCTGAAAGGCATTTTAATTTACATAAATATTGCGGAGAAGAAGATTTCACGCTGCTACCTGACTAATCAGTTACACGCTACTGCAAAAACAGCACTAGCAGCACAGGAGAGGTGTGATTCTCTCCCTCTCCCATTTGTATTTCTTCTGGAGAATTTCGTATCGATCAGCTGAATGACACAGCAGAAATTTCCATTTCAAATTAAAAAAAAAAATTAATTTGCTGACTCAGTTTCAGATAATGTTTGTAATATATTTCAATGTCAAAAAGGCATTCATCTCATTAACCAGTTTTGAGTCAAGAACACAAAACTGAAGCATTCTGCTGTTATCCCTTTTAGTCACGGGTAAGTGTTACAAAAACAAAGACTGGAAAAAGAGATCATTATTATAAATATCCGATCACAAATATTCTGGAGCAATATATGCTTCACCAATGTGATGCAGGGATTGATGACATAATCACTTCTCTTGCCACTCTGCCTCTGGCAAAAGGTGTGCTCATGTGCACTACAGAGCTCCTCCTTCCCCCAGTTCTTCCCACCCTTGGAGTTGCTCAGTAGAGCTCATTGCTGCCTGCGGTGAATCAAAATGTGTTATCATCAGGCTCAACATGTTATTGAGTTAATTAAATGTCACACTTTTGATAACATTAATTAGAAGCATTTCAGACTCATCTGAACATACACCCTTTGCAAAACCTGAAAAAAAATTAAGTGGCGGTGTTTTCATCTGAATAGATTTTGTTGCAAGAAACACTCACCCCTCCATTCAGAACTGATATTCACTGTCTTTTATCAGCTCTAAGACAGCACGTTCTTCCTTATTTTTTTCATTCTGTACCAGACCGTAGAGAACACACGAGACATTCCGTTGTGTCCCATATTCAGGAGCTCAGGCTCCCAAGACAGGGTTTTCAGGACTTTCAGGACATGGCTTTTAGTGCATTACACTCTGTAAGTCAATGACAACAACTTCAGACTCCAGATTGCCCAAGATCACTGCAAAGCATCATGGAGGTTGTTTTTGTCCAAGTTTGCACAGCACGAAGATCCACCCCTATTTCTACTTAATGTTGCATTTCCACATCATGAATTTGAAACAAGGCAAAAAACCAACCAACCAACCAAAAAAAAAAACAATCCAAAGAGGCCATGGCCAAGATGATTTTCCAAGCCAGGTGTTACGCTACCCATAAAGTCCTATGAGCAGTGCAGCCCTTTTCTTAGACATTATTGTATCTCCCTTTAGCCCATTAACTCTTCCTCTTTCCTCCTCCTTCTGGCAGGTTAACCCTCACCAACACTGCCACCATCCCTGTGGCTTTAGAGGTTTTATTCTGAGAACTAGAACAATGCTCACATCCAAGCTTTTACTTTAGGATACTTCATACTCTCTTGAATTACCTCACACTGCTGTTCTCTTAATCCAGGTTGAAATGATATTTTTGCATCATAGCACAAGTCTTTTTCATAGTTTTCTATTGTATAAAGGGTATGAAATACCAAATACAGCCCAGATAGGCAGGAGGGCACTTTAGATGCAAAGGGCAGTCTCATCATGACTTCCTTACTTACTAATAAATACTGGGCTACTTCTCTAAGTACTCATTCATGTGTGGGTTTGGTTGTTTTTTGAAACCAGCCTGGCTACAGAATACAAACAAACCATATCTGATAAAACCAAAAGGGAAAAAGAAATAAAGATACCAAAATAAACAGAAACAACCATCATCTCTTCTCCAATTCTCTGCAACCTGGCTGGAGCCTGAACTGCAATGTACACAGAAAGCACTCTCTCATGAGATGACCATCTTTAGTTTGGTCTTCATCATGACATTATTAGGGTCGTGCTGTGGGTTCCCACTGCACACTGCTTTACTGTTTTGTCTGAAAGCACTGCCTCATGTGTCTGACATATAAGGTGTCCCAGGGCATCTTTCATTTAGCTTGATCTTTAAAAGATATGGGGGAAATAAGTGCCCTGGAAGCTGTGGCTGAGCGTGGAGAGAGGTGGGCACACACATATGTAGAGATAGAGAAAGGGAAAGAAAGAAGAGGAAAGGAGAGACCTGTAATATCTTCTTTTTGTCAGGCAACTATGTAAAACACGCCACTTGCTATTAAAATGCTAAACCGGAATAGCTTCCACAGATAAAGGCTATGAGAAAATTCTGCTATTAAGTGCTCTAGCATTGTTTTTGGCAGTCGCATGCTGGAAGCAATGTAGCTATGATGAGTGAATTTTTGCTGAACTTGCTGAAAACAGAAATAAGAGAGCAGTATAGACAATAATATCACTATTTCAGCTCACACCAAACTGGAGCTGTTGTATTACCCCATGCATGCCAGCCTTCTTGCAACCCCTGAAGGGTCACGGCAATCTAGGTAGGAATGGGACAAGGGGCAGCGATGTGAAGCCCAAGTTTTACCTGGTTAACATAGCACAGATTTGTTCAGAACTGGGTTAGCTGGAAAGTTCACAGACCTTTCAGCAAGCTATGCACAAATAACCCAGTGAGTTTGCCCTTAGGTTGGGCTTTCACTGCAGGCACAGCCAGTGCTCACATGGTGGGGGCTCATCAGAAGATTAGGCAGTGCTTAACTTATGTAGCATTTAACTGGCATTTAAACTCAGAGTTTAACAAAGGGGAAGACAATTGGAAGAATCAGGAAAAATAAAATTCACCCTCTGAGGTAACACATACGGATCCCCAGAGACTGTCAAGTGAAGACTCTCAGCCAAACCAATTCAATCAAGAAACCTGCAGATGTTAGCAGTGCTGGTGGTTACCTGGCGGAATGGAAATGCAAGACAAGTGTCAGCGCTGAAATATGAGCCTGATGTGCTTGAGAAATTTCATTTTGACATTGTCCTCCCATCTCTGTCCTGCTACAGCATCTTTTGGGGGTTATTTGCTGCCTCTTTCAAAAAGTGGTAGGAAAATAAATATAAATAAATATCCAGACTGATATCTGGAGCTAGTGAAAAAGCAGTGAGAGAAATCACGTCTTCCAGAGCAAACAGTAAGTCAATCTAAACAAGCTGCCCACACTGCCATCACCCCATCAAAGCCAGGCTGTGTGCTGGTCAAGATAGGAGCTCATCTCCTGCACTGAGAAACACCAACCTCACAGTACATTCCTCTGAAATCAACAGCATCATCCACAATCTGGATCACAATCACAGTATGGCCTCAGAAGATCAGTTGAAATGGCCCATCTTATCCTTAATGTCTCCTGCAGCCTCTGAAAAGAAATACTTCCTGAAAATAGGTTTTCAAGAGCACTTCCCATCTATGCAGACACCTACAATCTACTCTGACCTTCACTGAGACGTTTCTGTTAGGGAAGGAAAATGATATCTTTTAATTTTTTCTAATGTTCTAGCGTATTGTTTTTTCTCCTTCTCATGCAATATAATTAAAATGATGTCCTCCAAGTTGGAGGATACTTAAAATAAACAGCTTCTGTGGAAGCTGAACGACTCAGCTATGGTGCTTAATCAAGTGGAGAAAATGTTTATTGCTGCATATGCTCTGCTGCTGTGAAAACTAGCCCTTAAACGTTCCGTTTATAAACACAAGAAAATAAAAATCCAATAAGAACAAGTTAAGGTCCTTGACACTCTATAGGAAAGTGAAGGCAAGAAAGAAGGATTGTCTCTTGCACAATAGGAGTAGACTTAGGTCAGTTAATACATTACAGAATGAATTACTTGTGACAGATGAACCACAGGACACAGAAAATGATGCTTTTCTTCCAGTAAAAGCCCACGTACAGATATCCGTAAAACCTGTAAAATTTCACTATCCCTCAACAATCTCAGTGCTGACAGCTTCAGAGCTCCAATAAAACCTGAGACCTGAAGATTGCTCACATGCCAACATTTTCTCCTTGGTTTATCATGCACTACGCTCAATAGGAGGTTTAAACAGAGGCATTTCAGTGGATGATGAGTATATTTAAGATATACACAAAGGATAGAATAGCAGATGTTAGCAACAATGATAAATGATTGGGAAATATTTTGAGGGCCAAATGTTCCAGAGTCCACAGGAACAAAACAAGCCACTCACTGTAGTAACTGACTGAAAACTAAGAAGAGTCCACGTAAGGATGAGCCCAACTTTGCCTCTGGAAATGTAAAGGTTCATATGGCTCCAAACCTCAGGAGGTCCTTCCTTTCATGCACAACTCAACCAGTGTCACTTCCTGATTTCTTTTTTGAGTGGACAGGATCAAACAGGCAAAGCTCATCTATGTTACTGGGATGCTCTATTTGCAGACCATGCACATTTTTTTTCAGTGGAACCGAACCAGGCAAAATCCTATGACTGTAGAAATGATGGCAATTAAAGTAAGCGGGAGGGGAGACCTGGAGATCTGTGTCCCATCTGCATGAGCTATGTGTCCATGTCCTCGGGTCCCCTGAGCCACACAGTGCCTCTGAAGTAGTTCACTTCTGAGCACACTGAGTCCATGCACAGAAGTGCTGCAAGGCCCATCCAAGGCTGCCAGTTCAGGAACGCTGCTCTTTGGTGTCTGCACTGGTATGAATCAGCTCCTGGATAATTAGTCCATTTTTACCCTCTGTATCTTTCCAGGGAGGAGTTTTTATATCTTCCCTATTACATAATTCTGTTGGAGCCATTAAGTTGAACAAATTACATTATTAACCACGCTAATAGTAACAAAGCAAGTGATTGGTAGGAATTTCATTTGGCATGCTGGAAATTACAGCTGATCAACACAAGCAGGACTCTTTGCTAGAGAAAGAGATTATTTCCCTCCTCAAAATGATTTCTCTCTGCAACATGCAACCCAGTCCCCGCACCTTGCCTCTTCCTTTGGCTTTGCATTACACTTGCACTTTGACTTAGCTTGTCTCTGCTACCTACTGCACACCTACCTACAGTGACCCATTGTAAAGCCTCAGGAGTAAATTGCTCTAAATTAGAAAAATAGAATACAATAAGGAAAGCACCAGGGATGAATTAACTCACATATGCAACAGAAAACAAGCACCAGCTTACAGATTGTCATAAGAAGCCAAGGTAAACCTGCCAGAGAAATCAAAACACCGATCACTGCACTTAAGCAGCACCACAGTCTTTCAGAAATTGCACAAAAAAAGGATTTTATTTTTCCATTCCTTTTGTTCTTTTAGGATAAGTTGCAGAAAGAAGATGCTGGAGATCAAAATCCAGCACTAATGTATGTATAACGTGAACAGAAAGAGCAGCATCAATCTCTCTTTAGATTCTGTCACTAAGCCACCTGAAACATGGCAAATAACATAATTTCATTCTTTTTTTTTTTTTATTTAATTAATTTCTCTTTGTGTCCCATTGTACTTAAAGGAACTCTAAGTCAAGAAATTTGCAGATAAGGACAGATACAGAGAAAGCTTCCATGCAGCACTTTCTGGACTTGTCCCAGCAGCAGCATTTGAAGTAGAGATGTGATTTTGAGTGCATGCATTCAGTTCGGGAACAGAAGCAGCACGGCGTGAGCAGAGTAATCAAGAGCACAGCCTAATATTTTCAGGACTAAGTACACAAGGAGACAGACTCTAGTACAAAAACAGTAAGGAGTTTGCAAACCAATTCAAGCACAAATAATCATAAGGACAATGCGGTCGTCTGTGGATAGACCATGTCTGAACGCTTTCACCTATGGGAAAGCACACAGCTTGGCTCTTGCAAAACACTACCAAAAGAGTCTCGGTGAAACTGCAGAAAGAATTTATCTCCCTCCCAACCACCCTCACCCTTCCAATAGAAGTACGTTCCTTGCTGCAACATTTTCTAAACTGGAAATGTCGAAACACATAAGAAAGAGTTCTCCTTCTCCCCATCCATCAGCTCCCATAAGCACGTGCTGATTTTTAACCATTTTGGGAGGTCACCTGGGACTGCCAACAGGACTGTTTGTTACTAATCCAGAACCGGAGTGCCAGCTCCCTGCAAGGCCATCGCCCTCAGCCTCCGCTCCATTCATGTTTTGATTCCCATCCTGTTCCTGGTAGATGGAAATACTCCAACAGCTCTGATACCAGCTTTCTGCTGGCTTATTCAAACATCAAACCTCCCTGGCAAATCTGAAGTGCCGCCTTCTCGAACAAAATCACTACCACCACATTACTGTATCATAATCCCCTGGGATGCCAACCATGAGTAAAAATCCAATTCAGGGATTTTCACTGGGAGATGAAAGGGTTTTCTCAAATTCACCCCGTGTTCCTTCACCTCCCGGGCAGGCACTGAATAACTCTGAATAGGATTTTGCATGGAATGAAAGGAGAAAAAGATGTAAAGCCCCGGTGGGTCTTGCTGACAAAGGCTCACACAGGGAAATGAAGGACATGAAAACAGGAGGGAAGAGAGACAGAAATTATAAAAGAAAAAGCCTTTATGATCCTAATAACAAAAATTCATAATCCATCCTGTCTTTTGTTCCGACTCAGAAGGACATTTCCCCTGAGAGACAACAACCAAAAAAAAAGAAACAGATGCAGAAACAGAAAAAGATGGGGAAAAATATTGAAAAAGACTGAGAAAAACAAAACATCTCTTTGGCACACAGCTTACAGCAGAACAAGCTTCACAAGTTCCTTACTAATCCTCATAGTAGCATTTGGGGAGCACACTTCACTCAAAAGAAGATCCTCTGCTGCCAAACCCTCTGCAAATCCCATGGGTTCTGCTGGAGTTACTGCAAACCTGGTGCTGTTTGGATAACCCTGCCCAGGGGTTGGTGGATGTTTGAACTTTTCCAGCAATCTAGTGGCATAGCTTCCAGCAAGCTGGAGGGCAAACCTGCCCAGCTTTCTATCTCTGATCCCATGCCTTCTTTAGGCAAATGGATGTCAGTTCTCCACCTAGCAGGACTTCTTGGCCAAAGACACAGAAAACCGTAAAGGAAGGTCCTGCACGTCTGGAAGGTTCATTAATAACTCACAGATTTTGTGCACAACTGCTCTGCTTAACCTTTTCTCTTTCCGTCCTACCCTTCAAAATGCTTTGCCTCTATCCCTCACGTTGCCTTAAATAGGTGCTTTCTTGAGGCTCTGGCTGTATAATAACAACTGATTTCTCTAAGGATCGTTGCTGTCTGAAAGCATGTCACTCCACTCTGAGCATCCTGCTCCATTCAATTTGTAGAGAAGACAGACCACCTAACGTACCAGGCTGCTGGCAGGAACACTGCAAATCAACCCAGCGTGTCCTTCGGATGTACTTGGAAGTGGAAGAGTGCTGCTCAGAAAGCCAATGTTGTTGGCCAGTAGCCACAGCTAGCCAAAGCACAGTGGTGTTTCTAGCAATGAGCAAACTTCAGCTTAGCCTTAGGGCCATGGGAAACTGAAGAGGCCAAGGAATTAAACGACCTAAGACAGACACACTTAGACCTTTTAGTCCGTATTGGATTTTTCATATTGACTTTCTCTCTGGTGCAGTGGATGGAAAAGTTCGGAAGCAGACATGCAAAATTAAACGTTGAGTTTTTTTCAAGGGAAGGCTGGATCCTAGTTGCTAGGAATTGTGAAATTAATTAATTACAACCAGGATTTTTCTTTCTGGTTTCAGGCATAAGCCAGATATCTCAGCACATCCTGCTTCTTTCTCTTAGGTATAGGTGAACCTGGGTAAGGACACACACCTGAGTGCTCCTTTAGCCCTCCTGACCCAACACTAACTGATACAAATGTAGAGAATTTGACTCAAAACCTCATAACCTCAACCTAAAATGCTCTGAAAGAAGAAATTCTAGCATAAATATACTAATCCATTGCTATATAAGCAGCAAAATAATGTTGTGCACAAGCTCTGATTTTTTGTTAAATTTAATTACGTTTTGCTGCTTAAAACACAACCTAGAGGGCATTGCTGGGGCTGCAGCTCCTTTGGGATGGCTCCCACCAGCCTCCCACCAGGGCAGCCCTGGCAGGATGCAGTTATCATGCAGCCATAGGAAACAAGCGCCTGCGGCACTGCTGGCTCTGATTGTTAAGTGCCCAACCAGAAATAAGCGCCTGCTGCAGTTATAACAACGATGACCAAAACACTGTGAAGATGAGGACGTTCTACATTTGTGATTGCAGCTAAAATGAGAGTACTATGGGCTGTTATGCCTTGTTAATTTTCTCAAGATAGTGCAGAAAGGATGGAGGTAAGGTCAGAATTCTCAAACGTTTCTGTCTCCCTGGAAATGAGACCACAACATCCTTAACGCTCCCTGTAACTACAGTGTGTAATCATAGGCTGCATTCCTGGATCATGAGCCCTAACCGTCCAGCTGCTGTATGCAGTAGCAGCTGACGTCTTCTCCTATTGATGAGTCTCTTTGGTGGTTTTTACTTCAATAAACACCATGTGAATTGGCGTAATGATGACAACCAGAATCATCAGACTTATGCTGAGCCCCAAAAGACGTGAACATCTCACTTAATATAATCATCCTCTTCCAGCTAATCTGTTTCTTCTTAAACTGCCAGCCAAAAGGAGCCTCCATACTTCCATCAGTGAGGACTGAGTCGGAGTGAGGAGGAAGATGCCTGTGGCATTGCTTTCATCTCAGCTTTTCCTCCCACAGTGCACCTGCTCAGATCCTCTAGTCCAACTAAATTTAACAAATGCTTCAGAGCACAATGGGTGCCAGGGAAAGCAACCCATCAACTACAAATATTTTGGGGAATTCACACTCCCCGCCCGCTCGCTAATGGTGCAGCTGGATCCAGTCTGGAGATGTTTCCTTATTGTTTCCACCATGACTCAGAGAGCTGGTGAAGCAAACACCCGATGCTTTTCCAACTAGATTTTGGGTGTATGGTTCATAGCTTCAAAAGATCCAGTGGTAAAACAACAGTCTGCCTGGTTTTGGTATCAGCAGTTACTTTCTTTATGAGAGGACTGGATACATTTCCTGTCTATGGGTCTGGCACTGCAAGCTTCAGGTAACCGTACAGGAACTGGGAATACTCATAAAATGTATGCTGAGGTTTTATGAAAGACAGCATCACGTTGAGGGGACCAAGAAGTGAAATGAACAATTTCCCCTTAGCAAAGCCTCTTAAATTTGAGGAGTTATTTTCCCAGAACTTCAGCAGTGTTAGAAAGATCAAAAGAAACTATTGAATGGACCTATAATGAAGAGCAGCTAAGTGCAATCACAGTAAATTGCACTAAGCTCCGTCTTTACCTTCTCAGAAGGAGTATTTACAGATAAAAATATACACGAGGATACATATTTTTATACATGGAGTGAAAGGGTTCTGTGCAGCCAGCCAGCATAAAACATACATATCGTATGAAACCAAATCTGAGCATGAAACACCATCACCCAACTGCAGGCCCACAGACTACAGCTGTTTCACATGCCCTGTTGCTTTGCAGGGAAGGAAGGAGTGGATGGTGGTGAATGTGTGATGGTGGGCTTCTCACAGCCATCAGCCTATTGCAGTGCTCCTGCAATGAAGAAGGACAAACTGGTACTAAAATGTCTTTCCTAAACCAGAAAGATCATAAAACCTGCAGCAAAGGAAGGCTGCAACAGACGTACAAGAAAAGAAGTTACAGACTCAGGGTACATTTTGTCCGCTTTAGACCTTTCCAAAAAGGAGAGTAAGACATTAATCTAATTTACTCAGCCAGCTATATGAGGTTTATGCCTCCTTCGTATCACCAGTCTGGCATAAAGCAACCAGAAGTGCACAGGTAAATCAATCTCATAATTTCCATTTTAGCTTTAACAAGTTATTTTACTGTTTCTAAGTGCTAAACATGTGTATCTGGTGCCTGCAATACGCGTTATGCAGCGATGCATCCTGAATAGATATATGAATATTAAAGGTTGCACTGTTCTGACAGCTTGTTCTAGAGTTTGCCTTATGCTGCCTGAGATTTTCAGTTCTTCTTAAATGTAACTTGCATATCAGTGTAAACTCTCTCCCTCCTTTTGACAGGGTGCCCTTGTAGATGGTAATTTCCTGAGTTGGGAAGAAGAGACTCACAATTCATCTTGGGTTGGGTATCCTACAGCAAGACGTTGTTGCAGAACATAAATATGTATCACTAGATTAAAAAAGCTGCTACCCCATTCCTACAGTAGGTTGTGATAAATGTGAAGGATTATAATGGATGTCATTGTGGCTGCAGTAATGTGAAACTGATACAAAAGAGGCCAAAATCAGGTATATGCAGGAGTCCAGTACAAAGAGTTGCTATTCAGAGAGAGAAAATATGATATAGGCACCCAGATTGTCTGTAACCAATCCCACGATACTCAGAGTAGGTGTAATAACCACAGCAAATATCTTAAGGAAGTTAAGTATAAAATAACACTAACTTCGCACACAGTTATACTAGGACTCCCCAAATGGTGGACTCTCCTCCAACTCCAGACTGTAAGAGCATTTGACTCAAGCCCATTCTGGCATTCACTCTCTCCCAGATTCCTGTTGAGCCCCTATCTCTCATTACTCTGCCAAACTCCTGAGGACACACCACACACCCCAGCCCACTACATGTCTTCTTGGACACCACAGCCTGCAAACCACAGCAGTCTTCTGCTCACATACCTCCAAGAACGTGTTGCTCTTTGATTCAAGATAGACATGCTCCCAGTTTGCATGACAGTAATTGTTTACAGGGGAGGAAAACCAGATCATATAGGATATGGCTGCACAAGGTGAGACAGAATTCTGCTCTTACTCTATCACCAACCCTGAGCACAGATTGATGCCTTTAGCAAATTAATGAACTAGGAAGGCACACAGGCAAGCTCGCCTTCTGCCAGCATGCACCTCATCCATCACCTGCAGCTCTCTCCGGGGCTTTCATAGACAAATTGTCCTCAGTGGGGAGGATCCCAGCCAGAGTTACCCTCTCCAGCCACCTTGGCTGTTAAATCCTACATCATTCGGAAGGAAAGAACTGAGAACAGATCCAGAGAAGCATGGGCTACTGTGCACCGTGCGTTGAAAGGGGAAGGGAAACAATTTGTGACAAAGTAAACCTGACGTGCTATTAGAACAATATTCAGGCTCCTTGGTTTTGTTGGGAGCCAGCTTACTGTCTGCCCAAGCACTGCTGTGTTCCCTGCATAGAGCACTGGCTGAAGCTTTTCTGCCTGCAAGCAGCTGCTGTCAGTTTAAACGGCAGCATTTTCAGAGGTAGCTGAGAGAATGAGGTAGGCAAATCATTTAGGAAAATGGAAAACTATAAGATGCAGCTGTCTCATTGCTTGAGGTGCTTTTGAAAATGTCATCCTGCATCTAAAGAGACTTTCTTAATGATTTTAATTTCTCTCCCTTTTTTTTTTTTTTTTTCTGAGCACAATACCCAGCAGAGAGCAGAAAGACAAACAGAAGTTAGAAGGCCTTCCAGTGGGAGATTTTTATAGATGTATGGTGAGCCAAAATAGGAAATCTCTGCAGTAGAGACTGGAGAGACCTATGTAGGAGACAGGTAGCCAAGAGAGGCAGGAAACCTAGTGGAGCCAGGAAAGAAGCAAAGGAGGCTGTAAAACAGGAAGAGAACAGTAGAGGGCTAGAGGACAACTCAGAGACCACAAATCTGCATTTGTTATTTTTTCAGTAGCTGGGTTTATACTGGGTGGTTTGAGTCACGAAGACCTGTAAAGCAGATACTGAGCCTGAGCAAGGCCATGCCAGGCTGAAAAGCTAATTGGGTTTGCTTGGATTCAAGCCAGAGTTCAAACCTGCATTTAGGTGCTGCAGAAAATCAGGCTAGTTGAGGCTGAGGATTAAGCTACAGCCCCTGTGAATGTACCAGAGGGATGTTGTGCCACTCAGATATCAGCACAGCCAGCCAGATTGCTGCTGATGGATGAGACAACGGGCAGACAGAGCTGCATCAATGCATGGGTTAAATTTGAGAAGGGAGGAGCAGGCTTCAGAAGGGAAGAACCTACTTCCTATCTGACTGTAAGTGCTGGAGATTTCATTTAGGACAACTCTTTAGAGCACAGTTTCCAATGGTTTCTTACCACGAAGCACCACCTCACTCAGTCTGAGTCACACCAGAGCAGCAGTTTCAAGGTTTCTATTAAAATCCTAAACCCAGCCTCAGGTTTTGCCTGGGGACCATTCACCAAACCCAGCCTGGTCCACAATAGCCACCCCCAACACACAGGAATATTGCAGGGCTCTGCTGAGGATGCCGTCTGGTCCTCCATTTGGGAACACCATGCTAAATATCTTCCTTCCTCTGTCAGAGCTGCATCAGCCCCTTTATTTCCTCCCCTAATTTGACACAGGGACAAGCAAATGGCCACGAACTGCAGGATTTTTCTCCAAATGACACAACGGAAAACACAAGAGCCAAGACTTACAAGCTTCCTACCATGGAGGAACGTCATTGCAAAGCATTATGCTGCAAGCAACAAGCTGGAGGCGATCCTAGATTGTCCAGAAAACCATGATGTGCATCAATTGAAATGTTAAAATGTTTTGAGACAACATTACTTGAGACAAGTAATAAGCACCTTCCAAATCATCCTTCAACTCACAAACATTATCTATTAAGGTTATCATCAGCTGCAGTAGGAAACTGCTGATCTCCAACGTTAGTCTGTGCTATACCCACTCAGGAATTCAAACCCTAAAAGGAATGGAGCTACAGATACAGTTCGTCAGAACTATGCACTCTCACTGATGCCAGAGAATTTTCATTGTTTTTCCTCATTATATGAGGCAAATGGCTCTGCCTTTTCCCCTTACACCCGTATCCCTTCAGCACTTTGCCCAACAGTCTCAGCAGGGCTGAAGGGAAAACTATCATTAAGAATTTACTCTCTGAAGCTCAATCCACATATTGCTACAGGAAAAAACAATTTCCATCAATGGGGAGCAGAAGCAATGGCAGATTAAGTAATCTGCTTAAGGCAACACAGGGCTGCTAAGGCAGAGATGTCCCTCTGCTGCCCACAGGATGGGGAATCTTTACCATGATGGAGTGCTACAGGTTCTCCATTCGAGCTGAGCTCCACACTGCAGCCAACGCAAGATTTTGGCTCCCATTAACACAGAAATGCAGCTTATCTTCCCTCCCAGCATTGGCTCTCCAGAAATAAGCACGAATTTCATGAGATGCTACAAGTAAATCCGCTAATTGTTTCAGAAGCTGAAATTAATTAAAAATACAGCCCTCGAAAGAAACTTAGCATCTGTACATCTTCTATTTGTTCTGGATGATCTTAAGAGTGAAATAATAAACTACAGATTTTCTGTGTAATGAACCTTAATTGAAATCTTCTACATTAGACTGCAATCAAAGAAAATAGATTGTAATTAATCCCAGGTTATTAATGATTTTATATCTAATTATTATAATGGCATAAGCCAGCATGAGACTCTATCCAATTTTTAGGGGAGGGCTTGAGACATCGAAGGTAGCCCAGCTCATGCCTTCCCCCTGTCTCCAGGTCCCCAGCTGCTCTGCACACTGCAGCTTCCCCTGCATAGCACAGCCATGCCATTAGCAGCAGGGAGCAGCTCACCACTGCTCCTCACCACTCAGCAGCGGTGTGTGACAACAGGAGAATCTCTGGTTTCCCTCTTCTCTGGAAACACGGAGTTCCCCCTTGTTATTGCAGTTCAAACCCTCCCCACCTCTCCCCCCGAAAGCCTTGAAGGATGACATTAAATCTACTGAAGCTCCCACCAACATGCACAAGCTGCCCACAGCACGTCACTTGGTGTTTTCTGCTTCATTTGTTTCTGTTGAGTCACCTTGTTTTGCTAAGATGCCTTTGCTAAGGTTGGCCTCCTTCTTCCGTGCAGTGCTGCGAGGTGAAGGCAGGCCATGGGGCTGCTCCCTGGGGAGTGGAGGGCAGCAAACTTGTGTCAATTTCTCCTGAAGCAGAGACTCCCAAATGAGGACAGCTCTGCAG
This sequence comes from Meleagris gallopavo, assembly GCF_905368555.1. Classification (NCBI taxonomy): domain Eukaryota; kingdom Metazoa; phylum Chordata; class Aves; order Galliformes; family Phasianidae; genus Meleagris; species Meleagris gallopavo. The sequence continues at coordinate 12,351,788 of NC_139418.1, forward strand.
TGGCACTCACAAGGGTGATGAAACCGCTGCTTCCCAATGGCTGTGAGGAACAAAAAATCTCTGTACGACTTCACTGCAATGAAAGCAAGTGCTAAAACCAAAATTTAAAATTCAGAGCATATAAATTCTACAGTAGTAGCAGAATTTGAAAGTCTTTTTCCCTCTATGGGACTTTCCTCATTTTAGATTCAGGCAAAAAAAAATTTGCAAAATCACTTCATTTAAACAAACACTGGGACGGAGCCTCAAACCTCAGAGCATCTTTCTGATTTTCACTTTCTGTTCTACGAAAACAATGCCAATGAATTGAGAATCCACATGAAGAGTGGGCAAGTACTAAAGAGAAAGGACACGTATGTGAGCTGGTGGAACAGGCTGTGGTAGAGGTGCAGAGCTAAGATGCTGCAGCTGTATCCTGGTCCAAGAGCTCACAGCACACTGAGTGGAACCCCATGTGACTTTGGGTTTATTATGGCTACGTCAGACTCTTTGGGTTGGGAGCTGCTTTTGATTAATGCTTCATAAAACTGTCAGCCAATGTTTCTTTTTTTTTTTTTTTCTCTTCAAGATCTTCATCAAAGTTTGCAGCTCTGACTGGGACAAAGCCATGTTTCACTGGAATTAAGTCTCCTAATTCCTAATGGTGGAATGTCACTACTTCCCCCCTCCCTCGCTCACCACTCCCCAGTGTAAACCAAAGCACGTAGTAGGGAACCAACAAGAAGTCCCTCCAAAGCACAGCTCTGAGCTAAGCTAAAACATGAACATAGGAACACCCTGACAGGACACTCTCAAGATAAGTGGACTTCTGATTTCCAGTACTGAGGAGCCTGTACATCGCAAATTGGGATGAACAAAATGCAAAATCACTTTTCCCTCAGGAAGAAATTTATGCAGGCTTCACTGTGTCTAAGCAGCATTACTGTGGACTTAAGCAAACATCCAGCTAACAGCAGTGTACACCAAACACTGCATTACCACGTCTCTCTGGATTCTATAAATCTGCCATACATTTCCACCATGTCTCAGCAAGCACCTTTGTTAAAAGGATAGGAAAAGACACACATCACTGAGGCTGCGCTTTGGCCCTAGCTTATAGAACCTCTTTTCTGCCACAACAGAGCATCGCTTTCTGCAGCAGCTCAAGGCAGCCTGCAGGGTTTTAGGACAGCTGCAGACACCATTACATGCTCAGCCGTAAAGCACTGTGCCAGAGCTCTTTTCTCCCTTGCAAAGAAGCAGCAGCAAAGCTCTCGCCATAACAGCCATTTGCCTGGCAGTGTGGGGCTGCAGGGTGAACCCCAACCTCACTGCAGATAGATTCAGCAGTTACTTCCTAAAGGATCACATCCAATACTGCCAAATGTGTACATTTGCTCAGCACAGGACATTCAGCTCCTGGCCTCACCAGAGCTCCAGCAGTGTCTGGGATGGAGAGAGATGCAGCAAACATGCACAAGCTGCCTCTGCAGATGCTAGTTTCAAACACACATCAGGCCCTAGACAGAATAAATACAACACTCCGTTAGCACTCAGCCTCTGCCCACAAGTGGTGAGCATGCACTTTCAGGCTTTGCTCAGGTAATGCCTCATCAAGAGCCCTGAGGTGCACATTGAGGTGTGCGTGCTGCTGGCAGGAGCCCACATGTAACTTTTCTCTGCTCACAACAGCCCCATATCCATCAGCATTTCTCCAGTCCATAAACACAACCTACAAACTAGCTGCAGAGATAACGCTTCCTCCTCAAGTGCTTTTATCATTTCCAATCCCTTTAAGAAAAAGCATGATGGATTCTTCAGTTTGCCCATCAATTTGGATTATATTCTCCTTTTATCAGCATCTTCTCTTTAATGGCTTTGGCCGCTCAGATATCAGAGAGCTGAGCTTTCCTCATTGAAGGAAACTTCAAAACATTGTTGGGAGGAAGAAATAAGCCTAAGTAAAATCACCAGTCGTGTGTGCTGGACTATTGCAAAGGAGTCATCAATTATGCAGGTTTTGGAATATGTTACTCTGCTCACAGCTGTTTGATAGCCGGGTGATATGATTTACGAGATCAGCCAAGATTCAATTACTGATTTCCCATAAATTAGCTATACAGTCCTTTCATCCAGCGCCAGGTTGTGAAGGGCTCTGATGAACAGTGGGAATCGAGGAGGGGGTTATCTGACCATGAAATGAACTGAGGTTTTCAAAGAGAAATCAAAAGGAGAGAAACAACAAGCGGTGTGACACCGGTGGGAGGTGTCAGACTTTGGCTTTGTGAAATTGGGCTGTCATTCCTGGGCAGGAATGAGAACACTTCGTACAGATGCGCTGATGGAGCCAGTCTTCAGACTATCTGTCTCTTCGTCCTTGACTTCTTATCTTGTGGCTTGGGAGAAGCAGATTATGACTAAAAGGAAATGGTACTCTTTGCTGCATTTTATAAATCTGTAGATATTATTGACAGGAATTGCTTAATAAGTGCCTGAAAAATTTTAGGTGCATGCACTGACTTAGTGAGGATTTTTATCAGCGCAGAGAAAGCAGAACTGCGGCTTTGGATTGATAACACCAATTTAATAGAGGCTATAGTGGCACGCTATCAGAGTAAAAATGACTGTCAGTCTCATTCCAAGGCAAAACTGACCGTGAAATACCAGAACATCTCGCCTGTAGGAAGCATTTGGGAGTCCCACTTAGGAAATGTGAATGAAGTGGGAAGGAAATGACGGAGCAAAACTTGCTTTGTCACCCCTCTGTGCCAATGGCTCTGGCCAAGGCTCTGTCCTGCACAGCCCACCAAGGACACCACAACACTGCTGCTTAGGTTGTTTTCCCTCTGATGTTCCCAGCCAGCCTGAAAGGCAGCGAGCACACATCTCTGACAGCACACTGCCTTTACCACCACTTTCATTTCGAGGCTGAGATTTTTAATCTGCTCTGTGGCAGCTGAAAACAGAAGACTCTCTAATTAGAAATGAAACATGCCAGCCGGAGGAGAATCAAGCAGTCCCTTGATTATACTTTAAAGGATCGAAGGAAGTAAAAAGAAGAGATAGAAACAAAAGTTAAAGTATAAAACTTCGGTAGAGCTCCTCTGCGCACTCAGAGGTTATAAGCAAAATTCTTTTCTTCCCCCTATAGCTAATGGAGAAAGACACCTCCTGAGATCAATACAAGTATGCCTGAAGCCTAGGCTCCTGAAGCAGGCAGTTCCTCAAATTAGAAACTTGATTTCTCCCCTCTTGATAAACCAGTTAACTTTTCCTCTTCTTCCATCCAAGCAAATTCACCTTCACCCTCTCCAGGAGTCATAATGTACTTAGCAAACTGCGAAGGTCTGGGGAAAACATCTCTATGCTCTCTATTCTGTAGCTCTTTATTTTTTCCTCCCTTCTTATGTCTTCATTTTCCTGGCCTGCTACAGGCCATCCCCATGGAACAGAACAGGGGCACAACCAGCATGTCCTTATAACCCTCTAGACCCGGATCAACATGACGTTGTATAAAGACAGCTCCAAAATTCCAGCCAAAGATTCCATAGCACTACTGTAATCAACCAAAAAAAGTATTTATATATAGTCTCAGGAAATAGTATGTTCCTCATTATCGTCTATAAGTGGGTTCCACAACTCAACAGCAAAAAGCTCACTTTCGCTTCAAGCGTGTGAATCTCTTCCATATGGGGACATAAAAGTCATCATCAAAACATCAAAACTAAGCAGCAGCCATATGCTCTGAGAAGCTCTGATAGTTCTGATGTTTGTTACTGGAAGGCCACTCAAAACTTAGAGAAAGGAACAAAACAGACCGCTGAGATATCCGTGGAGCTTTCAAGGTTTTAGCTCTTTCTTCTATTTCCTCTGGATTTGTTTTATTTTTCGCACACAAGTGGGAGGAGATGGCTGAAGCAAGTAGCTGTTTTTCCGCTTGTTTGAAAATAATAGGGTGAAAATTAATGTGGTTCCCTTTTGTGTGTGTGTAGCAAATGTTCCTGCTGGGGCACTGCTGTACCAGAGCAGCTGAGGGAAATGGATTTTATTATCCTGGTGTCTGATCCCCTTACTTAGCTGGTTGGTTATTACATACCTATCCCCTTAATTGTGCAAGCTGCAATATAGACAAATAACAGGTGAGGCCCGTAATGACAGGTTGTTACCATCCAGAACACTCAACTGGTAAAGCTATTCTCACAGAAAATTGCTTTTCTCACCTGCATAAGCCCTGCGAGGTGCCGAGATGCTATGGGAGGGTTTGCTGCGCTGTGCTTTCAGTGCATGGGATGTGGCAGCCACACCAGGGATTGCCCTTGGCATTGTGACAGAGGCAGCCCAAACGTGGCTGCAAGCTCAAACGAGCCTCAGGAAATGCTCTGCAAGAAACTTTGCAGCCTGAGAAGCTTTTGGCCGCTCATATCAATGCTTAAGACGGACTATGTTTCACTGATTCAGCACTAAATCCCCTGGTCTCCCCCTCACCTTCAGACAAGGGTCAGCATGTAATAGCAAGGCTCTTCCTTGAGCTGACCTCTCAACAGACTCATTGAGCCTCCCTTATTCTTCAGTCTCTTGTTTTCTTCCTGTAAACGTCTGAATTAAATTACCATGTAAAAATCCAAGTTACTGTACAGTGCCCAAAATAATAAATGTCTCAGAATTTCAATTATCTTAAATGTAGAAGAGCTGGATCCCTTTTCTGTATCTAATGCGTCACACAGAACCATTACCCTACTATCAATTAATTATAACAAGGTCAGCACATTCCCTCATGTCTCTTCATGACCACGCTTTGGCCACCAAAAATAACCAAGAGGACAGTGCTAGGCTTTGGGGAGAAACATATATGAAGAAGAGAGGGGATGAGACCAAGATGTCCGTTGGTCTTGGAGACTAAGCAAGAAGCACAAAGACATAATGCTCCAGGGAGATGTGCTATAGAGAATTAACAACAAGAATGGCTCCAAGAACGGAATGTGAAAGATCTTTCACCACAAAAGATTTAAAAAAAAAAAAAAAAAAAAAGGAGAGAAATGGAAAAAAGTGGAAAAAAATAAAGAGAAGGAAAAATGAAAACTGCGTAGAACTGTCCATTTTCTCCTTTTCCCCTTTGTTTTCCTACCTTGTCTGCACTTTCCCCACCTGGTTTTCTAGAGAGGCAGTATTTTAATGGAATGTGTTTTATTATGATGATGTACAACACCCTTAAGTGCTTTGGTGAAGGAAGAAAGAAAGGTTGTGCAATAAATAAAATCCTCATCTACGATCAAAGGCACATAAATTATGGATGTGCGTGGGTGACTGCACACATGTACCTACAGGTAATTCCTCTGTTGGATGGTAGCTGCATTGCAAAGGATCGAGGTCACTGACAGATGAAGACATTTGGCAGTGGATTACCTCCAAAATAAGTCAGTTTTGGGGAGGTTGGCATCATGTGGACTGGAGCCAGAAAGACTGCTGAAGACAAAGTAATATCCACTACACCGCTGCAAGACAAAACACTGAGGCAGATACTTCTTTAAACTGACCTTAAAGATTTGCAGAGATGATGGCACAACACTGCTGGATGCTGAGCTCCAGAGCTGGTCCCACAATACCAGTTTTTCTGCTAATTGCTGTGTTCCTTGCTTCCTTCCATTTCAGTTCATTTCTAATTGCCTCGTACCTAGCAGAAACGAGGAATAGCATCTACTTTCCTGCAGCTCCTGTTCAAGTGTTTGAAGACTACTGTAATACCTCCCACCCATTTGCTTTTTCAAAGCAGGGAAGTCATTTAACTTGTGCCCCTGTACAGAACTTTGTTCCTTCTCAGTTGTAAGGATTTGAAAATTTCAAACAACTCCTGTGCCTCTCTGCCAGCGAGTTTTTGGGGAAGACCATCAAGCAGTGCTTGATGCTTGATGGTATCTGGCATAGCTGTTTGATCTTGTGGCTCCCATGATTAGTCAGCCCAAATAAGACTTCTGACAAAACTTTCTGCATCAAAAGTCAGCCAGGCTGGGAGTTAGTAAGAGAACAGTGAGCACCAGCTGTGGACTGCCCGTGTTGCCTTTTGGGGTTTGGTTTGGTTTTGTTTTCCTGTGGGTTGGCCTAAAAGTTTCTGCTTCCGTAGCATCTACAATACTTTAATTCATTGGATTAATTAGGTTAATTGGATTAACTCCTGTCCCACATCTAGAGCTTTCCCATTGAAACTGGCCAGCACACAGTATCATCCCCCATCTCCCTTAACAGATGTAACTCATTTTTGTTAAAATAGGGTTAATTGTTTAAAGATGCAGGAAAAATTCTTTTACAAAGGGGGATAGAACAAAAAGCTTCTATTTCCTGAATTGATTCTCCTTTGAGCCACACTATGAATGAAGGGAGACAGTGGAAGATGATGACACAGAATCAAAACAAAGCCAATATATATAGTTCTTAAGGCACAGAAGAATAGAGGAGGGGGAGGGCGTCTATCCTGCAGCCTTACAGACAGCATTAGCATCTTGTTGCTTAATGAGCCATAGATGTAACAGACACACCATGAAAATAAAAGAGGGAGGGAAAAGCAAGCATCAATAACACGGAAAAACAGCCACAGAGGCTGCTGCTCAGTGAATGTCACCTCCCTCACACCCCGACTCTTCCCAGCCAGCTGCCATCCTCCCTTACCAGATGCTTGATTTCTGGCTCTCTGAGCATTTTATCTCTGCCATAATTTGGTTATCGTTATGTCCTTGGGCTTGGAGTTGAAAGCAGCCAAGAGGCAAGATTCAAGAATGGTACCCAGGGGTTCTTTGCAATTGCTATCATTTCCTTCTCATCGTGCAGAGGGACACCACAACCTTGTTAACATTGGGAAGAGAAGGACACAGCAGTGCTTTCCCCTCAGTAACTCATACACAGGTTTTCATACTCAGGAAAAGCAAAAAGCTACTGCCCTGTATCCTTGGTTTGACAAAGGCAGGTTTGGTGAAACACGCCTTCATCTCAAAAGTCCTCTGCTTACTGGCAAAAGCAACCCCAAAGCTTCCAGAACAGCACCCACCATCCTTCACAGCTATTTTACTGGCATAGCTTTCCGGCAAGAAGCCATGGCAATGGCAGGAGTAACAGCCAGGTAGAGACCTGTACATCATCAGCACCTTGTCTTCTTGATTCCTGTCTTTTTTTTTTTTTTTTTCCAGCTCTCACACCTGCATTCAAGGTGTATTCCTTTCCTGTGGGATTATTTGGAGGTTTGCTTGTGCAGGGCAAACAGCATTTCTGTAATAAAGCCTCAGCCACATTCCATTAGTGTCATTTCCATCTACAGAAGTGAAGTGTCAGCTAATAAAAGGTAGCACAGACCCCTTGGGCAAGATAAAATGAGAGAGCAGGGGAGGAAAAAAACTCTGCTGTCAAAGACGGAGAAATGATAAATGCCGTTCCAGAAGCAGAAGCACCTGAAATAGGAATAAGGGAGCACTGGGAGACATGGAAGGGAAAGGAAGAAGGGGATATATTATCTTTGTTCAGAGAGCTTGCATCTGAAGGTCTCATTAACTCAAAAATCACCTGCTACCTATCTTCTTTCAACACTACGGACAACATCCAGCCTTTGCTCCAAGTGCTGACATGCAGTTATTGCCTGCAAGCTGTGATGGCTGTGAGGGTGTGTGGTGGGGCCAGCAGGGAAAGAAACACAGGCTGAGCCCTACGCAGACCCACTGAGCGTGTGGATATAAGGAGAGAGGGCATCCTTGACTGCGTCTGAGCTGTGTGAATGAAGGGCATTTCCCAGCTGCCAGAACCAAGATTGTCTGCCCAATTGGCCCCACACTCCAAGTCAGAGGTCAAGCAGGTCCTTCCCAGCTACATGATTTGAGGTCAAGCCCCCTCAGGGAACCACTCAGAGCACACCTTCCCTGCAGCTCAGTGACACACTCATGACCCCCATGGTTTGTCTGCTCCCATTACATGACAGAAAAGAGATGACTGCAGCACTGCTGTGGCCTCAGTGTTGTCCTGGAGTCCCTGCAGCCATGCAATGAAGCACGCCCATCAGTGGGCTCTGACCTCTGCACAGTGTCCCTTCCTCTGAACAAGGCCAAAGAACGCCAGAAATCACACAAGAAATAAAGTTCAGTTAGGAACAAAGAACTACTTTATTCCTGCAGCCAGGACTCATCTCCCTGTCTCACATATCTTTTGTCTGTATTTGGACTCCAGCTCTGGAGAAGCCTCAGTTCTCTTCTGCCATTAACAATGACACGCATCTTCCTAAGGCAGTTCACCTGACTTTGCAAACAGTGCCCATCTCCACTAGAGAAACACAACCATCAAGGAAGACCTCTGATTAGATTTACACCAACACAGCAATTCCCAGTGCCATAATCCATGTATTTAACACAGGCATTTAACATCATGCAAACAGGACCAAGTGTGCCATACCCCAGGGACATCAGGTCTTCAGAGAGGCCAGAAGCTATCGGCATTTGGCAGAAGAGACAGCAACCTTCAGGCTCTTTACACTGCCCCTAGGAGCACAGACAGCCCAGACTAAGGCCAAAGGCCAGTTCACAAGGTCTTCCCAAGCAACTCTGTGCACTCATCCATCCACAGACATTTGTTCTGTGCTCCCCAGTGTATTGGATGTGCCTTCCTTTAGAGTTGCTCTCGGAAATAAGTCTGTTGCCCATTTTGCTCTCAAACCAGCCTGTGAAATGCTAACTGCCAGCTGTATGGAAAGCAATCAACATGTATAAAACCACCATACACATGCATACAGAAAGCTGCTGTGTTTAAGGGCATCAGAAAAACCTCATTGATCATCCAAGAGACTTGGGGACTTTTCTTTTGATTTTAAATGGAAATATTGTCACTTGGAAGACACTCTCTTCATTGCTTTCACTACACAAGGATTTTTTTCCTGCATCTGTATCGAAGCATCATCTCTGGGGATGCAGGCAGGGTTTTTAGTCTGTGACAGATAACCGTGTCCCTCCAATTTCCCAGCTAAGAGCTTCCTAAATTCACCTAGCTCAGCACTCAAGGGAGCCAACTGGATAGCAGTTTGCTTAATAAAAGTTGCCTTTATACAAAGATTTAAATCCTATTTTCTAAGAACCGCCAGGGGATTTCCAGGGTGTAATCCACCTACTGCTGACCCTCTGTGGCAAAGCAACTTCTTACGTCGCTGGATTTTTTTTTTAATTTGAGCACAAAATAGGCTTTTTCTGGCGACGTGGGAAGAAGGGGGACATGGGAGCGCCTGAGGACTGCCACGGGCAGGAAGAAGGTTAGGGACTTGTTTCCACATCTGCTGCAGAGTCAGTTATCAGTGATGACAGGAGGGAATTGCCGAAGCGGCTGCAGTTCTGCTCGTGGAAACTGTCTATAACCACATAAGCTGAGTGAACAAACAGGTCTCTGAAGGAGCTTGGGAAGCCCTTTCTGCTGCTTCAGAGGCAAGGTTTCCTATGATCCTATCGCCATGCAGAGCACCAACATTGCTCCCAGACAAGCCCAGGAAGCTGCAGCTGTTCTGAAGCGTTTTGGTTCTGATAGGGACATGGCACTATCTCACCCTGCTGCCACAAGCAGCAGTCACTAGGGCAAAAACAAGGCTGGAACAATTAAAGCTAGGAACAAATATCCATCAATGATTCAAAATATTTGAGGAAGATTTGCTTGTCTCTAAGGCTCCAAAAACCATATTGTGAGAGTCTCCTTAACCCGAGAAGAAATTCACACTGGGATTTCAAGTCCCCAAAACATATGCAATGGATTATTAACAAATGTGAGTAGAAGGATGGCTCAGTTTAATGCCATTCTTGTACACACACAGGCTTCCATCTCTTCTTCACGGAAAGATTATCCTCCCCACAGATAGATGCTGGAAGTCATCCAACAATTTAAGAACATTCTTTCATTCACAGGTGTTTTTGAGCTTACAACAGCAGTGCTTATTCTGGAAGATGATGAGGGAGAGAATTGCCTTGGCCCTTCAATCAGCTTTTGCCCATTTCACATCAAATTTCAATCTGATAATACTCAGTATAAACTGGAACAATCTAACACAAACAGAGATGGCTCCGCAGTTATTCCACCAGCCTGATGAAACACTAATGATACAAATTAAATGGAAAAATGCTGAAACACTCAGGGCACGCCACAGACTTCTTAGACAAGTTGGACATGAGCCAGCATTTTGTCCCTTTGGCAGAGTGGGCCAGCAGCATCCTGGGCTGCAGGAGGGATGGGTGGTCCTTCCCTTCTGCTCAGCAATGGTGAGACACATCCAAAGTGCTCAGCCAGTGCAGGGTTCCCTGGGACAGGAGAGACATGGGCACATCAAAACAACCCCACTGAAGGGGCATGATGGTTGTTAAGGGATTGGTGTATGAGGAAAGGCTGAGAGTGATGTGGTTGTTTACCTTAGAGGACAGAAAGCTCAGAGGGAACTTATCAATGTGCATGGATACCTGATGGGACAAGTAAAGGAGAGAGAGCAAAACTCATCTCTGTAGTGCTCATTGTCAGGACAAAGACAGAGGGCTCAAACTGAAAAATAGGAAAATCCATCCAAACAAGGCTATTATTTTTTTCATGCTGGAAGGTTAACTGAATACTAGAACAGATTGCCCAAGAGTTTCTGGAGCCTCTGTCCTTATAGATGCAGAAAATGCAAATGGACAGAGCCCTAATGTGGTCTTGACCCTACTCTGATCAAGGAGGTTATCCTAGAAGACCTCCAGAGCTCCATTCTGTTGCAAGCAGTGAAGAGGTCCCATGGTCATGGTATTTGTGCTTAATTCTGTGCAAAATTCCCACCTCCATCTCTCATCAAACCAGTTCCCTGGGACTGAGGTAGGGATGAGAATGTCTGCATTCCCTTCGCTCAGAAATCCAGGATTCACCAGCAAAGCTTCAGCAGTGACAGACAGGGAGAAACACTCCAGCATATTCAAAACCATGTTCAGCTGCTGACAGCAGTTGAACAAAGGATCACTACGAAGACACGCAGATGATGCGAGAGGGATGCAGCAAGATGGTTCTGGGAAAAACCTAAAAGACCTAAAGTACAACAAAAGGATGGAGAAGTGGAGCTGGAGTCCATAGGACAAAAAAAGTGATCTGACCAAGTGATATCAGTTCTGGAGGGACTGAGGAGGGAAAAGAAACTGTACAGCTACTTAAAGATGTATCAAACACAGAGAACAAGGGCCATGAACTTAAAGATGGGGAAAGGTTATACCACAAAGGAGCTGAGCTAGAAATCAAGAGCATCAAAAATAAAACAGGTGCAGCAGAGAGAGCAATAAGAGTGAGCAGGACAAAAAAAAAAAAAAGGAGCTAGCCCAGAATACTGACAAGTCAAAAGTATCGATCCCATGCTTCCTTGGCCAAATAGAACTGGAAGGAGTTGTGCTCTGGGGAGGATAGAGAAACTTTTGCTGAGCCATCCACTGCTCCCTCTCCACCTGACAAAGACCAGGGGTCAGTCACACAGTGCTGTCACATTGATGGCTGTAGCTGTGAGGTGTAGAGGTTTGGCAATTTACTGCATGCAGCACAAAAGAGGAAAAAGAGTCACACAGCATCCTGGACAGAGATGTCTCTGCTCCAGAAACAGAGCAGACCAGAAGTTGGGCACAACGGCAGGACTGTGATGGTAACAGGCAGTCAAGGTGGAGGAGAGAGGGACAGAGAGGGAAAAGTCTCCAATGCAGGTAAAGATGTCCTTTCAAAAGAGCAGTTTCCTTGCAATTTTTGCACTATGCCCTGCTCCCGTCCTTCCTTTACTATCTAAGATTTGTCACCAGTTCCACGTCCCTTCCATCAGGAGGCAGCCAGCCAGCTCTGCCCTACACCAGCACATAAATGTGCTGATATGCAAAGCCCATGTTTCCCAGCTCGCTGGAAACCTGCTGTATAATGAAAGAGCCTCCCAGCAGGAGGAGGTTTCCTTGGCAGACACCATGGGATCAAATGGAGCAAGAGCAAAGCAATAGGTGCAAGAAGGCTGAGCTTTCCTTCCTGCTCTGCACTCAGCTGAACACTGCTATGTAATGAAGTCATTCTGGCCTGCAAGACACACAGCCAGATGGGCTGCCCCTCAGGGACTACCCTCTGCACCATCCATTCCTTGGGGTTTGAACTCATTAAGGTCAGTGCTTAACAAACGCAATCAAGGAAGCAAGCTTGAGAGATGTTCTGATGGCAGTAAAAGTGCGTTCTGCATCATCAGCACTTCTGAAAAATTAGTTTAAATGTCCACAGCGGAAAACAGCATTTAGTGCTGACCAGTACAGGAGAGAGAGAGGGAGGGAAAAGAGACTACACAGGTTTTTGTTTTTAAATAAGACACAAAGCAAGTTTGGCACAATGAGTAAATCACAAGCAACTGTCTCCCTACAGTGTCCCGCTGCATGAAACGCCTTCCCAATATAAATCAGTGCCATATCTAGCCAAACAAGAAAGCTGAGCCAGTTCTTGCTGCATAGTTTACATTGCTCTGAGATCTTGGCAGAAGCAGCATCTCTGTTCTCTTTGGACCACTGCAGTGCCTCACCTTATGCAGCACCGCACAGCTGCAAGGTGGGTTTGTTGCTCATAACCTTCCACAACCACCCATCAGGTTCTACAGCCCAGTACCATTTTACCAGCATTTCTATTTTATGTCTTTTTTCCCCACACTGCCGTGGGGACTTGATAGCATCCCCTATGTCAACCCTTAAAAGCCTTATTCCCTCTATTGAACCTCATTTTCACTCCTTTCAAAATATTTTGTTACCAGGCTGACATTCAAATCTTTATTCCAAATTGAGTTCTCTTTTTTTTTTTTTCCTTCCTTTTAACAAAAGGAAGTATCGTATCAGCTGATTTTTACATTTGTGAAAGAGCTCTTAGAGCTTTTCTTAAAACCAGTCAAAAAGACAAATAAATAATCATAGAATAGTTTGGGTTGGAAGGGACCTTAGAGATCATTTAATTCCAACTCCTTGCCACAGACACCAAAAAGCATCATTCAGCAAAAAAATGCCTGAAGGCTTGAAACTCGGCAGTATGACTCCAAACTATTAGTTTGATTTCGCTGAGATAAAGGGCAACTGAAGCAAAAAGAGCATCATTCTTCCTCAGACAGTTCTCCAGAGCATCCTTCCACAGTAACTGATCCAGTTCCCTCTTTGCTGGAGGAGAAATCACACCCTGGTGGTGCTGACCCGGCCACACAACCTCCCTGCCAACCCTTATAAGTTCACGGTCTGCTGTCCCTGGGCTGCTGCTTGGCCAATTTGCATGAGGAAGATTGTAAATGTCACACCGAAACATGCACAGTGGTATTCATCCAAAGCAAACAAAGCTTAGGACCAGTAAGCGGAGAAAACTGTGTCCACAAAGCAGTTGTAAATCAGCCCTGTTCCAGACCCTTTGCAAGTTTTATGGTCTCACAAGTATTTGGCAGATTCAAAGGCTTCCTTTGAACAAAAATAAGAGTGTCTGCTTACTTTGCCAACCGTGAATTTGCAGTTTTAATGGTGCAAAGTACACTGTTACCCTGATAACACAGGGCAAAGGACAACTCTCTCTTGAGGTTCATCTTCCCACCCACAGCAGTAAAAGGCCTGAAAGCACACATGCTCCACTGAACACTGGCAGTTTAGCCGTGGGACCCAATGCAGTTTCACCCCACGAGAGAGTAGGCCAGTAACCACGATGCTGAGATTAGAAATTAGTCACTGGTCCCCCTGGGTGCTTGCTGTAGGGAAGAGATGTCCTCAGTGATTCACCCAACTGAGGTCTCCATTCTGTGTGTTTGTCTTTCACATTCTGCAGGGTGAAAAGAGGTGGTCTGAAGGCTAATATAGCTGCCTCAGGGCCACCAAAGTTTGGAGGGCTGTGTCAGGGGTAAGAGACATCAGCTTCTGAAGCAACGTTTTCAAGGGATTTGGAAGCCCCCCCACCCCTTCCATTTAAAGACTCCCCCATTAAAAACTACTGCATTTTACCTCCCTTCAGAGAACTGACCAGAACTTGTCTATGTACAGGTCCATTGTTGACAAGGTAAAGCAGGGTTGAGCCCAGCAGGTTCTCCACAACTGCATCACTCCATAAGAACAGCAGAAAGCGCAAGCAAATTCTTTCTTTTATTTGGCACAAGCCACCTACCCCACACTGCACTAGCAAAGCGCAGGACATTCATACCTGTGTATTCCTTACTCTCATGCTTCCCCTTTTCAAAGGCTGAAGCTCCCTCACCATGGCTTAGATAATGGGGAGCAAGATGTGAAGTTGTCTATCAAAGCCTCGCAACCAGCCTCTAGTGCTACACAGACTCAGCTGTAAGGAAAGATGGTGCTCAGCAAGACCCTGGCAAGAGTCAAACCTGCTTTATGATAAATCATTTCTTCACCTGCTTCCTGAAAGTCATTATTCCAGCTCGGTGGTGTTCTGGGGGTTTGCTGTGGATGTTTCTCCCCCCTCCCAGTGCACGTTCACCCAGCGCTGGCAGAACGCATCCTACAATTCCTGTGTTGCAGTCACACAACAGAGGCAAAGCTAATGAGGTGGCTGCACCATGGCCCTCAGCCTCAAGAACAGCCTGTGGCAGTGAAAGGATGAAGCTATCCCATCTCTCATACCAGAGGAAAGGACTTTAATTCAACGCAGCTGACAAAGCTCAGGACATCAATCAGCTTCTCCTCCCCCCCAGTGAATATCCTCATCAGTTCCTTTCCCCAAAAAAATCTCTAACTCTTACAAGCTTTCCTTACACCGTTGTCCTAAAACTCAGTGTGCACCTTAGCTAAAAGCCCCTGAATGCATGTCAAGGCACAGGACTACATTTAAGCAAGCAGTAAAATGGGAGTATGATCAAGGAGCTCCACTTTATGTAACCATGCCATGCTGGGGAAGTGATTACTCAAAGCCAGTCCCAAAGTGGACAAATTGCAGCCACATTATCACAGTCTTATTCAGGTAATGCTGAACTGTGACCTGCTTTTATATCCATTCATTCCACAGTATTCTGATTTCCAAGCTAAAGAAACAACCCTCACCATTGGAAAATGAATTTCAGGGTAAGTAAAGTAGGCAGAAGTAAAGGGGCAAATATATCTAATGTGGGAAGAGAGCTGCCTTGTGCCCTTCCTCTCTCTCACTCTTACACCTTGGACAAGCAGTAGTTTTGAAGATGTTGCAGTGAGGACGGTATTTAAGTGACACAATATTGATTTTAGCAGCTTGGCACCTCTCATGGAAGTGCTGGTAAACACAGCCTGTATTTGCTAGGAGAGAAGTCCCGGAGATGACTGCTGTAAAACATAACTCTAAGGATGGTAAAAAAGGAATAATAATACACAATTGCTTAGGGTTGTGTCAAATGTGGGAAGCAGGTGGCATAAGCGGAAAAGCTGGAGAAAGGTCAAGCCTTGGAGGAATTGAGTGAGAAACTCTTCTTGCAGGGAGAGCTGATCTGAAGCGGTCTCTTGCCAGAAGCAGCCAGGAAGAAAATCAAGTAAATAGCTTTAAAGGAACTGGAAGATAGAATTCATCTCATCTCACTTTAAGCATTTAAAAATTAAGTATGTAACCTGGGCTTATCATCCAGTCTTCCTGAGTAAAAAGAGAAAGGCACAATAGAGGGCAATAAATGTTGGCTATCCGTGAAAGCACTTTAATCCAGGAGCCAGTTCAAACGTGCTCAGAGATGAGGTTGGGTGAGGAAAATCCCAACCGGAATCATCACAGAACTCCCGAGAATGTGGCAAGCATTTGTCAATGTGAATTTAATGAGGCGTTTGCTTGGAACAACACCCCACCATCAAGTTGCAAGAGAGACTGTTTGGATGTGGCCCCTTGCCAGCTTCAGTAAACCAGCAAAACTCTCACAAAAAAGAAATCACAAAACAAGGTGTTTTATGTGGTTTCTTTTCTTAAAAAAACAAGGGAAGATGAATGCTAAAGCAATAAATGAAGAAAATACATCAACTTTGATTCCTATTTGCCTAGATCTATAATTACCTCAAAAAAAAAAAAAAAAGATTGGGTTGTGAGATAAATATCATTTATTCTTGATAAAAGAACAATGGTGCATTTTTGACAAGTATTCTTATACCACCTTGGTTGTTCTAGTAACAGACATAAAAAATGAAATATAATAGAATTTCTAAGAAGATTCCAATGGTGAACAAAAGAAAACAGTGTATTTCTCTTTCTTAAGGGGACCCCAGATTTCTCAGGGATAACAAGAAATTTTTAATCAGTCTCTTTGCAAATTTGCGTGGGGTAATTTTTGAAAGTACAGTTTTATTCCTGGCTTAGGTATAGATGCTACTTGAGAATCAGCAAAGAAAAATCAGAGGCATATAACTGGATGGAGGCCAGCTAGCTCTACGGTGGGGTATCAGTGGGAACTGATGGTGTAGAGAATCACAGAAAAAAAGATAGGATAAGATTCATTGGGAGCATCAAATATTCAGCAGTTTCAGAAGGAAAAAAGCATTGCCAACGCGATTCAGGTTCCAGAGTCTGCAAGAAAAAATGTTTACTTTGTCCTTTGCCCCTTCTGTGGTACAGCCCAGCAAAAAAAGCATGTTCAGGCTTTCCTTTATGCTGTAAATTCTTCACTTATGGAAACTAGACTTACTCAACCTTCCTAGGTCTAATTCTGATCCTAGCATTAACATGAAAGTGTCATTAGCTTTCCATGTAAGCCTGGACAAGGACCCTGCTCTGTTCTGACAGCAACTTGGTCTTGCATAACCCAAACTCCCTGTTAGTTCTCTGTGGAATTAGATTTGTACGAAGTCATTTTACAGATGCCCCAAATGCTGGCAGTGAAAAACTCACAATCTTGAGGAGCTTAATCCAGCCATTCCTCCTTGTTTTGACTTTATACACTAGAGCACCTGATGTATAGAATGCATCAAATCTGCCATATCTTCTCCAAGATCAGCTTCCACTGCTCTTTATCTTTTGTATTAGTTTCTCCTTGCTTTCCAAACATTTCCACGTCCGTAACAGAGCGCTTCCACACTGACACCCCAGTACAATCCCATTGCAAAGGAGCCCAGAGGAAACCTCTTTTTGCATTTGGCTACAGCCAACAGAAAAAAAAAAACAATAGAAAGTGGAAGAACTTACACAGCAGATAAACCATAAGGAGAACATGCTCATTCTTCTCAATGCACAGATCCCATACATCACCACAACTCAGTGCAGTTCCCCCAGTGGAGATAAATTTCAACTTCTAACGCCCTTTCCATCTGACCCCTCCAAGATAAAAGATGAGTTGCTGTCCTGAGATATTACATTTGGATTGTAACATATTAAACACCTCAGTGTTTTAGAACAGTTTGGTTTGGAGACCTAGTACTAATTCCATCTCTGTGGTTTGAGCTGTGCATTCTATCATCATCATGAGAAAACTCCTCTAGTCCAATTTCTATCTCACGTCTCTTCTAGCTTGTCTGGTCTTCATCAGCCAGCAAAGCTGTGATCAATCTTGTAAATTTAATTTACAGATCATCTTGCTGGCTTTGAATCAGACAAGGTTAGCTGTCTGCTTGTTGCCCGCAGTCTGCTAATCTTGTATAATTCTTCCATGACCACCTGGCTGGAACAGTTGTTGGGAGCTTTGAGTGGGGAGAGCACAGCGTCTCTTCTACGAAGTGCCTGGGACTTTAGTTGGACACATGCAGATGTCATCCTGGCTGCTGTTCAAACACTCATAACTTCTGCATAAGGACAAACCCTCACATTTTTAATAAGCTGGCTGCATTGCAAGCATCATCTCAGCAGCATAAAGCTGGAGCTACCATTTCCAAACTCCTCCTAGACTTCCCCACTGGTTATAAATTTCTCCTAACTGTAACACTACAAAAGTGCATTACCTCTTTGTGCACTGTGACCATTGCTATCAATGGAGGCCAACATTTTTCACTAACACACTAGCAGATCCACAGAGGAGAGATCCATAGAGCAGGAGAATTCCTGCTATTTGCAAGAAAACAATGCATTTTTTCTCTAAGGAGAGCCTTCAGCCCTAAGCCAAGAATTTCAAACTGACCATATTATTTGCACGAATATTATTCATGCAAACTTTATCTGTATATTCCCTTTCTAAGGAAACATGCAACACCAGCAGGGGATAAAAAACATTTGCTGCATGCACATCTAAGGTGGCTATCTTTCTTCTCCTTTCCTAATATTTCCTTTAGGCTTCGATAATTTTTATTGTTTTTTTTCTCTTTGCTGTTTCCCACGCTTGAGCAGTTCTTGGATTTGGCAGGCATAGAGCAGCAGTTATATGACATGCATTTTTTAATGTATCAAAACACATTCCTTTGATTCATTTTTTTAAAAAGCAAACTGTTCACTCAAGGTTAATAACTTCTCCACTCCACCTGGGCATAGGAGATTTCCAGATGTTGCTGAGAATTTTTAAACAACACTCGTACCTTCAGAAATGAGCAGGGCAAAATCTGCTTTCAGACCAAGGCGAATGACTGACCCCTCTGAGACCTGGCCCAGAGGCTTGTTGATTGCTGCCATTTTGACATATTTAATAGAAGTTCTGTGATGTGTGAGCTCAACAGCAGCCATCCCAACAATTCACATTAGTAACCGAGCATCACACATAACAGGAAATGTGCTGAAACCAAACACTGGCCTTGGACAACAGACATGTAACGTTCACCTTAGCAATTCTTTATATTTGTACATTCAAGAGTACAAGATGAAACTGTGTCCAGGAAAAAAACCTATGCGTGGGCTTTTGATAGGGATAACATATGTGCTCTTTGCTGGGTGTAACAATCAGAAAGGTCGGCGTGGTGGAAGGGTGATACAGGAGCGTAGTAGCAAAGGGACTAGTGTGAATGGAATGGTGTTGCAAAGGAAAACTGCTCACCCATCTCCAAAGATCTGAGCTCAACAAGGAAAACTCCACGAGGGAGGGATCTTCAACCAGAGATCCTTCTCTAGTGGCTGTCAGCCCTTAATTGAGGTCTACGAGAGGTGCAGCCAGGCTCCACCCCTTCCAATTGCACAGCTGAACTGCCTTCACTGTGCTCTCAAGGCTGACCAGGTCCTTTCCCCAGGTGCTCAATCAGTGGTTCAGGCTGTGACTCAACAGTTACCATAGACTGGGTGACCATCTGAGATAGCCCCTATGAAGATGACATAAGGGAGGGAGGGAATTAACACTTTGATCAACTCTGACCATCCAGGACTCCACCAGGACGTGGATCAGAGCAGTGAACACTGCTGCTTTGCCAGATGAGAGGAATCAGGTGATTTGCAAGCAGTTCATGCATTCACTTTAATCATTCATATAAACTGAGTCATGTCATCACTAGACTTTAATCAGGCCCTCTAGAACACATTTAGTGTACAGAAGACTCAAACATTCATAATAATGACATTTTACTCAGAGGCAGCATTAACTTCTCTTTCCATTTCTTCAGTATTCCAAATGTTAGAGCCATCTCTGGCTCAAGCACCTTCCTTATCCATCAGACCCCACTACTCACAAGACCAAAAATCTTCCCGAGCTTCAAAACAAATACCATAAAACAAGCAAAGGTTGGCATCAAAATGGAAGGAAGGATGAAGTTCTCCTTAAGACCATGCAGCTGAAAGCTAGAATGCTTGCATGAAAAAAAAAAAAAAAAGAAAGAAAGCAACAACCTGTTTGCAAAGTAAATATGGTTTGGCCAGTTTCACAAAGGCAATTGCCTGACTGAAGAGCCAGCTGAAGTACTGCTGAAATACAAGAAATGCAAGAAAAGGCCCAACAAATGGTAGTTTCTCCCATTTCTCATCCCCATCTAATACACAAAATTAACATATAGCTTCCTCTCACTCTACCTCAGTCGAACAAAACAAAGCATTTCAAAATCTGCTATGTAAAATAGACCATCTTTTGTTCTGCATGTGTCCATAGCAAAAGCATTTCTCAGCTTGTTTTAAGATTTGATTCTTTTTTTTCCTTCAACTTTATGGTTAAAAAAAATAATAATAATAACAAGCAAGGGAAAATATGTTGATTTACCATTTCCAGCATAGATTTCCCTGTTATCTGTGCATCTACTTTTCACAGGCATTGTACGTTTTTAAGAAGGATTTGAATGTGGAAAGGAGGAGACTTACCAGGTGGTGCTGGAGGAAGCATCCCATGGGCAGAAAAGTTGCAGAGCTGCAGAGACAGCAGACAAGTCGAACTCTGCACCTTGCTAGAGTGGAGAGGAGCACTTGAGGAACTCTGGTCAATGGCATCAGGGAGAGGAGAAGGATGGAGGGCCTAGAAAGGAAGAGCAGGACATTGCTGTTTAAATAACCAGACTGTAGATACAAAGGCACAAGCCAGAGTCTCAGCTGAGCAGGTTAAATTGGTACCTTTATGTATTTTTAGCCCAGGTTCCCACTGAAACCAGTGGCTGAGCACAAGCAGATTAGTAACCCCTCTTGATTTCTTTACCAGGAAAGAAAACAAGAGTGTCACTATCTGGGAACAACTTAAATCTTTCAGAGAATTACTAAAATCATACTATTTTTCCCCAGCTCCACCTCAGCTCACCAGCAGATGTTGTCACCTGCATGACAACATGAGCAACAGCTGAAACGTGGCAGCAAATTGGCAAGGAGGGCCACAACACCCTGCCCAGAAACCTGAAAACAGTGTTCATCGCTGCATGTTATCCAGCCACACTGAATTGCAATGCGTGCTTACGTGGGTAATGTAGAGGGAGGGGGAAGAACACAAACTACTTGTCTGAAAGACACTTCACATGGAAGCACCATCGTGAAATTAATTCCTATTAATTTTTAAAGTGGAATTTTAAATAGACTCTAATTTTTTAAAAAGTCTGGCACAAGTCTGCCTCTTGCCAGTCCAGCATTTAGAAACTTTCACCTACGGAAAAAATTCTATTTTCAGTAGCAGAGCTGACAGCATTGAAGCTGAATAAGGAGAAATTTAAATTAGTCAGAAAACCATCAAGTTTAGATGAGAACAATGTCCTCCCAAGGAGCAGCATTTAAACTGTCTCTGAGATTTCTGGAGGAAGGACATCGCTCAGCACTGCTCTTTATACGAAAGTCAATAGCCTGAAGAAAGATGGATTGTTTTTCATAGCATCCGTAAGAGCTTTAATCAGAAAGTATCATATTGTCAGGGCATTTGAGGTTAAGCTCCCAATTTTGGTTTCTTCTCTATCCTATTTCGAGCAGCTGGGAAATCTGGATGAGGAACAGAGGTGGCAGTATGAAAGCACAAAAGGTGCAGAGCAAAAGGGAGAGAAGCACATTGCCCCATGCATGGGAACCACTCAGCCTTACAAAGAAACAGCTGCAGTCAGAAATCTGCACACAGCCATGAGTTCTGCAGGGAACACAGCCTGCCTTAGGGCAAAACTCCAAGAAACAAACCACAGGCAAGAACGCTGGTTCCACCTCTTCATGTCACTCATCCCAACCTTTGGTTGTCCTCAAAGGAAGCACCAGAGGCTTCATTTTGGCAACGCCACAAGCAAACAACACAAATAGCACAGCAGTTCCAGGCAATTGTCCTGTGAGAGAGCTGGGCCAGCCTAAGGGCAAAATGGCTCATGGAGCCAGAGGGATGCTGGGCACAGCACGCGGCGTGGAGGATCAGCAGTAGCAACAGGGCTACATATGAGAGCTCACATCTTTCATTTTGTTTATATTTTTACACCTACAGTTACTGAACATAACTGTTTGTCCTGTTACAGGAAGACAGACAGCCCAGCTGATATTCTTCTGGAGAATCTCTATTGCCAAGAGCTATGTACAAACTTATTGAGACGCTGGTGAAAAGAATCACCCCAATCTCTTTGTAGCCCAAGTAAGCAATGATGATCCATAGAGCCAAAGAATGGCTCAGGTTAGAAGGGACCTTAAAGATTATCTAGTTCCAGCACCCCGCCTTGGATGACCCCACACAATATCCAAGCCACAAAAACCTCTGTCATATGAACCAACCCAACTGGTATTTCTAATAGCAGATCAAAGTATTTATTTTGTCAGAAACAATTTCCTCAATTTTTACTCTCCAAAGAAGTGCTTAAAGTGCCTGTAAATGTTTTTGTAATAGGGAGATGAAGTTGTCACTGGGATGAGGGACAAAAAAAAATTAGTGTAGAGTGAAACCCCCTTGGAGCAGTAATAAATCTTCAAGTGATTAATTAAAGATACTCCAAAAAAAATTCCATTTCTACTGCTTCTGCCTTTGTGAACAGTCACAAATGGAAGTCCACTGAAGTGCAACGAAGGAGATATATTCCCTATTGTACAGCGAGGGATGCTGAGGCACAGAGATGCTCATCATCACATCTAGTGCATGTGTTCTGCCCTCTTCTTTGTTCATAGAGAAAGGAGCCAGGAAAGCCCTTACCCCCCCGGGTAAGCACAGAAGCAGTGAGATCATGCTCTGAGCCCAGCCTGGGGTCCTGTGGGAGAACCCTGACATCTGGGTTGCTGGCAGCAGCTGGGGACAAAGCTCTAGATGTAGTAGCACAAAAAAATTAAAAATAAAATCAGCACAGGTGTGCTCATTGCCCCAGAACACCCTGGGGATATGGCATTTCTGGAGAAACAAGTCCTCTGCTTCCAATTTGCATGTTGACTTCGGGCTGCCAGATAGCTTGGGAACAGTTTGCAGATACAATTACCTGGGACTTGGCCCCTCTGAAAGTCTCCATAGGTGACATCAAAAAGTCTTCATTCAAACATATTGCATATTTTTAAGTATAAAGGAATGGTAATTTTTTTTTTTTTTTTAACATGCCATCAAAATCCCTAGGTGGAATAGGCTTTTCTTTTAAAAGGAACAAAATCCTCTGCATAGAGATTAGTTTTATTCAATGAGAGCAGAAGCAGGCCTCAGTGCAACACTGCCAATTGAGTAACTGAGGATCAGAGTAATTCACCTGTAATTCTGTAAAAAGCAATCCTTTAACCAATGTGAACAGTACTAAGGCCATCCAAAACCAACTTAAATTAGGAACAATTTCTTCTCTGGAGAAGTGGCGATGCAGTGGCACTGCTGCCCAAGGATGTGGGGGGGGTCACCATCCCTGAAGGTGTTCCAGAACCATGGAAATGTGGCACTGATGGATGTGCTCAGTGGGCATGGTGAGGGCAGGCTGGGGTTGGACTCAAGGATCTCAGAGTTCTTTTCCCACCCTAATGATTCTGTGACTCTACGAAATATCCTCCAAATCCTCATGCCCAGCACGTCCTATTGGCTAAACACAGATTCAGTAACTAGAGTCGTGCAACAGGAACTGCCAGTTAAGAAACTAAACCAGATAAGTAGATGCTAACATCTGTACCTCATCAATTGGTTTTGGATTGCTCTAAAAAGTCCACCTGTGACTGCTGGCAGTAAATTGCTATGGCCCATGAAAATAGTCCAAGGAAGACATGAAACAATAGCAGAGTTCAAAAAAATAAAAGTCACTGAATAGAAAGTTGCACATCTCAATCAATCTCATAAAACTCATTTTCCCCTATTCTAGGAGGAATTTTCTATGGCCATGCCTTGTTCTAGCAACTATTCAGCATCACGTGCATGCTTATTCTTTAAAAACTGAAGAAATCGTTCAGCTGAAAATGATTTCCCCTGTGGAGGGAAGAAGAGAACAAACACGTGCCAGATGCTTCTGGAAGGCAGACAGTCACTGCAAGGCTGAGAACAGCACAGGGACTGAGATGGGGCACAATTACCAGCACTACCTTAGATTAATTTTCATTCTGTTTTCCTATCAGGCTCATTGCTGCAAAAAGAGAGAGATCCAATGAAAGCACTTTGCATGAGGAGAGGGTAGAAGAACAAGGTTAAAAACACACAAGTTTCAATTTTTGCTCTGTTTCAGAACTTGTGCATACCTGTTTGCATGAGACTTTCTGGCTGTTGACCTGAAAACACCAGTGCTGCTTTTTTTTGTTTGTTTGTTTTTTTAAATCTGCTCAGTGAGAGTTCAGCAACCTTTCCATCTCAACACATTGGCTTTGGGTAAACTAGTTGCACAAAACTGCTTTTTGTGTTTTGGCAATCGTATACCAGTTCTAATGAAGAACAGCGGATCTTTCTGGAATTTGCACTTTGGATTATTATTATTATTATTTAATAATTGTTACTTTGGATCACTGATACCTCATTCCAATTTATGCAACTTCCACTTTTCTGTTTTCACGTGGACATGTTGTGATATCAAGCCACAAACAGCTCTTCTTTTGGAGATGAACATTTGGGGCAAAACATGAGGTTGGGTTAAAATGTTGGTTTCCTGTATACCAAAATTACAATGAAACAGATTCACATTTGGAAATACCAAAGATTAAAAGGAAAAAAAACAAGAAGGGCAGAGACCTCAAACATCTAATTTTCTACCAAGTAAACAATCAGAAAACGTTTTGTAAGAATTTGGAGAGAAAAAGGATAAGTCACCAACACAGTCTATAGCAAAAAGGACCTACTGGAATCATCCCCCCCCACCCGGTGCGTGGTGGTAGAGGTGGAATGCATGGGAGCTAGTGATGGCTGTGGATTTATGGATCGATTTATGGGCCTTTCTGTGCCTCAGTCACCGAAGTCGAGAAACGACAAGAAAACACACCGTCTGTTCCCTGATACCACTTCAGTATCACAGTGACTGCGTTTAGATTCCCTGGATATACGCCAGTTCCTTGGAGCCACACTCACCTGCACCCGGCAGCAAAATGTTTACCGATAATAATTACAGCTGAGATTAGCAGAGGTGTCTCGGGGGTTCGGATGCCCATGGGAACATGCAGCACTGCAGCTCTCCACCTATGGGTTTTACTCCAACTCTGATTGATTTCCCCCCCCCCCCCCTCCAGCAGCATTTCAAGCTCACACGTGCAGAACAGCAAGAACACTTACAGGGACAGCATCCTCACGTCGGCTACAGGCAGAGAATCCCGTTGTGACAGTAAATGTGCCCGTTCCAAAAAGCATTATTTCCATTCTGGTAGACAACTTTAAGCGGGGGCACTTTTCCAGCTTACCAAATGAACGGATAAATCGAGTGCTGGATCAACAGAAGAGCGTGGAGAGAGGGAAGGAGAGGGCTGGAAGGAGCCGGATCGTTCCCCCCAGCTGCCAAGGAGAACAAAACCCTCCGCTGGTGTGCAGGAACGATTTGCTTCCACTTCCCCGGCTCTCAGAGGGCAGGAGAGGGATGAGATTCTCTCTCTTTGTTCTTTATTGCTTGGGATATTTGCATAAAAAGAGGCTCTTTGTTATTTAAACACTCATCTGCTCCCAGGGCTTATCCTCATTTTCAAGTTATGATCCTCTATTAGCAATGTGTCAATCACACTGCTACGGGGATGGCCTGAAGGTTAGACTGCAAAAGCTGAGCTTCAGGGTTTCCCGTGCATGAGGACGCACAACCTTGAAGCTTCTCATTTTCCAGCAGGTGGGTCTGAAGGTTGGCACTGGTGTTGGTGCAAGACACTGAATTGGGAGCGTGCCATTGCTTCATTGTTCAGCCCAGAAAGAGCCGAGGAGCACTGCAGGCTGAATCTGAAATTGCCTCCTCCAGCACAAGCAAGAGACGAGCATCATTCTTCTCCCATGCGAACAGAAAGAGGAGCAACTCCTGCAATCAGTGCCATGAAGTCAGTGCAAGGCACGGGTAGACCAAGTGGTGCCAGAAAGCTGAACCAGCTTTTAAAACCTGGTGAACATTTATTCCGTATCTCACGAAGGAACACTGAGCAAATTTAGCTTTCCATACATACCAGAAGCAAACCGAGTGCTGCTACGAGGAGATGAAATGGCTTTGTCACCATATCCAGGATTCCTCTTTTCAAGTACGGAAAGAATAGGGAGCTAAATTAAATGCTTTAGTAATCACAAAGTAATTAAATGTCATTTGCTCATCGCAACATGGAGTGCAATAACAGACTCAATACAAAAGTCTGAATTACAATTGCACCTGTTCTGATCCTTAAGGTATTTTCTGTTAAGCTTTTGTGAAAATGTGGCAATTTCCTGCATAACCCCCCATGTTTAAAAAAAAAAAAAAAAGTTATCAGTATTTCAATATCCTTTACCAAACTCACTCTACGATTCATGGTTTTAAGTTACTATTATAGTATTTTCTGATGCATCTTAGTTCTGAAAACAAGAAACCTTTCCAGAAGCTTTTGTATCACTCAAAATTTTGCAGCAATTTGCATCAGAATCAGATTCTGCAGATTTAGAGTTTGAAGTTCTTCATGAAATTATTGCCATTTTTAAAAATGTTATTAGTGCTACGTGGTGATAGATAGACAATTAGACCAGATGATCTTAGAGGTCTTTTCCAACCCTGGTGATTCTATGATTCTACTTTGGCATTTTAGGACATTTGAAAATCCACATCTGTACACAAATATAGATCCAAACTAGATAGAGGTCCTTTACAAACTCTCAGCCTGGTCTGTGCCCCCAGTCAACCTGAAGCAGAGGTTGTCCTTGGCGTGAGTTTGAACAAGATGGAGAGAAATGGTTTAGAGGCACCAGACCTGAAGAAAACCTGCCTGTTTTTGTACTTTGTACATCTCTTGAAGTCTGAAGGAGTTTTGCCAATCTTTCACTTAAGTCTTGGTACATTTGCCATTTGTGAGGACTTAACCCCATTTTTAAGAGGGGTACCAGAAACATACAATCAGAAGGAACTAATAAGACAAAAAAGCACTTGATGGATTTGACAGAATCTAAACATGTCATAACACGATGGAAAACACAGCAATGACAGCAGAACAGCAACGTCCGAGGCAGCAGTGAGGATCTGCTCAAATGCAGCAGCCATAGGGACAGGAATAAAGGAAAGAAGCTGCTTACCTTTGGAAGGCCTCAGGTACACAGTGAGCTCCAACAAGATCCCTTCACCTCCACTGCCAACACTTAAATAAGGTCTGGGAAGGGATGGATCCTGGCTCCATCCCTTCCAGTCACTCAGGAGCACTGCATACACCTGAGCTCCCCTGTGTTGGCCCTGCCTTCCCACCAGTTGCTCAATCACTGGTTTAAGCTGGGAATTAGCATTTCCACTACAGCTGTGATTTTTGATTCACTATCAGCTGATCTTAACATTGTTCACTGCCTCTGAAATACCAAGCAAACCACAAAATTAGAACCCTGCCTGTGCCTTACTTTTAGTACTCTGAAGAAATCAAAGGGTTCCTACAAAGGCTTAATTCCTTACTGATAAATTCTTTTTGAAGAAAAAAAAAGCTGCATTTGTTATGAAAAAAATTGTATAGCCATCGTGATTTAGCTAAATATATACTGACCCATAAAAGGTACAACGTTGGCATTATTTCTCCAGAAGTTGAACGTTTTTGTCTCAGGAAAAAAATAAATCTAAGAACATCTTGATCCAAAGGGTAGTTCTAAAGGATTCTGGAATTTAAGAGTCGCATAACAGCAGTAAATTTCCAATGGCTGGAAAGTGCCTGAAAGGGAAGCATGAAATATGGCTGTGTTTCCCATCATTTGACCCCAGACAGACACAGTCCTTTCTTCTGACAGCACAGCTCACACACTGCTATCAGCCCTGCCTGTTTCTGTGTTCTCTCTGGCCCAGTAATGGAGAACATGTTCCTACTGTCATACAACATTGCTCCACCCTCCTGCATCTTACTTCACGTAGGAGCTCCATCCTGAGTTCCACAGCTATCCAGGGCTGCTCTTTCCGCCTCTCCTGAGTCTCTGCTGTAGGAGCTGATGGGACCTATAGATCTGCTGTAGAAAAGGCTTCAAAACCAGCAGGATCAAGGTGATTTATTTAGGGAGGGGAAGGAATTGTCCACCTGGCAAGTCTCCTGCTTGCAAACCAAGGCGTGATTGTGATGCACCTGTAGCTGAAAAGCAAAAGCACAGACCCCTTTCCTTCATCATGGGAGATGAAATCTGAATGAAGCCAAAATACAATCAAGCCCACAGCATCACACTGCTACAGAACAGTGTTTACCTCCAGGAAAAGAATTAATACTGGGACAACTTGGGAAGACTATTTTAGATATGCAGCGTTGAAATATTAATATTGTTGGTAGAGACAGTATATGAACCTACTAAAGTCTGGCCAAATATATTGAAGTCAAACACTGAATAAGTAACTAGAAAATCCGGATCTTTAACTGTTAGTTTGGATGCCTGTAGCCAGTCACAATTTGTTCTGTCCTGCTTGTAACTAGAGCAGCTGTTACAAAAACAACCTGTTAGGCACTTCTTTTAGGGTTGAGAAAAATATGTTTTAGAACCCCCACACAGTCTTGTTTCCAACTATAAAGTAATAACTGCTGTGCTGAGAACTGGGGGATAAAACTACTTTAGTCAGTGGAAGAGGTTTGACTTTGGGACCTGCAGAATAAATATAGCATAACTGCTCCAAATTAGTGTCTCACAAAGGTAATAACAAAAGAGTTTAAATAGAGACCCTCAATCCAAACTAGCGTAATATAGTACTTCTACACAGCTACCACCACTGGAACTGTTTTCCATTTACATCATCTTGCTTGCGCTTGAAATCTTGCATGAAGGAATCTCTGCAGAATACCCAAAAAATAAGTTGTATTTGTCACTCAATTCCCACTCTAAATTCCTCTTGAGAAGCAGAAATATCTGCTGTAGAACCAGCAGATTGTACACAAAGTAGCACGTCAAGTTTCATTCTGCAATCAATGAAATATACTCTGATCAATGCAGTGGAGCCTTTGCCACTGCATAGTTAAATACTTCTCAGCATTTCAACAGACGTAAACTTAAAATTCCTTGGGCACGTCTTTAAATTTATAATCAACACATGAAGGACAGAAGGACTAACACGATGGGTGACACAGTCCATCAGGTTGTCAGTGATTCAAGCCATGATTCAAGTCATTAAAGACTGCATAAATCAGACAAGAAGATAATAACATTGTTTTCTTTCATGCCCTGGACTGCAGGCAAACAAAAGGGATTCAGTTCCTTCTTCTAGCCAACGGTGTCCAAATCCACATTTCTCAAGAATGCAACCAAACCAGCCAACTGCTAGTTCCTCAAGGCTCCTGCTCACCAAATCTGGTGCCCAAGCTGCCCGGAACATATGGGTGTCCTACACAGGGCAGACATGCTCCTTCCCTTGTTGAATGTTTAAATACTGCTCATGAGTGACAGATTGAACATAGGTAAAACATAGGTAAAAGACATTTTTAAATAATTTCCCATAGCCCTGAATGTTGATTCTCAAATAAATACGTAATGATCAAAACCACATTTTCAGTACCTTTTTCCCTTACAATGTCAGTGAGTTAAAAGGGGCTGTGTTGAAACTGGAATTCTGTAAATCTGCATCGGTCCATAAGAGTACAGCTATTTAGCCACAAGGATATGCCAGTAGTGATCTATAGAGCATGTAATGCAAAAGCAGGTTTCGGATGTGTGAAGTTCACTGTAGAGATGCTTCATGTGGCACAGAAATGCCATGCAGCTCCCAGACACCAGGGATTCAGGAGGGCAGAATTATAAACGGGGTAGAAAATGAATTAGAGAAAAAGATGAAGGACAATACATTAAATGGAATCATTTGGATGCAAGTGGTAGCTCCAAGCCTTCATTTCTGATTACTAGGAGCTGAAAGGACAGAAGAAAGCTCACTGTGTATACAGTTTCATATATTTTTAAAATTGTTTGCTAACTTGTTCTATTACATCAGCAGCAAACATGAAAGGCTCGAAAGCACCCAGAATTCAAATTCACTTCATCTGGAACGTGGAATTCATAGACCACGATCCTACAGCGCTGCTGGGGTCTGTTCTGCCACTCGCCCTTTCCCAGGGTGGGAGCACTCCAAGCAGTGGGGGCAGTTCTAAGGCTCAATAAGCAACGTGGAGCAGTCGGATGTAATTTGAAGATACAAAGAGGATCTGCGGCTGCAGCTGTTTGAATGCAGGCCACCTACATCCCTCATTTTTTCCTGTGACAGAAAGGTAAATGGAGATCCTCCCTCCCTCACACCAGGAAATATAAAGCAGGAGATTACAGTTATTACAACCACCTCTTGTTTGAAACAAAGTTCAAAGGCTTGTCTTCTTTAATCAATCTTCCAGCAGGCTAGCAGGGCTGTAAATCTCACTTTCATAGAACCAAAGCACCAGGGCTAAGTCAGAGTTTTTCCTTCTGTTTCCCTTTTCAAAGGAAAGCACAATGCAAAGGAGCTCAGATGAAAAAGTTAACTGAACTGATGATACAAGCCACAACACTTTCTCCAAGGAAAGCAAAAGGCAAGAGGTAATAAAGCATCTTGGCTCCAATACCATATGCTGGCAAGGCATTTTCAGGAGCAGATATAATGAATATTCAGCAATCTCTGGGTATTGTGGTATAGCAAAGTGCCTCTGTCAGGGGAGTAATTTCTGTGGCTGAGGTGAGAAAATAATAGATCTCCACTTGGCAGAGGTAACCACAGACATGTTAACTCGGAGCACACAGACCTCCCTGGGTAATGTCCGACTGGAGATTATTAATGAGTCCATTAATGAGCATTTCCACTGTGATGAAGTGGGGAAAGAGATTTTACCATATGTGCACCGAGTAAACCTTGGAATTAAAGGTTCAAGAAAAAAAAAATATATGGAAGAAGACAACATTCAAAAACAGGAATAAAAGCAGAGACTCATCTAAATACATTGTACTATTTAGTGGCACCCACAAATGTACAGGAAGTCTGTTTTGTTCACAGACAGCAAAGATCTCACAAATGCATGAGCACGAGGAGTTTCATGCTAGGACTGCTTCCGAAACCATCAAAATGCTTAATTCTGTTCTCTATCTTCGTAATAGCTCAGACATCAGTCAGTCTGGGTTTTTTCCAGTCTAGACTCACTAATGATAGCATGGGTTTTATATGGCCCCTCAAACACCACAAAAAATGGAGAGCAGAAAACCAGGTCAAAGGGAACAGTGTGCAAACCATCTGGGGGTCTGTCTGGTTTCATGGCACATTGTAACGATTTTGAACATCAACAAACAAAAAAATAGAGCTCACCTCTACAAAATTGAGTAATTCATTCTTCAGGCTGCCATGGTTTGATACTATACATCCATTTTGGTTTTACTTTGACTAGGTACACATGTCCCCCTCAACAAAAAGCACTTATCTGTAGCTGTAGAATCCACAGAAGTACAAGGCAATGGCTCACAGGAACAAAGATTGAAGAGAATCTGTGTTTATCAGTCTCCAATTTGCTGCTGTTGGAGCTTGATTAGAAAATAACGACAGTCTCACAGTATCTGCCAGAAGATTCTAATTCAGGGTCCTATCTCTGGCAGCCAAAGCAGACGAGATGCATCAGAACTCAACAACCTTCTTCCCTTCTACATCATCACTATACATTTCCTATGTTATCCTTTCCTCTGTCTTTTATAATTCCTTTGCATGGCAGCCATATCAGCACTGCAAGCCCCCAGGACACTGCACATCTTCTTGTTTCTGCCTTAAGTGGCAAAACCTGCACTTCCCAGCAGCCCCGTAGCTACTTTTCAAGTCCTCTGAATGCTTAGCTCAGTAGATACATGATCAAAACCTGCAGCTGCCTGATAGACATTCAGCTCTGCAGAAGGCCAACAACCCATTTCTTTCATCCTAGATTGTGCAACCATCTCATAACCTGAGGTCTTGAGACTTGTTTGTATTGTGTTGTGTGGCGTTATTTTTTTCTTCTTTTTGTCTTCCTTTCTTTTTGTATAAATGTGCTCTTAGCCCCACTTTTCCCTGAAGGAAACATGAGAAAGCACTGAGTCATGCTCTGCTTTCCTAGAGAAGATGCTTTCTGCATTGCTCTCTTGTTAATTTTCAAGCATTGCTCAGGAACTAGAATGACAAAATCCATCCTTCTATCAGTACAGGCACACTCCAGGGATTGGGATATTTGCAGAGTTAAAGATACCTATTTAT
Source organism: Meleagris gallopavo (assembly GCF_905368555.1). Taxonomy (NCBI): domain Eukaryota; kingdom Metazoa; phylum Chordata; class Aves; order Galliformes; family Phasianidae; genus Meleagris; species Meleagris gallopavo. The sequence goes on from NC_139418.1 coordinate 12,383,716, forward strand.
CAGTAAGAAACTCATCTCTCTTCATCCTCAGTGGATTTCAGAACACCTCTGGAAATGGCTCAAAGCTACAGAGAGACATGACTTCAGAGAGCAGACTGATTAACTGGAGGAGTTCTGTGGTGAATCAAGGGGAGAAATGACAAGGAGAAGATGGAGGCAGCTGCAGAATACTCCTGGGACCACGCAGGGGGACGTTGGTGCTGCTGCTGCAGCCAGCCCTGCAGACAGTGACTTGCGAAGTGCCAAGTGAGAGCTACATCAGCAATCCTACAAACCTACGATGCTATGAATGCACTCTGCCCAGCCACCTACCCAGCAGCTTCCTGTGCAGACATCTCCAAAGGTAAGGAAGCACCCACTCACACCATGCAGAACCCACAGACTCCTCTTGGTGTTAAATGGCTGAAAGGTATAGTCATAAAACATTTCCTTGCTTCTACTATTCTAAGCTACAAAACAGCCTCTGAAAGAGAAGGTCTCAATTTCAGCTCAAGGTGCTGAACCAGTGTCAGTGTTAACCATGTGAGGACAGTGAAGGGACAGTTTGAGGCATGGTCTGCTACCCCAGCAGGCAAACTGGCAGCACCCCAGTATACCGATTCCTGCTGCATAAGACATCATCATTGCTACCATTCCCCACACAAGCCAAATGAACCCAAGAGAGAACTTGGATAATGTCTACAGAGTTTCATTGCACAGCTGTACCTCCCACAGGGCTTGTGCTCTGGCAGCCAACGAGTCTGTGCTACAGTCCTATTGCCTGCCAGAGGGGAGAAGTATTCAGGCACCAAAACACCCAAGCTGGCATGAGCAGACCTGTTAAGGCAGCATCAGACCAGTGCCAAGCTGCTGCAAAACAACTGACAGCTGTGAAGATGGAGGCAAGTTAATTTAAAGCTGTCTATGCTGCAGCACAGACATACCCAGAGAAACAGCACCGTAGGGAAATGTACACAGCACTGACACTATCAACTAGGACAGTGAAGGGTGAAGTAGCTGTCCCCTCCCGTGCAGGTCTGAGACTCAAAGGAATTCACACATACAGAAAATAATTGAAAGGAAGATAGCAATATGCAGGATTACATGTCTTCTTTGGTGTTTCTGAGTCACGAGGTGGGTTCTGAACTTTGAAACCCTACCAAGAACAGGCATCCAACAGAGTAAGAGAATGGAATGGGAGATCTCTCAGTTCGTTTGCTAAGACTCTTGCTTGTAAAATCAAATGCTGTAGACGCAGTATGATGAAGAACAAAATATGGTGTAGGCAGAGTTCCAAATCCTCTAGAAGGTGTCTGGTTGCTCAGATGCCACAAACATACTCTCAAGAAAACACGCCTTCAAACACAGCAGTTTGGCAAAATTCAGCCAACTTCACTAAAAAAAGCAATAAGGTTTGTAAACTCTACTGAGAGCCCAGCTACATACCAACACCTCTGTTGATGCTGATACCTGTCACTGTGAGGTTTCTTTGTCTGTATGAGGAGCATCTCTCACACAGAGCAAAGGTGTTCTTTGGATACCAGACTGGTTGGAGAGGTTTGAGGTTTCACTCCCAAAGAAGTGGGCTAGCAAACAGTTTACCTCCTATATCACAAACATCTTCCCCGTCCCTCTAAAAACAGTGCAAACAAGACAACCTCTGCCAAGTTCTGCTGTAGCTGTAACAGTACCAGCTGCTCTGTTACACACAGGGTGTGGGATCCTCTGGAGCTCCTCTAGATGTGGGTTATGTAGGGGCTGTGTCGGATGCTGTTGTGAGATGCTGCAGAAGGCATTCAGCTGTGACAGCAATGGGAGCTGCACAAGCAGAAAACGGAGCTAATTAAGTAGCCTTATGGATATTTATGTTATCCATAAAGGCCCATGAGGCTCTTAGCAAGGGTGTCATATCAGGTCATGGTGCCAGGGAGAGCAGCATGAGGACTTTGCTCTTTCTCAGACATCTAACGTGAGTGACTGAATGAGTGCATACGGGTGTCTGGCATTTCATGGGAAACTGAGCTTTAATGAGTTGGGAGAGAACTCGGTTCATCTTGCTGTACAGAGGCATTCCTTCCCCTCCGTGCAGATCAATGTGACATCTGGATAGAAATTATCCCTTTCCATTCCGACTGCTCCATCAGGGCCAGTTGCTACAATGCAGGCTCTATGCAGCTGAGGCAGCAGCTGCCTCCTGGTCAGGGAGCCCAAGAAGAGAAGGGAATGTAAGAACAAAACTCCCAGCTACCATGCAGAGCATCACAAACACAGGCTCTGGCCAACCCCCATTTTCTATCCCACTATCTGCAATGTCGCTGAGTCTCTGATATACAGAAATATCTAAGCAGCCTGGAGCTCAGAACAGTGGAAATGAGTAGAGATATAAGAGATACATAATACTGGGCAACACAAAGAGGGAAAATACAAACCTTTGGCCTGAGGTTCTATGGAGAAGCACATGTGGTCTCAGTGACAAAAAAGGGGCAGACAAAGGGTCACAGTAGGCTGTCTCAACTCCCCATGCAAGCATTCACTGCAGGTGCCAGAGAGATAGGATTTGTTCCTTGCAGAACACGCAGGGCTGGTCAGCCATTTCCATAGAACAGTGTGAGTGGGATGTGCAAGGTGAAGAGTGCAACTGCATGCTGAAGGGGGGTAGGAGGAAAGGAATGGTTCCAGTTTAGGTTTTTATGACCTCATTTGCTTTAAATACATTTTAAACAGACATTGCTAAACTCAGAAAGATTTGCACTAAATTTAGTCAATTAAACAGTGGATCGATAAATTAAATTTTTAAAAAAACATTTTTAAAGGCAGCTGTGAGCCTCCACAGAGAGGATTGTACTTTTTTAATGAAAGCAATTTAAACATGCACGGTGCTTCAGAAGTTCGGGCCACATCCTGGCACAGGTAAGTCTTAAACATCTCTGATTTTTCCTCTCTTGTCAGGGTGTTTTCAATTCCCCAGCCCCTACAAACACACTGCTCAGTCTCCAAGCAGGCCACCTGCAGCTCAAACACACAGCTCCTGCCACTTGAAAGAAACACACCAAAAAGCCTTTTGCAAAGAAAACCCTCCAGGCGGCTGTGTTTGAAGAAGCAAAGACAAAAGCTTTTGCAACTAGTGCAGGCTTCACAGGCTCTCCTGGGCACGGGACTAAATGCAGTTTTCCCTGGGGAACCTTTTTCTTCTTCCTTCTCTACCAGTTTCTACAAAAGACAGCCTCGTTGGCAGCCCAGCCAGGACTCCTCTGCGGGTCAAACAGCTCAAACACGCTCCCTGCTATAGGAATTCTGCTGCTATCCTTGCTGTGCTGCACCAGGACAGGTGCTCAGAGAGCACCAAGTGCTGAGTTCAATCCAACAGAGAAAAGCAATTTGATACCAAACAGCACTCACTGCTGAGGCTCCGTGGCACTTCCACATTAGGCTCTCCCTTTTTCAGTGGAAATGTCCAACTCTGCCCTTTGCAAGCCTGTAAAGGGATCCCAGAGCTGATGTTGCTACCAGACCCATATGACTCAATGTAGATGTATATGGAGCTCACCAGTATGGGCCCAGGCACAAACTGAATGAGGGTCAGTGTACAAATGCATGCAGGCAACCTTACTTCAACCCTTCTCCCTCCTGTCCCCAGCATCCCAACATTTCTGATCTCCAGAGAGCGTGCAAGGACAGCACAGGCTCTGCAGGTGAGGCAGTAGGGTCATCATGTTATTTCCTCTTGGTGCAAATGTCACTTCTCCACCTGAGTAATTAGGCTGTGAATAGACCACACTTTCCTCTCTCAACCCTTATACCACTCCATTCTGTTTGGTCCCTAATTACAGAGGATAATAAATCCAGCTAGATAGTGCTTTTCTGAAGAGCAATTTGGTTTTACTTTCCCAGCACTAATGAGTTCATTAATAGAGGGATTTTCCCTTTCCCTCCCCTCTCTTAATCTGTGTTTCCTTAAATAGCATCACACACACAGATAAGTCTCCCATTCCACAGCAGGTGATGTCTCTCCCCAACCCATCCCCTGCACTCCCCTGATAGCAAGAGGAGCAGAGCAGAGCAACTCCTGACCTTTTCCTTCTGTCAAAGGAGATGGAAAGCAAGCATGATTAATATCTCTGTTAACTAGCACCAGGAGGATCAGGCAGCGGCTCACACGTGTGGCTGACAAACACTGAGCTAGTGCAGCCTGCCAGGTCAGATCCAGCACAGGTCTGGGAAAACAGCTGAGTGCTGGGGAAGCAGTTTAGCTGGGAGAAAGGGGATGGGGGAAAGACAGCATGCGGTTCTTATCAAAATTTAGCTTTTTCACTCAAACCAAAGCGAGAAAAAAATACAATAAAAAAAATTTCCTAGCAGCAAGGCCTTCATCAGTAGGCCTTTGTGAAAATTCCACCCCCAATTTTTGTACCCAGGAAATTAAATCAGAATTTCCGAGGAAAAATGTTGCAGTTGACAACTATTTAATCCAAGTCTAAGAGGAATCCCCTAAGTATTGGTGGAAAATCTCTGCATTGGTAATGTCATCTGCATTGTCTCTGCAAAGCACAATGCAGACCCTGGAATTCCAGCTTCCATTTTGCATATGAAATGAAGCATTTGATGTGTTTCAACTTCCAGTTTCAAGTTTTCTTTCCAGAAAACATTCCATTAGTTCAACCCAAATTCGGTATCAGTTGCCCTCACTCAGACTATTCTCAGAGCATTTTCTCTGGGTCTGAAGATGTGCCCACTGACCTGAGGAGCAAACATTGCATCCCTAAGTATTTCTCTTCTTGGAAATCTTTTACAGTATAAATCTAAACTGAATCAGAAAGCTTGAGACAAGGAATGAAGGTCATGGCAGTGATGTTTGGAGGTATGGAGAGATGCTGATGATTTTGGAGATTTCAGCTTTGCCTTCAGGCTCTGACTTTCCCCTAAGTCCCTTCTTTGACAAAACTATTTTCTCGTATCTCTCTGCAGCCCATTTATTATCCTCTCTATTAATAAACCTTCATTCCCTGATGAATGAATGCAATTTATCATTAAATTAGAAGATGAAATGGGTCTATTTTTTTTTTAACAAGGAGATTAACTACTATCAACAGGATATATCTCCATTATAAAATCCCATCTTCCTCACCAAATGCAGGAGTGGCATTGTTTAAAGCAGCCCTAAGACAAGGCAAGGCAGGAGGGATATTCAGAGGGGTGACATGCTGCTATGTAAATAGATAGATCAATCTAAAAGTGACTGGGAAAGAAAACACGTGGCATTACAGCCATGATTCCACTTGGATCTTTCTAATAGAACTTATTAATTAAAAAAAATAAAGAGACAAATTTGAGTTTCCAGGAGCTGACATGACAAAACACAATCTAGATAATAAAAGCCATCTCTCCATTCATACACCAGCAATTAGTCACGTAACAAAAAGTCAGTCAGGAAAAGCAGTCAAACTAAATGTGAAGCAGTTTTGTACTAGAAAATGAGGCCATTCTCCTGAATCATCTGTGTGTCACACAGGTCCCAGGCACCGTCCCTCAGGAAAGCAGTGGAAGTTAACACTGGCACCAGCACAGAACGTGTTTCCAGCACTGCTTTGGCCAACAAGCACATTTCCTTCAAGCTTCATTCCCTGGTTGCAACCTCTTTGTGGAAGTAAAATTGCATTCATTGCAATCCTAGGATCTGATCTGCTACAGGAGGGCAGTGGGAAAGCCTCAGTGCTGCCTGGGAGCTGTTTATGCCTCCAGAACTGCCCCTGCGCGTGTCATGCTCCTCCCTCAGAAGCCGTATTGCTACAAGGGCTGTGCTGGCCTATTTGCCTTTCCTCCCGCATTCTTCCATCTTTACTGCAGAATTCAGCCTTGGTAGAGCGTTAGAGAAGTCAGCCAGCTCTGAGAACCATTAAAAAAAAAAAAAAAAAAGCACAAAAACAGCCCATCCAGTATCATTCCATACCAACAACCAAAGCCAAACTCCACACGCCTAGTTACTCAACGTCTATCTCTAGAGCTTAAGAAGTGATTTTCTTTTATTCCTAGATGCTGAGGAGATGAGCCACCTTCTGTCCCCACAGCTCTGAAGCACACAGTGAAGAAAGAATTGGATTTCTACCCCCCATCACTGCCTGTGATGAGCTTTCTTTTATACAGAACACAGGTAAAAAGAGGGCAAGACCAACACTACTAAACATACTCCCTACATACTAGTGTACCCTTCTGCTCCACATGCAATCTTTTCTGGGGAAACACTCTCTTGGCTGAGCTATTCACAGGCCTGCAATGAAAGAATCTATTAATTCAAAGTAAGGACTCCTTCTCTAAAGAGCTGTTGATAAAATGGAACTGATAAAACGGAGGTAATTTAAAGGTCAGACGAAATCCAGCTCATGTTCATCCTGCTTTATAATGGAACATCACCAAGATGCTTCATCAGCTAAAGGGCATTTATATGTATTTTTATTTTTTAAGAAAAATTGTTTATCTGTAACAGAGACACTGAATGCCTGATATGAAACCTTCCCACATTAATCTACCCAACAGCTGGCATCCTGCTGCCTGCCTGGGTGTTCTTTTCTGGAAATTAAATCTCCTATCATCTTTTTATCACGCTACGGAGGAAAGAATAGGGAGCCAAATGTAGCATTCACAAAAGCAGCAGAAGAAAGAGCTGAAACTGATAGGGCTGCATTAATTCAAGCATGCAAGAGATGAGTATGAGTCAAGTTACTGCTATACAGTCACATTCCTCCCGTAGTGCCCCTTTGTTTGCCATGGGACTCACAAGCCACACAGATTGAATCTTGACCTTGAAACCTAATGTCTGTTCTCTTTACACCTTTCCTTTTCTCATCTAGAGGCCAGTTAGGTTCCTGATCAGGTTTTTGTCTGAGGCCATAGAAACTGGATTCACCCATCGACCATAAACACCCCCAGGCCAACCAAAGAGATTCATCTCCTCTGGCTGCTCCGTTTCCCTCTGCAGCAAAAGGCTGTTGCAATCAGATCTCTCTTTCCTTCCAGTCTGTTCTCTGCCTCCATCCTTCACGTGCTCCTCCCTAAGTCCCTATAATTAATATTAAATGTTACAGTTTTGTCCTATTAACACAAACTGCCCCTTTCCAGAGGCAGATTAAAGGGCTTCCATTGGGGATTTCTCCTCTCCTTAATAACTTTACTTCTGTGATCAGTGCTGACTGTGTCTCTTACTAGCTCCTAGGGGAAAAGAGTGGGAGGGAAAAAGAAGACAAACACTTATTAGCAACTCCTTTAAAGAGCTGGAGATTATGAATTAAACTAGTGATTAACTTCCATCTTACTATCATGGCAGGTTCCCCTTTTCTTCCTCCTGCTGTTCTTCCTATGGGAATAACAATAGGGAATCACACAAATCACTCGCAGATTTTCGCCTCAGTAATTTACTGGGCAGCATAATTCAACACTCTTTCTTTTCTTCTCTCTCTCCATTTCTTTCTTTTTTTTTGTTGTGGGGAAAAGATAATTGCACATAGAATACTTGAGCATATAGGCATGTGAGTGTGGAGGTGCGCATGCATCCCCCTTCATGATCCCTCCAGTCTGGTTCTCAGATAGAAAAGAAATGTATACTGGCTCTAAGGCAAGTCCTTAAATATTTTAGGTCTGAATTTTTAAGAGGCATTTAGGGACAGACCTGACTCATCAGAGAGCATCACCTTCATTCAGCATCACAAGGGCTGGCAGAAAGTACCCATACTTCCAGCACCAGCTCGCACCCTACTTGAACCCACGCATCAGCACAGCCAAATTCTTCCAAGTTCCCCCTGGGGCTCCTTTCTTCCAGCATTTTCCAGAGGTACCTCAAGTCCAAAAGAGAAAGTAGTCGTCCTCAATATGAATTTGTGAACTTGTCACCGAAATCTTTGGCCACCTGCAAATTTGGTGACTTGTGAAACATACCCCAAAGCCACATCACTTGTGCTTTCCCAGAGAGGATGGGAGGCAGCCGAGCTTCTCCTTCCTAAAAGCACCAATCCCAGGGGAGATTGACCACTGGTGTCATTGAGGGCTTTAGAAAGCAAAACAATCCTGAATCTTTTGAGCTACATGAAGAGGAGCATGCACATTATCTGGCTTATTAGAAGACCATAAATAAATTACTATTTCTAGGGCTGTCAGGACAAATGGATAACTGAATTTTGACACTCATAGTATCACCAAGAAAATCTGCCCCATGAGAATTCACTATGACAGCTCATCATACTAATTGCAAATCAATATTATCACGAGATTTAATATCTGTGAAGATGCTTGCTTATAGTTAAGCTATTTATAATCAAGATACACTTATTTAGTGTACAGATACAGAATCTGAGTTAAATACAGATCTATCTGTACACACGTGGCTTTTATTTAAAATGTTTCAGGATGTGGCAGCTCTTTCAAAGAGAACTTAATCAGTCCCTGGAGCTTTCCCTTCTTCTCCTAGGGAGGGAAAGTGCAGCTGTATTGATTTCTAATGTACATTTCTGCCACGTGAGCCACTTTATTGAGCCAACAAACTGTTTAACGGACAAGGTCCCAGAGGTCTCTGATTTTCACAGGAGCATAGACACACCCTCTGTAAAAAGCTGATGTAATGTTAACTGGAATTTACAAGACAATACATCATGTTACAAGGCAGAGCCTGTACTTCAGTCTGCCTGAAGTCCATTGGAACACCCTGTATCATTCATTTGCTACTTTGACCACCTCCTGCTATTAGTTCCATCATTTTCTAAACTTCTTTTCTCCTTTCCACCAAAACACTACAGACTTTTAAAATAAAATACATTAAGTTTTGGCTCATGGCTCCTATACAGAAAGCCCATGCAAGTGTTTTTTCACAAATAAATCTCCCAGCTCTCAAATACCAAGAAAAGAGTAGAGTACTTGTCTCTATGGAAGAAAGCTCTCTTAAAAATTGAACCCAGTACCCAGTACCTAACTTCTAGCTCTTCAACAGAGTTCTTCCAAATCAGACATATCTCCAATGTTTTTTGTCCATTTAGAAGTCAGGTGTTAGTAACCAATGTTCTGTTTCTCCTTTACAATGCATAAGATTGCTTTGAACCAATTCTACTTCCTGCTTTATTCTCGTCATTACAGTCCGAGATGGTTTAAGCACAATCAAATCAAAATAAAATAAAATTCTCCACCAGTCAAAGGCGTTGATTTGCCTATTGATGTTATCTGGGAAGAGAGGGGCAGATTTTCTTTCCAGTTAGGAAAAATCTCTCCTAAACCAATATATATTACATAAAAAGTTAAAAAGTTCTCTTTGCAATATCATATGCAAGCAGAAAAGTGCATAGATATGTTACTGCATCTGCTACATTCAAATAGCAAGCCAAGGGAGAATACAGCATCACAATCTTCTTTGGTTCCCACCAAAAGATGCCCATTGATTTGATTTACTGCCTTTTGTTTCCGGACAACAGCTTCATAGATTCAGTAACCAAGCAGCAAATGCAAAGTGAGGCCACGTCTGGTCATAGGCATGGAGATTTAATGAGAGGATTGTGATTCCCCATGTCTCAGCCAAGCTGTTTCTCACCCTCAGTGTTCCAAATCTTCGCTGAAACCTAACAAAGCCTTTTCTCTGGCAAAGCCTACATAAATCACTTTTGTCTAATTCAATCACCTTGGTAGTGAACTATCTACACGGGAAGAAAAAGCTATATAAAAGAAAAATGCTGTCATGTTGCAACATCACGAATGGGCTGCAATTTTTCTCTTTGATTTTTCCAAAGAAAGTGCATGATAATATTCCAGTTTTCACCATAAAAAAACTATGTTGGTGGTTGGAAGAAATCAGAACTAGCATTTCGCCCTTTCTCCCCTCCCCTCAGGAAATTCACACTGTTTACATCCTGGGTTTTATGCTTCCATTCCTCTTAACAAATAACGGCCACTGATGCTTTGTGGGAATTTGCAGAGATTTTGCAACTTTAGCTTTTTACCACGTACACAGGAGGCGAAGGCAGCAACAGAATAGCACCACAGCACTTGTACTCAGCAGCACTCTAGTGCCTTCGCTATAGCTAAACTGCAGACACAGAAACCGCCTGCCTTCAGAGTTTCTCAAACCAGCAGTTATGTAAATACTTTGGAAAAAATACGAGAAGATTTGGTGCTGTTCCCCAATGCGTGACTTAATACTGCTCACTGTGTAGAAGGAAGGTCATTAGCCACTTAGTATCTCAGGAACATAGTGAGATTCCATTCACTGACAGTGGCAATCCTTTGGAGGAGGAGCCTTGTCAACTGCTGCGATCAAGTAGGCCATGCACAAACTGTCAAAGAGGAATGTTCCTTCCATTCATATTTCGCAGAGTATATCAGCAAAAATAACTATGCCAAATTCCCTTTGCTAAATCTAATGAATAGTCCATGTTTTCTAGCACCTTTTTTCCAGTGGAGAATCAATTGCATCACACAAAAAGTGGATAACAGAGAACATTGAATAAACTTCAGAAACATCTTATGGGGGCAAAATTTTGCCTGAGCCCGGGGCAATGAGCAGCCTGAGAGATGGCATGAAAGCAGGCTTGTACCTGTCACAGGATTTAACACTGCAAGCTGCAAGGGAAAATACTGCCCAAGGCAACAACAAATTACTTGGCAAGTGTGTTGAAATCCCAATTTTTTTCCAGTCTTTATGAGAAGGGCACCTGAGGCATGAGGTACCTCACCTGGGGCAGTGGGGATTTAGGTGAGGTGAGTGTGTTGATTTGCACACAACCCAGCCAAGATTTTCAAATGACACCTTTCACCTGCAGGTGGATTTCCAGAAACAGAAACGTGCAATCCTAATGCAGAAGCACTCTTAGTAACCCAACAGCAGCTTTCTATCTCAAATAATGGGGTAAAAATAAGGTGGTTTTAAGAAACATTGTAGCTAGCAAGCTGACTGTTTTGGATGGCACTGAAGCAAATAGAGCTTCCAGAATATGCTAATAAAATAAGTACATTTGCTAATCTGAGCAATGCAAAGAAACTGCGACGCTGAAGCAAAAAACGCTTGTAGAGAGAAGCTTCTATCAGAACAGTACATCTCAGCAGAGCAATCAAACCTGGAGGCATCTCAGGTAGGTGAAAAGCTGTTTTTTCTGCTAACGCAATATGAAAACATACCCTACTTACAGCACTTTCTGGAGCATGGAGATCGTTGGGAAGAGCAGTAATACTTCCCTTTAGAGTCAAAGATCTTCATTAGAGTGGATGAAAGATCAGACCATTTTTATTCACTAAAAGAAGAATGATCCTACAGGGTTTCATTTTATCCTTCACATGTTTGACATCAAATATTTCCGTTGTCAAAAGCCTTAAGAAAACAAACAGAAAACAACCACAGCTTGCTTCTTTCACTCCAGAAGACAAATTATTCTACTTGGTCCTGTGAGCAAATTTGGGTATGTAGGAGGATGCTTCAGCTTCTAAACACATGGACACTGAGGGGCCACTTCAGCATTGCAGGCTGTCATCTCATTTGCTTCCTCAACCTGCTGGCAGTTGGAATTTTCCTCTGAAGGGTTCTGCTTCTTGATGTCCCTTCCACACACTCCATTGAACTCAGCAGAGAAATAAAACAATGGAGGTAAATAACATTTGTTTCTTTCATTTCATTTTAATGTATTTATTTTTAAACCATGACAAGAGGAACGAAGAGGATGAGGTGAACAGCTCTTGGTCTGACATGCATGCCTCTGTGTAAGCCTCTCTCAAAATCTGGTCACCTCCACCTCAAAATAAATGGCTTCTTTCTTCTACAAGCAAGACATAGGGTAGAAAAGTTTTATTTCCTGCAATATCTGAGAGGGATGCTGAGGCAGGAGCAGGGAGCTGCACAAAAAATAGAGATCAAGAGAATATTCTCAACAACTGCATGATATTCAGCACCTGGGAAGTTCTGGCAAGACTGGCTCTAGAGGCAACTCTGGTTTATTTCTTATGCACATGATATCGTAATCTAAGATGTTTTATAGGCAAGATCTTGGAAAGAAATAGTAGTTCTGGGTTCTCAGGGATCGCCTGGTAATTATTTTGTACAGGTCAGTACATAATTAACTTCTGACTTTTGGCTCAAACTTCCCATGGAAGGAGCAATGTATTTTCTCCAGGGCTACAAGGCCTATGCTGCATCTTAATAGTTACCCTCCCAATACTACATAAATTATAATAGTGACAAGCCCATGAAATGCAGCAAGACAGCTCACAGCTAAATTCAGGTGTATAAAACACAAGACATTGAAAACTATTAATAAATCAGCACTGATGGGGGAAAAACAACCATCCTTTCCTTTTCAATTCCTCTTTTTCAGGGATTACTGCCTTAACCTGACTCACACATCTGGCACAGTAGTCAAAAACACTCACAAGAAGACCTGAATGCCTCACTCAACAAGCTCTTCACACAGCCTTCTACATGCATACAATCTGTCATGCAGTCATCTAACCAAGGGCTTTGCACCACTTCCCAGGACTCCACAACCACAGATGGGCTATGTCTAAACTTTCCATGGAGACTTTCCTCCAATGATAAACCAACACAGCCCCTAATCCTTTTGTCAATAAATACATTGCCCAGGAGAATGAAGGTCAAGTACGATCTATATAAAAGCAGAGAAAGATGTAGGGTAGGGACCTTCATATTTAAGATATTGAGCTAAAGTTTATATATGGCCTTACAAGAAGGGAAAGCATATCTGCATTGGTTGAAACACAACAGTCAGCAGACACTTTGAATGACTGCAGGAGGAAGACAATGCAGCCTTTCTGTACAGGCCACTTCTATTTTGAACACCCTTGTCAACCTGAGGTGCAGCTCCCAATAAAGAAACATACAGAAACCAGGAGATAATTTTATAAGGATATACCACACATGATGGAGTACTTCATAACCAATAAGCTCCAGCATAGTGACCAAATACAGCTTTATTACTTTATCTAATAAAAGCTCTGTTTCTATGATTAGACCTCTCATTTTTTTAAACAAATTGAAAACATTTTGTCATGCGATACGGGGTCTGAATTTCAGCCAAACATCACTCACTCACCCCACAAATCCCTCACCTCCACTCTTAATGGCCTCTAACTTCACTCTGCAATTTTCTCTGCAGAGGTCTCCACTGGATGTTTTCCACCAATCCACTGCATATCAAAACAGACCTCATCCAATATCTTACCAGCATTCAATTTTAAACATACTTTTGGCACTGTAGATAAAACAGACCTTTAAATTAGTTTGAGTGGATTCTCTTTCATCTGGATATCTTTTCAACAAAATTCTTGACTAATCACTTTAGAAAACATTGCGGGAATGTTCTAGGGTGTTATTTTACCAGTAATTGTGAAAGAAAATGCCACAGGCTCTTGAGCTTCTAGGAAATTTTTATTTAGTTGCACCGTCTTACATACAAATAGTTTACTACGCACAGAAATAAACAGGATATGAATGTACTTCATAGAATTCTTTGTAAAATCCACTGAACTTACATTTCAGATCTGCTTTTCATTTTACAGCATCAAAAAGGCAAGCATTAATACTGCAGCAATTTGAACCTCTGCATTGAGAAACACAATGAAAATACTTGGGGCACTGTTTCCTCATTAGTTATTCTCCACAGAACAAACTGGCAATAATGGATTTAGTATTCCCAAGATACTCTGAGTGTACTTTACTGTCATGCTAGCCACTTCTTCACTGTGACATATCTGGGGAATTCATTCTGTAACATATCTGGGGAAAGAAGGCAGTGTGCATGTTCTGTTTTCAACTTGAAGGAGCTTACCCTCATGTATGGGTTTAGTATCAGAATTTTAACAAAGGAAAGAAAAGAAACTGAAAAAGGTGCTGCTGTAAAATCCAGAGATGAAAATCAGACCATGAACAGAACCAACTTGCAGCTGTGAATGAGACTTCAGGTGAATCATCCAAATGGGGTGCATTTTCATTTAGTCACAGAGTGATTTCCACTGCCTTACAGCTTTTCCCTTTTCTTAAAATGATAACAGGGGTCAACTATCAAAACCAAAATGAATTCACAGACTTCCAGGAGCATTGAAAGATTCATTTTCTTCACAGAAGAAGAGAAGGAATTCACTTACATGTTTCAGAGGGAAAGAATCAGTGAGTAATCATTTCAAAGAAGAACAGACTCTAAAGGAATCTGGAGGAACAGGTACTCCCTGACTCTCACGAATAGAGAAAGAATGAAGAAAGAGGAGACAGTTAGAAAGTGGTTTGTTTCCAGCCATGAAAGGCTTGGACCTACTGACAGATGCATCGCCTGAATATATGTACACCCTTTTCTAAAGGTGTGCATGCAGAATAACGAGTTTAGCAAGCCAAAAGCATTCTGCACATTTCCCATAGCATCCTACTGAAAAGGATCTGCTCCAACTGCACAAGGGATCAGGAAAAGAGATACTGAAACAGGCTTACAGCTATAGGTGTGTTGCAGCAACTCCATCCTGGATCAGATTCGGCCTTTCATCTACAAGTAATATACAGCAAATAAAAATGCAGTGATTTTGATTCATTTCAAGCCTCACTCTGACAAATAAAAATCTGAAAGCTTCAGACACAGCAACTGAGATTTTGGGAGAGAAAATAGGCTGGGAATGTTTTCTTGTACAATTGTCTTATAAGACTGACCTAATCCCTCTGATCTAGATGATGAAAGAGATGAGTTGAAGTAACAAGAGAAGGCAAAAGAGTTATTTCACAAATTCTTTGCCATGTTCCTGTTTCCATTTTCCTCAACAGCTGCCATTCATTGCACTGCTAATATGGTTCAGTCTTGATTACAGTCATGTCCTGTTCCTGGTTATCACCATTTGTAGAACAGCCAAACGTAACACTGAAGATTAATATCTCTTATAGGAAACAAACATCAGAAGCCAATCATCCCTAAACACTAATGAAAACACGAAGGAAAACAGAAAAAACATCAGATGCACTGGATGGACTACAGAGGCCTCAGTCATCAATACTAACTGAAATGTTTGAATCACCAGAAGGAAGGATAACAATCAAATGCACCTGTAGTGAAGACAGTAACAAGGCTGTGATGATAGAACAGTTAAGATCTAGCCCACTGTTGTAGAACAAGCATCTACAATCCCAACCATGCAACACCAGCAACTTCATTTTTATTGAGGTAAGCCTAGAACTGCAGAGAACAAAGTCCCGTCAGTTGATTACTGTAAAGGTGACTCTCCACTGTCAGCATCTGCAACATTTAATAGTATCTTATGATGAAAAGTATCTGTCAGTCGTAGACCAGAAAGGTGATGACACAGAAGTTTCCAGGACAACTTTATCCAGAATGAGTTCTACAGGATTGTTATTGTTTTTATTAGTTTGTTTCAAAATGCAACAAAGTGAATACACAGCAGGTAATTCTGGCTTTGAAAGCCTCACTGAGATTATTATGGGTTAACTTTTATCCTGTTTGAATGAGTTCCACAAAAGAAAGGCATTTTATAAATGCCTTTCAAAACCATTTGGACTCTACCTGAAAAATAAGAGATCTGGCAAGTAAGCCCTCCTAAACATCACAAAAATTCAGCAAAAATCATGCACAGAGCTAAAATCCAGCCTATGAACAAGCCGGGGAGAAAAGTCCTGCTAACCAGTAGCATAAGGATCCTTGTAGAAGGGTTTCAGCGGGGGTCAGTTTCCTGTCTCTTGAATCAGCTGGGTTAAGCCAGAGAATGGGAACACCAAGGAGCAGGAGCCAGCCCTAACCACATACATAAGTAGCAAATATAGGGCACTGTACCAAGACAAGCAAGTAACAATTGCCTTGGCACCAGGAGGACAGAGAAGAGTATATAATCCAGAGGCAGACATCCTAGTCAAAATAAAAAAATAAACAACCAGAAGATACTCTGGATAACAGCAAA
The DNA here is from genome assembly GCF_905368555.1 of Meleagris gallopavo. Taxonomy (NCBI): domain Eukaryota; kingdom Metazoa; phylum Chordata; class Aves; order Galliformes; family Phasianidae; genus Meleagris; species Meleagris gallopavo. The sequence continues at coordinate 12,399,613 of NC_139418.1, forward strand.
ACATGTAATATAGGAAGTGCAGGTACATTTGGGGCCTCCATAAGGAGACATACAAAATTCACATCTCTTAAATTCACATCTCTTGATTTTCTTACCTGATCTAAATTGTCTGAATTCCTAGACATGCTTCAAAACATCTGTTATAACTTTTTTTTTTTTTGCCTTAGTTTCCCCAAGTGTCAGAAAAAGCAAATTCTTTTCTTTCGCTCCAGTAACAAGGAATGTTCAAGGACCAGCAGAAGAGTCCCCAAACCTAAACAAATCTCTCAAGTCTGCCAAAGCATCACCAGGACAGAGGACTGCAAAGCAGGTAAATTCTTCCCCTGAGAAAAAAAGGGAAAAAAAAGGGGGAAAAAAAAAAAAAAAAAAAGCAGTTTTGCAGCCTTCAACAGGAACAGCTGTAAAGCATCTTGTGTTATACACACACAGACATCTGCTTTCTCAATCTTATGCATAGCCACCCTACTCCCTAGCCCAGGGCAGTGCAAGGAGAGCAGGTGGTTGGGACAAAAGAAGGCAAGTCTGAATTCCTTTGTTATAAAGATGAAACTTGCAACCAAAGGAGAAATCCCATGAGCTGTCATATCTTTCACAGAGCAGATTTCTAAGGGAAGCAGAGGTCTGACTAGCCTCAACATTTAAGGCACAGCTGCCAAGAGATGTTTTTGCCTTCTGCCCTTGGTCCTGCTTTCCAATAGAAAACACAGGGAAACACCATTTCCCTCCTAATCCGTGGGTCCTATTAGCGTTCCCTGTTTGGAGCTCCTCCTCTCGACTGTCAACACAGTGGGGGCTGGAAAAGAACTGTGACAAGAAGCTTGTCCATGTGGGGATAAATATCAGTAAAGAAAGTACAGCAAGGAGCCAGCAAGCAGTAGGGAGGACACTTCTGCACAGAACCACATCCCCAGGAGTAACCATGAACTGAAATCAGAGCCTGTTATTAATCTAGGTAGACACTGAGACCCAGTAGCTGATGTAAAACAGATTAAACTCCTTCTCTTCAATAGATGGGAGCCAAGCAGATTCTTTTCTTTCCCTTTTGCTTTGAATGACAACCCAGGGGATATTTTTGTCTGTTTTTGGCTATACAAACATACTGATTGGAAACAAATAGAAACAGGAGATCAAAAGCATCAGGTTAATTTTGGCACTGAATAACATCCTTTGTGATACAAACAAATGTGAGAAGACTTGGGTAATTCCTAGCCTGGGGGTTACAGTACTGGTGAAACAAGCTGTCCATTTCACACATCCCCACCCCACCTCGAAGATGGAAAGATCCTTTGAACACATTGGAAATAAAGAAAACAACTAAAAAGGTGTTAAAAGTGACTCTTTCTTTTCCACAAGGAATTTTACAAAGCACAGAACAAGTAAACAAAGTAGGACTTAAAGAAGAAAAATCCCTTACAATGGGACAAAACTGAAGGAAAAAAAAAATATCCTATGCAACGTAGGAGTGCTACATTTTTATTTAAATATGCAGAAATTAATGAGAAGCAAAGCAGAGTGGCTGACTTACACAATGGCTGAGGAGCCCATTCCTCCCTCCCAAGCAACCACACTCAGCACCCTGAGAGCACAGCAGGAGCCCAGGGTACCGGAGCTTTTATATGAAACTGCTAAATGCTCCTTACCTGCCCCAGCCTTGATGGCTCTGGTGTTTGCCAAACCTCTTTGAAAAACCACATGCGAGAAGGAAAAAAGACAAAAAAAAAAAAAAAAGAAGAAGAAGAAGAAGAAAGAAGAGAAACAACAGAGATGATCCTTAAAAGCCAACAGCAACACATAGCAATTGCTACTCAAGTAGATCTTCCACGAGATGGAGACTTAAGGCACGTTACGCTTGCCATGTCAAGGGAGATGATTTCAGAGACTTCTTAAAAAGACAGTGATTTGAGTTTAAAAAATGGAAATAAAACAAAACGTATCAGCGCTTTAAAGGTTAACATCCTCTGCTGAACAACATGCGTTTATCCAACCACATCCTAGAGTAGTTTTTTCAACCCTGAGACCAATGAGCACAGCTAAGAGGAGGGCCTTTGGATGGTGGAGAGGCTGAGTTACCCCCTCCTTTCTGCTTTGCCTCTTTTCCACCACCACCCCCTTTTTTTTTTTTTTTTTTTAGTTTAGTAAATTAATGCAGCAAGAAACTCCCAAGATCTGGCAAGCCCTAGCAGGGGAGAGAGGGCAGAGGGGAAATGAAATGCATTAGGAGGACACTGAGCCACTTCCTTTCTGAACGCAATGGGAGTGCTTCCCAAGAAACTTCCCCTTCACTCCCCTCCACTCTGGCCCTGAGCAATGGGACATCTTCCCTACAGCAGCAATAACTTATTCAGGAGGAAAATAACCCAGGAAGCTGGAATCAACAGCAGCCAAACGGCGAGCAGGAAAGCAACACGACCGGGACTGCAGCACAGCTTCACACTGACAAATTCCTGTGGATGTAATTAGGAAGACACCCTGGCAAGCAGCAGAGATTAAAGCCCCGGGTTGTTGAGGGTCGCCCCCCTCCCATTCAACCCCACCATCCCGATGGCAAATCTACACCCCCTGCATCTCTCCCACTCGCCAGCCTGATGTCCGGAGCGGGATCCCGCTGAAGGGAGATCTCAGTGCTGGAAGCCCGTTCCTCCGGCCCCGAGCAGCACTGCAGTGGCGGGGCACAGCGGAGAGGCGGGCCAAGCTAAGCCAAGGCAGCGCCGGAGCGGAGCGGAGCCGCCGGCAGATCCGCAGGCAGTCGCGGAGCGCCGATCACCGCCGCTGTCCAGGGTGCTGAGCCGCGCTCCCGCCGAACGCTGTCCGCGGTGCTGAGCGTGGCCACCCTCTCTGCTGCTGTCCGGGGTGCTGAGGGAGCCGCCCCGGCCTTGCCCCCGGCCCAGCCCGTCTCGGGAGGGTGGCTCGCTTCCCTCACCAATTCTCCCCAAGTGCCGGGCTACTTTATTGGTCAACCCCACCGGCCCACCCCTCGCGGAGTACAAAATAAACATCACAGTGAGAGCTGGAAAAATGTGCAACGTCAACGCGCTCGGAGTCTACGTGTGGGAAACGGTCGTTTTCTTCAGGTAAGGCTCGGCTTTGCGGGAGGAGTATGTGCACACCGGGCTGGACTTCCTTGCCCATCTGGAGATTGGGGCACAGAGTCCGGCACGGTCTCGGCCTTAAGACAGAAGCGTTACGCCATTCTCGAGCTGCCTTTTCCCCTCCTCTCTGTTCCCCGAGATTAGCTATCCTACCTCCTCAGGTTCGAGACTTTCTGTAGCTTTGAGAGTTTCTCTGTTTAATTAGCACTGCAATCTCGCTAACCGCAGTGCTGAAAACACCAACCCCGGCTGGTTGCAAAGTGACAACTAGTGGTGGATGGGAATGCTGCACTTGAATTTGCCCGGGTAAATATCCCCACTTCACCCCCTCCTCATCCTAAGATTGCAGATTCAGATGAGTTCCATGGGATGCTTTCTCTCCTCAGCTCTGTTATCTTGAGATATATTGAGCTTTCCTTCCAAGGAGAGCACACCCTATTGCCCCAGTTTGCCTACAGCCACTGAAAGCTAAGAAATAATCCTCTTCCTTCTTCAACTTTGTTTTTCTTTCATGTTGTTTTTGGCTACTTTCACTTGTGGAATCTAATCAAAAGCAAGAGGGGTCAATGGGATTGTTTTTGCAATTATATCTATCACTGAGTAGCTGTATTTTGACTTTGTTTTAGATGCATTCCATTACTCACTTAAGGGGCAAGGCAGCAGAAGGAGCCGTTTTACCCTTCAAGAATTGCTTCCACTCCAGCTCTCCTTGCAGTGCTTTTATTAACCAGATAAGGGAAAATATTGTAAGGGAGAAAAACTCTTCCCATCTGCATGAATGGTGCAGCCAGCTGTATAGCAAGTGATAAGTGCCAGGTACATGCAACTGAAAAAAAAAAAAAGCTTTCATGATCTGAACTATTCAGTCTCAGATTTCATTTCAGTTACATGACTCTTGCTTCTACACTTCGGACTTTTTTCATAGTCTCACTTACAGTGTTTAAAGGGCAAAAACAGACATTATTTCTATGTATATCACTGAAGTAATACTTCTTATTTTACAAATAGCACTAACATTCCTGCTGACACTGAACAGAGCTTTCTAGCTAATGCTCTCTTTCTTGAAGAACATCAAACTGTTTCCACACACAAAAATCAGCATGTCTTAACAAAATTTATCTGTTAAACCAAGAAAGAGGTTCTGGAAATAACTGAAAGTATATTCACTTATATCTTCTCATATCACTTACTGTTATTGGGAATATCTGAAAAGTGATGTGTAATACTTAGTATTTCAGAGCTATTCTTTCCTGTGTTATTTAGTCACAAGCGTATAAGCAGCATTACAAAACACAGCGGGGTGAAACAAAAAGATGTGTATCTATGCACAATAGAAACTCTTGACTAACATATAACATTGAAACAGAGATGAAAAGCAAGGTTAAATAGCACAAGTACTCAGGATTGGTCTCCAGAAAAGCTAGAAGAGAAAAAGGGGAGGAAGGGGAGAGAAAAAAAAAAAAGAGTGCATTTCCAGGATTGAGTTTCCTGTGGCTGTAACATCAAAGCCATATCTCCCTGAACTGCCTGCACAAATGAATTGGTACACATTTGTCTTGCCAATCCTGTTTTATGATGCACACTGTTATGCATCACACTACACATCTGAGTACCTACAGGTTCTCAGCTCATCAGTTAAAGTCTCAGACGTTCAAAATCTTGGTAAAACAGTACATTCAGGTTCTAATGTAAATGTTTACACTGTTATAAATAATATATGTACAGTATATGTATATATGTGTGCATATTTGATTATGACACATTGCATAAAAAAGGTATGCAAGATGAAGCCCTCTTTGAATATCAAAGGTATGCAATATCAAATCAAGTATTCTTGAAATAAATATTTAAGAAAATCTGAAAATGTTTAATTGCAGGAAGTCATGAAACCAAATTGTTCTCAGTACTGCAATCATTTTCCAAACAAGAACCGATTCAACAATTCCTGCTTGAAATCGACTCTCAACAATGCTTTTCTTCCCACTCTCCACCCCCCTTCCATTTATTGCAGGCCAAAAATCTACCAGCCTTTCTAGTCTGGGAATAACTTTGCTATTTCAGCTTTAGTAAGAAAAGTTTATTCATTAAGAGTCATTCATAAACTTAGCATGCCAATTACTCAAGTGCTCAGTCGCGCATAATGTTAAAAAAAAAAAAAAACACCAACAACACACATACAAAATGATAATCCAATAATCCATAACAGAAGTATACATTGCTTAAAATGTCAGAGTGTACTACTTCATTGCCAGCCTGTTGAATATATTCTGGAAAGAAAATCCATGGTACACTACAAAAAAATGAAAGAAAAATCCAAAGTCCCAAAGGAAAATGCAATAGAGCTAATACAAGAAGCAAGACTAGATCTGTAGCTTAACAAAAGTGTCCTTTGCCAGCCTTTTAAAAAACAAGACCCTGTGGGAAAGAGTAACAGCTGGTGTGTGAACACAAACATTATGGTATTGCCAATGTAATATTTGTTTCTGCTATAGGCAGGATGTTTTAGAAGGAATTTGCCATCAGCAGTTCATTCCAATATGCCTTTCTTTATGGAGAACGTTTCCTCTTTTGCTACCTTTCTTCCCAGGCTGCAGCAACTTAGCTATGACTAAGACATTTACCGAGAATCTGGGTAGACAAATAGGGATGGAAGCTGGATTGGAGTGGGAGGAGAAACAGGTCTTCTGACAGTCAGACTGCTTTATCAATTCTTCCTTACACATCTCTGGAAGACAAAATACTATTTCTTGAAAATAATAATGGATTGGACAATATTTACACAGGTTCTTCCGTATGCACTCCTATCTCTGGAGAGTCTCCCAAAATCTAAATACGCACACTACATCTTTGTACTCCAGTTCAGCTGGGAATTCCTTCACATAGAGCAAAACACTGCCCATGCCCCATGATGATATTGCCTGGCCTTTTTGCTCTATGACAGCCTTTTAATGGCTGTAGTGATCCTGAAACACTGCTGCAGATGCCTGAGGATTAGGAGATAAGAGAGAGCCTAAGGTTTGCATTTTACCCAAGTGGACACTGTTCTGCAAGGCTCTGAAGTGGTTTGTGCCTCATTCTCATCTTAATCACTCTTCTGCATGTCAGGAACCAGAAGCATGACCTTCATCTAACCAAAATGAGTTAGGTCCTTCTGAACAGGGACTTATCAGCTAGCAGGAGTGATTCAAGCCAACTGCTCTGAGTGGTACACAGGCTCAGACACTATTGGATTCCACTACTAGCCTTTTCCTATTCCCTCTGGTCAGTAACAGAGCTCTTCAATTTCAGCTTTTTTAATAAGAAGATACTATTGTGATGCTATTCTTAACTTCAGAAGGAAAAAAAAATTTGCTTTCCACAAAATAGACTTTCAAGTAAAATAGGTAATTTGAGATCTCCTGATTTCAGCTCCTTGAAAATGCAACAAAATGGAAGGCAGGGAAAAGAAAAGGGCAATATGTATGCTTTTCCAAACCTTCTGCTATACCTCTCCAGTGCTAGATAGCATCGCAGAGATACCTGTGAATGAAACATTAACCAAAGACTGACAGAACTACAAGCTAAGCAATGTAACAAACATTGTCAGTAGATAAAGAGTGGTTTACTCACACTAAAATCTCCTAGAAGTTGTGCTTTTGACCTGTTGTGCCTCTGCTCTGAGGCTGTTAGCTCCTCCATGAAATAAAAGTGATTTAGCAGAGCCTTAGACTAGGCAGCTCTAAGGATATTCTTTAGCTTCTTTAATCTGCAACTTGTGATAGTTCCATTAGAGACCCTGCTTAAACAGTTACCTATTTAAGGTTGGAAAGCACGATTAGGTAGACAATTCTACCTAGAAGACCTTTTGAATCATTCAACAAAAGAAGATAAACTTGTTGTCATCTCACAGTAGGTGCAAAATATTTGGGACTCTGTCTTCTACAAGGATTTTATGCACACTTCCATCCATCCATGACAATTCACTCACAATTTAGGCAAGACAAATTAAAATATGTAAAATACTTTCTAACTTGCAGCCTGATCTTAACTTTTCCATCTAAACAGCTGGCTTAAAGAACCCAAGACCTACTCTCAGCGCAAAAGAAAGGCTCCACGTGAGAACAGAAACTTTCTGCTTTTACAATGGATGCAATGAACAGGAGAATAGTAGATAAGCAAGGCGATTAACAAACACATCACCAAAAAAGCTGTTGTCTCGCATGCATTAACAAAATATCCTAGAACTCTGGGGCACTGGCGCTGTGCAGAGTTTAGATTATGTGGACTAGTGTCCACTCCTACTCCTTGCACTACATTGCACTACTCTGCAGAGAGCCTCATTAGCAGAACATATATTTACTCTTCAGATACATCATGGGAGCTGCTTCCTGAAAGAGAACTATATGTAAAGAAAATAGTATGCATTGGGGCATTCCATCATATGAACTTTCTACAAAGAATTCCTTTAAGAACAAGGCTTTGGGCATGTGATTTTGGCCTTCCTCTTACTCCTCTCATGAAAGAGATGTTGGAGACACCTTGCTTGTATAGAGCAAGTCAGTAAAGGACCTTTGACTCTGTTTCAAGTGTCTCAGATTTGCTAGCAGAGACTAAAGGCTAACACGTTCATCCTGCTACCTACCAAGTGACTCCAGGCAGAAAGGAAAGTGCTTGTAAGCAGCAGCACGCTTATCTCAGCACGTTAGTGAGATGAATTTCATTAGCCAACAGACCCTTAGAAGACAACCTGGGCAGAAAAGGATTCCAGCATCTGAATTAGGATTTTAATCAGTGTCCAGAGTTAAATTACTTTATTATCCCAACACTGACCAACAATCATCTGTTATAGAAAACCAGCAAAGAAGTCTGTTTTCTTTTTATTCTAACAATACAGGTTAAAAGGGCTCTCCAAATTTCAGTATTAAGAACATGATGTCAGACCACCTAATGAATATAACTGCTATTTAGTTCCTGATGAAAGACAAAGGTTTTAAGAAATAAATCATGCTTTAAAATCACAACATCTAAGTATGTCAAATGACCAAAGTCCATTTACAGAGATTCACTTGCTCATTTTCTTTTAACTCTAAAGTTTCTCTGAGAATGCCGGAGTGACTAGCATTAAGATAGATAGAAATCAAAAGGAACTACCAGCTTACTTTATTTGTCTGTACCATCTCTTGTTGTTGTGGCACATTATATCAGGGCATCTCTATTTCCAGTAAATTACCCTTTTGGTTGGCTATTGTCTTGCATACTTTCTATTGACCTTTGTGCCCATCAGCAAAGGCAGAATGATTTCCATTCTTATGAAGAGTATGGTTACACTTGCACACTCTGCACTACCTTTAGAAAAAAATGGTTAATTCTGTTCTGATATAAGACACCCTAACAAAAAGAATGATAGTTTCTGCGTATCCTCCCCAGCATGTTTTGATTCACCAGCCCTACAAAAAACAAAATTCAAATGTTTTCGAGAACCTCATTTTGGAGGGAGAGGGAAAGCTGCTAACATCAGTGGTCCTGGGATAAATGAAGCACAGAGAAAGCAGTGAGATGTGCTCTGATGCGAAGCACAGGAAAGATCATTAGCAGCCATGAGCAGTGAGACTTCATCATCATGCTGTCTGGCTGCTGCCTTCTAGACCTGCTTGCAAAAAAGAGCAACTTCTCCATTGTGCTCAACCTTAAATATTGCTAACTCAACAGGTCACTTTTCCTGCAAGACAGCAAAAATAAATTTACCTGTCCTCTCTTTCCTCTTCCTTTCCCCAAATTATCCAAACAATTTACTTTTGCATTTGCAAAGCCAAATAACGGAGGGCATTTCCCCGGATGGGAAAAATTTACATCAGTATCTCTTAGCTATGACTACAGGATACAAAATAATACAGCCCCCGTAACCTCTTGGAAATCTGTGAATTTGCTGTAGCTGATCTGGTCTTGGAGGTCCGTGTGCTTTGATCTCAGTGGTACTACAGATTAGATATAGACCTCCCAGCTGCTACTAAACCTCTACAAATACTTCAGGAGGCCAATGCTCAAAAAATGAAGGAAGAGAAACATAGCTTTTGTGCTTCTCAGTAGGGCCAAAGCACAGAAAAATCTTGCAGAGAACAGAAATAGATGGAGACAGATGCACCCATCATTTACGCGTGCTGAGCACACCCCATTATGCAGACAATTATTTCATCCATATAATGCACCATGGTAAGCTGCTGATTTGGGGACTATACCACATCTGGCTGCTACATAGACACAGTTGGCATTCTGTAAATACATCTCTGTTGGATTTAAGTACTAGCTGAGAAAAACAGGAGAAATCTTAATTTAACAAACCCCATGATTTTGAGAGGGAGGGGGAAAACAAAAGTGTTCTGCACCTGCTTTCCTTTTGATTTTTCCTTTTACCATCTTTCCACTGTGGTTCACAGCTCACTAGTGGAAGGAAAAAAAAGGAAAAGAAAACAAATGCCTTAGCAGACAGTCAAGGAACTCTATTGTTTTTATCAGTGCCTCATTGTAGGGTGGGCAAAAAGGGGGGGAAAGCCACTAAGAGGTTGCCAAGACAAGGAATGTCGCATGCACAGAACAGCAGGGCTTGCAGTGCAATCAATCATCTCATGTGCTGCCTTCAGCTGAACGCCCACAGCAGCTCCCAACACGCCTGCCCTCCAACCACGCAAGCCAGAACGCGGATCCTGTCCCCCAGCCCAGATAGGGCTGCAACAAACAAACACACAAATCAATGTGTAACAGCTGAGATCAATGGTGGATCGGACCGCTATCACACACATCTGTTTCAGCAGTGAATTCAGTGAGCCAGAAATAGGGCAGGAAATCCAATAGAATCCCTCAGTTATCCTCTTTACTCGATTTCATTGGAAGTTTAGTTTGTTTTTTCATTTTGCATGATATGGGTAAAAAGGTGCTTTGCATAAAGCCCCAAGGAGCTCAAGCACCTCCTCCCCTCTCATACTGAGGAGGTATAAACCTGAAAGCATATAAGGGTCAGCTGCTATCAGCAGTGTTTAAAACAATTCTTAGTGATAAATGTCCCTATAGGTGCCAAGAAGCCCTAAGTAAGATGAGTAGAAATCTAGCCATCATAGTAAGATCTATGCAACACACACATTAGTGCAGCTGGGAGCAGGAAAGTAAGATGCTCTGAATTCTAAGGTGAGGCAGCTTTCTCTTATCTTGTAAGAATTGCAAAGAAAGAGTGTGGACAACAAAGTGACTTGTCATGGGTTATCCTTACAATCTTGTCTCCCTGTTGACTCCCACTGCTTTTCTCCTGTAGAAATACTGCTGAGCTGGGCAACTGCTCCTGGCATACCCCACACACAGTGAGATCATTTTCCTGCAACACAGCTCCCAAGATCTGATGTACAAATCAAAATGCATACACCTCACCCCTTTTGTTGCCCCTCACAGCTGTGAACCACAAATGTCTTCCAGATTCCAGCCCCGTCCATCAAACCATGACACGGGGCTGTGTGTTTAGAAATCAGCTGCTGACAAAATGCAAACTCCATCAAACATGGCTTGCTCTACTGCACCAATATGGGCCCTGCAGCATTGCCAGGACTGGAGCCATGGGGTTTTTTGGTCAGGGAGCTGAAGAACCCAGTCAGAGAGTGGTCAGGAAGGAAGAAGAGCCCACCTGGATTGGGGTCACAGAGCTTAGCCATTTGGTCCAGAAGTCACATTTCATTACAGATCATTAATAAGCTAATAAATTACACCAGAAATCAGATGCCACAGCAGAAAACTTTATCTCTTGCTGCCCTTATAAGGCAGGGCATTTGCTTTGTGTATGCATCCCCAAAGATATGCCAACCAAACCACACTATGCCTACAACGCTTTTGGACAAAACAACAACCATTTGTTCTATCAGAAAGAGACAAAATAAGTCCTCTTTCCTTGCACAATATAAGGTATGTACATCAGAGAATCCGAGCTGTACTGCAGGGACCACAGTTTTGTAGGTAGGTCGCATGTTAGCTCAGGTTTTTTCAGCGAAGGATCTGTAATAAAGTTTCAGAAAATAAAACCCTCCAAAACTCAGCACTGGATGTTAAATCCTTTTAAAAAGGCTTCTATTCATACCACCTCCAATTTATTATAAATGAAAAAGGCGCTTGCAACTTTCTCACTCACTCATAACAAGCACATAAATCCTTAAACTACAACTAATTTTTAACAAGCTGCCGTAGCAAAGTATTTGAACTGATGGAAACGCGGCTGATAGCGCAACTGCAGAGCTATAGATAGAAGAGCATCCGCGACTTCTCGTAATTCTCTGACACTTGTCTGGTCTGTGATCTAAAACCTTCTGACGTCAATAGAGGTTCCCACTGCAGCTCTCCATCCTAACATTAAATCAAGAACGCATCAACAAAGAGCGTATTACCACCTAGAATGTGAAATCTTTTCTTCTAGAGACGTTTCTCTTCTTTATTTACCACATTCAGGAAGGTGGTTTATGCATAGCTTTATACATCTGACTAGTCCCCTTGACTTTAAAGGGAATATTCAGTGTGTATGAGGATAGACACATGCTTTTGTCTTCACAGGGTCTTTTTTCCTTTGTTTTTCTATGAAACTGCAATTAAAAGTCTTTTTTTAAAACCCTTCAGTATACGCACATGTAAAACTCAGTGCTGGTGTTTGCTGGATTTATTTCACATTGTTGGAATCTGAGCACTGACTAGTGATCCTCCACTCTTTATGAGGTATATTTTCAACTCTGTCTCAATGGCTTGGGTTTATATATTTCCAGAAAGTCAGTACTTATGCTATAAGTGATGCATTCTCTTCTGGAGGAGATTGTAGTTGAGAATGTCACCAGATAGAATGCCTCTGGTTTCAAAAGGGTGAGTTTAACATTCTCCTTGACGGAGGAGAAAAAAACAAAAACAAACAAACAAAAAAAAGCCAACCTTAATGAAGCAGTATAAAGAAGAAAACAGGCTTAGTTTGAAATACTAGCCACTGAAAGCTTTATCTGTAATAACGAATGTAATCAAAGTCTTAAAGAACCTTCCCTGATAGCTGCCTGTGGCACATCTGGAAGCCATGGGATAGCAGGGAGAGCAGAGCTGCAAAGGTGAAGGGGCAGAGGTTCTGTGACACGCAGAAGGAACTGTGACAGTGCAAGAGACTTAGAACAGCAGTCCTTGGAAGAGCAGGAATCTTGCATGCAACTGAACACTGTTACCATGCAAACATTCATTCTCACTGAGCTCTTTCCATCTCAACTATATACAGCACAAATTTTTTTTGCCCCCTAGCTGGTTGCATAGTCATTTATTATTTTTTATTATTATTGCTCTGTCCAGGCAGTGTCAGCAATTGTTCCAAGCGCTGGTGTCTTTCCATAGAGTTAATCAGTGTAATTGGGATGCTTTATAGCTCCAGACAGGATGTTTTGCCATATGGGGTAGGAGCCATGGGCTGCAGGAAAGGAGCAGTGGAATACGTAGACATATGAATGCTGCAGTCTGACAAAGATTCCCTGACTCCACTAAAGTTGTCGCAGATTCCCTTGGCTGGGAATGATCATCAAGGGTTAATTTGCTGAAGGCTGTGAAAAAGCGACTCCCAGCTCCTCTGCTCCTCTACAGCTACAGAGACAAATGGTAAAATAGCGTGCGGGACCTTTAACCCACAGTATCCCAAAACACTCACAAAACTTTAACTGATTGTATCCTGCGGCTACTGCAATGCAGCTACTTCTGGTGCAAGAGCTGGAATTGGTCTAAACAGCTCACAGCAACTGAGTACAACCACCCAGGACAGAGACAGCAATATTTCACAAGCTTCCTTTCTCTTTTCTGCCTTTCTCTTTCCTCTGTGAAAAATAATATTAAATAAATAATAATAATAACCAAGCAGATCACTGCATAGCTTACTGCCCATTTCTTTTTCATATTCCATATCTTACCGGTCTCACTGCACACTAATATCTTTCTGTCCTGCCCCATGCTCCTATTGCACAGAGGTTCTCAAATAGCAGTCCCCCTCCTCTCAGGAAGCCAAAACACAGTAAAGTCCCAATTCTCCCCCATCCCCCCAACCCCTGCAGCACACCCCACATCTGTACTGCATGGTCTCAAACCTCCAGCAGCTGAGAGTGGCCCCATAGATTGCAATTAGCACACCTGTAGTGCTCAGAGCTCCTTCGGCTCTGCACCCCATCACACCAAAACCCAGCACCAGGGTTCATTGCCCCCCCTCCTCATCTCCTCTCCTTCCATCCTGTCCTCCTCTACTGCTGCAGACCAGAAATTCAGAGGCAACATGACAGAGAAAAACATGCAGAAAATGAGATTCATCCTTTTTAATTGAATTGTATATCAATATTGATTGTGCTATTCATTTTGATAGTAAATCTAATTATTTTTAAAAAGTCAGCTTGCAGTCTCTGGCAAGCACTCCCAGGCCAGTGTCTGGCAGCATTTCCCTCAAGATAACACATCGACGTGCAGTCAGAAATAGCAGTCTGGGTGCAGGTTTTAGGGCTGCCCCTTCCACCCCTTGCCGGGAAAGATCTCATCTATCTGCCTGTCTGTCCTTCCCCCCTCCCTCTAGCTGCTGAGGAGAAGACAAGCAGCCCCGAGGCATGCTGAACGCAGGTTGGGCTGTGCTGGGCTCCAGCTGATGAGGTCTCAGGGGTGGGAAGACAGCTCAGGAAGCCCAGGGGAGCAGAGTAGGATGGAAAGCGCTGGTGGCCATGCTGATGCCTGGCCTCACCGAGTTCCCGCAAAGCCCCTTCCCACGGGAGAGTTGCCATGGGTACAGCAGCTCTCGCTAGTTAATCATGGACAAGGCACTGCATTGCTGTGCCCAACAGCCTGGCGTTCTCCTTGCGGCTCTGCCTCTCCGCAGCGCCTGCCGGAGTCAATAAAACCTCTGAGTTCCTGCTCCGTGACGCAGGCGGAAGTTGTTGGCCCCTCTGCAGCACTTGATCTGAGCACCCACTGCTTCCAGGTGTCATCAGGACTACCTGAGTTTTCTTTCCAAGACTAAACGCGTCCAAACTGCGTCATCAACGTCCTTCTGCCCCTCCACCTCGTTGCTCAGAGTAGTGAGGGGCTGCTGCTCCTCCACCTCAACCCCAGCTTCTTCAGCTGCAGTGCTGGTATCGCTCAGATTCAGCAGACAGCATCAACTTAAACACTTTAGGAGGAAATTACTTGGAATTCAAATCCCAAGAGAACAGTTTCCACCAGGAGCTTAGCTGGCCCAACTCAGCTACTTTGGCTTACAGAGGGGTGACACTGTTTGCATGTAAAGTGGCCAAAAAAACTAAAAAGAAGGGAAAAAAAAGACACCAGCAAAAGCACACGGCATGCCAGCAGACAGGTGCTGTGCTTTATTATCACAATGCACAGTGTAGCTGTCGCTGGTGCAGCCTGTCTGTTCTACTCTTTTTCTTCTTTGATGCCCAGGATAGGCATTGTCTCATCCTCATCATGAATAACCCCCCTCATCCTTGGGAGAGGAGAAAGGAAAAACAGATATCTCTATCCCAGTGCTCACAATCAAATCAAACAATCCTCCCAGGGACAAACTGGGATGTTCTCCAGCCTGGGAAGATGCTTGTGGAGGTATCAGTTCTGCAGGACCAAACCACAGCCAGCTCCACGCACGTCCAAGTGAATAAGGCAAAGGCTGAGACCCAAAGCCGTGCAGCTTCAGCAGGGGTGCTGCTGTGTCAGAGCTAACGAGCACAGACAGCAATTTCCTTCTGCTACATCCCAAACTCCTCCAGTCACAGAAACAAGATGTGCCATGAAACTTGTTTTATGAAGGAGATATTCCAGACTGAAATCTAGCTGTACTGAGTTACTTCAGTAGTGCCTAGACCTAAATCTGCAGTAGCTGAAGATACGAGTAATGCCTATGAGAGCTGCATTGTATCCTGAAGGTCCTAAACCAGAGGCAAGTGGAGGATGTGGGAAACAAGCTGAAGTTCAGGGTAAACAATCAGGTATCTTCCTTTCCAACAACCTGCAGAGAGAGCCCAACCAGAGCGATAAGCCCAGAGCTGCTCCCATGAGCCACAGACTTTGCTCCTTTTACCCTCACAGGTATCTGATCCTTCCACTGTTTTCAGTGATACATTTCCTCTGCAAACACTTGTTTTGCAATAGTTTGTGCTTTTGCTGCCAGACGGTCTTTTGGGTTTTTTTCCCCCCTCAGAATTAAAGATTAACAATTAAATTATTTGACAGGGGAATAGAGGCCCTGCGCTAATTAAATTCCTTGGTCTCTCCTCTTTGCAGAAAGAAAAAAAAAAAAAAAAAAAAAAAAGATAGCTCTCAGTATCAGCATTCAACCAGAACAGGGCAATGTGTGATGTCGGAGTTAATTAGATGGGCGGCCATGGGCATAGTGAAAAAAAAAAAAAAAGAAGAAGAAAGAAAAAGATTAAAATATTTCATGAGGGACATACAAATGTTGGGGGGGAAAAAGGAAACAGCCAACTGGGGAGCTGGGAGCTGAGCAAACTGACATGCCAGACTGCAGCAGGCCCACCTTCTAAGCCAAATATCTGTTTATAAGAATATTTCATCTGTTTAGCTGAAACAATAATGCAGAGAGACAAAGCAAACAGCACTTGCGTAGGCTGGGAGAAACCAGGAACAGGTTTCCTGCAGAGCTTGACTGCTCCATTTTAAGGAATGTAATCCTTCAATGCCCTGAGCAGCTCAGTGGTACGATCACCCCAGATTCCACCCTCCTGTGCCTGCTGTTGGGCAGAGCTCCTGGGGTCTGCTCACACACCAGCACTAATACCACTAACATTGTCCCCGTGATGCAATCCTCTCTGTTGTTGTGACTGTGGTGATTGCGTGATGGCACTTTCTCAGCCAGATCCACTAGGGATTGCACCACTGTAAATAAGATTATCTGCTGTTTGGCTGCTGATAAAATGCACCAAGACACTCAGCTCAGGCAACATTCCGCACTGATGCAAGCTTCTCCCTCTGTGTTTTTGCTTCATTTTGCCTCTTTCTGTTTATGCAGAGAGTAATTTTTTTTCTCTCTGAACACAAGAACCTCTACCCTAAAGTTCCAGTTCTCTTTCATCATCAGTAATTTCCTAATCACTGAGATTTCCATCTCCTCATCTCAGTCAGGCCAGGAGATGACCAGTCCTGGGGGACTTCCAATGAAGCTTCTGCATGGACTAACAGACAGAGAAAACCCCAGAAAGCTCCCAGGGGAGAACCTGGCCAGGACAAATCTGGAGGAGAACAGGAACTGAAGGCTTTTTGGGTGCAGTCTAAGCTGCTCTGTTACAGTAAAGCTGTAAATCCCAACTGTTACACCCAGAGTGAAAATTCCAGGGCTACATTACATACATCTCATCTCTACAAATGATGGTGGGCTGGGCCAGCCTCTGCTTTATATCATTATGGGTGACTAGAACGTAGCATCTATCTGCTGCTGGAAATGTTTTGTTAGTTCCTCGTCCTTCATTGTCAAGACTGAGGGGAAGTTGTCATCCCTAATTTTAGGAGAACATTAAGTAAGCAGATACAAACAGGACAAAACTCAGGACTTCTCATTCCTAGGTCACTGCAGTACAACACACAAGCCAACAGAGCTCCTAAAACAAACACCAGGAGACATGAAACCATTCCTGGCAGTTCCAGCACATCCCTACTGGTGCTCACAGGAACTGCTCTTGAGGATGGGCACAAAGCTGCAAAAAGCAGTGCGGCTATGAGAGAGTGATCCTCACCCAGGCATCAAATTTATTAGACATATACTTCCATGCAGTAAATGAGCCTGTGAAATTAATTCTGCTTGCAGAAAGAATCAGAAAACGGCACCCAAGAAGTACCAGCAGACTTGTTCATTTGAAGCAGTGTCAACACATTCAGCATGAGCTCTCACACTGGTTTTACAGAAGAGCTGAACGCCCCTTTCCGTGCTCTTCCACCTCATTTGTTTTTTAAACAAATGCCAGGGGAACTGCAGGTTTTAATTATTTTTTTGCACTTAAAGGTTATTGTCTCTTTCTGCTCCCCACCCCCATTTTTTTCCACTTCCATCATTCCTCCAGCCTAGAGTTAATGAGAAGAAATCAGTGTATTGCACTATCTGGCATCTTGCTGCAGAAAGTGGCAGGACTTTTTGGTTACCAAGTCATTTGCTGCTTAATTGAAATCTTTTCTCTGGACTCACTGCCATGCAGGCACTCTATTGGAATGCAGCATTCAAGCCCAGTATTGATCCACCTCCCACTCCCAGCTTTCCTCTTATATGTTTGCAAATCAATTGCACCAGATTGTTTTCTTTCTTCAAAAAAATAAAAATAAGTAAAACAATCCCCCACTCCACAACCCCATTTATCCCTGGAACGCACTACTTGGGCTTTGCTTCAGCCCTTAGAGCAGAGATGGGGATAAGAAATGTCACGTGGCTATAGTAAAATCTAGATCCTCACTTTGTTGCACCAACTCCCAGCACAAGTGTGCAACAGCTAAGTTCAGATAAGGTTCAGTCTGAGAATAAACTGTGAAGACACAAGGGTAAATGATATCCTAGCTTTAGACCCTCACTGGAAACTGTCCGGAATTTATCTCCCCTTGTAACCAGAAGAGTGAAAAGGGTCAGAGAACCCTAACAGTCGCAGCTTGCAAGAAGTCAGCCTGCATTTGTGGGTTGGCAAGTCATCATCTGCTAATACTGGAAAAGAGAGTCAGTGCAACACATGTTACTACTGACAGCCCATTTAGCACTTGCTGGTTCAAAATGCTCTTGTGGAGGTTCATGTAGATAATATTTGTGTCCTGAGCCTCAGCTCATTGGCTTTGTACCAACAGGTCTGAGAGCTGAGTCACATTAATGCCACACACAGAAACGATCTCCAAATTCTTCTGGTGGATCTCATGTCAGTACTTAGCACTACACTACCAAGAGGCAGTGGGCCTGACTTCTGCAGTCTCCTCAGTGTTTTCACCTCAGAAAACACAAAACCTCCCAAAGTGATGCTCTCATGCTGCAAGAGGACTATAAGATGATGCAGCTTACTACCTGTGCCTGTTGTAAACATGCTTAGGCCTCTCAGCTGCTCAGCCACAGCAGTTCCCAAACAGCTCTTCTACTTAAAAAGTGGGAACTGAAAAGTATGAAACAGTGAACTGCACTTCCTACAGAGCATCTCTGACTTATTACATATGTGCATTGCAATACCTCCTGTAGGCTTCAGCCAGCAGTAGGCATCTGAACCCACAAGCAGACACAAATCTTGTCTTACGCAGCTGGCGAGTCACTTGTTGTTTTTGTTGTTGTTTGCTTAGTTGGAGTTTTATTTGTTTGTCTGACAATCTAGACAATTTCACACCACAGCTTCAGCCTGGGAAGAGATCTGTGTTTGCATAGATGCCATACATCCACAGGGCAGGAACCAAATGGTGTCTATTCCTGTCTTGGAAGTCAAACCTTCCAGCAAGACTGAGGACAGACATCTCAAATCAGGGGCCACTTGTTCCTGCACAGGAGACTTCCTCAGCCAAAATCACCACCTTGTATGTCCTGCACACTCCCATTTAGTCTGAAGACACACAGGCAGCCTTCATCAGGCTTCTAGAGGGGAAGATTTTCACCTTTAAGATATGAATTTCTAGCTTCTGTCTTTCTGCTCTAGAACCATATAACTTCCCCAAAGATTTCATTCCCTTCCATTCTCAGCCCAAAATAAGCACAATTTTAGAATCAGATTCCATACAACTCCTGGTCCATAGAATGTATTTCTGTATCCAACAGCAGATGCTGACTTGACCAGGAAGCAGGAGGCAAACACACCTATCCCCTACAGTCCCAAATGCTCTGCAGGAGATATGAAATCATACAACATTCATTATGCTTCAAATTCCAGATTGCTCCAATCCTACTTGCCTTTAGAAAATTAGACTGGGTAACAAATATGCTCCTTGCTATTTGCAGTGTAATTAAGCAGTAATTGCCGCCTAAGGCTAATCTCAGAGTGTATTTTTCCTGTGGAGCTCAGTGCCAAAGTTCACATTTGTAATTTAGTGGCATGCCAAGGAGCTGTACCTAAACTCACAAAAGGATTTTCTCCACTCATCTCTCTCCTACTTCAGTGGCAGCTGGGATTCTATATTCAGAGATGTTTGGGCTGGGCAAACAAATTAGCAGAGACCAGCCTCGTTAGGAATCCATGTGGGTACCCATCCTGCCTCAGTGTGGGAGTAGGATACCGACTGCTCTGTTTCTGGACCCCAAAAACCCCCCAGTATGGGATACGCATTAAAATCTCCTTTCTTTCTTTCTACTCACACAGCCTGGCAGCTTCCAAAGAAGCTGAAGCAGCAGCACGATCTGCTCCCAAGCCCATGTCTCCTTCTGATTTCTTGGATAAGTTGATGGGGCGGACTTCAGGATACGATGCCAGGATCAGGCCGAATTTCAAAGGTATGCACAAAAAACAACAGCAAAACAACACTTCCTTTGCAGACTTGTTTCATTTTGTAACTGCAGACTGCATGAATACCTCACTAATTGAGTAAGGAACATGATGTACCTATATGTTGATATGGAATATGTATGATAGTGTGATAATGAGAGATTTGGCACATAGATGCCCTGTGGATGTCTGAAAAGGCATCTTATTTCCACTCAGAACGAAAACAGCCTTTTAACAAATTTACATACAGTACCCATACATAGATAACAACACAAAGAGATGAGGGATCCTGCCAGTCCAAGCAGTGACCAGCAGGGAGCTGAACCTCTTTTGCAGGTTAGGAAAAAAACTAGCACCTTCTGTGATGCTCCCTTCTTACATCTACAGGAGCCAGAAAGAATCCCTTCCATCAGCTCCGGAGGAATTCAGGCAGATTTCAGGGACAGCATTCTGCAGTGCTCATTTCTTTCATTTTCTTTTGTTTCTTACCACCAAACCCTCCTCCTTCAGAGGAGTCACTGGCCATGCTAACACAGGACCAGGAACCATTAATCATGGTGACAGCACCTGTCATCCAGCTTCAAACAATAAGCCCTAGTCTGGGCTTTTAAACCCAAAGCAGGATGGGAAACTCGTGCCCTAGTAACCATCTAGGCAAAAGAAAGCACTGTCTGGAACACAGAGAGTTAAAAATACTTTGAAAACCATTACTAAAATATGCACGCACAAAAAAGAAATTAAACTTTAATATTTAATGAAATGTGTACATTATCATCTTGCTGAAGGCATCTGTATTGCAATTTTATTTGAGATAATTTAATTTCAGTTTTATTTCTGTGAACTACACCTTCCCACCAGGGCAGTTTTGCTGGCTTAGCCTCCCACCCATAAATCAAGCTCCAATTTATATGGGACATATAGGAGGGGTTTACGGAGCTTGGGGTTGCAGCTCTCAAAGCACATCATTAAAATTAACCATCAGTAACTCATACGGGCATCTTAATGGCTTAGATCTAAATGAAAATAATACCAAAGATCCCTATCAGATTGATTTTTGAGGAGAGGAAAATTAACAAAAAGATTGCATTTTCCTAAAGTGCTGTGAAGGCTGAACTCATTGTGGATTCACATTTTGAGAACTAAGGAAAGTGCATCCAGGCTTTTTGTTAAGACAGATGATGAAGTCCTAGAGGAGACTCAGGGGAGATCCTATATCTCTCTACAACTACCTGAAAGGAGGTTGTGATGAGGCGGGGTCTGTTTCTTCTCCCATATAACTAGCAATAGGACTAGAGGGAATGGCCTCAAGTCGTACCTGAGGAGCTGTAGGTTGGCTCTTAGGAAACATTTCTTCATCAAAAGAGTGGTCAGATACTGGAATGGGCTGCCTGGGGAGTCGCTGACACTGGAGGTGTTCAAGAAACATTTAGATGTGGTACTAAGGGACATGGTTTAGTGGGGAAATATTGGAAATATTGGCAGATGGTTGGACTGGATGATCTTGGAGGTCTTTTCCAACTTGGGCAACTCAATGATTCTAAATCCATAACTCAGGCAGTGACAGAGCTGGACCCAGGGGGTGTGGGACAAAGAACAAGGGCTGTAATAGCCTTAACACCACTGCTGGAAACCTGGATGCCTCTACAACCACATCCCTCTGCACAGGGGTTATGTCTCCATGGCAGGCAGGAAAGCTCCTAGAGAATAATAAAAACCTGCCTAAAAAAGCTCCTAAAAATAATAAAAATAATTAAAAAAAAAAAAAAGAATAGTTCAACCTGCCAAGTGCTCACAGTGAATGCAGCATGAAGAGCACAACGCTGAAGGGGGAATCTGTATTGCCTCAAGGAGAGATCCAGCCCCATAGAATCATTAAGGCTGGAGAAGACCACTAAGGTCACCAAGTCCAACCCCAACCCATCCCACTCACCACATCCCTCAGTGCCACATCTCCACAGTTCTCAGACACCTCCAGGGATGGTGACTCCATTACCTCACTGGACAGCCCGTGCATCACTGTTTTTTCTGAGAAGAAGTTTTTCCTGATATCCGTGTACTGGACTGAGCTCTGTCCATGCTCAGACTCACTGTAGCACACCAGCACTGGATCAGGATAAATAAGGCCAAAATCTTCTGTGTATACCAGAGGCAGAAGCATATGCATTCATTTAGGATGTTAGCTCAGAGGTTTTCTTATGCTGAGGCCATTTGGAAAGGAAACCACCTGTATGTTGACTTTCTATAGTTCACAAGCTGGATGTAGAGAGAAGCATCCTCCTCCTGAGCATTACAGAAGGCATAAGTGCTAAATCCTGGTCAGATGTTCCCTTTCAGCTGCTGGATAAGCTGCCAGCAGAAGAGTTGATTAGCTCCAGACCCCTATTATACAGGCTCATTAAAAGCAGGCCTGCCACAAGCCAGTTGGATAGGAGGGATAGCAAACAGGGGAAGAAGAAACAGTCACCATTTTGTATCTGATATTTTAGCCCATGCTTGTATTTAATCATCTGGAGAAGGAGCTGAGCAGATTGCACAGCCTGGGAGCTGCTGCTGAGCTGGCAACGAGCTGTCTGGGAGGTGGTTAGACAGAAACGTGCTCAGATTGCTTGGGACTCATACCAAGAAAATCCCAAGCCATGAAAAGCATTGCTGTAACACGGCTGCAGCCTCAGTCCTACAGGGGATGGACACAAAGTTTTAAATGAGGCCAAAGCAGGAGATGGGGAAGGGAAACAGGAGAGCAAACCAAGTTCCAAGCACACCATTCATTTCCACGCAGGAGGAAGTTTGCACTGATTATGGGTACAAGCTTCTTGTTAAAGCACAAATGAACGTTGTATGATTTCCTATTTCCTGCAGAGCATTTGGGACCAGAGGGGATAGGTGTGTTTGCCTCCTGCTTCCTGGTCAGGTCAGCATCTGCTCTCCTGCTCCCCAGAAGTATCTCATCTGACAGTAGCTACCAGACTGCAGATGTGGCCTCAGAAGGCAAGCATCACTCCCCGAGTACTGCAGAGCCATCAGGCAGTATTTGAGATGCAGACACTATCCCAGTAAAGGATGGTGGAAGAATCTAAAAATTCCCACTTGCAATTTCCACAGATCTATTTCTTCCCAGAAGCAGAGTACAGGGATGATGATGCAAGATTAATTCACCCAGACTTAAACAGGGACTTTTATTCCTAGGGTGTCCTCTGCGCCCAGTGCATGCACAGGGCAGCACCAGCAGGAGCTCCCTGGGCAAAATCCTGCCACGTGGATAAATCACTGGTGTCCCACGCACAGGAGGCAAGATATTGCTCTGGTTCCAAAGTACTCTCTTTTTTGCTCTGTGCTGCATAGCAGCTCTCAGCATGTTCCTGGGATCAAATACGGTATTTCCACCTCAGACTCACCAGGCAATATTGTTATTCATATTCATTGATACCAGTAACAAACATATTGATATCCCCCAAACCCTAACTATAGTGTTTTCGTCCTTTGAATCCCATAACTGGCCCCCTGACTTCCGTAACGTGTACAGGTTAAACAAAGCTTCATTCTAAAAGCAAAGAAAGCTCAAGAGAGGCATGGCCCAAAACCTGGCATTACTTTCACCCAAAACAGGACAGCCAGAAAACTTCTGCTGGCACATCCTGACAACCTCCTATGCAGCTGTGAGCATCAGCAAACATGACTGTTACCACATGGGATATTAGATCCACTGCCCCACCTTATCCCTAAGGCATACAGCTTAGTCCTGCACTAGGTCTATAAAGATCATAGGGTCCTAATTTGGACATTCAGAGGGAAAGACAAAGACAGAGCTCTAAACACCAGTGCCATTCAGTAGTCTGTTGGCTCTTTCCAGTGCCATCACGTTCAGAGTGAGCTTAGCACCCACACAGCAATGTCAAGATATCTAAAAAGCAGTCCTGCTTGGCTGTGATCTATTCATTTTCATCAAAACAGTTTACAGAAGAGGTATATAAACACTCATCCAAACAGTGGAGCAGAGGTGAAGCAAGAGCACTGTCTGACGTCAAACTGGCGTCAGATCCAAGGCTAGACTCAGCCGGGTCGTCCAGACAGTATTCCCAACCTCACCTCCCAGCCTCACAGCGAGCTTCGATATTGCAGAGTGGAAATATTTTGTCTTTTAAGCACACAGTGAAGTGCTGTTCCAATCTGTATTTGTCATGCAGGCCCACCAGTGAATGTCAGCTGCAACATTTTCATCAACAGCTTTGGTTCGATTGCAGAAACGACTATGGTAAGTAAAAAATCACAGCACAGCTGTTCTGCTACTGGCTTGGCCTCATTGCATTCCCAGCCAACACAGCGTCCTTTGCTTTAGTATGACCAGAGGGAAAATGGCTCTGTATTCCCAAGTTTACCTGAGATTTGAGTAAATTCCTGGCCATCGCGCACCTCTCACAGGTTAAGATCACAATTCATTTGCAACTCTACGAAAACATTGCACAGGCAAAATATAAAGGTCAAAAAAGGGAACAAATGAAGTCTTTCCTAAAACCTTGACCAAAACTCCAAGCTCCGAGACAGCTGCAGTTACTTTGTATTAAAGAGATCGTAGAACATTGATTCAAATCTCTTAAATGAAAGGAAAATAGCTGAATTCAAATCCAGCCTGCAACAGATTGCAAAGATTAGGAGAATCACTAGATTTGGAGTTTCTGGGAGACATAAGAAAAATCATTGCCTAGCAGAAGTTTTTTTTCTTCTCTTAAATCAATATCTGCAAGTTAAGGCCAACTTCGGACAAAATTAGTGAACATGGCTAAAAGCTTGATCTAATTGGCAAGGCACTAGGAGAAGAGAATCAGGAGAACAGGAGATAATTGCTCCATCTGAAAACTGTTAAAGATTGGTTGTGACATGATCAGTGAGCAGCAAACAAAAGCTCTGGAGGTGCAATACTTCAGCTCTGCGCTAATTAAAGATAATCCAGAAATATGGTGTTTAATTACACTTTGGTAATTCTTTACCTAGGGAGTGATTGAACAAAGCATGAACAAAGACTTTGCGTATGGGTCATACCCAAGTTCCTTGTAATGCACACCACGGACAGAGGACATCAACAGCTATCTCTCTCTCTATGTGTATATATATATACACACACACACACACACGCACAGTTATGAGTCTCTTCTAACACTATTCTTTATGCTTTTCTTCTGGCAGTGCTTGGGGTGGGAGGCGTTCAGTCCCAGGAGTATAAAATAGCCATGACTCTGTCCAAGCTCAAAGAAATAGGTGGGTTGCAGAATGTCAGAGTTTATAGATGGGAAGTGGACTCATGGCTTTATACACAAAGTAAGAGAAAGAACTAGAACTGAAATACACCTCTGTTCCCAGTTTACTGTTTTATTAGATGCATCCTATGATGTTACAGGCAATTCTTCACAATTCAACAGGGAAAACCCACAGACTGCAAGAGAGAGTGGCAGGCCCACAAGGGATCCCTGTGCAACACACAGAGCACATTACACAGTGACATGCTTTTTTTTAATATATCTGTCCTACACCTCAAGATGCATTGAAGCAGTCATACAAAGATGCCACAGTATCCCTGTAAGAAGGATGATTCATCAAATTAGCATGAAGTAGCGCAAGAATGAAATGCAATTCACCTCCAAGACATGCTGCAGGGTCTTGCTATCCTCTCCAGATGCCCCCCATTTCATATTCTATCTTCCGTAAAAAGAAATTCCCATGGGAACCCAAGAGCACCCTTCAGGCACATTACTTTGTCTAGAAATACCCAAGCCAGCTCTGACAAGCTAGTCCAGATGTCAGGCTGACACAACATTGCACACAACCTGATATAATGCACTTCTTTAGGGACTGTGTTTTCTCTTGTAAACACTGACAAGGACACAGACAACACAAGTACTGAAGCATTTGAAAATGAGGACCCAGCAAGTAAGAGCAGTCTTTGGAATTTGCTAATTTGGGATTTACCCTGCAGAGAAGCCAGGCTCTCTTTGCAGCAGGTCCAACAGGCAATGCCAGCTCTCCACCAATATTTTTGGGAAGGGAGGAAGGTCCTGACATGGAGCACTTGAATTGGAACAAGTGATCAAATTAGGGGAGAAAAGAAGTTTGAGTGCATAAAGGACAAAGTCCATCGCTGACTTGCAGGACTGATTACAATAAAACTCTACCAACTGCTTCAGTGATCACAAGGGAGGGAACAGTTTTGTGGTTTTAAGAAGTCACAGCCATTAGGCACCCAAATGTTAGCTACATCCAGGTCCAGGAATGCTGCATCATCCTATAATTTCACTAGTAGATTCAGGAAGAAACTGATTTTTATAGACACCACAAATAGAATTAGAGAAACCTTTAAAAATAATCAGTAATGGCACTTGTAGTTCCTACACAAAACACTAGTGTGGGTACTTGAGTTTACAGCGACTGAATCTTCCAAATCATGAGATCACCAAGCAGAAGGTTAGAGAGGTTGGAGGTGAAGGTTCCTTTACAACTTAAGGCATCACAGGGGATAGAGGAAGAGGAGAAAATTCCAAGTAGAGAATGAAGTAAGCATTTGGCACAGTCACTGAAGTCTACTAGTGCAACAGCACATCATCAGTAGGGTAAAACTAACCTGTCTCATGACAGTCTAATCTGAGCCTACGTTCCTTATTTGTAGGCAAACAATTTAACACTTAAGGTCTACAGATCTCAGAGGAGAGACAATGGATTGCAACTAAGAGAAGGCATGGAGTTCCCAACAGGTGCAGAAAGCTGGACTCTGTTCCACAAAAGTTCTAAAAGAGTCGGGCAAGAAACAGAGTTCTAGAAACTCTGATAAAGAGAGGAGAAAATAAATACAACAGAAAAACATAAGAGACAGTCATCCACCATATTGAAATCCCCAAAAGAGACCTGAATTGCTGAAAGGAGTTTACTTCCTTGCACTATTCTGAAGAACTGGAGACCAATCATAAAAGCCTTTAGTGATGCCCATAATTGATGGGACATTTATGCTAGATCGTGGCTCATACAGTATACTCATCAACCTTGATGAGTATACTGTATGAGCCACGATCTAGCATAAATCTTCTTGCATTCAGCTCTAAGGACAAGGGAGCATGCAATTGGGAACATCTCCCTGAACAAAGCAAGTGCATCTATTGGAAAGACACTACCAGATATAGAAGGCAGATGGGTCCAGACAGCCTCCTTCTGTCCCAAAGCATTACTACAATAGAGCATCCAACAGCAGGGCACTCCAGATGACAAACAGAGGATGCATCCACTTTATCAGCTTACTTTTATTTTAAAAACAAAAACAAATTAGAAGAACAAAAGCACTTTTCTCCCAGTCTTACCAAAGTAGGAAACCTACAACAAAGCTACCAAAATCATTCAAAAATGAAACAGAAGTCAAGCACCCAGGGAACAGTCTCTTTTTGTCAGTGAATAAACAATTCAGGATTATCTGAGCACTTCATCTAATAAATTTCCTGCTATAACAAAAGCCTTGGAATAAAGTGATGCCCTTGATCTCTTTTCCTGTGGAATCTTAGTTTTGTTCATAGACATCTGGCTGGCTTAGGCAGCTGGGAGTATTTTCTCCACAGTGAAGGCACATAATAAAGGAGAAATATTCTTGGATATCATCACCTCAAGTTGCCAGGAACTGGACTGAGTGCTCAAAGCAACTCCTTTCCATCTCATATTTTTAAAAGGGCTCACAAAAGTCTACAAAACTGTCAGCACAGTCTCCCTCAGACACAGCACACATATGCAAATTTATCCTTGCTGATTTCATGCCATAGTCATCTCACCTAAAAAGAGCAAATCAGACGTAACCTTCCAAACAGCTGCAGCACAGCCACATTTGCTCTCCCAGCATCTCCTAAGGACAGGAGAAGCTAAAGGCTGCAATCGTCCAAACGCAAAATACTTTTTCACAGACATCTGCACACAAGCTTCCCAATCAGATAACTAACTATCCCCACAGCAGCAGAGGTTCCAGCACAGGCTGCTGCCAGCAGTCCGAGGGGGGAGATTCCCCTGCCTGGTAGAGAAGCCCAGTAAAGTTTCCAGCAGCAAAAAATGCATATATTAATCATCAAGACATAATTTCTCCCCCTCACCATGCACTTACTTTCCATCGAGCAGCAGCCCCTCCTCAGTAGAGCCTCCTACAGCCACGAGGCAGCTCCCACTGCAAATCTGAAACCAGCTGCAGCTGTATGGGGCTATCAGGGTCTCATTAACTCAACCACAGCCTCCACCTGGTGGGGGTCAGTAATTAAAAAAAAAAAAAAAAAAGGAAAAAGAAGTCTTTGCTGCTATTCTAGAGAATTACCTCCATGAGACCACAGGCCCTGTGCTCTGCCAGCCAGGTGGGAAATTCACCTGAGGAAGTTCAGGCTCTGCCTTGTTTCTTCCATCAGTACAATGCAGAGTCTGAATCAGGGACTGAAAGCTTTTGGGCTCCCTGGCAGCCTCCATTCCCTCGACTCACAGCCCTTCCCCAGCCTGCCACACACTGCCCAGCAGCTCCCATGGTCATGGTACCTCGGGAAGGAACGGTCTCAAATAACCTTCCATCTCCTTGGCTCCTTGTGAGGCCACTACAAAGAATTTCACTTCAGCATTGTCAAGCTGAATACCTTGATCGCTTCAATTATTTTTTTCCTGCCCTGTGGCATTTTCCTCTTGGAAGCAAAAGGCCTTTGTGCTGTATTGCAGAGCTGGATGCCATCACAAACCAGGCTTGCTGCTCCCCAGCCAGCCAGAGGAGCGGGCTGCACAAAGTAATCAATGCCTGGATGTGATCAGCACACAAATGAGGAGCTCAAGTGATAAGGAAATAGAGAAAGTTTTTTGGTTTTGTTTTTGTGTGTGTGTGTGTGTGTGTGTGTGCTGAGTTTGCATCCCCAGTTCAATCCTTTTCTGCTTGAAAGTTCACATCAGAAATTGGCTTGCTCTGTCCATCATCTCGCACTGTGAACTTCTTGGTGATGCTAACTAAGATCTCAAACAATAGCATCCAGGAGAATTGCTGTATAACTCCAGGTGGCCAAAAAACAAGCATTATTCAGCTCATCACCTCTCAGCTTGACTGCAGTGCCTAGGCACAAAGCTCTAAACACACAGGGCCCTTTGGCTGGTACAGCCCATACTTCTGGCTGCATCACAGCCTCAGGCATGACATATTTGCTCTCCGTGCCTTATGGTGGCTCCTCAGGCAGTGTCATGTCCAGTTTGCAATCACAGTGTGTGGTTTCACATTGTGTTTAAATAAGCCTGGATGCAAGAAATCTAAAAGGCTGCTCAACATCTCCACTACTACTGCACGTTTCAGCTACCTATCATTAGGGAAAACTGTCTATGAGGAGAAAACCATTGTCCATGGCCAGGCCAGGACTGTGGAATAAAACTAATGAGAATAAAGATCTTCATACACACACACACACAACTGAACAGCCTCTAGAAGGACGTGGTGCAGTTTTCACATTCACAACATGCCTCTAGAGTGTTTCCACTTAGGACACAACCAGAGGACACACTGCAGATGTTGTCTATGCTCTCATGACTGCTGTAGTGACAAAGTGAAGCACACTGCACATCTTTTCTCACCTTTTCATTTTCTTTTGGCAAGTTTTGCAGCTGAAACAGTGATTTTAGTCTAGCAACAAGCCTGTCTGCAGAAACACAGACCACTGTAGAGAGATTGGCTCCTTTCCCCCCCTTCCAACACTCCATCAGGCTGAGAACACTTCTGGGCAGCTCACACTGAAGTTGCTTCCAAACATGAGTTTAATTTGTGTTGTACATGACGTAAACCCCCATCTAGAGCTGACCTGCTTGCATCTAGCTTATTTGTAGCTGAATAAGCAAAACAACCTTTTGCTTTCTACCTATTAGGTCAGCGACACTGATTTCCCCTGACTGCAATGGCTGCAGGTCTTTACATACAGAAAAGGGAGAATTGAAAGTATATAAGTTGCTTAAGGAGCTGCTGCGTGCCATGGGAAGTGGAGATTCAGGGTTGCTTTCCTCTTTCAGGTTTGCATGATTGCACTAAGATCTTAGTTCCTAGCTGTCTGCAGCTTTCTCAAGGCACATTATCTGGGGGGGACAGAGCTGAATAATTAAGTCAGAGGGAGCCACTAGGACTCATGAAGGTGACATTTGGAATGTCAGCAGAAGGAGAGAGTGTTGCAACTCTTTACATGTTCAGAAGTCTGCTCCTTTTAGCATCAAATCCTTGGTCCATTTGCTGTTGTCACAATCACTAATGTCATTACCAGCTTCTCTGCTCCGAGGACGCAGATGCCACTAAGTGGTCTGAAACAGAGTTCCAGAACACAGGCTATGAACTACCCTGTCCAAAACAGCAAATCACCCAATACACAATCATCTCCCAACCCTCCAGTGTGACAAGATCTGCAAAACTCACATCCTCCCACACAAGAGGCTGTAGGTTCATAGCTGAGTGAGCACAAGAGGCTGCAGTATCAGCCAGACTCTCCTCCAAATGAACTCTTCAAATCCAGAGCCTTGCGTTCTCCAGATGGAAAGAACAGATCTGATGGCAACATCAGAAAGCTCCTCACAGATGCCAAGTATTGTCTCACTGAAAAAAAGATCCTAGTGCCTGCAGCAGGTATTAGACACTGACAAGCACATCAGAGCCCTTCCATTACCCATCTCTTAATAGAAGTCTTCAAAGTACATCGGTATAAGAAAGGCACCAAAGAAACCCTTAATCATGATACGAACTATTAGTTTGGGATAGGGGAGTGAAATTGGTTTAATATGTGCTGCTCTTTAGAGATAGCTTGCTTCTATTCTTAGAAATGTCAATTAATTTATGGACATGGCATTTTCATTCCTCTCCTGATAGCTGGCATGTCCTCTCCCCATTTCAATTTGTTGGCTCACTTTCTTTTGTGAAATTCAGCAGAAAAGGGACATGCAGTTCACCCCAGGAGAACAGAAACTGAGTTTAATTGTCTACAAGAGCATCCAGGACATCTGAGCCAGACCTCAGCAGCCAGCCTTGGCCTGGAGAGCTCAGGGGAGCTGTAAGACACAAGGCTGAGAGGTAGATATCAGTCAGTGTGTTGCTAGGGGACCAGCTACAGCTAAAGATGGCTAGCCTATAAAATCTGCAGTATTCATGGCATTTCAATGTTAGAGAGGGGAAAACAGAACACTCATGATTAAGAGAGGAGATACCGTGCACATCCCTTCCGTGTTCATACTCTCATCAAAGGCATCAGCTCCCACTAGTTCAGCTGAACTACTGAATTTATATCACAGAATCACAGAATGGCCACGGTTGGAAGGGACCTCAAGGATCATGAATCTCCAACCCCCTGCCACAGGCAGGGCCACCAACCTCCACATTTAATACTAGACCAGGCTGCTCAGGGCCCCATCTAACCTGGTCTTGAACACCTCCAGGGACGGGGCATCCACAGCCTCTCTGGGCAGCCTGTTCCAGCACCTCACCACTCTCAGAGTGAAGAACTTTCCCCTTACATCCAACCTCAATCTTCCCTCCCTCAACCTAAAACCATTTCCCCTTGTCCTGCTGTTATCTACCCTTTCAAAGAGTTGATTCCCCCCCTGTTCATAGGCTCCCTTTAGGTACTGCAAGGCTGCAATGAGGTCACCCTACAGCCTTCTTTTCTCTAGACTGAACAAGCCCAGCTCCCTCAGCCTGTCCTCATTGGGGAGGTTCTCCAGTCCCCTGATCATCTTCATGGCCCTCCTCTGGACCCTCTCCAACAGCTCTCTGTCTTTCTTGTACTGGGGGCTCCAGACCTGGACGCAGTACTCCAGATGGGAACACTCCAGATGTACACACAGGGCATCTCTCTTCCATGGACTGCCTCTGTCACTGTGTCTTTTTTTTTTTTTTTAAACAAGACTGAAGGAATCATAGATAGACATGATATGGGATGGTTCAAAGCTGAAAGGAAGTTGGCTTCAGTGTCCCTCTCCCCTGGTCCTCTGCAACAGTTGCCTTGCTGATACCAGCCCTTATGACTACTGCAACTGAACATTGCTTCTCCAGCCCTGGGGTTAAGACTAGAGGTCCTGACACTTCACACATAGCTGAGTTCTGTGATGGAGGGATGCAGAGTTAGACAGCTGCTCGTACTATGAGATAGCTGTAAGCAACAGAAGCTACAGAGCTAAAAATATCAGTGGGTCCTTGAGAAATAATACAAAGAAGGCTTACCATAACTCGGGAACGTAGGTCTAGATGGGATTTGATTTTGAGAGCAATTTTAGCACATGCTCCCCATTTCTCAGCATTTTTTATCCGCCCTGAGCACTGATTGTGTTTCTCTACTCCCTGTTTGCACCGTGCAGGATTATAGGGTGAATATCTTCTTGCGGCAGCAATGGAACGATCCACGCCTGGCATACAATGAATACCCAGATGACTCCCTGGACCTGGACCCTTCTATGCTAGACTCCATCTGGAAACCTGACTTGTTTTTTGCAAATGAGAAAGGGGCCCATTTCCATGAGATTACTACAGACAACAAGCTGTTGAGAATCTCCAGAAATGGGAATGTACTCTACAGCATCAGGTGAGCTCACTGAATGGGGAGGGCTCCACAAAGATAGAGGAGGGCAGAGCTACATTCCTGATGTTTGAGCCTAAAATAGGCAAGTGGACACTTCGAGCACGCCTTTGGGTAAAGGGAACTGAACTGTAATATTTAAAAGAGAACATCCATTAACAGTGTCATAGAAATGTGGTGAGAAGAGACCACTGGAGGCCTCCCATGCAACCTCCTGCCATGAATATTGCTATTTGCAAGAGTCAAGGCTCTTGGAAGAAAGTGGACTTTGCCTCACAGACTCAAAGCTCAGTACTGGGTTCACCTAAAAACACCCTTGTGAATTTTGCTCCCTGATTTCTATTCAGAACCCACTTGTCCAGCGTGTGTGTGCTGCCCATTGCTGCAGCCACAGTCACTCATTTCATGTCTTGTAGATATTTAATATTAATTCTTCCCAAAGAGCTTGTTCAATGACATAATTCAAGGCTTATATCTCATTGATCAGAGGTGGAGTCCTCTTCCAAAGACGCAATGAGAAAAACATGGACAAAGGCTAGTGGAGGCTCTTTTCTACCCAGATATTGGTTTAAATACAGAAAATTCAGTTGTTTTCATAAAAAGAAGTTGTGAACAAGTCAATTCCTTCTTCTGTCACAACATCTTTTGTCACAACATGTCTCTAAACTCAAGTAGAGAATTTCTTTCAGCATAAAGATTGAGGTTAAAATATCTTTCCTTTCTGCTAAGTCCCTCGTACATCTGATAGAAAAATTCAATTCCTATCCTCCAAAAATTCTGCTATTTCTACATCGAGGCAAATAGCTGAAAAATCTAAATGCTTTAGGGAACGGCACATTGTCAAATCAAATAACACAAGTCCAGCTATCTGAATGAAATCATTTAATATCAGTTTGTTGAACTAAGCAAACATTTTGAACATAGATTGCAGTACAGGACAGCATCACAGCTTACCATGGGAAATGCAGCCAGCACCTAGTGGAAAGATGAAGCTAGAGGTCTCGAGAGACACAGTGGGAATTCAGAAAGATACAGTCACACTGAGTTGCCAAAGGGCATTTTCCTTGCAGAAAATAACACTCACATCTCTCGTTCCTCCCATAGAAATCTGCAATCTTGACCAAAGTTCTTTGTTTATTCTGATACAGAAAAGTTCTGTTCAGAGATTTCCAAACAGCGTCAGTCGCTAGAAATGTATGTTGGGTCCAGAGGACAGGTTTGGGCTCACTGCTAATCCAGACTGTTGTGAGCCTGAGGCAAGAAATGAAGGCAGAGGCAGCAAAACTTTGATGTGGGAGCACTCTCTTCTGCACAGTCCAAGATAATATTACAGTGAAACAGCACCTGCCGTTCCACCAGTCCCTGCCAGGAATTATTTCACAGACCCAAATTCTTGGCATTTCTGATGCTTTCCAACAGCACGTGTGAAAGCACAGGCAGGGAAGGAGTGAATAATCAGTCATTCCCTCCATCACACCAGACAAGTTACCAGCCTGTATGCAACATTTGGCGTCTGAGAAGGTTCATTCCCTCATCAGTACCACAAACTGTACATCACTGCCCTTTGCTGTCTTCTCTCCTCAGGATCACGCTGACTCTGGCCTGCCCCATGGACCTGAAGAACTTCCCCATGGATGTACAGACATGCATCATGCAGTTAGAAAGCTGTGAGTCCCACGCACCTCTCCATTTTCAGGAAGAGACAACGTGTTTCTCCTCTCCCCTTTCCATGCCTTCTCCATCCCCATCTGCAACTCCTTTCCTGTTCAGTCTTCACTGGACTCTCCCTGTATGGAAGAGAAAGGGGGGTGGGCAGTAGGGACAAACTTGCTCACTGTGCATGCCTGGGGCTGCTCTCTTTCAGCTTTGTTTCTCTCACTCTTCCCTGCCAGCATCCCCCTCCACAAAAACCACACGATCACCTGCATCTACATTTTCAGCCAATGCTAGCAATAAGGTTTACAATTAGAGACAGGAAACTCTTAGAACTCTTAGATGAGAGCACAGCCAATTTAGATGCCACCAGTACAAAAACCAACCTCTAAACTGCCTCAAGCAGTCCCAATAAGTGTTCGTGTAGGATTTTCAATTCATTCAGCACGTAACTTCTCCTAAACGAGCTAAACCTCATAAGGTCCCAAGAGAGATGCCTGGCTTGCTTGTATTTACATTGGCCTTTCAGTTTGGAGGAGAAAGGTGAAAGTGCTCTCTGCTGCAGATGGGATGTTTTTCTCTCTGGATGAACATTTGCCCCTTGTTCATGATGTTTATCCCAGAGGAGGGAAAGATATGAATAACTTCTTTCAGAGAACGAGGTCGGGTTTGAAAAAACAACAGCTCAACAAGCCCTTTTTCAAGTGAAAATATGACTTACTGCAGACAATATATTGAACATCCCCACAGTTCCAGAGCAGGTCATTATCCTAGCTTTTATCATATATACAAGCAGTTCTGCTTCAGCCTAAATCCCACACTTCACAGCATTGCCAAAACACCAGGCTAAGACCCCGCCTCCACGCTCCCTTCTACAAATGTGTCCCTTTCCAGATGAGTGTCTAGTATGCATTTCACATGATATTTGTTCTCTCAATAGTTGGCTACACAATGAATGATCTAATATTTGAGTGGCAAGAAAAAGGAGCTGTGCAAGTTGCTGATGGGCTGACATTGCCTCAGTTTATCCTAAAAGAAGAAAAGGACTTGAGATACTGCACAAAACACTACAACACAGGTCAGTGCTGTTTAACCTTAGCTCACGGATTTATCAGAGATGAACTCAGAACTGTGTGTTTACCAGAATCTCTTGCTATGTCTGATAACAGTCTGGTGACACAAGCTTTGTTAGAGATTATATAGAATAAAACATAGAAGTATAATATAGAAACATGGAAATAAAATACAGAAACGTAGATATATTGCCAATAAAATCACGTAGAAAGAGTCAATAAAAAGCAAATCTGTGAAATCCTCTTGTCTCCAGTAACACCTGTATCAGTTAAAGGGTGCTTGGTCTGGGCCTTTTCTCCCACCGCATTCCTTTGCCTTTAAAGTGGAGGAACAGGTGAAATTTACATGAAAAATGAAACTGCCAAAATCTTTCTTTAGTATGTTGATGTTGTGCATACGTAGTTTAGAACAGGTCAAAAGCTGTTTATTTCCTCCGCTAAACCTTCTGGTTCTAGGCAGTGTGAGGAAGGTCCTCAGACAAGAGCTGAGAACAAGAGGCTCACTGTGCCTTACCAATAAGCTTCCACGTGTCTCCTGTTCTTATCAGGCAAATTCACCTGTATAGAAGCTCGTTTCCACCTGGAGAGGCAGATGGGTTATTATTTGATCCAGATGTACATCCCCAGCCTCCTCATTGTCATTCTGTCCTGGATCTCCTTCTGGATCAATATGGATGCTGCACCCGCTCGTGTTGGCCTGGGGATCACCACTGTGCTCACTATGACCACTCAGAGCTCTGGTTCTCGAGCATCACTGCCCAAGGTAAGGGGTGAAAATAATTACCTTCTGGCGCAGCACATGTGTAAGCAACAACACAGATCCTCCTGCTTAACACGAGTTGTTCTGCTGCCATTGCACTATTCCAGTTTAAGGGCAAGCAGAACAAATTCCAGTTCCCTCCTATACAATTTTTAACTCAATTTCCATGACAAGGAATAGAGCTTCCCTAAAGAAAATGCTCATCCCAAGATCCATTTCAAGTCTCAGTAGCCAGGAGCCAGGAGCTCTGCACCTTGCACGGATATGCACGCAGCAGTCCAGCTTAAACTCATTTGATCATAGTACTTGCACAATAGCACTAAATTTAACTCTTACAAAGACAGTTTGGGTTACTATTTTCCCTGCATGTAAACCATCACAGTGGAGACATGGCTGAATTGTAAGCTGTGGAATTATTGCTACTGAATAACACACAAAACATTTCGGTCATCTGTTAATACATTCATATTAAATG
This sequence comes from Meleagris gallopavo, assembly GCF_905368555.1. Classification (NCBI taxonomy): domain Eukaryota; kingdom Metazoa; phylum Chordata; class Aves; order Galliformes; family Phasianidae; genus Meleagris; species Meleagris gallopavo. Next base: position 12,435,662 of record NC_139418.1, read on the forward strand.
AGACAGATTTTAGTATCCAAGAGCAGTTGTCAACCATAGCATGGCTTGGCCAAATCCTTCTAAAGATTTGGATTCCAGGGAGCAACTGGAAAGAATGGCAAGTTAAAAGGCTTTTGGATGAACTAGCTATCACAACTTTGTCTCTCCTTCTGATTCATAGGTGTCTTACGTGAAGGCCATAGACATCTGGATGGCCGTGTGCTTGCTGTTTGTGTTCTCTGCACTTCTAGAGTATGCTGCTGTCAACTTTGTGTCCCGGCAGCACAAAGAGCTTCTCAGGTTCAGAAGGAAGAGGAGGCATCATAAGGTAATACATAAGGCATGAAGGACATGGCTGGAATCTCTCTCAGCAGAGCATCACTTCATGGCCAGCTGTCCAGGGCAGCCCCCTGTGTATGGTCAGATAGTAAGGAGGGCCATACACCAAGGAGCAGGGCAGGCTCAATAAATTTTATCTTTTCTAACAGCTTGCTGACCCCAGGGGTCTAGCAAACTGGTTTTTGTGAGCTAGTTGAGCAATCTAAGCCAAAAAGGTTGTTCTCATCAGAAAACAGAGAGATGTTCTGTTCCAAGCCCTCTTTATAAAACACAGCAATGGCTGGGGAGGTGTAAGGGATGACACAGCATCCCCCCCCAACAAGTCAGTCTACATTAGTCTGGAGGTAAGTGACACCACTTTTGTCTCTATTATCTGCAACTGCAAAAGCATCTGCTGCTCAGACTGACTGCAAATTCCTCTTGGAAGAAATACGCATTCTTCACAGCCTTAGCCTTGCTCCATGCTCATTTGCCAACCCAAGCATGCACATGTCACAGAGACATGCACCCCCTGCAGCCTGGACTCCACAAGCTTTTGGGCTGAGGTAGCACAGCAAAAAACTCATTCCAGAGGATGCACTAGAAGGAAACACAAAGGTGACTGAGATAAATTAAAAATTGCCTTTAATTAACTAGTAGAATCAGGTGGCAGTACCAGTTTTTATCACCAGCCCTAGTCTATTCAGGACGGGGGGTAAAGAGTGTTGCACAAACACAAGGAAAACAAAGTTACAGATAGGACTGTTGGTAGCCAATAATTTCATCAGCCCAGAGCAAGATCCTGACATCTCTAATCAGCTGCTTTTGGTCAGAAGATGTTTAGTAGAACCAAAGCTAAAACTACTCATCGTGCTTTTCTATCTTCATCCAGACTCAAGCATCCTTTCTCTCTAAGCCCTGCTGTTTCAAGCAGATCACTCTAGACTACTGTTGATAAAACAATAAGAAGGAAAGTATACACTAAAATACAGAGGAGTTTAAAAGATATTTCTCAAAGTTGTTCCACTGAACACAAGGCTGCTATTGCAATCCCTGCCTAATCTCACAGCACTTTTAATTGGAACAAAGCATAAACAAAAGCACTTGAAAAAGCAAAATGAACAAGGTTTGCAGGCTCATCAAAAAACTGGGAGCTGACTGCAGATGTAAATGGATTAGTACAGCTGCCAGAGAGCCTAATTGCTCCGTCTCTGCGTCCTGATGTGTCTGGGTAGTTCTGCCTGGGTCAGGCCTGGCATGCCTGGCTGAAAACAAATGAGATGTTGCACTGTTCATACTGGCTGAGAAAGGACTGCACTTAGTAGATCTGCCCCAAATGGAACCTACTGGTCACTCTTCACAGCAAAACACCCCAGACCACGTGTCACAGTCTGGCATTAATACAAGTGAATTCAGGCACATTTCTTTCCTAATTTCCTCAGAATTAGACCCAAGGTACTGGTTCATAAGAATTTTTCTTCCTTTTTTAAAAAATAAAAATGAAATGACTAGATAGCTGTTGTCAGGTTTTTAGTTGGCTCTTTCCACCTCTTATCCTCCTTCTCTTGGGAGGGAGAAGGTGAACTAGACTAGAAACTGATTAGACAGCTCTCTCTGAATCCTGAACTATATCCATATTTACTGGGTGATAGGTCTTGTGGGAGCCACAGTGACTGCAATGGCTAGGGAGATAAAAATGAACTATCTTTGTATCAGTGCATCCGTGTTTGTGCAAACAGGGCACAGCAGAGGCAAGTTTCAATTTGAACTGCAAAACAGAGACGCGATGGTTAAGAAGAAGTCTACAAGCTCTCAGCAGCTCTCGTTATTGCTAGTGCTCAGCATCAAGGATCAGCCAACCCCAGGATCACTCAATCACTAGGATCACTCAGCTCCAAGAGCATCTGGATGCTGATTTCTAGTGCCTCAATATTCCCAACCAGGCACTGTTATGAGACAAAGACATTTAAGAACTGTCTCAGACACCAGCAACCAGATGGAGCACAACCAGAGCAGGGAACAACTATCCAAAGCCTGCACAAATTGTCTCAGCAAGAACTCTGATACAAATAGTCCCGCTGATAGGTCATACAGCTCAACAACCTGCCACCCTGCCAAAAGAAAAAAAAGAAAGAAAGAAAAAAAAAGGCTTGATTTTGTTTGGTTTTGCTCAGATAACAGCAGTGCACTCCTCCCTCTGCTTACCCAGCTCAGAGCAGCACAGTGCCTCCATCCCACGCAGCTACGCGCTTGGTGCAGGGGCCATCCAGAAAAGACACTCTGCAAAGAAAAAAGGGCAGAAAGGCACATAGAGCTGGTAGATCAAAGGGAAGCGGTCAGGATGACAGCACTAGGACACCAGTCTGTGATGGGGGACACGGCATGCATCAGCCAAAGTGGCAGTTAATTACTGCCATTAGTCTAGCATTTAGCCCTAATGACCTGTAGTCAAGACCCTGGAGTTTCTGGCCCTGCCTCTGCAGCTGATGGGCAGGTTGTGTTATCTTAGCCACACTTGATTTTCCTTATGATTACATCTTCATATGCAACAAAATAGGGCTCTGAGAAGCCCGCAAGGCATCCACCAAAAAGCAGTAGCTTGCTTTTAGTTTGGCAAATAAAGGCATTTTCTGCTCAATAATTTGAATTAACATAGTGAGCCACGTCTTACCACTGGCACATGGAAAAGGCATGCCTGTTCCTTGCCTGGCAGAGGGCCGGGCAGAGAGGGGCTGGGAATAAGAGATGTCCTGCAGGCAGGCGGGCTGAGGGCTGGTTGTGTGCTGCCTGCAGAGGTCTTTTCGTGGACAGGTCTTGGTGCCTGCACATCCATGTAACTCTGCAGGAAGCCTCATTTCAGCTGCATGAGTTACATGGAGCCCACTCCTTCTGGGCACACAGGTACCCCATGGGCAATGCAAAGAAGGTGCTGAGGGCAGTGGGGGGTGGGAGGGGCAGAAGCAAACCAGGGGATGCAAGTGAAAAAATAAATGCAGTACTTTAAACCATTCAAGTTTATGTCAAAGATACCAATGGGGTGGAAGCCAGTTCTCCACTGGGTGCCTGGATCCCCTGATTTGCATCTGTGCATCATGCAGCTGGCACCCCTCTATAAGGCTGCTCTCCTGAGGAGTTGTACAATAGTGCTGAGGCCGGGGTGTGAGAAGGGTATTTTGCCCTTACAGAGCAGGGAGCAGTCAGCGGAGAGCCTTATAGCGAGGGTGCACTGTCTATATCTCATTTTAAGTAGAGTCCCATGCTGAATCTGTTCCAGGAGGATGAAGCCGGTGAAGGCAGGTTCAACTTCACCGCCTACGGGATGGGGCCAGCTTGCCTCCAAGCCAAGGATGGCATCTCCGTCAAGGGTGCCAACAACAACAACACAGCCAACCCGGTCCCCCCGCCGTCCCGCTCCCCCGAGGAGATGAGAAAGCTCTTCATCCAGAGAGCCAAGAAGATCGACAAGATCTCACGCATCGGCTTCCCCATGGCGTTCCTCATCTTCAACATTTTCTACTGGATCATCTACAAGATCGTCCGCAGAGAGGATGTGCACAACCAGTGAGGGAAGGAGTGCAGCTGGGAGGGAGAGAGCAATCCTTTATATATGTGCAATAGCAATGCAGCAATGCATGAATTTAAGAATGTGGCAATATCTACTAAAAAAAAAAAAACAAGGGGGAGGGGGGGCTGGGAGGGACTTTTGATCATGTGAACCAAGGGTAAGAGGCACAGGGAGGAGAAAGCAAGCTCTTGAGTTGGGGAGCGCAAGGGTGGGGTTTAGTTTTACAGCATAGGAAGGTTTGGATTGCTCTGCTGCAATCCAAGCACTGTAATATATTAATATATATTCATGCTTAATTATAACGCAAAAGAAAACAATCAAAAAATGATGAAAAAAATCATTTTTTTAAAGCCTATTAACAGCTTAGATTCTCAAGTCACTGGAATGATCCATAATTCCATGTGCAGAAACCACCACAATCATGCTTTATCTGACTTTTGCTATAGAAAGGCCATACCAGTAAAGCACGTGGGGGAAAAAAAGCCCTAACAAAAGGGGAAAAAAAGGCGAGAAAATCATTCTATGCTTCTCTAGGTTTCACACTTAGAAAACCGGATAGATGGGGAAACTTAAGAAAGAGGCTGCGGCTTGTTGTTTATTTTATATATTTACTTTTTTAGTCACGAGCTTGCTGATCAAACTTTATGACTTTTGGATAGAGGAAAGCAAATACATTCTCTCTCTCATCCCCATCAGAGAGCATCCAATGGAAAATCCAAGAAGGACATCAGGGCCTCCATCAGAAGTCACAGGTACCTTCTGTCCTTTTAAACGACCTGGTAAGATTCGAGTCCCAGGCGTCAGAAATACCATTCAGATCACTAGAAATGATGATGGATTTTTCAAATTGCACTTTCTGTTTTCCAATCCCTGCCATGTTTGTTTATAATGCGGGGGATGGAAGCATTGGGTGAGTTAAAGCATAAGTTCTGTTTAAAACCTGGGCACATCGATGCCTTGTCACAACAGAAATGGGCGAATGGCAATATTCTCATGAGGGGTGGGTGGGGGAAAGGTGTGTACAGAGAGAGCAGTTCTTATTTTCAGACATTTCATAGCAGTAATATTAATAGTGAAGTTGGGCCAAAGGACCCGAAACTCTATTTTTGTAACTATTTTGGTGCTGTATTTAGCTTTAATGTGGATGGGAGAATGGAGCAGGCTGCTTTGCTCCTCTCTTCCCTAGGGAGGCTGGCAGGGAGTGCTAGGGATGGGGAAGAAGGGGAGGGAAGGTGGGATGGGGCCCATATAGGGGAACAAAGAGGTCTTCCTTTGGCCAACGTTGGCACAGGTTGGCGTCGGTGTTTGGGGTGGGGGGAGACATGCCAGGTGTCTCTGGTGTGTTATGTGGAAGGCCTGGCTTGGGGCAGGCATGGGTAAGGGTGATTTGGTCTTGTTTGTTTGCACTTTAGCAAGTCAGGTAAAAGGGATTGGGAAGGAAGACAATCGGTCTGCACTGAAGCACTTGGCGTAAGGTCTGGATTAGGCACTAAAAGGCAGAGAGATGAGTGGCACCCAGGGATGCTCCCACTCTCCCTCCATCTCATGCTCAGGACTGCTGGCCTGGGCTGCAGGTCTGATGCCCACACTGGGAGCACACAGACTGCCGCTTGCAAAAGCTGCATCCCCATAGCATCTAGAGCAGCTCACAGCAAAGCGTCCCCAGGCACTGCCATCCCCAGGTCTGCAGCACCCAAGCACGAGATGTGAGGCTGGGGAGCTATGTACAGCCACCCACGTCCCAGGCAGCATAGCAACAGACAGCTATGGGACAGGGCAGTGAGCACAGGGACCTGCCAGCTGCCCCAGCATGGAGTCAGTGCTGAGAGGAGAGAGCAGGAGAGCACCAAGGCTCTCCTGGGCTGTACAAAGGGACACCCATCTCCAATGGTGCCAATTTAGCACCTTTCACCAGCACTAACTACACTTTACTTAAAAAAAAAAAAAAATAAAAAAAATAAAAAAGAAAGAAAAAAAGAAAAAAAGAAAAAAGAAAAAAGAACAAGTGAAACAAAAGGAAAAAAAAAAACAACAAAAGAACAAGAAGGGAAAAATAAGAGGGAAAAAAAGCAACTGTCACTGTGTGGAGTAGGGCAAATGGCAATATTTCCTAACATTTTGGCAAAGGCCACCTATCTTTGTCTCCCTTGGCACTGTTGGGATAGGGAATGGTCACGCGATACCAGTGTGAACCAGTACATCAGCTTCTTTCCTCTATTCAAACAACAGAAAAGCTGTGGGCTGAGGATTGATTCCTCCTTCCCCTTGCAGACAGTGCTTTCCCAAGGAGGGAGATCTCAAGCTGTTGAGCAGAGCCGCTATCTGATGCTAGGACAACTTTCTGAGCCTTGGCTGCAGCCCAAGCCTGCTGCTGGCTCTGGTTTTGCTTGCTGAATTATTGAACTCTCCCTGCGTGCGCGACGGCTGGGTGTGCCAACTGCAGGTTGTGCGATCGCTTTAAGCTGCTCATTCTTGTCTGAGACAACGAGCAAAACTAGAGAGTTCCCCCACCTGCCTGGCAGCAGAGGAACAGCCATCGTTCTGCTCTGGCTTAGAGGTGGGTCAGGAGTCCAAAGGACAACCGCATACTTGCCCTAGAGCTGCCAATGGGTAGATAAGCTCACGGTCACTTCTTGGCAGTGGGTAAGGCCAAAGGAAGGCAAACGAGGGGGGTGGAAATCATCATCAGGGTACCTGTATTATCTGTTCGTATAGAAGTACTTTGGCTGATAGAGGAGCCCATACTAGTTTAGGGACAGAAATAAGAATTACATGCTTACCTTCTTGCCTCTGCATCCACTGCAGCTCTGCCAACTACTCAGCACTGGATGCTCACCATAAGCAGTATTACTTTCTCTTCATTAAGCAGCCAGTTTCCATTCGGGCCACCTTCCAGCCCCGAGGCTGCACGATGGAAGGGAAAGCTCACAGCCGGACATGGAACACACTGGGGTTTTGGCAAAGGTCTGATGCTGCTGATAGCTGTCCCACAGACATTTTGCCAGATCACTTCACCACATAAACGAGACCTTAGGATTGTCCTAGGAGGACATGGAAAATCTGTGGGATTTTCAAAGTGAAACACAAGAATGTACAGATGAAGGAAAACATTTATTTTCTGTGCTGCAGCAGAACTTGCTTTGATAACCTATCTCATCTCCAAAGCAGGCTGCTTTACTAGTGCCAACAATTATGTTTATTAGTAAAAGGTATAGGATTTTGATATTGCAGGGCAGCTTCCAGGCATATTGATGCAATTTAAGTTGTTAGCTTTCTTTAAACGTTGGACTCAGAGGCAAAACCTCTGAATAAAATCAACAGTGATCAGTCTGGCAGTAAGGTCCTAATTCACTTGGACTCTTTGGAAAAACAAAGCCTTATCCCAGAACAACATTATTTCCAGATGTTGCTGAAGATGTATCACATCATAAGCAGGGTAAGGTAGGATAGACTTACTACTTTTTGCTTGGGTAAATGGGTTTTTCAGTCTCTAATTCTCAGCAAAAGCAGCTCTCCAGCTTGGATCCCATGGACAGCCAGGATTGGGGCTGAAGAAGTTCCAGGGCAGAGCAGGGAGTGTGGGCTGCTGCAGCTGCGAGGCTCAGTCCTGATGTTGGCCAACACCAACTTGCCTTCAAACACATGGGCTTGCTCCATGGGTCACACAGTGCTGCAGCCCTTCTGTGCCAAACCTTCCTGGAAAGTTTGTTTTGCATTTTTTACTTTTTTTTAATTTTAAATTTCCTCCACTTCTGAAGATCTTTATTTTTAAGTCAAACCCAAGGACCATGGAGAACTATAGAGGACCATGCTTGGTGCTGGTTGGAAAAGGTTATAAGCACGTATATTTTTAAAGAAAGGAATGTATGACAGAAGAGTATTTTAAATGGCATCACATTTTTCACAGATTTTCTACAGTTCTATTTTTGTACCATTCCTTAAAAAAACCACAGCTCCTCACCCTATGCAAAATAATGACAACTTCATCCCTTTCAATGGCTCAGCATCTGGAAGCATTTGAGCCCTGCAGGAAGGCACCTTCCCTCTCCTCCCTTGTCTAAGGGAAATGTAGATGGTACCTTCTGATGTTCCTCCTTCTCAATGCATTCCAATTGTTTCTATAGCAGTACGCTATTTAAGTAGAAAGTTGTCACCTGATTGCTCTTTAGAGTGCTGGGATGAGCAGCAAAGCAGAAGTTAACAGCCATTAATTTAACATCTCCAAAGTTACTTCAGGTCCATTCCATCTTTGCAGCCCCACTCTCCTTCACCTGAACAAGTATTTTATTTCTTAATGGTAGTTTTGCATCTCAGTGAACCCAGCCTGTGAGTCTCTTACCTCATTCAGAAGTATCACTTTCTTCTGCATTCACCTCCCTTCTTCCTTCCCTTGAATTCTCATTTCTGTGGGGATATGTTCTTCTGCTCCACAGCCTTTGTAGGACCTGGCATGGGTTACTATCTTGGGAAATGCAGAAAGAAACAGAACAGCATTCCTCCAAACTAGGCAGCAGCTACCAAGTAGGCTCCCTTGCAGCAAAGCGCACATGAAAATCACAAGGGTGGGTCAGCAGCATCCCTTCTGACTGTACCCTGTGTGAAAGCAAAGTGGTGTAAGAGAAGAGAGAAGGCAGAGCTGCAACTATTTGCCTTCTGCAGCTCCATGTTTTTCAGTGAGGCAGCTATTCACTGGAAATTGGGTTCTCATCTTCCCAGTATCCTGCCACCAGCATAAGGCAGAAGAAGAAACAGCTTGCTGTGAATTAGGCAGCGTGTGAGGATGTTTTGCACAGGGCATCAGCTGGCAGCTATGCCAGGCACTGCCTTGAGCTGGTGGGGAGATGCTGGTGCTTACACCAAGTCATCCTCCCAGAAACACTGGGATGGGCAGCCCTAGGGGATGGATGATGCCAACACTGAGAGAGCACTGAAGGACACAGCCTGGACCAGCGATACTGGAGTTCGCTCAGCAGAGAGATGCAGAGGGTGAGAAATCCTGCCTGGGATCTCCCTCATTCGCATGCCTCATCAGCATCTTCTGTCATTTAAAGCAGAAAGTGACAACATGTTTGTGCCATTATCAAAGCTGTCAAGAGGAATTAGACTATATGGAGCAAACGATGAACACTGAGAAGCAAACTGCAGTCACAGCCCTCATGCACTTCATTGTCAGGCTTCCAAACAGCAATAACAGTGTCTTGGCATTGTGGTATTACATCTCCTGGGTCTATTGCACAAGAGCCCTGAAGCCCATGCTTGGACACAGCCAACTCCTGGCAACAATGGGGATGGAGAAGTCAGGGCTTGACCCAGCACACACTGGGAAGAGCCTCAGCACAACGAGATGCTGCTGTTTTGGGGGAAGTCAAGGATGGCCTTACAGCAGTATAGGAATCCCATCAGTCCCCAAAGCAGTGCTGATGGGACCTGAAGGCTGTTCTTAGCACTGGCACCACCACTACCAGTGGCAAGAAACATAAAGCACAAGGAAGAGGCACCTCAGCCATTTGCAAGCAGGGCGAGTATTCAGAAAGGGGGGAGGATACAAAGTCTCTCTAATTCCCAGCCTGAGGTCGAAGGACATTGACACCGCCACTGTAAAACCAGTCATCTTTAACTGGGCATGGAATGATACCACCAAGAAAAAAAAAAAAACAAGTCTAGCTTGAAAGTAGATTCTATTTGTAGATTCTATTTATAAGGTTTGCCACTCAAAATGTAGAAGCAGCTCACATCAAACAAGGTCACCTGCAGAAAGAACTTGGCTACACCCTATTGGGGCACTAGGCACCATCATTGACTACGTGCCCTGGCTCCATGCTGCAAGCCATGTCTTTATTGCAGGTGAGTGAAGCTTAGCATAGACAGGAACAGGTAGAACCAGCCTGGAGCAGCCAGGGCTGAAGGGCACAGGAACTCAGCACCTCATGCTGCTGGAGCTTTGGGGAGCTGAGTCACAGATAGTTAGTACTGTAGCATGATGGAATGGCCTTCCCCAGAGGAGGACAGGTCTGGCTTATTTAGGCACCCCAGTACCAGGGCACTGTCAACTCCCCAGTGGTTTCTCCACATCCTCACTGCAAAGCATTCAGACCAGCTGAGCAAGCTGTCCAGGGTTAACAGCATTTGCAGGTACAGAGCAGGTAGAAGCCTGATTCACCCTTGCAGTGAGGATGCCCTCACAGTAAAGGTGGAGACCTGACAGCGGCCTTGCTTAAATCAGCATTGCCCTGCCATGGTCCTGCTGAGAGCAATGGGCTCTGACTTCCAGTACTAGCAGCATCAGGGCTTGGGCTTTGAGGGTCATTGCTTCGTATGTAATCCATAAATAATCCTTGTTGAAGTAAAACTATGCAATGCTAAACAGATTGGGTCAAGGAGGTAACTTAGCCACGTCTCCTGGATATGCACTTAGACATTTTTAAGACTACCCTCATCACAGTTACTTGTAAGATGGGAAAGAACCAACACGAGCCCCTGTGGAGCAGAACCAGCTCTGGGGTTTGTGACATGCCATAGCTGAACACAAGTGTCATGACCACAGCTGATCATGAAAGGCTGCAGTGAGAATTGAGCAGAGGACCCCAGGCTCATCTCACTGCCAGAGAGAAGGGCAAGGGCAGAGCAGGGGCTCAGGCAATAGACAGGAGCTTCTAGTACTTCTCTCTAAATGCAGCTATGCTTGCAACTCCAGCCCATGTGGTCTCTCTGAGGGCTGGGGTTGTGAAACACAGCTGATCATTTCTCAAGGGGTTGGGGTGAGAATTCACAAGGCTTGATGTGCCCTGTGGGCAAGAGGTACATAATGGGCAGCATCAGCTCTGAAACCAAACCTTGACAAACCAGCAGTTAATGAAAGGAGGCTGAGGAGAAAGGACAACAGCAGTAAGTGTAATAATGTGCTGAAAAACACATTTCCTTGAACAAGTGCATCCTAAACTGAAGGACACTGGTACGTCCTTCACAAACGAACACTCCTGGCAAGTCCTTGTGTGTATGGATGTATGCACAAACTTGCTATCTTTTTTTTTTTAAATAAGGGGGAAAAAAAACTAAAATCACACTAATGAATTGAACTATCACTACACCCTCATTTGTTATTTTGTCCAAGTAAGCATGGCCAGCACTACGGGCCACAGTCAGTGTAGCAGAGCTCAGCAAAGCTCTGCTACAGGCTGGCCGCACAGCACCTTAGCAGAAGGGAGCACAATTTCTTTTTCCTTGTGCTCACCTAGGCTGGGAAACAACCAAACAAGGGCTTTGAGACACTCTCCTCTGCCTTTGCCTACATTGAACTTGCACTGCTTCCTTTCTCTCCTGCTATTCCCAAACCCAAGTACGTTTCTGTCCAAAACACTTGTGTTCTTCTAATGCCAAGATTAAATCAGAGGTAAGCAGGGAAAAGAAGCTCAGAACAGCATAGACCAAGCTGACAAATCCCTACGTTAGCCAACTCAAAGCACCCACACCCCAGGGCAATGCCCCCTCTGCAGCACTGAGCTGCTTTACTAAGCAGGGCAGATGGAAGATACGTGTATTTCAAATCCTTGATCGATACATCCCTCCTTAGATGAGCAGGTTAACACAAGGATCTGTCAGCTTTGGAATTCTTTGGAACGGCCTTTTTTCTTTCAAATTAAAAAAAAAAAGCATAAAAGTGCAAACAACAACATTCTTTAAGAATCTGAACGGCAGGTATGAAATCCACCTTCTCCCTGAGAAGGAAGAGTGATCCATTGGGCTTGAGCTCTTCCTGTGAGCCCATCCTGCTGCTCGGCAGCACTGTGCAGTAGCACTCAGTGACTGAGGCAGTAAGGCAGCAACCAGCCACCTGCAGAGCCATGCAAGCTGACAGACCGGCCCAGGTGACATAACTCAGCACACATGGAGTAAGTGATCCTGAAATGCACTGCTTGGAGCATCTCATCCCTACTGTGAAATGGAATTCAGAAGCAAAAGATCAAAGCTTGTGTTCGCTGAGCCTGGATTGGGTATATTGACAGCAGTGATCACAGCCAGAGCTCACTCCCTCTTTCATGGGCTTACTGAGCTGCAGGAAAGAGATGACTTTCTCAACAGAACTTCGAAGGCCACTGTGCTAAAAGCCATTCACACGTGCGTTTGAGTGACAGTAAAACTTCAGTGAAATAAGACGTTCACTGAGCCATCTAGAGCTGAAGCAGACACTGAGGACTTCACCAAAAATGGCCTGACATGCAAAGGTCACACAGCACATCTCATAGCAGTTTACCATCCCTGCAGCATTGGTGAGCACCATTCTGGAAGCAGCCTTTGAAACCTGAAAGATGCACAAAGCTGGCCCAAGCAGCTGCTTGCAACCACCCACCTGAGATAACAGCAGCCACAACTGATCGTTGGCAGTGACACTGTATGGACCGTGTTGTCTCCTCACATTGACCACGATGTACAGCATATCATGCTTATTATATTAAAACTGAGATGAAGAGTAATGAAAAATTTATGCATAAGCGATATAAAAAAAAAAAAGGAGGGGAGGACCCGGGAACTTCTCCTTTCCAACCTACAAACGCACACCCATTTACATTGTTTTGTAAATGAATTTATCTTTAGCAGAAAAAATAAAAATCTTAAGGTATTTCTGTTCGAGACAACCATTGCACATTTGATTTTACTTTGGAGGGGAAATACAAACACACAGCAGGAATACTTTCTAATTGAAAACATACAAAATAAATAGAAGTGGGAACAGTTCAGCACAGAGTGTGTTTTCATTGTGTCCTTTATAAACGCATCTCAGTTTCCCAGAAGTACCCACCTCACCAGCACAGAACCTCCTATCTCTGAAGGATACCTCCCCCAAACTTACCAACAAAGGAAGCCAATGAAGCAGATGCATTTTGTCCTATTTTCTGTATCTCTCCCATCTGTAAGCCATCTGCATGAAGAAAACCTTTGTTTCAAAAGCTTGCTTGACTTAAAGCTCATTTGTTCCGAAACACAACAGAGCCTTGATACTGTTTATACCGGGGACAGTCCAGGGCTCTGGGCAAATCTGACAAATGAGCTGGGTTGGATTTGGCAGCTGCAGTGTAAGAGGTTACTAGGAACCCCATCTCTGGGCCAGAAGCCACCCTCCACTCTGCTGGAGCTCAGCATGAAAAGTTGAGGTTTGTCAATACAGAGGGAGAGCAGAGCTGTGGAACACCTTCCTGAGAAGGGGCAAGGCAGACACCTGTGGGTTCCACCTCCCTTGACATTCCCACCCACCAGAGCCCACTGATCAATGCCTTTTGTAAACGCTAAATGCGGAACTGAGCTTCATTTGCTATCTGTTTAAGCTCAGGATTCAGGTGTTTTTGCCCATCATGCAGAAAGGAGTGGAGAAAGAAATGCAATGAGGCTGGACTCTTCGCTCTTCAATCACACTGAAGCCTCAGAAGCAGTGGCATTAAAACCACTCTGTGTTCATTCACTCATAAGTACAGGGAAAAAGAGGCACTGCTGCAGCTAAGAACCAAATTCAACTCCCACTAAATCAATTTGTACAAAACAGAGGGAGAAATAGCTCACATTCACTTGTTTCAGGCTGCTTCCTTACAAGGTGAATGCTAAAACACCATCAGCTTCTCACAAGGGATCAGAGAAGTATTCAGTCAGAATTAATCACGAGAGTTTAGGTGATAAGGAAAACAGGCAGATCTGACATGTTCTCCAAGCACCTCTGCACGATCACTACCAACAGCTTCCAAAAGATATACTGGAGAAGGCAGTTTTCACATTACTTTCCCCTCAAAAGGGTGAGGAAAATATAGAAAGTCTTAAGACAACAGAATTCTGAATAAATTGAGAGTTAACACGAAGTACTTGCATGTCTTTTCCTTACCCACCTTAAAAATAAACCTTCCTTTCCTCTATGAATGCAGTCCATCTACATGCACAAGGCTGGCAGGCACTGCACTCCATTTAAGGACATTCTGCTACACAGGTCAGAGCACAAAGCAGCTGCTTCCTTACGAGCAGTGTTGTAAAACCATGCTGCAATGAACCTCCACCTCACACAGCTTGCACAGCCATCCAGATACAGCGGCAGATAATTTCTCTGGCTTGTAAGAAGTTTTACAGTACAAAGCATTTCAGCAATTTCAAGGTATAACAACAGGAGCTTCTCTTCCCATGTCTGCAGTCATTGAACCATACATTCACACTGATTCCAATTTAAGAAAAAGATTTTTACTGGAATTCTCTGCATAGACATCTAATGCCAGAGCTCCCAGGCTACAGCCCACACTGCTGGTACAGCTGTGCCAACACAGCATCTGCCTGTGCTAACATAACATGCAATGAAAGCAAGGCAGAAGACCAGCATTACAGTTAAACCCCTTTATTCTGAATCATCTCCCCCACTGTGACCTTCTGAGTTCTACCCCACACAGCAACTCCTACAGGACCAAAGGAAGACTCTGGGCAGCAAAGTGTTGTGCACATGTATTGGGAAGACAAACCTATCATGTCTCCAGCCTGTATAAAATATACTGCTCTGCTCTTTCCTACAGCAGTGACAGTCACACAAACAGCAAGTTCTGGTGATGTTATCACACAATTGCTCAGGTTGAGAAAGACCTTCTAGATCTACCTTCACAGCATCCTGGATTTCAAAGTGTCTCATAATAGTGGTCCCTCCTATAGAGCCCAACTAGGCCTTCAATTCCCACACAAGCTGCAGCAGGTCCTGTCAAGAAACTTAGCTCACAAGGAGCTCTCAGGAGAAAAGAGAAGGGGGGAGGTTTCCCCACGCCTTTTTGCAACCACTGCACAGCACTGTTCACCTTAAAATCCCTTGGGAAATAAACCTACCATGGTGCAGACAGCCAAAGGAATATTTGGGGGATGTGAACAGACCATCACTGACGCTGAATCAAGAGAGAAAAGATTAAGTGTTTTTCCTTCAACAGTCATAGTGTCTGAATGCATCAGTGCAGCAGCAGATCTCACCTGGCACGGCAAGTGGGATTCTGTAATGGAACACAGAAGGGCAACATTCTGCCCTTCAACTCTGAGAACACATCAATAGCTCATAGCCTGTTATCTTTAAGAAATGGAGTTTAAAAGGATTCAGATTGTTTTCTGTCTCCTGAGATAAGCAATTAATACCATGCCACTCACACACCCTCTAACCCACCTCCCACACAACAAGCAAACAAGATTATCAGGATCTTAAGAGTCGTTCTTCCACATTACCAGCCAAGGGAAGAATGGCACTGCATGGAAGTGAAATAATCACGGAGATCATTTGTGCATGCTTTAGCAGGAAGTAATTAGGGAAATTGCCAGCGTGTCATTTGCTCTTAGCCCCAGGCAGCACGTAAAGAACTAAAAATACAGTGACTGAAAAGATTGGCAGACAAAATCAAAAGCTTCTGGGATCAACTCAATCTTCATGCTTGCACTGAGAACCATCCTCTTCCCCAAGGAAAGCAGGCTCCCATGTGTACAGGATATCCCTGCCACTGCTGAAGTTTCTTCAATACTGAAGTTTCTCCTCCAGATTCATGTTGGAGCTTGCTGGAAGCAGTGTGCGAGCACACAGCCTCTTTCTTGCTCCAGTAAAGAAACTTATTTCTACACATCCTACCCTATGCTATAAAGATCAGTCAGAAGAGACAGGGCAGAGATCTCGCCAGGCATACATAGAAGCACTGCACCCCCAGATCAGAGTTAAGGTAAGGGTGGTGGTGAGGTCAGCCTTGTACTGTGCATGTTACTGTAGCAGGTGAGAGCAGCCTTAACAGGCTGACCAACTTTCACTACCATTTTCTACTCTGCAGCACACTGGACATCAAGAATACTTCAAAGAACCCAAGATCCACCACTCAGATTAAAGCAGAGGTGCTAGCAGGGAACGTGGGAGTTCTGTTCACTTGAAGTCTCCTTGCAGCCTTTTCTGTCCCAGAACAGTTTGTGGACTTTAAATATCAGACATTACCTTTGCTGTAGGTACTCCAGCCTGTTTGTAGTCAAAGACAACCAAATCACACCTTCACCATTAAAACACACAAAGCATCGAAGACTTCAGACGACAGAGGTTTTAACAGCACAGTCATTGCACAAACCAGAAGAGCACGAAGCTACTGAGCGTCAAACAACAACAACAAAAAAACAATACGAAGTTTCAAAGGCCTTTTCAGCATGGGTGGTTGTTCGGTAAGCACAGAACCACAACCACAAATAAAGACATTCTCAAGTGTCACTCCATGTTTTGTTTGAGATGCTCTCAGCATTACTTGCTTCTGAGAAGTGTTTCTGCATAAGATACCCCCAAGGAAAAGGTTTCTGTAAATATTTTATTTTACCTGTCATCTTCTCTGACAAGATCACTCTCTGGGTCTTACTGTTTAACATACTGAGTATGATTAATACAAAACCAAGATACACTTCACTTTACATACTTCAGTTCTTCACTGACATTCCTCAGTCATTTTTCAACTTGAAGTGAGCCAGAATTGTTGTCTGACTTCACCACTACAGAAAAGTCGGTGTTTTTTCACGTTTATGGATGCTTTCACAGATTTTAAGAGCAATAGAAACTTTTATTAATAGCACCTCCACAGTTGGGAAGTGCAACCTGTTACTGCAGTCCTGGATTTAACATCAAGAACATCAGAAACAACATATGAGAATTAAAAAAAGACACAAACAAGGACAGTTCAGTGAAACAGTTCTGTTGCACACCTTCACTCGATGGTCATTCCTAATGAGAAGAGCTGTTTTTTTTTTCCCAAAGAAAAAATAAATACCAGTTACCACCACAAGAGGAAGCAGTATGCATTTGTAGCACTTCTGGCTGCGAGAGGGCACACACCACAGCTATTGCTGTTGCACTTCAGCTCTCCTCCATTTCATCAAGAAATCTGAGAAACATCCATAAGGAGGGAAATGATGCAACACTAAAGATGAAGCCAAAACAGAACAAAACCCACTCTACTGACATTCAGTACAACCAGGTTCAATCACTACATTTGGCAAGTAAATGACAGTAAGTTACTGCTCTGCAACAGGTAATACCTACCCATCCTTTGTAGTTAGGGCAGTTTTGCTCTAGCTTTAGAGCAAATAAAGCACAGAAGTTACATTAATAAACCAAGAAAACATGGAAACAGTAAACCCTAGCACAGATAAAGAAGCTTACTACACAGTTCTTTTATATAATCAAGAACTCTGAGGTCTGGTGTAAACTCAAGACTGCCATTCCTATCCAGATATTTACACAGAAATATAATGGTGTTTTGTCTAATACGATCTTAAAATCCCCGTAATTGAAATTTCATCAGTTTCAGCTTCTTTAGGAGTACTGGAGAGTGTTCAGTGTAATAATTTCAGGACAGAGAGGCACCTCCTATGCTTATGCCGTCTATCAGGTCTGGCAGAAGCAGGGAATTAATGCCTAAGTGGCAAAACTATCACAAGTAGTGAGAAACTTAAAGAATGTGACAGAAGTACTTGTACAGCATCAGTAATGAAAACTGCTCAGCTTCAAAAGCTCAATTTTTTTGAATTCTGCATCTACAAAATCCTTGTTTTTGATTATTCAAATGCCATCAATCTGATGAAGAACAGACAGTATTAAAGACTTGAGCTGTAACCACCTCTACCTAGCAAGCCTAGTGACAGAAGGAAGTACATCTTCCTCTTGGAAGAACTCCAGCGTACTCTTGACTTGATAAAGCAAATCTAGACCTTTTTTATTTTTATTATTTTTTTAAACAATTTGCCAAGACTGGAATGAGAGATAAATAGAAGGCACAACAATTTTGCTTTTTTTTTTTATACAAATACAAACTAAACATGAAAAAACCTCCCTAGTTCAATAAAAAAATTCCACAAGTTCAGGAAAAGTGTTTTGAGAGTCAAGTTCTAGACATTTAAAACCTATCCCACAATCCAAAATTTCAAAGTGGTAAAACAGCAGTTATAATTCTTTTCCATGATCACGTATCAAAAGAAAAAAAAAGATTCTATGGATATTCATTATTCCACTTTTACAGCGCCACAAAGAGAAAGGTGAACGTCAATTTTCGGGTGGCAATATCTCCAGATCAGATGATGTTCATATGACCCTCAAGGGATAAATCAAAGTTTTATTTTCCTGCCCTTGAAATACTTGCCAAGTACTATGTTTTCCTATAGGCTCTTGAACGCATGCATGTGAAATATTATTCCACTGACTGAAATGCACCCAAATTCAGTAGAGAGGGGAGGAAAAAAAAAAACAAAAAGACATTCTTCTAGGAAAGACCACTGGTACCAAAAAAAATCCAGTCCGTAAGTTTGAGGTGAGCAAGGAAATTCAGTTCTTTTCTTTTTAAAATCCACTCTTCCTAAAGCGTTGTTCCACAAAGCTGGAATCTGGGACAAGGACTAGAAAAAAAAAAATCACAAAACCATAACACAAACAAAAAAAGGGGCCAAAATAGTATCAAACGTAGCAGTCTATAACAGGCTAGGGCCACATTCCAAGATACCCAAGGCTGAAATTCACAAATCTGCAGGTAAAAAGGGTTTGCACCACCACGTCAACATCCACGATGCATTCACTGGCGTTGCCCGATCCCCCTTCCAGCTCCAAATCCTGGCTTCTGGGACATTCCTCCACGTGGAGGCCCTCGAATCCCACCTCCCAGCCCCCCGCGAGTGCCTCCAGGTCCGCGTGGTCTGTTATCTCTGCGGTCACCCTCCCTGGCAGCTCGTGTTTTCTTCTCCTCCACATTCAAGCGCACCTCTCCCCTGAACATGATGGGCTGTAATAGAAGAGAAAATATTTTCTTTAAGAATTCATCCGGAAGCTCCAGAAGTCAAGCAGATTTCTTTCCTTGGATGGAAAGAAGAGGATGAGAGAAGGTAGCAGAAAAGCATTTATAACTTATTATTGAATATAACCGTGGTCAAACAACCAGTCTCATGCTTGACTAGAGAAGATGAAAAGTGGCTGGAGATGTGGAAAAGTGACACTTTGAAAACATGATATAAAAGATGAGCATTCCAATACCTCTTACAAAAAGAGCTGACCTATTAACAATACCCTGATCTCATTAATACACACCAATTCAGTCTGTCATCAGAGTCCCAGATGGCTTAATCCTATGACACGAAGAATGACAGATCCTCTCTATCACTGGCCTGCATAGCAATGTGAAGCCTTTCACTTTGGTCTGTTTCAGGATACATTTTTTGCCCAAAGCACTGGGTCTCCTTGCAAAGCAACAGAATTTAGTGTTCTTCAAAGCAAGGTAGGAGGTGCGTAAAATCGTTTTCAAACGTTTAAATATGTATTTAAAAAAAGATCTTAGAAAAGCATGTCCATTCATTATAACTTAAGCATTTACATGAACCTGCATGAAAGGTACCCTGAATGAACCAACTCTGAAAGCCTACTACACATTCCCACGTCTAAGAATTCAGCATCCACTTTGTTCTAACTGCTCCAGTCTAACTGGAGCCAGAGAACAAGTACACAAAGGCCACAAAATTCAACAGCTGAGCATGCCTCTGGGAGTGTACACTCCATACACAAAGCCCAGCACTCAGCCCTTAGCTATCTCTCCCTGCAAAAGGACACAAAAGTGGACTTCTCTGGTTTTAATTCAAGAACAAACAGGCAAGTTTAAGTCACTACTGAAGGTGATGTTTGCACACTAGCTGCAGATAACTTCTTAAGGACCTACTGCCACTGAACTACTTGCTCCCAAACCAATTAGGGTTGAAGTCAGATCAACTCAATCTACATTTAGCAATGGTTTCAAGTCATCCATTTCAAACTTTACCCTAGACCACACTGGAACTGCTCTGTCTGCAAAAATGGGAAAGCATTTAAGGAAGCAACTCTTATCAGTACTAACATCTTAAATTACCAGCTCCCTTTAAGAGCTTCTACAATCACACAAAGCTCAACAACACTAACTCAAACTTTGCTAGAAATGCTGCTGGCATTCCACAGCTAAAGGTGCCTAACCACACAAAATATCCTAATCTCAAACTGAACCTCAGGGAACCAAAGTCTGCCTAGAGAAGTTGAAGCCCAATCCCTAGAGGCATTCAATGCCAGGTTGAAAGGGGCCCTGACACAGTAGCTGGCAACACCATCCACAGCAAGAGGTATGGAACTATATCTTTAAGGTTTCTCCCAATCTAAGCCATTCTATGATAAGCTACCTTCCAATTTAAGGTCAGAAATACAGGAGTAACACTGTCATACAGTATTAAAGAAAAGAAAGTATGCCACTATCTGCTGAAAAACCATGCTGTATGGGAGCATGTGGCACAGTGCATTCAGATTCACTGCCAACCATCATCCCATACATACTCATGGAGTGTACATCTTCCATGAACAATCACTGCTGATAAACTAAGCAGGTACTTTTCCTTTGTTTCAAGGAACTCTTCTCAATCTGAACACTAGTATACTTTCTCCCTCTCAACCCCTTTTGTCAATAATTCAGTAAGGAAGATCTTACTTGTTCAGAGGATTAGACTCTACTTTTTTTGTATTAGAAGCACCTGGAAAACACTGCCTGTTATTAACAGAGCAAGAAGCCCGACTGCAAGTTTATTTACCCTGTTGCTAAGGATCTTCTGAACTGGTTCAGGATCATCAAACACCACAAACCCAAAATTGGGGAGCTTTCCACCACTGTTGATACGCAGTTCAACAACATTGCCATAGCCTGCAAGAGAAGAGCCAAGTTCTTGGGTCATACATTAGAATGTTCTGTTGACCACACCAATGACTGCAACCCCAAAGCCTGAGGAGTAGAACTACCAACTTACTTTGGAAGAAGTCTTTTAGCTCACTTTTATCCACATCATGGGGAAGGTTCCCAACAAAGAGCTGGTGACTGTCTGGGTACCTCACAATCCGCCTTGTTTCCACATCACCTTGTTCACCCTCACGAACTTGAACATAAGAGAAAAGTTTAAGAAAAGACAGTTCCACAAACAAACAAGGACAACATCAGTTAGAATTAGCATCCAAACTGTGTACCCATTTATACATATGTATTTATACCCATTTATACATACCCTACACCAGGAATTTTCTAAGTGCTTGCTTTCTGTCATCTGACTGAAAGCAAATACCAAATAAAAAACTGGATACTTCAGAGAATGCTAGAAAAGCTCTACAGCTTGACAGACAGAGACCAAAACCATTCAATATCCAGGTAAGCAGAAAAACCTCACTGTTTGTGAGATTCTCAAAACTCTTGTTTACTGATTTCCCCAAAAATCACCAAATCAAAGAGCAGAAAAGTTTCACATTCTGTAGCTTTTCTTACTTGGCCTAGGACCCCGCTGTGGTGGGATGCTTGTTCGCTGCTCCCTCACTCTCTGATCCCTCTGAGGTCTCTGTGGTGGAGTCTGAGATTCAGGCTTGGCCTCAGGACGGGGCTGTATAAATTCAGAGGAGAATTATCATGCAAGAATAAAACAAACAGTAGTGCATTTAAGAACTCACTATCAAGTAATTTATCAATTCTCTTGAAAATTGAGTCAAAAGCCTGAATTCCATTCTTCTCACCTGTGACTAAACACATTAGGCTGTGGCACTCAACATCAAGTTAAATTTCCCAAGTCATTCCATACTCAGTTGCATAAAAAGTGACCGTCTGAACTATGGCTACATCACAACACACTCATTTCATGACAAAACCTTGTTCCTCAATAAGCAAAGGAAGAAAGTAAGGGAAACTGCTTCTCCTCTTAAATACATTTGTTTTAGACCGCAGATATAATCAGTCACAATCTCTTTTCTCCATGAGGAATTACTCCTCAGTCCAAAAACCAAGGAACAACATTTATGACATCCACCATGGAACACTGAATTAGACAGTCCTCAGTGCCTAAGAATTCAGTTCATCACCACACTGATTTCAGTACTTTTCCCATCTCAGCTTCCTGCCAATCAGTTTAGCAGTGAAACAGCTTTAGTTGCTGAATTCCTACCTGTGAGACTGGTACTTTCACAACATGAGGTGGTATCCCCGATACTGGAACAGCTCCACTGGGAGGGAGGTTCTTACTGGTTACTGATGCCCAGGAAAATGTCTAAAGAAATGAAGATTTAACTCAACTCCATATTCCTGATGTAACTATGTCTGTTAGCAGGATCAAAGTTTTAAGTAATCCGTGACATTATGGATTCACCTATTAGCAGTTTGCCCACAACCCCCTTCAAATCATCCCAATTCAGAAGACACTATTACAATAACTGAATTCCACTTTTAACCTGTTTCTGACACGCAAGTAGAATTGAAATTTGAGACAGCAACAGTCTAGCACTAAGTACCACAATAAAGTTAATCAAAGCATTGCTCTATGGAATACTTATTTATCAACTTCTAATGCCTTTGACACTACAGAGCAACAACAACAAAAAAAACCAGCCAGGAATGAAGATCATATCTCAACCATTTTCCCCAATTCTGTATCTTGGCTACTGTCTGTAAATAATGTCAGAAGCTCTGTTTATAAACTAAGAATCTAAGAAATTGAGCCTCTTGCTGTTACGAAAGTTCTAACACCCCCAACTTTACAAAGCTTTCCTTTAGATCATAGTAATTTAGACAAGTAGTTACTACCTAGAAATTCAACTATTTACTGTTGTATAAAAGCCAATGAGAAAAAGGCAACTGGTCATAAAAAGAGCAATCTGGACTCAGGAAAGAGTTAGAGCATTTAAACACTTATATCTAATTCCAGATAATTCCCTCAACAGAAAGTAGCATGTCAAACTTCCTGATGAAAGAACATGAAGAGTCACACTTGGTTATTACCCTGGAGTCTTCTTGCACAGCAGGAGCTGGATCAGCAGGAGCTGGAGAAGGACTTTTCTCCACAGTTTCTTCTGGAGCTGATTCCTCCAATACTGGCTCAGATTTTTCTTCCTGGACCTCCGGCTCAGGTTCCTGTTCAGGTTCTGGCTCTGGCTCAGGCTCTGCCTCTGCAGTTGTCTCTTCCAGGTGTTCTTCAATGTCATTGCTATTAGCACAAGAAAATAAGGATGATATTTACTGCATCTGATTAGATTACTGAGTAGTAAGGAATGCTACCTGTCTAACAAAGAAGCCAATCACATTTCACTAGAGGAAGAACAAAGGTAATCTAAATAAAACTACATTGTAGAATTACACAAGCTTCACATTATTACACTTCAAATCAAAGCATTAAATCTTCTGATAATCTGGAGTCTCTGCACTAAGCGTAACAGCATTTAAGTTTCAGCTGTCTTTCAAAAGGGAAAAATCATTTGTAGCAGCAAGTTCATATGACTTGTTCTATAAGTAGTCAATATTACCATCTAACAAAGGTATTACCTGACAGTCTGCTCATAGTAAGCACCAGTATCATCAGGAACAGCCTCAGGTGTTTGTTGTCTTTCCTCAGGTTCCTCCCCTTCTTCCTCCGATTCTGATTGAAGTTAAAAGAAACACCACACACTGCTTTAGTACTCAATTCCAACTTTCCAACTCATCTCCCACCAACACGCATTTGAAGTCTCTACTGAGGAGCACAAGGAAACACTACCAAAACACGGCACTAAACAGACATTTCCTTATAGTTATGCTTCCACTTGAGTTACTTGCTTTTGTCTGATATCAAATAACATTTTCTAAATACTTCAGACAACAATTGTTGCCTACAAATCTGATTGCTACTGCTCAAAAAAGGCCTTGCAGTTCTTTCAGTAGAGAAGATACCAGAAAACTATAGACAACAGTGTTAAAACGATAGAACTACAGGCAAGGAAAAGACCCAGAACACCATAAAAATTAATGCTGTAGAAAGAGACTTCCTGTAGTCTGGAAACAAAGCATGTAACAGACCCAGGAACAACACCAAATCACACTAAGTCTGCTAGTGCCCACCTTCAGGAGGCTCAGTGTCAGAGTCACCAAAAACTTCATCTTGGTAGCGGAAGATATCATTGTGGACATAAAATTTGTTTGCAACAGAGCCCTAGAAGAAAAAGAGGAGAAATAATTCAATTACATGATCTGCAATATCAAAAATTAAAGTAACAAAACACAAACAGCTGAAGCAAGTCACCCTTCCCCCACAAATACAGAAGATCAATCCAAAACTGCCTCCTTTAAAAAAGTGCACTACACAGATAGAAAGATACCATGCTAGAAAGTCAAGCATGCATGAATCAACAGGAGGTTTAATGCTTTTTATTCTTATAGCTGATGGAGCAGTAAGCAGAGAACCTTGAATCACGGGTTGTTAATTCTTAGCCCTAAGTCAACCTGAAAAGTAATGTGAATTTGCAATCCTTCCCCCTTTTCCCATTATCATTTTGTTCAAATAGTGTATTTTGAAAGCCACCTCAAACACCGTGTAAGTGCTTTACCAAACAAAATCTAAATGCTGCCTTCAAAGGACAGAAAGCATTTTCTTCCCACTTTTTCCAATACAAGGACAAGCAGCTAGGAAGGCAAACTGAGGACCACTTTTAAAAAATGCATAAGAGAAAAAAAAGTGCTGTAGCTATCAGGAAGCCACAAGTCAGGGTATTTACATCTGTAATTATGATACCCAAAGTCAATTGATGAACACACAGAAGTAGCACAAATTCCTATGAATTTGCAGAGTACTCCTACCCAATTGCATAGCAAACTACCTTTCCAGTGTAACACTGGAGATTTCAATACTGAAACAGGCCTCAAATCCTGACATGATAGTATAAGCACTGCAATAATGCTCTCACTCAATATAGCATACCTCAGGTGCAAGTACAAACGTTTGCATGAACCTGCGCACGGGCTGCATGTTATTGGAGAGCTCTCCCATCACCTGCACTACAACACCATCATTGAGAGTAGCATGGGCATCCACGTGACGGATCTTTGTGTGGCAGTCCTTGAAGTTTAATGACAGAACCTTCTTGTGGATATCCTATAAAGGACAGAATACAGGTTATACTGTAAGAGTCATTTCTGATAAATTAGCAGCTTCCAATGAAAGAAGAAACAAAACACTTATATTCTCAAACTTACACAAGAAAGTTTGACAGTAAGCTCTAAGTTCACTCTGCTATTTTATACTATGAACTTCAACAAAAGGAAGCATACCTTGATTAAGCTATTGCTGTGTAAAATTAGGCAGTTGTTCCTCCCCTTTCATAGAACAGCCCAGGTTAGAAGAAACCTCAAGGATCATGAATCTCCAACCCCCTGCCACAAGCAGGGCCACCAACCTCCACATTTAATATTAGACCAGGCTGCTCAGGGCCCCATCTAACCTGGTCTTGAACACCTCCAGGGACGGGGCATCCACAACCTCTCTGGGCAGCCTGTTCCAGCACCTCACCACTCTCAGAGTAAAGAGCTTCCCCCTGACATACAACCTCAGTCTTCCCTCCTTCAACTTAAAACAATTTCCCCTCATCCTGCTGTTATCTACTCTTTCAAAGAGTTGACTCCCCTCCTGTTCATAGGCTCCCTTTAGGTACTGAAAGGCTGCAATGAGGTCACCCCACAGCCGCCTTTTCTCCAGGCTGAAAAAGCCCAGCTCCCTCAGCCTGTTTTCATAGGGGAGGTGCTCCAGCTCTTTGATCATCTTTGTGGCCCTCCTATGGACCCTCTAACAGCTCTCCATCCTTCTTGTACTGGGGCTCCAGACCTGGACACAGTACTGCAGATGGGGCCTCACAAGGGCATAGTACAGAGGGACAACCACCTCCCTGTCCCTCTTCTGATGGAGCCCAGGATACCATTTGTTTTCTGAGCTGCAAGAGCACAATGCTGGCTTACATCAAGTTTTTCAGCCATCAGAACCCCCAGGTCTTTCTCCGCAGGGCTACTCTCAAGGACAGCTCCTTCCAGTCTGTATACGTGCCTGGGATTCCTCCGGCCCAAGTGCAAAACCTTGCACTTTGCTGTCTTGAACCTCATTAGGTTCATCTTGGCCCACCTTTCAAGTCTGTTGAGGACCCTCTGAATGGCATCCCTTCCTTCCACTATGTTTTTCCTACAGAAAGCCACTTGACGAAGTGAATGAATCAGAGCTGGATATGTGTCTCAACCACAAAGGAGACAAGGAAGTAGTAAATGACAGTAAGTTTTTCCCAATACTTACAGACTGCCCATAAACTGCATCAGCAGGTTTTCCATTGGAATCCAAGCCACCATGGACATAGGAAGAGTTCTTTCCATAAAACCTGTTGGAAAGAAAGATCTGTATAAGCTGCAGTGTTCAGGTATGTCAAGTACCCAAACAATAACAGCCAAGACTGAAGTCCTTCATAGGAACTAGATGGTGCACCCTGTTCTCCTTACCCTGCAATAAAGAAACATAGTACTCTGAATACACAGGACACTGGAGGCTTCCCTCAAGCTCTGGCTTTAAGTTTGAGGCAAGAAGCTTATTTAACTAAAGCACTGCAGGTAAGTTACCCATTTTATGGCTAGGGATTGCAAGCTGAAGCTAAATATCATGGAACTATATTCTGACAGCAGATAAAAATCTGGAACTCAAGTTCACAATATGTCCTAGACTTTTCTCTCAGCTAAATAGAGATCAGCTGACCACTTAAGTGGAAAGGTCTGAGAAGTCTTTTAACAAATCCTGAGATTAGAAGGAAGGTTTCAGAAAGACTGCTTGAATACCACCTCAAAGCACAATGAAATGAAATGCAACTATCTTCAAAAAATGAAGCTAAGACATGGGAATAATATTACTTACTGATTTTGAACATACAATTTAAAGAAACCACACAAAAGCTGATCATGAAGTGAAGCAAGAGCTTTACCTGTGCAAATAGTCAGGTGCCTGGTTCAGCAGAGTATAGTACTGTCTCACAAACTCCCGCCCGACCAGCAGGGGACTTGGCTTCTCCATCACCATTTCTTTGGTCAACTGAAAACTAAAGAAAAGCAAAAGCTCTATCAAACAGTGGCATTTTTGTGTTGCCGTTCTCATACAGACAGCGTAAGCCACATAATCACAGTAGAAAGCACACACCAAAACCTATTAGCAGTTTTACACAGTAAGCAGTTTAACCAATGTATTTTCAGAGTCATCAATCTTTGGTGCTGAAGAGAGGGAGAGGACTGCTGGGGAGCAAACCAGAGGTGGGAGAGGCTGCACAGGCAAGGGACATTACCTCATAGCATTCCAGCATTTAGTCATCCTACATACCCTCAGCAAAATGCAGGTAGCAAACAAGTATGGTTCTCCAAGAGGATTTGCTAAGTAGCTAAGTCATTTGCAGTTGATCCAAGTTCTACTTACCTCACTTGACTTCACAATCAGAATTAAAAGTCATATGTTTCAAAGTAAAGCCTGTGCTACTGTATTAAGGGCATTTATAAAAGGTCAGAAAAAGTCCAATCTATTTTTGTCAGCAGTGCAGCACTTGCTGCTCGGGAGCAGGGAGCACTGGAAGAATATCGGATTATATCAAAGGTACTGCACTACAAACAAATGCACGCTGCTCTTCTCTTATTTCTCCTGAACTCAAATCCACTATCATTTAAATCCAGAAGGTCAGATGGGTTCCTTTGCAGACCTATACATGATGTGCATTTGAGCTGTCAATGCAATAGACTTCTGGATTGAAACCCAGAATGGGTACCATTCCCAGGCCAAGGAACAAATTGATCTAGGTACCTCCTATCTCATTTCAGCAGGCCTAAGTTGTAAGAAAGACGTCTTTGTAGGAAGGTTACATAGTGTGTATGTTTCCCTCTGTTCAAGTATTTGTACAAACTGTTCAAACTGGTTCAAAAAGAAAAAAAGCACCACAGTATTCCTAATTCTGCTTATATTAGGAAGCCGTGTTAGGTTATCTGCTTTGTGTTCTGTGATACCAAAAGGTAGCAGAATAGGTGCTGAGCTGACAGTTTTGCTGTCCATGTCACATAGGCTACATAGAAGTCAGTTTCCCTGAAACTATCCTGGCTTTGTAGTGCTCACAGAAAAGAGCTTGCAGTGGTACCCACAATGAGGCAGACAAATGCTATCAAAAGGAGATCAAAATCTAGATGTAAAAACTGAACTTTCTCCATGTTGCTGACCTATGGAATCCTTTCCCTACGCAACACACCCCAAACAGAACATACTTCAAGTGTGTGCTGCAAATCAAAACTAATACACCACTGACTTGAGCCCTCTAGGAAAAAAAGTCAGTAACAACTCCTGAATTTGTGTTCATCTGCTTTTATTTAATACTACAACTGTGTAAGTGGCCTCAAGAAGTAGCAGTGCTACCTAGAAATATGAAGTCAAGCTAAGCCAACACAGCAATCTGATGGAGCCTGCAGAGCACAGGCCTTGGCAGTTATGCTGGAGCTAGCTCTCTTGTCACTGCACAAGACAGCATCCTTTACCCTAGGTAAGTAATTGCCCATGGGTATCATGGTTCCTCCCCTGGCTTCATTCAGACTGCCTTTCCTCTGTATTGCTTTCAGCCTCGCTCCAGTTCATTCCAGTATCTTGTATGATGCTTTCAATGTATTTCTTGTACCTCAGACAAGAAGCCCCATAAATGCTAGGAACCAACGACAAATTACAGCTTCAGCAGGGAGATGATCTACCAGGGAAGTCTATGGCTTTGACAGCTCAAATGCACATCATGTATAGGTCTGCAAAGGAACCCACCACACTGCAGGTGGTATCAGAAACATGAAACAGAAGCTTCAAATGCCAAAGAAATCATAAGCGACCCAGAGATTCATGATCCTTGAGGTCTCTTCCAACCCTGGCCATTCCGTAATTCCGTGTGATTCTATGATTCACTGCCTTTTTCCATTGCAGGACAGAGCTCCTACTTCACTAAATTCTGCAGAAGAAATAGCCCCTGACATTGAGTGACAAAGTGACAGAGCATGGGATTTCACATAAAGCTGAATCAAGTCTGGCACCCTTGTTCCATACCAAACCATAGTGTAACAAACATACTGTAAGCAAAAGACAAGGCAATATTGAGGCAGAACATAATTTCAATACACTAAGAAGCTTTCCATGTTTTCATATATTCACGAGCTAACCATGAAGCAAGTGATATGCCACAGCTGGGTCTGTCCTGCAGGAGATGCATCACTTTCATTTTAGGAAGTTCTCAGTATCTGTGGTTTTAAAGAAACCTTTCAATCGTAAGCACAGTATATTACATACACAGATGTCTAAGAGCATGGACTGAAGTAACTAAACCCTCAAATCTATGAAACAGATTGCCTTCAAACGGACATTAAATAAGATCCCTACAAAATATAGGTGTTACCCCACAGGGAAAGTAAGGGTAAGCTGTGAGTACCGTAGCTGATGTCCTCATGCAGCCATCTCCCACAAAACACTTCTGAAACAGCAGCACAGCAAGAGCAGAACCCTGAAGGAGTGGGAGCAAGTGGCAGACAGCACCTCCACATTTAGACTGCAGTTTAACTGGCAATACAAAACTGAACTGTTTAAAGCCTTGCCCCTGTGCCATGAGTTTACTATTAAAAAACAGTCCTACAACATCGCCTCAGATCACAACTCCATGCAGAAGAACATTATGAACTGCTTGTTTGCTCCTCTATTCTGGAAGGTGAGGGTATGGGCAGTGCATCACTCCTCAACAAAGACCCCTTCTTTGTTTTCATTGATGTCCAGAAGACTTCCTACTCACTTGTGTTAAGTGTTACATCAGGTTCCTCTGAGAATTATTTTCCCATATCTTCCGGAATGAGTGTACAAAGCTTCCCCTCCTCGCTTGATGTAGAACCGTTACCTGCAGCACTCAGATCTCAACAGCTCACCTGTATGAACCCACCAGCACTCTCATCTGCAGAGCTGTTCAGACTTACTCCAGCACTGAAAGCATACAGAAGGCAGTGGCTTGTGATTGAATCTCATATTTGAGACAAAAATATATATAAAAAGGATCTCCCTACTGAAAGGGGAAAAGGCACAAGAAGCCCTCTCAGAACTGACTCTTACCAGAGAAGGAAGAATAGCAGAGTGCCCACTTCTCATTAAGATCCAAAAAGAAATGGGAAAAGCCTTTGTATGATTTGATCAGAGGACAGCAATCTGTTTTCACTCCTGCTGCACCTGCTGCTATTCTGCCAGCAGCCATCTGTTCCTGATCTCCAGCCAGCACAACCTGAACGATACATGCCAAGCACCTCCAGATATTATTTGCTGCCTACTACTCCAAGCAATTTTTACTGTTCCTCTATTCCTCGACCTACAAATAATGACAAATGTTTCATACTGCACAGAACATGACAGGACCAAATGTCTGGGCTATCACTGTATTACTTCTGATAGAAGCTTATCCACACATTTTTGTCAATTGAAATGGAAGGGTGTTAACAGGAACAGCTGAAAATTTGATGATTTAAAGTCCATCCAGAAACACACATTCATATTACTCCATATACGTAGAGCAGAGAATAACTCAAATTACAGCAAATGGATCAGAACAATTCTGTAGTGTGATGCCACTCCTTAAGCCAGGAGACTTAAGGGAAGACAAATAGCTCCTTTACAGTGGTTATCACCTGGCTGGTGGAAAATTCCACCATCTGTTACAGTGCTCCTACTTGGCAGAAAATCAATGCTAGGCACTGAATTTCTAGAGTACAGTTATGTAAAGTAAAGCCATTTATGCAAATGGTGTATTAAATTTAGATTTATGTCCACAGAACCCATCAGCATCCACAAAATTAATAGGGTCAAAGAACAGCTAGCTAGTTGGTTCTGTATACTAATTTGGTGAGAAAAGTGGAAAAAAAATCAACTGACCATTGGCCTACATTTAGAAAAACTCAAGTCTCCATCTTGTTTCTATTACTGCCCATGTATTACCAACATCTCTAACACACACTACAGCATTCAGGTTCTCCGGACAACCAGAGACTCCAGACACAATGTGGTAAGCCAAAGCATCAGACTTCACTAAGTCTTTCAGAGTAGAATAAAACAAATCTCATTTCCTAAAGCACACTGGGATTTTAATTATCTTCTGTCAATAAAAATGACTGTACTAACAAAGACAAGCACAATTTTTGAAGTTGGAGCCCATTCCAAGCAGGCCACAGTTTGCTTTTATATCATCCCGGTGTCTTTGTTTTCTGCTTTTTATATCCATATTTTTAACTTCTGTTCCAACAGAAGCAGCAGTCCATCCAAAAGCCCACAAATTACTACAGTGCATCACAGTTCCATTTGACTGGAATATTACACAGCACACACAGGGAACAGCCCTACAGCAGTCCCACATGCTCTTCTGGCTGTCGCTGTGCTACATAAGCAAGAATATCAAATGAGTCCCTCTCAACGGATTGGTGCATTTTACAGAGCACCAAAACAGTTTCCCCCCCATGCTTTTAATTACAGGTTTAACTGATTAAGATACTATCAGAGCTGTTACGCTGCTTCCAACGCTGTAATCAGCTTCTGCTAAGTGGAATTCATGTCTCTCATTTCTGCAATTTTACCTTTCTATGTAAGGTAATGTGCTGTAACTGATGTGCTCCCCATACAGAGATTTTTCCCATTTATACCAGGAATGCCAAACTCCTGACGCAGCTCTACCCCCTTATTTTCATGTCAGTTAATTCCTTCACATAAAAAGAGCTAAGAAACACCCAGAGGAGCTCATGTGGAAGAAAGATGCCTGCATCAAAGCACGTCACAGTACAAAGCTGGCAAATGGCAGTTTTGCTGGACTTTAAAAGGTTTCATCAACAGTTAATAAGGTTGTGTTATTAAGTATCATTTTGGATTTCTTAAAATGCTCTGGTGAGTGTTGAAAGCCACAAACTACCTGAGTGGCCAGCATTAGAAACAGATAAGATTGCTGTTCCAGACAAGAGAAAAAAGCCAGTACAAATAATGATGGAAGTGGCCCAATATGCTTCCAGCAGGCACAATCTGCAGTAGAAGTTAATCAACAAAGGGAAAGAACTCCAGTTAATTCCCACTCCCCACCATTTTACATACCCACTGTTTGCTACTGCTGTTGATTAAGCAAAAAAAAAAAAAAAAGCCAGTACCTGTGTGAACTGAGATACAAAACATTGGAGTGAACAATGAAACACAAACAAGCTAAACTTGCATCACTAGGCAAATTCCAGAGCCTGTCTCATCCAGGGGGTTAGGTCACTGCACCAGCTTTCTCTCAAGTAGGAAGAGTAATGTAAACCTTTCCAAGGGAATGCATATTTAAAAACAAGATATCAGATACACTGAGATGTGAGACGCTCTTCTTATTTTAAAACAGTCTTTAACTATTTGAGGGAGAGAAGGAAGAAAGAACTACCTGTTGTTGACCTCAAGACCCAACTATTAATAAAGGACTGAAAAAGATCAAATAAGTAGGCAACGGAAGTTTCAGAACTGCTCTGCTTTAGATGTTACACAGAATTCAGAAGTGCAGCACCACAAGGAGCAACACAGCAATACAGCCTGCATTTTATATAGAGGCCATTGCATACCTGCCCACAGCTACTCCTATTTTTTTGTTTTGACAGAACCAGAGGAAAAGGGTTCTGTCTGAAAAATCACCAGAAGGCAGCACTATTTCACCAAGGCAAGGCACTCTGCAGGCAAGTGCTGAGAGCTCAGTGATGGGATAACTTGTCTAAAGAATAATGACATTTAAAGAACAAACTTCGTGAGATTATCAGCTTTAAGTCTTAGAAACCCCAGAATACCAGTAAGTCCATGGGAAGTAAGTATTGACTAGGAAATGCTACAAGCAGGTACTCCTCAAAGAGGAAAGCAGCATACAGTCCAAAGCATATCACAGATGAGCCTTCAGCAATAGCCTTCAAGATGCGTATCTGGATCCTTAAACCAAACTGCCTTTCCTCCATTCGTTACGAAGAAGGGCATCTTCTGTACCACAGTTACACTACGCACAAAGAGGAGTGCCTCATAGTGTATCTGAGGCATTTAAGAGCTGAAATCTAAGAATTAATCTGGAACCAGAATGTGCCATCTTCAGGCAAACATCTCTGTGCTGTATTAGCATCGTGCTGCAGGAAGGGAGAGCAGTATTTGAACCACTTTCTAAAACCTTTGACACGTACCAATGAAGGACACCACAGAAGAGCTACACATTGTACCATCTGCAAGGCAAATCATTACAAAAAAACTCCAAATCAAAGCTTAACTGTTTTCTATTCGTACTATCCAAATAATCAGAATAAGAAAGTATCCAATGCTACCTGTAAATGGAGTGTTTCTATTACAAAACTACAAGAAAAGTTGCTCAGAATTACATTCAGCACTGCCCATGCTGGTACTGAACAGCCCCTGCTGGCTGGGGCAGATGGGAAGCCTCACCCAGGGGCAATGCACAGCCCCTTGAACACTCTAGGAATACAAATAAACCATGAATTGCTGCAGAAGAGCTGTCATTCTACAAATCAGGCTGTGTTTTTGCTAACAAACCTAAGTGTGAGCCACAAGTACACAGATGTGATGGAGTCTGACAGTTTCCAGTCAACATTCAGCATTTCTCTTAATGTTCAGCTCTGCCAAGCAAGAAAGAGACAAACTTGTATTTTTACTGCTATTAGTCAGAATCTAAATGAACAGTGATACATCGAGGAATGCAACTTCAAGAATGTTAAGATCAAAAGCAGAGAAACACAATACAAGGACTACCCAAAGCATAAAATTGAAGCTCGTTGGGAGCAGCATCTGTACCTGTGGGAACAGTGAACCAGGGCAACAAAGCATCAAAGCCCACTTACAGTGTGAAGATGGACAGCAAAGTTAGGTTCTGTTTAAAAGGGAAAGGATAGAAAGGGATCAAACTTGGAATCTTAACTTACAAATATCACAAGTGTTTCTCACCAATTTTTTTCACCTTCACCCATAAAGCACTTTCCTTTTCCTTAATGTAGGGTCTACACCATGAGTAGTATTTTTCCCACTCCTCCTTTTTAAAAGCTCTTTCAAGTGGCTTCCAATTTCCTATTTCACACCATACAATCACTCCTACTCAACAAAAACCAAAATTAGCTACACACAGAGGGATAACACTGCAGCAGAAGCATTTGTGTTCCTGCTTAAAATTATCATAAAGAAACAGGTTTTATTGTATAATGCTTACTACAGCTGCCTCACATCCATGACTGCTCAGGTTTTACAGCCATCTACTTGAGAAGCTCACTTCACACTGCCTATTTGGCATTACTTTTTGGGAAGTTCTGCTGTTCTGTACCACGGGGGAAAAGTACTCCAACTTAGAAGACAGCCAAGCTATTCCTTATGTTACCAAGAGATAACAACGCTGACTTTCACATTTACTTTTGTTTCAGTAACACGTACTACAGATTTATGATATGGGAACATGAAACGTCTGCATTCCTCAGCAAGTTACCAGAAGCTGCACGTCACTCCTTACATAAAGGAGACACAAAACAGGTAAGGGAGAAGCTCTGGGGAGCACACAAATTTAAGTTCCTAATATCTAATACTCATTGACTTAAAGAAGGGTTACCAAGGTACTAAACTATACATCTTAATCCCTGATCTTTCTAGAGACCCAAAAAGCAACATACTGATAGCTACTGCTCTGAATTCTTCCTGAGGGAGAACTCAGCTATTGAGAACAGTGGTACATGGTCTCATATGCACAAACTGAAGTGCAATAGCTGTATGAGGAAATGTTGAGAAAGCAGCAAGAGCCAGTTTTCACCTACAATAGGTGTCTATAGAGCCATTGTAAATAGTCACTGTTTTTAGAGCACCCCAAGACAGTCTGGAGTCCCCCCAGGACCATCACAACAACCCCCACATACACTAAATCCTTTGATGTCCTTTGTGCATATCTGGATATACGGTTTTACTTCTGAGAAGCTGTAACCAGGGATGCAGTGTTAGGCAAACAGCTCCAATACATTGGAGCACGTCTCGTTCCATTTCCTCTTCGTACTGAAATGCTTTTGGGGCTGCTTATACCCTGCGTCACTTTGATGGAGGAAACTGGAATTGTCCTGATACCAAAACAGAACAAGCTAAGGAAGGCTACTCTACAGAACTTGATGCAGGAAACTATGATAACCTGCCTTGAGCACAATTAATACACTTCAGATGATCACAAGTTGCTGCACTGCATTAAGCATTATAGCAAATGGCCCTTGTGATATGACAGAAATCCAAAGTTAATTCCTCTTGAAAATCTGAGTTCTCTCAATTCACAAAGCCTCGAAAATCCACAGAAATATTTTTTTTTTTTTTTACTGAAGGAGTAGGAATAGCAGCTCCTCCCAAAGAGGCCATTCACCTCAAAGGTGAAGGACTTTCATATCTAACTGGACACATTCCAACTTCAATTATTCTATGACGAGAAGAATTGTTTTTCCACAGATTTTAGCCATGAAAATTCAATCTTTAAGAGATAGCAATAATCTGAATTGTTTATCAATTATGTCCTTAATGAAAATTTACAACCAGCTTTGAGCCCACACTGCTCTCTAAACTGCTCCTCTATAAAGCAGCAACTCAAACCCTATGATTTTTTCATTAGGACAGGTTTTGTTTTGACATCCAAGAGCTGCTCCAACAACCCGATGAAGTTGGCAGCAGGTCCAGTCCTCTTCTCTTAGCTCTGCCATTTTTTCCATTTGGCTCCACTGCAGCTTCTCAAAGTAAAAAGGAAAAGTTACTCAGGAGCAGTCAGATGAACAGATTAGAACACCTAGCTACTCAGATATTAGTGTGAAATTCGAGCTCACTCCCATTTGGATTCGAGTCACAAGAATTAAGATTTTAACAGAAATGCTTTCTGCATGCCAAGCAACAGATTCCTTTCAAGAGTCAACTACTGCACTGCTGTCCATTTTGCTACAGAAGACTGGTAATCTTCAGGCATCTATCAGCCAACTCAGACTGATCCATCCCTTGTTAAGATTCATAATCAAAACAAAATCAGCGTAACAAACCATAAGCTGAAGTAGAAGCAGGATGAGGCAACACAGAAGGAAGTGGAAAATGGCCACCAATGCTTCGAAATTCAGTATTTCACATTTGCCTCAGGAAGGAATGTACAAATCTGTAAAGAGCTCCATAACTGACAGCTCACCATCTCCAAGCTCTCAAAGCAAGTACTCCACCAGCTATGCCTTTCTGGAAGAGATCCACAGTCTTAATATAGCAAAACTAGGACTCCACACCAGGAGAATATTCACTGCCTGCAAAGTTTTGGGCATTCCTACAGTAGTTGAAGATAAAGGGTTCTGCCTGGTGGATTTTTGTTGTTGTTGGGGGCAGCATTTTGTTAGTTTTAATTACTCGGTGAGCTAACTTAAGATCATCAAGACTATTAATTCCCACAAGAAGTTCACTGCCAGTTGCTTCACATCAATTCCAGATATTTCACACAGGCATCCATAGAAAGTTTTGCCTATCACCGAGTGGATCCTATCACTTCCCCCCTTTGGTTTATTTCAAATACAGCAGATTACATCTAACAACCACCACCCAAAGCCCTGCTCTACTTTGATTTCCTCTTTGATTTTTTCCAGCAGGCCATTCACTGTAATCTCATGAACTGCTCTCTCAGAAGTTACAAATAGAACTATCAATATGTACATACAGTAACACCAGTGTTGTTTTCTTTATTGCATTTTCATTAACTTATGCTCCTCAGTATACACTGCTACAATCATTTGCAAGGAGAAAAAGGAAACTGCTGTTTTTTCTTTTTTTATGATCGTAGAACACATGATTCCATGATTCTGAACCAGCTTTCAGGCGCACCTTCAGCCACTACAGAAAGTGAGTGATAACCCTATCAAGAAACATTAGCATAGTTTGGCTCTTTCTGAACTAATTGTTACTCTAAAGTGCAAACTGTGATACCGAACTCAAACTTCTGCAATACATTTGCAAAAGACTATAGATAAATACTCAGAAATCAAGACTTAAGCAAAGAGCTTCCTGCCAGGTCTTCCCCTCTGTGTTCTCTAGCTTCAACCACACATATTCACACTCAGGAAACACATTAAAAAAAGGCAGTCTCCTATTTCCAGCAACTTGAGAAATAGAAACCATTGTTCACAGCCAGATTTGATGTATACAGGATTTTTTAAAAAGATTATTTACACTTACAAAATGAGATACATTTTGTTAAAGCTCTAGAGTGGATGTGATTCTTTTTTTAAGACTCTGCAGAATCCCACTTCCCAGTGTGTTTTAATGCTGTCTTTCAGGCAAACTAGAATGCCCTAGAATAGACGTTACTATAAAAAAAACTAGAGATTTTTATCACAAAGACATTCTGTGACTTCTGGAGTACAAGATCCCTAATCACATAAATGCCAAGATGTAACCTTATATTTTGCTATGAGGTCTACTACTAAGCTTTTTTTTTTTAATCTCAAAAATGAGATACTGAACTTCTCTAAATATATTGACTAAGTAAATACAGTGAATGAAGACTTAAGTCCACTGAATATATTGACTCAAACCCCTCTGGAAGAGTTGAGCCCAGTTCACGGGATGCACACATCCTTATAACAGCACCGTAGAATGATCATGGAATTATCTTTTAGCAAAATGATTAGGCTTCCTCTTTACAGAAAAGGAAGTTATTATTAAAAAGTGAAAACCAGGCCAAAAAGGAAGATTTTAGAAACAAACTCGAGTGCGGTTTCTGTCTGTCAGCTTCTGCACTCCCACCTCTTTTTAATGCCCGTCCACAGAGCCTTGTTGGCTGAAAACAACCTAGCATACAACGTTCAATTCATGGCACCTGAAAGCGTGAGCTTCCAGAGCTCGATAGCACCGTCCAGGTTTCTTAAAGCTGTCACTTCACCCTGTGGAACACAGGCTGGACAAAAATAGCACGCCTGGAAACATGGCGGCTCGCTGCAAAAGCTGCTTTCAGCCAATCGTGGGGGTAAAAAAAAAAACAAAACAAAACAAAAAACAAGTCATTGTTTTTGCGATGAATGCTCACTGCGCGTACGAAAGCCATAACAAAAGAAGCCATCAGGTAATCCCGTTAAGATTAGCAACTCGTCAGGTCACGCAGATCCAAGAGCAAAGCGCACGTGGACGACACCCAAACCTTTCCGCCGTTGTTCCCCCCGCTCAACCAGGCGCATTTCGGGCCTCGCAGGAGGCTGAGCGGCCTTCTCAGCAGCACCGCTTGAAATCTCGGCTCGATCCCGGCCCGGCCAAGGTCACACGGGCAGCGGTGCCGCGCCGCAATCCTGCATCCAGCGCCCCGAAATCACGCGTGTGGCACCGAGCTGCCCGGAGGGAGCGCTGAGCCCTTACAGCCCAGCGCCGTTTCCTCACAGCAAAAACAAACCGGCCAAAGGATAAAAAGGACGGGATGGAAAAGAAAAAAAACAGAAGAAAGAAAGAAAGGAAAGCACGCAGCGCGCAGAACAAAGCTCGCAGCCCCGCATCGCGCCGGCCGCTCCTCCCCCCGCGGCCGGTAAGCACGCAGCCCAACGGCGCCCGGCAGCCCCGCGCCCTCCTCACACGGCCCCGAGGGCGCTGCCCGCCCCGCCGTGTTGCCCACAAAGCAGCGCCGGGGCCGGGCGGGCCTCACCGCGGGGCGAGGGCCGGGAACGAGCGGGGACCGCAGCGCCGTCCCCATCCCCGTCCCCGTCGACCCCTCCAGGCCGCGGCCTACCCTGGGGGTTTGGGGGGGGAGGGGGGGACAACGTGGATGTGAAGGAGGGAAAGGGGATCGCCCCGCCGCACGCGGCCTTCAGCCGTCCCCGCGAGACCGCTGCCCCGCCGCCAGCTCCCCCCCGCACACCCCCGGCCCTCCCCCTCACCTGCGGGCGGAGCGGGACGGGAGCGGGAGGCGTCGCTTGACCACAGGCCTGCCCGGCGGACGAGAAGCACCTCACGCAACGGCGTGCTCTGCCGCCGGCTAGATATATCCGGCGCGCAGCCTAACCCGGCGGGAGGCAGCTCCACCAATCAGAGAGCGCCGCTCTCCCTCACTCGGAAATCGGTTGGTTCAGAGAGGAGAAAGGAGGCGGGCCGGTAACTGAATGGCAGCTCACTCCATCAACCACGAGGCCTGGCTCCGCGAAGCAGGGAGATTGACCGACACCGACCTGAACCAATGGGCGGCGAAATTCTCCTTGCTGAGGCAGGGCGAGACCTGATGGATTTTTCTCGTAGCCAATAGGACGACGCTTCCCGCGCGACCAAGCGCGAAAGGCGGGGCAGGCATGACGCGGTAGTGTGGTTGAGGCGCACGGCAGCGCCCTTGAGAAGGTGCTGGTAAACCCCGTTATAGATAGGGACGGAACTCCCATGCGGCACGGGGCGCAGCGACCAATGGAAGAGCGCGGCGGGCTCTGACGGACAGGCAGGCGTCGGCATCCTTAAAGGGACCGTCAGCCCGCACGAGGCGCGGCACTGGATGCCCGCACCACCCCCTGCTGGAGGACGGGTCTGGACCATCGCTTCGAGCTCCATACAAAACCACTAGGCCTCACTAGGCTTCATCCGGCCCTTGTAGTGCAGATCCTGAGGAGAGCAGGATGGAGGAGAAGCAGGCAGATGGCTGAGCAAGCCCGCTGTGTTTATATCACATCCCATCACATCTATGCCGTGAAGCACTCTGAGATATATTTGACCCTCTCAAACTGATTTCCTCCCCACCACCACATCCCTGCCCTCTGCCCAAACCCCTCCCCGGGTGCCCGGTGCTGGGCTGTGCTCTGCCTTAATATCCTTCCCCGCACCGCCGCTATTTATAGAGCTGCACTGCAATCTGCCAGCGCATAAATCACAGTGCGCTGCTGTGGAGCTCAGCGTCAGACTGATGACCCACAGCAACAGCTAAAATAACTGCTGCTGCTGGGACCACGGCGGCAATGCAGGGATAGGGAGCTCGTGTTTTGATAAAGCAGCACAACAACCAGGTCCTGTGCACGTCAAAATGAATGCCTGCATGGAAGCGTGCTGGAAAAAGGCATCCGTGGCCCCTTCTGCTCGGTCTCCCAGCAGAGCTCAGTCTGGAGGGTATAAATTCAGTGTATGGGGGTCAGCCAAAGCCTGCCGAAACCCCAGGCCACAGCCCTACTCAGTGTGTGAGCAAATAATCAGATGCATTCCCGTTATCCTTCCAGCTACAGGTTCAGCTCCTGAGCAGGAGGACTGTGAAGCCCAGCACTGCTCAGGAAGTCTCACACCCATGCAGTGCTCCTCAGCCCATCTCATTCCCTGGAGCACCTGAGCTGCTGGGCTCTGCCCCAGCTCCTCCACCTTGCTGCAGCGTGTAGGAAAGGACTTGTTCAGTTTGGAGAAAAAAAGGCTGCAGGATGATCTCACTGCAGCCTTTCAGTACCTAAAGAGAGCCTACAAACAGGACGGGAGTCAACTCTTTGAGGTCCCTTCCAACCCTGGCCATTCTGTGATTCTGTGAAAGGAGTCCATCCTCCTTCAGAGGGCCAAACAGCTGGGGAGAAGCCAAACAAAGCAGAGAGAACCATCCTCAGGGACCAGCATCCTCTCACTCAGCATGCTCTGAAGTAGAGATGACTCCTGATTCCTCTATCTGTCTGTAACCCTACGGTACATCTCAAAACCACTTTCTCTAAGCCTCTTGTCCTCTCAGTTGGAATTAGCCTTGCTCCCACCTTGGGTGAGCAGAGTGAGGGCTTTTTAGCAAAATTCTGCTTCGCTGTGACCCAGAGAGCCGCCATTCAGCCTCAACAACTCCAACGCACAGATCAGAAAAATGGGAAGAGAAACATAACCAAAGTGCGGTTCTCAGAACAAAAGCAACTCTCCTAAAACTTACATTGTCCCTAAAAGCCCATTAAAAACGCTTAAGAACACATCGAAACAAACACCCGCAGCAAACGGGTGAGCCGAAGCCGAGAGCTCCGAAGCTCCCGCTGCAGACACGAGCAACGAGTAGGCGGCGGAGCCTCCCGGGGCCCCGGGGGCGCTGTGCGGAGCTGAGCTCAGCGCCCGCCCCTTCCTCCGAACCGGGAGCCGGGAGCCGCGCCGCGCCATGCCGGTGGGTGCGGGCCGGGCGGGCGGGCTGCGGGGCGGCATGGGGCGGGGGGTGGGGGGGGGGGGGGGGGGGTCGAAGGGCCGGGGCTGCAGCCAGCGTGGCGAGCTCCGACCTGTACAGCCTGGGAACTGCAGACCCGCTCGCTTGTCAAAACATCAAGGAAATGCCCGTTCTGTTTGAAAATGGTAATAAATGGTGATGCTGAGCGCTGTGGTTCTGCTCAGTTCCGGATTGATCCGTGCTGTGAAGATGGTGGGGGGCGAAAGGCTTGGTTTGGAGTAAAAAGATGGAGGGGTTGCAAGTAGGAAATAGAAGTCCTGCTTCTCTTTTTTAAGGAAGTCTGGTAAAGAATCACAATTGCAGAATGGCCCGGGTTGGAAGGGACCTCGAGAATCACGAATCTCCAACCCCCTGCCACAGGCAGGGCCACCAACCTCCACATTTAATATTAGATCAGGCTGCGCAGGGCCCCATCCAACCTGGCCTTGAACACCTCCAGGGACGGGGCATCCACAGCCTCTCTGGGCAGCCTGTTCACCACTTTCACTGCATCACTCTGGTAGTAAAAAACTCCTAAAAAAGATGATAGTAAGTAAAAGGAAAAGTAAGAAAAGTAGAAAGTAAAGGAGATGAGGGTCTGTCCGGTACCGAAGGCTGAGAGCAGTGGTCAGTGTTCATTGCCCGGTGCCACTCATGAGTACTGCAGGTAGTGCTGGGGAGCAGTCCTCAAACTTATTTTTGTGATGTTTTTATGGGTTTGTGATGTTGGGGCCCAGAGGCACAAGAATGGGGTGGGCATTGCAGAGCAAAGCAGGGGACTTGCTCCTCCTGGGCTGTGCATGGTGCGTGGGTCCAGCAGAACCCCCAGAGGGCTGTACTGGCCCTGGAGGTGTCCTGCTTCCAGTGCGGTTGGACCAGGCGGTCTCTAGAGGTCCCTTGCGGTTGTTCTGTGAGGGACATCACGAGGACACCACAGGGAGAAGTACTGAGAGCTCTCAGTTTTCAGGAACCCATCTTGGCGCATTTGGACATTTTGACTGAGGAAGGTTGGAGCTGTCCTCTCTAAGGCCAAAGGAGAATGTGGAGGATGGTGGTGAATGCTCCTGACCCCTAGTCTGTCTTTTTGCAGAGACACGAGTTCTTCGTGGACATGACCTGCGAAGGCTGCTCCAATGCAGTCACCCGTGTCCTGCACAGACTGGGAGGTGAGTCAAGCTACAGGTGTGTGATGACTCTGGGGCCAGACATCACTGCCTCGTGGTCCTCCGTTTTGAGCAGGAAGCAATGTGGGTAATAGTTGGAAGTGTCCGGGTGGAAAACTCTGCACCAAATCGCTCTGCTTTTGAGCTGCTGGTAGCTGATTGCTAGCAGGGCTGGTGTGACTCTTGGAGAAATAGCATGGGAAGGAGGAGGTGCTGGGGATGCAGGAGGCTTCAAGCATCAGGTGGCTCTGTGCACCACCAGGACCTCATCCCGAGGCTGCCAGGAGCTGCACCCCACTGCTCACGATGGCTGGGCAGAAGAAGAGGTGGATCTCCTGCCAGGTGCCATTCCTTAGGAGGCCAATGGTAGTTGTGCTGCTTCCCTGGATGTGTCATCGGCATCCAAATGCAGAACAGTCATGGTGAAGAGCTGCTGAACAGAGGGTTTGGTGGCTGCTTGCACAGCCTGCTTTTTGTACAACCTGGAAAATTATAACTTGTGTCTCCTCTGTGCTGAGATCAGCGGGAGAGCAGGATCTGACCTGCACTCACCAGTTATGAGGACTTGTCATCCTGTTTACCCATCCTCACCGAGTGGGAACAGCTCTCAATCACCAAGCTGAAGGCTGTGAGAATAGAATTCTTCAGGACCCCATTGCCAGGCTGTGGTGATTCCTGTTCCTCTGTGTGTGATTTTCAGCACCTCTGTTCTCCCATCACTCTTTGACATGCTGGCCAAATTCAGCCTCATGGGATGGAGCAGCAGAGCTGCCAAAGCTATTACATAGCTATTACATACCTACAAGTTTTGTGACATTGTATGGTTGGGTAGAAGCTTCACTGAGTTCTCACTGGTTTGAGAGTGGCTGACCAGTGGGATACCCACATGGAAGGTGTCTTTGTCTTCCTCCTGCTTACAGCTGCTAGCTAGTACTGCCACTGTTCAAACCTGCCCCAACCCCATCTTAACTTCTACACCATCTCTTTCATTAGTGTCCATCCACTCCAAATCTCAGTACAGAGTGAGCTGTCTGGAGATTACAGTGGTTGGTTTAAAACTCTACTTATTCTCGTTAATGCTTGTGATTGTGCTAGTCTAATAAAGCCCCCCTAATAAAGCTATGGTGCCTAATGCACATCTATAGGCAATCTGGCTTCCTTTGTACCAGTGCTGGTGGGATCCCGCTCTGGTTGTGCTGGCTGGTCACAGGATAGAAGTTTGCTGACAAGAGGCATGTACGATTGACTTGGTGGCCTTGGGAGCACAAATGCATGAAAGTGAGCTTTTCCCTGCTCTCATACCATTTGGTTGCTTCTACCTAAGCAAAATGTTTTTCCTTTTCTTCCAGGTGTCCAGTTTGATATTGACCTGCCTAACAAGAAGGTGTACATTGAGTCAGAGCACAATGTTGACACCCTATTGGAAACTCTAAAGAAGACTGGAAAGAGCGCATCCTACCTGGGGGAGAAGTCTGTGCAGTAGCCTGCTGTGAGGAGGCTAGGTATATATTAGGTGTATGAAAAACGGAAGAGATCTGAGCTTGTTCCAGCTCTCTCAGTAAACCAGACTGTTTCCTGGGAAGCACAAAGAAGGAGAGACTTGTAGGTCTAGCTTTAGCAATCCCCTCATACTGGAGAAGCAGTGGGAGCACATGCAGCCAGCACCATTTCCATACAGGACTCCTTAGTTGCTCTGCCAAGCCATAGGATCCCAACCATGGCTGTAGTATCTGCAGCCAAAGGAGAACTATGGCATTTGATAATTTGAGAGGTTTTGGCTGATACTTGTATGATCTAATTGTGTGGAGAGGTAGAACATAGCCTCTGTGCAATTACTAGGTGAACCTAGAGTTTGCCAGAGTATATCATGGATGAAAACATACCCCAAGAACATTGGTGAAATGGCCAGGGAGAGTGACCAAAAATGCTGGGGACAGCAATGAGACAGAAAGACACCTGTGAGTAGGTGCTTCAGGGGGTTTGTTAGCAAAGGAACCTCCAGCTTTTGATCATGGTGTTACTGCAGTTACACATCCTCCAAGGGATAGAAAGGAGCAGCACCCTGTTGCTCTTACAGGCATGAAATGCTGGTTTCCAGATTGACTCCCAACTCTTTCAGCCCCTGGCCAAATGGACATCTATCTCAGAGACAACCCAATTCTTGCAGCCTGTGGATTTTCCTGGAGCCCCAATGATGCTGACATGCACCCTCCTTACTGTGAAAGGTTTTTGTGGACAGGATTTAATTTCAGTGAAAGAGAATGAAGTGAGAGGAGAGGGTTGCCCGCTCACT
Source organism: Meleagris gallopavo (assembly GCF_905368555.1). Taxonomy (NCBI): domain Eukaryota; kingdom Metazoa; phylum Chordata; class Aves; order Galliformes; family Phasianidae; genus Meleagris; species Meleagris gallopavo. Next base: position 12,479,995 of record NC_139418.1, read on the forward strand.
GTCTGTGCTGTTCTTTGGTGTCCTTGATAATTATGCAGCATCTCTTAAAAGCTTTGCTCTGTACTGGAGCTTTCTAATGCAGTAGCATTGTTTTAAAATGGCCTAGTTTGTTTTAAAATGGTCTAGCTCGATCTTCACAATTATCCAGCAGAGGTGCACCAAAATCAGTTCACGCTGATTTAATTCCCAGACAGTAAATTAAAGGAGAGGTTTAAGCCAGCAGGACTTAAAATGATTGAAGAAAAAGTCGAACTGATAGTAATATGTGCATGCAGTATATCTGCACTGTTTAGTAGACTGATTTAACAGGTGAAAAAATCTGCAATTTGTATCATATGAGCGTGCTTACAATACTTCTAAGAAGTTATTTTAAATCCTAACTTGAATCAAATAACATTGCTATTTAAAAGAGAGAGGGGGACCACGCTCTGACTTGATTGGTGCCTCAGGTAGCTTCCAGCTCACAGCACTGACTGCAGGAGCCATTATCAATTCGCAGGGGAACCTATGAACTACATCTGAAATATCTACAAAGATTAACCATCACCTTTTCCTTTGACTTGTGGCCAGCAGAGGGCATCTTTGCATAGCTTTATCTCCTCTGTGCCTCTGCTTTTTTTTTCTCCCACTTATTTGTTTGTTTGTTTGTTTATTTATTTATTACAGGAACTCAAAACCTGACCAGCAAATAAGACGGTTTAAGCTGTTTGCGTGTCTCCCACCTTGCTCTGCCATTTGACCTTTGCTACCCTGCCAGATGTCGGAAAGGAGAGAGCTTGCAGGATGAGACAGCTGCATTTGGGCTTTAAAAGTGGACATATCTAGAGGAGGTTATATGCTGTTTCTAGTCCCACAGTAAATCGAGGTGCTGCTTCTATCTTCCAGCATTCGTCTGTGTGTCTTGTGTGTCTTTATGTGGTTTTCTGTACAAGTGGCTTTTAAGGATGGGAAACTACCCATCACATGCAAGGCAGGTCTGAGGAAATTGCACCTATCTTTAGAAGCTGACTGCAACCTCTGCCTGAGAGACATGCCTCAGGAAAACTCAGCTGAAGGTCACTTAGATTCAGGGAATCTGTAGCGGATGTTTGCTTCCTCCACAGAACACACTAACTTTCCATTCAGAATGGGAAAAAGGAATTTTTGCAGAGTGGGTGCTGTAGGTCAGGGAGAACCAAACGTGCTTTTGGGCTGCAGGAGACCATTGGGCAGAAATCAGTGGATTCCAGTAACATGATTTAGCCGACAGGCCAACCACATTGCAGGTAGGAGCAGGAACACAGACTTGGCACTAGTGCAGTGCTTATCAGGTCAATACATTACTATAATACATTACCATAAGAATCATTCTGGATCCTGAGTCCAGTTCAGCACATCTAGATCAATCCCTTCACCTTCTTGCCTCTTTCCATGCCTACTTACCAAACAGGTTAACAGCACCACAAAGCCCTGATGCTGGGCAAGATCCCCAGGTGTGACTGGCATGGTAGGAGAACGCCCAGCTGATGGGAAGTGCAGAAGGGATGTGGGACTCTCTCTTATGGGCTACACTGTTGCTTGGTCTGGCTTCTGTCCATTTAGTTCAAGTCTCTCGGCCCACTGATAGGATTGTCCACGGTCATTTCACTCAGAGGATGTCTTCCATGTCTACCAGTTACGCGTGGCTTGATCTGCAGACAGGAAAACCAGCTGAAGTGGTCACTTTGTATTTAGGAGATATTTCACACTTGTACATTGAGGTTACATTTGACACTGTTGCAACTTGATCTTTTCCTGGAGAGCTTCAATACCTCAAGTTCTTCTTGACCACCGATCTGAAGCACAGCTAACTGCTGCAGATGCACTTCCAGGGGCTGCAGACATTTCAAGGAACACATTGCAGACCCTTTTAATTACTTTTTAATATAAGAGAAGCTCAATGATAAAAGTAACATCACTGCATCATTTTCTTGCATTTTCTCAGCTGGTATTCTTGCCAATATTAGCTAATTTTTACTTTCAGCTTCCTCCCAGACACAGCCAGCCCATTACTGGCAGCTGCGTGCCCAGCAGCTCTGCTCTGATGGCCATGTGCAGGGACAGGGTGCGTGCCATTAGCTTGGCACGGAGCTGAGTGGCACACTGTGGCACTGCTGTGCCTGGAGCCAGCTGTCCTTGTCGTGCACACAGGGGAGTAACTCCCAGTCTGGCTTGCTGGGAACCAGGCTCCTTGTCCTTGGCTGAAGCTTACGCTGTCCCTACTCCGCTGGCTTATCCTCCCTGCTGCTGAAATGGCTGTTTTGCTTGAAGCCTGCTTATCACTGAGCCAGACAAGCAGAGGTTTCTGCCCTCCACCAGCTGGGAGGCTCCTCCAGATGCCTGAAGCTTCAGCATCCATCTGCAGGACTGCAGCCTCCCAAACCTCCCCGAGGATGTCCTTGCTTTCCTATGGAGACTCTGTGTGTGTGTGGCTCACGGTGTTTGCTGCCTCTGCTGCACTGACCCTGTTCCTAACAGGCACATCAGGGAGAACACCAAACAACAGTGATTCCTATTAGATCAGGGCTGGTGGATCAGCCCAAGCTGCTGCTTGTTTTCTCCATCACAGCCCAGCAGGATAGCATCTCCTGTGTTCCTGCATCAACCTTGCAAGTTTATCAGGGAACAGAGCGTTTCAGCCAGACCGGGCAGCCTGCAGAACACTCTCTGCCTTCCTTTGTCTCATTGGGATAAGATAAGGAATCTCCAGAAAGATTACCTGCTGGTGTCCTGCCTCCAGGGAGTGCACTGTGCATCTCCAAGGCCACGAGCACGCAGCCAGAGATGGGTGATAACACTCTGTCACCTTGCTTAGGTATGCAGGGCCATGTCTAACCGCAGCACCAATAAGAGCTGGGTGAGCCCAGATAGATGGGCTGCAGCAGTGCTGTAGTGCTGCTACGCTCCTGGGAGGCATTTCTCACCCCATGTTACCTTCCTTCCCCTTTTTAAACCGAAATCTGAAATGTCTACTGCTTCCAAACTCAGTCCTTTATCCACAGAAGTAGAAGCTGCCTTGGTTACCCCGGCACTGCCTTAAGCACCACTGGCTTTTTGATGCTTTCTAATTACCAGCTGACTGACAGGATATGATTTTAGCCCAAGGAGAGGTTGGACTCAGCTGAACCACCCAGTAAATGAGAGAATCTCCAAAATAACCCCACAGGCTGCAGAAAGCAGGCAAGGGATGGGAGATCCCTCTCAGTTCCTGCACATGGTGATCCCCGATGGCTTGGAAAAAAACATCCCGTGTCCCGAAAGGGAGGGATTTTCTAAACAAAAAGAAAAAATAAATAAATAAAAAACAAGCTTAATTAGGGATTTCAAGAGCAGGAAGCGTGCACATGTGCTAGCCAGAGCACAAATATTTTCTTTCAGTGCTGCTGTCTTAAAGGGTTCAGCAAGGCGATGGAGGCTGGGTTACAGAACGAGGGTGGCAAACAGTGCCCACCCCTCCGGAAGGCAGCGGGCACAGGGCACTGCTGTTCTGCATCCTTCCCACTGCTCCAGCCTTGGCTTTATTCTCCCACAGTATATACTGAAGCTATTCACCCATTTGGCTGAAAGCAGATGAGGAGGGAGAGAAAACAAAGTCAAATGAGAGGGAGAAAGGCAGCTTTTGTGCTGCATGTGTTTGCATGCAAAAAAAAAAAAAAAAAAAAAAAAAAAGCCCCTGTAGGACTAAGGTATAATTTATCAGGCTCTGGGCAAGTGGAGTTTCCAAGCAGCTGTTGCAGGTGGTGGCACTGGGGGCAGCGGCAGGGAGCAGGTGGGGAGGCAGTGCATGGGGCACAGTGCAAGGTCCCCAGTTTGCCGTCCTGCCCTGCCGTTGTACCCTCCCAACTCCTCCCGAAGGGCTGCTGGCTGCTGCCCAGCTTTGTCCTCACTGGTCCAGACCAGTCGTGCTGTGTTGAGATGCTGCAGTGTGTCCGAGTTTCCCACGGAACACAGCTGTTAGGGAATTCCCAGGACAGGGCCATCTCTCAGCCATCAGGGATCAGCTCACCCATTTCCAACAGATGGATGAGAAAATGTTGAAACAACAAACTCAGCCCGTTCCCTGGTGAGTAAAAGGAGATGCTTGAATGCAGCAGGAATCCACTATGTCCGAACGCACTCAGCTGAGCTAAATCCCCCCTCTGAAGCTGCTGCTCGGCCATGGATGGAGCTTGGCCCACAGAAACCAGCGTCAGCACGGAGCACAATGCCCAGCAATCATAACAGGGACTGCTGGCTTAATCTCTTGTGCATACCTTTAAATAATAATAATAATAGTGCAGTGCTGGCATCAGAAGGCTGCATGGGACAGGGTGCTGCAGGGAGCACTCATTGCAGTGCCCATAAAGGTGGTGCTGGGCACTGATTGCAGGGAGTCTTTTCCTGCCTGGTTGGATTGAAGCATCGGTCCACTGCTCCTTCCTAGGGATGCTGTGTTTCTGGGGTTGCTGTTTCTGCGCTGAGCACCAGCTGACTCCCAGGTTCTGTGGATGAGCCCCATTGCAGGGCTGCAGACCCACAGCCAGCCCCCAAAGTGCTTGGATTTTGCCTCACTTTGAGGCTGAGCTGGTGGGGTTTACTTCTTTAGACTGTCTCCAAAAAGGCATAGGGAAAAGAGCTTGGGGTCTCCCTTAATGGAGAAAAACCTGATACCATCATTTGCATCCATATTCCCTTTTGTTTTTTCCTCCCTGGTGGTTCTGGACATTGCTCCCCCCCCCCAGCAGCAGCCAGCAAAGTGGGCAGCTCAGTGGGAAGCATCCAATTTCCAGGGCAACCAGTACAGGACTGAGTCCAGAGCTGTCCTCAGCACACAGTGCCGCCGTTATTCCTCCCCGGTTTCCTCTCCGTTTGCTTTCTTAATTCAGCTTTTCCTCTGCCAGGGGAGAAGCCAAGAAAGCAGAGATGTGGCACATCCAGAGCCCTCTCTGTGGCCTTCCAACCACTGGGGAGGATTTTCAGCTTTCAAGTTTCAGGAGCAGCCCTCCGAGCTCGCCCTGCCCTGAGGTTGGCATATGTCAAAGTGATGATCAGAACACAAAGCTGAGGAAACCGGGAGGCCAGCTCTGATTCCTTAAGGCTTCTCACCAAGGGCCCATGCACAGCACCATGCAGCCCAGATAGGGGTCAGCCAGGGCCACCCCCTCCACAAACCTCCTGGGCACAGCAGGAGCCATGGGACAGACACTGGAAGGGCCACGTTCAGACAGAGGGAAGCTAGGCAGGAACCAACACCACTCATCATCACCCTGCAAAACAATGGGCAACCCAACCTCGGGGGCAGGGTTTCAAAATTCACCCCCACAGGGGGAAGAAGGCAGAAAGCCTCCAACTCTTATTCCAGATTTACAATCGTGGCGGGGGAGCTGTAACATTCTCCATAACATTCCTTGTTTCTAAGCCTGCGGATGAAGAAGTGTGGTGAAATTAAGGGACTGGATGTGTGGCATCATCAGTGCTCATTTCACTCCTCTTTAGTTTTCTCACTGCTCTTTGCAGACTCTTGATATAATTAATTCATTTGCAGTCACAGCATCACAAAGGAAAGAGCCTAGGGACCTCCCCAGGGTTCATACTGCAAGTAAAGACATTTTTCCACGAGTTTTGTTGTTGTTTTTTTTTTTTTCCCCACATAAGTGAGACATTTAAAGGGGAATTATCCATATCTAACACTTTTACTTTTTTAAGTGTGCTTTCCACCCCCTCCCCATCCACTCAGCTGCCGATAGAGCAACGCAGGGCATAGGGCAGCACTGTTAATTTTAGCAGAAGGTCCCAAGAGAGGGAGGCAGCCCCGGGCTGGGCAGGGGATGGAAAGTCACAGCGTTCGCCCGCAGCCCTGCTGCTATTTTGGGGCTGACCACGTCCCACCTTGCCCAAACCCACAGGCACGGAGCAGCCCCAGGTCCTCCTACAGCCCCACTACTGCTGCCAAACCCAGCCGAGCTGGGCAGTGGTTTTCAAAGGGAAGTAAACAGGTTTCAGGGCTAAACTGAGCTCCCCAGAACTCATCACACTGGAGCAGTGATGAGGTATTTTCTGCATATGCCCTCATATGCAGAACACAGCATCCTGCTGTGTTTTCAGCCAGTGTCCTCTCTGGTTTCTTTCAAGCTGAAAAGTGAAATCCTTACAAATCAGCTCGGGTCAGATGACAGCCCTGCTCTCAGAAAGCATCTCTTCCTGTCTCCCCTACACCATCCTTGCTCATTTCTGAGCCCACCTGTGACTGCTTTTTCCCTCTGTACAGGATCCTCCCAAATATGTCCTGCCAAAACCAACTCCGTTTTGTCTCCTGCTTCTGGAGCTTCCTGCATCTGGCAGCCCAGCACGATCATCTGGGACACCTCAAGCCAGGGCTTGTCCTGAAGTGAGCTTGGCTCCAGCAGAAAATGTCAGAGCAACAGACTGAAAGCTGCACATTCCCAGGGTGTGTGCGTGCACATGGGGTACTCCAGCACTCACCACGTGCCCTGCTGAGCCCCATCGGGGTGCCAGCGTGGAGGCAGCTGATCCCAGAGACCTTCCTGAACCCTTCAAGGGTTCAAGCCTCTGGGGGCTCTGTGCTGCATTTCCAAGCCAAGGAGCTGCCCTGCAGCCCAGCAGCTTCCTTCGCTCTGTGTCCCAGGGGCTGGAAGTTGGATTCATGTGTATTTCCTCAAGTAGCTCTGTTTGTAGCTTCAGGAGCTGCCAAGCTGCACCTGTCAGCCCCAGGAGGATTCAGGAGTGCACCTTAGGTAAACACTTGAAGCAAGGTGGGACTGCCTGCAGCCTCCAGCATTCGCTGCACTATTCTCAGAAGCTTTATGGCACATTCTGCACACCACATGCACCAAAGCCAAGAAGTTGGGCTGAGCCTTCACCTCACAGCCCAGGCACAAAGCACTCCCGTGCTCATGAAGAAATGCAGAACAGCCTCCTGCAGCAAGGAAGTCCTTTTAAGAAAGGCAATGAGGCCCGTCGGATATTGGAGATGCTGGGCTCATGCAGGGACACACTGAGCAAGGAGTGGAGGAGCCCACGCACACAGCAGGAACACAGAGCTGCTGCTGGGCTGTGACTCACTGCAGAGCCATGCACAGCTGGGCTTCTCCTCCCCTCCCACAGCCCTCTGGCTGAAAATCTGCAGTAACAGCCACTCTTCTCTCTCCATCTGCCTCCAGCAGAGCCAGTGCCTGCTCACCTGTGTCACCCTCTTGCAGGAACAGGCACTGGAAGAGATGCTGGGAGAAGCAGCGCTCCACACTCACTCATTCACTCATCTTCCCCTCCCACTGTCCTGAGCTCACTGCACAGTGATCAGTGACATCTCAGTGAGCAACATTCCCACAACATCCCAGGGCACCCTGCCTATCTCTGTGCACTTTGGGTTTGTTGTTTGGCAGTAGCATCCACCAGCAATTAATGCAGGAACACTCCTCTCCAAAAACGTTCCTTGGAAAGTTCTTCCCTTCCTACTCTTTGCTCTTCCTCCCAGAGCTGAGAGCGAGGAAGACTGCTCCATCAGCAGGTCTGTGACTGCAGGATTATGAATCCCTTTGTATCTTTACCACTCACTTTTTCTCTCCTTCCATTAAAGTAGATTTGTTCATCTCCTGGGGAGCCCCAGGGTTCCCTGCACTGCTCCAGCCCAGATCTGCCCAAGAGGCTTCCAGGATGATGAAGAAATTTGGATTTGAAAGTGGGGTTATCTCGAGTTCAGCCCTGAGCCCTGCAAACCTCTTGGCTTTGCTGCAAGCTGAGGTCAAGCCCCATGTGCTCTGCTCTTGTTTGCATTTCCAGTGGAGCAAATGTCAGGGTGCCGTGAGGTGCAGGAAGCACCAACCAGGCCCAGGAGCTGGGCAAAACACCACAAGCACTGTGAAGATGACGAGAACCTTGGCCCACCTTCTGCCTGGCACCTGAGCTTCAGATACATCTGATGACCCTCAAGATGTGTGAGGTGCACACTTTCTCTTGGCAGCCTGACATCTCCTCTCCGACAGCCCTGCTAAGCCTTGTGAATGCAGAAAGAGCTTTTTTTTTTTTTGCAAGCTCTCCATCATTTCCACAGCTCCTTAAAGCCTGAGGTCACAGAGCCAGCCAGCTGCTCCAGCTCTGCCTCCCAATCCCTGTCATCCCCTCAGGCTGGGCAGTGTGCCCCACACAGGAGCTCGCCTCGTGTGCAAAGCAGATGGGGGTCCCATTCTTCCCCATAGCCAGGAGGACATCAAGACTCCTCACGCCAGCACACTGTATTTCCAGAAGTGGCTGCACTGCTGCACCAGGCTTCTCATTGCTTTCTCCCAAACCCAGGGTTTAAGCCGCCACGTATGTAAAGAAATCCCTGATCCCTGTTATAATTATCTTGCTGGCACTGCCATTTGTCTGAGCTATTAGAAGAGGGCTTAGCTTTGGGCTGCAGTAAAGCACACTGAGCAATTGCCACGTTGTCAGTTACAAAAACGTGGTTTCTTTTCTCTTGCTTTTTTTTTTCCCTCCCTAAAATTCTTTCCAGATGTCTCTTTTTTTCTTTTTTTTTTTTTCCTTCCTCCACAGAACTACCAACAGCTGTATGACTTCAATGCGAGCCGTGACTAATCCAGCACAGAGAGCATTCAACTCCTCGGGTGGGGATCTGCCAAATGAAACTTGGATCCTGGGGATGTGTGACCTCTGGAGCCATAGAACCTATGAGTGACACTGAGCTGAGGAGCAAAAGGTGCTCCAGATGTTCTCGTCCCTATTAGAAGGACCCATCTGGCATCAGACACCATCACCAAGTGACCTCCATAGGCACAGAGGTGGTCCCTTCTGGGATGTCCATGTGGGCGACAGCAGCATCCACACAGCATCCAGGGAAGGCTTTTGGGGCAGCATGCAGCCACATACAGGGATCTTCCCTCTCACCTTCCCAGGATCCCGACTGCAGATATTCCTCATCTCAGTGGGAAGTGGCAATGGTGACCCAGCCCCCACCACAATCTCTTTTTCCCCTTCTCCTTTTCCTTTTTGTTCCGTTTATCTTTTGCTTCTCTTTGGCCGTGCGGATGTTTGTGCTGATATCTGCTCCTTTCACATGCAGCAGAAGTGCTGTGAGGGCTGTGCTGACAATATAAATCACAGAGTATCAGGCACTCAGTAGAGCCAGGAGCCAGCACCGGGAGCAGAGACACTCTTCAGGGACAACCCAACAGCCTCCCTTCTTAGCTGCTGCTTTTGCTTTGCAGTGCAGCACCATGGCCATGCTGTCTATTGTGGTGAAATGCAAGGAGAGGGGTGCTGGGGACTTCATCCTAAGCAGGAAGAACAGAAGTGCAAAGACAGCCCCGAAAGGTTTGGCTGTTTGGCTGCCTCTGGCTGGGCAGCTGCTCAGGCTGAGTAATGGCTGTAAGGTCAGAATACTGAGTAATATCAGACTGAACTGGCCTGTAAATTTCCAGGATGGGGGCTTTGCTTTTTCTCCCAGCTGAGCACTTCTGTGCCCACTGGGAGCATGTCTCAGACATGCCATAACTCTGGAGAATGAGGATCAGGCTTTCCTCCTCCTTCCCACAAGGCATTTCCTTATGGCAGCAGAGAACGCAGGAGCAATGCCCCTTCTCCTTTCTTCTGCACCCTCCTGAGAATGGAACGCACCAGTTCAGAGACCAAACTACTGCAAAACAACAGCATTTCATACTTTAATGCAAGCCACGGTGCTAGGAGCTGCACAAACCGAGCAGGGTCACGGCTTTCCTCCCAGAGAACTGACAAATTCATCTCAGCAATGTGCGTGGGGGGTTCAGGGTCCCCTCCAGCCCCTCCGTCGGCTTGACTTCTCTGGATTGCCCTGCGCTCCGGGCCGCGCCTCTGCCCGCACTTGGAGCTGGGACAGCCCACCGCGGGGAGAGGGAGAGGAAGGGACCGATTTGGAAAGATAGCGAGGAGGAGGAGGAGGAGGAGGAGAGGAAACCCAGCCCACACTTTGCCTTCCTGCTGCCTCCTTCTAAAACCTGCAGACTCCTCCAGTCCTTCCCAGCTCCTGGAGTTCCCCCAGCCCTGCTCAGGACTACGAGGTACGGCCAGAGCCCCGCTCTTTCTTACCCCCCCCCCCCCCGCCCCGTGACACTCAGTCCCGACCACCGCCGTGCGATGCCTTTGGGGACCCCTCCTGCCTCTTTTCTCGCTTCTCTTTGCAGCATCTCAGCTCTTAAATTGTCGCTCAGTTTCACCGCCAGACCCCCGGCTTTGGTGTCACCTGGCCGCCCCTAATTACCGGACCTTACCCCTTTCCCCCCTCTGGGCTGTGGGTTATTTCCTTACTGAGATACGCTGGACCGAGGTCAGGACACGCAAATATCCCGAGTTCGAAGGGACCCATAAGAATAACCGACCTGCAGCAAATCGGCCCCAGCGTGCGCAGTCCGGGCTGAGGCAGCGTTGTTACTCACCGGGATATCTGGGGGGACGAACAAAAGAGCTCTCGGCTTTATCTCAGTGCGGCCGCTCTCGTTTTCTCCTGCGAAAACAACAAAACGAGACACTCAGTTTTTTGTTCCGAGCAGATTTTGAAACCTTTTCAGGTCCTGCTGGCTGTCCTGCTTTGCTTAGCTCCAGCTGCTCAACTGTCGGAGGGAGAGGCGGGGGAGGAAGGACAAAGCTCTTTTCTTTTTTGGCTTAGCTTTGATGGCTTGGAATCGGTCAGCCTCTACCCCCGTCCAGGCAGAATAGCCCAGGGCTCGCTTCCTTTAAAGGCAGCAGCCGACCGCTGGGTGCGGTGACGTTCAGCCTTAAACTCGGTTCTTTGTGCCCCCGACGGAGCCCACCGTGCGGGACGGGAGCTCGGCTCCCAACACAGCGAAACGCAGCGCTTTCGAGCTGCGGTGAAATCGGGGACACCGGGGAGGCGAGCGGAGCACCGGGCGCTCGGAACAGCCCGAAACGCTCCGCCATCCCCTCCAAGGACGACAGTAAACCGCGGCAGCCCGACAGGGTGGGCCGGATGGGTTTTACGTGGAAATTAAAAGCTGTCGCGTAGTGCGCAGCTGCTGCAGCCCGGCTATTGTCTGCCACATCGGCAGGAGACGGGATGCGGGCGGTGATGGGAGGGGGTAGAGCAGAAATAAACTTTTCAAGCTTTCTGCAAGCCCCTCCTTCCGCAGCCCTCTGCTCTTCCATGACTCAGCCCCAGAGGAATGTCGGCTCCCATGGAAACTCCTCCTGGGTCCGCTGCTCGGATGGATGTCGGGGCTGTTATCGCCGCAGCGGCTGTGGCAGGGCGAGCCCGGGGAATGCTTTGAAGATGGTTCGCATTTTTGCAGCGTATTTAGCGGGGTGTTGGGAGGGGTTCTTTGCTCTCTGCTTTGTGGAGCTGCGCATCAGTGAGAGATCGGCTTTCCGTGCTCCCCGGGAGCCGGAGGGACCCGTTTGCACCTGGCGCGGCACTCTAGCAAAAGGAGAAGCTCAGGCAGGACAGCCAAAAGCTGCATTGCTTCCTCTTCCCAAGTGCAGCCTGCAAGAGGCTCATCTATGCTCTTCTCTTGGTGCTGCTTTAACTGTTTCCCACTCTGGAAGCAATTTGCAACAAGGCAAGCTGTGACAGCTTCAGGCCAGCGCACAGCTGCATTGGCATGAGGGCTCCCATCCTGATAGAAGTGAGCTCTGCAAAGATCTGCTGTTTTTATAAATGCAGTCACAGCACCTCAATAACTGTTTGCAAGGTGTATGGGCTAATAGAGCAGCAGTGGGTGGCTGTGCCTTTAGTGACTGCATGGGGAGATGTGGTGGGTAGGATGTGTGCAACCATGTGCATGGGCTGAAGGGAATTTCTCTTGGCCCTGTGAGCCCACAGTATGTGAGGGGACCCTCTGCAGTGGTCACACTTTGTCACCAAGTGAGACGTGGGAGGGTTCTCGCCCTGCCGTCACCCACCCCTGCTCATGGTGCTGGGAGGTGGCATTGGGCCTGGGGTCCTTGCCTGTCCTGTGCCTCAGGGAGGAGCTATCAAAGTAGCCAGGCAGAGGCTCCTCCCCACGCTAACGTGGCATCCCACGGGGCTTATGCAACCCTGGCCACGGTCAGTGCCACATGGACCACGTTCCTCCATCCCCTGTCCTCCTCCACCCACAGAAGCACTCTGGTGGGATGGGAGGAGACATCTAGGACCGAGCAGACCCATCAAGAGGCATTTGTGGGAGCCACAAGACCATGTTTACGCAGCAGCTGGGAGATGAAGGCCTCACTTAGGATGCAAGTGGGGTCAAGTGTTGTCTGGGCCACGGGGACAATGCACTGTGACCTCCCCCTTGCTCCCCACGTAAAACCCAGTCAGAGCAGAGGGAATATTGCTCTACAGCCCCTGCATGCAGCTCTGAGCTCATCGTGGTTCCAGCTACCAGACAGCAGCCTCACTGCTGTGCCAACACCACACCTGTGCCAGCCCTCAAGTGCCATCATTGGCACAGAACACTTTCTGCCTGGCATATGCCCTATGCCCAGGAGGTTCTGGCTTCTTAGAAAGCACTGCCTCCTGTTGGTACCTGTTGGCTGGTAGCATCCTCTTGGCTGGTAGCATCCTCTTGGATAGCAGGACTATGGCAGGTCCACATGGAGGGACACGCTGACTTGCTCAGTGAGCCGTGCTCTTCTGCCAGAGCAACGTCAAAGGCTCCTGTGCTGTTATTTCAGGAGTTCTGGCCATCAGATATTCAGGAAAGGCTGTGCCCTTGCAAAACAGTCAGGGTCTCACAAATACTGCAACAGCCTCTGTGTGCAGCCTCTGACTCCAGGAAGATGTTGTTTTTCAAATAAACTTGTTTTCCTATCTCTGGCATGGGACGGCTCGGCAAGTTGTTTGCTCAGACTCCTTCATGCTCCTTCTTCCTCCAAACACAACACCGGCAGCTCCAGCTGTCTGCTGGCTCCTAGCAAGCAAGTAATTCCCTGACCCCGGCTCACTGCATGCCCAGACTTTGAAACTCAGTGCTTTAGGAGCTTGGGGAAATTATCTGAGAGGGCCTTGGTCTGGGGTTGGGTTCTTCTTCCACGTGCACATGCCATGGCCTCTCCTCCAGGCTGGGCTCTGCCCACAGAGCATCAGTGAACCTCAGAGCACCTTCCAAGGCAAACAAGCCCCTTGGGAGAAGCCCAGGAGCAGCCCTTACAAGCCAGGGGACGGCAGCAAGGGAGGAAATGGCCACATTCAGTACTTTTCCACCTCCTCTCCTAAAAACCACCTCACCAGGAGGGCAGAGTCAGCCATTTCAGTCAGGACCAGGCAGGGCCCTCAACAGCCTATTAAGCAAATAAAGGCAGAGGGCTGCCCCCAGCCACATCCACGCAGGGCGAGTAAAGGGAGCCACAGCAAGAGAACTGACTTCAATGGTGGTGGAAGCATCACCCCAGCAGGTAGAAGGAGCAGGTACCCCATTGGGGGGCATGGGATGCTGCTGGCATATCCAGCACCCAGCTGAGGGGCTCCGTCCTGCCAAACAGGAAGCAGGGAGCACACAGGGTGAGCTCACAGCTGCAGCTCTCCTCCCAGATCACATCACAGCCCTCCAAGCCAGTTTGGGACCTTCAGGTTTGGAGCAGGAAAGAGAAAAAGCATAGCAGAAACTCCAGCGTTTGGGGTGCCAGAGATGGATGCCTGATCCCTGCCACTCATACAGATGTCTGAGTCCAAGTGGGAAGCATTTTTCTAAGAGATTTAATCTTCAAAAGGCCTGCTCCTCTGTTCCCTCTTTCCTTCCTCCACTTTCTCTGAATGACAAACAAAAACATGGAGACTTTCACTGCCTGTTCCTGGGGCTTTCAGCAGGGGCTTTTAGCTTTTTTTTTTTTTTTGGTCTGAAATAATTCCTGTGAGGGAAAGGTGAACAGCCATCTTCGTGCAATTCTTCTAATGCATCCTGGAAAGCGATGAAAATCTAAACCCTCACCTTCTCACTTTGCAAAATAAAAAGAATTTGTCTTGGAAACAGTATTTGGCCTATGGTCTCAGCCAGAAAAGCCAGAATGTAGAGCTGCAGCATTGACCAGACAAGGCAGGAAATAGAGCAAGCACTCTTCTCTGCATGTCTTACTGCCAGTTGTGAGCTCAGCGTGGAGCTGAGAGGCACAGGGAGCTGCAGTGCCCTCATTGCTCATCCCTCTTCTTCCTCTCCTTTATTCAGGGTTTGCTGAAAGATGAGAGCCTGGATTTTCTTCCTCCTCTGCCTGGCAGGCAAAGCCCTGGCAGCTCCGGTGAGTAATGGAGCCTCCCTCTCTGCTGCACCTAACAGGGATGTATGTGACTCCCAATGCATCCAATGGGGATTTTCTTTTACAATGAATAAAACTGGGACCCCACTCCCAACATGGGAAGGACAGAGCAAAGGATGGGGGAGGTAGAAATCCAAAGGTGACCTTACCACCTGCCCCAGGGTGTGACCACGTTGGGATCATTGTCCCCACAGCCCCCAGCTCATGGTCCTTTTTCCCTGCAGCAAGAGGCTCTGCCTGATGAGACGGAGGTGATTGAAGATCTCACCACAGAGGTAGGTGACTGCGCTACCCCTCCCCCCCATCACCCATCCCTTGTGGCACACACTGCCCTGGGAAGAGCAAAAGGCTTGGAAAGCTTTCCTTGGGGTGCTCTCCTTCGTGCTGTGGAAATTCCCCATAGTAGAAATGAGCAATGTTTCTCAGGTTTCTTCCTCCAGGTATCAATGTTTGCCAGGAATAAGGTCTAGCATCAGCTCTTCCAAAGCATCTCCAAAGCACAGGGGAGTGGGGGCTGTGCACACCCCATGGACACAGTGCCCTCTTTTGCAGGAGCCTGTAGGGGCCAACCCTGTCCAGGTGGAGGTGGGAGAGTTTGAGGAGCCTACAGAAGATGTAGAGGAGATCGTTGCAGAGAGTGAGTCACTCTTCCCATGCCCCACAGCTTTTGCCCTCCAGCAGATGGCGATGCCATCCCTTCCTGGGGAAGGAGAGACACAGTCACTCCAAAGAAGCCCAGGAAAAGCCCAAAGGATAGGATCTGTTTCCTCAAGAAGAGCACAGGGCAGGTTCTGACATCACTCCCTGGTTTGTCCCAGATCCCTGCCAGAACCATCACTGCAAGCACGGCAAGGTGTGCGAGGTGGACGACAACAACTCACCCATGTGTGTGTGCCAGGACCCCTCCAGCTGCCCAGCCACCTCCGGCGTCTTTGAGAAGGTGAGGGTAGAAGCTGGGTGATGGGTGGGAGAAGGGAGGGACGCCCCAAGGGGCACAGCTGGCTCCAGAGGTGGCAGATCCCCTTGCCCACCCCAAGGAAGAAGCCATGTGCCTCTTCTGAAGGCTCTCACACAGCATCTCCCCATCCTGTGCAGGTCTGCGGCACCGACAACAAGACCTATGACTCCTCCTGCCACTTCTTTGCCACCAAGTGCACCTTGGAGGGAACCAAGAAGGGACACAAGCTGCACCTGGACTACATTGGGCCTTGCAAATGTAAGTGGGATCCTTGCCTTAGTCAAAAGGATGGCTAACCTGAGCATAGCCACTTAGCCCAGGGATTAAGCAGAAGTCCAAGTGGGTTCAGGGAGAGGGAGGGAGGATGCTGACCACTGTGTATGGCTTCCAGTCATCCCTGCCTGCCTGGACACTGAGCTGACAGAGTTCCCCCTGCGCATGCGGGACTGGCTGAAGAATGTGCTGATTACCCTGTATGAGCGTGATGAGGACAACAACCTGCTGACAGAGAAGCAGAAGCTCAAGGTGAGGGCTTGGGGAGGGAACCCAGGAGCTCACCCTACCAACAGAGCCCTGGGGGGCAACCCCACACACACCTGTGCATCAAAACCACAGCATCATTCCCAAACACTAAACTAAACCCTGCATCCTGCAGCTTTCTCCATGCACCCAGAGAGCTCTCCCTCAAAATGCTTGCACCCCACGTGCAGCCCGACTGACAAATGTCCCCAATCTCTCCTACAACAGGTGAAGAAGATCCACGAGAATGAGAAGCGCCTGGAGGCCGGTGACCACACCGTGGAGCTGCTGGCCCGCGACTTTGAGAAGAACTACAACATGTACATCTTCCCTGTGCACTGGCAGTTTGGGCAGCTGGACCAGCACCCCATCGATGGGTGAGCATTGGCAGAGTGGGATGGGCACCTGGCACCTCTCTCTGCCCAAGGTGGTTTGGTGGAGCAGGAGTTAGAGCAAGCTGGAGGTGTGACACGAGTATGATGGAGAACAAGAGCTGAGCACATCTGGCAGGGGCTGGAGTGAAGCTGGGGAAGAGGTGGCCTCACCTTCTGCCAACAACTCTGCTGCAGAAAGAGGGGCCTAAGCTGCTCCCACCTCCCTTGGGTGGAGTTTCAGCATTCTCAGATTTACTGCTGGGTGATAGTCCCCTAAAACACCACAGGGATAACTTCAACAGCTGAAAGAGTGGCTGCTGGCTTAGCTGTGAGCTGGACGTGTGTCTGGGAGCGATTGCACACACAGCCCCATGGAGGGAGCAACCAGTGAGCACCTCCATCACAGGCTCTTTAATGACTAGCACAGCCGGCTGCATAACCAGACACACATCTGTGACAGTGCTCAGTAGGGGATGCTGGGAGGGCACTGGCAGAATCACAGAATGGCCAGGGTTGGAAGGGACCTCAATGAATCTCCAACCCCCTGCCACATGCAGGGCCACCAACCTCCTCATTTAATACTAGACCAGGCTGCCCAGAGCCCCATCCAACCTGGCCTTGAACACCTCTAGGAGTTAAAAACAAAGCGAGGGCTGGGGTCCCACTCTGGCTCCCACAGCCAGCAGCAAGATGCTGACAGTATGGGAACCTTGGCAGGTACCTGTCCCACACTGAGCTGGCCCCGCTCCGTGCCCCACTCATCCCCATGGAGCACTGCACCACCCGCTTCTTTGAGGCCTGCGACTTGGACAACGACAAGTACATCGCCCTGGAGGAATGGGCCAGCTGCTTTGGCATTAAGGAGCGTAAGTACCTGCCTGCAGACCCCTTCTAAAAGCCCTCATTGGGATGAAGCTATGGTCCCTGGGAGAGTAATGCAGGGAAGAAGTGGGGCTGCAGCAGTGACCCCTGCAGGGCAGCCTCGTCCTCTAACTTCAACTCTCTCTTTTCCTTCCACAGAGGACATAGACAAGGATCTGGTGATCTAAAGCCCCAGCTTTCTCCTCTGCTGCCAACTTTGTCTTGTTTTAACCTTCCCACTTCCTTCAGTTTTTGAACTGCTTTTGTTTTGTTTTCCCTGGGAACAAGGTGCTAATATAGGTCTAAACGTATGTAGTATTGGTGCTAAGAGAAATAACAGTCCTTCATAGCTAACCTCTTACCACTAGATTACCCACCAGCTACTCCCACCTGCTCTCACCAGCCCTCTCTTTCTCTCCAATGTGTCTTCACAATTGACCAACCCTGTTCCTGTCCTAAATATCCACTCCATCTCCGTATCCACTCTCAGACCGACTCCTGTTAACTCCTGACTAACAGCACAGACTGCCCGCATGCAGAGAAGGCAGAGTCAGAGGATGTGGGAAGTGGGGCTTTCTGAGCAGAGCAGCTGCAGGTGACATTGTGGCCACCCAGCTTGTGGTAAGGGGAGAGCTGAGGAAGGCACAGAAAGGCGGGATGTCATTTTGCTTTATGGTCCCCTTCTCCCCCCCCCTCCACCCCCCCCCCCCCCATAAGTTTCATTCCCAGGGCTTGAATTTAACAATCACTAGGCACCAAAACAAAGGGCTGATCCAAGAAACAAGTGGGGAAGCACACAAAAAAATAACGAAAAAACAAATGAAACGAATACATCCCATCCTGTAAAACCCCCTTGAAAAATAAAGGTTTGAAAGTGCTTCATGCTTTACCATTACTCACCAGTTGTACTGCAGTTGTGTTCTGTGTGCTGTAAGGTGCGATGCGGTGCAGACGTGGGTGCCGGTGGCTGACCTGGCTCTTGTGGTTCTGCTGCAGCTGAGATAAGGCACTCAGCTGTCCCACATCACGGTGTCCTTGAGCACATCCCACCTCTGCTTTGGTCATCCTTAAATTCCAGCCCTGTTCTCCCAGGGGAGCTGCGTGTGCCACACACACACACCGTGCACTGTTTCCTCCTGATGAGGATTTCTGGGTTGAGGGATGGGTGGGAAGGGAGAAAGTGTTTGGATTTTGCTTTATGGAAAGAATTCTGATGGGAGTGAAGGGGTGGTTAAATCTCACAGGCTGAGAACTCTTTCTTACCTCTGAATGTTCCCTGTGCCTTATATTATTACATTTCTGCCACAGTGTGAGCAACCCAATGAGTCTCTAATAAAAAAAATACTGATTTGAAACACTGACGCAGAACGAGCTTGCAGTATTCCTCTGTTTCTTCCCACTCCGAACTGGGAGGAGGGCAGCACATGGATCCCACAGAAAAGCACTTCCACACATCTCAGGTTTGACCTCCAAGACCCCAAAGATGCTGAATATTCAGGGTCTTCATCAGGATAGCAATAGAACAAAAGGGAATGGCCTTAAGCTGTGCTAGGAGAGATTCAGGTTGGATATTAGGAGAAATGTCTTCTCAGAAAGAGTGGTGATGCAGTGGCACAGCTGCCCGGGGGGTGTTTGAGAACTGTGGAGATGTGGCATTGAGGGACAAGATCAGTGGGCATGGTGGGATGGGCTGAGGATCTTAGGAGTCTTTTCCATCCTGTGAAATCATAGGTATTCCAAATCACAGAATGGATTGAAGAATGCTCGGTTCCCTCAACCCAACAATCTCCAAGAAGGCATCAATGTGAAAATCACATTTTGGGAAGGAAGGTGGGCTCAGTGCCATGCTTTATGCCAAGGCTGAGAAGAACTGCACGGACTGCGGCACACGGGAGGGAGCTTTGCAGGGTGCAACGTTAACAGAGGACTTTGGGAGGCGCTAAGTAATTGCCAAATAGCTGTGCCTGGGATAAGCTACACTCCTGCTGGGAAAAGTGAAGTGTAATGATGGGAAACCTAAACAGATTCTCCTGGAAACTGATGTGCCAGCTGCTGGGAAAAGTGAAAAGGCACAGCAGTAGAAAATAAACACTGGCAATTGCACAGGCTAAAAATATCCACATGGCAAAGAGTTAGGCCATGACATCCCTATGCATCTCATCCCTTAGCACAATGCACTCAGGTGCTGTAGGATCAGCATGCAGGTGTGGATGGCTGCTGCTCAGCCAGGAGCTCCTCCTGCTCCACTGAGATGCAGCTGCACTCCTTCCAGCCACAGCTCCCGTGCAACAGAAAGCATCCCAGCCCTCCTCTCCAAAATCACAGCCAGCTGGGTAAGCCAGCAGCTCCATCAGCAGAACCAGTTATCACAGCTCAAGGAGAAGAAAGGATCCGTCTCCAGAGCTGTGTCCCATCTGAGGGGATGATGTCCCAGCAGTTTGGCAGAGCCCAAAGGATCCAACTCAGCACAGCTGCCCTGGCTTCAAGGCAGCATCAAAGCCGCCACAGAAGGTTGCAGCAGGGCTGCTCTTAACCCTTAGAAGCTCACAGCCTGAAGTATCAGGTTGCTGGAATTTCACTGCCTTGGGGCAAACGCCATACCTGGGGTTAAATCGGGACTTGAGGAATAAACTGGCCTTTTTAAACTTGCAGACCCAGACAGTGGATGAGAACAGCCATCTCCCTGTTATAGCTGAAATTGAGCCATTCAGAGCCTGCTCAGCAGTAAAGGAACACGGCTGTACTTTCCACGTGGAAATTCTCCCTGTGGTTAGTGCTGACTGAGGACGTGGTTTGCAAACACAGGGGAAAAAAAAAGAAAACAGAAAAATAACGTCAAGCTCTGGATCCAAAGGCAGCATGACATCGTCTGGCTCAAGCACTGCAGAGCACTCACAGGCAGAGCTCATTCACTTCATGGGTTGGCTGCAGTCCTCAGGGCAGCGCCACAAAGCAGTTCACTGAGCATCCTCCCGCCTGCATTCATCAGAGAGGATGGGAAGGGAGTGACAGCAGAGAGAATGCACGAGGAAAGCCTTTCAGACCTGGAGTGCCTGAACTCCCTCCCTCTAATTTCTGGACCTACTGGTTAGTTATTGCTTGATTCAATGGGGTGTTAAAGCTCAAAGATGTTTTGTTCCTCCAAGTTCAGAGCAGACAGAGTGAAGACACAAGTGTGATCTGACAGAAGCTGGGTTAACACTGCCTCCCAGCTGCTCAGGTGCAAAGCAATGGCACAGCAGGTAATTATTTGTGTAGGGGACTACGGTGGCTGCACTGACCACAGAGAATCATAGAATCATTAAGGCTGGAGAGATCAAGTCCAACAATCCACCTGCCACCAGCACTGCTCATTGAGCACATCCCTCAGTGCCACATCTCCACATTCCTTGAACACCTCCAGGCACGGTGACCCACCACCTCTCTGGGCAGCTGTGCCACTGCCCAACCACTCGCTCAGAGAAGTTACACTATTTTATTTCATGGCCTACCACATCTCTCATGGCTACTTCTCAATTAAACCCACTTTCCTTCAGCTTTGGTGTTGCACATCCAACAATCACAGAAACTCTGATTCAGTGTTTCTTCAGAAATGACTTGCCCCAGGTCACATCTTTATGTGCATTCCCTACATTTTTCTTAATTTCATATTCCTTTTGATCATTGCTTCAATTGAACCAGAGCGACTATGCAGAACTCGTTATTTCTTGCCTGAACATCTCACTGATCACCTTTGCTGCCCGGGTTCAGGAGCTTTGTAGCTATTGGGTTTGGGGCCAAAATTCCCCACACGCTATGCCAAGCCTTCCCCAGTGCTCGCGTCCCCACATGAGTAACACTGGCCTGCAAGCACCTGAGCTGGACACTGATGGAGGCTGTGGTAGCCTCTCTACATTTGCCACAGCCTCTCTCCCTGAAGCATCTGCTGCTGGGTGTAGAGATGGGTCAAGGCAGGCCTTGGTCCTGCCATCATCCTAGATGAATTACACCACAGTCATGGTCTGGCTGCCTGGGCTTGAACAGAGTGTACCCTGTGGGATTCCTCATTTCCTCTTGGTCACGGTGCTCCAATGAAATCCTCACTGTATCACATCAGGTGGTCCTACACCACCTGGGATCTGGCTGCAGGGTGAAGCCCCAGTGCAGATTTTCATGCCCTTCAAACAGCTGTTCCCTATCCTGAGCACTACCCACATGCAGGTGAGCCTCTACCCTGTTCCACAGGAACACTTCCTCTTCCTGTACAGCTATTCAGAGCACACATTGGATCCTGGAGCATGTTGCTTGTATGCCTTGTTTGCATCCCGCTCCTCAAGCCAGCAGCTGGCATCTGATGAGCTACCTGTGGCAGGAAGAAACATGCTGCAATAATCAGAGGGCAAATCTGGAGGACTACAGTTCACCCCTCAGAGGCAGATGCCCACATCCCTCACACATTAACCATAACACAGGGCCTGTGCGTACAAATGCTCTCAAACCAGTGCTGACAAACTTCTTCCCTGGCTGTGGAAGCTCACTTCCCTGAAGATCCTGGCACACTGCGGGCAAGCTGGAAGGAGCACCAAGATAATATCCCCCTTCGGTAGTGCAAATGAATGAATGAGATTTGGAGGAGAAGCCCAAACTCCTCTCCTCAGCTGCCTCTCTGCCTAAGAACTGGCAGGGTGAAAGTGCCCTGCACATTTCACACCTGAAAACCTGGTTACCAAGCAGCTCTGCTGCCCCAGTGTCATTATGCTCAGCCCACAGCACAGTGCCTAGCCCTTCTCCCTCCATTCCAGACCTCATCAACATCAGCCCAAGCAGCTGCAGTGCCACAGCAAGAAGCCCCTGGCTGATGGACTCAGCATCTTTGGGATGGGTCATCCACCCAAGAATGATGAGTCCTGGCTTTAAAAGCCAGATGTTGGATGGGAAGGAACTCTTCTGGGGTTCCCACTGCTGGGATAGCCAGGTTGCCTTCCTCATGATCGCTGGGTGCAAGCGCTCAGCTCCGGGCTCTGCTAATGGCTCCCTTTTTCCTCTGCACTGGAGCCTTCCTTTCTTTTTGCCTCCAGCCATACCTTTAACATGTGTGGGCAAACCCAGGCTCCTGAACGCAATTCAGTTCAAGGCAAAGGTGTCAGGGCATGTTCTGCTCTGAGAGGAGGAATGGTTGAATTGCTGGGGAATGGCCAGCCTTGAGCTGCCAGGGCTGAGAAGCTTGGCTTCCCTGTTGGTCCATCTTGGAAGCTCCAAAGCTAACCCAAGGAGGAATGGGATGGCAGATGGACAGGGGCCAAGACCCCTTCTGCAAAGGGTTCTTCCACAAGGATGCCAAAGGATCTGAGGGAAGAAAAAGTGAATGAATTCCCCCTGCCTTGGCTTCCCTTCTGCCAGTGCTAGAAGGAAAGTCTTCTTTCCTTCTAGGAGGAAGATCAAAAAAAAAATCTTTCCCTTTTGTGCAGACAGAAACCATATGGCAGAGCCATACTTGCACACTTGTGCGCACACACACACACGTCGGCTCCTGGTTTACCTGCCAAGTTTCCTTTCCTCCTAAGTTGTTCCACAGCCCCCATGGGCTCAGCCCGTCCTTGCACAGCCCCTTTGGTCCCAGTCACTGTTACACCATACACATACAGGGCATGAAAAGCTGGGCCCAGACAGCTGTGAATCCTCCCACCAAGTCTGATGGAGGGCAGCAGTCAGACTCCTCAACCTAAGCCACAAGCCTGCAGGTTGGCCCTGCTGCCAGCCACAGCTGGTGCCTAGCTCTGTGCATCCTTGCTTTGCCTCTGCTCCCCTCCAGCCTGATATAAGCTGATTGCCCAGGGCTGGGGAGGGCAGCTGGCCCTGGACCACATAGGGCTGCAGCATCAAGCTCTTCAGAGTTGGACACCCAACTCCCATACCCATTTCTCTGCATATTTACTCTGAGCCCACACACCTTCCCAGGAAGTGCTGCAGGGCATTTTTCTGCTTCTTTCTGCTGGAGCTTCCAGCTTCCCCCATATCTCCAGATCTGAATCACCAGGGACGGGCCATGGCCAGCAGCCATCCAGCACAGCTACCCCATCTTAGGAGTGACACTAGCCTTCCCCCAGAGCTAAACCAGAGCTTCCACTTCCCACCTCTTGGGCTCCTTTAGGCCATCTCTTCCCACTGACTTCTGCACTCTTCCAGTTTTGAACATTTCTAGCGCTCCTGACCCTGGAGAGGAGCCCTTCCAGCACAGACAGGTGTTCATTGACCAAGATCTACATTCTTTCATTTATTTACTTTCCTATCCACCTACAAGTAGCCAGACTTCAGCACTCTGAACAATCAGCCCCTTGGCGTTCCTGGAGACTCATCTACAGTGATAATCAGCACAGATGCCCTCAGCAGGTTTGAACTGTATGTGGAAGTGAGTGCTGATTTCTTGGTGGGAATCCAGTGAATGATCTCATCCTAGAAAAGAAGCTAGAAGACATCCTCTCCATTGGCAAAGCACGGTGTTAGCTGTTGATGACAAAGAGAAGCCTGTACCCTCTGCAGATGGTCTGTGGTCTCTTTCCACCTCTCATGCATGTTCAGCCTCCCAGAGAGACTTATTCCTCATTCTCCTACATGCTTATGACCTTCTCTTTTCCCTCTCACCTCTCTGTATCCATCCAGTCCTTCAGACTTCCAGCCCTTCCTTCAGACTGGGTCTCATTGTTATTTTTCTCCATTCACCACCTCTTGCCACAGCCTCTGATTACACACACCTCACCTAGTTCCTTTTGCTCCACTTCTCTATTGCTCAGTCACATCCCTCATCAGGACCCACTTCCCCTTCCAGTTCCACCTCCACCACCCTTCTATCTGCTCCCAACCACAACCCTGCCTACCTCCACCCCAGCTTCTAACAACACTGCCTGCCTCATAGGTGGCTTTTGAGGCTCCCTTCCATCCTTCTTATATCCAAGCAGCCACAGAGCCATCCAAAAAAAAAAAAGTTTCCTCTTTCAAGAACGATCTGCCTACCCAAGGTCCCCTTCCCATGGCTGCAAGAGGGGTGAGGTACTGGAGATGGGTGCCTCTCTTGGGTGGAAGGTATTGAGGTCCCTAACAATAGGGATGGAGAGCCCTGGGCACCTCTCACTCTCTCTGGAGACTCCAATGCATCCTCTGACTGCAGTGAGCACCTACTTTGTTTCTCTTCCAATCCTTCACAACACTTTTGTTCACTGCAGATTTCACATTGCTGAAGGATTTATAAAGCCACAGCAAATCACAAGACCTAACACCCAAACAGGGCATTAATTATCATTACAAAAGCATTAAACAGCCATCCAAAAAAGAAGGGGGACTGCTGGGCTCTCTGTGGGTATAACTCCCCGTTGATGTGTTTGGGTACATCCCTTCCCCCCTAGTAGTTGTATGCCAGTGCACGAATTCATCTTTGAAGGCTTTACAAGAATGTGTAATCTCCCTCTTTTATGTGTTTCCATATCTTTTCTCATCTTGATTATCAGGAATATTCACCCTTAGCCATATTGATACAATGCCATGACTAGCATTTGTGCACATCCATGGAAGAGAGCACAAACTGGTGTTTACTAACACAAGATACACTTCCACATAGATACACTCTGCATAAACTTCTGCTTTAGCACCTTGCACAGACATTCTGATGCATGTGTGTGCTCACACACAAGCAAGAGTAAGCTGTGTCTGTGCTGTTACTGTTTCCATGCTCCCTACAGCCACTCTGCCTGCTGGTAAATTCAAACAGAAAGACTTGTGAAATTATAAACTACAAGGTAATATAGAGGGCCCTTTCAGTGCTGCTGGCAGTCAGACAAGAGGCTTTCTTTCCCCAGTCCTTCACGATTTCAAGCATTTAGAGGACACAAGTCTGAGATAGCAGTGCTCATCAGGATCCACATACTCTCCCGTTCTTCCAGCATACAAAGAGCAGAAGAATTGCAGACCCTGCAGCTGAGAAGCAAACCTCCCTGCTCTGATGGATGTCTTTCTTCTCAGGACAACAGGACTCAGCACAGCCACCAGGCACTGGGTTCACTCCATGCCCAGCAGGACACACTCAGCAGGCAGCTTCTGCCCACCTTAAACCCCTTGGATCATCTGCATCCACTCCTATTCCCTTTATTTTTTTCCTCCCCATTAACACAGCATTTTGCTTTTACAGAGAAGAATCCTTTCTGAGCGCCTAACAAGGCTACAAACCATTATTTTTTTATTAATTTGGGAAGCCTGCACATTGCTAAAGCCAATACTATAGCAAGCTGTGCTGCAGACTGTCTGCCATGAGCTCTCTGTATTTCCTCTACTACCAGACCAGGGAGTATTAAGACAACAATCGTAACAATCCAGGCCTGATGGGGGATCAGTCAGTGCTCAGCCACATCTGAGCACATCACAGAGCAGACTAGCCATTAGCTCCCAGCAGCAGAGCCCAAGTGCGTTGGAGCAGTGAGCTGCAGCCACCCCAGGTTCTTCTCATCCCAAGGCTGTAAACGTCAGGTTCCTCAGGCTTAAAATTGGGTCAAAGCATGGCCCCAAGCTTAACCAACAGCAGTTCTGTGTCTGATGTCAGTGTAACAGCCACATCTTCCACATCTTTACACAGCTCCTATGTGAAAGGACCACAGGTGGCTGATGGACAGAAGGACCCTCCACCAGCTGTGCCACTGAGTGACCTCAGATGATCCCTGTAACAGCAGTGACAAAAAGAGGCTCGGGATGTGTCCCCCAGATTCAGAACAAGGTGACATCGAGGATCACCACACTGTGCTTCAGCATTGCTCAAACGAGACTCTGGGCTGAGCAGAGCCACAGCAGAGGCACTGGGACACCTGAATCACCCTTCCCTCATTGTGAAATGTCTGTGCGATTTGCATAACAGCAAACCATTGCCCAACCATCATGTTTAGGTTGTTCAGAGTCATCCTACACACATGTACATCAAACCCCCATGTCAGGGTTGGTCAACGAAGAGCAGAAGACCACAGCCACCAGTGTGCAGGTCTCCCACGGTTGGCCAAGGAACATGATGCTATTTGTCAATTCCTGCTCTATTGGTGTTGGGAATTACTCATTTCAACAACTCTGTCTCTCCAATTCAATACCCAGGATGCCCAAGCTGTCTGCCTGCAGATACACGGCCAATAAAGATGTCATTTAGTTCCTTGCCAAAGATGAGACAGGCTCAGACCCCAGTGGTAAAAAATAACCTCATGCTCCGAGGATGCATGGCACTGATTTGTCATGACAGCAAACCCAGGTTTTGTCCTCCTTTCCTTTCCAGCTCAGCATGCCCCCAGAATTACTGATTTTGCAATATGGGTAATTAATAACAAAGGAAACACAGCTGATGGGAGACACTCCTCCGGAACCAAAGAAAAGGGCAGAACACTTCCACGCATCAGCTCTGCCACCCAAAGCATGGGCAGCCCCCAGCAGCCCGTGAGCATGCCCTTAGGTTAATGCCCTGTGACAAGACTGCCTGACACCCAGAAGCCTCTCCAGCATCTCAGCAGCAGCTCTCTGGTCTCAGTCAGTCTGGGGAAGGGACCACACAGCTTATCCACAGAGGATGCTGAAAAAGAAGGCAGCTTATGCCATTGCACAAGTGACACACACCCCTCTAAACCCACAGTCATGACTTTTTGGAGCCCATGCAGATGCCCCTGTGCTGCTTCTGTGCCCTCTGCAAAGTGTTTTCTGCCACAGGTCTGCTGCCAGCTGCATACCTTCACTCCAACGCACCAAGAGGAGTGATGCAAGCTTTTCAGTGGGACTCTTTTTCCAGGCAAGTCTTTAGACGTCTGGGAAACAAAACCCAGTGAGAGCTTCACTCTGGGTGGTACCCACAGGAGATAATTGCTGCTAGATAATTGCCTGGGGGCTAAGGAGAAGCGCCTGCATCAGCACCATGCAGCAGCTCCTTGGGTACCCCTGCTGCACTGCATCCACCTCATCCTCCCCCAAAAGGCACTGAGCAAAAGCCAGCTGCATCATGCAGATACCACAGAGCATTCAGCTCAGCTCCACAAGGGTGTGAGCTCTGTGTGCCACCTCCATCCTCCCTGAGCTGCAGACCCCACAGTATCCCACTGGGACACTGAACCAGACCAAGGGATCTCACCTAAACTATTCCCTACATTTGTGGGCCTATTCTGTGATAAATCATGAACAAAATCAACTCAGATAAGTATTCATGGCTGTGTTACTAGTCAGCAGTCTGCAGGCAACTCCCCATCCACAGCTACAGTGTCACAGCAGTCACTGAGTGTTCAGGGGGTTGGAAGCAGGGGTTTTATCAGGATGTTTGGTTGCAGAAGAAATGCAGAAGCTGTGGGTCTCCTGACTTACTTTAGAGATGTGCACCTGAGATCCATCCCCTGTAGCTATTGATGGCATGTAGCTGTACCACACTGGAGCCCCTGTCCTGCCGTGCCTCAGCACCAGCTGCACGGATGCTGTGTGGATGGTGCATGGCAGCAGTGCCAGCATGAGGGTGAAGGACAAAGACACAATATGAGGGAAGGTTGTGAGCCCTCTTCCTCACCCTAGGAAGCAACAGCCCTCTACCTGGTACCCAACAAAGGATTTCACCTGAGTGTATGCTCATTAGACTCATCCATTCACTCAGCTTTCTGAGTAGCCCAGAGAATCCTTACCCTCAGCTTCCTTTAAGCCTGCTATCTTTTCTGTAGGATCCTTCCCAACTGATAGCGATCCCAACGGTACCACTGGGACAGGTGAGACTCACCAAGTGGGTGTCCTTTAAGCCTGCTATCAGTGCCACAACACATCTCTTCTGGCAGTTCTTCAATTAGACACCCTTAGCCATTTTCTGTAAGCACCAGCTAACAAAAAGTTGAAACCACAGCAAATTAAATCAGCTGAAAGAAAACACAATGGAGGCTCAGTCAAAATGCCACCCACAGCTGCTGGAGGTGGCAGCTGAGGAGCACAGCCTCAACTCAGCTTCCCCCCATGGAAAACCCCCTGCCTCTAGCTCTGGCCACCAGCTGTGGGAACACGAAGGGAGCTCAGCATGACAAAGCAGACATCCTCTGCACGACTGTGGCCTTGTCCCAACCTGCCCAAAGCACCCACAGAGCACCAGTCTGCCAACAATGCCACGTCTTCACTTAACTCTACCTCCACCACACCTCAAACCCAAGCACTGCATTGCAAGGCTGTCCCAAACCCAAGGTCTGGAGGAAGGTTTCTGCACCAGTGCATTCCTAGCCACGCTCCCCCTCTCCTCCATTCCCTTCCTGCTGGCAGGGCGAGCCGCTCCTGGGTGATTCACTCCCCAGCAGGCAGAA
The DNA here is from genome assembly GCF_905368555.1 of Meleagris gallopavo. Classification (NCBI taxonomy): domain Eukaryota; kingdom Metazoa; phylum Chordata; class Aves; order Galliformes; family Phasianidae; genus Meleagris; species Meleagris gallopavo. Next base: position 12,508,254 of record NC_139418.1, read on the forward strand.
GTGCTCTGCTGGGTACACACAGCTGGGCATAGCATGGAGGCACAGGACCCGTGAGCTGAGCTGAATCACTGAGCCCCAAATGAGCTCCGGCGTGCAGGGACACGGCTCCTGAGGAGGTCGCAGCAAGGTGAGTGTTGCAACAGCACAACGTGTGACTCACCTGCAGAGAAAAATGCAGTTTGGAGTATGAATCGGTAAGGCAAGGAGGAGAACAACCCGCTGGGGCACAAACCAGGGGTGCAAGTCATGGAAACACCCAGGGCTGGCTCAGGGTGAAAAGGAGAGCAATGTGGAGAACAGCAGGGTGACAGCTGTGCTCCAGCACCTTGTTATGCTGATGGGGCTGCTGCATCCCAGCTGTGCTCAGATATACCTGCATTCAGCCAGAGTTCTGGAAGCTTTTTCTTCTCTTTCAGGATATGCTTTGCTCACACAAAACCCCACGCAAACAGGATAGTCACCCACATCTGGGCTGGGTGATGCTGGAGCTCATCCTGCAGAACTGTGCTGGAAACACAGGCTCTGGCAAGGTGCTCCCACACCAGTCAAAGCTACAGCAACCCAACCAACATCACCTTCTCCTCTCCAGTCCCTGGGGCAGGACCTGCTCCCGTGCCCTGGCAGGAAATCAATGTCCCCAGTGCCTGCATACCTCCACAGGCACTGCTTTGGGTAATACCAGTTGCATGCACTGCACTTACCCTACAGGATAACAGAGTTTTTCCCACACCGCATTTTTTTTCTAGCTTGTCCCTGAAGGCAAGCCAACCTCAGACAACATTTCCATTGAATGTTGCAATAAGACACAGGCTCCCTGAAATGAGCTGTCCCAACAGCTTTGCCAGGGGCAGCAGGAAAAGTGGGCAGAGGCTCCCTTTAAGGTAGCAACAATTGGGAAAGCCTTGCTAGGACACACATGCCCCTCATCTGGGGCAGGCCGATACCCACTTCCAGCAGCCACTGTCTGCAGGAAGCAGGGAGGTCAAGATGACAAGAGCCATGGTAGGAAGCTGGCAGGGCATCCTGCACCCTCCAAGCCAGCTGGATTTCTTCCCAGGACTACAGGGAAAAGGGTGCCCATGAATCCTTCACATACAGGCAAGCAGCAGGGGCTCCCGTCTCCCTCTAGCGACTGCAGCCTTCAGAACCTCCTCCTGCTTTTAGGCTAACTGGACTGCACCATTAACTCAACAGATTCATGAACCCCTAGGAATTATTCTGTTGACATTGCATTCCTGGAGGCTCCTCAGAGCCCAGGGATGTGCTTTGGGATGACAGCAGCACATCAGGGCCCTGTTGGACAAGGTGTTGTACAAAATGGAGAACAAAAAGAAACATATAAATCAGCTGAGTGCATCTCCACTGAGAATTTCTAAAAGAAAAAAACCAACAAAACAAAAAAGCCATCACAGCCTTTGGGATGCAAAGCAGCCAGGCCTGGGGAGCAGCTAAGCATCGTTATTAAATAAATTAATTAGCCCGGCAGAGCCCGCCAGGTACTGAACACTTTCCACTTCCAAGCAGGTAAATAAGTCCGTGGGAACAGAGGCAGCTCCCCGCTCACCAGGCAGCACAAGCTGCATTTGAATGGAAATGCAATTCCTGCAGCCTCGCAGGCTGAGCATCGCCTCCGCCAGCACCGCACATCGCCTGCTGCGGCTGCAGGCAGGCAAGGTGCTTTGATCCCCTCCCCGGCTCTATCTCAGCACCTTTAAAACCAACTTTCATCACCCTGGGGTCTGGCAGGAGCTGGCTGCGTAAACTCTCTCCTCCTGCCCTAATTGCAGCCAACAGACGACACTGGCAGGCACAAGCAGAGCAGCGTGCATGGAGCGCTGCGCTCCTGCTGCTGCCCCGGGTGTGAGTTTGGCTCCCAGCCCTGATTCGGAGGTGGCCCAGGGCCAGGTTGTGGGGCAGAGCTTGGAGAGGAGGCGAAGGCAATGGAAAACAGGAGCAGGCGTGCAGCTGTGGGGAAACAGAGGGGGTTAGAGGGGGCCCTGCCTTCCCCATCATCCTGCAGGGCAAGTTTAGCTGCAACGGCACTTCCTAGCTCTCTCCCTCCAGATGTTGTGCTCCAAAAGTGACCAAGACCTATGCTTTGGGACTTCCAAAAAGAACACCAGAAAACACCAGCACGGCCCCAGCCTCCATTCTTAAAGCAAGCATTCACTAGAGAAGCAAAGAGATAGAGCTCTGCCATAAGAGGAAGTTCACAATTACAGCACAAGTCATTACTGGCAAACAAAATTCCCTGGCATGTTGCAAATAAAATCCAAATTCCCCAGGCTGGGGTACAAGACAGCCCACAGCATTCATTCCAGGACCCATTTGAAAGAGAGAAAATGAGACAATATTTATGATGGCGGAGACAGATAAGAGTTGGTAGGGAAAATCTCCAGGGGGGGAGATTTCAAACAATGAACATTACACCCAAAGCTGCAAGAGCTTCACTTGCAAAAAGAAGTCCCCAGTGAGCATGCACTGCTGACAACTCCCAAAATTAAATCCCTGCATAATACCCCTGTAATCTGAGCAGCAGCATTGCAGACAGCTCCGAAGAGCAGTCACGTTATTTCTTCCTATGGTCATCCAAACACATCCAAACACTGTCCTCCCAGTACAAGGCAACCAACAGCCACAGGAGCTCCACCACAGGTCACCCACCATAGCAGATAACTCATGATGTTGTTAAGATACTGACTGACTGCAGTGGGAAAAATGAGGCTCCACAGGAGCAGAAGATGCTCAGGTCTCCTTGTAAACCAAGCCATGGCCTCAGGACAACCCTGTTTGTTCAGGGCTTATCTGCACTCAGTTGGATGAAACTGGTTGCAACACCTCTCCCCAGCCCACCCTGATTTAGGAAGGCAATATACTCCATGCAGTATGGGACAACCTCACTGAGAACTATCATACTACCCTGAACTCCTCGAGCACAGCATCATCTCCCATGACCAAGCCCTAGCACTGAGCCACAAGGGGCAGCTCAGAATCACAGAACAGAGTTGGAAGGGACCCATAGGGATCACTGTACCCAGCTGCAGAAGCCAGTGTTCATTTTGCCAGCAAATAAATGTCTCCACTGAGATTGACTTACTCTTATGCTTCTCTTTCCCCCACTCCAAAGCCACTACTCCAGCCATAGCCCAAATCAGACAAAAATGATCAGAGAGGCTGCAATCACTTAGCTCTTATAACCTTCCAGTCACAGAGCAGCCAGGACCCACTCCCCTCCCATTTATCAGGTCCCAGTTGCCCCCACCTGCACCAGCCACCAGCACTGCTTCCTGTAACCCTTTCTCAACCTGTACATCAGCATGAAGTACATCAACCTCGCTTCCAAACTTTGGAAACCCAAATAAAAAATGGGACAGGGGGATAAACCAGCTTCCTGGGTTCATTATTATAGCTCAATCCATATCAAGACAGAATCCATTTTGAATAAAATAAATAAATAAAAATAAAAATAAATAAACCTTGATTCTTATTGCAGCACGTGGAAGGGGAGGGGAAGGAGAAGGGGAGGGGAAGGAGAGAGGAGGGAAAGGGGAAGGGGAACTGGAAAGGAGGGGAAGGGAAAGGGGAAGGGAAAGGGAAAGGGAAAGGGGAAGAGAAAGGGAAAGGGGAAGGGAAAGGGGAAGGGAAAGGGAAAGGGGAAGGGAACCCTCACACCCATTGCTCCCAGTAGTTCAGGCTCTGGGGCACTGCTGGGAACAGCGTCAAGAACACCAGGCGGGGGAGTCACGTTTGAGTCTGTGTGACATCCAAAACATACATAGATGGTTTGGATGCCAAACCACCCGTCACACTTCACTTTTTTTTTCCTTTAGCCTTCACTATAATCCTTTAATGAATTAAGTGTAGCAATTAAAGAAGGTTTTTTTTTTTTTTTTAAGTGTACGTGCCTTAAAATGGAGATGGTTATTTTGGCTGCTCAGGGCACTTAATATGATAATAAATGCAGAGCCCCTCAGCTTCAGGGATCCTCCACACCTCTCACCCAGCCCTTTTTCTATTTATCTTTCTGGCAGACTGCCTCTCATATTTATCCTAACGAAGGTTGCCCCTTCTTGCTCTACCCAAAACTTCACAAAACAGAGGGAGGAGGTGGGAGTGGAGGCTCAAAACTGTTTCAGAGCAAAAGCCCCAAACCAGCAACAATGGTACAGAGCCCTGTCATTGCACAAAATGGAGAAACTCCATTTCAGGGCGGATTTGGAGTGTCGCACTCTTTCTCCATCCCTCTGCTTCCCCTCAGCCACATAATCCCTGTTTGGCTTCATAAGCACAGATGAACATCTGCATGCCTCAGTTTCCCTTCCTATGTAAAGGAGGTTAACCTGTCCTGCCACATCCTTCAGAGGATGCAGGCACTGGGAGATGCCAAACATCTGGGAGAAGCTGCCGGCCTAGAGGTGTCCCCTAGAGGTTGAAAGTTCCATCTGTACCCCTATGGGCTGGTGGATCTCATGGCCTGTCCCACTGGGCTGGATGGTGTCCCCCAGCACTATGATACGCTCTTAGGGCTGGGGCAATGCCTCTGTAATCTGCATTTCTCTCACTTTTCAGTTGTTTTTAACTTTCTCCTGGTTTGATCCAAACACAATTCTTGTCACCATAAGGTCTCAGTAAACGTTCTTTGACTCATGGAATTGGCCCAACAGATCCTCTGCCTCCACGGGAACTGGACCGTCCTGTTTGTGGGCACAACAGCCGCCCCTAGCTGTGTGCTGAGGGCAAAGAAAAACTGTTCCCACCACAAAACACTCCCTGCCAGATGTGGGCAAGCCCTCCCCCACATCTGGACAGCAGTCAGCCATTTTGATTGCCTCTCCGTTGTTGCTTTGCCCCAGAGCAGGGCAAGCCTTGGAGATGATGTTCTTCACGCACTTCTGCAGAGCAGTTTACCAACTTTTTGCCCGTGGGACCACAGTTTTGTAAACTCAGATGGAAGGTAATGACGCCCACAGAGAAACAGCTTCATTGCTGGGAGAGAAATGTCTCCCCTCTCCTTTGATAACCTGTGAGAAATTGGTGGGAGTTTGGGTAGAAGGTTTGTTCACTATTAGAAATTTATGGAGATTTGGGCTACTAGTACCATGCCTGTGGGTGGCCATCACCCTTCACAACATGGCCGAGACCCTACTTTCATCTCTAGCAACACCAGTCGTGGTGGGTAGGTTGCAAAGCCTACAGTGACTGTGGCCAAAAATAACAGTCAATAAAGCCAGTGACCTTTGCTTGATTGTCCAGTTCAGCTATAGCAAACACTTTTCCCCCCAGGCTGCTGCACAAGATCCTTCAGAAATGAGGGAAATTGCTCCCACAGCGTCCCTGGGAAATCTCAGGGACACACCATCCATCAATACCAGCAAAATATTTTGCAGTGTGAGACAATAGCAACATCTCCTGCTACACTGGTACAAGCCCAGACACTGTGCTCTGGCTTCCTGTAAACAAGAGCTGTTTAGCTCTAAATTTTTCTTTTGGCTCAGTCTCCCCTGGTTCAGTGAGGATGGTATCAAGATAATCATCACCCAGATCGTATTCCTGGTACGAGGCTCCGTTGCACAATGGCACCTCTTCATGATGTCCTTGGAGCAAGGCTTGCTATCTGCAGGTGTGACTGGGCATCAGGTCTCAGCAGCAAGCTGAAGGAGAAGCGGGACACAGTGTGGCTTGAAACAGGAGCAGGGAATCTGGGGCTGAGATGTCTCTAACGTTTCTAATGAAGACAGACAGATATGCCATGGGAGAAGGGGTTTTAGACAATGGGCTGGAGTAGAACAGACTTTTCCCAAAGCTAGACGAAGGAGAGGAATGGCGCTTCCAAAATCAAAGAGTTGGTGGTCCTATATTTTGACATGCAGACCAAAACAAACAAAAGCTATTTCACTGCAAGAAAATTGAACTCTATTTTGAAAGAGTTTTCTGGTTGAGTAATGGGGACATCGGGGTGAAACGAGAATGGGTAGTGCCTGCTCTGCCCATCCTGGTCTCCTGGTGCCTGTGTAATCCCTGACATACGACCCAACGCACTGGACTGTAGAAGTTAAACAGCCACTCTAAGTTGCTTGTTTAGGGTCAGTGAGGAGTGAGAGGCATCTCCTTGAACAGCCCATTCACCCTGGATGGACACCTGGACTCATGGACTTGTAGTTTAAACTCTCATCACTTCTTTACCCTCCACATAATTTTAGTTCTCTGTCTTTTTTCCCCACTACCTCCTAAAGACCCAATCATTTCCCATCTTCTCCTCTCCCTTCTCTTTCACTGCTATCCTCCCCAAGCTCGCTCTTCTGCACAAACCCCAAATGGAAGCTAGGATGACGAAGTTCCTCAGAGACACCTGCAGCAGGATTTCTCATCCCCAGTTTGTTCTGATTAAACCACCCTTTTGGTCCAGTGGTAGATCTGTTGGAAGTCCCTTCCCCATGTCTTGCAGGGCCATGGTGGACTGACGGCCACCCTGCAGGGACCACAGGCACACACCGTGCCAGATTCAGTCACTGCCACTGCCGCCAACGATGAGCTCAGCCATCCGGCACACAGTGCAGGCTGACTGGCTCAGGGTGAGATAATGCTGCTCAGTGCAGACGGATGGAGTGGGAGGAGGGAGGAACGCTGATCACTAGCTCATCCTGTGACGAGAGCTGTGATCTGGCCCTTGCCATCCCAGAAAGACCGTGAATGGATATGGGGTTCCACTTGGCCCATACGATGAAAGTAGGACTGCAACACACTCTGGTGCTCCCTGCCAGAAGGTCTTCACCTCTTTCTCCTGGGGTCTTGCACAGCATCTCACCCCATCCCATCAGGGTCCCATCTGTTTGTAGAATGATGACATCCCCTCCATGGGCTGGCATCCCAGCCTTCTGTTGTGCTGAACTCCTGACTTTGTCTTGGTGCCAGATGGCTTTAGAGGCAGATGACTTCATCCTTTTTAAAGGGGCAATGGATCTGTCAGCAGCACCTGTAGGAATCAGTGCGTGTCGTCCTTGATGGCGAAGTCAACAACGGGAGCATAGCACAGCAGTGGCTACGACCCCACAGAAGACTTGAAGAAACCTGAACTCCAGTCCAAGATCAACACCAACCTAATGACCCTCATCCTCGACAACCTGTTGGGTTTGTACTGTCCCTCATGATGGCTCTGTGCAATCGTATGGAGAACAGGGGACCAACTGCAGCATAAATTCTGTGGCAATGCACTGCTGTGCACGTAAGGGCAGGGACTGATCAGCATTCAGCCTCAAAAATAGAAAATGTGTCACCTGCGCTGGATGCTAAGGAGACCAAGTGTGGTTGATCAACACTGTTCATATTTGCATTGCACCAACTTCTATCCCCAAAACAACATACGATGGGTTTGATCCAACCACCCATCAATGGGCTCCTCTCAGACCTCAGGTCAGCATAACCTAGACATGCTCTAAGAAAATTCCATCTGAAATTCGTATCAGCCAAAAAAGCAGAGTCTCATAGTGAGAACCACGTTTGTGGCACAGAGCCTCTGGGTACCACTCAGAGGAGCAGCTACAAAGAGAGCGAAGCATCTACACCATGCTTCATGTAAGGCTCCACCAAGCACACCTGCAGAGTTCAATGTTGGGACCCAGAGACACCCAACTAAGCAAAACCAGGCCAAGAGAAAAGTGAGTTTTAATCAACTCCCTCTCTTTAGTTGACTTTCAGTCAGGAAAATGGACATCTATGTCCTTAAAATCTTCCCTATGTGATGGAGAAGGACTGCCAGTAAGAAACCTCTGGGTTTGCAGCTGCAAGGGATCCATCCTGGCACCTGGGAGCAGCTCCCTGAGGGTGACGGTCGGTGCTGGTCAGTGAGGTTTCGGTGCACACACAAACACAGGCAGCCGATTCCTGCACAACTCTGGATCCTCCCCACCCACAAGCTCCCGCTTGTTGGGGAAAAGGCTGCTGTTGTTCCAGGCAGATAATCGCCCCTTCCCTAGCAAGTCCCTGCACGCTCCCCTGCAAACAAACCCACAGAGCATTTCAGCAGATACCGAGGCTTAAAGGCCAGACCCGTAGACTGGATCTCCTTCTGGAAAGGGGAAACAAAAGGCGTTTGTCCCTGCAGGAAACAGCTCACCTCAGGCCCTCCAATCCTGGCACACGGTGAGAGGACATTTGGTGTAGATTTAGAGGTGGCCTGAACAAATCAGACACTATGGAAGGGCAATGGGAGCTGGGTCCATCTAGAAAGCACCTTGCATGATAAAGGGATTTTACCCTCAAGTCTGTTTCTGAGGGCATGAGGGTCTGGAGAAGCACTGCAGTGCCACATCTCAATGGCACTCTCAATGGACGTGACCCCACGTCCAAAGACGCCACATGGAGGACAGCACACATTTAGGAGGTGGCAGGTCTAATCACTTGGGCACCCAGTAGGCATAGCCATTGGCAGCAAGGACCCCGTAAGTGTTTTTTTGTTGGTCCAGAGAGGCCCGTGGTGATTTCCCTTACCCAGCCCCAACATGCCGCTTATCTGCACAATGCCTCGCGTGCATATAACCTGCAGCTGAACGTCTTGGTGCTATCAGCTGAAGATCTTGGGAGGAACCAGGAAACAAAATCTCTTGCTGTGATTAGAGGGAGAGGAGCACCTCGACAGTGAGGTGGCAGAGCCAGACATTCCCCATGCCTGTGGCACCCACCAAGTCAAGCTCCCAGTTGAGAGCCGTTGCAAGGTGAGATGTTGACACCACTTATGGGCTTTTGTTGGCTTGTTTGATTTACTGTCCGAGCAGCGTGAAGCAGTACTCAGGGCAAAGCCAGGCACCATGCATAGCTCCATCTTTCTGCCTTCTTTCCTCATGGCACAAGTCCTTCTTCAGGTCAGGATTTGCATCCCCAAAATGCAATCTATTTTTTTTTTCCAACTGTACTTGAGATCATATCTTTCGATGTTTCTCCACTCTGTAACCAGGGAGCACTTCTCTGAGGAGGGGAACCAAGTTCCCTGCAGCCCTCCGCAGCAAGCAAGGCTCTTAGCAGGGCTCTGCCCCTGCTGTGGAAAGGAAAACCTGGTGCTCGCAGTCTGCTGGCCATGAGTTGGAGTTGCCAGTGTCTTTTGCATTCTGGCAACTGGGCATTTGTGGGTATTTTGTAAGGGGCCAGTCTCAAAGACACCCTAGACTTCTTCCCAACCACTCTTCAGGTTCTGCCTGATACGTGGCTCTTCCATAAGCACCAGCATCTTTGATCAACATTACTGCAGTGAAGAAAAGGGGCTGAGAGAGGGCTTCTGTCACCACTTGTAAAAGCAAAGAGTGCAAAAAGGACATCTGTCTTGTGGGTGGCACAATAACCTCCTGCCTCACTGAAAAACAGCACTGCATCCTTCCCAGCTGATAGCTCCCAACTTGCTTCACAAGATGAGGCCGAGGCCCCCAGCTCTGTGGTCTCTGGAGTGACCTGTGGACCCAGATGCAGGAGAAAGGAGTGGTGCACATGGTCAGTTGTGAAAGGCTCCAAATACAAGCAACCCTTGCAGCAATCAGCTGATGCCCTGAAGCTGGAGGTTTGCTCATTTGTACCTTGGTGTGTCTAAATATAATACACCCATTGTTCTGAGCCCTGTCTCAGCCCCATTGGAATCTACCCACCAATACCAGATTTTCTTGCCTTCCATGGCTGCAAGATGCAGCCACGTGGAGGAACTTTTCCTTTCACTCTTCTGAAATGCACCACCCACCATTGGCTACCCATTGTCATGAAGAGCTGACTGGCATTTTCAAGCTACTATTAAATCTGCTATCACTTTCATAATCCTCACAGCTTCTTCGAGTTCCCTGCAAGTCATCTGACTACACCAGCTAGAAAAATGGAGAAGCTGAGTGTGTCTTCTCATTCGTCCCAAACTGCTTCTGGAAGGGCACGATCAGCTTGGAACCCAAATAATTTTCCAAGTGGAGTTAAAGTACAGTAAGGAGAGCACCCAGCAGGAGCTTGTAGCACAGGATGAGGAGCAAGAAGCTGTCAGATCAGTTCCCAACCAAGGCAATCCCTATCTACACTTCGGGGAGATACTTCCTCTCTGATTCTTGGTCCAAATTATTCACTAGATTGAAGATTCTAAAGAATTTTGGTCATCTTAAAGCTGCTTTTTCTGCAATTTCACCAGATTTTTCTGACTCACCTTCACTGCCAACCCGAAGTATCCAAAATCATGGGTCCTCCATTCTTGTGTTTTAGGATTTGGATCATGAAATCATATGGATTTTCCCATGCTTTTGTGTCCTGTGATTTAATCCACCAATGTCTAGGTTGAGACAAGTCCCAGTCAAAGCCATGCCTGTGGGAGAGGATCCATGGCCTGCTGACTGGGGACATCTTTTCAAAACCCATCGCTATCTAAAGAGGACAAATCAGTATTTTCTGAGGGTTGATGGGGAGGAAAGGAAAAGGAAAAGGGGAAGGGGAAAGGGGAGAGGGGAAAAGGAAAAGGGAAAGGAAAGGGATGGGACCGAGGTCTGAAGCTGCCCGTGCTCCAGTTGACATGCCAGAAAACTGGGCTGGGATACAACAGCCCCATCTCTGCTTCTGCTCTCCCTGCACTGCCGTCTCCCTGCTGCCTCCCTCTCTCTCTCTGCCTCCTGCCGTTTCAGGACAAGGACCACCTTTCCATCCCCGCTGAGCACCCGGGGGCTTTTTGGCAGCAGCTGGGCTTTCTGGGGGCTCCCCCAACACAAACAACAACAACATTCAAAGTGCCTCTCCGCACGCAGCTGCTCCGAGGACAGGTTCAGGTTTCCCCCACCCCCTTCTCCCCATCCCTCCTCGCAACACCCACCTGGCAGCTAGTTAAAAACACTCTTTGGGCTTTTCAGGTGTGTTGGAGGGAGTTACCTGACATATTTCCCCCAACCCCCCCTTGCGCTAGGTCCTTGATTTCATGGCGATGGGATAAACTAAGAGTAGAAAGCTCTGCAATTACTTGGCTCTAAGATTTGGGTGCTTGCCCAGCTCTGACACGCACACACGCACACACACACAAGTTCACTCCACAGCGAGGGCGCGAGCGATGCCTCTCCTCTCCCTCCTCCTCCAGCCCGTCACAGAAGGGCTGGCTCTCCAGCCAGGCAGTTCCACCTCCTCCAACTTTCTCCCTCGCTGCTCCCAACCTGTGCTGCCAGAGTTTCAATCAGAAAAATCCCATCTTGCAGGAATTTCTTCCAGCCCTCTTCTCTGCTCTGTGAGCGCCATGGACCCCTGGCAGCCGGCGGGGTGCTGCTGCGGGAGGGGGATTTCGGCAGCAAGGGCAGAGAGGCTGTAAACTTCAGGAGAGATCTCTCCTGTTGCAACAGGTAAGGCACGCCGTTGTGGGAAGTCGAAATGACTCAGGGATGGAGGAGGGCATGGAGGATGGAGAGATTTAGCCGTGAAACTGTTTTTGCATGTAAGTAAGTTTGCCTGGAAATTGCTCCATCCTAAGAATCAGGCTTTGGGATGGAAAGGGATTGCTTTTCATCTGGCAGCTGTAGCATGGGGAGTTACGGGCAGAGCCAGGAAATCTTCAGGTGTGTTTGCTCGAGTTTGCACCTGGGCTTATGTGGGAGACCTGGGCAGGTGGGCTGTGAGCAGAGAGTGAAAACCTCATCACCAAGCAAAGGGTGAAGGAGAGCTGAGCACAGAAGTGCCCAGGTGTGTGCATGGGGCAGGGCTCCTGCAGGAGCAGAGGGATGAGTTCTGCAGAAGCGTGATGGCGCCCGGCTGTGGGCACGGCTCTTGTCTGCACACAGCCTCACCTGCTGGGGAGCTCCTCCTGCCCTGTGCTCCCCTCTGAGCCAGCTCACACCAGGAGGATCCTGGAGGATCCCCGGGGAAGGACGCAGTGCTGGTGTTTCCCAGGTCAGCCCCGGTCCCCCACAGCAAGCAGCAGAGCTGGGAGGTGAAATGAAAGCCTCACGCACCCCAGGCTCTACGCCAGCCTCACCTGGGAGCGTGCATGTTGGTATGGCATTTTGCATCACAACAACTTTGTTCGCCATCAGCGATGGCAAACCAAGCTGAACCTCCCTACTATCCCAACTCCAGGCTCACAGGAATTATGTCCAGTGTATGTATGCAGTGTTGAGAAAAGAGTTGAAAAGGGAGGGAGAGCTGGGAGCTTAAGGCAAACCAGGTCCTTCCAAAGGGCACTTACTGGGGAATCACCCCCCTGCAGGAGTTAGAGGTAGACTCGGTGGAGCACTGTGCTGATGAGGGGCAAAGATCAGTGGTCACGATATAACGCCAGATAAAACTCTCTTTAAAAAGTAGGAGCAACCACAAAGTGTGCAGGGGGCAGCAGGGCTGCAGGGCTCAGAGAGTGCCCAGGTCAGCAGGTTGGCGTGCGCTGGATGGAGCCCGCTGCCCTTCCATCCATGCCCATGGGACATGGCAGGAACTGTTGCAGCACCACGGAGCTGGGAGGTTATCGGAGCCTCTGGGCGGAAAGCAAACAGGCTGTGGGGCTGCTGGGGAAGGCTGGGCTGTCGCGGTATTCAGGGAGGCAAAAAAACACCAGGCTTTGTACGGTGCACCCTTATCTCTTCCTAATGTGCAGCACACCTCTCCTTATCTGGGTCAGTTCAGGGACATCCGCCTGTCTGATAAGTGCTGGGGTTCCTCAGCTTCTATAACCCAGCCCCAGGCTCAGCCCCTGCCCCGAACACCGCAGGCACGAGCGGGATCTGCCCTCCCTGAGCCCTTTCCCCACTCCAGCCCTACTCCATGAGCACGTTTCAAACTCAAACACTTGCAGGAACCAGCGCGTCTCCTGGCCCTCCAAACAAACATCATTCTTAGCAAAGGGAGAGTTCAAAGGAGGCATAACACCTGGAATCAAACATCTGTTAGAAACTAATGTGCTTTGCATCCTACGCTCCTGCCAACTGCTTCCAGGCAAGTGCTGGAGGATCGTTCCAGCCACCTCCATGCTGCAGAAATGGCATTCCCTGCTCACTGCACCTCGCTTTGTTTTTTGCCACGTGTGAAGTAAGCAGCTCAACCCGGAGCAGTGGGTTCACTTCTGTATCATGCACAAGTGTAAGAGGATTAAATACCCTCCGCTATTTTTTTTTCACTGGGTTGGCAACACTGGAGCTCCATTGTCTATTAGTGAGGTGATCTGCTGAGCAAGTGATTTTTTCCCTCAACCACAGTTTTTCCTTGGCAATGGAGCAGGTACTGCTTTATGAGCAAAGAAACTTCATTTCCTAATTCTTGGAAGAGGGAGCTCCAGGGAGGGGCAAGCTGCAAGGGCTGCTTGGGAGGGTTGTAGCTCAGAAATGAACAAGGATTGAAACAAATCAAGCAATGTAGTTTTTTTCTTCCACATAGAGTCCATAATTAAATCTGGGGGCATATTGCCACAGGTATCGCAGAGGTCAAAAGTATAGTTGGCTTCAGACAATGTTTTGATCCATTTGAGGTGACAGAATCATAGATAGGTTGGGTTGGAAGGGACCTCAGAGACCATCAGTTCCAAGCCCTCTGCCATGGACTGGCTGCCCCCCATCAGATCAGGCTGCTCAGGGCCCATCCAACGTGGTTTGGGGCAACACCTTCAGGGATGGGACAATGCCTCCAGAGATGGGTAGTTCCAGTGGACTCTGTTCAACACAAGAGCCCAAGGACAACGGCTGCTCCAGTGGTGCTCTTGCACTGGGGCTAGAAAGCAGAAAGACCACATTGCACATGCCTTGTATCTCAGGCTCCTCCACTACAACATCAAAACTGGCGTTGTTTGGGGGGAGAAATTAGAGAGAGATGGCCAAGCACAGCTGTTTGGCCATTGCTGTGTTATAGGGCTATTTTGGACCTCAGGTTGATGCTGTGACTCAGGCAGCCTGTGCACTATGAATAGGTGCTTGGGATGGCTCAGGCTACCCAGGACCAGCACTGTGCAGGTGGCACCAGGTGCTGGTGTCACAGTCCCATTGTGTCAGTGCAGGGCTCAGCAGAGGTGCTGCGATGACGAGGTCTTTCAGAAATGTGTTTCTGACACACAGTCTGGAGCAGTGAGAGCTGACAAGGACATGCTGTGACAATGAGAACAAACATGCCTGTCTAGGGGTTAATCTTTCCTCTGCTGAGAGCCCAAGCTCCCTGGGCCAGGGGTAGACTTTGAATGGGTTTTATTGGTTTGGGAGGATCTTGCTGCATTCAGTATATGTCTGCTGCAGGGAAATTCTGTGGCACAGCCATCAGCATCATTTTACAAAGATCATGCCCTGATCGGCTCATTCATTCTGTTCTCTGTGTCCTTATGCTGCCTCTGAAAACACAAGAAAAGGAGCAGCGCAAGGCAGACAGATGGCAGTGGAGCTGAGGATGCTGCAGGCAGAGCTGAAAGCTGCTCCCCCTGCTCTCCTCCAGGCACCAGAAGGGAAGAAGCAGCAGGGCGCTGGGCATGGGAAGGAGCAGATCTCTGTATCAGAGCAGGGTTGGTCTGCAAGTGCTTGAGAATTGCCCGGGAGGAGAGAAGGAGGGGTGGTGGCCACGGCTGTGCCACAGGGCAGAGTGGTGCAGCCTCTCTGAGCACCAGGCTCCTGACATGAGCCATGTGGGCACATGGTCCTCACCTGGCTCTTGGTGCCAAGATGCTCTGATTCCTTCCCAACACATTTCACTGACCATTGGAGAATGAGGAAGAGTGGAAAGGGCATTGGAGGACTGCTGGCATTCAGGTGACACAACCTGTGTCCTTGGCAGGCTGTGTGAGGTGTCCCAGGGTCAAACAGCTCAGGGTTGGACCTCTCAAACATGGGCTGAGGGGAGTGCTGAGCCCAATCCGGACCCATATCTCCCGTGGGTCAGATTGGAGCTGTGTGCTGGGATCCTAGAAAGGATCTCACAGGCTTTGTAGCACCTAAATAAACAGCTGTTTTGTGAGCAGCAGAATTCATGAAGCTTGGTTGCCTGGGGCACTCACTCTTGTGTGGATTCTCTGATGTCTAATAATGGGGTTGGGCTCACATTAGAGCCTTTTCTTCCAGCTGGGAGTCCTAATTTGGATTTCTCTCCTCTCTCCTGCTGATTTTCACAAGCTTGTGCAAACCCAACTCCTTTCAAATCTTTACCTATCTGTTAACTTTGGCTGAAGCTGGCCAGTGGATCTAGAAAGTGGCAGGGAGAACCGATGATGTGGTCTCCCATGGCCGCTTACCTCAGCACTCTGAAGGCAAGAGAATGATTATCAGAGCAAGATGATTTGCATCCCAAGCACGAAGAAAATGTGAAAGATTCAGTATGGGTTTTGTCAGGAGTAGGCAATCAAAAGTGAGACCAGCATCCCTGGTGGCTCTCAACCTGTGCTGATGGTCACGGCACATCTGCTGGGGCAACTCATTGGCAGCGAGCGAAGTGCATGGTTAACAGCCTCCATGGGAACTGAATCCCTGAGAGCAGCACAGTCCCGGCTCCAGAGGGGTCAGGGCATGCTCACGTGAGTGCCTGGCAGGATGCGGCTGCCTCGTGTGCCAACATGCCTGGGCTGTGCTCCCTGCTCAGCAGCTCCGTCCCACCTCCCAGCCATTGCATCACAGCAATGGGCAGCAGACCTCATCAGAGCCACCAGTGGGATCTGTTGTACTCTCCTCGTTGCATGGCTGTTCCTGGGCAAGGAGTCACCACTCAGCACCTTCCTGGCTGTCCGTGCACTGACAGTTTCTGGGCTGTGGGTAGGGTTTACCCCTACTGCAAATATCTGGTGTGGACAGGGAACCACCAGTGATCAAGGAGTGTAAAAGAAGGGGATTAGGATTAATGCATAAGGATGCTTCCCCACATGCCCATGGCACAAGCTAGTCAACCTCCTCAGTGTCACACATTCTGTGGGACAGCAGCCAGTAGAAAAGCAATGCCAGTCCTTACCAAGGGCTGGGTGGTCGAGATGCTCAGCATGAGGACACACATCAAGGTGTGAGTCAAGGGAGCTCAGCTCCAACCCCAGGGACAAGAATGACTGGGGGCACTGCCTGTGGCTGGAGAATATTGACAGGGAGCCACAGGGACCACAGATCAGCATGGCAAGGAGACAGGAAAGGAGCTGCCTCGGGATGTATGGACTTTTCCTCTGGACCCAGCATCTGAGGTGCCAGCAGCCACAGGGTTGCTGTCAGCTGTGATCCATGACTCCAACCAAGAACCCCATTCAGAAATGAGCACCTCCAGGGCTCCCAGTCAGTTACAGCAGTCCCAGGCAGTGTCTCCATGTGTCCTGCTCTCAGGAGGGTGCAAGGTTCCCGCGTCCCTTAGTCCTCCTCCAGGAATCCCAGACCCTCACTGAGGGCTGTACACCCCTGAAGCTGTGTGATTAACTCTTGCTCTGGAGCGATGTTGCAATGCCAAGGCAGATAAAGATCACTGACCCTTATAACTCTGAGGGAAGCTCAAGCCTGTTCAAGTCCTGTGCCTAACAGATGAGCTCCTGGAGGCTTACAGCAATGACAGAGAAATCTCAGCTATATGACATGTCAAAGCCAGGCATTACCTGGCTTGGTGCTGACAGCACTACAAAATCAGGTTCTCCCTGGGTTCCTCACAGAGCACTGGCTGAAAATCACACATTGCTCATGGAAAAGGGACAGGAGAAAGCCTCTGTCTCCATAGCTAGCTGTTGCCTTGTTCATGGACGGAAGATGGCTTGGAGCTGAAGACATGTGGGACCTGAAATGCAGCAGGAAGAGCGGGAGGACACAGCCAAAGCCACGAGGATGAAACAGTGGGTGAGATATTTGAGGTGGAAGGGGTGGAAGTGGCTGGCTTGAGGAGGAGGAAGTCCATAGAACCAGCCTGGATCTGAGCATCCCATCAAGGTTGACCAATATTTGGTGTCTGGAGCTTGGGAAGGTGAGATGGGGAAGGAATGGCCTGGCTGCACCCCAGTGAAATCTGCAAGTCCAGGAAAAAGTTCTGCCCATGTGAGCATCATCCCTGAGCATGCTGCTGCAGAACTGTCCCGCCAGTGGCAGGCCTTCCAAAGTCATCCACAGGTGCTGGAAAACCCTGAGATACACTGAGGAAAGGAGCACTGTAACTTCAGGGCCAGTATTCCTTAGTTTTCTGTCCCTGTGTAGTACCTCCAGGATGCATTTCTTCTGCATCACTGCAAAACCAACCTCTGCACAACCAAATCAGGAGAGCTAAGCACAGTGCCTGCCACTAGTCCAGACTCAACCTCCCACTGAGAGAAATGCAGCCGAGAACATGGGAACAGCTCCATGCCATGACTTAGCAAGGGATGAGCTTGTTTATTTTGCAAAGTCCAAGAGAAACAGTTCAAAAAAAACCAGTCTCGCCCCAGAATGCAAACCCCATGGGTCTGGCTTTGTTACTGACCTGGGGAAGCTCACCAAAACTGCAAGGCACCGAATGCAGGAGGACCCAATCCCAGCAACATTGCTGCAGTGAAAAAATGGCAAGCATTAGCCAAGCACCAGTCCAAGTGCAATGTGTACATGGATTATTTTGATGCTAGGAATCAGAACATCTCATGGACATGGATCACCACCCATACAACAAGCAGGTTTTACAACTTCCAACATAGAAACCCCGTCGACTGCTTTCTGATTGACCCTTCTCAGAAGTCAGCCATAATTCAGACTGCTCTGACCACTGATGAACCCCATCTGCTCCATTACCCTTCAGTCCAGGAGAAGACAGTCACCCAACTCCTAAAATCATAGGGCCACATTGCAAAAGCCTTCTAAGATCATCAAATCCAACAATCCACCTAACACAAGTCCGCTGCCTCTTCTCTTTCCCAAAGCCTCATGCCCACTACCCTACAGGACATGCTTCCTCTGCTCTCCACTTCTATTACTCTGTGACCACTAAATTCCACACCCAGATCTGGACTGCCCCAGCATTGTCTATTTGAGCAATCTTCCTTCTCCCTCTGCTCCTAGTGCTGGCAGCCTCCAAGGCATTGGTGTGCTCAGGGTTGGTTTTGATGGGTATTTATTCCATGTGAGAGGTTGTTTCTTATAACGAAGAAAGGAAGAAATTGAGAGAAAAAAAATGATGATTTTTCTTTACTCTTCTGATCCCAAAACTTTTGGCCAAGCTCTGACTGCAGCCAGCAAGGGGAATGCTGCTCTTCGTGCGTTTGGCTTGGTTTGTGTTTGAGGTTTTGCTTGTTTTCAAATGTTCCTCTTGAAGGGGATCAGAAGGTGGGGCTGGGGCCACACCTGCCTGCTGGCAGGCTGCAGCACTGGTCTGCAGCATGGCCAAACCCCATCGCAGCCCCCAGGGTTCTCCAGGGTCCATTTCCCACCACCATCCACTCGCCCTGGTTGGTGGGGCCAGGCTCTGCCCCGAGCCCCCCACAGCGCCCGTCCCCCGACCGCCCCACACACACACTTTGAACCTCAACGCTGTGTTTGTTCCTTTGTTTCAAACCAACAGATTTGGGCATGTCTCTGACAGAGGATTACAATTTGGATGTTAAATTTAGACGCGTGCTTAGGCTGCGATCAGAGATACAGCGCGTGTTTACTGGCTCTGTGGGTACTTTACATCTACAGGGCTGAGGTCGAAGCCCCTCGAGGCTCTCAGATCGTCGCCTGGTGATTAGGAGGAGGCTGAATCACCACCACTGCTATCTCCCCCAGTCAGAGCATGCCCTCCCTGCCTGGCTCCATTCCAGTGAGGGGCTTTCTCCAGCGTTCAGCTCCAGGAGGACGTCTGTGCCCAAGGGAGCTGGGTGAGAGAGAAGCAAGGATCTCTCATTCCTGGGCAAGAAGCAAGAGTGGAAACATGCCATCCCTTGAGATAATGGTTGGGGGATGAGGGAGGATATTTTAGCTTGTTTTACCCGGTTTTGATGCCTGCAAACTCAAATTCAGAGTTTTCTCTTGTAATATCATGATACATAGACAAATTAAAGGCAATTGGTACAACACTCCTGTCAGAGGGCTTCCTAGCAATAGTTCTAAAATCTCGTGAGCTTGACAGATAAGACCTTTGATGCTGTCAGCCATGCCATGAAAAATAAGTAGTTTTCTATATTTTTCTAATAAATCCCACAGGTCTTTTTTCTTCTTTCCTCTTTGCTCCCACCACCAAGATGATCTATACACCAGCAGCTCACTCTCATAGAACTGTTAAGATTGGAAAAGACCACTACGATCATCTAGTCCAACCATCCACCTACCACCATGCCTACCAAACCATGTCCCTCAGTGCCACGAAGATGTCCTTGTAATCTCCAGGTCCAAATGAATATGAAGCTGGTAAAGCTGAAGGTTGATATATGGGAAAGGAGAAGAGGATTTGCAATGTCGTCTCTGTCTGTTAAGAGGCAGTGGGCAGGGAAAAGATGCTAGAGAAGCACTGATTTAATGACCACACAGCTTTCTGAGCCTAGAAAGAAAGTCTAATGGCTGAGATTGTATTCCAGGTAGAGCTGGCGAAATGACACATGAGGTGGAGGTGTTGACAGGGGGCATGCTTTGGGCATGGGTCCTGCATTGGAGAAAAAATACTAAACATCAAGAGCTGATAGTGCTGCCTGCTAGAAAAGTCTCCCTAAAGTCTGGCTGTGCCTTTCACTTTTTCAGATTATTTCCAGAGGAAGCAAGGCTTCTGCCTCACGCCCTGTCTGTGTTGTTGCTCTCCATCCCCCATAATAAGAGCTGAAGCCATTGATTGCCTTCAGCCCAGCTTGTAATTGAGAGCAAAGCTCTCAGAAACATGAAGTCATAACTGGTTTTGCAAAACAATCAACTGGACGGAGGTGTATAACCCTGCTAATGTCCCCACAGAGGAAAAACACCAACACGAGCTGAGACCATCTTAGATGTCAGGAAGTCTACAGGCAGCAGTCAGGTTCAGGATATCCCAGGAGAGTTTCAGAAGAGTGTTTGCATCTTGTTAAGTGCCAGAAAACCCACTCCCTGCTCAAGGTTATCCTCCCTTATGGAATTGCTGGTGTTCAAGAAGGCATGTTCTCTAGCTCTGGCTCTTCTTGTGGTTGTGGAGTTCATAATGTCTCTGCCTTGTGGGTTCTCTGATGTCTTATAAGAGATGAGTTCACATTGCCATTTCAGTACAATTGAATTAAAAAGTCAATTAGCCCAGATACAAAACGATCGGCTTCATTAACTCTGTTGTTCATGAAACAACACTGTATTTTTGTTGCTGTTTTATTCTGCTGTCTTATTCTACTGAATTGTATGTGACTTTTCCTGCTTCCCAGTCCTAGCAGACACACGCGCACCCAGTATGCATGCATACATTTTATTTCCAGGTTCAGCAGTTGAAAATGTTGGAAGGAAGCAGCTCTAGGCAAGTCCCTACATGCTGCCAAACTCTTAGACGCTGCTAAGTAATGAGCAGATTGTTTCAGAACATAGTTTTCAGCTCCTTGGAAGGAACAACATGCTTTTTTGTATCCTTGTCCTTCATGATTTTCTTTCATTCACTGTGACTATGGTGTGTTTTCTAAAAGTGAAATGATGTTGCCATAAAAGAGTCTGAATTTTGTCACTTACAGAAAGTCTAAATTGCATTAACTTATTCTGATGTTTTCACTTCATACTGACTTGCTGCATTCAGTTTGAGGCCATTTCTCTCAGTGACCACAGCAGTGAGATTACTGGGTGATTGGCACATGCCTACCAAGGAAAAAGGGTTTCGAATGGAGCACCAAATATACAGCTTTGTGCTTATCAGCAGTTCATCTCAGTGAGAGAATGTGACACACGTTGCTAGTTAGGCTCCACTAATTTATTCCTAACATTCGAATTGACTTATAAACTGAACTAGTTCTGGCTTTTAAAGAGATGAGTCTTGAAAAAGTGTCTGGAAAAACAAGTCTTCCCTGTTTAAATTAGGAATGTGCCAAATGACTGGCAGGTACTTGATATGTAATTTAAATTTAAAAGAGGAAGAAACAGCTCTAGATAAAGATCTTCTGGGATATCTATGGGAAATATATGCACCTATATTTAGCTCATCTTTGGCTTCAACCCCTGCATGCACACACAGCAGCACACACCAAGCTTTTGAAAAGAGCAGGCCTTGATCCTTTAACAAGCCCTGCAAAGCTGCCTAATAAAGCTACATCCTTGTTAATCATGGGTGCACTCTCCAGTTCCTCTGTGACATCAAACTCATGTCTTTGATACACATATTTGCGGAGATAAATCGCAAAGCCACAGATTTTCACCAGTTGTTGGAGAAAGCAGTGGATGGTGGGTGGTCATGGGTGGCGGGAATCCTGAGCCTGGGGTTTTGCCTTGAGAAGGAGGAACCAGGGGAGTTACTCAACCAAGGGCAATGCGGTGAAAGCGTCTTTCTAGAGATCTGCCTTTTCAAGCAGCACAAGAGAGGGATCCCTGATACAGGTTGGATGGAATCCTGTGCAGCTTGACCTAGAGGCTGGCAACTCTGCCCATGGCAGGAGGGCTTGGAGCTCAATGATCCAAATGGGGTCCCCCCCACAACCTAAGCCATTCTATGATTCAGTGACTTTTCCTTTAGCACAATGGCTTTGATAAAAATGGTCCTCTTTCATACGTGCCAGAATTCATGATGCTCTTCCTTTAATCCCTACAGGACCTGAGGAGACACCACACCATGGAAATCATTACCAAGAGGAACTTCCTGAGTATTGCTGTTCTACTGGTGCAATGCACAATCCGTGATGCAAGCTGTGAGAAAGGCAACACTTCCCCTCTGCACTTCACCCACTTCTTCTACAATGCCACCATCTATGAGAACTCAGCTCCCAAGACTTATGTGGAGAGCTATGTCAAAATGGGTATTTACAAGACTGACCCCGAGTGGGACATCAGATACAGAATAGCTTCTGGAGATAGCAGTGGTCTCTTTAAAACGGAGGAGCACGTAATTGGGGATTTCTGCTTCTTGAGAATAAGAACTAGGAGCAGCAACACAGCACTTTTAAACCGAGAAGTCAAAGATAGTTATATGTTAATAATCAAGGCCACAGAGAACACCTTTGCCTATGAAGCCTGGGCCAAAGTTTTGATCCACATTCTTGACAGAAATGACTTGAAACCTCTCTTTTCACCCCCTTCATACAAAGTGTCCATCAGAGAAGACACTCCTCTGAAAACAGTGGTCAGCACACTCAGTGCCACGGATGCCGATGCTGGCCAGAACGCAGAGTTCTACTATGCCCTCAACACAAAGTCAGACCTGTTCACCATCCACCCCACCACGGGAGCAGTTGTGACCACTGGTAGGCTGAACAGCACCCATCGAGGCAGGCACCACCTGCAAGTTTTAGCTGTGGACAGAATGAGAAAGATCATGGAGGGGAATGGCTTTGGAAACCTGGCTAGTCTCATGATCCAAGTGGAGCCCTCGGCCAGGAAACCCCCCTCTATCTCCTCAGTGAAAGTGGCATTGCCTGACTCGGCCGAAGACCTTCTCTATGCAAGCCTGTCTGTAGAAAGTGGTGACTCAGAAGCAGGGATAGATTCAGTAGACTTTATAGATGGAGATCCAGGAAGGCATTTCGCAGTCACCAGATCCTACTTTGGAAGCACGGAGTTCATGATTGTGGCAATAAAAGAGATCGATTGGCTACTTCACCCTTTTGGTTTCAACCTCAGTCTACAAGCCAAGGACAAGAATAAACCACCACTTTTCTCTCCTGTTAGAGTTATACATATACCTCCTTCCAAGTATGTCTCTGCCAGATTTGAGAAAGAAGTCTACCGAGTCCAGCTCAGTGAATTTTCCCCACCTGGAAGCCAAGTTGCTATGGTGAAGATTACACCAATCCTTCCAAATCTTAAATACATCTTGAGACCTACTCCTGACAGCACAAATTTTAAAATCAATCCTCACACTGGATTGATTACTACTGTCAGAGCACTGGACTTCCACGAGCAATCTAATTTTCAACTTGAAGTTGCAACCACTAGCAGTCATACATCTGCAACTGTTGTCATTGACATCATTGACTGCAACAATCATGCTCCAAGTTTTAGTCAGTCTTCATATCGTGGGGCCTTTGATGAGAATGTCCCTCCTGGCACCAGTGTCTTAACAGTGAGAGCTACAGACGAAGATGAAGGAGACAATGGCTTTGTAACCTACACCATAGCCAACCAGAAATCAGTTCCCTTTGTCATTGACCCGTATTCTGGCGTAATTTCCACCTCCAAGTCAATGGATTATGAGTTGATGCAGAGATGGTATCACCTGCGAGTGTGGGCATCAGATTGGGGCTCACCCTTCCGCCATGAAACGGAGGTGTACGTTTCCCTCATGCTCAGCAATGTCAACGACAATGCTCCTGTGTTTGAGAAGGCAAGCTGCAGTGGCAGCATCCCACGGGACTTTCCTGTTGGGAATCCTGTGGCCACAGTCTCTGCAATCGACAGCGATGAGCTGCAGCGTATCAAGTACGAAATCAAGTCTGGCAATGAGTTACGGCATTTTGAACTGAATCCCATCTCTGGAGTAATATCTCTTAGAATATCTCTGAGAGATCTTCCTTCTGAACAGCCACTCTTCTACTCTTTGAAAATAACTGCAACAGATGGGGAGAACTATGCTTTGCCAACATCTGTAAATATCACTGTGGTCAGCCAAGGTCTCCCTGTTAAAATGCAGTGTGAGGAAACAGGAGTATTGAAACAACTGACAGAAACTATCATACACTCCATTGAGTCTCAGGCTCAAGGCCAAGGGCAGGATGATGAAACAACTCTAAATTTGCACCTTATAAACCATAATGCTCCAAAATTTGATGACAGCTTTCCACGATCTATTGATATCATAGAGAATGTTCCCATCAACTCAACTATTGCTGACCTTTCAGCTGTTGATCCTGATACTGGTTTTAATGGGAAATTGGTCTATGTGATATCAGATGGAAATGTTGACAGCTGCTTTACCATTGACCTGGAACTAGGTCTCCTTCAAGTCCTTTCTCCTTTAGATCATGAACGAACCAGTTTCTACATTCTTAACATTACTGTGTATGACCTTGGCACACCACAAAAATCATCGTGGAAACTCCTGGCTGTGAATGTCTTGGATACCAACGATAATACTCCTAGATTCCCACAAGGTGCCTACTGGGTAACGATACCTGAAAATGTGGCAACAGGGACAACAATAGCTCAGTTGAAAGCAGAAGACGCTGATACAGATGATAATGGGAGAGTAAAATATTCTCTCCTAACCCCCACTGACAAGTTTGCCATCAACGGTGTCACTGGAGAAGTGACAGTTACAGGTGCCCTGGATAGAGAATTGTGGCCTTGTTATGCACTGAAAATAAAAGCTAGAGACCAGCCCAAAACAGGCTACGAGCTGTTCTCTATTACAGATCTCACTGTGACTCTGGAGGACGTAAATGACAATGACCCGCACTGCCTCCCAGCCCTGAACAGTGTGAAAGTCCCAGAGGACCTGCCTGTAGGAACCGTCCTCCTCTTTTTGGAGGCTTTTGACCCCGATGCTGGCTCTGGGGGGGAGGTGAGGTACAGCCTTGTTAATGACGAGGAGATGATGTTTCACATAGACAAGCTGACTGGAGCACTGCGGTTAGAGAAGGAGCTGGACTATGAGAAGAAGGACTCTTACAATCTAACCGTGCAGGTCAGTGACAGTGGGAAGCCCGTCTCTCGCTCTTCCCTCTGCCACCTGGAAGTGAACGTCCTTGATGTCAATGAGAACCTGTACCCACCGCGCTTTGCCTCCTTTGTCTTCAAAGGCTGGGTGCAGGAGAACAGCCCTGAGGGCACATCCGTGATGATGGTCGCAGCAAAGGATATTGATAAGGGGAAAGATGGAGAGGTTCAGTATTTCCTCCGAGAGGGCACTGGCCTGTCTGTCTTCAGCATTGAGAAGGACACAGGTAATTATAGCTTTATTTAAATATTTACCTCAAAGGCTGAAACAACATGCTGAGTTTTGCCTTATTTTTTGACCCAGTGTGTTCAAATCCTCTGTTCTTCCGCAGGGATTTACAATGTGTATCCCTGTATATGGGGAGGAGCAAGCAGGGTTTGTCTCCTTTAAACAGCGTAAAATCCATGTCAACCCTCACCCCAACTCAAACTGCCCAGGCCTTCCCCTTCACATTTGTACCAAATTACCTCCAACACAAGCAAGCCCCTGTCTGCCACACAGTGTCACAGCATGCAAGGCTGGTGCCAGTGTTTATATCTCCATGAAATACAGTAAGCAGACCAGGAATACAGACTGGTGTAGCACTGAAGACAAAGTGGTCTGAGTTCCCCAGATCCCTCACAAGCACTCTCTTTCATTGTAGGCACCATCAGGACCATCGGACCACTTGATCGAGAAGGGACATCTCACTACTGGCTGACAGTGCTAGCTCTAGACCTGGGAACAGTTCCTCTGTCTTCTGCAACTGAAATTTACATTGAAGTCACCGATACCAATGACAACCCTCCTCAGATGTCCAGACCTGTTTATTATGCTTCTGTGATGGAGAATTCCCCACCAAACACATCTGTCCTTCAGCTCGATGCGTTAGACCCAGACTCTAGCTCAGAGGGAAAACTGACTTTTCACATCCTAACTGGAAATCCTCAAGAACTCTTCACCATTAACCTTGTGACAGGTAAGAGTGACCCAACTCAACTCTGGTTTTTGAGTCTTTCAAATGCCTAGAAGATGCTATGTGCTCAATAGAAACAGCCTACGCACCTTCCTTCTGTTGCAAAAGTCCATCTCCAAATACACTGTGTGGAGGCTGACCACTGAAATCCTCCACCTGGAGGCTGCTATTTGCAGCCAGATGGCTCTTAGAGTGGCACAAATGTGTTGTGTTCAAAGCCCTTCATAGAATCAAGGATTTTTTTTGTTGTTGTTCTTCCCCCTTATAAACAATCCGGCTATTGCACAGCCTGAGCCAGGAAGCACCTTACTGGAGGTGACTGTTTGCTCCTGAGAACCAGCAAGGCAGGATTAATAAAAATTAATCCCATTGCCTTTAAAAGTTCCACCCATCCCCCGGTACCATTAGCGCAGTCAGTGCAGCAAGCCTCTGCTGCCATCTTCCTAGACTGTATCTTTCATCTCAGGATTAATTACCAGATCTTTCAGAACCATCAAAAACCAGTTGATGTTTAGTGTAAACAGCTTCCTTAAACTATCCCAGAGCGCTGACATCGGGCCAGTCTGGCAGGGAAAGCTGCTCCGTGCCCTTCGCTCTATCAGCTCCTGGGAGGAGAGGGAAGGGAGGGCACAAAGCCTGGGTTTGGGAGAGGATTAATTGTATGACTTTGATCTCCTGTGGGTAATAAAAGCAGTTCACCTACTGCAGTGGGAGAGAAGCCTGCTCTCAAATGAGGAAGGAGCGGGATGTACAGTAAAAGGCTGAGGCAGTGACATTAGCTGATGGCTCACTCCAGTGTGAGCGCAGCCCTATGAAGCTGGACTCCAAGGTCACCGTGTTTTATGCTAAAACAATCAACACTGGCCAAATCCAAACATTTACTAATGAGGTACCTCACCTCTAAGCCAATCCTTTAATTCCCATCTTAGACAAAAAAAGCTCTTTCAGGTGTGAGTCATCTCCTATCCATCTCTCTCTACAGTCAGGTAATTTGCATGTGAAGAGTGATATGTTTGTCAATCCTGTAAGAAGCTCGTGAGATGATCTTATCTCCTGGCCAGTTGCTGGAGGTCTCTTCTTTAAACCCTGAGTGTGAGGTTGCTTGAAGGCCTGCTTCCAAGCCTGATGAGGATTCAGTTCTCCTTTCCTTACATGTGTGTTATCTGAAAGAACAAATGATTACCTGCAAACGTTGGCATAAACTGAGCAATATATATCCTCATGCTTACAGTATTGGAAGAGAAGTCATCTTCTACTGCTGCCAGGAAAAATATCACAGCTTGTCTGAATCTCTGAGCTGCAGGCAGTTTATTGGAAACCATGAGATATGTTCATTCATTTAGTTACGACACGTCTTCTGTTGTTCAAATGCAATAAATGCATACTTCCCTTATTATCTAGAGAAAATCATCATTAAAAGACCCAATCATGTTTCAGTTCTTGAGATGCCAGGGATCTACGTGATCCATCTTGCCAGCACTCAGGCACACAGGGGCCAGGGGTCAGCCCAGCAAGCCCCCATGGCCCCTAGGCAGGACTCTGCTGGTGGGAACCCCCTGGCAGAGGGAGAGGAGGAAACTTGTTCGCATTGTGTGCACTAACAGGAATTAGGGACCGCACTGACTCTTACAACAGGCATGTCTACACCCGGAATAACTCTGCAGAATAGCCGTGGACAATTACTGTGGGCATGGTGCCTCCCTACCACAAGTAACTTATTTCTGTTCCTAGAGCCAGCTTGTCCTGCATTTGGTTCAGTACCTCAAGACAGGAGTTGGCTGGCCAGTGGACACAGATCCAGCAAAGCCCCTTGACTTGTCCTCTTGAGGCCTTAGAAAGAGACAAGAGTGGCCATGACAACAATCCCTCAGCAGAGCTTGGCTCCTCCAGCAGCCTTGAACTACCACAGAAGAGCTCTAAGCTCTTCCAGCTCTCAAGAGGGTGGAGAAAAAAGAGGGAAAATAAATGAAAGGCTAATGAGAAGAGGGAATAAAACTGCACAGTGAGATGAAAGCTTTCTGCCATGGGCAATGGAATCTCTCCAGCCCAAGCTGGCAGCTGGTGCAGACCAGTATTTATGGGAGACAGATAGAGAGATAGAGAGATGGAGAGAGCGTTGGGTTTAGGGGATTCTTCTGCTAGAAGAGTTTTCAGCTTGTTTTGTGTTGAGTTGAAGTCGCTGATGCGAAGCAAGTTCCAGTCCAAGCAGGACTGAGAGGAACTAGGAGACTGTGGCAGGAAGAGTCAGGACAGAGCTATCCATCCTGCTGGAAGGCTGTCCCTCTGTCTTGGCCTATTCATCTCCAGCTCCTACCTACTCTGGTGATTCTCCTGTAGAGTCAGTGCCCACAGGCTTCCCATAGACACCAGATGTTCCATGCATGTCTCTGCATGGAAGAGCATCCAGACACAGCTCTTTGAGTCTGAGGGATGGTGACACTGCTGCTCCTTGGACAATGTGCCACAAGATGAGCATGGGACAGAACAGCGGGGGAGTTGGTAGGAGAGTGGAGAGGGTAAAGTGGAAACAACAATGGGACAAGAGAAAGAGAATTTCAGGGGAACAGCCTCTTCCCTTCTACAGCTCTTGCGAAAGCTCAATTGCTTGGAAACCTGATTCTGGCTATTTTAACTATTTTAGATTTTCCTCCCTGCAGCCAGGGTGGGGGGCTAGCAACATCCACCCCAGCCCTGCTCTTGCCAGCAGAAGTTATTACTCTTCTTTATTCCCTGACAACGACGCACTGTTAATTTTGCTGCTCCTGTTCCAACACGACCAGCCTTCCTCTCTCCCCTTTCAAGGCAGCGAGCGGGAGAATCACAGGCAAACTTTTCCCATTGCTGTGCGTAGATATGCTGCAAGGGCAGGACTTGGGTAAGTGACAGAAGGGATCACTTCTGGATGCTTAGGTGAACACTGAGCTCAGGTAGCTGGCCAAACGAAGTCAGGACCTTCAGCACTTTCATTCAGCCTCTAGAGGAAACCTTCAGTGCCACTTCTATGAGCCATCTCCACCTCAAATCCCATTGCACAGGCTGGCAGGTTTTCCAGAGGTGTAGGAAAGGCACGATAACACACACATGCACATGTACATAAAACACTCTCATTAAAAACTAAATGGGCAGTTTCCAATGTATGGAGTGGCAGAAGAAAGGGAGGAGCAATTTCCTCAGGAGATCAGAGCGTCTTCTACAGACATTCAGGACAACCATTAAGTCCCAGTTCATGTGCCATCACTACAATCCTTTTCTGGCTGTAAGAATCTCAGCTATGAGCTTGTTCCTTTCATTTTTATCATGAGGTCACAGAAGAATTTCAGGGTGTGGCCAGGCAGATCCAAATAATCTCTTTAGAGTGGTTTAAGTTACCTTCCAACAGCCGGCATGCAGCAACCAAGTGCACACAGAGTGTCTGTTGCAACTGAATTTTGCAATGAGGTAAACTGGAAGTATCCACAGTGTACTCATGGGTATTGGTTGTCTCTGTTATTAATATCCAGCATGCCCTGTGGACTTGTTAGACCAAAATTATAAATCATTCCATGAAGTTGCTGAGTTTCTGACTTTACTCCATGTCCTCTTCAGCCCATTGATAATGCAGAGCAGAGCATCAGAGATCTCAGTCAACAGCTGCTGCGATTCTCTGTTTTGACCCCCACTAAGAGAATATTTCCACGCATGCTGAGCATTTGGCTGTTGTCAGAGCCCTACAGCCTCTCACCAGTGAAGAAATCAAAAGCTCCTCAGCCAGTGTGCTCCCTGGCCACTGCTGAATCTCCTTCACCTGCTGAGATGTCAATAGGAGGATTAGGAAGGAAAAAAAATCCATGACATACATGTAACCAGTCTTCCAAATCATCTTGTCACAGTGCAAGAGTGTTGATTTATGATGGTAAAGGCATCAAATAAATGTTTAGTGCAGTGCCTGGTGCCAAATACAAGCAATCCAAGAGAACGAGTGGAAACAGTTAATAACAGCCTTGTTCCAAGCAGCTGCTCTGCACTCCTCCTTCAGCTGCCTGGTGTTTCCTGCAGCCATTGGAAATTTTCTCATGCCTAAACAGCAATATACCAAAGAGCCCCAATACAACTGAAAACAATGGTATTAATTAAAACTTGTTGGCTCTGGGTCAAAGAGTACTGTAAAGTAGTTGTGAAAATGGTCTAGAGTTTCAGTTCACCAAAGGCGAGGAATAAAGGTATATGGTAAGGACTATTCCCAAACAAGATATGGAAACTCAAACCTCAGCTCCATCCTTTCCATACTTGCATCTACTCACCTGGGCCAAAAAGAGGCAATTAAACTTTGGTTTAAACTATTTCATAAAAGCCATATTTTTCCCTTCTGCATCCAGTCCATTCCCTGCAGTTAAACCAATGTGTATTTTTTAGAAACCCCTCAAATCTTGGAGATGTTGGGGGATTCGCCCCATCTATCAGGCAAGGCTCAAACTATGTACCAACATTATCATCAACAACGTACCTTATTTTTAGACTCAAATTCTAGTGGTAGAAGGAAGGGTATTTCCCAAGACAGAAGGCAAAGTTTTGTCAAAACACTGTAAATTACAAGGAGCAAGGTTCAACACGGGGAAAACAGGAGTTGAGACACGTTTAGAGTCCGAACTTCTGCCAGCGCATGCAGAATGTTTCTTACTTAGAGGCATAAGAAAGGTTTTGTTTTCTTGGTTCTGCAGCCTTTCTCACCAAGTGCCTCACCACAAGGTCTCCACAGCCCTCAGCCGTTATGGGATCTGGGAGGTGTGGGATCTGGTATAGGTCTGGGATCTGAGATGTGTTGGGATCCGGGAGATATCCCTTATCCTCCATGGCCTCTGCACTCGGAGGAGAGGGCAGCTCTTCCACCCAATGATTTGCAGCAGACAAACTGCTCTTTGGGGAATCTGCTTCTGATCACAGCAGGAACCTGAAACAAACCCACTGGATACATGGGGATCTGGTCAGCCCTTGCTTTCTCTGGGCACTGGCTCTTGAAGCTCAAAGGCTCTTTCTTTCATGGCAGGTCTGATTTCTACAACTTCACGGCAGCTGGATCGAGAATACAAGGCTGAACATATCCTAGAGGTGGGTAATGATGATTGTAATTAGCTTTATTTACTTACAAGTGTATTAAGTCCTCAAAGAACTTTCCTTGCATGTTGGAGCACAGAGAAGGAATCTCATCCCATCAGCTCCCAACTGCTGGGAAACTTAATTAAATGGTGTGCGTTGCCCTAAGAGACAGCTGCAGCAGTACTGTGGGGTTTATTATTTCCTTGCTGGAAACAGGAGCGAAAGGCTTGTTCTGGAAGCTGTGGGAATGTAAGAAGACTGGAATTGTCCTCTAGGAGGTTGGATAATAAATTACTAGAGAAGGAACCCGGAGAAATCCACCCTCATTTATCTCACTGTACCAGACTTTGTTCTGTAGCTTTGCAATGCCTGCCTCCATCCCCAGCTGCTCTGAGACACACGTATTTTACATTATGGGGACCAGAAGGTGTTTTGTGTCTATCAAGGTGGTGGAGGATAAAAATTCCTCTGCAGTGCAATGTGATGGGAGTGTGCACAGGCAGAGCAAAGAGAGGATAGATGATAACTAGGTCAGTCAAAGGAATACAGGTGTTTTCAGGTGTGCAGTTCCTAATGACCAATGCCTGACCTGCTGCTCTGAGCTGCTGCAAGCAGGAGCCCTGCAGGCACATTGCCCTGTCCTTGCGCAAGCACTGGGCAGTGCAAGTTTCAGCCATGAGGTTTAGCTTTGTAGAAAGGAGAAACAGCTCTGAAAATTCTGAGATACAAAGATAGATTCACATGGAAACCCTGTTATTCTCAGGATGAAGTATAGTAGGCAACATGCATTATCCTTCAGGATGAAGGCTGGCTGCTTATGTCCAAGGTCACAACAAGCAGCTCTGTCCCTTTGCTTGCTGGCAGGTGGCTGTTTCTGACAACGGAGACCCAGCCCTGAAGTCCACCAGCAGAGTGGTGATACAAGTCCTGGATGCCAATGACAACCCTCCCAGTTTTCCCCACAAGCTCTTCATGGTGCAGCTCCCAGAGAGAGAAGCCTCAGAGACACCACTGCCAGTCTACAGGCTTATTGCTTCAGACCGTGACCAGGGCCAGAACAGCCAGGTCACCTACACCATCGAGGAGGAGGAGGAAGGGATCTTCACCATCAACCCCACAACCGGCATGGTGCTCTCCAGGAAGGCTTTTCCTGCCTCTGAATACAACATACTCACGGTGAGAGGAGAGGGAAACAGAGTGGGTGTAGAGGGAAGGCTGCTGAGACAGGAAAGATAAGAAAAGAGGTGGGTGAAATGCAACAGTGGGAGAATTTGATTCAGATAAGGGTGGGCTACAGAAACTGGGAGAAAGGGCAGGAGAAGCAATGTGGAAGATAAGAAGCTATTAAAAACGAAGGAGAAATTTTAAAAGGACTGTCTAATGCACCCCCAGTGATGGATACAGTGATCCACATCTCATCCAGAGGTGGACCTGAACCTGAACAGTCTGTGAGTTTCAGGTTTGCAGCTTGCCCATACCCTGTGGGCCTTCAGAACAAGGGCTGTGACCCATCTCTCTGCTTTGGATCCAGTAGACTTGCTCCATGCCCAAGACGAATTTGGGTTGCATGGCTCTACCTAGGACACAGGCCTCACAAGATTTACCTTGTGGGATTTAAGGCGCACACAGAGCTCAAGGCTCTTAGTTGGTGGGTGGGAGAAGCAGATTTCCACAGGGCTTTGTATGCCCTTCCAGCCCCAGTTCATTCAGTACATCGCAAAATCATAGAGTTGTTTGAGTTGGAAGACCCTCACCTTGCATCTCTTGGTAGGTCAAGGCCACAGACGGCGGCAGCCCCCCGCTCTCCTCCCACGTGCGGCTCCACATCAGCTGGGTGGCACGGCCCGGACCCTCCTCAGAGCCGCTGGCGTTTGATGAGCCCCACTTTAATTTTGCCGTCATGGAAACAGATCCCGTAAACCATATGGTGGGAGTGATCAGCATCGAGATGGGTCCCAGCCAAGTGTGGTTTAATATCACAGGTGAGATGCAGAAATGAAAGCGGTGCACGGTGTCTGGAGCGCTGGCTCTTTGGCTTCCAATGCTCACGTACCTGAGCTAATGAAGTTTTTTGCTTTAGGTGTAGGTGAGCTACAGAGAAAGCTTTCTCAGACACAAAAAAGGCATCAATAGACCACTGCCTGCCCAAGGGCTCTGCTGCCAAGTGCAATTATCTAACACTCTTTTTATAATCACATTCTGAGATTTGCCATTGTTCCCTCTGGGACACTGGATGACAGAGCAGAGGGGACATGGGCTGTCATCCCCAGGTCTCAGGCAGTGGGCATGCAGAACTTGTCCAGGAAAAAAGGCCAGTTGTGCTCCTGTAATTTGGTGTTTTGAAGTGTTGCCCCAATTTGCTTTGCACAGCCTCTTCCTGACACTGCCTGCAGGGCTAGCCCTCGTCAAAGCCTTAATTGGGTGAGCAAATAGCTTTCCCCGTTAGAATGTCAGGGCAGGGATAAAGGTGTATAAATACAATTAAGCAACAAGAAATGCAATGCTACAAGAGGTGGTGTGCAAGTGCAAGTCTTGCCTGGCATTAGCAGTGTCTGTGTGGGCTCGCAGCACTAACAGTGTCTTCCTCTGAATGTTATCCCATCATGTACCTGCACTTGCCTGCATGCTCAATCTCATGCAAAAACTCTGACCAAGTAGCATTTTTCTTGTCTCTCCTTTCCTGGGCTTCCTCTTTCCCTTTGGCAGCACACAGAGGGAGTCCTCTTCTCTTCTGCCAGGGAAAGACAACCCTGGATCTCTCTCTTTTCCTCTTTTCTGCTTCCTTCTGTTTTCTGCCCAGCAGGAAAGTGCTGGTCCAGATGGCTGGCAACCACTGCACTTTTCCCACAAGGAAAGGCATGTAATTTAGCAACCAGCCAAGATTTCCCCAGCTGGTAAAAGCACAAAACAGAATCCAGAGCATCTGGTAGCCAAAAATGGAGGAGCTAAGAGCTAGGATACAACAGCAGAGCACTACTTCTCTTTAGCCCAATCCCAGAACAATGTGCTTCATGCGTGACAGAGAAAGACCATCAGCAAGTGAAGCATGAGAAGGGGGCTGCCACGCCAAGGGCTGAGCAGCAACAGCATGAGGGACAGCTTCTGCTACTTGGGCCTGCGGTTCCAGCACTCCATGGCCATCTGGAATGGCTCTGCTCACCCTGGAAGCACCTTCTGCCTCTCCAACTGTTCAGAAATTGGGCTGTTGGGTAGAGCACAGGCTTCTGGCCATGGCCATGAAGACCGCTGCTGGCATGCCCATGGTGTGACCTTGAGTTGGAGGCCAGCAGGACCATGGGCCAGCCCTGCAGGCTGCTGATCCGTGCTAAGCTCATGGTGGTGCATAGCTGGAGACCTTGTGCAAATCGATCAGTGGTCAGATGGGCCTCTTGCAAATCCAGCCAGGAGATTGAGTGCATCCACGCATCCATTCTCCTCTCCTCCCCCTCATTTTCTGTACATCCCCTTGTTGTTCCTGTCACACTCCTTTGTCATCATGTCCTACTAGCTCTTTGCCCATCTTCTGCATGCGCTCCCTGTCTCCTGCGTCCATCCTTCACATTTAGCATTGACTTTCTAGATTTGGAGGAAGCCTTGCCTCTGGCACTGCCCCCAAATGAGCTGAATGCCTAGGGTGAGTGCCTACACATCCCCATTCCAGGTGTATTGCCTAGCATGCCACATTTCTCTGTGGCTGGGTGTGAGCTTGATGTGTGGCTTGTGTGTGCTGTCTGGAGGGGAGATCCTCATCCTTCAGATCTCCAGGCAGCTCCTGGAATATGTTTGCCCTGCTTATAGCTAGCCCCAGACAAATCTAGCCATAACTGTCCCACCGTTTCCCTTTTTTCATTTCTCTCTTATTCCAGGTGGTGACGATGACATGGATTTTGATATTGAGAAGAGTACGGGCAGTATGGTCATTGCAAGAGCCCTTGATGCAAGGAAGAAGTCAAGCTATAACCTGACAGTAGAAGTCACTGATGGGTCCACTACCATCAAAACTCAGGTAAGGCTTTATGCTGTAGTAGAAACCCCATACAGAGTCAGTATATGCCAAATGGAATCTTTCTTCTGACTTTACTGTTCCTAAGCAGCTGTTGAGATTCACCCATTTTTAGCTACTTGTCAGGAGGGGTGTTCAGAGCTTAATTTTTCAACAACCATTTTCTTCATTTTCTTTCATAAAAAGAAGTCTAGGCCTAGAACACGCGACACCCATCAGTGATTCTTATTGTGGGAAATTCACTGTGAAGGTTTGTGGAGGATGAGTGAGGAACACTACTGTTCCTGTGAATGCAGTGCTAATGGATAATATCTCGTCTATCTTCAAGCATTTTTCCAAATAAACAAACACAGCCCTGCCTTCCCTGCTGTGCATTCCCTGCCACCTTGCATCTCATCCCCATGTTTATTTTGGCACTCAAGGCTACTGGCAGATGTCAAGAAACCTGCTTGAGCAAAACACCCGTGGCATGTTCAGGTTTGTTAAAGGAAGCAAACTATTACAGGTGGTTGGGACTTCCTCAGATGCAGTCAGTGTCAGTGTGGTGGTTGGGGACAGTCAAGGTACGAGACCTAGTCACCATGGATAGATGGCCCAAGTGCTGGAGGAGCTGTGAGAGTCACAGGGCTCAGAGCCCCAGTCAAAAGGAATTAGGAGATTTTGCAGGGCTCCGTAAGTCCAGTAGCACTCAAGATTACATTGCCCTTACTGAGCTGTTTTCCCCACAGGCCTTTATCCATGTTATTGACATCAACCAGCATCGTCCCCAGTTCCTGGAGAGCCATTATGAGGTGACGATTCCTGAAGATACCCCCTCAGGGAGGGAGATCCTTCAAGTCAGCGCCACAGACAAAGACAAAGGCAAAGGTCTTATCTACACCATCCATGGTAGCATGGACCCCAAAAGCACAAGATTTTTCCAGTTGGATCCCAGCAGTGGGGCCCTCACAACAGCAGAAGGCTTCAGTTCCCAGCCAATGCCACTGCACACCCTAACAGTGATGGTGAGTCCTATCCAAACCTTGACAAATCTGCCAGCTTCACCAGGATGTATTGGTTGCTTAAGAAATTTAGGCTAATTCTAGTCTTTCAAACAGAATTTGCCTTGAGTGACAGGAAAGAGGAAAGCAGGGTATTAATCTTTACCAAATCCTGGATAAATAGCAACGTCTGAGCACATCACCCAGCTAATTTCATCAGAGGGCTGCTGGGTTCTTGT
Source organism: Meleagris gallopavo (assembly GCF_905368555.1). NCBI lineage: Eukaryota > Metazoa > Chordata > Aves > Galliformes > Phasianidae > Meleagris > Meleagris gallopavo. The sequence goes on from NC_139418.1 coordinate 12,544,134, forward strand.
ACAAGAACACATAGTGCATATTTGTTAATTTTTGCATTAATTCTCCTCCAAGGCTGCGCTTTGGCTCTAAAACTTGCAGGCTCATCCCTATCCAAAGTGTTGATAGCAATGAAACATATCACCCTTTCTAAGAGTCCTGATGAAATTCTGGAATCCTTATACTGGAAGGCCTGCCTGCTCCTAGAGCGTGACCCTACCTGCCCTTTCTCTGTCACTCAGGTAAGGGACCAGGAGGTCCCCATCAAGAGGAACTTTGTTCGGGTCATCATCCATGTGGAGAACTGCAACCTTCACCCTCCCCAGTTCAGCAGCATCCATTATGAAGCAGAAGCACTGGATTCGGCAGCGGTGGGCACAGAGATTCTACAAGTCAGAGCCCTTGATCAGGACCAAGGAGCCAATGCTGAAATCCACTACTCTCTGCAGGCAGGTGAGGGCCATGTAGTAAGGTGTTTTGGCTAGGAGCATGCATGCATTTCCATTCTCCAGCTGGTGACCAAACTGCCACCCAGCTTTTGCTAGTTGTTGCAAAGAATGGTGAAAAGCTGCCTGTTTCTACACTGTGATTTCCTTCCTATCCAGAGAAAAACTACAGCTAGTCAGACATTTCCATATTATGAAATGTTAGCATCCTTCCTCAGAAAGACAGGACAATGTTGAGTCACTGTTCTAAGGAAAAATATGAATGGACAAGTTAGAACAACTTAAGATCTGATCTTGCAACCCTTGGGAGCGACGGATCACTGTCCTTGTTAGACAAAAGTACTGCCTTTACACAACCACCACCATCCCTTTCACTAGTCCTACCACAAAATACATCCTTGAGGAAAGGGGAGCACTCTCTCAGCTTTGGTTGGTGGGTCTCTATGGGACAAACTTGTTGGGCAAGTATTTTATCATTCACTCTGAAGATTAAAACCTAAATATTTATCTATGGCTGTGCCACACTGCCGATTTAGCAGGTAAATTCTTTGCAGGAGACAAGCCATCCTTTGCTACATCTTTCTCACTGCAATTGAGATCAAGGAGTGAGGAATTTAATTGCTCCTGAAGTATTGGTAATTATAAGCATGACAGGGCTTGAAGCGGCTAGTACAGTCTGTGCTACCTTGTTCTGCACACAAGGCAGAAGTTTCAAACACATACTCTGCCACCACTAAATATGCTTAAATTAGAAGAGTATTCATCTTCTAATTTACCTTTTGATTGAGTTAAAAGTTACCCCACAGATCTCAATGGATTCATTGTTCTTAGAATGAAAATTATTTAGAAATTAATGAAGACGATTGTAGCCTGCTAATTAAATATATATATATATGTTAATTAGGTCTGAAATTGGGAGCACTATAGAAAAGACAAAAAAAACAAGAGCAAGAGGGCGTTTGCATTCTTCACTTTGCATTTCTCTTCTTGCAGGTAACGCGGAAGGTTTCTTTAGCATCGACCCACATTCTGGTATTATTACAGTTGCACAGAAACTGGATCCATCCAAGCAAGAGAGATTTACTCTTATTGTAAAGGCAGAAGATCAAGGGTTCCCCCAGCTTAAAGATTCTGCTACAGTACATGTCCGCATTAGACCCTCTGATCAAACCCCTCCAAAATTTCCAGAGGCTGAATACATCACAGAGATCAGTGAATCTGCTGCTGTTGGCTCTCCTCTGATCCAGGTTTCAGCCTCAAGCTTGTCACCAGTCAGCTACGAAATAAAAGATGGAAATGGAGATGGAGTGTTCTCCATGAACTATCAGTCAGGCCTCATTTCCACTCAGAAGAGCTTAGATTTTGAGCAGGTGTCTTTTTACCAGCTGAAAGTTCGTGGCACCAACATGGCTGGAGCATTCATGGACACAATGGTGCTTATCTATGTCATAGATGAGAACGACAATGTGCCTATCTTTGTTAAGCCTGCCTTCATCGGCTGGATCATGGAGAATGCTCCCCCACAAAGCATGGTTCTAGATGAAAGCAATGCTCCCCTGGTGACCCATGCAACAGATGCTGATCAAGACTCCAATGCTTTGCTCGTCTATGAGATTTTAGAACCAGAAGCACTAAAATATTTTACAGTAGATCCCAGCACAGGGACACTTACCAGTCGTGCTGATATTGACTATGAGCTCACCCCAGTTTTCCACTTCAGTGTACATGCACGTGACAGCGGAAATCCCAGTTTGTTTGCATCCAAGCCAGCCAAGGTCACAATCCATGTTAAAGATGTGAATGATTCACCTCCAGTCTTTGCCAAAGACACTTATGAGCTTTCTGTCCTGTTACCAGCCCATCCAGGGATGGAGCTTTTATCAGTGCAGGCAAAAGATGCTGATTCGGAGGTGACCTACAGCATCGTGGAAGGAAACCTTGATAATGCTTTCTACATTCATCCACTCACTGGACTTGTCTCCATTCTTAATACCACTGGCTTGGGAAATCATCATGAACTCACGGTCAGAGCTGATGATGGTTTATATAAGAGTACTGCTCTGGTTAAACTAAATTTAACTCAAGCACAAGGTAGTGGCTTAAAATTTGATCAAGATGTATACACAGCAACTGTGATGGAGAACTCTACAGACGAGAAGACTCTCACTGTTCTGGGGGTCAAGGGATACCAGCTAAATGAACCACTCTTCTATTCACTTTTGAATGGGAAGGAAAGATTTAAAATGATCCAAGCATCTGGAGTACTCCAGACCAAAGGTGTGAAATTTGACCGTGAAGCACAAGATGTGCACGAGGTAGCTGTGGAAGTGAAGGACAATAGGAAACCACCGAGAGTGTCCCAAGCCACTGTCAAAGTTTATGTAGAAGATGTCAATGACAACCCACCTCAGTTTGAGAACGTGCCATACTACACCTCAGTGCAGGACGGCATGGAGCCAGGTGATGTACTTTTTCAGGTGTCAGCCACGGACAAAGACATAGGGAATAATGCAGTCATTACCTACTCATTCGCAGAGGACTATAAGTACTTTAGGATTGACCCCTACTTAGGAGACATCTCACTTAAGAAGCCTCTTGACTATCATGCTTTAAACAAATACAGCCTCCGAGTCATTGCTAAGGACAACGGTGAGCCCCCACTTCTTGCTGAAGAAGAGGTTGTGATCAGTGTGAGGAACAAATCCAACCCTCTGTTCCAAAGCTTGTATTACCGAGTAAAAGTGCCAGAAAATATCCCCCCATACACATCCATCCTCCACATCCAGGCCCGCAGCCCCGAAGGCTTGCGCCTCATCTACAACATACTGGAAGAAGACTCCCTGAAACTGTTCAGCACTGACTTTAAAACTGGTGTCCTTACTGTCACAGGGCAGCTGGACTATGAGATAGAGACAAAGCACTCATTCACTGTTAGGGCCACAGACACGGCGCTAGGGTCATTTTCAGAAGCCAGGGTAGAGGTGGAGGTAGAAGACATCAATGACAACCCACCTGTATTTTCTGAGATAATCTACACAGCGTCTGTTTCAGAGAACATGCCAGCACATACCCCTGTTGTTCAAATCTTCGCTTCTGATAAAGACTCAGGCAGAAACAAAATGGTCTCCTATCAGATCTTGGATGATGGTTCAGATACTACCAAGTTCTTTAATATTGACACCAGCACAGGTCAAATAACAACAGCTCAAGCACTGGATTATGAAGAAACTCAGCAGTTTCGCATGAAGGTGAGAGCTGCAGATCATGGGATGCCTCCACTTAGCAGCGATGCCCTGGTAATTGTAGATGTGACAGACATCAATGATAATCCTCCTGAATTCAGCCAGCTGCAGTATGAAGCCAAGGTAAGCGAAATGGCAACATGTGGGCACATTGTGATAAAAGTCCAGGCCCTGGACCCTGACAGCGGAGATACCACCCGACTGGAGTACGTGATTCTCTCAGGCAACGACCACAGGCATTTCACTATCAACAGCACTTCTGGAATAATATCCATGTTCAACCGCTGCAAAAAGGACCTGGAGTCATCCTACAGTCTCCGAGTTTCTGCTTCAGATGGAGTTTTCAAGAGCACCGTGCCTGTGTATATCAACACCACAAATGCCAACAAATACAGCCCTTCTTTTCAGCAGAACATGTACGAGGCAGAGCTGGCAGAAAATGCTGAGATAGGAACCAAAGTGATTGAGCTGCTGGCCATTGACCCAGATGGTGGCCCATATGGCACCATAGACTACACTATCATCAATAAACTTGCCGATGAGAAATTCTCCATCGATAACAAAGGCCATATTACCACACTGCAAAAATTGGACAGGGAAAATTCCACAGAGAGAGTCATTGCCATTAAGGTCATGGCTAAGGATGGGGGTGGGAAGGTGGCGTTCTGCACTGTCAAAATAATCCTTACAGATGAGAATGACAACCCTCCTCAGTTCAAAGCCTCTGAATATACACTGTCCATCCAGTCCAATGTAAGCAAAGGCTCCCCTGTCATTCAGGTACTGGCTTATGATGCTGATGAAGGTGCAAATGCAGATGTCGTTTACTCCGTTGACTCCGTGGAAGATGTATCAGAAGATATTGTTGAGATCAATGCTGCCACCGGGGTTGTTAAGGTCAAGGAGAGCCTTGTTGGTTTGGAAAACAGAGCCTTTAACTTCAAGGTGAAAGCTGAAGATGGCAGACCTCCTCACTGGAACTCCCTTGTCCCAGTGAATCTTCAGATTGTCCCCCGGGAAGTGACATTGCCAAGATTTTCTGAGCCCCTTTATACATTCTCAGCATCTGAGGACCTTCCAGAAGGTTCAGAAATAGGGTCAGTCAAAGCTTTTGCAGAGGATCCCATCATATATAGCCTGGTGAAGGGAACCACTACAGAAAGTAACAAGGATGAGGTGTTCATCCTGGATGAACAAACTGGAGCTTTGAAAATCAAAAAGGCAGTGGATCATGAGACCACCAAGTGGTACCAGATTGATGTTATGGCTCACTGCTCACATCTAGAGACTGAGCTGGTCTCCCTGGTCTCTGTGAACATCCAAGTGCAAGACATAAATGACAACAAGCCTGTTTTTGAAGCAGATCCTTACAGAGCTTTTGTCATGGAGAACATGCCATCAGGAACCACAGTCATTCAAGTGACAGCAAATGACCAAGACACAGGAAGTGATGGACAAGTGACCTACAGCTTGGAAGCAGAGTCTGGCAACCTCCGAGGACTATTCACCATTGATGGAGAGACTGGATGGATCACTACACTGAAGGAGCTGGACTGTGAAACTCAGGAGACCTATCGTTTCTATGTGGTGGCCACTGACCATGGCAGAAAAGTCCAGCTCTCTTCCCAAACCTTGGTGGAAGTCACCGTCTCTGATGAAAACGATAATGCTCCCCAGTTCACCTCAGACTTCTACAAAGGGTCAGTAATTGAGAACGCCGAGCCAGGGCAGATCATTGTCACACTGAGTACCATTGATGCAGACATCTCTGAGCAGAATCGGCGGGTCACGTGCTACATAACTGGTGAGTTTTCATGACTCTACATATTTTAAATGGGCAAGAATTATTAGAGTATCATGTCAAAGTGAGGCCTTTACCTTGTCTTGTAAAGTACTGGTACAGAAACAACTTCACCCTGACAGTCCTATTGGAAATAGGAGATGAAGCCTAACTCATCAGTCCACTGAGCCTAGGGTGTGCAGAACTCTTTAGAAATTAATTTCAGTGACATTCCCAAAACTGGCTGAATGGAATTATCATTAAAATAGCTATCTCCTCCACTGGACCTTCCATGTTTCTTAAAATATAAACAAATACACAGTACTATACAAGTATTTACTTAATTTTTTTTTAACTAGCTAAACAACTATAACTATGTAACTGTAAGATCTAGTGCAGTGACAGAAGCCAGAAGGAAGGTTTTCTCTCAGAGGCTTTGAGGTCTGTATGTAATTTCTTTGGCCCTGCACTTTTTTTTCTGCAAGCCACACAAATACGTAGCCTATCTGTATGTTTTAATAAGTACATATATAGACATATATTTCTGGTATTAAACCTATTTCTTCTGATGCCACTTTGATTCTAACTTATCAAAAAATTAGACATGACTGCAGCTAACCGCTCTGCAGACTGGTGGATACTTGAGACTATCACATCAATCTTTGGGAGAGTTTTGGCTAACAGAAGGCACAGAAGATGACTCCACACATCAGCAGTGCCAACTAAAATTAACCACTGCTGTAAACCTACAAAAGTTTATACTGGAATGTTGTGCATCCGCACAAGTAGCAGCTTGATTTTACGGTATTTTTTGACCCCAAAGGGGTCCTGGAACAGATACTTCAAATTAAAATGTTTGTTCAGACTCAAATGAAGACCCTTCAGGGTCAAAGCATTTAACAAGTTCATGTTGTAGCCTGTTATCTATTGTAATAACCATTCAAAACAAAGGAGGAATGCTGGCACTTTTGGTTGGTGTATGGTATGTCTAGCTATTTGCAAGCCTCTGGAAGACAATAGTCAATCTATTTCTGCATTATTGTTTCTGCCACTTTTAAGGCAGTAGTTTTAAACCTGAGAGAATTCACACTCGTGGTAGTGGTGGATGCCTTGAATTCTTGCTGCTTTGTACTTCAAAGCTCAGGTCAAACTTTACATATAACCATATAAATACAAGTGCAGCGTAACACCACAGCAAAAGAAATGAGGGGTGAACACAGAGCCAAACTTCCCACTGTCCACACGCACCTTGATTTCAAGAACACAGGACCTAATCTGAGCAAGGGCTGCAGTGTGGCAGCATCAGAAGGGCCAGCAGATGTCTCACTGAGCCTCCAGATTCACCACCACATCTCCATAGCGTACATGAAAGAAGAAAGAGCAAATTTAATTTACCTGGCTGTGTGAGCCCTTCAGAGCCCAAAGCAAACAAGCCCTGCAGCCAGCTCTCTGCATTGCCTCCCATTACCTAATGTGCTCTCTTCTCTCTCCAGTCACTTGGGCTGGGTTCAGCAGAGGACATGAGCTCTTTGCCAGAAGAGAGGGATGTGCCAGAGGCCTTTTAAAATCCACTTTGTATGACAGGAACAGGAGAGGCATGAATCTGATGGACTGGAGAGCCTGCCCAGTCTCAATTTACCTGTGTCTCCCATCAACTGGGTCTTACAGAGTGAAAAGCAGCTCTAGATTTAAATGCATCTAAACGTTGTATGTGTTATATAGCAACAAAGCCTAACCAGTGTCTCCAAGGTATTTGCAACTCTCAGATCCCTTTAGGAACGTACACCAAGAAAGCCTGACACGTTTTAGGAGAGTGAGACAATGTGGTTTTCCAGCAATGAATATGCATATCTGCAGAACATTACAAAGACATTTTTGCAATTGTTTTCTCTTTCCACCCCATTCATTTCCCCAGCGTCATATTCAGTGAACAGCAGAAACACACAGGGTATTTCTGAGCTGTGCAGTAGACCAACCACTCCCCATGGGGATGCTATGACACCAGTGTCCTTTCTGTGTCACCAATGCAAGTCTTCCAGCTCTCATATGGGACTGGCAGTAGCCACACCTACACCGCCCTTGGAATCATACAACCTTTTGATTTGGAAAGGACCTTTAAAAGTCATCTAGTCCAACTCCCCTGCAATGAACAGGGACACCCACAGCTCCATCAGGTGCTCAGACCTCCTCCAACCTGAGCTTGGTTGTGTACCACCTTTCTGGACCACCTGTGCCAGTGCTCTCTTGCCACTTCAGTAAATGTCTATTTTCTTCTTCTTGCCCCTTCTAGAAGGAGATGTGCTAGGACAGTTCACAGTTGACCAAATTGAGGGAGAATGGACAATTTCTTCCAAGAAGCCTTTGGACAGAGAAGATACAGAGAAATATCTCCTCAAGGTGATGGCTTCTGATGGGAAATTTCAGGCTACCACTGAAGTGGAAATTTTTGTTCTGGATATCAATGACAACAGCCCTGAGTGCGGCCAGGTAAGGCGGCTATCCTGCTACATCAGGGGGCATGAGGAGAAGAAAAGGCAGAAAGAGCACATGTTGAGAGAGTTTGGCTTGTCATGTTTCTCACACAATCCGGTTGCTTTGATTATACTTAGCAATTTTAATTAAGGTGCATGTCAAGCGAGAACATTAAATTTAGCCTCCAAGCATGTTTGCCAGCAGTAAGTGAACACCTAAGCATTATGAAGGATAATTTTTGGAGATAAACAATGCCAGGAAGCCTTCTGGGAAGGGGCATGTAAATTACCAAGTTTTATATCCTGCTAAGTTGAAAGATTCCCATCAGGAGAGCTGTAGCTGTGGAGAGTTGATCACTGGTATGGATTTTACTCATGGTGAGAAAGAACAGAAGAGGCTGTTTCCCAAAGGAGAGTCAGAGACTTGAGTGAAATGAGCTCACTGGTCCCAGCCCACACCCTGGAACTGGCTGCCCTCCTCTCAAAGGCATGATGCAAAGTATTGGCCTCCATGTGTCCTAGCAGAGACCAGCAGCAGGTGCTGAAATGTACCCACAGCAGCATTCATAGCCTGACGTAAGTGGAAGGATAAAAGAAACTACATATATTATTTAGCACTTGCTAACAAGAAAATCTAGGCTTTAAAAGAAGTTAAAGGTGTCATAGAGAGAACCTGGTTGCAAACAAGGTCCATTTTACTGAAACTGCCTCACCCGTTCTTAGAGGTAGAGATGGAGGTTTGCAGCCACCCTTCATAGTCTGCTCCTGACCTTCACTACATCATTTGTCAGTCCAAGTGTCAAAATTGACTCATAGAATCATTAAGGTTGGAAGAGATCTCTAAGATCAGCAAGTCCAGCTGTCAACCTATCCTCACCATGTCCACTAACCACGTCCCTCAGACCCACATCTCCACTGTACTTGAACATCTCCAGGGACGGTGACTCCACCACCTCTGTGGGCAGCCCATTCCACTGCCTAACCACTCTTTCTGAGAATAAATGTTCCCTAATATCCAACCTCCCCTAACACAACATAAGGCAATTACCTTTCATCCTACCATTCTGGTAACTGGACTGCTGCTTTATCCTATTCAACAGCCTATTATGGATTGCCATAGTCAAACCAATTACTGACATTTCTTTTTAATATCATAAAGCTAGATAGCAATCATCAGTTTAATCATGGGTCACATTTTCTGTATCTCCAAGCTTCTCTCCCTGAGGTCTATATCCTTCCCAAGCTGTGGTTTTCACTGTTGGCTGCTGTTCCAGCTGGGGCCACAGAAGTCCCAAATGTAACAGGCTTGTCCTCCAGTCTGGGCTTCTGGGCTCATGTACCCTGGTGTTGTGGTCATCTTTCACAGCACCAAGACACAAGGCACCTTGTGTTTTTCTGCAAACCACGTTTAACCCTTTTCTACGAAGCTTCTCCTGTTCCGTTCCTCCTCATATGGTGTGAAGGTGTTTTGGAGACAGATCAGATGCCAATGACACCTTCTGTCCTTGCCAGATATTCTACACCGGAAGAGTCTCCGAAGATGCTCAGCCAGGTCATTTCATTTTGAAAATATCAGCAACCGACCCCGATGTTGGCAGCAACGCCCAGATCACATACAGCCTGCACGGCCCCGGCGCAGAGGAGTTCCGCCTGGGCGCCCATACAGGTGAGATCAGGACCTGCACACAAAGCTTTCCTCCTTTCCACAGTTGGGGCTCATTACATTGCAGGAGGCTTAATGCAGTAGGGTTTGCAGTTGCTGGACACGAGACCACTTCCCATTCTTTCCCATTCTTTCCCACAGGGGAACTGACCACCTCCGCACCTCTTGACCGGGAGCAGAAGCCCACCTACCACCTGGTTGCCAAAGCTACTGATGGTGGTGGCCGCTCGTGCCAGGCAGACATAATGCTGACCATAGAGGACACCAATGACAACGCACCCAGATTCTTCCCCAGCCACTGCGCCGTTGCTGTTTTTGACAACACCACCACAAAAACACCCATTGCTGTGGTATCTGCCAGGGACCTTGATGAAGGTGAGTCAGGGTGAGATCTACGTTTTAGCGAAGTCCATCTTTCATCCTGAATAGAAACCTTTAAAAGCTAGGGAAGGGCTGCAGCAATGGGCATAGATGAGTGAGTCTTGGCAAGAGCCTGCCTGGATCTCATCACTGTTCTTGACTAGCAGGCTGGCATCAGCACCTGTCAGAAATGCATATCTGTAGAAACATGCACAGAATTCAAGGAAAAGCTCATCAACTGTAACAGTGATGCACAGCTCAAACTGTGACAGAGAATCACAGAATTGCCAAGGTTGGAAAAGACCTTCAAGATCATCCAGTCCAACCATCCACCTATTACCAACAGTACTCACTAAACCATGTCCCTGACACAGCCTCCAAACCCTCTCCTGACACACAGCTCCCAACTGGATAGAAATCATATGAAAGATGGAGACAAAATGGACATAATAAGGAAAAAAGGAGCTGTGTGTCTGGCGAGGGTAGATGATATCATAGAACCATAGAATATCCCAAATTGGAATGGACCTGTAGGAATCATCAAGCCCAACCTCTGGCTCCAGATAGGACCACCTAAAATGGGTGGAGAAGTCCTTGGAAGACAAAAGATTCTCAGATAGAGACAAAAGGCTTCTAAGAAAGGTGCTGGGCAGAGACTGAAATTACATGATATAAAAGCAAGATCTGCTCTGGAAGCAGAGATGAAGGAAAATGGCATTTAAAAACATGGGGATGTGGGTGGACAGGGGCACATTTGAAGAAGTTGTTCATACAATCCCGTTTTCCTAGAAATTTTATCTCGCTTAGGCATATATCATCCTTCTGGATAAAAGGATATACCAGCAGCATTCCTAACCATAAATTTATGCAGCCTGTCCCTTACCCTTACAGGTCTCAATGCCGAGGTGGTCTATTCCCTCTCTGACTCCGCCAATGGACACTTTTCAATTGAGGAAACCACGGGGGTGATCCGTCTGGAAAAGCCCCTGAAGGACTCTCAGCATTCAGCTTTTGAGCTGACGGTCTGTGCCACCGACCAGGGCACCCCGCAGCCCCTCTCTGCTCTTGGCACTGTCACCGTTTCTGTTGTGGATCTAAATGAATATCTGCCTGTCTTCCTGGCCCCTGAATATGTGGCCATGGTGAAAGAAGACGTGGCTGTGGGTACGGAAGTCCTCAACTTGTCAGCCTTAACGAGAGACAACACAGAAAACACAGAGATCAAGTATGAAATTGTGAATGGCAATGACCATGGCAAATTTCAGCTCAACTCAAACACAGGTAAGATGATCTCATAGCCAAGCCGGTCCAGGTTGATCCCACATTCTTCATTTTCTAAAATAGATTACCCTTCTGTTTCCAAGCAGTCAGATCTCTTCTGCTACTACACAGAGTACAGTATGGGGGCAGAGAATACAGTCTTCACGTCTACCCTAAATTTCATCAGCTAAGTCACGTAGGGCGTGAACCAAATCTTTCTGAATGAACGGAAAGATTCCTGTTACATGTCTGGGATCTGAGATGGGACCGTGAGAAAGAGGAGTAGGTAGAGAAGAGGATGGAAAGAAAAGTTCCACTTCAAAATATGGGAGAAGTTGATTTCATTTAAAGAAGTCTCCCCATCCTGATGTCAGGAGGAACCTGTAGCCCAGACAGTTTTATTAGGGAGCACTCAATGAATGTAGTTACTACCAATCTATTAAACCACAAGCAGGTGCTGAGGCAGGATTTCTTGCCAAATAAAGCACTGATGTATTTGCACAGCACCTGATAAGAGCTGTTATCTCAAGGCCAATGTTAGATCCCTGGAACAAGCATTGGCTGAACTTCAGCAGTCTCCTGCTTCTGTATGTACCATCCTCATTCAGTGTTTTCCTCAGTTTCTCTGTCTTAAAGGCTCTTGCTAATCTTTCCACACCAATCTTCCACTGACATGCATTACCTTAAAAGACATTTAAAATATCTCATGCCATTTCTATCCATCTGCCCTTGCAGGTGCCTTATACATAAATGGGAGCTTGGACTTTGAAGCGAGTCATGAGTACTACTTATCCATTGAGGGCACAAGGAAGGGCTCAGCTTCTCTCAGCGATGTCACCATGGTGGTTATCAACATAACTGATATTAACGATCATGCACCAGAGTTCATCCAAGACCCTTACTTTGCTGATATCCGAGAGGATGCTGCAGTTGGAGAAATCATCCTCACGGTATGAATATGAACAAAACCACATTTTTAACCTCATTTTCTTACTTGTGCTGTGTAATATTTACTCTCCCTCTGAACTTTTTTCTTCCTTGGACACAGCCGTTCCAGTGGGTTTGTGTCATTTGGCACCTGAGACCGAGGCATGACTTAAAAAACAATGATTGCCAGAATTCCTGACAGCCCATAGGCAGAGATGACAGCAAAATACACTGATGTAAACCACTTTCCTTCCTCCTCCTCATTTAAAGCAAGCTCAAACCAATATCCTTAAAAGACAGCGAGGTCCTGTTCTGGGGATTCCTCCACAGCAAGGCTCTTTGGCCATGAGTCCTATGTGTTTTTCCTTCTAACAGGTGTCAGCTGATGACTTGGATGGAACAATGAACAATCAGATCACATATTCAATTGTGGAAGGGAACCCGCAGGGACATTTTGCCATCCAACCCAAAAGCGGGCAGATCAGCATTGCCAAGCACCTGGATAGGGAGGAGGTGAGTTCCAGGAAATGGAAATGAGAAAGATAAAGCAGTTGTTATGCTGGAGTGAGCAGATTATATTCAGCTGCCTGCTGTTTTCTGAATCATCTACTAGTAATACTGAAAGCAAAAGGCAAGTTATTCATTTCCTACACCCGCAGATACTTCTGTAGAAAAGTAAGGCTTTAGAGGAGACAGTATAGGCTTCAATGGTCACAACTCTGTGCTGTGGTCTGCTCTACTGGTGCTCTAAGCTGGTCAGGCAAGAGTTGGCCCCAAACTGGAAAACAACATGGCTGGTTTATGCTTCTCTGCATCAGAGCAGATAGAAAACATGCACAAGCAGGAACAGGCCATCTGGACAATCTCTTTCTTAAAGCAGCAGCAGCTCAAACTGCTGCCAACAGATGTTTTTATGTTTTTGGGTCTCATCCATGTTTGGCATGTTTTACTCTGCAAGAGAGTAAAGCATGAATGTGAATAAGTGACCATCCTTCCACTTCTCCATGTGATTCCATGCTATGAATCCCCCAGATCTCCAGCTACTCCCTAACAGTTCGAGCCACAGACAACGGCCACCCTGCTCAGTTCAGCGATGTCGCAGTGCGTGTCCACGTGTCTGATGTCAATGACAATCCTCCTCGGTTCTTCCAGCTCAACTACAGCGTGGTGGTGCAGGTAAGCCAGGACACTGTTATCCTAGTCTGTCTCAGGGTGCCAAGGTTCTCATGGACGGGCTCCTGCTGGAGCACAAGGGTGGGACAGCAATGAAGCATGCAATTGCTTTCTGCTCATGGGCACAAAAAACTGCTGACATCTGCGGGGGCAGATGTTCTGCCAACAAATGCCATTTTCTCCTACCAATGGCTGCAGGCACCTTCTGTTCTTTCTCCTCTCTCCTTTCACACTTTCCAAGCCTGACCAGCAGCCCCTTTGTCCACTGTGTTTGTCCGTGTATACAACACAAAATATATATAGACTTCAGCACATGGTCAAGCATCACCATCTCTGCTGGATGCAGACCAGTTGTTGCTTGGACTCAAAACACCCATGGGTACTCAGAAAGAAACGTACCCAAAACATGCTTTCATCTGCTCCTGTACAGACATGACTCAAGGGGAAAACAAGGGCATCAGCACAACTGTCTGCTTTTAGCTGCTTGACTCTACCACGTGTGTAATGCCATGAAAGGCACTGTCTGCTATTGCTGGCAAGAGTTCCACACAAGGTGTGGGATTTGGTTCTCTGTTCTTTATCCATAAGGCCCAGTGGCAATATGGATTCTCCTGAGCCTTTTCTCTTTGCCTGCTGTTCTCCACTGGCATCTTTCTGCATTTCAGGAGAACGCCCCAGTGGGAACCAGTGTCTTGGAGCTGATTATGAGCGACAGAGACTCACCAGAAAATGGACCGCCGTATTCATTCCAGATCACCCAGGGCAACGACGGGAAGGCATTTGATGTCACCCAAAATGGTTTGCTGGTGACTTCATCCACCCTGAACAGAAGAGTGAAAGAGCAGTACCTATTACAAGTCCAGGTAAAGTCTGACTTTCTGTCCTGGGATCTGTTCTGACAGCTGAGTGATAAAATGAGATTAGGATGGCACAGCTGGATGGGAAGTTGTCTGGTACTGGAGAAATCCAACACAGGAAAAAAATCCCATACCTACGAGCCAAGTCCAGAGCTTGTTTTTCCACAAAGTCTGCCCACAGGAAGCTGGAAACAAACCTCTGCATTGATGAAATCGGATAATGCGATCACAAGAAATGCTCTGTCAGTGGTTTCCTTAGACAGATGCTTTTCCCAGCATAATTCCAGCAACTTCCAGTTTAAAGTGAGACCTGGCTGTGATCCTGAAATCTTTACCCAAGAATCCCAGAAGTGATTTAATCTCCTTTTTAAAGAAGATGTCTATTGTTGCAGGGTAAATTTATTAATTATCAATGTTATCAGTAAGGATAGTTATAAACAGCAGGATAATAAAAAGTACATCTTCAGTAAAGAAGCTAGGTACGATTATCATTATTATTATAAACCTCAACCACTAACTGCCTGAGAATGAGAGAGCCTTATCCTGTACCCTGATTATTCACATTTTTCTGCTTTGAGTTTCCTTGGCTCATGCTAGACAGATATTGTCAGAGATGGAAGTTTGGCTTAAATACTTTGGAGTCTGAGCAAATGTGTTGATGTACATGACTGCTTTTATCTTTGTACATACAGTTACATGCAGAAACCTTAAGATTGGCAGCATCTCTACTGATAATTAATTCTTAGGAAATCAGAACCACTCAGTGCAGGTGGACACAGAGATAAGTGTCCCACCACTGAGGGAAGGTCTCAATCAGTCTCCATGATGGAAGACATGCTGTCATGAAAGCCAGTAGATGGCTATAAAGAAGCTTTCTCTTTAATTTGTCAGGTCTCCGACAGCGGTATCCCTCCTTTGTCCTCATCAGCATTCGTAAACATCCAAGTGACTGAGCAGAGCCAGTATGCCCCGTCAGCACTTCCCCTGGAGATATTCATCACCACAAATGAGGAAGCCTTCCGAGGCGGCGTTCTGGGCAAGATTCACGCCACGGACCGAGACCCCCACGACACGTTGGTGTATACTTTGGTGGCAGAGGTGCCCCAAGAGGGACGCTTCTCCGTTGGAGCTGCGGATGGAAAGATCATTGCTGGGAATAAGCTGCCCCATGGCCATTATCTCCTGAATGTGACGGTCAGCGATGGCACTTTCACAGCCACCACCAGTGTCAACATCCACGTGTGGTGCTTCACGCAGGAGGCACTGGACAGGGCAGTGGTGCTGCACTTCCGCCACCTGTCCCCTGAGGAGTTTGTGGGGGACCACTGGCGCAACCTGCAGAGGTTTTTGGGAAATGTCCTCATCACCCGGCGCCAAAACATCCACATGGCCAGCTTACAGCCTGCAGCTACCTCTGATGGAGTAGATCTGCTCTTGGCCGTTGGAGAGCCACACGGCTCCTTGTACGAGCCTCGGGTCCTTGCCAACAAGATCACCATCTCAGCTGGGGAGATGGACCAGCTCGTTGGACTCCGGATGAAGAAAGCAATTCATGTGCCATGTCACGGGTCAGACTGTGCCCACCGCGTCTGCAAGGAAACCATCCAACTGGACCCAGGCATGATGTCTACATACAGCACTGCCCGACTCAGCGTCCTCACCCCACGGCACAGCTTGGAACAAATCTGCTCCTGTAATGGTGAGCAATCCTTGGTAGCATCTCACGATATAAACCTCATAGAGCTTGAAAATTTCACTTAGTCTTTTTTTTTTTAAAATTTATTCAATTAATCTCCTGTAGCAATTAATTAAATAGCATCAATACAAGGATTGGAACTCAGCGATCTTTAAGGTCCCTTCACCCCAAGCAATTCTACAAATATCTCATTGGGAAAACTCATTCATACTTAGCAGCCAAAGAAGCTCAGTGATTAGCTATTTGATCTTTGAGCTCCTGAGTCTGTATTTTGCTGAGCCTAAGACAAACTGGTAAACTCCAGGAAAAGCAAGTAGAATGGATATACTCTGTCCACTTTAGAGTATTTCAGAAACAAGCCAAGGCAGCAGGGATAGAGATTAACATCACTTAGGCAGGAGTGGTAAGGGGAAACTGCAGGCTAAGATAAAGATGTATTAAAGGATGAGGAAATCCAAGGGTGTTGTAGACTGAGCTAAAAGCACCTAAAAGGTGGTATGGGACAGGTCTGATCCTGGACAGTTACTGCATCAGGCTGGGGAAGAGGCAAGGCTAGGTACAGTCTCAAAGCACGACAACTATGAAACCTTTTGTTCATTCCACTTCCAGGAACTGCTGTGAGGTTTGGGGGCCACAGCTACATCTGGTACCAGCACTCCCAGGTGGGATCCTGGCACATGCACTTCCGCATGAAGACCCACCAGCTGCATGCTGTCGTGTTCTACGCCAACGGCACTGACCACGCCACGTTGGAGGTACGCATTGCAACACACAAAGGTCTCTTTCCAGGGTAAAAAAAAAACATTAATTGTTTTGGGGAAGGGAATCAGAGAAAGAAGATGCAGTAGTACATATCTTTAGTAATTGATCTAGCGAGCACGTAAGACTTGAGAAGGCCAAGTGAGAGCTGAGCACAGTTTGACAATTGCTGCAACCATAGCTGGTGAATTGTTTTTTTCTTCCATCTGTGAGTGCCTGCGGTGGCCTCTGGTGTAAAGGCAGCACATGCCCATATCATAGACCTACGTCAAGACTTCTTCCCCTATGGCTTGCTTCTTCATCCCTCTTTTTCATTGCATTTATGGGACAAAGAATTTATCAGGTGCACAGAACAGACAAAACAGGAGTCTTACATGCTATTTTGCAGCTCCCACTCTTTTCAGCCACATCTTTCAGGTGGTTTCCTTGTTTAAAGAACCGGCAGAACCACAGACATTTCACTCTGACTGTTTTCTTCCTCATTTGCACACTGAACCCACACAGAACTCAAAGACCATCTCCCTCTTCCACTTGGTAAGTGGAAGGAAATCAGAACTCCCATGGTTTGTAGATTTGGTATAGAGGACACGTTCTCTCAAGGGCATGCATAACATCACTCTTCCAATTGCCAAGCTGATCTGCTATTCAGAAATAGGAAGCAGCAAAAGGATGGCAAGTCAGGCACACTGAGAAGGAGCTGGCAGCCTGTCAGTTCTTGCTTCAGGGAATCGAGTTCTCAGCTGTCTCTCAGCCCCAGAAATTGATAAGCCCAATCTACAGACCCATCTGAAGTGAGATCACATTCCTTTGGATAAAGCCAAGTGACAAAGCTCTCTGGTGCGCTTGCCAATTGTGCAAAGGGATTTACACACATGTTGCCCTGAGGCCTTATTAGGGTGTGTGCCAGCTGCACCTGGTTCTTCCTTTCCTCTGTCATCCTCACACTCTTTCAGCAGTTGCTAAAAGCTGAAAGCTAACGTTCCTCCATATGTGTTTTAAAGAGGAATCTTGGGCCACGGGGATTTCTGATGGTCCAGTTTCGTGCTGAGAACACTGGTGTGGTTTGATTTTAGAAGATCAGCAGCTTGATGGTCTTCATCCTACCTACTGGAGAACAAGGACTGGATTGCATCTCTGCATCTTGTTCTGTGGAAACTTCTCTCACGCTGTCAGTGGTTGGAAAGGGCCATAGATGAAATGAGGGCAACATAAAAGAGACAGTAGTCTCTTTGGCTTTAGCTGACCCATGCAAAGCTTATGCATGAGTAAAAGAGGATGTTGAAAAGGCAACATCTTGGGATTCATCTTGACTCAAAACACTCAGGCAGGGGCAGAGGAGGTTAAGAATTGCCAAGAATCTCTGTGCTAACCATGACTTCTGGGACGTGTTTTGCAGATGGTTCATGGGGTGCTTCACCTGGGGTACAGCTGCTGGGGAAACTACACCGGGAACCTCTCCTCCTCACGTTTTGTGAGCGATGGGGAGTGGCACTCAGTCTTCCTGGAGGTGAAGAATGCGTCGGTCCGTCTGCTCGTCGATGGTCTGGGAAACACCTCCCTCCAACTGCCAGGGGCCTGCAGCACATCCCAGGGCAGGCGAGACCTGCTTTTTGGGGGCCTCCGGCACCCACTCCAGTCCCAGAGAGTCACACGGGGGTTCAGGGGCTGCCTGGATGTACTTGCCATCAATGGCAGAGAGGTGGTTCTCCTGCATGGGAAAGGGCAATCCAAGGAGGTCATGGAGGAGATGGGGATGAAGCAGTGCTGCTCCCCAACTGGTGCCTGCAGCAGCAATCCATGCCTGAACAACGGGATGTGCTCTGAAACTCACGGAGGAGGTATGTGAATATCCTACATATAGGGGGGGCAAGAGAGAAGGGAAAGCCACGACACCTTGATGCTTCTCTATGCAAGGAGAAGTGCCCCATCCCAGGGGCTCAGGTGGTGGCTGACTCAGTGCAGGAACAGCTGGTGGCATGAGATCGTCATCCTGGCTCTCAGTATCAGACAATAGCCTACAGGGCAGGAGCATTTCTAAGGAGTGGGCATGACCTAGGAGTGAGCACCTTTGCCAAAAATGCAAGCACAAATAGAAATTCCACCTTCCCCCCAACATCCTCTTTCCTTAAAGAGCCATTAGCAGAGTTGGAATTGGGTAAGATGGGATCATGCAGTGATGGTATCTGGGCAGAAACAAGCCAAGATTTTCATCTATTCCCATTGCAGTCATTGACTCCCTGGGGCTATGGGAAGGTATCTGGGAAAACTGAGCATCACAGGTTAGCATGAGGCACAAGTGCTCAGCAGGGGCTTGGCACCAGGCTCTGTCCCACCCACCAGGTGTACCCCCACCCTGTAGGGCCATGCAGGACATTTCTGCAGGGCAGTGGTTGATGGAAGGCCATAGAAGTGCAGTGAGCCTAAGCGCCTGCCTTCCTGCAGCAGTCCTATAGCCACGGGCACACAGCATGAGTTTGTACAAATCTCTGCTCAGGGACCTCAGGCACAGGATTACCCACACATGCACACACAGGTCCCTATGAGCTTGCTTGGGTGGGCCAGCGGCCATGGAACCAAGTGAGAACACCGAGAGGGTCACAGTCAAACCCAGCACCACATCAACCAGAACCTCAGACACAAAGCCATGTGAACACGCAACCCCACAGGCAACGTCCAGCATCTGCCCTGCAAGCGCCAGCATGTTCTAGCTGCACAGCACTGCATGCATGTGGCTACAGGTCTGCCCTGCTCGCATTGCTATGAAGTTGTGCTACGGATGAGCAGCGAAGGCTTTGCAGAGTGCTGCAGGGTAGAACGCCAGAACATTCCACGTGGCACCACCAGCCAAGGGACTGAGGGAGCTCAGCAGAACTGGGGGCATTCCCATGCTCAGGGCTGCACGAACCAGCAGCTAAATCCCACCTAGCAGCAAACCCTCCACCTCCCCAGCAGTCTCCTGACAGCACCCTCTCACCTCTGCAGGTTACACGTGCATCTGTCCCGGGCTGTTTTCTGGCGAGCGCTGTGAGCTGGGGGACAGCCCCTGCGAGTCCAAGCCCTGCCTGCACGGCGGCACCTGCGTCCTCTCCGGCTCCGGGTACTCCTGCCACTGCCCCGAGTGGTACCTGGGTGACAGGTAAGGGCTGAAAGGGCCAGATAGTTCCCATGGAAGGCTGAAAGCGCGACCTCAGCAACGAGCTTTGTGTGCTCCTGGAGCTCACTGCATCCACCTGGGAGCAATGCAATGCGGGGCTGCCTAAAAACAGGTGTAGGATGCTGCCAGCTGTCCTACCGACCCCCTGATTGCTGAACTGCATGGTGTTTGGCTTCGGCCTTGGATATACCTCCCCAGCTGCTACGTGGGTGAGTGCCTGCCAAATGCCTGCAGCTGGGGAAGCAACCATGCCCAGGGGCTGCTCGGAGCTCAGGGCAGCATCACAGCAGCTCCTCCTCCCTGCCGGGTCGCTTGGCCAGGATGGACACTGGTGCTCTGAATCAATGCCAAGAGAGGAATTGGTAGCGAAGCTCTGGGCGTTAGGTGGCAGTGCGACGATACCTGCGGTCATCGTCACTCCGGGCACAGCCATTGGGCACGCGTTGCACGGACCAGCTCACGCATCTTGAGCCCTGGCTGAGAAATAAAAGAATGAAAAACATGCAGGGGTTCTTCAGTAACAGTAACGTGGGGGGGGGAAAAAAAGGGAAAACCAGCTATTGCATATCCCTCCTAATATAGGAGGTCATTGCTGCTGGAAGGGATGGAAGGAAAATCCCCTGTCCTGCTGGAGAGTGGGAAAGGGGAATACTGGGAATACTTAGAGTGTATAGGGTGCAGAAGGACAGAGTATCAGAAATTCAGTCTTAGCTCTGTATATACTCCATAAAATGCCTCCCAAAAAGGGGCTGTTCTGCGTAACATGGCCTTCTTCCGAACAGCACCATGGTAGACGTCAAGATCCACTGACAGCAGAAATAATTGGCCAGGACAGAGCATCCCTGTAGGCATAAAGCAGAGCTCAGAGCAGGATGCTGTGGGTTGGGCCTCACCCCCAGGCTGATGCCTCTGCCTCCATCCCCCCAGGTGTGAGAAGCTGGCTGAGGAATGCCAGGACAACCCATGCCACAATGCCGGGCGCTGCGTGAGCGCCCAGGGCTCCATCCACTGCATCTGCCCATCGGACTACCAGGGGGACTACTGCACGCAGCCCATCATCACGCCTGCCATCGTGCCCACACACTGGGCCGTGGGCCCTGAGGAGATCGCTGAGATCGCAGCCGGCGTGCTGGGGGCAGCCATCTTGGCCGTGGCCTTCGTGCTCGTCCGCAAGTGCTACCAGCACCGGGCCAAGGCCCACAAGCCGGTGGCACGGGAGGACCCTGATCTGCTGTCCAAGAGCGAGTTCTCCAAGAGCGTGGGGGTGGGCACCCAAGCGGTGCCGCCCATCGAGCTCAACATCCTCAGCGATGCGGCCCACAACAATTTGGACCGGGCTGCGCCGGAGCAGCGCAAAGCCAGCGGTACCCCTGAGTTTGTCACCTTCAACTCGGCCAACGGGCCCAAGCATCGCGGCACCATTGTGTGCAGTGTGGCACCCAACCTGCCCCCGGCCCCCCCGTCCAACTCAGACAACGAGTCCTTCGTCAAGTGCACTTGGGCCAGGGAGGAGATGGGTCAGTAGTCACAGCTTGCTCTTGCTTTTATCCCTGGGGGGTGGATGGAAGGTTTGTGAATGCGGGAGACCAACGGTGTTGGGTAAAGACGAGAAAAACATGGGCCAGTGATGTCCAAGTGCCTTCACTGGCTCTTCCCCCACTCATAAATACCAGTATTCAACTTCAGTTTGTTCAGTTCTCTACAAAATCAGCAGGGAATGCATTAATGCATGGCCTGGGTTCCAACATACCCAGGCTAAAAAGTCCCTATAAAGGAGAAAAGTGATGATTAGAAGTGGAGTTCAGTGTGAGTTTTAGTGGCATCCCTTGCATCAGCTGCCACAGGGATCACAACAGAGGGAAACAGCCCCAGGCAGCCAGGTCCCTGCTTGGCCTGGCCCAGAGCTCACCGGGAGCTCAGCAGCATCAAGGACAGCTGCCAGAAGGAAGTGCCCAAGTCAGAGAGTCATAGATTATCTCATGTTGGAAGGGAGCCACGAGGATCAGCAAGTCCAACTTCAGGTCCACACAGGGCCACCCAAAAATCAGACTATACCAGAGATAAAGAGAGGTACAGGGGGAAAGATCCAGTGAGTCACTTGCTCTGCCCTGTCCCATCACTGTGCCAGCTTCTTGCACCCATGTGGCACAATAAGAAGTGCCTTTTAGGTCCCAGTGGGAGCCCCGAAGCCTGTTTCATTCCCAAGGCAGACTGGCACACCTCCTGCAGCTCAGGCTTATGCAGCAGGAATTAGCAGGAGGAGGAAAGCAGCCCACACAGCTAACACAGCTCTGTTTCCTTCCAGTGTACCCAGCAGAGACAACCTACTGGCCGCCACGCTACCTTTCCTCCGACGTCCAGGAGTACTCCCACTACGAGATCATCCAAGGTCCCCCCGCCGTGCCCTCCTCCCACCCTCCTCTCCCCCCACCACCCCCTCCACCGGCAGACCCGGAGCCAGTCACTCTCTATGGGGGTTTCCCTTTTCCACTGGACCAAAGCAACAAGCGGGCACCCATCCCTCCCCGCTACAGTAACCAGAATCTGGAGGACCTCCTACCACTGGGCCCCGTGGAGATGGCAGCATCCCAGTGCCAGAACGAGTACACAGCCATCAGCTATTACCCAGCCCAGCTGGTGCAGGGTGAAGGTGCCCCGTACCCACCTGACCCTGGCTACAAGCGGGTGAGCATGCGGCTGAGCGTGGCCCAACCTTCCTATGCCGACTGTGAGGTGGGGGCCCATCCGCCCACCCTGCGCACCCAGCCCCCACCACCCCCCAACTATGAGGGCTCTGACATGGTGGAGAGCGACTACGGCAGCTGTGAGGAGGTGATGTTCTAACGGAAGGACTCGTCCTTGGGATGAGAGGAGAAGCGCCGGAGCTGGCACGTGGTACCAGGGGATTTGCAGTTCCCCTGGCCCAGCTTGCAGCATCTCCCCCTGCATGGCTGGGCTGTAATTTGGCTGGATCCTTGTCCCTACACTGCAGACAGAGGGGAAATGCTCCAGCCACAGCCGGGACGTGGAGGATGCTCCTGGGATGCCAATGACTAACGCACCTCATGGGCACCGCACATCTCCCACCCCGTGCTGCCCGGCCATGGGGAGGAGCAGAGCAGCACCACAGGGACAGCAGTGGTGGAGGAGGCACAGAAGGACCAGCAACGGCCAAGCCCAGGTGGCACGCAGGTCTCTCTGCATCCAGCTCTGGCACTGAGAGTTTGCATCAGGGCGATGGTTTGCTCAGTGGGATGGTGCAGTTGGTGCACAGCCTCTTCTCCCTCTGTTCCCCAGGGGAAGAGATAGGAATATGCAGCCAGTGCCACCAACACATCCTCACTTGGCAAAAAGAAGTCCATGAAAACAAACTTAAATCCATTTCTACAGAAGAACCAAGCACCAAGGAGTAGACTGAAACCTGCTGTAGGGCACCCAGCCTCAGGGCTACAGGCACGGAGACTGGCACAGAGCCATGTCCACAGCTCTCTTGGCCCCCAGCTGGTGACAGCAGTACCCAGCCCTGCCACCCCCTGCAAGGGGTCCTGGGTCTGTTGTATCCCAAATGGACCAAACAAACTGTGCCCATGTGGGTTCCAGGACAGGCACTAAGCACTGCCCACAGGCTGGCCCATCTGTCCTCCTGCTTGGGATTGTATTGTTTCTTGTGAGAGGTTTACTTTGGTCAGTTGTTTGATGTAATATTTTTTTGCTGTTTCATTTTTTTTTTTTTTTTGCAAAGTATTAAAAGAATTGGTTTGTTTGTTTGTTTGTTTTTACTATTATGATTTCACCAGATACCTCTGATTCCTTTGCAACTAGGACGTGGATACAGCAAAGGGCTGCCCTGAGAACACCACCTCAGTCTGCACAGCGGCACCCCAGCACTTCACTTGTGCTTGCAGCACTTGCAAGCAAGACCAAGTTTCCCAAAGCCATAGGAAATCACTGGTGCTGACAGCAAACTGCTGCCCTGGGCACCCTGTTGGGGTCCCCTCACATCTCCCAGCCTTCCTGCTCCTCTGTGCGTGGGGGAGAGAAGCCCCACCTCATCCCACAGCCTTTCCACGTAAAAAATAACTCTTATTTATTGATTAAAGTGAGATACATGATTCAGGTGCTGCAGCAGTGGGCAGCAACCCACACTGACAATATCCATAGGCACACAACACAGACATTAATCACCTTTGTATATACACAATTCCCCTGTCACAGAGCAGCTACAACACACAAGTGTCACATTTCTGTGTCCCCCTGGTCCCATACCAGGTCTTCCTGGTATTCCATGCGTTTCCCACCACCCACAGTGTTTCAGCCCAATAAAACCAAAAAACTCCTCCGGACACTGCTTAACATTGCCACGGTGCCCTGGTGCCACTGTTTAACATTGCCATGGTGCACCACTCCAGCAAACCCACCAACCCCAGTGCTGGGGACAGCCATCACACAGCTGTACCCCAGAACAGGGCTGTCCCTCCTGTTGGGACTGCCAGCCGTCCCCTCCCAGGGGACAGCAGTGCTCAGCGCTGGACACAGATATTGCACCACTCCCACCTGCAGGGAGCCCAGAGCCCTGCTGGCTGCGTGCACACCATTCTGTGTGCCCTTCCCCTCCTGAGTGCAACTGCACCACCAGTATGAGACACCCAATGGAGGATTCATTTGCTCTCATCTGCCTTCAAAAAAAAAAAAAAAAAAAAAAAAAAAAAAGCAGCAGAAAGGCAAAGTGTGGCAAGGCCAGAGTCTGTGCCCTCAGCATGCACCTGCCCCAGTACCAGCAGCAGGAGGAGAGAGAGCAGTTCAACGGGCTGCCTCCTGCTGGGAGCTGCCACCGGGGCCAGGAGGGAAAACAACATGATCAGTGTTCTTATTGGGGTGTGACATTCAGTGGAGGACTGCAGATGCAGCCAGAGCGCAGCAAACAAGGCGCTGTGTTTCTGCAGAGCGTGGGCTCTGCACACCTGAATTTCTAATGCCAAAAACCATGTGAGGAGTATGTGTACAGGGAGAAAAAAAAAAAAAAAGAAACAAATAGAACCTTCCATGGCAGCCCTCTCTGCACGAAAGAGCTGGAAACCAGAGCACAGCAGGACCTGCACCAGCAGTGCTCACCCAGCGCTGCTCTGCATCCCCGAGGGCCGGGGCGAGGAAGCAGCTCTGCACCTCCAACCTGAGCTGAGGTTTCTTTGTTGCTGTAAAATAAAGTGCTGAGGGGAGGGGAGAAGGGGGAAAAATAAAAACAAAAACAACAACAAACTGGCACGGAGAAGAGCAGTCCCAGAGTGATGGGAGTGGGGGAAATACGGGAAGGATTAAAAAAAATAAAATAAACATTAAAAAATAAAGTCTACATCCCCAGGATCCCCCCTCCCCAAAGTAACTATGTACAGGAGTGTGGAGGGGAAGAGTGCTGTGCCACTCCACACCCCTCGCAGCCCAAACCCACCACGTTCTGCAGGAGGAGAAGGCTGAGCACCCGTCTGTGTGCCACCACCCAGCAGGGACCGTCACTGCCCCGAGGTGCTGGTGCCATTGATGACAGCAGCAGGAGTAGCCAGCTCCACCAGCGCCTCGTAGGTGCCCACCACGAAGCCAACGAAGCCGAAGAGGCTGATGAGCACGTCCTTGGCAATGAGCAGGGGGTGCATGCCCTCTGTGTAGTAGGTGGCGATCTCCAGAAGCGGGGGGAAGATGAGAGCCAGCGCGCTGCTGCTGACCGAGCCCACCAGCGAGATGACGATGTCCAGGCGGGGGATGAGGATGGCCAGCACGCCTGGGGGGAGAGAGGGCAATGGGGTGGTCAGGAGCTCATAGAATCACAGAATCGTTTGAGTTGGAAGGGACCATTAAAGGCCATCTGGAAAAGTTGTCTCTGCAAGTGACAGTCCAACTCCCCTGCACCAAACAGGGACACCCACAGCTCCATCAGGTGTTCAGAGTCCCCCCAGCCTGGCCTTGGGTGTCTGTAGGGATGGGGCACCACCACCTCTTTGGGCAACCCGTGCCAGTGCTTCACTACTCTTATCATTAAAATCTCCCTAAAGCCTTCTCTTCTCAGCCTGTCCTCTAGGGGAGGTGTTCCATCCCTCAGATCACTTCGTGGTCCTCCTCTGGAGGAAATCCAGCATATCCATGTCTCTCCTATACTGAGGACTCCACGTCTGGACACATTACTCCAAGAGCTGGACCCTGCTCTGAGCTAGGAGCTGTTGAAGCAAAGCTGTCCCATGCCACTGCTCACAAGTTGACCCTGCAACTTTCTCTGAGCTTTGAACAGAAAGCTGCGTGCTTCCAGCAACAGCCCCCCAAGCAATTAAGGCTTTTCACTGAGCTAATGAATATATATGCTGCTGCAGAGGGCTGGGCAGTGCCCCAGCAGAAGGGTGCTGCTCACAGAAGCATCCCCAGCTCCATCTCCCCTGCACCCCCCAGGTCTCTGCCTCACACCTGGGGAGCTGTAAAACCTCAGAGCCCACAAAAAGAGGAGGCGTGGGGAAAAGCCCACCATGAATGAATGTGTGTGGTTGGTAAGCAGTCAGAGCCCCTCTGCCCCCAGAGCACAACCCGGGGGGAACATTTGCAGCAAAGGAAAATCCCCCAGGAGCCTCCTTTCAGCTTCCAATGAGTGGCTGCAAACTCTGCAGCATTCGTGCTCCAAGAGCACCCGCAGCACCAGGCTTTGGGCAGCACATCCACAGCCCACCCCCACAGCGCTCTGTGGGCTCCCAGCAAACAGAATGAACCCCCTCCTTCCCCTAAAACAGAGCTCAAGTGCCAGCTGCAGCCCTCTGCCTCCGGGGGAACGGCCGTGCTTTCCGCAGGGATTCGTTCCAAGGGGGTTTTAAGGGCGCTGGGTTTGAAGTCTGAGCTTGAAAGACACCCATACACCAAATTGCATCCTCTCTTTGGAAGCCAAAGCCACGATGTTCTGTGGCCACATGCTCATGCCATGAATATTTATGCAGCCCCCCGATTGCTTTTATCCTTGCCAACAGCAATTTCTTATATGAAAAGATAAGGGGAGGAGGTACAAAGGCACCAGTGTCCTTCCAACACCCTGTTGATTTTCCACCCCAAAGCAGTGGGCACGAGTGCTGCTGTCAGCCTTGTTCCCAGTCTGAGCTTCTCCAGCACCAGAACCCAATGGGATCTCAGCTCTGTGGGGCAGGAGGGACAGGGCCCAAGATCAAAAGTTCCTGAATCTCTGCCACATGAGGGTGGAAAATGGCAGAACAGACACTGAGAGGTCTTTCTCCTCTCGTTTTGAGGAAATGAAAGGCAGCAAGATCAAAGCTTCCTCTTCTCACACACTGAGCAATAATGGGATAGGGAAGTGACTTTGGCTGCAGAGCAGACATGGACACACAGCTCCTGGCCATGATGCAGCCAAGCCCAAACCAGAGCTATTGAGACACAGGATCAGGTCTGTAATGCTCAGCTCTGATGCACTGGCAGCACCACGCCATGCAGGAACGCTGTGCTTCGGGGGGACGATGCCTGGAAGCTCAGTGAAGCATCTCAGCTGTGCTGAGAACAGCCAAGACTTAGTTTACAGGAATCAAAGCCAGCCAAAAATCAGACACTCCTGTGCTTCACTGAACTGACGCCCCTTAAGCTTCTACAAACTTGCTTTTCTCAGCTCAGATTTTTCCCTTTAAGCAGGCAGATAGGCCAAACCTCATTCCCAACTGCTAACATCATGAGTTCGACCAAACTTCAAACTCCTGGGAGCAGCAGCACATAACAAATGACTTCTACAGCAAGCATCAGGCTGTACCTTAGTGCAGAACTGGGACACATCACAGCCCCCCAAGAGGTCTCTGAGCTCCTACAGCCACTAAAAGCCACCTGAAAAAGCCTTCCAAGCCCTCAACTCCAAGCTGGAGGAGCAGAGGGTGCCCCCAGGTCTTGCTGTTCTAGCCAGCACATGGCTTTAGGGTGAGAAGAGCTCACTCTTGCTGCATCTACACCCTTCCAAAGCTCCAACGGGGGCTACCTAAGCACCAGATCATCCCAAATTTGATGGGACTTGATGGCTCCTCCAAATTCAGTGGGACTCAGACAGCGGGACAAAGGCTCTGGGACAGGCTGCTTTCTACTCACAGGTGATGCCGACCAGGACCACCCGCAGCAGCAGGTTGACCAGCCAGCCCCAGCGCTCCGGCACACGAGCAACCAGTGGTGGGATGATGATCTCAGCGGGGACGTAGAACTGCACAGCATAGGTGAAGAAAATCCCAAAGGAGAAAAGCAGCTTGACAGCTTGGTACAGCCTGCAAATGAGAAGGAGAGACCAGTGAGATGTGTTCCTGTGCCAATCCAGGAGTTGGATCCAATGGTCCTTATGGAGCCCTTCCAATCTGGGAGATACTACAATTCCAAATCCATAAAGCACAGCAGGAGCACTCTGCCTACAAGGACTTCTGTATCTCAGCTCTTTTCCTTCCGGCACATTAAGAGCTAATGCATTCAACCCACCGAGACACCTCTTGTGCAAGAGACAGCAAGGAGATAGCACAACATCCAAGCCATTGCAACATGCCCACACCTAATTAGAGGCTCCAGCTTTTTGTAAGGAGCAGCAGGTCAACAGTGGGGCCAGCAGCCTCCCAAGTGCTGCTTCCCCTTGGGAAATCTCCTGGGCACAGATGCAAAGGGCTGTTTCAAAATAAAAGCAAATCATACAGAGTGGTGTTCTGCTCCTACCTCCTCCCAAGGGCAAGGGGATATCTGTTATGTCCCTGGCCTGGGGGCTGGAGCCCAACATGCTCCTTGACACGAGGCACCCATCTGCATTTCTAGACACGTATGCCAGCACTGCACAAAGCAATGCATCCTGCAGGGTCAGCACTGCCCATAGAGGGGTGCAGGCTCTGGCTGCCTGACCAGGTCAAGGTCTGCAGTGACACAAGGTGACCACACACACAGGCAACACCCAGATACCCAAGCATTAGGAAACACCCCTCTGTGGAAAAACCACAGAGATGGGCAGCAGCATCGATACTGCCCACAGCCTGCAGTGCTTGCTCTCAGCCCACGACCTGGAGCTGTGTCCATCACCCACCCCAGAGGTGGTGATCAGCTTGAGCTTCACTGAGAACACTCCACTACTGGGTTGAACAAAGGGAAATAGCTCCTTTTTTCCTGTTTACAACCAGGTGGATTTTATCTTCTGGGAGGACATAGAGAAGACAAAGATAGGCTCTACTTGGGGAAACAGAAATCAGAGAGGCAGCAGAGCTGCGTCCAGAAGGGTCAGTCAGCACCAGGACAAGGGCACAGGGAGGCTGGAAGTCTCCATCCTTATTGACACTCAACATTTAAGCTGGCTCTGCTTTGAGCAGGTGGTTGGACCCAACCATCTCACTATCCTCTCTCCAAACCACATTACCCAGCGATTCTGCAGCCAACAAAGGGCAAAGCTATCAGCAGAGTCCAGAGGGCAGTGCTCAGCCGAGCACATTGTGCTCCCAAGCCCAGGTGCACGGTAGCCTTGAGCTACCTATCCTATGCTCCTCATCTCCTACTGCTTGATTAAGGGAACATCATAAAGCAATTAAGAGCTCGAAGGCAATCTATGTTTAAGAGATGTTATTAAAATAAAATTTAAAAAAAGGTTCAGATTAAGGCTGGGTCTCAGCTGTGCACTGGTCGGGTGAGGACAAAAAGGGCAGTTTGAATACCAAGAAGAGGAAGAGCTCAAGAACCAGTTCTGACCAACAGAAAACCCAAGGCCACATGGACACAGAAATCCTCCTTTGGCCATAAGTTTGGTCACGGCACACCTCCAATGGGCTGCACGCAGCCAACATCTGCCCCTCCTTCCCATTCAGGATGGCACCTTTCAGGGTGAAGCAACTCTAGAGGCTGTAAGGAGCTGTATTTCAGGAGGCTGTGGTCAGCCCTGGGCACCGACACTACTCGCTTGAGGAAGCTGTGGTTACAGAGCAATGAGGCTGAAAAGCCCTGAGTCACCCTCTATCTCAACGATTCCAGTACACGTTCACTAAATGTGCTCCCGAAGACCTCCAGGCAATGGCTGCTGTGAGGGAAGGGTGCAGCATCCTCTGCTCAGACCTCACCTGTACCCACACTGATACATCTCTCACCGCAAGCCTTTCTGACCTTTCTGCAACTTCTGTCTCGTGCCATTGAAGAGAAAACCTGCTGGCAAAGCACTTGTTCCCAAAGCAAACCTTCACCCATCACCTCCTGGGCAACACATATCTGGGAATAAGTCCTCGAGACTTCAGCCTGAGTTTCCCAGCCTCTGTCCCAGTTATTTGCCTTTCACAAGACAGATAACGCATTTCCAAGTTCAGTGTTTACAGCTCACATCAGGTGTTCTGCCAGGAAGAAACATGCACTGACACTGAAGCATTCCACGCTGAGTCACTGCAGACACAGCACTCCTGTCCTGTGCTGCTGGGCTTCCCCGTGCCCTGCTGCCAAAGGGCCACGCTGCTCTGCCCTGCCTGACAGCCCTGCTCTGCCCACCCCCAACCAGAAAGTGGAGATGCTCCTAGAAACACAGATGTGAGGTAGGACCTTCCTGTAGCCTGAGTCACTTCATCCTCTTCTAAAGGGAATGTGTTCCTTCGGAGCAGACACAGCTGAGGCTGCCAGCACTATGGGTCAGCTGTGAGTAGGGGCTGGCAGTGTGACCCAGCACCATGCACAGCCACAGACCCCATCTGGAAGGGCTCCCAGCCCATGGGGTGACCACATCAGCCTCCCAAACTCAAAATCCTGAGTCCTGCCCAACATTCGAATGCTAAGAGCCTCCACACCTTTCATCCCAAAGGTAGAGGAGCTGCTTGCGTTTCTCCTCCAGGATAAGTACAGAGCAGTGCAACAAGTGCAGCACGCAACCACCTAATCCCAAGGGAAAAATCTAAAAGGATGTGGGTGACAGTTCCTCCAGGTGGTTCTGTCCCCCTCCAGGCTCACCTGGACAAGTAAGGACAACATCCCTGGGCAGCACTCACCAGCAGTTGGGCAGGTTGAGTGTTATGCTGGCCTGGATGGCAGCCCCGAAGCGCAGATAGCCCAGCACACCCAGGCTGATGTACAGGATGGTAACAATTGTCATCCCCACATAGAGGATCAGAGGGAACTGCCGTGGGTTCTTCATCTTGTTTTCCAAAGGTAGCACCTGTGAAAGGAGCAGGAGGAAGAGGAGAATGGAACAGGGGGTCCTCCCCATTCCTCTGCATTCCCAGCCCTGTGGGGCAGCCATGGGGCTGAGGGCTGCCCTTTGCAATCAGGGCCGTGCACAGCGCCCAGGGCCACGCAAGAAATCTGGAGACCCCACCAGCTGCTGCCCCAGAGATGTGAATCCTCTGCTCCCAGCCCAGTGGGACAATGCCTTACAGTTATTGCTCACAGCACAGAGTGAAAAGGCTGAAACCCTTCTTCCTCTCCCTGCAAGTATGTTTGCAATCTGCCCATACAGGTAAGGCAATAAAAAAAAGGGGGTTAAAAAAAAAAAAAAAAGAGCAGGGACAACCCCCTGCCATTATACTACTATTTGCTTCAACTATTTCAGCAACTTTTTTTTTTTTATTTTATTTTATTATGGGTGGTGGGCATTTCAAGGAAAGAGATAGGGACATAGCTGCTGATGTAGCAGAATCAGAATAGGTTTTATGTGCTGCTCCACCTCCCAGCTGTGCATGTGTGTGTGTGTGCGTGCCATGCTCCAGCACGAGCCCTCTATCCTGGGCACAGCACTCTGCAAATGCCCCTCCTGCAGGGAGCTGGCATGCTGCAACCCCATGTTTACACTGCTATCTCATATTATGAGATAAAAACACTTTTTCCTCCTTTGAAGGGAGCTCCGGAAACAACCCACAGCATCTCAGTGTGCCATTATGCTTCCCACCCACCCCGCCTCCTTCCCAGCTCCTCTGTTTACAGCACATGCAGCCAACCCGCTCCTTTTATCTTTTTGTTGCCCTCTTTCCTTTTTTATGTTTTAATAAAAATTATAAAGAAATAAAAAGAGTTTTCCTACTTATATACATTAACTATATGGTGTGTACTTTATGTGCAGCCCGAGACAACTCGCTCAGTGCGGCGCAGACCAGCCAGAGGTGGGATGCATGCATTTACAGCCTCATACACAAGGCACATGCCAAGCTGGCACTGTGTGGACTGGGGCTGTGTGGCTGAAGGCAGGTGATGCCAGCAGAGAGGGAAATGGATCATATGTTGCTGTGCTATGCTTTTGCCCCCAGACTCTGGCTCCAATCACGGAGCCTAAGGCTTTGTGAAGCTCCTGGAGAGCCCAGCTCACAGCACCCACCTGAGGTTTGGAGCACACGCAAAGAAGTTTGACCCAGGAGACAGCCTGGAGCCAACAGCATCACCCAGAAGCTGGGCTGCAACCTGAAAAATCCATCTGCAAATACAGCTGCAGTGCAAAGCAGGTGCTGACTGCAAGCCCGAGCGGGGGCTGAGCCACACACCAGGACTTACCACCCCGATGCCTTCGAAAGCAAAGATGGCCGTGCCAAAAAACAGAGGGTAGGTCTTCCAGGCTGCAGCAAGAGGCAGGGTGCTGGGATCGGGGATGTCCTGGAAAACAGCCCACATGCAGTCAGAGCACTGCTCATCCCCACAGCTCCTTCCCCATGGGGCAGAGGGAAAGCTCACTACACAACATCGCCACCCCAACTCCACCACCAAGCTCTGCCAACACACAGAACGTCACAACGTACCCTGACAATGTACTGGTAGATCACAACAAGGCTGATGAGCATGGCCACGTTGGCCAGCATGGAAAAGATGGACAGGATCTTGAGATTCTGGATGAATGACAACAGCACCACAAAAGGCAGCAGGGATAGCATGTAGAGTCGGGAGTCCATGGTGGGTGTGAGGGTCACCGTCCTGTTGGACTGGCAGTCAGTGGTGGTGCTGTTGGCAGAGGATACAACCTGGGAAAGCACAGGAATGCCTGATGAATCCCATGGTGATGGATGCTGGAAGTCCACCCCAGGCCAGGCAGACTAACTCTGCTTTTCCTGATAGAAGTCATTTATGCTTCCCTTAGGCTCTTTCACCCCATAGGCAATCTGAGCCGTGTTCTCAGCTCCACAGAAGGCTCTGCCCCAGGAATTGGGTGGCTGAGCCTCTCCAGAGCACAGGCGTGCTGCCCACCGCCCATTGCTGACTGCAGCGCACCCAGCCCCACGTAAAGAGGCAAAGGGCACAGCTATGGTGGGAGGAACCTGACTGTGGCTGTAGAAGCACACAGGGGGAGTGATGATCAGCATCATCTGCAAAACACTGAGGCATGCAGGGGCTGTGAACGGGGAAGGATGTACTGGCAGCTTCCTGCAGCACAGGAGCCAGGCAGGTTCAGGGTTTCTGTTTATTTTCTTCCAATGCTTGGCAGAAGGAAACTCTTCCAACGCAACCTATAATTAAGCTCCAGGACCACAGGATGAGGCAAAAAAACGGAATGCAAACAAGACCGAGAGAGGTTCATGCCATGCCATTGTGCACTGCTGTCCATGCGGAGTATCGATAAGGCAATTAGCGAGCTGGGCAGCACATCAGAAGCACAGTGTTTCCTCTGTGACCCCATTCCTGCATCCCCTCCCAGGAAGGAGCCTCTGCTCCTCTTGGCCAATACAGGCAGCTCCAAGCCATCCTCACAAAATTGCAGGGCATCTCAGAACTGCTCAGGTATAGGATTTGTGCATTCCAAAGCAGCACCCACCACAGAAACCAGAACTTTGTTGAGGGAAGGGCTGGGACACAGCGGGAGCCTCACCTGCCTCAGATTGTCAGCCAGAAAGACAAAGTACACACAGCAGAAACCCAGCTGAGTGAGGATCAAGAAGAGTCCCACCACACGCCTAGGAAAGGAAAAAGGCACTCAGTAAAGGGGCCATTCAGAAATAGGGGCACGCCTGGGTGAGCTCAAACTCAGCTGCAACGCTACATTCCTCAAAGGCTGGGATGTGCAGGTCACTTCTCTTCCATGCTTGGAAAAGCGAACGTACCCCCAACCAGCCCCACAGACCTTGGGCTTCCCCATCCCCACTCCCATCCCTCAGTGGGATCAGCACCAGCCAACACTGCCACATGCATTATTCCCTCACTTTTAATCAGACTCACGGAATCATTAAGGATGGAACAGACACCTAAGATCCCCAATTCCAACCCCAGCCCACCCCCACCGTGCCCATAATTACATCCTCAGCGCCACATCTCTGTGGTTCTCAAACACCTCCAGGGATGGTGACCCTCCCACCTCCCTGGGCAGCAGTGCCACTGCATCACTGCTCTTTCTGAGAAATGGTTCCTAAACTGCAGCCTAAACCTCCCCTGGCACAATGTGAGACCATTATCTCCCATCCTCCCAACACTGCAGATGCTTCTCCCACCCTTTCAGTACTATTCTGAAGTAAGAGCACATCCCTTAAGACTCGCCTGTGTAAGTGAAAGATCCCAGCGTTACCCTCTTATTTTCCTGGTGCTGTTTGCCAGCACTGCCCCTACATCAGCTATAGCCAAGCCCTGCCCTGGGGGCAGCAGTACCTTCCCCATATGGCGTGTGTCCTCAGGCAGGCAACGGGTGTTGACTCCAGCCCATACATCACAGTCCCCCCGTAGTCCAAAAACTGCTTCTGAAACCTGTCCAGAATGGGAAGAGAGAAGAAAGGGATGTCACCTCAGTTCCACCTGCTGGCTCCCATGGTGGCACTCATGGGTAGACAGCTGGTGACAAAGTCCCAAAAACAACTCCTGGCTGAGACTTCACGTGGGCAGCCTGCTGCTGGGAGGCTCCAGGGAAATCTCAGGAGCCAGAGGGAAGGATGGAAGAGCTGTGGGAGGACAGGTGCTGCTCCTTACCTGTAGCAGAAGTGGTGGGCACATTTCACCAGGATGCTCATGCAGTGCACAGCCACAACACCCATCACCAGGAGGCTCAGAGGACCCAGCTGCAGAAAAGAGAGGGGAGAATAATCCACAGGAAGTCCCAGATACGTGAGGAACAAGCATGTTGTGTCAGTTAGGATGTAACAAAACACCAATATGAATTGTTCTTCAAACTATCTTGTGCATTGCTATTACAAAGGTAACAAAGGAAGCATAGGTTGAATAAAAGAAAAAGGTTTTCTGGTCTATTTAATCCTTTCTATTTCCATGCAGAGCACACAGCATGGGAAGCACGCAGCAATCCCATAGCCAAAAGGTGAGGAGCTGCTTACCAGGATGCCGGCATTCTTCAGAGCCAGGGGCAGCCCCAGCAGCCCGGTGCCAATGTTCCCCTTCAGGAGATGGATCAGGGTCTGGTACCACCTGAAAGACAAAAGGCGAAGGGATCATAGAATCACAGCCCCAGCTCTCAGCCCATCCTTGCAGGATTTTTGGGATCTTCCTCTGGACACACTCCAACAGGACCACATCTCTCCTGCACCGAGAGCTCCGTATCTGGATGCAACACTCCAGGGGAGGTCCCACCAGCACAGAGGGGCAGGATCACCTCCCTTACCTTGCTGGATGCAGCCCCCAACTCTCCTCCACCCCAAGTGCACACTCACGTGGTCCCGTTGCTCTCCCCAAAGCGCTGGTAGGACTCGGGCCGTGTGAAGCCATTGATGCCCGCAGGCGGGCTGCCCTCCGGGGTCACATCAGTAGAGCTGTAGTCATTGTAGTCCTCGCTGCACAGCCGTCGAGTGGACATGGCCCCTGAGGATGGAGCAGCATCAGCAGGGACATCCGGCCCTGTGGGAACACCGGGCTCCATGGGGACACGGGGCTCCATGGGGACAGCTGGCTCTGCCGCCCCGGGCTCTTTGACATCAGCCATGGCAGGAGGAACCGACTGCTGGTAGTGCAGCTGGCAGCGCAGCTGGCATTTATAGGGCAGCGTGCCCGCCCCGGCTGCCAGCCACGTGGCCCCAGGTCAAAAGTCCCAAGCACTTTACCCTGGGCTGCTGCCCCCGTTGGGCACTCCCACGGACTGTCCCTTTGCAGACACCTACAAGGAAATGGCCCACATCCTGCACCGCGGGTGTGCTTCCATAGCCCCAGTCCTCCTGACCTTCCCCTGCACAATTTCACTTCTCCCACTCCCTCCTTCAGCCCCCACCCGGCTTCCAAAGGACACTCCGGGACACGGGGACCCGTTTGTCCCCAGGCCAAAGGGGGCAGCAAGCAGCGAGCACCCCTCGGTGCCACCACCCCGAGGGTCCCCAGAGGGCAGCACGGCGCAGAGCCCATCACCACCGCAAACCCAACCACGCCGCTCTCAGCGCTGCGACCCAACATCGCCGCTCCACGCGGGGCCGGAGCAGCGTGCGGCAACCGGCCCACGGAGCAGCACCGCCAGGCTCAGGGCAACCCGGCAACGCCATAAATCACAGCGCGGCCACGTCACGGTGCCCAGGGCCAGCCGGGCGATGCGAGCAGGTGAGGATTGCGGCCGGAGTTTACACAGGGAGCTGTTCGTCATCGGCGACGGGCAAGCAGCGACGCGGGAGGGGCCGCCCGTCCCAGATAACCAACCTCGTCCCGTGCAGCCCGTGCGTTCCCGTTCCCGTTCCCCGCTCCCCAGCCAGCCCGGCTGCTCTCAGCGGGGACGCTCGGGCATCGCCCAGCAGCGCGCCGCTTTCACGCGTGTTTCTGCTCCACGCGCAGCGGAGATCACCAGCCAGAGGCAGCTCACAGCTGGCCTCACCCGCAGGCCGCTTCCCCACGAGCCGTCGATCACCCCGGGCACCATAAGCAGCCGCTGCTACCGCCGCCGCCCCGCGCCGCACCCCGCCCGGCCCCGGCCCCGGCCCCGGCCCCGCACCTCGCCGCCGCCCCGGCCGGCCGGCCCCGCTCCTTCGGCCGCGCCGTCACGTGACAGCCCGCTCAGCTGATCGCGCCCGGCCGGCGCATGCGCACGGGGAGAAGTGAAGGCGAAAAGGGAAGAGCGCGGCGAGCTGGGAGTTGTGGCGCCCCCTCGTGGGCGTATGGCGTAGCGGCAGTCCGGAGCGGGCGCGGTGCTTGGAGCGCCCTCTGGCGTGAACAGCGTGTCACTGCAGCGTGTCCCACCAGTATGGCGTATCAGTACGGCCTACCAGGGTCTATCACTCCAACACGTCCCACCACTGTGTCCCACCAATATGTCTCACCAGTGTGCCCCACCAGTATATCCCACCACTGTGCCCTGCCAGAGTGTCCCTCCAACGTGCCTCACCAGTGTACCTCTCCAATATGTCCCGCTGATGTGTTCCATCAATGTTTCCCACAAGCAAATCCCATTAGTATGTCCCACCAGCCTGTCTCACTAACATGTCCCACCAGTATGTCCTGCCAGCTTGTCCCACCGTGTCCTACCAGTATGCCCCACCACTGCCCCACCAACACACTGAACAAGCAAGTCCTACCAATATGTCCCTCCAGTATGTCCCACCAGTATGTCCCACCACTGTGTCCCTCCAGCATGCCTCCCCCCCCCACCCTCGCACAGCAGTTGGCCTCGTGGTCAGGCTACACACTCAATACCACTGCCCCCACACAGCACTCATGCCCACACCACCTCCAGTTCATCCCAGCCTCTGCCTCCCAAGCACCACAAGGCACCAGATCCACTTTCTGGTAAAAAGATTTATTAAGAACCTGCCTGAAAGGAGGGTGCCATTGGGTATCGGCTGTGAGCAGGGAAGCAGCAGGAGCAGGGTGGGAGGGTGAGCTCTTCTCCAAGCAGAATGACCCCATGCTGCACCAAAGTGAGACGGGGAGAGCTCGGGGCACAGAGCACGGGGAGAACAGCTGCAGGCAAAGTACCTCCCACTGCTCCATGCTGAAATTAAGGCACACACAGCGCCGGGAGGAAGAGCAACCCTACAAGGTGTTGGGCAGGGAGTGATGGATGTGGTGCTGATGGGCCACCCGCACCTTTGGAGCTGATACAGGCATGGGGGGGGTCACACTGGTGTCAGCCAAGCTGAGGGGTCCCCAGATAAGACCTGGGCTGCTGGTCCTGTGCTGGAGTGCAGCACCCTGCCCCAGCTCAGTAGGCAGAATGAGATGAGTGGGACCTGCATCTGTGCTTCAGTAGAGGTGGGTGTGGACACCTGCACAACTCGCCCCGCATCCCTCCAGCCCCTGCATTCCCCACATGTTCTTTCCTTTCCACCTTCAAGAAGTATTGCTTTTCCCTGGAATGTTTTTGTCTGAAACTCCCTTGATGGGATTAAGAAAAGTTTAAAAAAAAAAAAAAGAGGGGTAAGAGTAAAAAATTGTTACCCCAAAAGGCTGGGGGTAGGCTCCAAAGCCACCTCGTTCCAGGTTGGGGACACTGGTGGTGAGGTTGGGGACAGAGGGACAGCAAGGGGGGTCCCTTCTATGTTTGGCAGGAGAGGATTTACCAAGCGGGTACAACGGGGGACCTCTTCCTGGCAGCAGAGTCTCTGACCCTGCAGGTACAGGGCTGGGCAGAGCTTCTGTGCCCACCCAAAGCTTTCCTCTCCTCCTGCTTCAAGTGTCAGTTTGGGACCACAGGGAGGGACAGGGTGGTGGAGGTGTACAGACAGACAGAGCAGCAGATACGGGATGGACATGGGATGGGATGGAGAAGGGATGAGGATGGGATGAGATGAATGAAAAAGGCAGTGGGGAGAGGAGGGATGCCCCCAGCCCCTCACTGGGACTGCAGGGAGAAGCCCAGCTTGACACAGGAGAGTTCCTGCCCCTTGTTGCTGACCACCACCCGCACGCGGTAGTTGCCGTTGGTCATCCAGGAGGGCAGCTCGACTTCGGGCAGGGCGAAGTCGCTGGCGGGCAGTGAGTAGGAGCCCTGCAGAGAGAGAGGCTGCGTGAGCCAACACAGAACCTACAGCACCGAGGGCACCCGGTTGTGGGACGTACCGCCTTGAAGGGGCAGTGGCAGGGGATGCCGTAGGTGAGCAGCGGCTCCGGGCAGGGCGTGCCAGGTGGGATGAGGTTGTCGAGGATGGTGCATACATCATCATAGGTGCAGCTGCCCAGCTGGTCGATGCAGGGCAGTTGGATCCAGAGGTCACCCAAGGCCTTCTCCACCACCAGCACCGCCTGTAAGAAAAGGCAGTGTGCACCCAGCCCTTCCCCTCCTGACCTAAGGAACCTTATGGGTGCCCTAATTCTGCTTTCAGTTTCTCTCATCCCATTGGTTCCTCTTCCTCCATCCTGACCCCCTGAGCAAACTTCCCCCTTCTCACTGCCCCATACATCTGGCCGGGAGGGGGCACCGTGCCCCTGACGTTCCCAAGGACTGCTGTTCCCATACCCATCCCCGGGCATTTCCCAGCTCCTGGGGGGTTGTGAAGCTTGCTGCCCTCCCTCGATCCCATACCCACCTTCAGGGGGGAGGTCATGGCCTTGCTGCTGCTCACGGCCGCGCTGATGCGCAGGGTCCCCGGGATGCTGATGGGGTCGGGTGCCACCGAGAGGCTCTGGAGCACGACGGGATCCCGCCCGTTACCACAGTCCTCCCAGGAAAAGCCACCAACCTGCAGCACCAGGAGAGGCAGATCCTAAACTTTGCCCTGGATTTCTGGGGGGGGCTCATCGCAAACAGTAGATGACCTTCATCCATTCCAAAAAATCCAGTGACATTTACCCTACGCTTCTCAAACTTCCAACTCTGTGAGCCTCAGGATGTTTCAAGAACTCTCCATCAGCAAGCAATTATAACAACCCCCTTTTGTGCTCATTTTCTCCAAAACAGAGTTTCCAGGCTGCGATTTCCATCTCAGCCTGGAAACACTTTGCATGCAAAGAAGGTGAACATTATTTTTCACGCCAGCTCCAGTCACAGAGCAGGAGCTGTGAAAGCAAAAGCAGCAGGAGCTGCATGCTCTCAGGGTGCTGGGATTGGAGCAGCCCCCAGGCGAGCTCTGTTCTGGGAATTGGTTCACACTTTGCACTTCAAATGGGGTTTAAAATTCCCATACTCTCTGGTGCTCGGGGCAGGCTGCTGGGCCTGACTCATCCTGCTGCTCACTGCTCCTCCAGACACCTCGTGGCTCTAATGCTGAGCCAGTTCGGCGAGCAGCTGAAGGAGCCTGGCAAGTCCCGTGGGGTAATGGAAACCCACGGGATGTCACTCAGGAGGGGGACACAGCCTGCACGCCCTGCTGAGCAGCTCGGTGGGCTGGGGGCTCGGAGTCAAAGTGTGGAGTGAAGTGGTGCTCGGAGCCAGCAGTGCTGGCAGCTCCTGCCCCACTGGCTGCACCTTGAGCAGTCCCAGCTTTCAGGACTGGGAGAGCCAGTAGAGAAGAGGGGGTATGGAAACCACAGAGGGAAGATCGGTTGGGGCTGAAGTGGGAGATGCCTGGGCTGTGCACCCCGAGCAAGCCTGGCTACGGCTGCCCTGGAACTGGTGGTGGCTGTATGTCCTGGTGAGGCCGGGTGCCCCGCTGCGTATCTGCTGCCACAACTGCACCGCTGCCCACACAGTCTGCGTGCAGGGCAAGCCAGGACATGGGGCAGCAGCACATCCCGACTTTTGCAAGAGCCCTGAGCCCCTGCTCCTCCCCACCCGCGGGTCTGCAGGCAGAGAGGCTCCACGGCAGGGGAACGGCACAACGTGGGTGCGTGCGGCTGTGCACAGCCCCTCCTGCTGCTTCTCAGCACCCCATCCGACCTGCTGACCCTCTCCCCAAGCGACATCGGCGCCTCGGGAAAACAAAAAAGATCTTTCCCTCCACATCACGTGAAAGTCACGCAGAGGTTTCCCAAAGCCGCCTGAGCGTTTCCCTCTGCACGTCGGTTCTGTGTGTGGGAACCAGAGCTGCGCACCGGGAAGGCGCACAGAGGGGAGGGACAGAGCCGAGCGAGAGGCCGCCGGGCTCCGGCCGAAGGGATGCGGCCGCACTGACATTCCTCTGCGCTTGGAGACGGGCTGAGGCCGAGCCCGAAGCTGCAGCCCTGTCCCCAAGGCGTGGGGATGTTTGTGGGCTCCCTCTTCACCCCGCAGCCCCCCTCGCTCCCACTCACGTCCCCTCTCCCGCAACAGCGAGGCGGGGCCGGTTCCTCTCACCTCCCGCAGCATCCTGGAGCCGCTCCTCTCCACCAGCAGCTGCGGCCGCGCAGCGCCGAGCACCGCCGGGCACAGCGACAGCGCGCAGAGCGCCAGGAACAGCCCCGCCAACAGCATCGTCCGGGGGGGGGCACGGGGGGCAACGCGGGAGGAGAGCGAGAAGGAAAGCAGAGCGGCTGGCAGCGCGGTGCTGGGTTGCACACTGCTATCTGCTCGCCCGGCCCATCTCCTGATTCCCCTCCCTCCGCCCGTGCGTGCTCACACCGTCCTGCCCTCTTTTTTTTTTTTTTTTTTTTTTAATTCCTACCTTGTGTGGGTTGGTTTGGGGTATTCCTTTATTTTGCAAAGAACAGGACTGGAGCGCGGGGATGCTGGGACGGGAAGCGGTTCCCAGGCAGCACGGGAGGGGGGGGGAAGAGGGCATTCAGCTCCCCCCGACCCCGACCCCACAGCCGTGCGCTGGGGCCGCTCCCACCTCGCTCCGCGCAGCCCCCAAATCCCCGCCAGCGGAGCTATCAGAACCCGATGCCGTGCGTGCTGCAGTGGGGTGGGGGCACGCAGCTGGAGGGTTAGCCACCCATCGCCCCCTGCCCATCATTTCAGCATTTAACCCCCCTCCCCGTCCCACTCCTCCCCCTCCGGATGCCGCTCCCCAGCTGTTCTGCCTCCCCCCATCGGCAGCGGGACCAGGGGTGGGCAGGGGGGATGTGAGTGAGGCCGCTCTCAGCCGTTTCCCCCCCCCTTACGCAGACACCCTCTGACCTCCCCGCACTTCTCCCAGCCCCGGGCTCATCCCAGCCCCTGCTGGGCTCTATTTTTAGCTTTCCATCCTTATTTAGCAGCGCGGCCGGCTGGCAGCACGCAGGGAGCGTGCAGGGATGGATGGATGCTGCTCCCACCATCGACGACAACTGTCACTGATCCCCCCCGCTCTGGCTTAAGGGCTGGGAATAAATAGCCCCATTCCTGCTTGCCCTCCTCCTCCTGGAGAGTGGGGGGGAGGGGGAAGTTATCCCCAGGATTGGTTTTCACTGTGGGGCCCCTGAGCACAGCAACAGGGATGGGGATGCATTGGGAGAGGTGTGGGCACAGCTGTGCTTG
Organism: Meleagris gallopavo; assembly: GCF_905368555.1. NCBI lineage: Eukaryota > Metazoa > Chordata > Aves > Galliformes > Phasianidae > Meleagris > Meleagris gallopavo. The sequence goes on from NC_139418.1 coordinate 12,586,031, forward strand.
AGCTTCTGCCCCGTGTCCCTTAGTTTCCATGGCACGAGAAGTTTTCATCCTCCATCCCCATCCTTTCCCCACTTTGTTTTTCTATGTGAAACAAAAATAATAACAACAAAAAGAGAAGAAAGTGTTCTAATGGCAGGTTAAGCACATCTCTGGTAGGAAATTCACAGAGACAGGAATGCTGTGGAATCACTGCTTTTTTCCCCAGGGCAGCAGAAGGTGTGACCCAGATCCACAGAAGGAGATGCTTTCAGGGCCCCATCTCAGACGGAGCTGCAGAGCTCTCCCACTCAAGAGTCACGAGGTTTGCACAGTTCTGGCCAAACATCTTTGATTTGCATAGAAAGGAAGCAGCCGACTGATGGGCAGAGGGGATGGTGATTTCGTGGCTTGTTTACAGCAGCAATCCCTGAGCAAAGCATGGAGGCCAAAGGGCACAACCACAAACCCCACCAGGGCTCCGGATGCAAAATCCTTTGTGGCAGCCCCTGCACCCAGCCCACCACAGCTGGGGCTGGAGGGAGAGCCGGGGCACTTCAGCAGCTTGCGTAAGTGCTTCTCTTATCAATCAGCTTTGGCAAACACTTGAAAGCACCATCGTACAAATTAACTCTGCGCTGGGTCAGCAGGCGTCCTGCTTACAGGAATTCAGCTGATTGTGAGACAAACCTTCCCAGGTTCACTTTTCCAGGTAAAGCCCTTGAGATGTCTCCAGGTGCTGCCATTCCTGGGAACACCCACTCATAGAAATCACAGAACCATTGGAGTCAGAAAGACCCTTAGAGGCCATCTGCAGTCAGCAGGGAGACATCGTATTGACTCTGTCCTGCCATCACCCAGAGCCCAGCTGGAAAGGTGTTCAGTGGTAGAAAGGCATTGCGACCAACTCCAGAACAAAGGGAGCAAATCATGCTTAGTGGCTGAGGGGAGGGGCAGCAGGGCTGACAGGGAAACCTCCGGCAGGGACATCCCACACAGGAAAGATTGGAGAAATGGAGAAATTGCTAAAAATGAAGTTAAAGTCAGAGAGGGCGGCCCAAACACTGAGTGCAGGGTCATACAGGGGCTACAGAAGCAGGGTGCTGGGGCCGGTCCCGATGCATGGGCCCCTTCCCAAGCCCCAGCTCTGCTCCCACATCTCCTGCAATGCTTCCACAGCCAAGAGAAGCCCCATCTACAGCCAAGCTCTGCAGCACAGGGACACCTCGGCACAACCCTTCTGCACCCCAAGTTCCCAACAGCATGCGTGCAAGGCACGATGCCAGCTGACACTCAGCTGTGTGCACAGCTGCCTCTGTTTCAGGAATGCGACTTCAGCCCAAAAATACACCCATCCTTTTGTGCTCACCTCCGAAATCTGGACCAGGATTTGTAACTAACCCCGGAGAGGTGGAGACCGGCTCCTCACAGCCTTTTATCCCAGCTGCAATCTGCTCGGCCTGCCAAATAAGTGCTCTCCGTGGGGATGGAGACCTGCCCCGTGTGTTGCTGTGGGGAGATAAGAGCAGGGACGCTCCCGGTGGTTCCAAACATAGGACGGATGCCAGGAAGCAGCTCTGACTCACAAACTTCACCCAAGTGAAGCAGCATCTACTCAGGGAGGACGCGGCATCTGGTCCCACTGGTCCCCACCCCCTGATCCCAGTGACATTTCACAACCCCACTTGGAAGAGAGGTGTTCCCACCAGGCAGGGTTACCAGGAACACCGCCTGGCAGCGCAGTGACGGAGCACCTCCAGCACCTCCGTCACCTCCTGCGCTGGGACGGCTCCCAGGGGCAGTTTGGACAATGTCAGAATAGAAACTTGTTGACAAAAACTGGCAGTGTTTCCATACAGACACTGCCTTGTGATCGGGTTGGGACGTTTATTTCAGCAGTGGTGGGCATGAAGTTGGGTGGGTTTTTTTGTTTTTGTTTCTTTTCTTTTTTTTTTTTTTTTTTCAGATCCGGACTCTTCTTTCTTTTTCTTTTTCTTCTTTTTCCCTTCTATTTTTTCTTTTTTCTTTCTTCTTCCTTTTATTTTCCCTTTCCCACTCCATTTCCTCTTTCCCTTTCCTTTTTCCTCTCCATTTCCTTTCTATTTATTTTAGACCCTTTTAAAAAAAATCATCACAACCAAAAAGCGCAGAGGAACCTGCCCTCTTTGGCAGCAGTTGTGAGACAGGACACTCCAACCCCTCCTGTTCGGAGCCCATTTCCAAACCACAGGATTTCCTGCTTGAATCATGGCACTCTGCCCCCAGCCCAGGGGGTATCTGGGGCGCTGAGGAGGAGGTGAGCAGGACACGGCCCCCCCAGGCACTGCAGACAACAGTGAAAGCACAGCCCACCCGGAGCAGAACAAAACCGCTCCCAAACCAGCACCTTCCCCCAAGTACCCCACAGCAAACTCTAATCCTAACCCCAACCCATCTCTTCCTCAGGGGTTTCCCCCTCAGCTCCTGCCGCACCCCAGCCCCGCGCAGGGTCCCCACCCACATCGGAGCACCCCGAGCACACGGGGGGGTTACCGGGCCGGATCGTCCCCGCTGTGCACCCAGGGACAGCCCCCGGGGGCGGGCAAGCAGCTGCGGGGGGGGAGAGGGGGGGCTGCCCGCTGCTGGGGGTGCAGAGCACCCTCTCCCGGCGCCGCCTGTGAGCAGCCACGGCGATTCGGGACTTTATTAATTAATTTCTTTTTTTTTTTTTTTCCCCTCTTCTGCCGTCCCAGCTGGGGCGGCTCGTCCCGGCCCGACCCGTCCCGTCCCCTCCGGTGCCGCCGCTCTCCGCGGAAGCCGCCGCCCGCCCGTCGGGGGATGACGGCGCGCCCCGCGCCCCGAGCCTGAGCGCCTCCGGGCTTCCATGGGCGGCTCCGGCAGCGCCCTGCGCTGCTGCCCCGCCGGCGGCAAGGTAGTGGAGCCGGGTCTGCCGGGAGCCGGGCTGGGGGTGCGTGGTGAGGGCTTGAGGGAGGTGGGAGCTGGCGTGGAGATGCGGTTTGGGGCTGGGAGTTTGCGCGGAGTTTGGTTTGCGTGGAGTTGGGGTCTGTGTGGGGTTAGGGTGGCGGGGAGCCCCACTTTGCTGTGCTGTTGAGGTCCCGGAGGTCCCGGTCCCGGAGCAGCCACCTGCCGTGCTGCATCCACGTGGGGGAGAAGCCCCACAGCACGTGGAAGCTCATACCGAGGGGGTGCAGCATCAGTGTAATGGTGTTAGAAGTGCTTATTTCACATAGGATTCGTCCCCAGCTTGATGCTTGCCATCCTCCCATAGCATCCTCCATGTCCCAGAAGTGGTTCCCCCCTCCCCACCCTTGTTCCAATGTACCCATCCTGCCCAAAGTTACACTCTTCCAGGGAAATGCTTTGAGTCCTCCAGCGCACGGGTGAGGTCTTCTGCAAGTTAAACCTCAGACATTATCACCCTTTTCTTTTTGCCACGCTCACACTCCTTTACCCCCCACCATTGGCCTCAGGGCTGTTTGTGAGTTGGATGTGCTGCGTGCTGCTGTCGATGGGTGCTGGATGGGCAGCAAGGAAGTTGGCACAGCCCCGCAGTGCCCCCATGGCCCTGTGCAGGGGGGCAGTGGGAACACACAGCTGAAACACTGCAGGATGTGGGGGGGGAGCAGGCACGGCCCCGCAGCCAGCAAGTGTCTTATTTACAGCACTCGAGAGCTTGGCTGCTTCTCTGTATCATGGAAAAAACCGCTCTTCTCTGTGTCATGAGACCAAATGCTTCTGGGCTGGTTGATGACGCTGAGAGCTTGCGGGAAGGGGGGCACGGGGCAGGGAGAACCCACAGCCCCACGGCCCCAGGTGCTGAGAAGCACACATGTACCGAAATGCGGAAATTTCAGTCTGCAGACACCTCCCTTCCTGCGCCCGCTCTCTAACTCTTCTGTTCATCCACTCAGCTTGCTGCAGTTTGCACCCCACACAACGTCCCCGCTGCTATGACTCAGGTGCATTAATCCCGAAAGCAGCGCTGAAAATCCCCTTTATGGCCAAAAGAGGTAAAGGAAGGCACACAGCACAGCCACCCATGTCCTCCTGCCCAGGGCACCGCAGCGCGCAGTGTGAGACCTCCACCCTCCCACTGCTGATGGATGGGCCTTTGAAGCACATCCCTTGGGGTGGGGAACCCCAGAAACCCCCAGGACAGAGGGGTCCCCACGGGGGAATGTGACCGGCCCCATGGCAGAGGTGACTTTGGGGTGCAGCAGCAGCCGGGGGAGGCACTGCTGGGCAGCCACATCCTCCCCAGCAACAGCGGCTGATAACCCTACAATTCAATGATTCTGTGATAAAGCAGTGGGGGCAGGTGGAAGCCCGGCTCCAGGGGCCCCTTCCCCTCCATTTGTGCTCACTGCTTGGTTGGATGCCTTTCAGAGAGATCAGGGCTGAGGCTTGGATGCTTTCCAGGGCTGGGGTGAGTTTGTTTTGGAGATATAGGAACTATATGTAGCAGCGGGAGGCAGGGGAAGGTCAGAATGCAAAACGTGGGGCTGTCGGCGGCTGATCCGACTGTACAGGGGTGAGAATCACCCTGAAACAACCGCTGCAGGAGAGCAGCAGAATGCAGGCCCCATGTACCCTGCACTGAGCATCTGCTGAGACCTAGGGAGGTGCTTTAGGGCCATCAGCCAAATCCTGTCCCCCCTCTCCACAGGCACTAAGCAATACCCAGCAGCCCAACTGGGATTTGAATGTTCGTTTCCTGCCTCTGTGTGATTTCATTTGCTTACCACAACATTGCGTGGTTTCGTTGCTTCGCGTAAAGCAGGAAAAGAGGAAGAAAACACAGCGCACAAAAGCACTGAGAGCTGAGGCAGAAGCCCACAGCTGCCTGCAGGTGCATGGGTGCACACACACCTCGAGGTGCTGCAGGTTCAGGGGGAAACTGCTCAGAACTGGCCCTGAACAGTTTTGCTCCACCGTTAGAAATATTTTGTTGTAAGAATTTGAGTATATACATGTATGTTTTAATTTTGTTTTAAGCTAGAGGGTGGTTTTGGCATGAGCCTCTCCAAACCTGAATGCCTCTCCAAATGTCTTCATGCTGAAACATCGCAGAACCAGAACAGCAGCACCTGCAGACATTCTGTGTGGTTCTCCCAGTGCAAACCCCGCTGCAGCCAGAGCAGCTCTGGGGCTGCTGTACACGTGTTTAGCTTTCAGCCACTTGGTTTTGGTTTTTGTGATGAAGCTCTCCTCCAAGATAGAGGAGCACTCAAGAGCTCATTGAGCTGCAGACACTCAGTTGCTCCCAGAGGTGCTGTCACCTGCAGACTTAGGGCAGGTATTCAGATCTGGAAAGGCTGACACACTTCTCACCCCAGGCAATGGTTCCGGAGCAGATGTAGTTGCCTGAAATCAACTTGATGGGCAGCAAAGAGGCTCTGAGGCTCCATTCCACTGAACGTGGGCACAGGAGAGAGGGAAAAGTGCCCCAGAGCCGTGCTGGGGACATGGTCTGTGCACAGCCGGTCCCTCAGCATCACCTTCATGCTGCTTTGAGCACCCTGGGCTGCATCCCCCTGGCTGTGCCATGCCATGCCCTCTCACAGTCTTCTGATCAGATTTACATCTAAGACCTACTTCTGGAAGGTGTCCCCAAAGCCTCCATGGCCATTGTGCAGCCATGTGAGGCACAGAACATGCCGTGGCGTTTCCACCTTGCACCCTTCCCGCAACTGAGTCTCAGACACAGGGAACCCTTTGGCAGGCTTGCCTGGCTCTTAAATCCCCATTTCCCATTCCCAATGCCCTGAAGGATCAGCTCGGGGCTGGAGCTGAGCTGCAGGCAGGGAAGAGCCCGACCTCAGCATGCCGCGTTCACACTGCACACGGCAAATCCCGGCTGCCTCCACCAACACCATAGAAGGGCAGATGCAGCCGGGGCTTCCCAGAGGCTCAGCGTTCCCGGCTCTCTGGCAGCACGCTTCCGTGCAGCTGCAAAAGAGGGGCAGCAAGGGAGCGGAGCAGCACCGTTCCTGTTTGCTTTGCTTTGCTTTTTTCTCCAGCCAGGCTCCCTAATGGGGTTTGTATTTGGTCACGGTGCATCCCAGGGAAATAGGGATGGAGGAGGGTGAAAGGGACTCGGACAGAAGTTTTGCTGTCCCATCCTATTGTGCATATCATGTTTTTCTTGGCCAGAGGCAGCAAAAAGGCAAGCAACAGCAGGGAGCGCCTGGCCAGGAGCTCAGCGCCTGGAGGACAGAGAATGGTGAGAAGGAAATGTCTGTCTCCATCGACGCACTCACTCAGGGCATTGCTACAAAAGTAAAACAGTAAAACAGTCCCCATGAGGCTGATGGAGGCTCGGGGTGATGCCCCAGCTCCAGCACGGGAAGGGATGAAGAAATCCCAGTGGCATCCCAATGGTGTCGTAGTGGCATCCCATCATCTTGGACAGATCGGCCATCCCCGGGGCAGGAGGCAATAGGGTTGCCTCCTCTCACAGCCTGCTAACGCCATCCCAATTAGTGCTAATTTGCACTGAGTGTGTTGGGAGGAGGGATTTGTCCAGTGGAAGAGAACGGAGGGGCTGACACCAGCGGGATGTTCCCGGTTTCAGCCCCGTATGTTTTGCAGCCAATGGAGCCGGCAAGGAGCAGGCAGCGCTGGGGGAGGAGCACGGTGCTGAGGCAGTGAAACTGCTCCAAGGACAGGAGGAGGAGGAGAGGCTGCGAGGAGCCCGGGCGGCAGAGAATGAGGAACAGCGAGGTGCCAGCACCCAGGTGGGTCAGGAATCAGGATGCTGCGGGGTGCACTGCTTGGCTGCAGGGACAGCCTATGGGACATTCAGAGTCTGTCATCTCCAGGTGGAAAAGGGAGAGGACCTGGAGCTGAAGGAGAAGTTTGATGCCCTGAGGAGAGAGCATGAGGAGACCCTGCAAGGTGAGATCCCTGGGCGGAGCAATGTTCCCCACAACCCCCATCCGCTCCCCACAGCCTCTCCAGTTCGTGTGGGGCTGTGGGACGTGGGGATGCCACCGCTGGTGTCTTCGTGCCAGTGACACTCAGCTCTTGTTTCCCCGACAGAGCTCCAAAGAGTGCACGAGCAGGAGAAGCTGCTGCTGGCAGAGTCCCACCACAAGTCCCAAGAAGCTTTACAGGTACCCATGGGGAAATCCTCAGCCCTAGGAGGACCATCTTGGGGTCTCCGGTGTGCCGTGCAGTCCTGGTGTTATTGGGCTGCCTCTGCTGGAGAAAAAATCCCAGCTGCCTCCTGCTTCTTCCCCTGCTGCCCAGGAGACCATCGCCGTGCTGAAGTCCCAACTGCAGTCTTTCCAGGACAGGATGAAACGGGTGGAGGAATCACTGCTGAGCAGGGACTACAAGAAGCACATCGAGGTGCTGGGACACACAGCTGGTGGCCTTTGAAGGACACCCAGGGTGCAAATATCGTGGAGTCATAGAATGACTTGGGTTGGAAGAGGCCTTCAAGCCAATCCAGTTCCAACCCCCTGCCAAGGAAGGGCTGCCACCCACTGGATCAGGCTGCCCAGGGCACATATTGGTGTCAGGGAGGTGTCCTGTCCCTGGGAGGTTGGCACAAAGCTTCTCTGATGGAGCCCAGCAACGGATGCACAGGGGGCACTGGGACAGCTAAAGGGGTGAAATGCCATTCCTGGGAGGCGTGTGGGCTGTTTGGGTCTCTTGAACAAGAGTGAAGGGCAAATCTTGGCACACTGAATGTACAAACCCACTGTGGGCATGAAGGACCCCAGCTGCGAGCACCATCCCAGCAGGGTCACACATGGGCAAATAAGCCAAGGTGGAAGCACCAAGTGCCCACCCCACTGCCATTCTGACCCTCCTCCCCCGTAACCCTAGGAGCATGGGAGCCCCAGTCCCTTCTGGGAGCAGGAGCTGGAGAGCTTTCACTTTGTCATCGAGATGAAAAATGAGCATATCCACGGCTTGGACAAGAAGCTGCTGAACCTGGAGAGTGTGGTGGGTTCAAGAGGGGTGCAGATGAGTTTTGCTCTTTCTATCTCTTGATATTCACCCGAATGTATCTCTTCTCCCCACCTGAATACTGACCAGTATCTCTGGCTGAGTGAAGCTGGATGGAGCCTGGTTCCTCCCTTGGGGCAGGGAGGTGCCACTGAGATGGCTTCCCACTGAGCGCAGCACTGGGGAACACAAGTGGGTGCTCCCCAGCCCTCTTCTCACCCTGGTGTTCCCCTTGCAGGCAGAGAGAAACCTTCTGCTGGAGGAGAAGGTGAAGACCTTGCAGCAAGAGAATGAGGACCTGCAGGTGCGCACCCAGAACCACCTGGTGATGACAAGGTAAGCACACATCCATCAGCTTCATGGTCGAGGGTGGTACCTGAGGAGGCACAAGGGACAGTGGTGGGGACTTGAATCCCACAGCATTGCCCTTTGCCCACAGGCAGCTGTCAGAGGAGCTGCTGGCCATCCGTGGGGCGCTGGAGAAGGAGTCGAAGCTGCGGGAGCAGGCTCACCACGAGAAGGAGGAGCTGCTGTACCGCGTGCTCAACGGGGGGGATGGCTGCCCCTTCCCCATTGCTGCCAGTGACGTGCCTCTCATCGCCACGTAGTGCACAGCCCAGGGGGTGGCACGGCTAGGAGTGCCCCCACACTCCAGGGCTGGCCCTTGGGGTGGCCCTGTGCAATGGAGCACTTCCCAGGACGCCTGCACCTGCCTTTCCCCGGCCTCTGCTGCAGGGGGGGGCACGCTGTGCCATTCCCACACCCCTTTTCTGGGGGTGAGCAGGGTCAGCTGGAACTCACAGACGTGCGTGGGGGTTGGATCTGACCTAGCACTTGGCTCTGAGAGTATCCAGCATCAGTGCTGCCTGGAGGTGGGATGGGCATGGGATGTGCTGGTCCCATTCCTTGGGGCAGGTGGGCAGTCAGAGCTCCCTGCTGCCACCTCCATCTCCAGCATCAGCTCCCAGGGACCTTTCCCACGCCCAGGTATGACCCTGCTCACTGCCACACCACAGCCGAGCCCTGCCTGTCCCTCTGCAATCAGCCGGCACCACCAGCCTCATCTTCTCTCCCAGTGCTGGGTAGAGATGCACACCTGGGAGCAGAGCATCCTTCCACAGGATGCCAGCAGGTCACATCCCCCTGCTCCAAGCCAGGGGACTCCAACAGGGCCGTGGGGCCACCGCACATAGATGGACACAGGTATGGGCTGGATGCACACAGCACTTTCCCCTGGGCACACATGAGCGTGGTGGAACAGTCACCACTCCAGAGGTTGTCATCAGTCTGTCCCCTCCTTGGGGCTGTGTAGTCGGGGTGTGGGTGTCTGTGCGTGTGTTTGTGTGTGTGTGTGTGAGTTGTGCACTAGGCCAACGTGCTACTGGCTGTAACAATGACAAGTTGATGAGAAGCAGCAGCCTCGAGAACCCAGTGTCAGTGTTTTTGGGGTCTGGTGGGGTGGCAGAAAAATAACAAAACCAGCAAAAAAGCTTGACTGCTTTATCCTCTCTGAACAAAGCTCCTTTGGCAGGGGCTTGCCTTGAGGGTTGGGGCTGCTCAAGGACAGCAGCTCCCTGTGCACAGGGTGGATGAAGCCAGGTGCTGGGGACCAGGCCGTCCCTTCCAGCCCTCCCCAGGCACATGGGCACTGCATCCCCAGCGCTGTCCTCCTGCAGCTCCCGGGGCTGGTGGTTCTCAGCACTGTGCCAGATCCCATAGCCAAAGTAAATGAAGAAACCTGGGAGTGGGCAGAATAGAGTGGGGGGCTCTCTGCCCTCTCCTCCAAACTCTTTGGGCCATGGATCAGAGGACGGGATGCTCCCACTGCCCTTTCCTAGTAAAGCAGGCATCTCTCCACCATCCACTTCCCACCAGCAGAGCAAAGCAAGGTGCAGGGCTTACCAAGGGCCATCCAAAGCAGGTACCGCAGCCATGCGGCCGCACTGAGCTGTGCCATCAGGCAGCTGTTGGCAGTGATGCTGAGCAGTGGCAGGAAGGGCAGGCAGGGAACCTACAGCCGTCAGGTCATGGGGTCAGCCTGGACCCCTTGGGGGAGCTGCAGCCTACTTGGGCTCTGTGCTGTGGCTATGGCAAGGGGAAGCCCAACCCCATCACTGGGATATGGGGCTCTGAGGGGTGCTGCCACCCAGCCCCTGCTGTGGAAATGGGTGCTCATGGGGTGGTTTGGCTGATGGGTGCTGCACTGGGGCAGGAGGTGCTGCAGGTGCTCCATCCCCCAAATCCCTTTCCCTAGGGAAGGTCCCTGAGGCCGCTTTGCTCACCATGAAAGATGCTCTCTCCCGGCTCTGGGGCTGCCTCCGGACGAGCAGAGCGGCCACCAGGATTCCCAGCAGCAGCAGAACCAGGGCAGCCCCGCAGCCGGCCCCATAGGCATGCAGGCAGGGCAGCGCGGCACCGCTAAGCCCACTGACGGCACCGAGCAGCGCGGCTGCGGGGATACGGGTCAGTGCCTTAGGAGCAGCTCCCTGCGGTGACAAGGGACAGGGGGCCGGGGTGGGAGCTGACAGCTCGGGACTGCCTGCGTAGCTTTTAGCATGGAAAGCAGAAAGAGAGAGAGGCTCCAGGAGAGGGCAGGAGGGAGCTCAGCGTGTGCTGCAGGGCGTGATCCTGCCCACCCCGCCACGTCCCCACGGGTCCACCCACACCAGCTCTCCCATAGCCCCCATGTGTACCGATGGCCAGCAGAGCCCAGGACACCACGGTGTAGGAATGCGGGGTGGGATGGCGGGGTGGCCGCAGCACAGCCTGCCACCAGGACTGTGCCACCGGGACCTTCCTCACAGGAACATCCTGGGTGCAGGGCTCAGGGCGGTACCTGAGCAGATGTTCAACATCAGGCAGTGATGCTGTATGTCCCCAACCCCCCAGCCCACCCTGCAGCCACACCTGAGCAGAAGCACGCAGCCAGCCACCAGTGAGTAGGACAGCAGTGTGCCAAGGGACATGGTGTCCACCAGAGCCTTCAGGTCAAGGAGGAGAGCCAGGAGAGCTGCGGGGATGACGAGCACACCATGGGCCATGCTCTCCCTGTGTCACCACTGCAGCAGGGCTCAAGCTGTTGATGCTTCAAGCCCCTCAGCACAGCACCAGCCTTCAGCACCCCCTTCTGAGTCTCCAAGAGACCGTCTGTAGGAATTTCCCAGCTCCTCACTTTAGGGTTCCTGGTTCTGCTTGGTTCCCCCCACAATGAATTTAACCTTAAACGTTGCTTGAACCCATAGACAGGCTATATGGGCTCTATATAGGAGCTCTGAATGAGAACAACCTTGGTGGATAACAGCTAGCTCATTAGCTTGCCCACCTGCCACTGCTCCAGACACCAGCGTGGCCACCACCGGGCACTGACGGTGACTGACTTTGGCCAGAGGACTGAAGAGGAGCCCATCTCGAGCCATGGCATACAGAATCCTTGGCATGGGGAACATGGAGCCCAGGAGGCTGCAGAGAGAGGAGAAAAGGGCAGCGCTCAGGAGGTGACATCCTGCACCCAGGGGAGCTCCCACTCTTCTGTACCATCTATCACCTCTTCAAGACCACATTGGCATGGCTGTCACCCCCCTTACCATCAGATAATGGCCAGCATCATAGGTGTGGTGTCCACAGGTCATCTGGGTACACCAGGACCCCCGCTCACCTGGTGATGAGGGCACACAAGGACCCTACAGCCACAGCGTGCTTTGCAGTGCCCCAGCCAACATAGTCAAAAGCCACTGGGAAGGGGCTGGTGGTGTCCAGGAGGTGGTAGGGCATCATCAAGGTGAGGGCAGCAGATACTCCAAAGTATGCCAGGAAGCAGACGAGGAGGGAAAGGATGATGCCCATGGGGATGGATCTCTGTGGGTCCCTCACTTCTTCCCCTGAGGAGGACAAGGTGAGGCTGGGGAGTGGATCTGCAGCATCTGCATGGGTGCAGAAGATTTACCACCATAGTGGAATTCACAACTCCATCACCTCTGGCTCACCTGTGGTAGCAATGCAGTCAAACCCAACAAAAGCATAGAAACAGGTGGCAGCTCCAGCCAAGATGCCAGTGAAACCATACGGCATGAAGCCTCCCACCCCAAAGACACCAGTTTTGTTGTCAGACATGGATTGGTTCCTGTGAGGAAGAAGAGAAGGAAGAGTCAGACGGCATAAAGGGGTCTCAGGATGGGACTTTGGCTCTAAGGCGTATTGTCAACAGAGCATGGAGAAATAAAGGAGAAAGTGGGATTTCCTAGGAGAGAGCATTAGGGGGCCACCCATCCATCCACAACCCCATGAAGGCAGCACTGGGTTGCAGAGCCACTCATACCCGGCCCCATGGGCTGCCCAGGGCAGGTCCTCTTCCCGCAGCTGCCAGTTGCTCAGGTCGCCTTTGATGAAGCCACTGGCTGTGATGAAGAGCAGGATGAGTACATTGAGGGCAGTGAAAGCTTTGTTGATTGTGGTGGACTCCTTCACTCCAAAGGAAAGCAGCCCTGGGGAGAAGAGCACAAAGCTGTCTGTGCCCTTGGGGTGACACTACGGTGAACATAACTGGGGATGGTAGAAATGAAGGACAGCAGTGGGATCCTCCTGCCCAGTAGGCTGGTGTGGGGCAAGCACATTACCTGCTAGCAGCACCACCAGGCATGCAGCAAGGACATCGGGATGCTCCGCCAGCCCTGCGGAGTTGATGGGGGCATGGGCATCCAAAAACCTCCCCATCCTCTTGCCAAGGAGTTCATCAAAGGTAGCACTCCAGGCTCGAGCAACGCTGGCGGTACCTGGGGAGAGGTGATGGTGTTGACTTGGGCACTGCTGGGGATGCTTCCAATGGAGCTAGGCAAACCCACAGCCACCAAGCACTGGAAGGGTCAGAAGTGCCCTATACCGATGACATAGGACAGCAGCAGATTCCACCCAGCAATGAACGCCCACAGCTCGCCCACTGTCACATAGCAGTAGAGATAAGCAGAGCCGGCCATGGGCACGCGCGCCCCGAATTCGGCATAGCACAACCCAGATAAAATGGACACAATGGCTGCAATCAAGAAAGAAATAATGATACTGGGGCCGGAGGTGGTCTTGGCCACGTCCCCCACCAGTACGTAGACACCAGCTCCCAGCGTGCTGCCCACTCCCAGTGCAACCAGGTCAGAGGGGGAAAGGCAGCGGCGGAGGCTGGAGGGCACCGAGCCGCCCGGGGTCTTCCTGCGGAAGAGCAGCATCCAGGTGGAAAGCAGGCGGCCCCAACACGGCATCTGCAGGAGAGCAAAGAGATAGTGTGAGGATGCTGCATTGGGGGATGGCCTCAGAGGGCACCGGGGGGGACCACTGGCTGCCACAGGGATGTTCCCACTGCACCATAAACACACCATAACGCATCTCAGGCAGGGGACCGTGATTGCCAATGTCACCGAAAAGGATGTCAGCCTTGCAGCAATCCCACACTGGTGGACATTGGTGCTCTGGGTGGTGCTGGGATCTGCATGCCTTCCCCTGGGAGCTCCCAGGACCACAGCGAAGGGCACCGCATGCCTTCACATTCCCGTGGTGCTGCACTGTGCAGCATGGAGTTTGGTCCCATAATCTGCTCTTCAAGGGTCCAGGAGCTCAGTCAGACACCCAGCCTGCCTTCCCACCCCACCCCCAGCTGCATTTCCCCATTGCACACCATCAGTCCCACTCAGACCACTTTTCCCTGATCATTTTGTTTTAATCAGAAGGTTATCAAAATCTAAAACATCTTCCTGGTAAGACCAACTACTCACCCTGGCAATCCTTTAGGAAAACTTCTCCAGCTGCAAAGTGAGCCTCAGACAGCCCCAGCAGCATCTGTGCTCACCCCTTGGGCTTAAATCCCTTTGGGAACACCCTGATCCTCCCTCTGCCCACCGCCCCTGCCCTCCGCTGACCACCGCTCTTGCAGTACAATGGGAAATCTATGCAGAAATATTTTTCCCATAATGCCTTCCAAACCGTACACACGAGCACACAATGCTAATGGGCTCAGGGACATCAGTGAGGGGTTTCCATTGTTTCAAAGCTGCTGGGGCAGGTGGAAGGGGGAAGCTCTTCTCTCCCTCTCCCTTTTCATGGTTGCTGCAACAGCAGCACCCATCCAGATTTGGGGGGTGCACTCAGGCAGTGACATCTCCATTGGAAGGGGACATCAGTAGGGAGGGGATAAAGCAAGGAATTACACAGAGCACACAAAGCACAGAGGCATGCTCTAAGCCCCACATCCCCAGTGCACCCCCTGAGCACCTCTGGGGCACTGAGCACAGCGTGGCACCAGGAGGAGAGCGGGGCCATCGTCCTGCAGCACAGCACAGACTGAACAAAGCCACATTTGTCACCCACGCAGCCTCACGAGTGAGGTCTCCAGCCACCAACGCCTTCCCTAGGGAACATTGCCCTGGGGGGGAACAACAGGGCAGGGGAGAGCAGTATGAGTGGCTCCCGACAATAGGGTGTCTGTGGTTCCCTGTGGGACAGCCCAATCCCATGCTGGCCATGGGCCATGTCACAGCCCACCTGGGGTCAGTGTTAGAGCCTGCGTGATGCCAAGGGTTTAGGTGTCAGCACCATGCATCTCAAAGTGGCCCACGTTTCCTTGTGCTGCTGTCACAGCAGGGACATCACTGTACCCTGTGCTGGTTGGGGAAACGTGCTGGCGGGGAGCAGGGGCTCACCTTGGTGCAATGGGGGCTGCAGAAAGGGAGCACCGTGCAGATGCTCAGCCTGCAACTCCACCCATGGCTTTGCTGCAAGGTCTTTGCTCTGTGTTTGCAGGGGGACCGAGCAGCTCTCCCTGCAGCACCCAACTCCTGCCTCACGTATGCCTGCAGCATCCAGCTCAGCATCTCGCAGCTTGCTCAGCACCTTCCCCTTAGCAGAAAAGGGGGAAAAGCCTCCCTTGGCTTTGGCAGAGGGCATCAGGGATGGGTGCTGCCTGCTCTGTGCAGGAGGGGGCTGAGTGCTGCAGGCGGAGATGTCCGGCAGAAGGAGCGGGGAGTGGGGCACCCTGGTGTTATCCTGGAGAGTGGCAGCAATGAAATTTCTGCAGCTGAAACATCATCCCTGTGGTCCCCCAGCAACCCCACAGCCTCACACACCTCTGGGGTTTCCTACCACCATCCCCAAGCCCTGGCAGGGACGGGCGGCATCGGGTCACCCCACACTGTGCTCATCCAAAATCACGGGGCTGGGATGGGGAGGGTGGGAGCGCAGCTCTGACCCCAAAGCCACGGCGGGCGGGGATTGGGGCCGGCAGCAGTGACGTTGTTAGGAGGGAAGGAACAGCTGCACAGCAAGGACGGGCACACGGCCACCAGTACGCCAGCAGCGCGCCTGGCTGCTCCACTACCCAACAGGCCTCGGCCGTGCTGGTAAGTGCGAGCTGCCGTGCAAGGGGCGTGCAAAGCAAAGGCACCGCGGTGCAGTGCAAGGGGAGAGGGGAGGGAGGGGGAAGCGATGGTGAGGGGTGAGAGATGCAAGCAGAGGGGGGGCTGAGGGGACGCTGGCAACCAGCCCCTTCTTTTTCTTTTTTTTTTTTTCTTTTCCTTTTTTTTTTCTTTTTTTCTTTTTTTTTTTAAACTTTATTTGCAAAGCCATTCCTTTCTAACAAAAGCTGTGGCTGCTCTGCTGTGGGTGGAGAGGTTTGGGGGCACTTTTAGGGCACAGACGTTGCTGTGGGGCCAGGGCCCATGGGTGTGTCCGGCAGTGGGGATGTGGCTTTGTGCGCTCTGAGCTGCACAAACACCCATCACCGTGCCCTGGACACCCACACCTGCCCTCCACGGATGGAAATCTCATTTATTTTATTAACGGTAAAGTTTTGTGCAGGGAAACGCCCCAAATGCACTTTAGCGCAGGGGACTTTTGGCATTAGGGTGTGGCAGGGGAACTCGGGGACCCCCCCCCTTCCTCAATGGGGGACACATCCTCAACATTTCCAACCCCATGGAGCACTTTTTCCTCCCTGAGGCAGGGTGAGAAGTGCTGGGTGTGCCACAGCCTCTGCCGTGCTGCAGTGACAGCCCCAGAGCCACGGTGTGGGCCAGGGCAGGATCCGGCCATCTGCACCGGGATTTTGGCAAGGGCTCACAAGGGGCTGAGAGTGGCCGCAAAACAGGGGTGATGCAGATGGAACAGATGGTGTGGGTGCATCATTTAGGGCCACTTTTGGCCCACGGGCACAGAGCTCTCCATCAGGCTGGGTTGGGGGCTGCATGGAGCTTCAGTCACTTGGGGAAGAGCTGGAGCCATTCTCTGGGTCTCCACAGATGTGTCAGCCCCACGGTGAGCTCTGCTATGAAGGACAGCAGGCACACTGCAGGCACTGGGTGTGGCAGGGCACTCACTGCTGTGATGAACAGGGCGGACTCAGCCTGGCTGCTGCATGCAGAGAGAGAGGGACCACTGTGCCTGGGCTTCCTCTGTGCCTAGAGAGGATGAAGCCCACATCCCCTGCGACACAGAGAATCTTGAGAGGCACTGGAAGCATGCGCAGGCCAAGGGCTGGGATCCGTGGCACCCATCTGGTGCACTGCAGCCCTGCTGCAATCCTGGGACTCTCCCAGAGCTGAAAAGAGAAGGCAGCAGCTCAGCTTTTCTGCAAGACTTCCTGCCCTGGCAAGGATGCTTGCGGAAATGCTCAGTGCCAGAAGGTGCCCTGCAGCACGGGCAGGGCCTCACTCTCCTCTGCTGTCTGCCCTCCCAAAGACATGGGGTGAAGCTGGGTGAATTTGTGTGCTTTCCCCCTGCTTGCTGCCCGGCTGGAAGCCCAGAGGGGCCCAGCTGTGCCTTGTGCTTCAGTGCAATGTGTCGCAGAGGGAGGGCAGCACTGGCAGAGCGTGATGGGGACCAAAGGCTCAGATGGTGCTCAGGGACTCGTGCAGGTCCACCCTCCATTTTCCAGCTGTTTCTCTCCCTCCAACAGCTTTCTCAGAATTGCCTGGGGACTTTCTCCGTGGGGGTGGGGAAAGCTTACATTGAGACAGACTGCAGCTATAAATGGTGTTGGTTGTTAGAAAACAACCCACTTGTTACCCTGGAAACCTCAGAAACCCATCTGGGTTTCCGGAGCTCCGCTCTGTGTGCTGAGCTGATGACAGTGCTGATTTGGTGTGCAGAAGCCCAGGTACTGCCTGGTCCCATACGGCAGCAGGGATTCCCCAGGCATCCCTGAAGCCATGGTGCCTTCAGGGCCACTGGGATGCACGGTCACAGCCCAGCAGCACGGGAGCATCACGGGGCATGGCAAGGAGGTGGGATCAGCACTGCAGCGTGCTCCTCAAAGAGGATGCTCAGCCCATTTCCACATATTCAGCACTTTCTTCCCCTCCTGGGTTCTTTTCTGCAGCAGCAGGAAATTGTGCAGGCACACATCATCCCCACTGCTCCCATCTTGCTGCCAGGAGCTCAGCTGTGGTCACTCCGTGGTCACCCTACAGTGCCCTGGAGGGGACAGGGTACACCAAGCTGTCTGTTCTGAGAGATGGTGCAGGGTACCAGGGGATGCTTTGGCTCACGTCTGTTTTTCTGCTCCCTCCTGCAGCTCCTCTGTGCCCTCATCCCTGTGATTCCCATGGCACCCAAAGGAAAGGTATAACGTCTGCACTCTATGGGATGCTTGGGTGGGATGGGTTCTGGGAGGCCATGGGAGTGTTGCCCCCAGGGCTGGAATAGCAGCCTGTGGTGTGGGGGTGTGGTGTGGGGTCTGTGCACATTCTGGTCTCCCCAGGCAACACCAGCAGATGGGGATAATGCTGGCAGGGAGAACTAGGGGCAGCCAGGGGCAAAAATCCCCTGGGACCACAGTGGGATGGGAGAGAGAAGAGGCTGACTGCCCTGCTGCTCACCATTCCCTTTAGGAAACACACAGTTATTGCCTAAAGTCCGACAAACCACGGCATCTCACTTAGTGGTTGCCTCTGAGTGGGGAACTGAGGCACAGTGCGAGTGAGCATCGGTGGTCCAGAACCCAAGCAGCTGCTGCGGGTGGGAGCGGAGACACGCTGGGAATTTTGCCTCCGCCCCACCAGTCCCAGCCTGGCTTATTTTTAGCTCTGAGATGAGTCAGAGGCTGGAGGAGGGGAGGTGGGGGGCCCTGAGCTGCTGGAGCAGGGGGACGGAGGGCTTGGAGGTGTGGGAAGGCACAGCAGGATGGATGCTGCTTCCCTCCCCAGCAATGTTCTGCACCTCCTCGGGGCTCTGCAGGGAGCAGAGGGTGACGCACCTACCTCCTGCCTCAGTTTCCCTGATTCCCACCACACAGCACTGCAGCGAGGTGCTGGCTTTGCCCGCCAGCTCTGTGTCACCCACCCATGAGATCCCAGCATCCTTCAGCCACCCTTGTCCCTTCTTGCTGCCTGTGGGCACCTCCCTTTCCCCACATCTCCTTGTCAGTGCCATGTGTGTGCTGGCAGCAGGAGGGTCTGGAGCTGCCGGGAAGTGGGGCTAAATGCAGCTCTCGAATGAATCAGCTGCAACACGATCTGCACCCATGCCTGCACGTCTCCCTTGAGGACAGTGTCTTCTCTCTGCAAGCCCTGGTCCCCAGCCCCATTCCCTTTCCCCTGTGAAACTGATAAAGGAATTCTACTGCTCTTCCCACAGCAGATATGTGTCCAGTTCCTTATACCACAGCGTTGTGTCAGTTTCAGATCTGCTTCCATCCCAGGCTTGTGCTGACAATGTGCAGGGTCTGACTCAAGGCTCCACTGGGGTGACTGACCTTGGGCAAAGTTAACCTGGGGACAGAAACCCCAGCCCCTGCTCTTTCCAGTCCCTGCCTCATTGCTTGGACCCCATGCAGAGCTCAGGCATCCTCAGCATCTTGAGGGTTTTCCTGCTCATGACAGGAGGCAGAGAAAATGACTTCCTTTTGTTTGCTTTGGGTGTGCCCTGCTAATTCCCTGAAACCCTGCTGCCTTGCAGGGGTTCCTGCATTCAGGGGTCTCCTTGGAGCTTCTCCTTTCAGCTGCCCAAACCCTCTGAGATGCCCTCAGGAGAGCCAACAGGACTGCTAACAAACACCTGGGTCAGGGAGGGCTGCATTCAGCTTAACCTTGGGCAAACAGAGAGCGGTGCCAGCAAAATACAAGTGGGAAGGTCACGGTCTGCACGGACATGAAACACAAACAATTTATACAGCAAGGAGAACAAACAGGAAAGGAAACAACTGGAAAGAAGAACAGTGTTTGGGTTTGAGGCTGAGCTCAGCAGTCCCAGCCCAAGGCACGAGCCAGCCTCATTCTGCTGCCCCTCAGCCTTCAGTTCCTCTTCCCCCCCACTGAAGCACAGGTCGTGGGCTGCCCTCCCCCTGCATCTCCTTGCTTCCTCCCTCCCAGGTTTACAGGGGCTCGGTGAAGGACTTCCCAGGCTTCAATGCCAGCCAGGATGCAGATGCCTTGTACAATGCCATGAAGGGATTTGGTATGGATGCTCCTCGAGGCTGTCACCCCAGGACCACCCTGATGTCCTTTAGTTGCCAACTGCATGCTGGGTGCCCCGCATCGCAACCCTTCCAGCTGTTTTGTTCAGCAGCATGCCAGGATTGCTCCCGGCTCCCTCTCCCCTTCCTCCCCACAACTCTGCTTCTCCTCCCGCCCTGAGCCAGCAGCAGCTTTGGGCATGTTGGGATGGTGATGGTGAGGCCAAAATGGGGTGGGAACCAGCCATGGGGCCAGACACAGCCACCTGACTTTCCCCACAGGCAGTGACAAGGATGCCATCCTCGACCTCATCACATCCCGCAGCAACAAGCAGCGTGTGGAGATCTGCCAAGCCTACAAGTCCCAATATGGGAAGGTAACAGCAGAAATGAGATCTGATCCAGACCCCGAATGCTGCATCCTGCACCCTCAGGGGATGCTGTGCAGCCAAAGGCATCTCAGCCCCTTCATCCTTTTCCTTGTCCTCCCCCAGGACCTCATTGCAGACCTCAAGTATGAGCTGACGGGCAAGTTTGAGCGGCTGATTGTAAGCTTGATGAGGCCTCCAGCTTATAGTGATGCCAAGGAGATCAAAGATGCCATCGCAGTAAGGGCTGAGCAGCCTCTGGGAGCTCTTTGGGGATGCCCCCAGCTCTCCCCGCTGCTCACAGGGCTGTGTGTCTGTGCTCGAAGGGTGTCGGCACGGATGAGAAGTGCCTCATTGAGATCCTCGCCTCCCGCACCAACCAGGAGATCCACGACCTGGTGGCTGCCTACAAGGACGGTGAGGGCTGGGGAAGGGCAGGGTCAGAACTAAGGGGATCTCAGCTCCCCCAGCGCTGAATTTTCCATCTTTCACTAGCATACGAGAGAGACCTGGAGGCTGACATCGTTGGGGACACATCAGGCCACTTCAAGAAGATGCTTGTTGTCCTGCTCCAGGTATGTCTGTCTGTCTGTCCAGCCTCAGCCAGTAGTGGGTGCTTCACCCAGCAGGGCTGAGCCCATAGCCATCCCACAGGGCGCCAGGGAGGAGGACGATGTGGTGAGCGAGGACTTGGTGGAGCAGGATGCCAAGGTGAGGCTCATAGGTGGCATCTGAGTAGGGTGGCATCGGGATGAGCCAGACCTGGGGCTGCAAAGCGTGCAAGTAGCACTCTGATTCAGGCTCTCTGCCCCCTCCCCATTCCATAAGGACCTGCTGGAAGCTGGTGAGCTGAAGTGGGGCACTGATGAAGCTCAGTTCATCTACATCCTGGGCCGGCGGAGCAAGCAGCACCTCCGTATGGGTGAGCACCTGCAGGGCTTGGGCACCTCCTGCCAAGGCCACCTGCATGGACCCATGGGGCCTGACTTCTACTGGAGCATACTGCATGCCCCAGAAAGGACTGGGCTGACCCGCAGGAGGGATGGGGACGTCCAAGCCACTGGAACACCATACCCACAGAGTGGTTTATACCCTAAAGGGGTGCTGCTCCATTCCTGGTAGCCCCAAAAGGGCTCAGCATCCAACACTCTACTCTCATAATGCAGTCTTTGATGAGTACATGAAGATTTCGGGGAAGCCAATCGAGAGGAGCATCCGGGGAGAGCTCTCTGGTGACTTCGAGAAGCTGATGCTGGCAGTGGGTATGGTGGTGCAGTTGGGTGGTGAAACCATCACTGGCGTTGCTGGGGCTGCATGGTGCAGCACGAGCACCAGTGGGATTGGGGGGTGGCTGTGCTGGGCAGGCTGCCATTGTCCCCCCCTTCACTTTGCCCATTTCCCCTGCAGTGAAGTGCATCAGAAGCACAGCAGAGTATTTTGCTGAAAGGCTCTACAAGGCCATGAAGGTGGGTACATCACCCCAGCCCAAGGAAATCTCCCCTCACCATGCCAATGAGTGGCTGTGAAGCCAGGACTTGTGTCTTGGGACCTCAGATCTTCCTACAAAGGACTCACCAGACTTGGGACTGAGGGAAACCCAATAGAGAACCCCATATCCAAGCATCCTTCCCAGTCTGAGTGGGTTTGCAGTTCCAGGGCTTGACACAAGGGATGCTCCATTGCAGGGGTTGGGCACAAGGGACAACACTCTGATCCGCATCATGGTGTCACGCAGCGAGATTGACATGCTGGACATCCGGGAGGTGTTCAGGACCAAGTACGAGAAATCTCTCCACAACATGATAAAGGTGAGGGCTGGGGGGTCCTGCTCTCCCACTGCTGCCTCCCTCCCAGTGCTGAGCATGGGGCAGCCCAGGTGCCAGGGCTCCAGCTCGAGGGGACAGCTCGGGGAACCCCTCTCCCTGTGCCATTCCTACGGCACCATCCTGTGACCACAGTGCATCCCTGTCATGCACCATCATCCATCTTTGTCCATCCTTCCAGGAGGACACCTCTGGAGAGTACAAGAAGGCTCTGCTGAAGCTGTGCGGAGGGGATGATGAGTAAGAACACCTGCCACCCCCTTTTTCATCCATCCTTGTCCCTCTGGGGCTGGGTACAAACCTATGGTTTGGTTCCCTGCGGAGCACCCAGCTGGGTCTGGTGACCCTGTGTCCCCTTAACATTCCCACCACTGATGCCACGGTCCCTTCCACTTGCCCCATGCGCAGCACATGGTGGCTGTGGAACCCTGGGGATGTGCAGGACGGGGTGGCTGCAGGGCAGGGGGCAACTCACTGTCTGCCTGTCCTTGCCATCCCGTTGCAGTGCCGCAGGTGAGTTCTTCCCCGAGGCAGCGCAGGTGGCCTATCGGATGTGGGAGCTTAGCGCGGTGGCCAAAGTGGAGGTCAGCACCTTCAGCCCCCACCCCTAGCCTCCTCTGCTCGCCGCCAGCTTGGGAACCGCCTGCTCCCTTCTGTCACGGGGCACAACCCTGTGTCCCCTCTCTACCTCTTGCTGTGTGCCTTCTTTCAACTCTTTTGGCTCTTTGGTTTTGGGCACAATGTCAGATCAGCGTAACCTTGCAGGGCTAGCCACTCCTGTCCCCACTAACCCGTCTTTCAGAAGCCTCTCTCACTGAGGCAGCAGCTCCTGCATGTCTGTGTGATGCAGCCCGCACAGCCCCGGGGCACTCACCCCAGAGCAAGGGGACCCAGGGCACAGTTGGTGGGACCTGCATGTGGCCAGAGGTACCTAGGACACAGTACTTTATGGCGGGCAGAGAGATGCCCAGAGGGTTGGGAGCCCCGGTGCTGTGCTGGGAGTTGTGTAAGGACACAGGGCATGATTTCTTTCTGTGCCCCTCTCCTGGCTCTCAGCTGATGAGGTCTCAGTGCTAGGGGATGGTAAAAAGCAGCACACCGAGACGCAGGGGGCTGCCTGCCACCTGCTCCCCTCTCTCTGCTGCCTGGCTATGGTTTACCCTCAGATGGAAGGGGTGATGGTATTGGGGACATCCTCACCCAGCTCCAGGTGCTCGCACTAACCCACCACTGCTTTGGCTTGGGCTTGCTGGGTGGCACTGTCCCTTTCTCCATCCTTCCTTCCTCCCATCCTGCTGCCTACGGGCGAATCCACACACTCTGTATCTCCACAGCTGCGAGGAACCGTGCAGCCCGTGGGCAACTTCAATGATGATGGTGATGCGCAGGTGCTGCGGAAGGCAATGAAGGGCCTGGGTAAGTGCACCCAGCCCCATGCTGACCCCATGGGGAGATGCTCCCCAACAGATCCTCGGGCAGAAAACCCATGCAGGGCTGCAGAATAGCCCTGGGACAATAAAGCATGAGCTTTGTAGCTATGTAAGCTCCTCCTCCTCATGCACCAGTTTGCAGGGGATGACAATGTGCATGGCTTTATTGGACCCTTGGAGCCCCTCACCTGCATCTCTGCTGTCGTTGCAGGCACGGATGAAGGGGCCATCATTGAGGTGCTCACACAGAGAAGCAATGCCCAGAGGCAGCAGATTCTGAAGGCCTACAAGGCTCACTATGGCAGGGTACCGCTGGCTTCTCCCGCCCTGATCCATTGCTCTGCCGGTGTCCTTCCCTCCTCAACGTCATTTCCTCGCTGCAAGAAATCCTGCTGGGGCCTTCCTGGCTGCCTCCCTCCACACATTTCTCCCTGCTGCTGCATTGGACTGTCCCTGCAGAAGGAGCTGGTGCACCAAATATCCCATTGCTTTTGTAGGATCTGCTGGCAGACCTGAAGTCAGAGCTATCAGGAAGCCTGGCCAAGCTGATCCTCGGGCTCATGCTGACACCGGCGCAGTACGATGCCAAGCAGCTGAGGAAGGCAGTGGAGGTGGGTGTCATAGTGATGCCATTGGCTTCTGCATGCACAGACAGCGCGGGTTTTGCTGCATGGACAGGATGAAGGCCTGGCACTGGGAGATGCTCTCTTGCAGGGGGCTGGCACAGACGAGAGCACCCTTATTGAGATCATGGCCACACGGAACAACCAGGAGATCGCAGCAATCAACGAGGCGTACCAGCAGGGTATGGGATGGGTGGGAGTGCTGGGAGCACTGAGGGCCATGCATTTCTCTCCCTTCCACCCGAGCCCCCTTCTCCTTGTGGAACAAGAGCAGCAAGAGCCAGGTTAAATCCACAGCCCCTTCTGCCCCAGAGCCCTCTGGTTTAAAGCAGACAGCTTTGTGGTCCCAGCAGAAAGGCATCAGAGCTGCTGGGCTGGTCCCCACCTCCAGGCATAGAGGCATCTAGAGGATGACCATACCAAGCCCAGGAACAAAGAGAACCCACGGGTGGGTCACAGGGACAGTGGGTGCTGGTGGGTGGCAGGGCTCAGCTGTCCCCTTGCCCTCAGCCTACCACAAGAGCCTGGAGGATGACCTGAGCTCTGACACGTCGGGACACTTCAAGAGGATCCTCGTCTCCTTGGCTCTGGTATGGACAGCTCTCATGTGGGGCATGGTCCTGTTGCAGGGACCATGTGGGGATGTGGCTGTGGGTTGGGAATGCCCTGTCTGTCCTCCCCTCACCTGGGACTTTCCCAGATTTCTTCCCCAAATCTCCATGATTTTTGCACTGACCCACAGGGCAATCGTGATGAGGGACCAGAGAACCTCACACAGGCGCATGAAGATGCCAAGGTGAGAACCTTACAAGCTGTTTGTATAGGATCAAGGGCATTGCATCCTCAGGGCAACATATGGTGCTCTGCAAGCTGCAGGGAGAAATGGCAAGTGAAGGAATGTCAGCTCTCAGGACTGATTTCTGCAGCTCTGCCTGATGCCCTGGGTGATGCTCCTCCATGCACATACAGCAGCCTCAGGGAGCACCCAGCCAGAGCTGCACTGCTCCTTGTGCAGAGTGGCTGCTTTGGGGTTCCAAAGCACACAGCAATACTGAAACAAGGATCTTCAGCTTCAAAAGCAGCTTTGGGCTGGCCTGCAGGAGGCACTCAACTCTTTGCCTTGTGCATGGGGAAGCACTGAAGCTTATGCTACTTTGCATCTCACCAGTGTTCAGGATGCTGCCCCAAACCATCCCCTGGTCTTTACTGGGTGATGATGAGTCAAGAC
Source organism: Meleagris gallopavo (assembly GCF_905368555.1). NCBI lineage: Eukaryota > Metazoa > Chordata > Aves > Galliformes > Phasianidae > Meleagris > Meleagris gallopavo. The sequence continues at coordinate 12,610,863 of NC_139418.1, forward strand.
CAGATGGGGAGGGCTGAGAGAGCAGAATTGGGGTGCTGGACCCATCGCCTGGGGTCCTGTTCTTTCAGGTCGAGACTTCTCCAAGGGTGATGGAGAGATTGGTGGCTGCATGTCCTGCACTGCAGCCATATCCTGCTCCCTGAGGCTGCCTCCCCATTCTGCAGCAGGATGACGCTGGGCTCTTCCCCTCCTTTCCTTCCCTTTGGCTTCGTTTGGCATGTGGTGAAGGATGGGGAGGGGCCCCTTTCTGGGGCAAGCATCGCTCCTTGGGGCCACAGAGCAAGGGGCCACCTTTCCCCAACCTATCATCCCTGTCCTGCCCCAGTGCATGCCATAAGCATGGGGACAGCCGAGCTGCTGCCAGCAGAGGGAGCGGCTGCTTCGCTTCTGCATGTGCTGGTGCTGCTGCTGGTGCTGCTGCGGAGAAAGAGAGAGCCAGGGGTGACGAGCACAGGGATTGCAGCTGGACGGCAGCTGTCCCGGCGCCCGGTGGTGTTCTGCTGCAAAGCAGAGGTGGCTGGTGTGCTCCAGATCTGGGTTGCTTAAATCCAGCCCCAGCTCTGTCCCATTCTCTTAGTCCCCATCAGTCTGGGATCGAACTGGAGAAGGAGATGGGGGATTCTGTGATCAGCTCAGCCTGGGGAAGCAGGGGACAGGTCATTTTGTGGGCTTTTGATAGACTTCCTTCACATTGTCAAAGGAAAGCGAAAGGTTGTGCAGCACCTTCTGATCCTGTTGTCTTCCTGTCTCTCTCTTTCTCTCCACCAGGTTGTTGCTGAGACCCTGGTGAGTGCCTGCCCTATTGCTCCTCAGCCTTCTGCATATTTCTGAGAGCTGCAGTCCATGGGTGCAGGGCTAGGGCTGGGGGTTCCTGTGTCTGGCAGCTCTGAGTTCCCTGTGCACTATTGGTCATCCACTTCAAAAGATGGAAAGAATACCCTAACGACAAGCATTCCATTTTTTTTCATAAAAACTGGAGAACGTCACTTTTTCTCAGACATAATGCGTGGTTGTGCAGCTGGGAACCTTCACATCTAGGAAGAGCTGACTGACATCCCTCCCCCTGCCCCCCTCCTCACTCTCTCCTCCTCCCATAGAAACTTGCTGACGTTGCCAGCAATGACTCCAGCGACTCCCTGGAGACCCGCTTCCTCAGCATCCTCTGCACCCGCAGCTATCCGCACCTCCGCAGAGGTAGGACTGCCCCGCTCCTCCCTGCTGAGGGAGATGTGGCACTGAGGGACATGGTTTAGAGGGCACAGTAGTGATGAGTCAGTGGTTGGACTTGATGACCTTGGTGGTCTTTTCTAACCTTAATGATTCTATGACTATGATTTTGTCATTCTGTGCTGGATCCTGCCTGTGGCACAAGTGCTCTGATCCTTGGGTGGCTCCATATCTCCAACAGCGATGGGGACGAGGCAGTGGGAGGAGATAGCATAGCCCCCCATTTGGGGTGGTCAGTTGGGGTCATCCAAGCTTGTCCCATACTGTCCAGAAACCTCCGTATTTGAGGCTTGGGTCTCCCGGGGCTGGGACAAGTGCTTGGTGCTGATCTTTCCTTTCCCCATCCCAAGTGTTCCAGGAGTTCATCAAAATGACCAACCACGACGTGGAGCACGCCATCAGGAAGCGGATGTCAGGAGATGTGAGAGATGCCTTTGTGGCTATCGGTCAGTGCACGGCACCAGGCAGCAGCCCCTTTGCCTGCTTCCTCCCTGCTTTGGGACAGGGAGGCTCACAGCACGGCGTGGGGTTGGGACATATACAAGGCATCCTATGGGACTATGCCTGCACTCAGTTTCTCTTCCCTCTGTGGTGCAGTGCGGAGTGTGAAGAACAAGCCAGCCTTCTTTGCTGACAAGCTCTACAAATCCATGAAGGTACAGATGGGCTCTCCTAGGGAAGCAGGGCTATGGGACCCTCTGGGACTCTGATTTCATCCCATTGTAGCAATGGGGCTTGGCCTCCAATTATCCCCAAGGGAGCAGGACTGAGCTCAAACCAGTTCTGGATTAGTGGAGACACAGGAGCCTCGTGCCATGCCAGCAGCAAGCCCTGCATATGCCCCAGTGGTGACCTCCAACTTGGGCTGTGCTGGATATGCTGAGAGGCTCCCGTGCCCCTCTTTCTGTGTTTATTTGTTCAAGTTCCCTTCCACAGGGTGCCGGCACAGATGAGAGAACTCTCACTCGGATCATGATTTCCCGGAGCGAGATCGACCTGCTCAACATCCGGGGCGAGTTTATAGACCTGTTTGATAAATCTCTGTACCATATGATCGAGGTAAGGGGAGGGTGGCACCCCATTTGACTCAGCACTTTTTCTGGCCAAGTCATAATCTGAGGATTCTTGGGCAGAGAGCACTGAGCCAGATGTCCTCTTGCAGAAGGACACCTCCGGTGACTATCGCAAGGCTCTGCTGGCCCTGTGTGGGGGGGATGACTAGGAGGCCAGGCCAGCCTCGATGTCGTGTCTGAGCCAGCACGTGCACACCCACCGCCTGGATGTCACTGCAGCTTTGGGGGCTTTGGGGGGACGCGGGGTCCTGCGGAGCACAGCTCGTTTCGCACCGGAGAGCAGCACCGCATTGCGGGAGGGGGGCACACGGGGAGGGGACTACGTGGGGGGATTACTGTCTGTCTCAGTGCAAATGCATACACAAATGTGCCACTAGCCCAGGAATTTATCCATATCAGAAATTTATCCATATCAAAAAGATGGTTTTAAATCTCATGAATAAAACCTTACTGTTGCTGACCTTGGGGTGAGACCTGTCCATTTGTTCGTAGAATCGTTTGAGTTGAAATGGAACCTTAAAAGCCATCTGGTCTGACTTCCCTGCAATGAACAGGGACACCTACAGCTCAATCAGGAGCTCGGAGCCCCATCCAGCCTGACCTTGGGTGTCTCCAGGGACAGGACATCCACCACCACTTTAAGCAACTGATGCCTCAAACCCTTATCATCAAAAGGCTGTTAACCACTCCGGGGCTGGCAGCAGTGCATGGATGTCACCCAGAGCCTCTGAAAGCTCTCCCCATACCTCTGAAAGCTCCTGGCAGGTTCTGTGCCGTTCCCCTCTGTGCTGTGGTCAGGGCTGGATCTCGTGCAGATGGGGCTTTCATAAACTAGAGATACACATCAGGCTCGATGGCACCCAGCCGTCCTCACACACAGTTTCCTGTGCTTTCAAGTTGCCAAAACAGCAGTTGAAATGCACATGCCATGCAGGCTACACCCCCAAAGAGTTTATGTTTGCACTTCCCCCAGCTCCCAAAAGGAAAGAACTGGAATTTCCAAAAGTGGGAAATTCCAGCACTTTCAATTGTTTCCAAGTCAGAACAAAAAGTCTTAAATACCCACATTTTCCTCAGAACAGCCTGATGAGGAAAGGCTCACCTTCAAAATATCAAAGCAGCACTAGGAGTAATAACGCAACGTTATTACAGTGTTTCAAACCCAGCTGAGGTCAAACAGCAGCAACATGTAGAGACAAACCACGGAAGCTGACATGCCTTGGTTTGGGGTTACTGCACTGAGCGTTCTCTCAATGTGTTCCTGTAAAACACCCCCTGTGACAAACACGCTTTTCTCGAGGGTGAACAACCCCACTGAACAATTTCACCTTCTGACAGAGATTTCTTAGAACATCCCAAGTTGGGAAGGACCCATAAGGACCACTGAGTCCAACTCCTCCCTTGGCCTTCCCTATACACGTGCAGGGGTGGGCTCCCACCCCACCGATCGCCATAAACCTGTGACCAACCACTCCATCACCCACTGGCTCCGAGCAGCACAGGACCATGTATGAGCCTCAGGGCTGCCCCCAGCCCTGCTGAAGCTGTGACACTGCCAGCACTCCCCAAGAAACCCACCTGATCCCCACATTCCATTTCCCCATGTTAGGAATTTCCCTGGCACCCACTGCCAAAACAATGAGATACCAGAGTCACACAGTGTTTGGGGACAGGGAGGGAGAGCAGGATGGGATTTCCTCCTCAGAGGAACACCCTCCCTTGGAAGATCTCTGGGCAGCTCCTGTTGCCAAGAAGCCTTTGTCCTGCTTTCTGCACCCAGCGTCGCACAATCCATCTGCATCATCTGTTGCTACAGCTGGAAGAGAATGCAGTCAGCAGCATTTGAATTGCTGGAAATACTAGTTAATATCCTATTTAAGCATCAGATATTTAAACATTCAGCCTTCACATTGCAGCGGCCAGCAGCACACCTGGGGCTGCTCACAGTGGGCTGTGCTCTGAGAGAAAGCTGCAAACAGGACTGAACTCAGCAAATTGCTGCCAGTGCCCAAACCGATGGGCACAGAGAAGGGAAAGAAGCAGGAGAGCTGTGAGCAGGGCACGGTCCAGAGGCAGGACCCCACCAGCCACCCACACTGCAGGCATTTAGGGCTGCAGCAGGATCAGGGACTCTCCCCAGCACCCATCTGCTCCGCACGTTGACCAGCAGCACCGGAGGCAAGGGCTCACTTCCAGGCAAACCAGTGCTAGATTTCACAGGTTGCAACATCCAAAAAACCCCACAAGCTTGCATTCTGCATGCAGAGGGCCAGAACTCTGCCTCTGAGTCAGCTCCTGCAGCCACCATACAGCCTCTTAGCTACAAGAGCCCACCAGAAGACACCACGTCTGTGCACGACCTACAGATGCTTGGTTCTTGTCTTGGTTCTTGGCCCAGCACTTCACGCTGCTATTTCAGCGAGCCACTTCCACCTCCTCTGCGATGCACTCCATCCTCTGCAGGGAGAAACCCAGCCAGGGCCTGGCTTTCCTTCTTCTCAAGCCAAAGGAGGAAGAAACAGCTCTGCCACGTGCATACTGCTGAATGCTGTACCCCATGGTGAGAAGAGGCCGGGGAATAGGCGAGCTCTCCACGTGCAGCCAGCCTTGTGCTGCCTTCCCAGGACATGCTGACTGTTGACACATCTGCTTCTTTTCAGGCATTGCAACAGGATAAGACATGGTGTGGGGAGAGCAGAAGAGGGGAAAATCCCCTTTGTGTGAGTTGTTGACCTTGCAAATTGAGCTTCCAAATAATTCAAAGCTTAAAGCACTCAAGCAAATATTGGGAGCTCTTGGCACTCGTGTGTGTTTGAACCAGAAAAGCAGCTCTGCCATGGGAAGCCCATGAAGGCAGGGGATGTGAACCCACAGGTCTTCACTGAGGTTTGCTGAGGTCCGCTTGGGTTTGTTGGTCTTTGCTGGGGTTCACTGAAGTTCACTCAGCTTCACTGAAGCCCAAAAACCAATCAGCCTTTGAGTTGCAATGCACTCAGTTTGCCTGGAAGCACTTAGAAGAGGTGGATTTATCAGATACCTTGGACTGCTGGGTCAGTGCCACTTGGGATCTCCAAGGCTGGATATGCACGTGCTCCCACTTGAGAAGGCACAACCCAAAGGAAAGTACTATTGAACTGAAATGAGCAGGAGCATGGGGCAAAAGGAGACCACAGAAGCAACGAGAGTGCCCTCGTGTGAATGAACCTCAGCTAAAGGTACTGAGCCTGGTCTTCCCCAACCAAAAAACACCAGTATGCAAAAACACATCTCATAGCCATGCTCACATGCTTGTGTACTGCAGTTGCTATCAGGTGTTTGAGATCAGAGGGCTGTAGCACATCCCTTATGAGGACAGGCTGAGAGAGCTGGGGCTCTTCAGCCTGGAGGAGAGAAGGCTCTGGGGGTTCCTTACAGCGGCCTTCAGAAAGGGCCTACAGGAAAGCTGAGGAAGGACATTTCATAAGGGCACGTAGTGACAGGACAAGGGGAAACTATTTTAAACTGGACAAGGGCAGATTTAGACTAAATATTAAGAAATTCCTTATTGTGAGGGTGGTGTGACACTGGAACAGGTTGCCCAGTGAGATTGTGAATGCTCCCTCCCTGGAAGCATTCAAGGCCAAGCTGGATGGGGCTGTAAGCAATCTGGTCTAGAGGGAGGTGCCTACAGATGAACTAGCTGATCTTTAAGGTCCCCTCCATCCCAAATCATTCTATGATTCTATGAGTTTTCTCTCTTGTGAGCACAAAAGAACCAAGAGAACGAGGAAGAACCAGCAGGACCACAAGCCTCTGGTAACAACCGTGTCCTGATTGCTGTTTTCAGAATGAAATTTGTTCTGGGGCAACCTGGGTTGGTGACCTCAGGCAGAAGTACAAAGAACAACTGGGGAAAACACAAAGGAAGCCAGTGGGCATGTATGCAGCAGCAGCACAGTGCTGGAGAACAACCCTCTGCTTCCAGGACCACCAGGCAGCCAGTGAGCCAGCTCTTGCCTCAGTAGCACACAGGTACAATGAGGCCACAGGTAAGGAGCTCAGGAACTGTATTCAGCTTCTAAAATAGCAACACAAATCTCAGCACCAGCCAGTTCCAGACTTGTTTCTGATCATCTCAGTGGATGGCCAGCCACTGAGGTCTCCCTGCAGTTCTGGCTTCTGTAGCAGAGACAGCTCTTCCCTGCTCTCCCAAATGGAATCATCCTCCTGTTTTGGCTCCAGAGACTGCCATACGCAGGACAGAAATGTGTGTGGCACAACAGCAGCATCACAAGATGCAGCGGGTTCCCTGGGGAGAAGCGCCCACTGTTTGCAAACCTGGTGAAATCGCTCAGAAATCAAATGATGACAATGATGTAATCAGTTTCTCTAGTATTCTCAAAGTGAATCACAGCCCCCATGACACCCCCCTTTTGCTGACTAATACCCGACACTGCTCAGCGGCCCCTCAGTGTGGAAGGAATGGCACAGGAGAGCCCTTTAAGTGGTGCCTGGCTGCCTATCGAAACCACCCAGAGGCTGTCTGGGGCCTCCATCATGGGGAATTCCCCTTCTCCATGCCTAAAAGTAAACTCAGCTGGGCCAGCCTTCCTGCAGTCGGGGATCGCAGCAGCCAGGACCGAGCACCCAGACCGACAGGCTCTCGCTCCCTGAGCCCCTCGTGCCCAGCCAGGTGAGTAGCAGGATGCTTCTCTCGGGATGGAGCGGAGGGGAAGGCAAGCAGCTTTTGGTTGTCAGCTCAGAGCTGTGAGAAATAGAAGAGGGTTTGGCTATTTATTGCAGGCTGGGACACTGTATAAACAAAATGCTTTCTGGGTCTGTGGGATTTTGTTTAGTGCGAAAGCCAAGATTTCTGAGGGTTCACAGAACAGTTCTGGGTCTCTGGAGGAAAACAAAGAATTTGATGGAGAAAAAGGGAAACATCGCTTGCTCAGCTCTTCGTCCCGTGCCTCGATGAGACCTTGGACATGGCAGACACACAGCACATCAGGGCTCCAGCACCTCCCACAACCCAGCCAGGCTTCAAGGGCGATGTCCTCTCAGGGAGGAAAACAAGCAGGGCGTTAAATTCGGTGGGAACAGAATTTGTTTTCTTTTACTTTTTTTAACCCAGGCAGTGCCCCAAAACCTCAAATTGCCAGGAAACAATGGAACAGCACAGAACCTAGGAAGCCAGGATTGAGACAGCTCCACCCCAGGAGCACAGCAGGTCCCTACAGAAGGAGGACAACTGCTTACAGCAGTTCCTGTTTATTGAATACCAAACACCTTCCTCACAGCAGAACCAGGACAGAGAACCAGGTAGCAACTTGGCAAGTCCCAGAGAACTGCAGAAGCCAAGAGGCGTTCTCTGCAGTTCTGCTCCTCCGGCTGATGTTGCTGTTAGCAAGCAGGCGACAAACAAAGCAGCAGCGCAGAGACGGCCTGCTGTAATTGGCGCTGCAGCCGAAGGGCCGTAATCACTCCTCTGTAATTAGACTCAGCGGGGAATTCTCGCTGCCCAGCTGAGGAAGGACAGGCTCAGCCTCACGCTGCCCTCCCACAGGGCTCACGCAGGAAGGCCTGACACTGCGGCAGAGCCCCTGCCCAGCTCCTCCCCGGCCCGCGGCAGAGACCTGCACCAGCCCTCAGGAAGGCAGCGAGAAGCCATTTTGTCTCTCTGCGAGCCAGCTGAAGGGCTGAGAGCCTCGGGTCTGCCTCTCCTCTCACAGAGAACCCCCTCAGATGGGGAAAGGCCGGGACCCCGCACCCCTCAGAGCCCCAAGAGTGAGGACGAGCAGCGCACATATCCTATAATACACACCACCCACCGCCCGCCATTACACCCCACTGCCCCGGCCGCCCCAACCCTCGTTCTTTATAATCCGCACCGGCCGCTCCGATTGGCTGCGGCGCCTGTCCGTCATGCTGGGAATTTCCCGAGGGCGGGCCCAGCGCTGCCGCGCCGTTTCCTCCTCCTGTGCCGGCGGCGGAGCGCAGCGGAGCGGTGCTGGGAGCCCCGCGGCTGCAGGTGGGCTCGTAGCGGCTCGGTGGGGTTGGGTTGGATGTGGAGGCCGTCCCGGAGGGGCACGGCTGTCCTCTGCTGGGACGCTGAACCGACTTCTTCTGAAATGGGGCGGCTGTCGCTGCGTGCGGCGGTGACATCCCCGGGGCTGTCGTGCCGCTCGCCGTTGGGATGAACGTCTTTCCGTGCTTCCGTCGCGCGGTGACGCCGTGCCGCGGTTTCCCCTCGGGGCGGAGCGGTGCCGGGATGCTCCACACCGCTCCGCGTTCCCGAACACCCCAGGCGCGTCCATTCGGAACGTTCCCGTTGCTGACGGCCGGCGGGCCGTGGGCTCCGGGCTCGGCGTGGCCGCGTGCCGCGCGTTGCCCCATCGCGGAACGCACCGCAACCCGGCGCTGGGTTGCACAACCCGGGGTTTCCCAAACCCCACGGCTCTGCTCACTGATATGGGCCTTTTGGGGCTGGAACACGAGCAGGTGCCGTGCTCTGCTGGGATGCTGTGCCGTGCATACCCCGATTCTGGATTCGTGGTGTGCACCGCTTTGCACCCCATAGCACAGCAAACGCAGCTTTCCTCCCAAAGCTCGCTATTTCCACCCTCCTGGGCAAAGAGGCAGCGCTGTGCCGCCGCGCGTCCTGCCGAAGTGCACGTTTGTTTACAGACAGCTGGGCTGTGAGAGCAGACCTTGAGCACAGAGCACTTTGTGGAGGCAGGAAGGTTCCAGCAAGGCGCGCCCTTGGGAGCCTTGTATGTGGCTCTGCAAAGCGTGCAATCAAAGGAGGGGGGGTTGGCATCCTTTGACATCCTTCCTGGCTCTGAAAGATGCCCTTTTGGCCCGACCTGTTTGGCACGGGGCTGTGGGCTGCTGCTTGCCAACAGCTGCTGCAAAACACCGTGGGTGGAGGCAGCCGAACCACCTCTTGTAGCACTGCAGATCTCAGTGCTTTGAGAACAACAATCCCTTCACTCTGGGTGCCAGAGGGGAACTTTGCTAGCACAGCTTTGCAGCCTTCTGCTGCTGGCATTGATTGCATTGGAGCAGTGTGCTTTGCCCCAGTGCTGTGCAGAGCAGTGAGGGTGGCAGCGCTGAGCCTTGCTGCTTTCCTTGCATGGTGAGAGCTGTGATACAGCCGTGTGTGACAGCCTCCGGGTTCTGGGGAGAGGAACAGAGAAGGCAGCACGAAGATGCTGCTGCAGCAAGCCTTGCTTTGCTGCGGGGATGAGGATGAAAGCCAGTATCCTCTTGAGCATTGGGACATCACAGAGGGGACGTGCTTTGTGTCCTCTTTCATTGCATGGGGACCTTGCAGCACCACAACCAGCCCATGGCTTCCGTGTTGCCTTACTCCCAAGCTACATAAACACCTGAGAGTCTCCCTGCCCACCCACTCTGTCCTTCTCTCCTTTTGCTGAGCTGTGACCAAAATTCACCACCCCAAGGTCCCGCTGCCCTGCCTGCATCCACAACCTGCCCACGGGCACCAAAACCCCAGTGGTGACCACAGTGTCTCACAGCCTCTGCCAGCACCTTCTGGCACCCCTACCAAAGGCCTTTCTGCCTCCCTCCTGGTGAGCATCCCATGGCCAGCAAGGAGTCATGGAATGACCTCAGTGGTTTGATTAAGAACCAAACATCCAACCTACTCAAAAACCAGCAGCTTCGCTTGAGTTGGCTGTTGACATGTCTATCCTCCTCTGTTTTTAGTGAAATGTGGGATCTTCATTGTACGTTGTGGTTTTGATATGGCCATTTACAGTCTTTGGGATGGCCCGTGGATAGGGAAATCCATGACAGAATTGTGGGTATTGGGGATAAGCAGAGGCTGGAGGCTTTGGTTTGTGTGCTTGGCCATAGTTGGATTTAGTGCTGTGGGTCATGTTGGGATGCTTAATGTCAAATCCCCTTGTGTACAAGGTCAGAGCAGGGGACAGGAGGGCAGTGGTGTGTGTGCCAGCAAGGTGCTGGATGCAGGAGCACAATGCTGGCCAGCCACTCTGAAAGCCCCATGCTTGCACCTGGAACAGCACATGGTGACCAGACAGGTCCCCAGCCTGTGTGTGCTGCTGTCCTCATGTTGCCCAGGTGAGTGAGGCACCTGCTGTGCCATCTCCCTGCAGTGGACATGCCACTGCTGTCAGATGTGGTGTATGATAATTACCTCCTGATAAGGTGAGCGCTAATTGCTGCTCCTGCTGTGGACGCTGCCAGGTGGCAGCTGTCACCTAGGATGTCCCCTCTGCTTCTGGGCAGTCACCATCCCCTGTGACCTGCTCAGATGACATGTGATGTGGATACTGGTCTAAAATCAGGGCTTCCTCTTCAAAAATGTCCCCCAGGATCCTCCATTCCCCCTTAGCTGGGCACAGCTGCTCAGTGCCCTTCTGGCTGCTAAGCTGTCACCTGCAGGGTAAGGACAACAGCTGGGCTGGGAACCTGCTCCCACTGCCACGAATGCAAGGAGTGTGACTGGGACACCCACACAGGCACGGCTTTTCATTTTCAACATGAGTAGTGCTTGGGAGCGGAGTGGAAGGACTTGTTTTTTTTTCTCATTTCCCTTTGTTTTGGTGACAATTGTTTGCGGAAATCTCTGTCTGAGGGGCTTTCCAGTACGATGTTGTCAGGCTCTGTGTGTTCCTTTAGTTCATTTGTTTGTTTGCCCTGCTGCATGGATGGAAATTGTGACTTCACTGTAAAGCTCCCATCACTTCAATGGTTTTCAAACCCAGCAGGAAAAAGGCTTCTTGCAGGAAAACAAAAGCCCAACCTCAGCTGTTTTCCTTGACTAACAGCACCCTGCTGCATGCAGGCGATGCCCCAAGCTGCAGTATCCACCAGGGCCTCCGTTCCCTCAGCAATGCAGGTGGTTGGGGCTGCGCGGGGACCCTTGTGTCTGCTGAGCTGTGATCCACACGGCACGAGGACTGCCAGCAATGCTACCACATGTGACAGCTCTCGTGGCCCTGAGTCACCCCGGTGCTGTCACTCGCACAGGGCGGGCGCGAGCAGAGCGTGCAGAGCGCAGTGCCTTCACCTGGTGCGGTGCTGCAGTGGGGACTGCGGCGGCAGCCGGGGCAGGAGGGTGACTTGCTGTTCCTTGCAGGGATGCTGGGCTGGGAGGTGGGCGGCTGAATGGCGGCCATGGAAGGGAGGGGACCCTATCGCATCTACGACCCTGGCGGGGGCACGGAGGAGAATGGATCCACGGCTTTCGAGCGGCTGATAGAGGAGAACACCCGGCTGAAGGAGAGGATGCAGGGGATCAAATCCATTGGTAATCACTGCACGGTGGATACCAGACCCAGAGGATGGGGTTTGGTTTCTGGACAGCCTCAGCTTTGCAGCCTGTGCGGCATTCATGGGCCTTTTTACCGTGGGATGTGGATGGACTGAGACCTTTCTAAGCTCCTGGGGTGTTTTGCAGTTGTGCCACCCCCTTTTTCCTCTTTATCCTCCTTCTCCCACCCACCCCATATTTTGCTTTCAGTCCCGTGACCCAGCTTCTGCTTTCGAGTCCTTCTGCTTCAGCAACTGAATTTCTACCTCCCTCCTGATCCCCGTCTGCCATGTCCTTGCCTGGGGCTCAAGCTGTTTGCTGCCCTGAGGCTTGCAGCCTTGACTGTACATTACCCAGGCTTAAATTGGGTTCTTGTGGGAGGTGTACAAATGTAGTGCTGCTGTTCCACCTCCTGGAACCAATCCTCCCTGCATCAGTATGAGGAACCTGCGGCTGTGAGCCACAAAGACAGCTTGGCCCCAGGATTTGGTCAGGAGGAGATGTTGTTGGGTAAAAACAGACCTCATACCCAAGTAGGGGGACTGATGCTGATGGCTGTGGCTGCAGCAGTGTGGGCACTGTGGGTAGGGGGGAGTATCCTCGAGGAGTGCCCTTGGTGAGCATCCTTCTGCTGTCCCCCAGGAGAGCTGCTGGAGGAGTCTCAGGTGGAGGCATCCAAGCTGCGGCAGAAGGCAGAGGACCTCGTGAAGGACAACAAGATGCTGATAGCATCGTCCACATTGGAGGAGCTGGTGGAAACTGGAGGTTGGAGATGGGATCTCACTGAGCAGAGGGAACCTGACAGCCCAGGAGCTGAGCTTGGGGCAAGGCAGAGGTTGTGAAGGAGGTCTGATGTGTGCCTGTTCTCTCCTCCTGCAGCCGCTGGCCCTGAGCACAGCTCTGCCCTAGCTGCCCCAGGCAGTGCCCAGCCAGACACAGGAACACAGAAATCCCCAAATGTGAGTGGTGAAAGTGGGGCTGAGAAGAGAGGGGTGCAGCAGGGGCTATGCCACTCCCAGCTGGAGCTGACCATGCTGCTCCCATTGCAGGGCTCCTCATCAGAGGTGGTGGCTGTGGAAGCACAGGGCTGTCCCCAGGACAGTGGCAGAGTGGTGAGTGCTGGGATTTGGGCAGGAGGAACTGCATGGCCCAAGGCTTCTTACAGTGCACAGTGGGCTCGGGGGCAAGGGGAGCACCGGTGTGTCAGCTGTGACAGTGACGGCGACAGCCCAAGGAGCTGAATGCTTCGGTGCTCCCCTCTCAGAGCCAGTGGGAAGACCAGCATTGTGCACCACCGCTGGCAGGGTCTGCCCCAACCCCGGCACAGTGTGAACTGTTTGCTGAATGTCCCCTTGGCTAGCACTGTCACCTCCATCTGCTGCAGTTCTGTGTGCTCTGGAAGGGATGAGGGCAGGGACAGCGACTCCAGCATTACAGCCATACCCTGCCTCACCATGCCATCCCAGGGCCATGCCCTGCAGCACACCCTCCTGGGGCAGTTTCAGGGCACTTATCCCTGAGCACAGGGCACGGGGACAGGCTGTGACAGGAGGGGATGCCTGGGGAGTTCCCGAGGGCAGTGATGAGTCAGTGGGGCTGGGAGTGGTGCCGTGAAGGTGTGCCATTGTGTTCACAGCACAGAGTCAGGCTGTGTTGTGCCAGTGCTGCCACAGGTCTCCTAGGTGATGCCACAAAAAGGGAGGATGAGCCCATTGGGGACACCCCCTGTGTGTAGGTGGGGATGTGCCGTGACGCTGCAGGGTGCGCCCGATGCGCGCTCCCCAAGGCTGCATTAAATCCCACGGTGTGCCAGGGACACACAGAGCCCTGAGGGAGGACGAGGGGAAGGAGCAGAAACCCTGAGCAGAGAGTGATGCAGAGCTTCGTGCAGGAGCTGGAGCCGCTGCCCCATGAGGATGCCAACCTTCTGCCACAGCTGCAGCAGCTGGAGAGCACACTGAGTGGCTGTGCTCGTGAGGCCAGCAAGGACCAGGTCTTCGTGCGCATGGGCTACATGGCCTCCGAGCTGAAGCGCCTGGCCTCCAAGGTGCACAAGAATGAGCAGAGGACGTCCTTCCTGCAGGTGAGTGAAGCATGGATGTTTGTTTTTCCACTTTTTTTTTTTCCTTTTTTTTTCATTCTGTGGAGTTGGGCAGCTGGGAATGACAAAGGTTCTTGTGCCTGGTAGACATCCCAGGGGGGGACTAGGGGTGGCAACCCCAGTAGAAGCTGTGTGCTGGGGGATCCTCACACTGCCGTCATTCACCTTGCAGACGCTGTGCGAGACACTGCACACAGAGAACAAGGAGCTGCGAACCAAGCTGGAGAGGGACCTGGAGCAGAGAAACCAAGCGCTGGAGAAGCTCAGGTGAGGGCAGCCAGCATGTTGTGGGGGGCGGGATGGGGCACCCGGGGGGTTTTTCCCCACTGACCCCAGGGGTCTCTGCCTGCAGGTGTGAGAACCAGGAGCTGCGGAGGATGGTGACCCTTAGCAACCAGGAGAGCGCAAAGAGAGAGGCAGCTGAGCAGCAACAGGTGTGGGGAGAGCACGGACCTCAGGCAGGGCTGGGCAGGGGGCAGGCAAGAATCCCCATGGCCTCGTCTCAGTTCTCTCCAGTTTGTCCCAGTAGGACTGGTGCAAATCCTCAGGGTGTTGAGGGGTGAGGTTGGTGGTGGAGATGGAAATGGCTTGCAAAAGCTTGAGGTCACTGTGTGTGCACTTGCAGCAGAGCGGGGTGGTAATAGAGAAGGCAGCGGGCAGAGGAGAGCTGGAGGCCAAGGAGAAGAAGGTGAAGATCCTGGAGCACCAGCGCCGGGAGGTGAGGATGAGGCTGAGACTGAGACACAGCCCATAGGAGGAGCAGGATTTGGGCTGCGGGGGCACAGTGTGCACTCCTGCAAACAGCACTCTGTACCCACAGCTGCTGGAAGTGAACAAGCAGTGGGACCAGCACTTCCGAGCCATGAAGCAGAAGTATGAGCAGAAGGTAGGACTTGGGGTTGTGCTCGGGTTGCACACATCTGCTGGGCACATGGGATGCTCAGATGAGACCCAGCATGGGGAAGGGGCTTGAGGCCATCCCAGCATCCCCATTCCGTGCTGGCAGATGACAGACCTACACCAGGAGCTGGCCGAGGCGCGGCGGGCACTGACTGAGCTGGAGTCAGAGAGGGAGCAGAAGCAGAGGGATTTTGACCGCAAGCTGCTGCTGGCCAAATCCCGGATCGAAACGGAGGAGGCAAGTCCCCTGGGAAGAGCAGTGGGCAGCTGCCAAACCCATCGCCCTTCCCTGGCTGACCCCATCCCTGCAGGCAGAGAAGGACCGGCTGGGCATGGAGGTGCGGGACCTGCAGCAGAGGATGCGGTTCCTGCAGGAACAGCTGGCGCCAGTCACCAGACAGAGGGAGTACCAGGAGAAGGAGATCCAGCGGTTGAACAAGGTAAGAAGCTGCAGAATGGCCCCTGCCACCATTTTGCTGCAGAGTGACAGCATCAGACGATGCCCATCCCATCCCCATCGGTTCTCCAAGGATGCAACCCCAGAGATGATGCCCACTCTAACTCACACTCCTCTCCCTCTCCAGGCACTGGAGGAGGCACTGAATGTCCAGGCCTCCCCTCCACCCATCTTCGCTGGCACTCTGGAGCCAGCCGGGAAGGTGCCACCACAGGAACTGCTGACCCAGAACGAGCTGCTCAAGCAGCAGGTAGGGCCAGAGGGGTGGGAGGGAGGGCAGAGCAGAGCGTCCTGTGGTCCTTCACCAGAGGGACTGTAATGGTACCATGTGTGCCCAGGACTTGGCACAGCCACTGCGGTTGGGGTTTATAACACAGAGACCGGGTGCACCCAGTGCTCTGTCTTCCACCAGGTGAAAATCTTCGAGGAAGACTTCCAGCGGGAGCGCAGTGATAGGGAGAGGATGAACGAGGAGAAGGAGGAGCTGAAACAGCAGCTGGAGAAGCTGCAGAAGCAGCTGGCCGTGTCCAACAACCAGGTGAGCAGCAGTGCACCCTTCATGGATGAGTTGGAGATGCTTGTCCCCTGTGTTGCAGCCGTGTCACACACCTCAGAGCAGGGGATGAGGAGGGACAGGGGACAGAGCAGTGGTTTTACTGCTGCTTATCCCTGCCAGAGCCTAATGCAGGAGCTGAAGTTTATTAAGTGGGTGGTACTGCCCTCCCATCCTGCCTGGCACAGAGATCTCCCCAGCCCAGCTGTGCCCGTGGAGAGGTTTAGGGCTCTCCTCTCTGCCCCTTGCACTTTTCCAATGAGTCTGGTTGGGGCACAGCAGCATTCCTTGCCCCATGCTCTGCCCTAACCTCTCCTCACCCCCAGCTGCGTGCCTCCAAGGATGACTGCCAGAGAGAGAAGGAGGAGAAGGAGAAGCTGAAGAAGATGCTGAAACAGCACAAACAGGTGGGATGGTGAAATGCACTTCCTGGTGGAGGGCCTGGCACAGAGAGGGCTGGGACTGCTCTGGGCTGTCCCTAGGCTCTCAACATCTCTCCCGGCCTCTCACAGGCTTCTGGAGAGAGGCTGCACCCTGACCCAGTGCCCGGACCGCTGGGCCCTGCGTGCCCCGTGTACCAGTACCAGTACAGCCCCTCCGTGCCTCACCCCATGTACCATGGCTACGACGAATGGCAGCAGATCCGCTACCCACCGGCGCTGCAGGGCGAGCATGCGCCAGGACAGAACTTCCACCATTATCCCCCAGTGAGCACAACGGGGAGCACAGATCAGGTCTGGGGCTTGTGATGCACATGCACAGTCATTCATCGATCCCATTCCCATCTCTTCCAGCCGGAATACCCCTGGCGCCCGCCCTGTGCTATGGCCCGCAGCCAGAATGCCACGGCAGTGCCCGGGGTGAAACCCGTCCCCAAGGACTTGGGTAAGGGATGGGACAGGTTAGCTGGAGGGGTTCCCTTCAGATCCCATGGGTTTGGGCATCCTGTATCATAAGGGGGAGTGGGAATGGGTGGTGGGGACTGGACCCTGACGGTAGCATCCCCCTGCTGTCCTGCACCACATCCCTCTGGGGCCCTGCAGCGTGTCCCAGCCTTCTGTCCCTGTGTCACACATGGAGTGGTGGCTGAGGAGCGGTGCTGACGCCATACTGTGTCTCTTGTGTCCCAGACCAGGCAGGTCCTGCGCTGCCGTGATGCCGAGGAGCGGCGTTGCTGTGCTGCGATGGGGGCTGATGGCAGAAGAGAAGCAGGATGTGTGTGTGTGCCCGTGTATGTAGAGCTAGGACCTTCCTCCAGCTGATTGCCCGCTGTATCTGCACACAGTGGATGCACGCCTGGGGCCAGAGAGGCCGCAGTGGTGGCAGAGGGACTGTGGATGGCATAGCCATCTCATTCCACCTGAAGGATTGGGATTGGGATCTTGAGCCAGGAAAAGGAGCTGCGCTCCCTCTGTTCCTGGAGCACCTCTGCCAGCGGTCCCTTCCTGGTGCTGGGAGCACCTGTGGCCAGATGGATCCCGCACTGAGAGTGCTTGGTGATGTATTTATTTAAGGACTGGAACTGAATGTGTTCTCATTCTAAAAGTGTGTTTTCGCCGGAAGAGTCTCAGTGCAGTACTCGAGGTGGGAGTTGTCTCAGACTGTTTGCCCAGATTGATTCAGATGTAACCACGTGTCCAGAGCAAAACATGAACCCGCTCACTGCGCAAGCGGTCAACATTCATTTATCTGAGCCCTGCCCAGCCCCGGGCTCAGCCCCATGCATCCCCCCGCTCCCTGGAGCCAATCCTGCTCCAGGAAAACAAAGCTGCAGAGGGAAAAATACAGCCATCGGTGTCATGCGCGTGCCAGCAGCAGCTGTGCTTTTTTCTAGGTGCTGCTCGGCAGCATTCCTCCTGCCTGGCTGCTGCCTGTTATTTTTCCCTTCTGTGCTCTGGACTGAAACCCGAGCGCTTGCCCCGCTCCGTGACCCAGCATGAGGGCAGCCAGGAGGAGGCTGGGCTCAGCCTGCAGCGCTCGGAGCCGTAGTGATAAATGTGTGTGTGCTATAATTAATAAACACACAGAGATTTCCAGCTGGAGACACTGCACTCTGGCTGGGGGGGGGGGGTGTAGTTGTCATCCCCTTGGGAAGCGCTGACCCCATCCCATAAAGCATTCCACCCTCTGGTGGTGACAAGCAACAAGCAGAGCAGTGCGGTTGCAGAGCCTTTATTTGGCATTGCTGTGGGGTTGGAGCACTGGGGGTCGGCCCCCGGGGCTGGGAGAGGAGCACATCCCTGCACAGTGCGGGCAGCCTGAATGCACTGAAGAACTGCACTGCACCCGGGCAGGATCAGGCCGAGCCCACCCCACGGTGGAGCTTTCAGGCCAGGCCTTCATGGAGATGTCATCCTCAGTTCCCCAGGGCCGGGTTGGGGGCTGCAGGGGGTTGAGCTGGGGGGCTAATGGCCCCGCTGCTGCCGCATGTAGGCGATGATGTCGTTCTTGACGGTGGCGATGTTGGCACGGTGGTACCAGCGCATGATGGGCACCCCGTCAGTGCCCACCAGGAACTTCTCAAAGTTCCATTTGATGTCGTGGTTCCTCAGTGGCTCCCAGAAGAGGTTCTTGGGGTTGCCGAACTCCTCTGCCACCGGAGGGCAGGAGTTCTGCAAAGAGAAAGGGATGCGTCAGTGCCGCATGACCCCCAAAATCTGGGTGCTGCCCTCCACCCTTGGCACAGCACCTACCTTCAGGAAGCTGTAGACCTTCTGCTCCTTTGCCCCGTTCACATCCCCTTTCTGGAAGAGTTGGAAGTTGGGGACGAAGCCACCTCCTGGCCGCACGTACCTGTGGGAGACAAGGGCACAGCAGGTGGAGGTGTGACATGTGGGAACCGCAAACTTCATCCCCAGGATGGACAGGGAATGCTAAAATCTCATCTCCAAGTTGGGCAGGGGACCCCAAAACCTCATTCTCCAGCTGGGGATGAACACTCCCATGTTGCCGCAGCCTTTCCATACCCCACCTTTCTCATCCCCAGTACTCACTTCAGTGCGGGGAGGATCTCAGAGTTCTGGCCAGGCTCCTGCTTCCCAAATTGGTTGGAGGGGAAGCCCAGGACGACAAGTCCATAGGGCCCCAGCTCATTTTGTAGTGCATTCAGTTCTGCAGACAAAGAGCCGGGGATAGGTTAGGGGAATCCAAGCCCTTTGCATCGCTGTCACCCCATCCCCAGGGCAGGGCAGGTATGGGGACCTTACCGAGGTACTGCAGGGTGAGCCCTCAGTACGTGGCCACGTTGACAAAGAGCACCATCTTCCCCGCGTACTTTCGGAAGGGGATGTACTCGTCCCCATCGATGGTCAGCGCCCCGTAGTCATAGATGGTGCCCCGCACGGAGTCGTAGCATTTCACCTACGGGGAGCGGTCTGTGGGGCCGGGCTGGGGGCCGTCACTGTGCCACGACAGCGTTGGCCACCGCGTAGGACACGAGGGACGTGTCACGGCAGCAGGGTGGGCACCGTATGGAGGTACACGCACACGTGCAGATGTGCGCAGACCCATCCTACGGGAGCGGCTGCTGCAGCGGCGGGGATGTTTACCCGGCTGCAGAGTCCCGGGAAGGCGAAAGGGGGGCCGCGCCACAGCGGGAATGAGAACTGTCCCCCCCCATCCCCTCCCCCGGCGGACGCGGCGCCGCGGGACGGAATGCATCGCTGTGATCGAGGGACAGCCGCGCTCGGAGCCGCGCGGTGCGAGGGTTAACGGGGGGAGCGGGCGGCCGTGCCCACCGAGGTGCCCGGCACCGTAGGGGGCTATTTTAGGAGCTGGCAGGGGACAGAGTCACGGGGAGCTCGGCCGCCCCGGGCCGTATCCTGCCGCCCTCCGCGCACACGGCGCTGGGAGCACCGGCCAGCCCGGGCAGCGCAGTGGGGGCGCAACGCTCTGCACCCCCCCCCCTCCTCGGCACTGCTCCACGCACCCCTCCGCGACCCCCCACTCCTTACCATCTCCCTCTCCTGGCCCTGCCCCAGAGGGACGAGCCCGGCCAGCAGCACGGCCAGCACGCAGACGGCTCGGCACCCCATATCGGGGGCGGGCGAGTGGTGCGGGGACCCCCGGGACGGTAGCACGGAGGGGTTCGGGCTCACCGCCTTCTGCCCGCACCCGGCCCAGCGCCGGGGAAATAGCGGCGGGGCCGCGGGGCCGGGCCAAGCGCCGGCGGCGGGGCGGGGGGGGGAGAGGGCGGGGGGCCGCGCCGTTAACCGTGTGTGCGCCCTGGGGCGGGCGATGCGCAGCCTGCGGTGCACCGTGGTTTTTTGTTTTTTTGTTTTTCCTTTACTTTGATTTATTGTGTTTTGGTTTATTTGAGGGGTTTAAGTGTTTGTTTTCTTTTTTTTTTTCTTTATTTTTTATTACGTTGGGGTGGGGAGGGGGATGTTGGGGACTGTTGGCAGTGCCGCCTCCTCTTGGCAGCGATGTGTGGCCCACAGGCTGCAATATGAGCCCCTGGGGATTAAAATCCTGGTTTATGCAATAGGATTTAAAAGCCCCAACCTGGCAAGGAGCACCTGGGCAAGGTAACACCCTGCTGCCATCCTCGGGTAGGGATGGGCGAGTGCAGGGACCAAAGCACTCCATCAGCATCCTTCAGGAGATTGGGTTGGGCTCTATAGGGTGACTCCGCAGTGTCCCCACTGTAATGCTGCAGTCACAAGCCGAGGGCAGGACCCTTATCCCCTTATCCTCAGGGACAGGAATTTCCAAGGCCCTTCTTGCACACTCAGGGAATGCAAACATTTACCCTGGGCTGGCTCCAAGGGAAATATCCGCAATGAGGTGTAAATTCCCTTAAATCCCTCCAAATGGCCTGATGAACTGGTCTGAGGGAGTGGGGGGGAGGCTGTGGTCAGAGGTTCACTGACCTGGGACAAAGTGTGGCCCTGAGACACAGTGAGTATCCAGCCTCCAGCACCAGAGCTGGACTTTACCTTTGCTAGATAGCAGTGCTGGCCAGACCAGGGCTTCCTCCCAAATCAAGAGGACTGAAGGAGAGGGGCAGCAGTGCTGTGGGCTCAGGGGAGCAATCCCCATCCCACAGCAAGGACACGATGTCTTGGCATGGGGCAGCAGGCTGCTCTGAAAAGGCCCCAGGGTTGCTTGGTGTCAGTGATGGGAAGTATCACAGATTGATGGAACACAGCTGGGATTGCTTAATTAGGGAAACAGGGTTCAGAGCAGTGAACCTCTGGTCCTAGGAGCAGAGTGGATAGGTCATGTCTGCAGCAGGGGAGAGCTGGCTCAGGGTGTGCTCCCTGCACAGTGAAATGAAGGGGACCTTACAGCCTGGCCATGGGGCAGTGTACCCACAGGTCCCTCTGTGTTCCTCAATCACAGTGTTCCCCAAAGCTTTAAGCACATGGAGAGGTGGCTTAGCCCTTCTCTAATCCCCCATAGCAGGGAACGCTCTGGACACAGCAGTCCCCCTGCTCGAGGTGTGTTCTCTCCCTGCTGTTTTACACCATTCTTATATTTATCCCCTAATTGCTGGTGTGGGGCTCTGGTGGGTTTCCAGCTGTGCACAGGGACTTGGGGCTGTGCTTCAGAAGTGGACACGTCCCTTCCACACGTCTCTAAATCGCCTCCGCACACGGGGAAGGGCTGACCTGCTCCTGAACCTTTTTTTTTTTCCTAAACCAAAACAAAAATAAATTGTTCCTTGGGTCCTGACGCCAGGCCAGCCTCCCTGGGGAGAGCACTGAGCCACAGGGAAGGATTCAACAAGCTGTGGTCAATGGATTCCCATCCCCATGGCTGAGTTCGGTGGGACCCTGCCTGTGTCACCCCAAATCCGTGCCGAGACTGGAGCAGCATCCCCCACCCCAACAAGGGGAGTGTGGGATAGGCTGGCCGCCCAGCAGCTTCCCTCCTCGGGTGTTTTTCTGCTGGAGCCAGCCCCGCCTGCTGCAGATGTTTGGCAGGGGCTGGGGATAGACGGCCAGCAGTGCTTCCAGTCTCATTCCTGCTACCATCACCTCCGGTGCTGCAGTGGGACAGCAGCATCCTGCCCTGCATGGCTTTGGGTCAGCACCAGGCACTCCACACCCATCGCCTCCATTCCCTTCTCCTCCAGTAGCACTCATCCCTTCTGCACATCAGAGGCTGTAGAGATCACAGCAAGGGACAGGGAACCCGTGCACCTCTGCTACCTGGGAGACAGCACATGGCCGTGGAAAAACATTAGTCCCAGCACAACCTCTGAACTTTTGTTGCAGGTGTGCAATCCCTCCTTGTTACACTCTGGAAGTGCCCCTGCTCCCCCCTGCTCTCCCTTCTGCTGCCATGTTGCTTCACGTGGCTCCGGGCTCTGCTCACAAAGCCTTCTTTGCAATGTTCCACAATGCCTTTCCTGGAAATGTTTGCAATAGGATCAAATCTTCCCAGAAATCTCCGCCGCCGCAAAAGGAAATCCCTCGTGCACCCCTGGCCCAGGAGAAAAGCACTCAGGGAGGTGGGAACAGCTGTTTTTTGTTCTCTTACCTCAAGCCAGGCTTCCTCCTCAAACCACTGACACAGCTGTGGCTCTGTCCCTGTCTACCTCCTGTAATGCTGCTCTGCTCTGCTCCACTCACCGCGGCTGCCCCGCGCATGTCCCAGGCAGCAGCTGCTGGCAGTGGGGTGGGATGGGGGGACAGCAGCAAGGCGGGGGCTGCTCTGAGCCGCAGCACCGTGACCACCACCAGCTGCACACTGTGACTGCCAGCGAGACAGGGAGAGAGGAGGAACAAAGGAGGAAGAAATCTGGTTCTCTGCTCCAGTTCGGCAACTCGAGAGGGGAGAGCAACACGACAGCTCGAAAGGAGAACATCTCCTTGCTCCCTGGGATCTGTGCTTTCCGCTGACCCTAAAGCAAGCCCTGCCCAAAATGAGAGGATGTACCTCCGCAGCGGTGAACACAGCGTTTAAGCAACCGTTCCCACATCCCAGCCTGATTCAGCTCACTGCTTACGTACTTTCTCATGTTGAGTCATGCCAGGATGCTGGTCTGGCCTCAGGGCTTCTGTCCCACACACAGCAGCCCTGGACCTACATCGCACCCAGCACAGGGGCTGCACTGCAGCATGGGGCTGTGCCAATGGGCTCATGGATGGGCAAGGGTTTGGGAAGCTGTGGCAAAGCACTGCGCCCCAACACCAATCACGTGGACAGAGCTGCACAACACATAGATAGACATATAAACATATAGAATAAAATCAATTTATTTTCTATGAGCTTATTTGGTCTGGCAGTACCTGTGGGTGAACCCTCTGCTGCCTGTTTGATAGGAAGGCACAAGGGAAGGGACGCAGCTCCGACACCACGCAGGCAGGAGCTTCCCACACTCCTCTGTCCCACTGGACCCATAGGATCTGAACCGTGCAGGGTTTCCTGCAATTCCAGTTGATATCTGACACATGGAACCACTGGTGCCAGCTGCATTCCTGCTGGGATGGGCTCCTGCAGCAATGCTTTCAGCAGTACGGCTGCACATATGGAAGCCACATCCGTCATCTGGCTTCAACTCTTCTTTTCCAATCACCCCAGCAGCTGGAGAAATAACTATGCCAGGCATTTACGGTCCTTACTGCCTTGCTGCTGGTGCTGAGAGAGTCCCAATGGGATAACATGGCTGCAAGATAGCAGAGGCAAGCTATCTTACAAGAACAAGTCACTTCCAGCTGGGCATCACCTCCTCAATGCCACACAACCAGATCCTGCTGTGCTCCCCAGCAGCACAGTGGCTTCACTCCCACTCCAGCCCCATCCTCTCTCCACTCTCGGGGTGTCCCGTGGTGGGAGTCCTGCTGATCTCCCTCACACGATGCCATTGCGTGTGGGGTGAGTCCGTACCCGGTAGATGATGACAGCCGTGGCTGGGCACAGCAATAGGGCTGTCATGACAAGGATGGTGGCCAGGATGATAAGAACGATGACCCAGATGTCCAAGATGTGCTTGGGGAGGGCAGCGGGATCAGCAGGGATAGGGAGGTCCATCCTAAGAGGGAGACACAGATCAGTGATAGGGCTGTAGAGCCCAAAGCCTCCCCAAGGAGACCACATCCAGCCTTGGCCATGTGCTCCTTGCAGAGCAAACAGGCTTTGGCTAAAGCTCCTTCGAGACGCCGTGGGATTTACAGCATGCTTTGATGCAGCTGGATGGAAGCCCGGGAGAAAAAATGTTCCCTGTTAATTGCTGCTGCAATTAAAGGAACTAATGGAGCAAAGCTGCCAGCAGGCATCCCACCGGTTGCCCACTCACTTTGGGGTCTGCTGGCAGTGCAGAACGATGCTGCAGTGAGGCACTGCGGGCAGCCGGTGGGTGTCCAGCCCCAAGGCAGCTCTCTGGGGAAGCAGAGCACTGGAACGCACGGTGCCACGCAGCTCACAGCTCCCCGCACCCCCCGGTTCCCGCTGAGTCACGCAATTAACGGCTCAATTAGCAGAGCTGCTTCGGCACCACACGGTGGGCATCACCACCGCGGTGCCTCCCCTCCTTCTCAGCAACTCGAGCGCGCTGAAAACACGCGTGGGCTGCGCTCCCAGCGCCTCCTCGACGGGGCGGGGGTCCCACCGGTGGACACCGGGGCCGCTCCACGCCCGCTCGGTGCGCTCCGAGCTTCCCGGGACCAAGCGCGGTGCCGACGGCCACGCGTGGCTCGGGGCGGGGAGCAGCACCGCGCGGCACGAAGCGAACATCACGCCGGTACCCACGCCCCGGAGCTTGTCCCCTACCTGCGGCGCAGAGCGGAGGCAGCGTCCCGCCGAACACGGCCCCGGCACGGAGCGCGGAGCCGGGGCGGCCGTCGGGGGAGGGACGGGGCGGGGAGGGGAAGCGGGGCCGGGCGGGGGAGGGAGAGGGGGAGGAGGCCCGGAGGGGAGAGAGGGCTGGGAACTCACTCTCCAGAGTGAAGTCCGAGCCCCTGCAGCCCGCTGCGTGCCGGAGAAAGAGGGGATGGGGTAACGCGGCCACTGCTGCGGGGTGTGGGGATGGATGTGGGATGGATGCGCCGTGGGACCAGTGATACGACTCTAGGGTACGGCATGGTGCTGCGTCAGGAAAAGGTTCTGCACCAGAGGGCAGTGGGCATGGAACAGCTTCCCAGGGCAGGGGTATGGCCCGGAGCTGCAGGAGCTCAGGAAATTTTGGACACCGCTCAGCCATAGGGTTTGTGCGTTCCTGTATGAAGCCACAGTTGGGCTCGGTGGTCCCTGTGGGTTCCTCCCAGGTCATGACACTCTTTCATTGTATTCTATTGACATTTCATGGCTGAGCACCGTCACAGATCACTTCCATCAGCTCAGCAGCCCTTCGCTCAGAGCCAGGCAGGAGCCCACAGCAGCTCAGCCCTCATCAGCCTCCAGTGCAGCCTGGGATAAAGCCACACGGGCTCTTATCACCATGCAGAGGAAGCATCACAGTCGTGGATTTCCTCCACAGCCGCACAGGAAGGGCAGGCGGCTGCTGGAGCTGCACGACACCGCAGGGTTCACACAGAGGAACCTCAGTTCTATACCCAGGAGCTGACTTCATGAACCCTGCCTGCAGAGCACAACAAAGCATAGCGCCCGGACCTGACACACATCAGCAGATCTCTGGGTTGTTCTGTGCTGCTCACTTCTCAGTAAAGAGTGGCTGTGCCTGAGCCCTGCACAGGGACAATCAGGAGCTGCAGGCACAGCTAGGGCACTGCTGCTCTCCTCCTCCCCACAGCCAGCGCACTGCTTAGGAGGCAGCTGAATGCAGCAATGCAACGCTGCAGGAAGCACCTGTGCAATGTACAAGCAACACAACGCTGCGAGAGGCACCCAGGCCATGCACGCCCAATGCAACGCTGCAAGTACCCATGCAACAACAAACAGCGGTGCACTGCGAGAGGCCACAGGAACACTGCAGGGGGCATTCAGGCTCTGCAGGCCGTACACGAGCTCTGCACACAGTACAACAATACAACAGGGCGTCAGCGTACCATCTCATCCCGCCCGGCGCCGCAGGGGTTAAAGTGACAGGTCACGTGGTCTCCGCCGCACGCGGGGGCGGCGCAGCGCGGTGACGTAAGCGCGGCGCGGCGCGTGGCGGCCGTTCCCTCCCAAGATGGCGTCGCTGCTGCAGTCGGAGCGGGTGCTGTACTTGGTGCGCGGCGAGAAGGAGATGCGGGCTCCGCTGTCGCAGCTCTACTTCTGCCGCTATTGCAGCGAGCTCCGCTCCCTGGAGTGCGTCTCGCACGAGGTAACGGCCGCCCGGCCGCGCCGCGCCGGCATACAGAACGGGGCGCTGCCCTCCGCGCGCGCTTACTGGCTATCTCGTCTGTCGCTTACTCGCGACTCGCCTCGTCATTGGCTCGCGGCGCCGGCCGGGGGTGAGCACAGCGGTGCCCGGGCTTGGCGATGCGATTGGCTGTCCGTGACAGAGGGGGCGGTGCTTCTCGGTGGATTGGCTCAGTGATCCTGTCCATCTGCGGAGTTTGGGCTGTGATTGGCGAGATCGCACGGGGCAGGGGTGGGACCGCGTGTAGAGGGCCGAGCTCCTGCGGGGCGGTGCGGCCTTGTCCTGGGCCCTGGGCTCTGGTGGCCGCTCGGGCTCCCTAAATCGATTGCCCGGTTATACCGCGAATTAAGAAAGCATCGGAGGCTAAAGAAGCGTTACGAAAAGCATTAGATTCCTTGAAGAGGCGTCTCTGCAAACCGTAAAGCCTCCCGGGAACAGAAAATAGATGTGTCACCATCTGCCTCCATCGCGCTGCTCCCGGGAGGCCTCAGGCCTGGTTCCTAACTGTGGATGCTTCCTAATTTGGGCAGGGTCTCCTTCCTGTTACCGTTGTGCTAACTGACAACGTCAGTTTGTGGCAGCAAAACATTTCCTGAAACGTGTGGCTTTGTGCCCGCTGTGGGTATAAGGCAGAATAAATGTAGATGGAAATGGCTAATAGTGCATTGCAGCCTGCTGTCTGGGCTCAGAAGTGACACTGTGGGATCTGCAATCATCCAATGGCCTTTGCCCTGTACCAGGCAGAGTGCTTTAAGTGCCTTAAGAAACCTCCCAATGTTATTAAACATCAGTTTTTGGCTGAGACAGCCAGAGGTTTCAGATACTGAAAGAATACCTCAGGTCCTCTCTGGCTTCGCCATCCTGTCTGCAGGCAAAGCCTCACGAATAGCACAGCAGTTTCCAGCTGCAGTCTGTGTGCTGCAGCATGGCAGAACAGTGACATGTCTGTGTTGTCCCTCAGGTGGATTCCCACTACTGCCCCAGCTGCCTGGAAAACATGCCGTCAGCTGAGGCCAAGCTGAAAAAGAATCGGTAAGGTTCATTTGTCATCAAGGGCCACCATTCAGAGCGGCTTTGTCCTTACATTGTGAGCACCCAACTACACGTACCTGAAGTCCCCTTCAAAAATTACATCACTTGTTACCTTTTGGTTTGTCTTGGGGAAAAATTGTTCTCCCATGATGTTGATTTAATCTTAATTTGCCCATTGAGTGTGTGTTCCTGTGCCTGTGGGCTGCGTTAGGAGCACTGTGATGGGCTGACAATTGGACTGGATGATCTTGGAGGGCTTTTTCAGCCTTAATGTTTCCATGATTCTAAGGCCTTTCTTTCTCCAGGTGTGCTAACTGTTTTGACTGCCCCTGCTGCATGCACACCCTTTCCACCCGGGCCACTAGTATTCCTGCTCCACTCCCCGATGACCCAGCCAAAACTACCATGAAGAAAGCATATTATTTGGCCTGTGGGTTTTGCCGCTGGACTTCCCGGGATGTGGGCATGGCAGATAAGTCTGTTGGTAAGTGACGTGCAAAAATACAAGGCAAATAGCAGTCCACCATGTCTAGTGAAGGTAGAATACAACCAGCCTAATTTATGGCTGTATGATAAGCATAAGGTTTGTCTAGGTTTTGAGTTGCAGTTGGGAAAATGCTTTTCTGGTGAAATCTCATCTGAAGAGCTGAGTTTAGTGTAACATCTGACCCCCTTCCATGCTTGTGTTACCTGACTTATCAGAAAACTGTCAGACGTGGATCTTTGTCAGTAGGTGTGCTCTCTCTCCCAGCTGAGAACTTGCTTCAGTCTTTGAAGTTACTCAGTCTGACAGCACAGAAATCTTGCTCATTTCCTGTCACTTCTGTTTGTTTAGGCTTATTTCAGAGGTATTAGTCACTGTGTGCCCCTGTTTTTTCTCTTCATGACAGAAATGGAACAGAGCTTTTGTCTATTTCTCAGTCCATAGGAAGGAAATATGTACCAGGCTCCAGGAACGAGGCTGAGTAGAGCAGGCAGGTTCTCTTTGACTCCTAGTGTTCGTATGACTGAAGACTTGGAGGTGAAGGTGCAGAGACGTGGGCAGCTGTTAATAAGAGTAGTTATAAACTGATGTGCATACTGCCATAGTCACCCTTAGGTGCTGTTCTGAGTATTCCTCAAGCAGAAGTTGTTCAAAAATGCAGTGTAAAACCTGAACAAGTCACTTCAACTCAAACCCTGCCCGTGGAAAGCTCATAGAGGTATATATTTATACAGGTACAAACTTAAGAACTGTGATCGTAAGAGTAGTGAATAGGGAATGCCATATTTCAAAGCTAGGACTGAGACAGGTGGATATAAGGGGTGATTTCTATGTGGAGTCTGGAAATCTCCTCAGGACTTTGTTTTATTCTCTTGCAGCTAGTGGTGGCTGGCAGGAACCAGAGAATCCTCACACACAGAGGGTGAGTGAAGGGGTAGGCCACCCTTGGGCTGAGATGGCATCAGCTAAAAAGAACTGCTAGAGGTGCCAGGCCATCTCAATCTTGGGTTTTGCACCTGTACAATTCTTCTGGTGCCATGTCCAGTTCATAATCTCTGCCTTGACTGAATTCAGTGGAAGAAAGGCCTCTTAGAGGCATACCCATGGATGTCGTAGTATGAAATTGCTTGTTTGGGAGGATTTCCACTGCAAACATGGTAACAAGTGGCACTGTTAAAATTGCAGTAATGAGCATGCTGTCTATGTGTCTGAGTAAGCCTGCTATTTAATGAGAAGTGTTCTTAACCTTTGATGGAGCATATCAAATTTTGCCTTACTGGTCTCCCTTTAAAACTCTTAATAAGTTTGAAAGCACGCTTTGGAAAAACTAAAGGATGATTCTAAACAGGGACAGTTACTAACTGGAAAATCAGAACAGGATGCTGTTTTCTGGGAGGCCTCGTTCTCAGAGGACCATCAGTTTGTCACCCATGATGCGCAACAATAAATTTAAAGACACAGCAGCTTCTTTATGTATATCCTGTGATATACTGGAACTAGGAACGGAATGAAACAATTAGCAGGAACCCCAGCTTGTTCACACTGAAATATTGCAGCTGGTGTGATGTTTGTTCTTCTTTCACTGGGTATCTGTTCCTCTTCTTAACTCCAGATTAACAAGCTGGTTGAGTACTACCAGCAGTTGGCTCAGAAAGAGAAGATCGAGCGGGACCGGAAGAAGTTGGTGCGGCGCCGAAACTACATGCCTCTGGCCTTCTCGGTGAGCTGGGAGTCCTGTGCTCTCAGAGCAGGCAAAGTGATGCACAGCAGCCTCACCTTGGAAAATGATTGTTAGAGGTGTAGCATGATAGGGCTACTTTGCTTTCTCTTCTTTTTTTCAATTGAGAATAACGTGAAGAAAACGCGCTAGGATTTCGTTAGGGATGAGTAGTTCTGCACCCTTTAATTTGTACTATATTGCATTTTTCTGTAATAATCCTCTCTGATCGTGTCAGAAGGGTTTGTACTTGCCAGGCAAAGGAGTGCATATCTAGCAGTGAAGTGCATTGCAGCTGTAGTTACGATATGGTGGTAGCCTTCTTAGGAAAGTTGCATACTGCTGCTCAGTACCAAATCAGGATTGTCCTGCACTTTGCTGCATGAAGTCTCAACTGAAATTAATGTTAAGACTTGATTGTGGCCTGAATTACTTGTTCATTGTAACTGTCAGGTAAATGCTTACTTCGTTCAGCTGGATGACTCCGCATATGCTTGCTACTTCTCAATTAACTGTGCCTGCTCTGTGCCCTTGCTTGTGTCTTATGGCTGCATTTTTTTGTCTCCGTTGCTACCTGCTGCTATTTTGGGGGCTCTCCACAGCAACACACTATACATGTAGTGGTAAGTCTTTTCACCATTTCTGCTGGTGTTAAAGCTCTCATACCAACTGAAGGGCAGTAACATATTCTGCTCTTCACCTTTCCTCAGGGCCTCTGACTTGAATGAGTATAGAGCAAAAGCACCTGAAAGCTAACTAGTTAGAGGGTAATGTGTTTAAAAAACATGGTTTTTGCTAGTTTGGAAACAGAGCGTTGCCTTTGGGTAAGTAATTCACAGTTGAAAGGCAGTTCTTCACAAATCTCAGCCAAGAGCTCCATCCGCATACCTGAGGGAACTGGTACTAGTCTCAGTCTTCTGATCTGTGAGGATCAGGGTAGGCTGATGCTCAGATTTCTCATTTGGTAAGAAATAAATTTTCAGTTCTGCCCAGAAGGAAGATCTCTGCTTCCAAACATCATGTGTACAGTTCAGCTGCGGAAAGCAGAGGAGTAGCTCAGCTGTTCCTGCTGAGTGGTTGTGCCTGGTGAGAGAAACATACCTTTAGGTAACAAAGCTCATAGGAAATGGAACCTTCCAGCATCTGTAGGAGTGCAGCAGGGAGAACATTTCATATGGACACATAGCCACGTCTACCTAGTTCTTACGCAGTTGAACTCTCATTCTGCACGACTTGACAAGCAGTTAAGGGAGAATATGTTAGTACTGTAGGCTGATGGTTTAGAAACAACAAAAAATGTTATAAGCAATATCCACAAACATTAGTCTCTTCAGTTATTTTCTCCTCATTTACAGTTTGAGCGGGGAAAAAAAAATCTTGAGTGGCCTTGAATACCTTTCCCTTTCTGCTTTAATTTGCTTGTTTCCCTATGCTTATCATGCAGCTCAAAGAATGAGTTTGCAGTAGGTCTTGTTGCTCTGGAAGGAAGCAGACCTCAGGCTGACAATGCCTTTTTGTTCCTGTAGGACAAATATGGCCTTGGAACCAGACTACAGCGCCAGAGGCCCGGTGCTCCCATCAGTGCTCTTGCTGGACTCTCGTGAGTGTCACCTAACAGAAACAAGTACATTCTCACATCCCTGTGCACTTACTGTTGTCTTGCACTCCTAGCACCGCCTGCCTTCTGTGGTATAACGCAGTGCTATCCTTGCTGTCTGTCAGAGCATTTGTGCTGTGTTTTATGACTAAGTTTCTTGGTGTTTTGCTTCAGTCTGAAAGAAGGAGAGGACCAAAAGGAGATCAAGATTGAGCCAGCTGATGCAGTAGAAGAAGTAGAACCCCTTCCTGAGGATTACTACACAAGACCAATCAATCTGACTGAAGGTAATACCTTAACATTTTGTCACTTTGTCCATTCATTTTATAACACAGTGTTTGGAAACGTGTCAATGGGTTCCTAGTGGTTTAAGGTTTTAGCATGCTGGGGTTGAAATGGTGTGAAATTTGTGATTTTCTAATGGCACTTTTGATTGCAGCTCAGCAAAAATAAATAAATAAATAAGGAAAGCTCAGATCCAAAACCAACTTCTTTGCTATTGTTACATTTTTTCACTGATTGTAATTTTTCTGCATGTGAGATTTGGGTGAAGGAAAGACCTGACATCCTTTTTCAAATAATAGCAGATAATAAGGAAGTAGTTGTGCTGCTGGTGAATTGGCACCTTATCTGACCTGTTAAGTAACAGTTGTGCATCATTTTGACATCAGGTTGGAACAGCTTACGTATGCTTGTGAGATAGTTGACTCATGATTCAATCAGCACATATTGTAGATTGGTCCAAGAAATGAAGGAGTAAGTGGGATAAAACAGCAGGAACAGGAAGCAATGTGAACTTTCTACTGAGGTGGTTCTAAGCAGGACAGATGTCCTCAGTTCTGCAGGCCTACAAAGTTCACACATATTAAATAATTCATAAAAGATTTTTGGGAAGGCATGGATGGTCTCCTTTCCTCATGAGGCTCTGTCAGCGTTGAGAAAATAGGATGCTGGTGAAGAAGACAACTTCTGCATTGAGGGGAAAGGCTGCCAGGTGGCTCGCTGCCTGTTAGACAGTGGTGAGGAGACTCTTTTATGGAAGAATACCATGGGGAGTTTGGCTGCTGAAGTTCCTTGCCTGTGTAACTGTAGTCAATAATTCTTTGTGTGAGTCTGAATTACGCAAACTCCTTGCTGCAAAACTTTGTCTTCTACTGAAGCAGCACCCAGCTGTGACAGTAACAAAGCTATGAAATGCCCTTTGCACACATGCTGTTAGACCAGTGCATATGTACAGTCTGGCTTGAGTTTCAGTGCGTGGATAAGTTGTAAATTTGGTCTCCTTTGTGTCACCCAGTGACGACACTGCATCAGCGCTTGCTGCAGCCTGACTTCCAGCCAATCTGTGCTTCCCAGCTCTACCCACGTCATAAGCACCTCCTGATCAAACGTTCACTGCGCTGTCGGGTGAGTAATGACTACAAAACAGTAATGACTTCTTCTAGGCTCACAGGACTCGGACTATGGGAAATGAGCTCTGCATTTCTTTTTTAAAAGAAACTGCTCAAATGCTTTTGGTGGTTGAATACTGGAAGCAGCGTGAGGAGATTAGGGAGGCTGTCGCATCTCTGGTGTGATGACAATGCAGCTACCCCTTCACATTATTGAAAGACATGTAAAGACACAAATATGGATTTGCGGAAGAGTCTGTGTGTCCTGCCATACAGAAAGAGAAGAAAAGCAGGGAGCTGGATCATGAAGACGGGCAAGAATTAAATCCAGTTTAGGAACGTTTTCTAGGAAATCATTTGTGTCAAACAGTGCCTGTATTTAAGGAGTGGCCCACAAGGAGGTCAGTCTTGGGTTCCAGCTATTTCTGCCTTCCTTCTGCTGCATCTGAGTATTTTTTAGCTTGGTTCCAAGTTGTATTTCTGAAATTGCACCTATAGAACTGATAAGACACTTTCAAAGTATCAATAACTTGCCACCATTGTGGCTACATGCACCCCAAGATAGCTTGATGTGTACTGTGCTACAGGTTGGTAATGCTGTGGTTAGTGGCCCTGTGCCTGCAGCTCTGGTTCATCTGCTTGTGAGCATATGCTATCTTTTGGTGCTAACAAAAATATCTTTGTGTCTAGAAATGTGAACATAACCTCAGCAAACCAGAATTCAACCCAACATCCATCAAATTCAAGATCCAGATGGTTGCTGTGTAAGTAAGATGTGGGGGGTGGGGCCAGCAACTGCCTACCAATACTTAGAGCCTTATATTTTCATTTCTTTTGTGCTCTTGATTTGACCTTGTGTACAATTGTGTAATCTGTTAAAATGATATAATCAGTTCATGTATTTGAGTAATTTGTAGTAAGTTTGCTCCCTGATGTATTGGAAGCTTGCTGAGGACCTCAGCAGTTTGAAAAAGGCAATGCATGCTGTTCAGCTCCATGTAGTAGCAGGAGTTGTAGGTTTAGCCTTACACAGCAAAAAGCTCTTCATTTATTTGCTTGATGTAAGCTAAGCTCTACTAGCATTGAACATGCCAGCCAGATGCCTGTGAATACTTGCTTCAACAGGTAGGTTACAGACAGCAGTGCAGTTTATCACATTCATTTGCTCTGTTGCTGTTTTAGTAACTACATCCCTGAAGTGAGAATCATGTCTATTCCCAACCTGCGCTACATGAAGGTCAGTGTTTTTTTCCAGAAACATTTTAGGGTAAGATATAACTGAGAGGTGTGGATGTGGGATTGTTTCCTGAGGGCTCTGCTAGCTTTGTTTAGAGAGAGTGCAGGGCTTAAGGGAGCGGTCAGAATAACACTGCCTGCACTTGTCACTCCACGTGAGTAGATTACAGTGCAGTCTGATATCTGGCATAGCAAGTACATGCTGGTGTCTGAAGAATAAAAGGTGTGGAGAGCTGCATGATGTTGCCAGCATTCTGGAGGAATGGGGCTGTTTGCTGTCCATCCTTTGAGTAAGCAGTGTGATTTTTTTGAAGGTGTCGATCAGTCACAGAGTGTGGGGGTACTAACGATAATGATGACTTTTAGCATAATTACTTCTTGACTTGCAATTCTTGAATCTTTCCAGGAAAGCCAAGTTCTTCTGACTCTGACCAATCCAGTGGAAAATATAACACATGTCACGCTGCTGGAGTGTGAAGAAGGAGACCCTGACAACATTAACAGCAGTGCCAAGGTATTGTACCTGCTGTGCAAGCCAGGCCTGTTCCAAGGCTTTCTGCTCCCATTTATCTTTCCTCAGGTCATACCTTTAGTCCATACTGACTGTGTTTCCTTTTCTTCCTGGGAGGTTCAAATTACCACCGTCAGTGTAAACATCAGCTCTTAGTGTATTTTAAAATTCTGTCTGATCATTGAGATTCAGAACCCAAGGGAGAAATATGTCACTTCAGAGATAAGAGTTGTAAATGAGTTGTAGTGCCAGAGGAGGGAGAAACCAAGGGTGAATCATTCTATTAAGCTGTAGGTGATCTTAATTCAGAAGGGAATTACTTTGTCCTGTTTGTGGTGTAGATGGTGGTCAGTACTGAAAGGTTTCTGTTTTGTTTCAGGTGGTAGTTCCTCCCAAGGAGCTTATTCTGGCTGGCAAAGATGCTGCAGCAGAATATGATGAGCTGGCAGAGCCTCAGGACTTCCAGGATGACCCTGAGTGAGTGCTGTCTGTCCTGTAGGGATCCTGTCCCTTAAATACTTGGCACTTTAACCAAGTAGCTTGCTATGTACTCTCTCTCTTCAGCATGTTGTGGGTGTTGTTGTTTTTTTTTTTTTTTTTAAATTGTTAATTTGTTTAGTTTTGTGATCAGAGAAGAGCAGTGCAAATCTTTCTCTTCTGTTTGTGGTTTGGACTGTTCAGGAGACATTTCATTCCTTCAAAGCAAGTATGGTGTTAGAGCAGTTGAGTTATAGGTGGTGGTACTGATTCTCTCTTCAATACTCTATGTAATCCTTTCCTTTGCAAGCAGAGGGTTCAAAGAAGTGATGGGAACCACACAGTAGTGTGTACAACAGAGGTGCCTCCAGCTTTTGAATTGAAATACACTCTGCAGCCTCTTACAGAGCAGCTTGAACCATATATTATGGCCTTTCTCTGTTGCATAATTAGGTACATAACTTCCATGGCCAAAGCAGGCATGTTCTGTTCTGCCAGCAGCTGCCAGCTTAGAGGAGGGTAGTGCATTCTGATCTTGAGGCAGGAGGGGCTGTGAGTCCCCTGGGAAAAGAGCAACAGCCACCAACCAGAGCAATTGTTCTAGTGAGGCATGTTCAGCCCGTGGACTGTAAACTGAGCATCCCCCTTACTTCGTGTCAGAATAAATCTCTCAGAACAATAGATGGAGAACTCAGCTGACCCAGTTCTTTTGTTTTCTGTTTTGCAGCGTTATTGCCTTCAGAAAAGCCAATAAGGTAGGAGTTTTCATCAAGGTTACCCCACAGAAAGAGGAGGGCGACGTGACCGTGAGCTTTAAGATGAAGCACGAGTTTAAAAACCTTGCTGCTCCAATCCGGCCCAGTGAGGAATGCGATCAGGTCTCAGAGGTCATCTGGCTTACCCACCACGTTGAGCTCAGCCTCGGTCCAGTGCTCCCCTAAAAGCTCCCAGCACTCGTGTCCCCATGGCTGGCCGCAGGATGGACTGTCAGTGAAAGAATGCACCCTGGTGAAACCTTCTGTGAAAGCTCCTGTGTGATGTGTGGGTGTGTGCCACAGGCTGCAGCCAGGCCATCAGGAGGAGGCTGCGTGGGTGAGGGTGCTGTGGTTTGGGATGACTTGTTCTCTCTTCTTATCGTAGTGCCCACTAACTAAAGCTCTGCTTCCCCACACTGCCACAGGCTA
This sequence comes from Meleagris gallopavo, assembly GCF_905368555.1. NCBI lineage: Eukaryota > Metazoa > Chordata > Aves > Galliformes > Phasianidae > Meleagris > Meleagris gallopavo. The sequence goes on from NC_139418.1 coordinate 12,646,338, forward strand.
GTTTAACTCACAGCACGTGTTTCAGCACGCAGATAGAGCTAGCTTTCTCCAGATTTGTGTTACTGGCTGAATTTGGCTTTATCAACAAAAAAGAAACCCTATTGTTTTTCTTCTTCTTTCAAGTCAGCCCACAAACCTAATGTTACATACACAAAAGTGAACTTTTTCCCCACACAGAGCTATGCCCTTCTCAAACAAACATTTTAGGAGGTGGCAGTGTCTGCTGCGTTACTGATGAGTCTGTTGCTGCAGCATGATGCTTTCTTTCCTTTGTTTTTTGCTTCCTGTGAGGATACCTCAAATAACTGTGGGGCACTCAGATGTACAACCCTTTCTGTTCTTGTGAAAAAACACTCTGGCACATGTAGTTTCCTTAGCCAAAGTGGTAAATCTTTTCACAAAGGAAACGGTCTCTTTGTCTTCAGTCCCAGAACGTGATATACTGCAGTGTTCATGGATCTGACTGGCCACCAACCACACTGTAGGCTCGTTGTGTTGCAAGGTGGATGTGGTAGTGTGAATTATTAGAAACTGGGAAGTCCCGTTGTGCTACATTTCTTTACTGAGGTGAGAGTGGTCCTGAGAGGCTGCCTGTCAATCTTTGTATTAATAAATGTGTGTTAATAGGGATAGCAATCAGTACTAAACTTGGAGAATTGAGATTAGCTCTAGCATACAAAAAACTACTGAGGCTGTCCAAGTTCATACTGTCTTTTCCAGCTGTGGGAGTGGGGGTATAAAGGAGGAAAGGCTGTTCCACTGTAACTAGCATACACTGTACCACTGTTTAAAAAGCAGAAAAAAATTATCTGGGGTGTAATTCGGCCATAGCCCAAACTAAAACTTTAATTAAGAAGAGTGTATGCAGGGTACTGAATGCCAGTTCACTGCAGTAGTACAGTGCGAGTGGGTGAGATTGTTTGTCCTTGGGAGACTTCAGTTTCATTCCCAGTTCAATGTTTACTTTCATTACCCCCTTTCTGATGGGCTTTGATGTGCTGGCTTTGGAAGATGTTTGTGTATCGGCCAAGGACAGCTTTGTTGCTCACTGTGCTGTGGTTCTGCCACCCCAGAGCTGCAAATCCCTGTGTGGGAGGGAGGGATAAGGCCACATCTCCTGCAAACCAAGCAGCCTGCCTTAGTGTGCCCACAGGGGTGGTTTCCCTATGCCTGGAAGGGAAGCACCTCCTTACTGCCCTGCTCCTGCAGCACCTCCCAGAGCAGCAAGTCAGCACGTTTACAATGCCTAGGTTACACACAGGTATCCAGCATGAGTTTAAGAAGTGTAGTTTGTATTTATTAACGTATAGCACTAGCGTCTGCTGCTGTTTTACCTTCCAGATAACAAAACACTTAAACCATGGCCATCAGTTCTCTCCTTAGCCGCAACACTACTACCTATGGAAGCAGCTTTTGGGATGCTGCTGGCTGATGGAGCCCTCTGGCTGCAGCTCCCGGTCCCGGTGCCACCAGAGGCATTGGGATGGGCTCTGGCTGTGCCCTGTGCTACTGGACAGTGACGGGCTGCTGGGCTCTGTGCCTCACCGACAGCTGCTGGGTGCGCAGGTCGGTGGCTGTCCGAGCAGTCCGTTGTGCTCGGTGAGATGTTCCTCTCCTTTAGGTGCTTGTAGGTGATAGCGATGCCGTGAGCTGTGTCTGTCCGTCTGTCTGTCCTTGCTCCCGGAGCGCAGGAGTTCTTGCCCATCGGTGTTACCCGTTAATGACAGGCGACTGTTGCCTTACTGCTTAACTTCATGTAGTAATCTTCAATAAAGCGACCTTGGCTCTCAGGCTCTGCACTGTTATTTACACCGCCGTTAATGGGGAAATAATAATAATTGAAATATGAAAAGCTGAGCACCCCGCGCTCCCAGCGCTTTCGTCCCCTCCCCCGTTCGCTCCTACCAATTCCTCCGCGCTGGCTCATCTCTATGGTTGGCAGTGCCTAGAGCGCCCCCACCGCTTCTCCCGCGCCCGCACGTCGCTAGCGGAAGTGACGTCACTTCCGGGTCCCACCGCCTGCCGGGATCGAGGCGGAGCGGCGCGGGGCCGCCATGTCGACGTCGCTGGGCTCCAACACTTACAACCGGCAGAACTGGGAGGATGCGGTGAGCCCGGGGGGACCGTGCTGTGGGGCTGGGGACTGCGGGCAGGGCCGGGGCGACGCGATGGGCCCCCTAGGGCCGAGGGTGGCTTCTGCTGCAGAGCTGGGGAGCGCCGGCCTCGAGAACGTCCTTTGGGTTGGGTGTGTGTGTAAGGTGGGCGGTGAGAACAGGAGCGGCTGGCCTGCTGCGGTCCTTCAGCCATAAGGGCGTGGGTTGCGGCTTCTCACATGGCTCCTGTGCGCCGGTCCTGTGAGCACCTCGCTAAGTCAGGCTGGGTTCCCTCGGCAGGGTGAGCGCAGAGGGTGATTCCGGTGCCGTTGTGATGATTTGATTGCTCGGTGCACGTTTTCTTTCTTTTTCTCTGCTTAGGACTTCCCTATTCTGTGCCAGACGTGTCTTGGAGAAAACCCGTACATTCGCATGGTATGTGCTGGTGGCCTTGTGTCCTTCGTTGGGTGCTGATGGCTGTAGAACTGTTCGGTTTTGAGGGCTCAAGCAAGCTTGGGTGCAGGAGGGGATGCCGAGGACATGCACTCCTGGCTCGTTGGCGGTGCACTGCAGGGTTTAGTTCATGCCTTTGTTAAGTGCATCACATCGTGGTGGTTGGTGCAGGTGACAATAACTCAGTCAAAAAGCTGAGCAGGATGTCACAGTCTGATGTCTGGAGTGCAGGAAATACCAATAAAGCCAGTACCAGTAAATCATGTGACGTGGGAAGAAATATTAAATGGATGAGCACAATCTCTAAAACCTGCATAACATGAAAAGGAGCTAGAACCGTCTTACAAAGGCTGCTGACAGTAATTTAAATCCTGCTTTGTTGACCATGGTTTAATACATCCAGGATGAGTCAGGCCATTCTATGCTGCTTTTCTCAGAGCTCCGTCCAGTTACATAGGGCGTACCTTTAGATTATCTTTGCCTTGCGTTTCCTTTCTCCAAGTTTGCTGAGAGCTGTTATATTTTTATGGAACGTGACTTTATAGTCCGTATAGATATTTAAAAAATGCTTTGTTTTGGTGTGTTTCTTTTATGCACTTACATCATTTCAATTAAAAATAGTATTAATAACCTGTTTCATGATTGTTTTTCTTTGGTATGTGAGGTGGAGCTCATAATACTTTGTTTTAATGAGTGCTTGTAAAACAAAAATAGGTTGAGAGTTTCTTAGATTTTTTTTTGGTCCTGTTTGCCAGGCAAGAGAGATTCTGCTTAAGCACCAAAAGTAGAGGTGAGCGAGTCTAAATGCAGTATGATAAGAACAGGAACACTGTGCTATAAGTTCAGTGATGACATTTCATCATTCACTAATGATATTTTGATATTTCATATTTTCTTTTCTATTTATTTATTATATTTCAGACCAAAGAGAAATATGGAAAAGAATGCAAGGTATGTTCCTTGTCTTTTGAAGAACAAGCTTCTAAATTGGTGCACATCTGGGAGTAATGTGTGTTTAATGTTTTTTAAAACATCTGCTGCCTTCATGAAAGTGTTTATCTTGGCTGAAAGCTTAACATGTACATAACTACATGAAATTTTAGGTATATCATCTTCTCTGTGCTAGTTATTCTTGAATTGTAAAATTACTGCTAACAGAGTTAAGATTTGCTCACGCTTATGAAAATTATTAGATTTTGCTAAAGTATTTCATATTTTCTGCTGCAAGTTTGTTTTTACTGCTATGTGATGCAGAAGTAACTGGAGTTTAGGTTTTGCTGCGAATCTGTTATTTTTTGCCAGCTAATAATTTGTGTTAGCCATTGTACGAAGTAATACAGGTTTGTATCTGAGAGAGCAAGAATTATTTAGTGTTTTCTTGACGTGAGTTGTCCCTCTGCCCCTTTTATCAGTTGTCACCTGAGGCAGGGACGAGGTACGTGTTGAGATCTTGCTTCTGTTCCTCAAATATATGTGCAGCAGAAGCAGATGCATTTCTCCAACACATAACGTAGAGGGCAGTACTTTTTGTGTCAGTAAGCTCTCACTGGGCTTGCTGCTATTTCAGCGACCTCTCCATTTACACATAATTGGTAATTCATCTCTAATAGCTCCATGCTGACGTCATCTGGAATAAAAAATGAATTCCTTCCATTGAGTAGATCTGCTTTCAGCATTCAGGTTACTTTAATAACTCCAGACTTTCCCCAGACCTTCCAAAAGCTTTCTCCTGTCACAGTAAGGCAGCAAATAGCAATCAGCATTATCCTGAACTCTTGAACTTTTTTGCCTAGAACTTTGCTTAAGACTTCAATGAGGCTGGACGTGTTTGAGTTCCTGCATGGAAATGTAAAACTCAAAATGGCATCTTGGCTGTGGTGTGATAGCAGCTCAGTTGTCTGCTTTCTGTCTTTCAGATTTGTGCCAGGCCTTTCACAGTGTTTCGCTGGTGTCCTGGTGTTCGTATGCGTTTCAAGAAAACAGAAGTGTGCCAGACCTGCAGCAAGTTGAAGAATGTCTGTCAAACCTGTCTGCTTGACCTGGAATATGGTGTGTACCAAAAAGGGTCAGCTGAGAGAAGCAGCACTTCTGCTTGCTTCTGAAGTGAAAGCTTCTTTAAATCTGTGCATTAAATTGGAGTAGTTGTTTCCAGACTTTAAGTAGAGCAAGTCTTTGTGATCTGATCTCTTCTGAGATTCAGGGGCAGCTTGATGTGCTTGAGCAGGAGACAAATTATCTCTGCTTAACCTGAGTTGTTGTAATTATTTTTTTGCTCTTTCAGCTTGTGCTTCATAGGGTTTTTTGTTTGTTTAATTCTAGGTTTGCCTATTCAAGTCCGGGATGCAGGACTGTCCCTTAAGGATGAAATGCCTAAATCTGATGTCAATAAAGAGTACTACACCCAGAACATGGAACGAGAGGTAAGAAAGTGTCATTATGATTATGATCTCTGTGTATGGATGTGTACAGGGGAGGGAAGGGGGGTCAAACACACTTTCTCTGAAAAAGAATGACCTATGTCATCTTAAAATCATGTGTTTGTTTTCATTCTGCATTACTTGTCAGTATTGTGTGTGTATTTATAATAACTTGTCTGCCTTTTAACTGCTGTGTAGATAGCCAACTCTGATGGCACTAGACCAGTTGGTGCACTAGGAAAAGCTACTTCTACCAGTGACATGCTGCTGAAGCTGGCACGGACCACTCCTTACTATAAACGTAATCGTCCTCACATCTGTTCCTTCTGGGTAAAAGGGGAATGCAAGAGAGGAGAAGAATGTCCTTACAGGTACACACAATCTTAAGTATTTCTGTTCACCGTGGTCAGATACGCCTCCCCTTAGGGACTGAAGAACAGGAAGTGCTGCAGTGAGCAGGAGGTGCAACACTGTGATTGGAGCTGTGAAATTTGCAGTAAGGTGGCATGCAGCATCCGAATAAATCTTTGTTGTGACAGGCTCATTTGTGAGGGATTTGCTGCGTAGGTTTGTAGTGTTTTGCCAAAGCAGTGACTGCAGCTCTTCTCTTGCACAGTTCATTTCTTCCCATCGTGGCGTCAGTCCCCACAATCAGAGGTCTTTGTATTTGAACAAGAGGCCATTTGAAATCCAGCTCTTATGTTTTGTAGTATTGAATGCTTGGCTGTCAGAAGTGCCATTCATTCTGAACTCCAGGCAGTTCTGCCAATAGCATGTTGGTAGCCCCGGTCTGACTTCTTCGGGCTTTTTGTTCCAGTTTGACATCTTTCTGTGAGCAGGGTTAAGCATATAAGCAACCAGATGGTGTTTAGAGGGGAAAGTAGTGGATGAAGTCATGTAAGCTGCAGCTGTGACGGGCATTAAGAAACACTTTGTTTGCTGAACCCCAGGCATGAGAAACCTACGGATCCAGACGATCCTCTGGCTGATCAGAATATCAAAGATCGTTACTATGGAATTAATGATCCTGTAGCTGATAAGCTTCTGAAACGAGCATCGACCATGCCTCGACTGGACCCTCCTGATGATAAGACTATCACTACGCTGTATGTTGGAGGGCTTGGAGATACTATCACTGAATCAGATCTCAGGTGTGTTGGTGCATTTGCTTGTATGCTTTATGCTTTGGTACTTCTCATCTTCAGGGGAGGAAATCTGTCCTTCAAGGGGGGGTTTGGGGGATGGAAACTGGCTTTCAGTTTTCTTTAATGGGGAACTTGTTCGTGGGCAAGTGCAGAGGAGTGCCAGCTTGTTGGAGAACAAATAAACAAGCACATTTCAAGAGCTTTGATTAAGAGAGAAATCTTAAAGATGAGTCATCTTTCTGAGTTCTTGGGGATAATGCGTTAACACTTCTTACAACAAATTCCATATTTTCTCTCTAGTTAGCTGCTGAGAAAAGCCCTAACCCTTATCCTATGCTAAAGTGTTTATTTTATTGTTCCATAACTACAAGGAAGAGCAAGTGGCTTGGTTTGTACTCACTGCTCCGAACTGGTGATGGAGAAAGGAAAGGATCCAAACATACCTATTTTATCACATTTAACTGCTGTGTATTCTGTGGCCAAGAGGAAAAGGGCTTCATACTCTCTTATCCTCCATGCAGAAATCACTTCTACCAGTTTGGGGAGATCCGGACAATAACAGTAGTGCAGAGGCAACAGTGTGCTTTCATCCAGTTTGCCACCCGGCAAGCTGCAGAAGTGGCTGCTGAGAAATCCTTCAACAAGCTCATTGTCAACGGTCGCAGGCTCAATGTCAAATGGGGAAGGTGAGTACTGGGAGTGACGTGGAGACACATTATCACTTTCTCAGTTGCCGTGTGTATGCTGTCCTCAGGGGCTTGATTCTCAAATAGACAGAACTATGTGGATCTTTATTTAGTTTATGTAATCTTGAGAGCTGGATTGGCTGTTAAGTTGAAGTAGGTAATGAGCTGTTACATAGCTGGAGTTCTCTTACAGTCTGTTTTTTTTTTTCTTCTTTTTTTCCCCAGCAATAGGATCTGGGTTCGAGATAACACAAGCTGCGTAGGGAGTTTGCTGGTTGAAGGTCACAGATGAGTTTCTGTGGTTGTGCTTCCTTTTTACGTCTTGTAAACAGTATTTGCATATTTGGTTCCAGCCACCTCTGAGTAATTTTTGTTCATTTCTGGCCTGCAGCAGTGGATCTAATTGATGAAATGTGAAACTATCGCAGTGTATCTCCTTACCTTGCCTTTTCTCATCCTTGTCCTCAAACTTTTGTCCGTTTTTTAGGTCCCAGGCAGCAAGAGGTAAAGAGAAGGACAAGGAAGGTACTACAGAATCCGGGATAAAGCTGGAGCCAGTTCCAGGACTTCCCGGAGGTAAGGGAGTAGTTTTCATCCCTGAAGCTGACCTGCCTCCATGGGAAGGGCTGGAGTTAAACCTCTGCAAGCAATATCAGCTCAGGGCAGTAGAGGCACTGGTGAGCCCAAAGCAGTTACTGACAGTAGGTTTGCGGCAGATCGATCTGGAATGGGAAGTGAGCTTTGTCTAGAAGCAAATTCTTGCTGAAAAAAAGGTTGTTCATGTGATGGGTGAATTAAAGTTACTCGGCTCCAAGATACTGGTAGCACAGACTGTTCAAAGCTTGATTCATGTTTTTGTAATTAGTTGAGTGTTGTGTGAAGGAAAAAAACAAAGCTGGCTTCTGGTGGATAAAAATGGGGGGGTGTTCAGCAGTTCTTCCACAAGGGCACACTGATTGTTTCTCCTCCCTGAAGGAAGATGCTTCTGCAGCTCTTGCTTGAGTATTTGGGATTTCCATAACCACAGTGTGTTTAGTTTTTGTTGTCGTATCCTGCAGCCCTCCCACCACCTCCAGCTGCAGAAGAAGAGGCTTCTGCAAATTACTTCAATCTACCTCCAAGTGGCCCTCCAGCCGTGGTTAACATTGCCCTGCCACCACCTCCTGGCATTGCTCCACCACCACCTCCAGGTACTTAATTCTCCTCTTCAAATGAAGATGTGTAAATTGGTGTTCCAGCACGGAGGGCTAGAGATGTAGTCCTTCTTGCTCAGTTGGACTGTAACACTGATTTTCCTCATCCCTGATCATGCAATCTAAAACAATTGTATGAAATGAGCTGTCAGCACAGTTTGATTAAACTGAGCTGCCTGTTGTGGTATGTATTCACTTTCAAATTTTCAGGCATGTCAGAGATCTCTGTTACTGGTATTCGGATCTACTCAGGGTATTTGCTGACTGTGTACATGGTGCATTAACCTGAACATCAAAGGGTAATTCTGCAGCTGGTTGAATGCCAGCCTGTGTTTGGCTGTGTCTGTATCTGTCTGAAGACAAGTCTTTTTGTGGGGCATCGTGCCTTGTGGACGTAGTTGCTCCACAGCTGAGTAGAAAACAATTTAGATTGACCTTAGACACACGTGCCAGTCCCCCACCAGCTTTTATCTGTGACTAAGGATGCGTATTGTTTAAGGATTGCTCCCAGCTTTACTGAAAAGAGAGGAGGGGTTTTGAAGACTTGAGGAATCGTGGGACTCTCTGACATGCAGCGGTTAGCCAGGTGTTTTCCATCACTACATTCAAACAGCAGTAAGTCCACACTCAGTGTTCTGTTGCTTTGTCTGAACGTGACAACTTTTTTTTCTGCAGGTTTTGGACCACACATGTTCCACGCCATGGGGCCACCGCCTCCCTTCATGAGAGCCCCAGGCCCCATTCACTACCCATCTCAAGATCCCCAGAGGATGGGTGCCCACGCAGGAAAGCACAGCAGCCCCTAGCACGTCGTGCCACCCTTGTCATTTAACTAAATGTTATTTTCTAGTTACCATGGTAGTGCCGTATGTTGAGCTGTGGGTGAACTAGAGGAGCCTTATTTCCCTGCTTGCAGACACTGGGCAAGCTGAGCTCTGTGTCACTGTTAGCTAATCAGATCGTTAAGACATCCCAGATCTTTCATTTAGTGTATAGGGGTGGGGTGGGAGGGGGGCAGAAAGGACTGTCAGGTGGGTCTGGGGATCAGATGTACCAGAATTACAGTGCTGTTAGTGTATCCCATTTGCACACTTTTGAAATAAACTTCTGGAAAAACCAGACCAAACCCTTTTCAAGCCCATTTGGTATCTTCAGTGTGAACATTATGGACTGTTCAAATGTGATGAGACTTCTCTACGTCAGTTAAGTAATGACTTGTTATTCTAATTAGGTATTAATCATGTAGTATTAAGCCAGGACAGAATAAGAGCTGAAAAACAAGCTTATCACATGTGCCAAACTCATGGCTTTGCCTTACAAGTGCCACAGAATTGCTTCCTTTTTTTTTTTCACTTAAGAAGCTTTTGGTGCATTATTTCTAATCCTACGTGTCCTGAGCAAGATAAGCAGCAAGCAGCCTGATGGTAGTGCAGGTGTGACCTGAAGTGACAGGTGAGCACTTTTAACCTAATGAAGGTCCCCAGAGGTTGGGCTTCTGCACCCCCTGCAGCTGTCAGCAGCAAAGTACAGCTGCAAACTTGTCCTGTGTATTTTCAGAGCATGTTTCAGGCTTCTAAGGGTTTTAGATGCAGTCTTGAACTGTGAGATGGATACAGTATGTTTCTGATTTGATAGGACATGAAACCCTTCTTTTCTTTTTTCCTGCAGTCATAGCATTTGTCTAGGAGCAATTGTGTCTTCCATGGAGCCTGCAGTTGAATAAGATGTATGGGCACATGGCTAGAGAATTTTAAGATGATATGTATGTCTGCTGCTTGTAATGGATCTGTGGACATTTCTCTGTAAAGCAAAACACGATGGGACCTGTTCTGAAGCCTCGTTTGCTTGTTTAAAAAAAAAATACATTAAAATATGTGAATTTTTCAGTACTTTGCTTTGACCCTGGAGCAGGGTGCCTGAGGACTTTGATTTTATTCAACTGCCACCAAAGCAGCTACAGAGCGTGCTGTAACAGTGAATACACTTCTAGTTCTCCATACTGACCTGTAGCACCCAGTGGCACTGGGCACTGATTCTGCTGAAGGCATGTGGTGCTGATAGAGGCACAGCTGGGGCACAGCCTGCACTTCCCTGGAGAAAGGGCTGAGCTTTGGGCAGAGGTCAGGACTTCGGGGCTCATCAGCTGAGAGGCAGCCCAAGGCAGTGCTGGGGGAGGCTGGGGCATGTTGGTGGGTCAGGAGGGCTGCACTGCCTGCTGCTGCTGCTCTGGCCCCAGGGTTCCAGTGAGGGCCCATGAGCACTGCAGACAGAACTCGGTCAAGCTTTACATGATGGCAATTAATTTATTTTCTAACCAAATCCTCAGAGGTAAGCATTTTGTTCAGCTGATGGAAAAAGGGAAGAGAGGTGGGTTTAGAACAGGCCAGAAGTTGTGCATTGTGAGTTTATAATGTTAAAGGAATAGACGTTTTTTCGTCCCGTTTGCTTATCCCCTTGTGCTTCTGTGGGAAAAACAGAAATGCAAGTTTCCTGCCTGTATGATGTGTTGCTGCAGCAGAACTCTTGTTTGGGATTTCCTCTACGCATCCATCTGTATAGGATCAAAAATATATTTTATAAGTGAGGCAGCTGTTAGCTGCATCTTACACCAAAATTTACTTGTCTGGTTTAACCACGGTGTAGGAAAAAAAACCACTTTTATCCCAATGCTCCTTTTATCACAGGGTTAAATAAAGGTGACATTAAGAACTTGACAAAAGCAGTTGTAGAAAGCATTACAGCTTTTTGTTGGCGCTCAGCAGGACTTTTCAGGTGCTCTGGATGGCCGTGCTGGGTACTGTTAGCTGCATGTCCCACTGCCTGTCACTGCTGGAAAAGTTCCTGTAGTCAAATCCTCACTGCTGATACATTATGGAGAGGCCCAGGGTTGCTGTAGGGGCACAGCTGTGCTGCTGTTCCTCCCCATGGATGCTGGAGCTACTCAGACACCCTGGCAGTAGCATTCAGATCTGTGACCCGTGCAGCTCTGCAGTGTGTCTAGTCCAGCAGGGCCTGATCCTTACTCACCAGCTGTATGAGGCCAAGCTGACAGAAGTTGATTGAAGAGCTTAAGTTGATCTTAAGGCATGCAGACAGGAGGAAGGAGAAGAAAATAACACTCGTAGCTAAGGTGTTATCTTAAGGAAAAGGCGCAAATTTCCAACTCTTGACCTTTTCCTCGTCTCCAGGCTGTGCTGTACGTGTGTTGGTAAACAAGCAGGTCACCGGTTCATCATTTGCTTTTGCTGTCCAGCCAAGCCCCACGTAACTGCATTTAACATGCCAGTGCCTCTGGTGACTTGTTCTGCTGTGTTTGTCAGCGCTCGCCTCCTCTCGCGGTCCTGAGCAGAACGGCAGATGAAGAGTTGTCCTTAAGATGGAATTTCTCTGCAAAGACACCACCTGTCAGAGCAGCTCTTGTGTGTCAGCAAGCAGTGAGGCTGCTCGGTGCGTTGCAGCTGGTGGTCCTGCCATTTTCCAAAGCACGGGGGAGAGAACAGCCTGTTCAGGATTTTTGTGTGGTGACGGTGATGGGAGCTCGCAGGGATCTCCTTGCATCAGCGATGAGAACTTGGCTGCTCAGCTTAGCACTAAACGTCCTTGTGACGGTGACTGGCGTGGGGAGAATTCAAAATGGTCCCAGACTTGAGCTTGTTCAAATCCCATAGAAAAGAATGACAACGCGAGACCACTAGCTTGACTTTCACCAAGTGCCAGGCAGGAAGATTTCAGCCCCTCTCCCCTGCTGTGCAAAGTACGGTTCACTCTAGCGAGAAAAGCATCCGTGGCGATGGGGAAGGGAGCGTGGGTGCTACAGCTCATCACTCTCAGGCAGAACTCGTGCCCAGCCTTGAGGGACTCTGTTGAAGTTGGGTCTGCGGGAGATCACCTCCAGAATGCTCAGGTCCAGTTCGGCAGGGGGCACGTAGAAGAGGTCGCTGAGCTGGGCTTTGTCAAACGGGGTGGGAGTCCTGTGGCACAAGAAAGGGTGAATTAGCACAGCATATAGATGGTGTGCGTGTTCTGAAAGCAACGCATAAAGCAGGTCTGGGAGCCTTAATTCAACAAGCCCAGCAGTACAGCAGTAGCTTCCCAGGATCCCTCACACTCTGCTTGCTCAGCAGTGTACAGAGTGAAGCTGCACTCAAGTTTGGGCAGGCCAGGGTAGTGCTTCTTGGTGTGTGAGTGCTCATGGCTGTACCGGGCAGGGAGGCAGCCTGCTGGTGCCTTTACCAGTCTGTTTTCATGAGATGTGAAAAGGGATTAGATTAAGAGAGACCCTCTGGACTACAGAGAGCAGCTTGTTCACAGCTAATGTGTTCTGCAGGGGCTGAGGCTCCTCATGCCGCCTCCTGATTGCTCTAGCACATGTTCAGGCAAATGGCTTTCTCCTGGCCCTCGTTCCACCTCGCCTTCTGGGACAGCTCTCGAGCTATGACTAACAGGAGGAGCAGTGCAGGGGCAAAGAGCTGTCATCCCTTCTGGAGAAATGTCGAAAGGGAGCGGGGTGAGCAGTGCCAGCCCCCAGAAAGCCAAGAATGTTGGGTTTGGAAAGCCACGCTGGGGCTCATCTATCAATAAGGCAGAGCTGGGACTGTTTGCTTTGGGTGAACATCAGCAACGTGACACTGTTTTGCAACAGCGTCCTAGGGAGAAATAAGAGGGGAAAGGTAACTGAGAGGCTGGTCGGAAGCTGTCCCTGTCCCATGAAGAGAGTCACTTTCAGAGCTTTGTTTTCACTCTCTCTTAAGGTAGCAAACTTGAGCAAGCTGGCTGAAGGTCCGTGCTTCACAGCATGAAAGCTGAGAAGAAATCAGTCTGCTTTAAAGCAGTTGCTGTTGAGATGGTGAACTTTGCCTTGCCCTGTGACACATGTGAGCTGTGCTGGGATTCACCAAGCTCTAGGCCAGGCTGCTGGCTTCTCGCTGGCTGCTCTGTTCCAAAAAGCATGTTTTTCTGCAGTTTGGTATTTGATGAACTGAGAAGTGATTTAAAAGCCAACAGCTTGGAAGATCATGACAAGCCCAAGTTGAAAGCAGATTGGCTCTTGAATCTTCATGCCTCAGTGAAGAATTAGAGGAGGTGGTGAGAGGCTTGGTGTTAAATTAGCATCAATCTGTATTAAATAACAGTTCAAGGCTTTAAATAGAAAGGCAGCGTGTGAGAGGGGAGAAGTGGTGCAGGGTAAAGCATCATTCAGAAACATGCCCTTGCTCGAGTCTCTGTCCGTAAATAAATACTGAGGCAGGAAGATGGGTAAATGCTGAAAGGAAAGAGCCAAGTGTTTACAGCAGCTCCCTGCTGTTACTGCACCACAGCACTGGAGGTGAATAGCTGGGAAGCTGTGGGCTGCTTCTACCACCTGAATGGCCACCAAATGCCTTTCCTGGTAGTTTTTCCTTGGCAGTGCCCATTCCAGGTGCTAACCTTGCCCCTGGTGTAACTGGGAGGCACGCAGGGGACACAGCAGCTGAGCTTTGCTGGAAGCAGCTACAGAGCACAGAGCTTGCCAGGCTGAGCCACCAGCAGCATGCCTGGAGCCTTCTGTCCCAAACAGGTGTTTGGAAAGGAGCTGGTGACCTCTTAGCACCTTGTGAGGAGATTAACCTTTGCACCCCTGTGCTTCCAGCAGCTGTTTGGCTACCTTAAGAAAATTAGGAGGGAGATTTGGTGCTGCCTGTGCCACTCCTCCACCCAGCTCGGAGCTGAGTCTGACAGAGAACATCAGAGTACCCTTCTCCAGGAATGAGAACAAGCCCTTCAAGCTTCAGCAGGTGTCCCTGAGGGTACCCGATAGGATGGATGGATGGATGGATGGATGGATGGATGGATGGATGGATGGATGGATGGAGGTGCCCCAGGCTGGGGGTTGCCCACACCTCGGCCAGCCTTACCTGTTGAAGTTTACGAAATCCCCATGTGGGAGTTTCATGGGCAGCCGGTTCTCACTGCCCACATCCTTGTCCTTGTCACCCACGTGCCCATGCCACGGGGAGCGGTAGCCCTTGGGAATGGCGGTGACATTGAACTTCTCTGGGGGCACCTCTTTGAGAGGGGTTGAGTACCCTGTGGGGAGGGGGTTACATACGTATAAAAACACTGCTATATTTATATATCCATACATCCTGGGGCTGTGTGGCAACACTGGCTTTCTGCAGACTCCAGGGCACGTGCAGAGCTTGTGGAATATCTGGGATGAGGAGGACCCCTTCACTCCTGGGTGGGGGCTGTCCTCCATGGGCAGGGAGGGAGGGAAGGGAAAGCACAGCACTCAAATCACATCTTCTGAGGGACAGACTGTGATGCACTGCCCACCTGCCCTATAGCACTGCATGGAGATCACAACTGGGTCAGATCTGGGATGCAAGCTTACCTGGCGCCAGAGAATCTGGATTGAGGACTTTGATCATGTGCAAGACTTTTTCTGTCTTCTTGGGCACCTCGGGAGGCCCACCATGGGGTGACACTGCCACATGCAGCTCGGAGTGAAAACTCTGCTGGCCCTCAGCGTTCCCAACCTGTGGGCGAAAGGGTTGGGGGCTCAGCCTGCCCAGCTGCCCAAAATGAGGGAGCGAGGGATGCAAGCAGGAACACTTTGATGCTATCTTTGATGCTGTCAACTCACTGTCCACTCGTTGGCTGCTCCTTCTCCTCTCTCGGTGCCATGTGAGCCAGCCGGCCCTGGGGGCTGCAAGAAAGAGAGGACGGGGCTCAGAGCTGTGCTGCCATCCCCTTGCTGTGAGTGGGATGCTGGACCACGCTGTGCACCCAGCCCACTGAGCCACCTCCTGCAAAGGCTGCAAGAGGTGGGGGACACCACCCCACCCGGAGCCAGGCACACACCTTCCTGTAACCACTGGGGTGCTCGAAGACAAAGCGCTGCATCCGCTTCTGCCGCTGCTGGAAGAGCTGAGAGCCACGGTTGGTGCTCAGGGAGAGCTCCTCCAGCATCACATCCTGTGGTGTGCTCACCTTCTTGCCCAGGTCCAGCTGGGGTGCTGAGGATGTGAGGGGTGAGCACAGATGAGGACCTTGTTGTGAGGATGGGGGTTGCTATCGGGGTTGGCAGTGTGTGTGTCCTCTGCTTACCATCTCCAGGATCCGGTTTCATGATGGTCATCGCCTGCTGCCACACTCCTGGGGCAGAGCTGTGGGATGAGAATGACTGCAAGAGAAAGGTGGCCCTGGGTGATGGCTGGGCATGGGAAGCTGCTCCCCTCAGCAGCACTGGAAATGCTCAGAGCCCCGGGGATGCCCTACATGTGAGTAGAGCTGCGTTTTTGTGTGCCCAGCCCAATCTTTGCGTCTGTCACCCTTCCTTCTCACCGCAACCAGAACCCCCTTGGGAAGCCTGGAGTCATCCTGTGTCTGATTTCCTTTTTGTCTTCCTTTAGGGCAGAAATATGCCCAGCACTGCCTGCAGCAAGGCGTCCTTACCCCTGAGCCCCACTGGGAGCAGTACTGTGGGACCTGGCTGCTCCCACCCTTCGCCTCAGCAGAACTATTTTCAGCTGCTGGCCGCAGGAGCTGCAACTCTGACCCCTCAGGGTGAGGAACTGAGGAGCCCAGCCTGTGTGGTGAGTGGGGATTCAGGCTGTCACCTTCCCCTAGGAGTCCTGGGCAGCTCCGGGTCCCCCCAGGCTGTGGCTGCGTGGTGCATGGCAAAGTGGTTCTTTGCCAGCTCTGGCTCCGACGTTGCCCATCCTCAGCTGGCAGCAGCATGGAGGAACAGGGAACAGCTCATTCCTCTGCAAACCTTGTCCTGGTCCTGTCTGCGTCCCATTAGGGGGACCACACCAGGACCCCGAGGCTGGGCTGTCCTCGATCCTTGTGCACCCACCCGTCCCTTGGCCCGAGCGCGGCACCTCAATCCCCTACCTGGCCAGAGGATTCCTTGTAGTAGCAGGAGCTGAGGATGCCCTGTGGTTGCGCTGTGCACAAAGACACAGTGTGGCTTCAGCCAGCAGTGTTGGGTGGCCCCAGCTGGCACCCTGAGCTTCTGCAGCTCGCCCCGTGCTGGGCTTTGGCCGGGATGCCGAGGTCCGGCTGCGGAGCAACGGTTATTTCTGGCTGAGAAAGGGGCGGAGCGGGGCTGACCCTCGGGGACAGGGATGGTGCCACCCCAGCACTGAGCGGGGCTGACCCTTGGGGACAGACCCCCAGGCAGGGGTGGTGGCCGTGAGCAGGAGGCGACTGCATGCACCCAGGCACCTGGGGACGGTCGGAAGCAGGCAGGCAGGCGGGTGGGATAGCGGCAGTTTATTTCTGAGCTGGCAATACATGTGCGTGGCGCAGGCGGGGCGCGGTGGCTGCAGAACCCAGGGGACAAAGATGCTTGCTACCACAGTGTGTCCCAGGGGAAGGGATAGGGGGACAGGGGCTCCCCTAAGAGGCACCGTGCCCTGGTACCACCCCCCTTTTCCTTTGCTGCTCTCGCTGGTGTCAGGGCTGCACCCTCCCGGTTCCCTGAAGTTGCTGCCTTCTCTCTCCCTGCCTCACTCCCCAGGCTCTGCCCTATAACTGTGCCCATAATGTTGCCCTCTCTCCCCATCACCCCCCATCACTTACCATTGCTGCTGTGCACAAGGGAGCTCAGCCTTTTGCAGGGAGCTCCCATATAGGCACCGACCTGTCCCCAGACCCTCACACTTGCATCCAGACCTCCTCCCAGCCCTCTGCAACCTGCACTGCTGCCTTCTGCATGCCCTCATCTCCCCCCTGCGCACTACCCTCCGTCCCTACCATGTCCCTCAATGGGGACAGGGATGGGGACAATGACAGGGGTTGGCGCTGGCCCCCTCTACCTGGGCAGTGGGAAGCAACATGTCCATGGTCCCCTTGGCATGGCAATAAATAACTCTGGATATCTTTGTTATCACAAGGGAAGAATTTAGGAGACATTCCTTCAGGAGGGGATCGAAAGTAAAAAAGAAAAAAAACATAAAAGCGAGGAAGGTTTGGAGGTGGGGAGGATAAAATATTCACTTCTCCTCCCCCCAAATCTGGTTTCAATTGAAAGCAGCCGGGCTGCCAAGCAGGGCTGGGCAGGGTGCCCCAACCATGCTGTGCCACCCCCAGAAAGCTGAGCCATGGGGTGGCGGGCTGTGCCCCCCCAGCACTGTGCACAGGGATGGTCCCACTGCCAGCCGCCCTGTGCCCAGTGCTGAGCACGCAGTCCTGCCCCGAAAGGTTAGGGTGGTAAAAATAGCTCTGGGCCACGGGGCTGTGGGCGGGCAGGAGGTGGCTGACCCCGGAGATGCATTGATAGGGATGGAGCCACCCCCAGCCCAGAGCCTCTCCCTGCCTGGGGACCAGCACCGAGGGCGTTGTCACCCATCCCACGGGTAGCACCGCGGGGGCTGCCCGTCCCCAAGCGGTGTGCGTAGCTGGGGCTGCTCTAGGAGGTGCAGGGGGCCCCCGACGGTAGCCCCCCCGCTTTCAGCCTCAGGCTCCCGCTCCAGCCCCGCGGACACAGGTTGAAGCTGTGGATGCCCGGGCTCTTGGTTCCCGAATCTTCGGAATCGATGGAGACGTCCGAGTCCGTCGGGGACCGGGAGCTGTAGCGCTTGGCCAGAGAGCGTGCGCCCACCACCGGCGATGGCAAAGGGCTCTTTGGGGTGGGGGACGGCCCGGCCGGGCTGGGTGGCAGCAGGAGCCGGCGGCCCTCTGCCCAGGTGGCTCGGGACACCCCGGGGGAGGCACAGGGCCCCTCTGTTAGGGGCGATTTGTGCGACGGCGAGGGGCTGCCCGGCGCAGCCAGCACGCTGCGGGCACGCTGCGAGGCAGCGGCTTTGCACCCCTGCGGCAAACCGGGGGGAACCACGGCCGGGGGGGTGAAGGGCCGGGAGCCATCCGGCCCCAGGGGTTTGGGAGAGGAGCTCTTCCTGCGGGCTGCGTTGATGATGTTCCTGGCGAGCCGCGCTTGCATCTGGCGGCTGGCGCGGGGCTCGGCGTCCTGCCGCTGCGGGGACAGAGAGCGCTCGCTCCAGGGCGGGGACCGGGGCGGCCCCTGCTCCAGCTCGGGCACCGAGACGGGGCTGGCCCAGCCGTCCTGGCTGCCCTGGTGCCGCGCCAGCCGTGGGGTCCAGGTGGGCGAGGCGGGGAGGGACGGCCGCCTTTCCTGCGGGGACAGAGAGCGCGTTAGTGTCCCCCGACGCTGCTTGGAGACCTAACAGTGGTGATGGGGAATAGGGGTGAGAGGGGAGCAACTCTAATGTTCCCTCCCAAGGGGCTTTTTTTGGAGACAGATGCAAAGTTCCATTGGTGTGGGCACGTGGGGACATCTCTGCCCTGCGCTGCTGCCACTGCCCATGTAGATGGGGCCCTTATTGGCCCACAGAGGGAGGCCAAGCCGCAGTCTATCACTCTTACCCAAATACAGAATCACAGAATGGCTTGGGTTGGAAGGGACCTTAAAGATCATCTGTTTCCATGCATGATCCAGGGTCTCACTGTGTGCTGATTCACCAGAGCCCACGGTGCCAAGCTTTGCCACCCCACAGCTCCTCCTGAGCCAGCAGGAAAGAGAAAAGACAGGTTTGATAGTGCATGTGAGTGTATTGAGAAAGAGGAAGGGGGAAAAATGCAGGAGAAATAAAAGCACAGTTGAAAGGCAACTTGTTAATGCAGAGAGCAGCAAGAACCCGTGGTACTCCCTGTCTCCACCAGGCACCTCCCTGCCCCAACTTCATCCTCCTGCTATGCAGGATGGGTCTGGCACGTGCCCATTGGATGTGAGGAAGCCAGCATCTGGGCAAGGGGCACATCTGCTGGTGCATCCCAAGGTCAGAGCTTTAGCTGTCAGGCCTGGAGATGCATCCAAAGCTCCAGCACTGAGCCCTGCCCATGCAGTCCCTCATCTCCTGGCTGTGCCAGCCCTGCTAGCAGCCCACTCCAGCACTGAGCTGCCCAGCTGCAGCAGCATTTGTCAGCTGGCTGCTGCCAGGCTGGATCAGGCAGAGCAGCTGAGAGCCTGGCACAGCACAGCAGCATCAGTCTAAGCAACAAATCACCCCTCTGGACTGGAGGAAGACAAGGGAGCACTGGGATGTACAGGGACCACAGCGTAACCCCAGTGCCACCTGCATGGTGGGGAGGAGGCTTCTCTCTGTGGTGTGGGAGCAAATAGAGACAGATCCCAAAGGTGCAGCAGAAGAGACAGGAGCAGGCACAGTGCGGTGGGAGGGCAGAATGTCCCCTTGGCCACGCTTTGGTACGGAGATCTGGAAGTGGAGAAGGCGAGAAAAGGAACGAGGAAGAGCCAGAGTGCTCCATAAAGTTTCCAGGCAAGAGAAGAGAGAAAGCCACGGAGGTGCTGCGGGTCAGCCGTGCTCCTGTCCATGCATTTTGCTTTGCAGACTCGGCCCCATTCGGCACAGACGCACAGCTCCCACTGCCCCACTGCAGCTCAGCACTGGGTCCTCACCCCATAGCACTGCCCTAGGGTTGGGCTCTGGAGCCACTGCGCTACTTCATTTTGTCTTTCATTTTTTCGTCCCCCTTTTACAGGTCGGTTTGGCTTTTTGCACCCTCCCCTGGGCAATGCTCGAGGGTTTGGCCAGCTGGAGGGGAGCCCAACATCTGCCCGCATTCGCTCTCTACTTGTAGTAAAAAGAAGGCTTCCACACCTGTGGCTCAATCCCTGCGTTCCTGGTGGAGTAGGAGGGTCGAGGTGCCTGGAAGCCACCCTTGGCTCGAGGGGAGCGCCCGTGGCACGGCGATGCCAGCAGCAGCTCTGCACCACCGCCTCCGGCACCGTGAGTCATGGGCACAGCCCCGGTGGCACTGGGGAAAAGGCTGGAAGCGGCCCCGTGTGTGGTGGGAGGTTGCCAGATAGGGGACGGAGGCAGCGGGGAGGTGGGGCAGGAGGTGTGCTGTGGGTAGGAGTAAGAGCTAGGAGGTGAGGGTCTGGGTGGAGGCATGGACCTCGCTGGAGCTTTGGATGGGGAGAGGATGAAGAGCGAAGGCTGAAGCTGGTAGGGCTGGTGCTTGGAGAGCTCCACTTCATTCTCCATCGGGTTGTTGCCGTAGAGAGAGGCAGGGGGGGTTTTGGAGGGCCGGGAGGGGCTCCTGGTGGGGTGTCTGGAGACCATGGGTGACAGGCAAGCGTTGGCATCGTACTTCCAGGAGGGAGGCAGCGACATGGTGGGCGATGGGGAGCGCAGCAGCTCAGGCCGGGAGGGAGCCTCGATGATGAACTTCTCCATGCGGGACTGCCGGCGGGCAAAGAGCTCAGCCCCCTTCCCTCTGGCTTCGCTCAGGTTGTGGCTGGGCTGCGGCTTCGGCTTCGGCTTCACCATGGGGGACTTGAGACAGGAGGACCATGCTGGGGCATCATCGGGCACCGGGAGGGCCTGCACAGGCCTGGATGCACTGGTGGGGACAAAGTTGGCAGCTTCAGCCCCTAAAGCAAAGGGCTCGTCCTCAGCACCGGGCTCCCCATGCTCCTTCTGCTTCTTCCTGATGTCTGCGCTCTGCACCAAATCCAGCAGGTCGGGGTTGGGACCCAACTTGGGCTTCTCAACAAAGGTAAACATGGACTTCTTGTGGCCCCTACGTGCCGCCGACTCCTCCAGGATGCCCGTTTTGGGCAAGGGGACCACTGCCGCCAGCCCATAACCGGGGCCTGGCAGTGCCTTCTGCTCCCCAGGGGGGTACAGGGCCGAGTAGGTGGGGGGCGAGCGGACCCTGCTGAGCGGGGGTGGGCTGCCCAGCGTCTCTGCATAGGTGGGTGGTGGGGGCTCGGCACCAGGGGCTCGCTCCGGGGGCTGGCTCAGCCCGGGGGGTGTCTGGGTGCCAAACGGCCGCGCCGTGCGGTTCTTCACCGGTTTGGGTTTGGCCAGGGTGAGGTGGACCTCGTAGTACTGCCTGCCCTGAGCCCCGCTCTGTGCCTGCGTGGCTGGGGCAGCTGTCCCTGGGGGTGTGCTGGCTGTCACTGTGGGTATGTTGGATGTCACCACGGGTGCACTGGATGTCACCATGGGCGGACTTGCTGTCCCCAAGGTTGCATTGGCCATTCCCACGGCTGCGTCGGCCATCCTCATCGGTGTGTTGGTTGCCACCATGGGTGTGCTGGCTGTCCCCATTGGCACACTGGTTGTCACTATATGTGTGCTGGCCGTCCCTACGGGCATGCTGGCTGTCCCAGTGGGAGTACTGGCTGTCACCATGGGGACGCTGGGTGTCCCTGTGGTTATGTTGGCTGACACCATGGGCGCACTGGCTGTCACCATGGCTGTGTTGGCCATTGCCACACCAGTAGGTACGCTGGCTGTCACCATGGGTGCACTAGCTGTCACCACAGGTGTACTAGCCATCCCTATGGGCGTGCTAGCTCTCCTCACGGTCATGTTGGCTGTCACCACAGGCGTGGTGGCTGTCCCCATGGACACACTGTCTGTCCCCAGAGGTGTGCCAGCTGTCCCTAGGGCCATGCTGGCCATCCCTAAGGATGTGCTGGCTGTCCCCGTGGGTGCACTGACTGTCGCTACAGGCACACTGGGCACCTCACTATTCTTCTGCTTGGGAATGCACACGCTCTCTGGTGGGACAGGAGTGACCACTCTTGTCTCCAAGCTGTCCTGTGTCCCCTGGACCCCTCCCACTTCGCTTTCCACCTTCTCCTTGTGCACACCATTGGCAGCAGCCAGTGCCATGTTCTCCTTCAGGTAGATACTCAATGGGACTTGCTGAGCCTCAGTAGGGGACTCCTGGTGAGACGCCACGTCCTCCTTCTCCCCCAGCGTCCCCTGGCTGCCGTGCCCCTCGCCCGTCTCCATGTCCCCTCGCTGTGTCCCCAGGCTCAGCGGCAGCCCCGTGCCATGCCCCGTGCCAGTCCCAGTGAGCCCGTCGATGCGCTGCCTGCGGCGGTGGAAGAGCAGCACGCCCTTAGAGCTGGGGCTGGGTGCCGTGGTGAGCTGTGCCACGATCCTGCGGCTCCGTGCTTTTGCCTCTTTCAGCTCCTTCTCAGAGAGGCTGGAGCTGCGGGAGAGACCTGAGTGAGGAGAGAGGAGAGGAGCGAGGGTTAGCAGGGCTCAGCCCCTCCTTGGAGTGCCCCCAGCACCCCCAACCCAGGGATGCTTCCCCTCCAGCCCAGCCTTGTTGCAGCTGGGTGTGCTGCCTAGTGCTGCATAGGCATATTCCTGCTAGGAGTAACCCCTGAAGCTCAGAAGACAGCCACCGTGGGGCAGATGTGACCACTCCTCCCACCCAGCAGGGCAGAGGGGAGCATCCCTGCGTCTCACTCCCCAGGACAGTTTATCTCCCCGGGCTCTGCACGCTGATCCCAGTGACCGTATTGGAAAGGAATTTCTCAAAAGGCTTCAGGAGGTTTCAGGTTGCAGCTCGCAGGATTTCAGCCCCTGGCTCAAACACACATGGGGCAGGGAAAGCGTCCCCCCAGCCCTCTCCCCACATGATGATGCACAGCCCCACAAATGCAGGAGAGCGAACCCGGCCTCATCACTTTGCCATAGGACCGGTGTGTATGAACCCGGCACGTACGTGTGCAGCAACACGAGATGGCAGCAGCCGACAGGAGCTGGGCAGGATCCCGACCCGACACGCAGCCCGCAGCAACGCGCCAGCCCCATTCCTTCGGAGCCTATAAAAGTGCTAAAAGCGGCCGGCAGCGTGTCTGCTAACTGCGCTGAAAGTCTTCCGAGAGCCGCCGGGCTCCTCCAGCTCTGGCCAAAAGGTCAGGGCCAAAGCCCTTCCCAAACACCGAGAGGATGTGGAGCTGCCGGGAACACATTTTCTCGGGGTGAGCCATTTCCTATGAGCGTGCCCTGAAACGCCCATGGCCACTGGGAAGGGCAGTGCCACCAAACAGCCCCCAGCGCCCTTCCTCACTAAGGGTCCATGCATCGTGCCCAGGAATGCTGCCATGAGGGCCCCATCCACACCCGGACAGAGGTGGGTGGCCGATCCCAGCTCCTCTGGGCGCAGGCAGCGTCCACTCCCCTTCCCTTCATGTGTTTTTCATTTTCTTGCCTTCTGTGCTGCTTGGGAGCCTTCCAGGATATTTTAAGCGATGGTTCAGCCTACCAGCGAAGGAAAGGATGAATGACTAAGCCAAATCCTTCCAGAGAGCTCGTGGTGGGGTAAGAAAGCTCCTGCGAGCTGGGCATCCCCTCCCCATCATCCTCCATCCCATCCGCCCATCTCTTGTAGTCACATCTGTAGGATGTTTGCAGCCATTTGACCCGCTCATCTCTGCCGGCCTGGAGGAACCAACCAGAGAGGAGAAGGATGGATGCGCCAAGCTTTAGGGCAGCCTAGCAGTGGGATTTAGTTGTGCCAAGAGGAGAAAAAGGCAGAAATACCATTGCAAACCCTCCTGGAAGCGATGAGCCCATCCGCAGCGGGCGTTCCAGCTCTCCCCGTCCGCAGCAGGCATTGTTGAATGCGACATTTCTATTTGCTTTGGCGGCGGCACAGAGCGGGGAAGCGGCTTCCTGTGGCCGGGCTGCCTGGAGGGCCGCCAGCCCCGCGGCTCCCGCTCCTCCACTGCCCTCACCGTAGAGAAGTGGGGAAACGGGGCTGAGGAGCTGTTGGGAAACAAGCCGCAGGCTCCAGATGTCTGCTCATTTCACGCTCCGACCCAAGCATCCTTGGAGGCCGGGGCCGCCTATGAAGCAAAGATCTCAGCAGAGCTGTTCTGGAGCCTCTCCTTCTTGCTACTGCCTTTTAATAGCCACCGAGGGGCTGTGGGGGTGTCCTCGGAGCTGGAGGGATGACTCGGCCTCTGGCCAGGGATGTCCTGGCTCGGGCTAATCGCCGGCTGAGCCCCACACCCAGCACTGGGACCTCACAGACGGTGGTCCTGCACAGAACCGGCTTCTGGCCACCGATGGAGCCCCGGCCAAAGCTCAGCTCCAAGGGCTGAGTGGCTCTTCCTTCCTTCCCACGCCACTCGCCATCGGGCTGCCGTTTGGGAAGGAAACGTCTCCTGCCCCTGAGTGTCCCAGGCTCTTCCAAGAGCAATGAATCAGCCCCGCCAGCACTCTGACCCCACGGCAGGGACGTCCCTGAGCCCCGTCATCCTGCAGAAGGAGGTGCAGCATCACTGTGTGTGCAACCAGCCACATGGGCACCTTGAGCATCACTTCAGTGCAGTGCACTTTACCTTGGCCAGAGAAGCCTGTAGCTCTCTACCTATAGATATAGACCTGTATCTATGTACACCTATTGACCTATATAGGCCTTACATTTCCAGCAACAGCCCCAAAACGCAGGGTTTAACAGCCTCTTTCCAATCTGTCAGCCTGCCCTCTGCTCTCTCCTCTCTCCTCCAGAGTGAGGTTGATGAGTGTGATGAAAGGCATTTCTGTTGTCCTCCCTTCCTGGCCAGGTGGGAAAAGCTCTCCTTCCAACTCAACTCTCCATGCCAACACTGGTTCTCCTCGCACAGGGATGAAGGGTGAAACACATCCGTGGAATTACACAGCAGTGACGGAAGACAGTGAGGTGGGAGGTGTCCCTGTGCAGGTCTGGGTGTGACAATGAGATGTCCTGGTAGAGATGGGGGAATTGCATCTCAGCCCCACTCCCAGCTCACAGAGGATGCTCAGGTGCATCACAGAAGATGTCACCTCATGCCCACCACCGGCCCTATGGAGCTGAGGGGCATCCAAGGCCAAGAGAAAAATGACAAACCTCAATTCCACCACCTTTGCACAGACCCACAGCTGCCCCTAGGCAGTGCTGGGGATGGGGAACCTGCTGTTTGCACCCAAATGCTGAGGGCTTTGGACACGGAGCAGGTTTGGGGCAGGGAAGCCAGCTGGCCCTCTGCCTGAACTACAGCTGTGCGGGGCTTTTTGCAGAGCACACAAATGCACACATTTCAGTCTGTTCTTCCCTCCAGCTCTCAGTTATCCCAAATAATCTGCTGCCAGGAAAACAAGAAGGGTAGCGCAGGCAGGCAGTCTGGCTGGCTAGGAACAATTGACATGGAGAGATAAAAACACGACAATTTTCTGCCTCATTCCCAGCTTCCAGCACTCCTGGTATAAAAACTCCATGAAGTTTCCATCAGTGCTGGCCCTACAGACCCCAAGATCCCTGAGCGGTGGAGCAGCACTGTGCTGCCAGGCAGGATCAGAGCACGGGGCCTCTCCTCTGCCAGCAACAAAATCTGGCACAGCGAGAAAATTCGATTCGCTTGCAAGTTCTCCCTGTGCTCCGTCCATGAGGGCTTTGCTGGATTTGGAGCTGGTTTCTCCCCGCTGCCCTGTGCTGCTCCTGGCTCCCAGCCGTGCCTTGGCTGTGCCTGGCCCTCAGCACCCGAACTTGCCCCACTTCTACCTAAAATCACCCCACAAGCGTGGGGCAGCAAGCCATAGGGCTGCCATCTCCCAGTGGAGGGAAAGAGGAGAAGGGGGTTGGTATGGGACCACCGGGAACACCATCGGGTACCGCTTGTGCCCAAGGCAGAGCAAGAAGGGGACCGGGGCAAAGCGGTGGCTCTGGTGTCTCCTTTGCCCGTGGAGAGGACGGTGCATGAAAGGAGAGATGCAGAGCTGGGAGATGCGATCCACCCCGCAGCCGCCCCAACCCAAGGACACAGGGACGGGCACGCGTGGGACTCATTTCTATAGAGACAAAATGCAGCGCAGCGCACCCCAGTCGGCTCCGCAGCAGGGAACACCCCCGGCACCACGCAGCGCCGGGCACCCCCGGCTCCCCGCAGCCCCAGCTCCTCGCATCCCTCTCAAACACCCCCCGATCCCTTCACCCTCATGACCCCGCTCCCCGGCCCAGCCCCCAACCGACCTCCCAGCCGCCTCCCGCTCTCCCCCCGCTTCCCGGCTCCGTCTCTCCGGGGCCTTCCCGAGCTCCGCTCCTACCCGCGGTGCCGGTGCCGGTGCCGCCGCCGCTCGACTGCACCAGGGGAGGAGGCGGCGGGTAGGAAAGTTGCAGCGGCTCCGCCCTCGGAGCGGGTCCGGGGGGGGCGGCGGGCGGGGGCCGGGCGGGCCGGGGCCGCTGGGGGTGCCGCTGCTGGTGCCCGTACCCGCCCCGGTACAGCGGATCGCACCGCGCCGCGCGGGATGCGACGGGACGCGGCCACCATCCCGGTGGTGAGGGCGGCTCCGACGGCTCTGCCCTGCTCGTCCCAGCCCGCGACGAGCAGCCCGAGCATCCCTTTACCCATCTCTCAATACCCCCTAACCCAGCCCCGAACACCTTCTTACCTCCCTGCCTTCATGCCAGGAGCACAGTGGGGTCCCGCTGATCCTGAGCCCCCCGGCACGATGGCGACGGCGCTGGGACCCATCTGCAGCACGCAGAGCCCTGAACGCTGCTGCTCTCCCCCTCCGTCTGCACCCCCGGATGAGCTCCTGGCCTTATTTTTTGCCTTTCTAATTTCCTTTCTTCCTGCTGCTCTTTGCTTTTCTGTGCTTTTCTGGTTTTTGAGGGAGCCCGGCGCTAGCTCAGCATCCCCCAGGGAGCGAAACCTTCTGTTTATTTGCACGCCAGACAGAGAAACCAGTCCTGCCTCCTGCATCTCACTGCTGGTGCCTCTACCCGGGGCTCCCCGAGAGGTGCCAACCCGTTGGGGCCGCTGGGCAGGATTACAGCCAGGAGATGGGGCTGGATGGGGCTGCTGACCCTGCAGGGTGGGTGCAGCGGCAACGTGCTCCCTGTGCCATTCCTGCAGGCATCGAGGTAGGGATGAATGCACCGACTTCAGAAATCGACAGATAAGGAGAAAAGGAGCAGATCCCCAACACCTCCAGGGGATCCTCTTGCAAATACCTCACTGCAAGGGTAGCCCTAACGCTTGACTTTTACCCCAGCTCCAGAGCCAGCCCAGCACCACTGACCGATAGCGTTATTGTAGGGCTGTTGCCAGGGCTTGGGACCCTCAGTGTCATCCTGCCCAATGGCTCTGGAAAGTCTGACAGTCACGCAGGCAGCGGATGGCAGTGATCTCACTCAAGGGGAGGAGAAAATGGGGCAGACAAACGCTTTCCAGCAAACCTGTTGAGTTACTTTAAATTCCAGGCTGGCAGCAGAACTGCTGGATCGCTGCTCGGAATAGGAAAATGCTGAGCCCGGACAGAGTCGGGCCTGACCTTTCCCACTGCAGATCCACCATCCCAAACAGAGGGAGAAATGGGAAACACTCTGAATCCTTCTGCAGCCATGAAATGCGACGCTGCAAGGCCGCACTGAGCCAGGAGCTTGGCTGAGGTTCCCACCTCCAAACTGTCATTCCTTCCCAGGGGCTGCTGGTGTGAGGGCGAACGGTACCCCAGGATAGATGGGTTTGGGAAAGCCCATTTGGAGTCCCCAGGGCGAAGGGGCTGCTTTGGGAAAACTACTCCACAACATCACCTGAGGGCTCATTCCCAGCGGGGATGTGGTACACCTGCCATTGCAGCTGAGATAATAGCTGGTGGGGGGAAAAAGAGCAGTGGAAGCAGGATTTAAAGATGGGTCCCATGGTTGCAGGGAGGGGTAGGAGTCAGCATCTCCCCCTGGGGCTGCTGTAACCCCATCTGGTTGCCTGCACTGGGGTCCCCATGGAAGGCAGACTGTGAAACAGGGCTCTGGAGCAAAGCAGTGTCAGGGAGCATTGCAGGGAGCGACCAGCCTGAAATAAAGTGCTTAATATCTAAACGGGGGCCTGAAATAGAGATGGCCTGAAGCCGCATAGCAGGAGCATCCATGCGGACTCATCTCCCATACGCAGCACAGCTGTGCCATGTTCTGGGTAGGGAGAGATGCCCAAATCCCACAGAGCGCTCCAGGATCTGCCTCTGACCCTGCTCAGCTCTCGGAGACTGTGGGAACCCACCTGCTGCTCCCCGCCCCTCCCCAGGGATGGCACAGATTCCTCTGATTTTTGAGGGCACTGAGATCATCCAGAGATAAAAAAAGCCCCAGAGCACATCTGGGACCTAACACCCGCCGCCCTGGATGGGAGGGACCCCAACCACACTGTTTGCTGGGGATGCTGCAGCCCCATGGTGCTGAGGTGCTTTTCAGGGGGATAAGGAAGTCCTTACTTGCTTTCCTGGGCTCGCTGGAGGGAGCGATGAGCACGCGCTTGATCTTCACCAACCTCCACTCCTGGCTCGGGTCGTCCATGGGGCTGGCTGCCGTTGGGGACAGCTGTGGGGCAGGGCTAGGGGCACAGAAATCTGGGGAGGCTGCAGGCTCAGTGTTCATGCTGCCGGTGGGGAGCTCAGGGTCCGGGACATCCCCGCTGTCGCTCTCCTGTCGCAGCGGTGCCTTCAGCATCCTGCCGGCTTCCTTTCTCCACTTTCAGGGACAATGCTCACTGACTCCAAAGATCCAACTGGCTGCTTACGGCCCGAGGGCTGGCTCTGCTCTGGGAGCGTCCCCTTCCATTTGAGGAGGAAGCAGGCACAGTCCTCACTCCTCAGTCCCTCACTCGGTGTCTTCAGAGCAATGTCACCAAGGAGAGTTCTGCGTGGTTTGCTCTTTTCCAGCCCAACAGAGGACCTGTGCAAAGGAAAGGGGAACACTGAGCAATCCGCTCGCAGTTCCCCAGGTGAAGGATGGGGCACCTCACACCTCTGCTCCTACCCAGGGTTGTGTTTGGTTCACGCTGATGCTTGCTCAAGGCAGGAGCCCCAGCTCCCACCTCCATCCTGCACCCAGCTCACAAAGCCAGGCCGTGTTTAACCATTGCATGACTCAGAGCTCTGGGACAAGCGCCGACACACTCACTTCCCTCTGTTCTGCCGAGCAGAAATACTGCTGAGTGATGAGAGGACACAGCACTGCAGCCAAGAGGAAAGGTACGGGCTGGGAGCAGGGATCAGCACGTGGGACAGGATGCGGCTCAGCACTGTGGGGAAATTCCTGCACGCTGAGTCCAGAAAGGTTCTGCATGACCCAAAGCCCACCCCATTGCTTGGACTTTGGTGATGCCAGCAGAGATGGCTCAGCACCACATGTCGAGCTCAGGATCTCATCCTGCACTTTTCTCTTCTGGAATCCCTCCTCCTGCCAACATTCAGTGTGGATTTGCAAAGGGATCCCAGCTGGGCAGCTCCCACCACCCACACTGAGTCCCACCTGCCCACGGGGGCTGTACAGGGCTCTGTGGGGCACTGTGCATTACTGCTGCTTGCTGGAGCAAAGAGTGCTCAGGTGGGATGTGGGCGTCCACCTCCCAGCCCTGTGGGCCCAGAGGCTGCGGGATGGTGGGCTGCTCAGAGTGCAGTGTGGCTTTGAAGCCCCTCCTGCAGCAAGACCCTGCAAGAGGAGCCTGTGCTGCTCCTAAAGGCATGAGCTGCAAGTGGTGCCGGGGGAGGGAAGAGTGAAAAATACATGGAAATATCCCTATGTTCACCAAATCTGGCGGCAGGAACACCTCTTGCTCTCTCCCCGCCCACTCAATGGGGTCTGACGTGCAGCCCCTCTGCCTTCCTCACAACCTGCCACCCCTCCCCATCCAAAAAGGAAAACTAAAGTTAACTTTCCACCTCCCACACACAGATTTTTGGCAGGCGCTGCTGGCATTGAGGCTGCCAGCACTGCAGAGAGCCCTCCTCCCAGCTCTGAGCCCCCCCCCACCCAGCAAGAGGATGTGGGGGACACGGGGAACCCATCCTACTCCCATCCCATCCCAGGTGCGTGGGCAGAAGCAGTGTCCCAGTGGGGCTCCCCTGCCCCAGGGATGCTGTCTCCGTGTCCCCATCGCCACCCTCCACTCGGTTTCCATCATCTCTCAACGAGCCCAGGGGGGTAGCAGGGGGGCTGTGGTTGCAGGCTCTCGGGTTTCCCCAGGTCACACAGCGGGTCGCTGTCACTCAGGCAGGACCCCGCTGCCCAGACTTTCAGTCCCCAGCTCCGGTCACAAGATCGGCGCCTTCCCTTTCCAAAATAGACTGAGTGCAACCCATACATCGGGGGATTTTTGCACCTTCCCTGTGCCAGCAGCTGAATGTCCCATGGGAGCAGCTTGGCACAGCATCTCCTCTCCAACACTGCAGCTTCTGGCACTGGGGACCCCGGGACAGGGGCTCCTGCACCATTCTTGCACTGTTGGCACAAACCATGAAGCAAAGAGCCCCCAAACCTGCTGCTTTAATGCTGTAATGGGGCATTTCTCAGTGAACCTTTGGCACCAACCCCGTGCAGCAGAAGGCCGGGATGGGATGCGTCCCCAAAGGGCAGGACCCTATTGGACCCTATTTCTTTAAGGGAATGCTGCCTCCACAACTGATACGGAGATGTCCCTGTGGTGTGGCTGTCACTTGGAGCCGTGCCTGGGCCACTCTGTGCCCGGCTGCTGTCACCTCTGCTGCAACCCAATACCACTCTGGGCTCCCTGCAGTCCCTCATTGCTGGGAGCTGCCAGCACCATTCCATCCACCCCAGGACCCAATTGCAGCGTCCCCAAACACTGCTAGGGCTGCGTGGGGATGTGTGGGCATCGGGGCTGGAGGATGCTCCAGGGCAGGTCGCTCTGCCCCCTGTCCTCCCCAGCAGGGCCATCAGAACTTCTGATGCCATTCACAGCACCGTGTCTATGACTGCAGGCAGGGCAGGACCTGCTCAGCACTGGGCAGATGGCAGCCTGTCCTATACACTGCTTCCCTGGGGACCCTGTGGGGGCAGATCCCAGCCTCACTCTGTCCCCCACACTTTCTGGAGGTGAGGACAGCCCCACCCCAGCTGTCAGGGGCATTCTTGGGGCAAAAAGCACCAGGTTTGGTGGAGATTTTGGGTGCCTGTGCCACCAAAGTGAGACCATGGTGCCACCAAGGCGCATGGCAAGGATCACAGCTGGGTGCATTTGTGGACTGGGGCCACACGTGTGTGAGACATAAAGCAGCACGTGTGTGAGTGTGTGTGTTCAGCACTCAGCCCTCCTCCTGGCAAAACTGCTGTGCAGTCCAAACGAAGCCGCTGAGGACACATCCCGGCAGCACAGACAGCCCCTGGCCCAGCCCGGCTCTCCCTGTGCTCTGTTTTCTTTCTCTGCTTTTCTCCCTTAACCCCTTCAGGATCCTGCTGGATTGGTGCAGCGGGGCCACACAGCCAAATGCTGCACAGCTCCTCCATAGCCCTGGGGACTGTGGATGGGGATGGGGACAGGAGTGGGGGCAAGGGCAGGGATACTGGGACAAAAACAGGGACAGAGAAAGGGATGGGGATGGAGATGGAGACAGGGACGGGGACACCACTGCTCCCGTGGGTGGCTCTGCCGCCTGCAGGCATCCCAGTGCTGCTCTCCCTGCTTCCCCCAGCCAGTCTCTCCCACCCTTTGGTACCCCATGGTACCTCCATCCCATGGGGAAAGTCTGCCGGCACCCAGGCTCACCGCGCTCATCTCTTCCCTCATCCCCACCATCCCCATTCTCTCTCTGAGAAGCAAACCCCCCTCTGCAGCCCTATGGCCACCCACCCGGGGGCCGTGGCCGCACTCCCCACACCGTGCCCATACCTGTGTCCCCATTGTGCCTGTACCCGGTTCCTGCCAGCAGCTCAGCTCAGTTCTCCTCTCCTGCTCTGCTCCAGCCGCTGCGGAGGGCAGGGAGAAAAGGGGGAAGAGGGGCGGGAGGAGGGGAGCGGGGAAATGAAACTTTAATAGCACAGAGCCCCTTTTGTTTCCCGGCATATGGGATATTTCATACATGCTGAAGGCATTAACCACCTATGTGCTTCTAGGGCTGGCGGCAGCGGGGAGCGCAGCACAGCTGGAGGCGGCCCC
The DNA here is from genome assembly GCF_905368555.1 of Meleagris gallopavo. NCBI lineage: Eukaryota > Metazoa > Chordata > Aves > Galliformes > Phasianidae > Meleagris > Meleagris gallopavo. The sequence goes on from NC_139418.1 coordinate 12,678,023, forward strand.
TGTCCCCCACATCCCTTCCTCTGGGGGGGGAACCTAATTGCAGCTCCCCATTTTAGAGGAGCTCCCCTCCCCACTGCAAGGACGGATGAGAGCATGGGGGTGGTGGGACCCCCATCAGCCTCCCATTGCCCTCCTGCCTTGGAGACACAGTGGGGACAACCAATCCCGTGGCGCTGTGACTTATGTGCCCCATCTCACCCCACCCCCCAAGGCACAAAACCATCCCCAAGAGCAGCAAGGCTGGAAGACACCCCTGGTGGGTGCCCTTGTGCTGCTTCCCCCTCCATCTCCCTCCATGGAATCCCTTGCCCATAAATTGGAGTGACATTGGCAGACCCCGGCATGGCGCATCGCTCTCTCTTCCCCTATAGGAGGTGTCAGCCCTCGGGACGCCAGCCCATGGTAAATTGGTACTTTGTGCAGTGTTGATCCAGGCGCACTCTAATTTGAAATAAAAAAAATAACGCAGCCAGTAAAGGGCCTTTATGGCTCTTCAGAGCTCGTAAAGCTGCGGTAAGGGGCCGGCGGGCTGGGAGCAGCTGGGAAAATTTATGGCAGGTTTGGGTGAGTTCAGCATCACAACTCTGCAGAGCTGGTGTGCCGGGCAGGAGCCAAACAAGGCGGCTTTTTTGGGGTAGGGAAGGGGGGGCTGTGCCTCCCAGGGACCGTGCTCACTCCTCGCCAACCCAAACGCCCCAAAGGATTTCCCCAAACCTCCTTTCAGACTCATTTTTAACGGCAGACAGACTTTGCGTGGGGATGCTTCCCAAAGCAGTGGGATGGATTCAGGCTGCGTTACCATGGACCAAAGCTGCGTGGACCCGCATGGGCCCGACGAGCATCCCCACTGCAATCCCAGCGTTGGGCAGGAAGAGCTGGAAGTGGGGCGGCCGTGAGAGCCGCAAGAATTAGGAGAGAATGGGAGGAAGCTGTCGGGTGGGGACCGTGCAGAGGAGGCGGGCAGTGGGGAAAGGCATTTTTCCTTGCCAGCGTCTTGGCTGCTTCGGTGTGAACTGCTATAAATTCGCTCCTTATCTCTCAGACCATTTCATGTTTTCATGAAAAGAAAATAGTCTGCAGGAAAAAAAAATTGCTCGCTGATAAAATATCCCTTTGGCATTGGGAGGAATGTGAAACAGCTCTAATCAGAGCGGGGCTGGGGCTGGGAAATGGCCGAGACGGGGCCGTGCCCCGGCCGGGATCAACCCAAGGGCGTCCTGGGTGGGAGCTCCATACGCACAGCACTGCCACGTGCCACCCCCCTCCCAGCAGAGCTGTGCCCCCATCGTGCCCTATCCCGGCACTGCCACCCCTCGGACTGCACTGTGCCCATGGGAGGTGCTACACCACTGCCCCACGTCCCCTCCAGCCCTGTCCCAAATCTCTACATCCCCCCACTCTGCAGAGAAACGCAGGCACAGCCGGCGTGTGGAAATAGGATGTGCGTTTCGGTGCCAAAACATGCACAGACGCACATGCCAGAAACGTCTGTGCCGCTGCACAGAGCCGCCTGTGTTTCCCTGGTTCGCACAAGTGACTTTTGTTGGAAGGGTTTGGCCCTGCTGAGGGGCTGCCAGGCATGGCTGTGGTTGGATGTGTGCCCCCTGCATCACCCCACCCATAGGTCCTTAGGGTTCAGGGTGCCGGTATCCCCAGTCCTGTCCTGACTGAGCCCCACAGTGGTCGGGGCTGCGGCACAGCCCCATTTCCAGACAGTCCCAGCTTTCTCAGAGCTGGAGATGGAAGAAAGCCTCTTTGTTCAGCTCTGCAAACAGTGCCCACGAGGCCGGTGGACCCCCTGACCTCAGCACCCCAAAACACAGCCAATGGGGTGCAGGGATGGGGCAGCCCCGCTGTCATCTCCAGGTGCTCGGGGAGACCCATGGGTATGACGCGTATCTATGAGGGACGGATTGTGAGATGGATGATTTATAGCGATGTCTGGGGCCAATAATGGGAAATAATGGGAGGCGAGGGGTTGGCGTCAGGCTCAGCCCCAGCGCCAGAGGAAGTAGGAGCACAAAGCAGCGATAACCGACCCCAGCACAGCACTGCTCCCGTCGGCCCCGCAGAGTGTTTATGGCAAAGCCCGAGGTGAGTGAGAAATCCATCTCCCGCTTCCTGTTGATCGCTGCGAGCCAAGCGCTGTGCTTGGCCAAGCAGGATGGGAAGGGGATGCAGGTAGCAGAGAGCGGGGCAGCACAGAGCCCAGCCTCGGGGGCTGCGTGCATCCTGTGCCATGGGACAGAGCCGAGCTCCAGCAGCACCGGACCCCGTGGGCTCACACTGCAGCACCCAGGGCACGCTGAGGGCAGGAGCAGTGCTGAGCTGTGGATGCTGTTTGCTCCCTGAGTCATCGGCCGCAGTCGGCTGGGTCTGAGATCCGTCCTATTTTTCTCAGAATCCATGCGAAGAAGATGGGAAAATGGTTGGGGGAAGGGGATCGCACTCGGTGGGGCAGGCTGCTTGCATTGCCCACCCTATCAATGGCCCTGTGGGGAGCAGGATGGGGGGTCACACCATGGGGCTTCAGAGCCCCCCCACTCTGTGGGGAGATCCCAAGTCCCGGAGTTGTAGGGGCCCCCATCCCGGCCAGGGGTGCTCATGTGGCCACCAGCTGCTTGGAAAGCCTTCCCTGGCGGTGGGTCAGAAGTACAGATTTTTATAATTATTAGTCCTGGTAATTTACCATAAGATATGTATTCCGGCTCATTCCAAAGCATTTGAATCGTACTGAGTCTGCGGGTGGGGGCTGTGCGGAGCTGGGTGCTCTGTCCCCATCCTCTATCAATGGGATGCATGTGGCCCCCAGCCAGAACACCCCCCATCCAGAGTGAGGTCTCACCCCGTGTCCCCTCCCCAGCACCCACGGCCATCCCATAGAGACCAACTCACTTGCACCGAGCCAGGACCCCCTCTCTGGGCTGGGGTCACAGGGATAGAGGCAGTGAGGGCTCCTGGGTGGTCACAGGTCTGGGCTGTGTCTGGAGATGGGCTGGAGGATGGAGGATATCTCCCACCCCCCATTAGGATGGGGCCCCGCAGCTCGCTGAGCCCCCGCAGCGTATGTATGGGGAAACTGAAGCCAGATGTGCGCTGTCGGGACAGCCTCACATTGCCCTCCTGCAGCTGGGATCCGCCTCACAGCCCAGGATCCTGCTGGGTTTTCTCCTCTATTACTCCACAACGCCCTGCAAAGAGCTGTGGGTGTCGGGGGGGGGAATGGGAGGGGGATGCTCCAAGCTCCCCTCTGCATTATTAACCAGTCCCATATCAGCCCTAATCCTTTTCCATAGAGCTGTAGCTTCCAGGAGCTGTGGTGCAGCGCTGCAACAGGATCTGAGCAACGCAGTGCCCACTTCAGCCCCCACTCTACACTGGGATGGCTGCACAGCAAACCACGTCGGGACGTCTTACTGCCATTTATAATCTGACTTTTCAAAGTCTATTTTACTCCTGCGTGGTTTTCTGGTTCAGCCTGTGACATTTACACGGGCAATTCGTATTTACAGTCCGAGGCGCTGTAAATATGTGATTCATTTGTGAACGACTCCTAATGCAAAGCACACATCTTCCGAGCAAGGCCTGTGCATGCTCACGGGATGAGGGTTTTCCTATAGGTTTTATAATCTGGGGGTGGATGTACTCGTAATAAAAACACACTGACATTTTTCAGATGCCGGAGTTCGGCTTTATTTTATCAGAAAATGTAAATACGTCACTGCAAATCACGAGACAGCAGAAGAAATATTTTGCATGGCCCTCGTTCAAGGAGAGGCTCTTCTTTAATTACTCTTTGAAAACAAACACGGCTCCAGCGCAGGTCCTTGGGACAGCAGATGGGACACGTTCTGCTCCCAGCACCAGGCATGGTTGGGTGCATGCAGGCTTTGGGATGGAGCCGCCCCCAGTGCAATGCCCCATGTGTGTCCTATTGCTGTAGGAGCCTTCGCCATCCTGCTGCAGTGTGAAATATTTGCATCATCTGGATTTCGCCTGCTGCCATATGGTGCTGGGATGCCTTTCTCCCGGGGCCGCTCTGTGTTCTGTGCCTTCTATTATTTATGGGGTGCGAGCGAGCCCCGAGCCCGCAATGCTGAGCCTGTGGCCAAACAGGAGCTGGTGCTTGGCACCGGGATGCTCTGTGTGCCATTGTACAGGACCGGCACCACTGGCATTTCTCCTGGCTCTGGGATGCAGAGCATCACACGGTGCCCAGGAAGGACATGGGATGTGCAGAGGCACGGGGCTGTGTTGGGATGTGGAGATGGATGCACCGGGCTCGAGGTGCTCGGGGAGGCACCAAGCCCAGGGCTCCCCATGTCCCTGCCAGTGCCCAGCTGGCCGCAGCCGCTCCACTCCTGGCCCTCACCCAGTCTGGATTTCGCTTCGTTTGCACATTTTCCGCAGACACGGGAGCTGGAAAACATCACCAGTGCCAAGGGCTGGGGCGAGGGGACGGGGCAGTGGGAGCCTTCCTCCTGCCTGCACCACAGGGCTGCGTGAGGCACGTAGGCACATCCCTTTATTCTCTCAGCGCAGAGCCCCTGAGTCCCCATGTCCCCATCCCACCTGATCCTGTTAATTAAGCAATTAATGCCATGCAGCAGCTGGTACCACCTGTGGCAGCTAACTGGGCCGGGGGGAGGTGCGCAGTCCTGGGTTGGATGGGAACAGGGGCTTCATGTCACCACAGGATCCCCCTTCTCCCACACATGTTCATCTTTGGGGGACACAGGGAAGCAAACCCCAGGGATCAGGGACAAGGTGTGCGCTTGGGATTTGCTGCAGCACAGCCCTATACAAAACCCCCTATCCCTGTGGGCAGCTGCACTGCAGGCAGCCTCCCCCCCCCAACAGCCCCGCACATCGTTTGTCACTTGGACAGGTTCGAACAGAGCCCGCCGCTGCCCGGCTGGGATTCATTAGGCCCCAGCTTCGTTTCCTCCAGCGCTGTGCAGAGGCCGAGAGGGAGGGGGAAGGCAGCAGCCAGGAGGGTTTTGGGGCCCACGGGGCTGCAGGGGCCATATACAGCCGCCGTACAGCATGGTCGGATCCAGCGCTGGATGGCTGCTGCCACCTCGTGCATGGAGCTGAGCTGTGGGGCTGCTCCCACGGCACCTCCATCCTCCCCAAACCCACCCCAAATGCTGCGAGCCACTGTGCCGTGGGGATGGGAGCATCCAGGGGGATGCTGGCACATGTGGAGGTACAGGACAGCCTGGTTGGGCACACGTGAGTCATGTCCCGGCAGTCCTTGCACACACACCATGGCACAGGTGACAGCCTCCAAAAGGAGACCCCAGCACAGCAGTCCTACATCTTGGGCACAATAGTGCTGCAGTGAGTGGGCGTGCAGTACCCTGTGCAGCTGTTCCGGGGAGAAGAACAGGAAAAAAGGCAAAAGCACAGCAGCTAAAACCAGCGAACCCCATTTTATTAGCAGTTAGTTCAACAGGACCTTACATTAGTGACGGGACACTCTCTGAACGCAGCCCCAGAGATGGGCTCGGACGGAGCCAAGGGGGGCAGAGGGGAAGGGCAGACCTCACCCCTGTGGCCCCAGGCATGGCTACAGAGGTTCATGCAAAACCCAAAGGTTGGGAAGCATCACCGCCATCCAGAACCAGATGGAACAGTGGGGCAGAGCCCCTCATTGCTACCACTCTTCCCCTGCACTGCCCTGGCATTGCTCCATGTCCAGGCACTGCCAGGGCACTGCAGGAGGGCAGCCGGGGGGACCCCAGCTCCCCTTCTCCAAGCATAAAACACAAAGGGGCCAAACATCCCCCAGGCTGGAGAAAGCGTTTGTCCTCACCCCACCTCCCCACACCGTACCATCAGGCCACCTCCGTCTGCTCCCCAGCAGTGCTGCAGATGCCTTGGGGGCACAAATGGTAATGGGGTGCCCTTCACAAAGTGCCCCCACCCATCCCTACGTACCACCAGGGCTCTGCCTTTCCCCGCCTCCAGCACACACACCAGCAGCTCCATCCACAAGGAAACCTGGGCCCTTACCACATAAACCCATTACGGCTCAGTGTTGGCACTGCTACATACATGGATGCTCACACACACTCATACACACTCACACACTCACACACACTTGTGCACTCACCACCAGGGCAGCCAGAGCCAGGGATGGGAGAATACTTGCAAAGCCCACATGAAAAAGGAGGCAGCTCCTGCACATCACCATGACAAGTATAAAGACACATTTCCAGCGGGGAAAACTCCCATTATTTCCCCACTGACCTTTGTCCACCTCCCATGTAACAGCCAAACAGACCACGTAAAACCCTCAGGGTTTAGGTACAAATTCTGGCACTGAAGAAAAAAAAAACAACCCCCTGCAAAATCGGAACGAAACAAACCCTCCCCCCACGCCCCAACATTATTAAAATACTTTAGCTTTTAATATTCAAGAGGTTTGAAGTTCTCAGCATCTTTCCAACTGCCGTTAGCCCAAAGTCTGCCTCGTCCCCGAGGGCCCACGCTCCTGTGAGCTGTGTTGGGTGCCAGAGGCCACCAGGCACCTCTGGGCTTTACCACAGGAAACACCACAATTGTAAAACATTGCAGAGCAGGTGAGGGTCTGGGAGAACCCCATCTCCTTCTCCTACTTGACAGCAGTCCCACCGCATTGCCCATGGACTGGGAAGAGGTTCAGATTGAAAATGAATGAAGATGAGCAAAGAAATAGCATCCGTGTTTCTGAAACAAGAAGACACCTTTTTCTTTTCAGGTGTTTTTAGAGCTGGGTTTTAGAGGAATCCAGCAAACCCCCACTTCCTGCTGCTGCGCTGGGTGGCAGGACGAGGTCTGGGTCACTTGGTGCACTGGCTCTCCACCAGCTCCTTTCTTCTGCTACAGCTCTGTACAAGTCACCTTCAGTGCACCCAAAGCTGCTCCTCTGTCACCTGCTGAGGAGGTGCAGAACGGCTCCAACGCTGCTCACAGCCCAGGGGACTTAGGGTCTGTTTTGGGCAGAGAAAGAGGGAATTTGTGCCAATTCCCTGTTTCTTCCATCAAAGCGGGACAGGAAAGGACCTCACCATCAGGTTTGGGAATTAAAAAGATAAAAACAAAACAGAATGGATGTGGGGCAGACGGAGAGGTCACAGCGCTGGGACCACAGAGTCAGGCCAACACCCAGCAGCCTTCAACACAGCCATCCTGCCAGAGGGCTCCAGCATCCCCTCGAAGGCAGCAGCTGGATATTGCTTAGGGATGTGATCGGAGGGCGACAGCTACCTGGTGCTCTGCAGCTCTTCCCGCAGCCAGGTGGGCAGTGTCTGCCCCATTTTGTACAGCAGCTTGGAGAGCTCAATGTTATGGTCCCTGTAATAGTCCCGCAGGAAGGCCCGTGACTGCAATGGGAGAATGGAGATAAGGGTTAACGGGACAGACTGCTTGTAGTAGAAATGCTAAGTCACTGCCTAAAACAGTGATTGAGCACCTGGTGGGAAGGCAGGACCAATCCATGGGAGCTCAGGTGTATGCAGTGCACCTGAGTGACCAGAAGGGATGGAGCCAGGATCCACCCACCCCTCCCCACACCTCATTTAAGGGCTGGCAGTGGAGGCAAGGGGATCTCTTGTTGGAGATCCCTGCCTATCCAAGGCCTTCCAAAGGTAAGCAGCTTTTTTCCTTTATTTCTGTAGCTGCTGCCTTTGGGCTCGTTCTCACTTGCTGTAGTTAAAGACTTTCCCACCCTCCTATTGTCACGGTACTTTCCATCCTATTATAGCATTACTATGCTGCATCCAGATCCAACCTTAGCCTTCCTTTGCTACAGCCCCATTCTGTGTCTAGGACACCACATCAGCAAAGCCGCTGCCCTGCTGAGGCTTTCTGCATACTCACATCTGAATCCATCTCAGGGTACTTCCTCCCTTTGCTCTTCCCCAAGCATTTGGTTTTGCCTCCTTCTAGCAGCTGACACCAGAATCCTTTCTTTGGGTCAAACCTGCAAAGAGACAGCTCTGCCTCACCCTGCTTGCCAACCCAGGGCACCCTGCCCCAGCCTTGATCAACAGTAATGCACTTCCCTGGGATATACAAGCTGGCTGGCAGAAGTGCTGTTCTGGAGCCTATTTTTAATTTGCAGCCCAGCTAACATCTCATTATTGACCAACCTGTACAACAGGTTTACCCTACAACTGCACCATAAGCAGCCTGACAAAATTCATTTATTTATTACTTGTTACACTACCCTGCTATGAGAAAGCAGGGAGCCTGCGTGGGCTTTCATTGTTACCTTCTCTGGCACCTCCAGCTTTGAATATTCTCAGGAGCTCCTCATCACCTGGGCCCAAATTTAGACCAAACACAAAGGCAACACAGGCACAGAAGTAAACTAAATTTTTTTAGGAGCTCTGAAAGCTTCTGCTTCCTGTGGTGGGCTTTATTGTCTGAAATGGTCCTGTGAAGGTGCCACACAGTAAGCACCAAAAGCAGGTCTCAGGGTGCTGCCCTGGAAAGCTTTGTGCTCCTGAGTTTCCCCTGAAGTAAAAGGGAGCAACCCCTGCTCTGTGCCCTCTGGAACGCAGCAGGTGCTTTCCAGGCTGAGGAGTAAGGAAAGCTCGAGGTGGGACTTACGCCAGGGTTTTGTGGTAATCGATGAAGTTGGTCACACCTAGGAATTTCTGGACTGTTTCCATCACTTTGGCAGGTTCTGTTCGGAGCAGCTTGCCGTCCAGGACGAGAATCTACAAAAAGAAAGGCGAGGCTGTGAGCTCTCACCTCCTGCTGGCTCTCAGCCCTGCTCTCCTGGGGCAAAACAACACCTTCTCTGCATATTTTGCCATTTCAGAGTTAAATTTACCATGAGCTTGTGGAGGGTTCCCTTTCTAATGCCAATAGTGAACATGTGTCCAGGTGTTCACTTACACTAGGTGTTGGAAAATTGAATGCAAGTTAAAGTCAGAGCCAGGATCTATCCAGGACAAAATCAGAGCTTTAGCTCAGGGCTGTCTAACCCACAGAGAGTCAGGATTATATTACAGCAATTATGCCAGAAGTACACAATTAATAGACTTTATAAGGTTGAGTGATGATGGAAAAATCATTCGGCTGAGCAGAATCGCCCAGCGTAGCCCATACCCTGGCAGCAGCACGCTCTCCCCCTCCATGCAGGTCACAGCAGGGCTGAGATTTAACCCTGATTTCCTTTATGGGCAGCTTGAAGCCAGGGACAGCTTGGCCTGCTATTTTTGTCCTGCTCTGGTGCTGCATTGACGCTGTTCAGCAGAGTGAGGTGTCAGGGCTGCCCTCCCTACCTGGTTGGCATGGAAGCTGTTCAGCCAGCGCTCGATGTGGGTGGCATACCAGCCTGGCACCAGGCAGCGGTTCTGCAGGGTCCGCAGCTTTGCAGCAGCCTCAGGCCCAGCTGTGATCACCTCATGGAAGGTGTACTTCAGGGCGACCGGGTCGTCGTGGGCTCGCTGATGCTGTCAAACATGAGCAAAACAGGTTCCTGAGGCAGCCAAGAATGGACACCAACTGGACCCAAACCCCAGGCTGCCTGCAAAGCACGACAGCCTCCCAAGAGATCAATGTTGCTCCTGACCCAACAGGAAGCTGGGCAAGAGAAGGGTTGGGTGGCTCACCTGATACCAGGAGTAGGCTCGATCTGCAGGGTTGATGAGGATTGTGATGACTTTGGCCTTAGAGAGCAGGGCTGCGGCTCGCCGGGGAGCCACTTCTGAGTCAAAGTAGTTGGCACTTTTTTCAAAGTAGAAGTCAGAGGTGGTGTTGGAGGGGATGGGGAAAAACTCCATGTACCTGAGGGAAGGCACAGCGTGAGGCAAGTGGACAGGCATGATAAAATATCCCCAGCAACCTTCTTTGCAGGTAGCAGTCTCCCAATACTTTGTACCAAGTACTGCAGGTGCTCAGAGAAAGACAAACTCTGGCCACCAGACAGAGCTGCTGTTGTCATGAGCATGACCTTTCATGGAGCAGAGCATGCAGTGGTCCCTAGCTCCTTAGACACGAGACAAGAGCCTCAAGGCAACCTTGCTCCTGCTCCCCAAGAAATCGGAGCTCCCAGTCTGTCCTCGTGGCAGGGAGATGCAGGTTGACCTACCAGTCTATGCCCTTGTGATAGTTGTGTCCGTTGAAGAACTGTATCTCCTCGAAGGTCTCTGAGCTGGGGTAGTTGCTGCTCAGGTCTGGGTGCATCCCCAAGAAGAGATAAAGGGCAGTTGTTCCTTCAAACAGAGAAAATGAGAGCTGACAGGACTAATTTCCCTTCCTGCTTTGCATCAGCAGGGCTGAGAGAGGCTCCTTGAGGATGTGGGGAACCCAGCAAGCCTTTTGCCATGCTCCCAGCACTGAGGGTAAAGGGATGTACCTGTTTTTTGAGGCCCAATGATGAGGAGCTTTGGGAATCGGTCACAAGTCTTTTCTTTGGACCAAATGTCTTTGTGACGCTTGTCTTCACAGGGATCCTGAAATGCAGAGCAGGATGGTTGGAGACAAGGCAGCCTGGGAAGGAAGCTGTGTGGCTGCTCGGATTCCCTGCACGGTGGCCATGCAAAGGTCTGGGTTTATTTCCAGGTCCATGAAGCAAATTCTGTCCTAGCACCACCCACGGAACCATAAAGAGGCAAAAAATCACTGCTTTTCCACAGGATCACAGGAACATTCAGGTTGGAAGGGACCTGAAGAGGTCATTCAGTCCAACCTGCTGCTTAGAGCAAGGCCAGCTTTATCTCATTTCCCTCTCCCTAGCATAGACAGAAAACTGGGCTGCTCTCTCCATTCCTTCTGCACAAGGTATACCTGCCAGAGAGGGTCCTTCTCCTCGGAGAAGATCTGGAAGTATTTCTGTGCCAGCTGCACAGGTGGCAATGTCTGCAGCTTCAGGTTGGTCCAGGAGTTGAGGAAGCGGACCAGGTGTTTGAAGGTGTACAAACCCAGGCGGTCATTGCCATAATTGGACAAATGGGTCATGAAGATGCTGATCTGAGGTAGAGGATGGAGCAGTGGTTAGCAGGACCTCACCCAGCCGCCATCCTGCACTAACAGCCCTCTGCTCCAGCTGAGTGCACTGCAGCAGCAGCAGGGGACAGCTCTGCAGGAGGTGCCGTCCATGTGTCCCCAGGCAGCAGTACTCACGGGGTTAAGGAGCACTGTCAGGAACAGTTCGCCTCCATTGATGATCTTGTCCAGCTCACTGGAGCCACCAGGGTATTCGTTGTAGAAGATGGTGTGTGTGAAGAGGCCACAGGTTTGTCGGGGGAGGACCTGAGGAGGAAGAAAGATATGTTTGGAGTAGGTGGAGGAGCCAGGGCAATGAAAAAGCCACACAGCCCCTTCTCCCAGATTCAAAAAGGGTTTTCAACCTCTCAAAGGTCAGGATCAGCTCCACTACCCCTTGACTTGAATTCTGCTACTCTCAAGGGATGCAGATGAACAGATGGAGAGGCCACAAAGTGTCCTCATTAAAAGTTCCACTGTGCAGGACTAGCAAACATGAAAAGAATGCAATCCTGTCAAATCAACAGTCTCCTTTGGCTGGAGCCAAAATAGCCAAGCCATCCAGAAACCACGCATCAAAGTTTTGGTGGAGGAGGCAGAGAAGAAAAAGCATCAGAGGTAACACCTGGCCACCTACCATGATGCCGTTGTGGATGAAGCCACGGCGATAGCGAGCAGGTTTCAGGTGGGGGTATTCTTCTGTGCTCGTGACTTTGATTGACCAAACCTGCTTCCAAGCTTCATATAACTGCACGTGAACAGGGTAGACACCGGAGTGGTGGGGAGCCACTGCATACCCCATGTCAGTGGGGATGCCATGCTCCTACAGGGAAGAGATTGGAGATTGGGTGACTAGGGAGAACCCAGAACCACCACCTGCCAGCTCAACACAATCTCCCCCAAGGATTGTCCCTTCCCAACCATGAACAGTCCACCTGTGTCTTGATGAGCAATAAGAGCTGGGCTGTTCTCATGCATCTTCCCCTAACCAAGGCTGTCCCCAGAAAAAAGAGTTCAATAGAAGATTTGCTGGGTGGACACTTGCTCCTCTTGGAGTCATTTCTGCTTTCACAAAATAGCAGCAGCAAAGCTTATTGGTGAAGATTGTGCAGAGACACGGGACTGCAAATTGATTTATATCAGTAGATACAGAGCAACTTGGAAATTTTCAGCTGAACACCTGCCCATCTCTTCTAGCACAAGCAGAAATGTTCTAGTCTCACGCCTTAATTAATTAACAGGGAATGAATTCAAGTTAGATGAAGAGCCATCTCTCAGACTACCAGATCCAATTATTATTGCTAGGCCTGGCTTTAATGGATTTGGACTTGAGACAACTGTGAGCAAATCAGTTGATCGCAGCATGACTTGGTGTCAATGCTGACTTTACGTAGGCCAGATAAAGGACCTTCCAGGAGGATGGACAATCTCCAACCAAGCCAAAGGTCAGAGCTGGCCCTTACAAAGAAAATGAGTCTCGACAACTCAGCCTGCAGAGGGAGTTTCTAGCAGTGAGATCCTTGCAGGCACAGCCGCTCTGACCCCACTCCAGGATGCCACATGGGCCAGCTTCAGTGCAACACCAAACCACAGAGTGCTAAACATAAACCTCAGGCTTGGTTAAAATCCAGCACACAAACCCAAGCGATTGCTGCCTTCTGTAGTGCTGTGGGTTTGATCTCTGCATTCCCATGAATGCTGCCTCAGAGCAGGCAGCAGCACTGGAACAGCTGCAGCCACACAGCTGGAGTGAAACAACACACGGACAGCGTTTCCCAGTCAGCAGGCACTCGGGCAGCTCATTGTGACAGAGGCATGTTGGCTGGTGTGGATAAGTATTTTTGCTCCGAGCACTGGTGTACAATGGATTTAACCACCGAGTTACAAAGGCAGGGTGCTGAGCTTCAGAAGATCCTCATCCCAAATTTACACCCAGGCAGGCAGGAGAAGGGGTTCCTAAGGCTCACTGTCATCAGCTCCCTTTGCTCCAGCAAACAGACACTGTCATCTTGGGAATCAAAACTCTGTCCAAGGAGTTAGGAGATCAGCCTAGTCACCACAGGAGGCCAAACCCATTCTCTTTGATTTCTCAGCCTACAAAGGCCTATTTGTACCCCCTCATCCCATCCTCCCCCCATTACAAGCATCCCCGCCGGCGGCATCTTACTCACGACAGCGAATTTCTTGTTTAAGGTCATCTGCTCAGCAAGAACCGACTGGTTGTGGAAGAGGTGAGGCTGCATGTGGCTCCACATGTGTGGGAACCACCAGAACTCCTTCACATAGGACAGCAGCAGATCGTCACCTTCATCCTCAGCATCAGTACCTGCAGGGACAACACTTGTTGTCATTGCAGTGTATGCAGAGCTGCGTAGGGTGTCCCTGAGATGCATGAGCGTTCCATGCAGAGGCAAGAGGACAGGTACAAGGCCCTAGCATGGGGTGCCTGCTCCAAGGAGCTCTCTCAGGGGAGTGAGAAAGCTCCTGGAAGTGAGCTGCCCCATGGACACCTCACCTCTGCTGACTAGGCAGACTGCTGTGCAGCACAGCCTGGGCCAGGGACTGCTGCAGCCCTGACATCAGTAATGCACTGATGCATGGAGCGATGCCCTTACTCTCCTCACCTGTGTGGAAGAATTTCCCTGAGTATCCCAGGTTGAAAGTGAAATTTGGGATGTGGGTGCGCAGCTCGTTCTGCGTGTCAAACAGCGCCTGAGAGAGGGAAAGAGAAAGCAAAATATCTTCAGTCAGCGGCAGGGGACAACTTCATAACCAGGCCTCTAGCAAAGCCCATATTAAGGCAAGAACCCATGCCTCTAAGCTCTCTGAAGAAGAGAATCCCCTAAGGAGAATGCTCTGAGGACAGGGAAACTCACCTCTACAGTAAAAAACATCCCATCCCTCACCCTAGTCCCAGGTACCCCCCGCCCATCTAGCCAGACTCTAACAGCAGCACCTTGACATCTTCCACTTTCATGCGAGTGCCCTCCTTGCCCACAAATATATCATCAATGTCCACCAGGATGTAACGATCGAGGGGCAGGGAGAGCCTTTTCCCTGTCAGGAAGGAGACGGCATCCACAAAGACCAGCTTGTGCAGCCAGAAGTTGAGGTTGTTGCCAAAAAGCACCCTCTGGATCCCATCATGGAGGCCCAGGTCCTGCATCACTGTGGTGTGCAGCGCTGCATCCACGCTCATATGTGGGATTGACTCGGCTGACTTGGTCTTGGCCAGCAGGACGGGCTCGTAGGTGGAGTGGTTGGACTGGAAAACGGTCCAGTCCTCACCGGGGAGCACACCCTTCTCCACCTCGCTGGGCCGGGTGATGTACAGGAGGGGCGACTTGGGGTTGATGCTGCAGTCCTTCAGCGCCAGGTTGGAGTGGAGGAAGAGGGGGAAGCCCTTCAGCTGTGCGCTCAGCAGGCTGTTCTCATTGGCCTGTGAGGAAAGAAAAGTGTTAAATGAGACAAGACAGCAGCTCTGTCGGGGGGTTGAACAGATGGGGGAGAGGAGCAGCCTACCACCCCTTCACAAACAGCTCCAGCCCTCGCTCTGCACTCCAGGCACTGGGTCTCTCTCCTATTTGTTGCGTGGGACACCCTCACCTGCAGCCACCTGCAAATCTGCATTTCCATTCCCTGCTGTCCCCCCCGCAGCATTCTAACAGGACAAGACAGGCAAGGAGAACCTGCAGAAGGACAGCCCTGGGCCAAACTCCTCCTGACATCAACACCTGTGGCCACATGGGCTCCGCTCAACCTCAGCCCCTGCCACGTGGGCTCAGCTCATCCCACACACCCCCGTACCTTGAAGAAGCCAATGATGCCCACGCCGTACTCCACGCAGTACTTGTCCAGCAGCTCCCGATTCCAGGCGTCCAGGTTGACGTATTTGAGGATGTTCTCGTAAATGATGAGTGCAAAGCGTCCCCGGTCTTTGTCAGTCAATGTGGGCATGTCCCCCTTTCCTGGGGCGATCTCTGTCCTGTACTTGAAGCGGCTCGACTCCAGAATGGCCACAATCTCCTGACCCAGCTGGGAGTAGAGGCTCTCCACAAATACCAGCACCAATGGGTCTGTGCGGGAGGAATCGACCACTTTGAGGGCCTTCAGTGGGAGCAAGCGGGAAGGGGCAACCTTGGGTTCATCACAGTCCGGCCCTGGCGCATCTCCCGAGGGCTCCAAGCCTCTTTTCCACCCATATAAATAATATGCTGAGACAAAAACACTGAGCAGGCAGAATGCGAAGAGCAGGAGCAGCACGACCTGGGGAGATACCTGTCGGATACCCCTCCGGGCCCTTGCCAGCACAGTCATCCTTGCATCCACAGGCAAGTTGGGGTCCCCTCCCCTGCCCTCTCGAGCCCCAGGGGAGGGGAAGAAACGAACACCACCACAAAAAAAAAAAAAAAAAAAAGGGAAAACAAACTGGAATTATACTACTGATAATAAATTAAAATACTAGCAGGGCGCCTGTGCGCACACAGGGTTTCTCCCCTCCAGCAGTCCAGCGTCCCTCGCTGTCCGCTTCATGTCACCATGGCAAACGTGCTGAGAGTCCTCGTCCCCAGCCGAAATCCCATGGCCTCAGTGGGGCGAGGGGGCAGCGGGAGGCCTCGGTGTAGGTCTGGGCAGACATGCAGGCATGGTGGCTCCCTGGGGTGCCTCGCTCCGGCAGCTCCACGTGCAGCCCTGTAAGAGAGGGGAGGTGAGCACGGGCACAGCATGGCTTGGCTTTCTACAAGTGCTCTCTTGCCGAGTTACCGACATGCCGGGGCCTGTGGCCAGTGTGCCAGGGCAGGATGCACGTGTGCTGCACGTCCTTGGGTGCCCAGTGGGGATAGGAGCGTTCATGGCCCCCCATGGGCCCCGAGGGCTCTGTGAGCCGGCAGAGCCCTTCCAACAAGCAGCCCTGCTCCTCCCTTCCCTGCTGCGAGCATGTGGCCCACACCCTTTTATTTTGCACGGGCTCCAAGGCTTTGCAAACGTATTCACCATGAGCAGCATCGGGCCAGAGCTCACACATCGTGCTGTGATGAAGGTCCATTGGGGCACAGCGTCCCTGAGCCACACTGCCCTCCGGCACAATGCGCTCGTGGGACACGGCTGGTGGCAGGGGAGGGCTGTGGGCAGGAGGCCAGCCAAGGTCAGTGAGACAAAGCCTTCTTCTGAGGGAAAGGCCAAGGCCAGCAGGAGCGTCCACGTGGAGCCAGAAGGACCTTGGGGTTGTTTTTCTTTTCTCTGTGAAAGGCCTACTTGAAAAAGGGAGAAAAAAGAGCAGACACCACTTGCTGCTGAGTAGGTCCTCCTGGGGCTCCAGCCCGCTCCTGGCTGGGCACAGCTCTCTACACGCAGCCCCTGGGTGCAGTGGGAAGGAGTTTGTGCAATCAAAGCATTACAGGGGATTGGGAGAGAGATAAAAATAGAGCTCTGGCATCTCGGCCGCAGAGGCAGACATAGAGAAGGGATCTGTCCCTCGCCCCTGCCCTTGGCATGGCTCAACCTTGCCCAGAGACAGCCCGAAAGGGCAGCCCAGCCCCTTGCTTTCACACCTTGCAGGGTGCTGGGACTTTTCATAGCTCCCTTGGGAGCCCGTCCCCAAAGGTCTGGGCCGGGAGCATAGCTGTGCAGGGCTGCACAAGCGTGGAGCGGCCGGACAAATATAATCCAGACAATAATGGGATTAAACGTGGCCATCTGAGGAGTAACGTGGATTATAGGCTGTGACTTTGCGGGGTAATCCTGTCATTCCTGCCCTTACCTGCAGCAAGGTCTGCTCCATGCCCATACTGTACCTTTCTTTCCAAACCTCCGAGCACAGCAGAATAAAGGAAAAAAAGCCAAAAAGCGCTGTGTGTGTGTGTTAAAGGAAATCCTTGGGGAAAATCCATCCTCCCTGACAAACCAGGGAGAGCTGGGAACACGCCTCCAAGCATCACATCCTGAACGCAGCACCCCATTTCCCATAAACCACATTCCCTTATCAGGAGGGCAACGCAAGCACCGGTGCTGCCGTGTTCCCATGGCTACCGGCAGGGAAGTGACAGCCGGTGGATGGGGCATCACCACAGCTGGTGACAGCGGCTGGGGCTGTGCATCCATCCATCGCTGTCACACAGACAGGCTGATGCGTTTGGGAGCAGGGGACGGGCAGCTCCCACTGCCACAGGGTTAGGTCTGAGAACAGAAGTCCCAGAGGCCAACAATTTTGTTGTATTTTTTTCCGAAACAAAAATGCAAACGCGGTAATAAAACAGAAAAAAATAACCTTCACAAGAGCTGGCGAAGTGGCAGCGGGAGTCAAACTTCCTTTTAACCTGATTTCAGAAGCTGTTCAGGTGCCTCTTAAAACCACAGTGGTTACTTAAAAGACACCAGCTGAAAACTACAGCCGGAGCACCGCATGCAGCCCTCCAGAAACACCGAGCTGCGCCGACCAATGCTAAGCCGGAGTAGCACAGAGAGGATCCCAAGAGGAAGAGCTGCTACAAGTACCCTTTTCTCTTTGATTTTTGTCCAAGCTCATAGCACGGGCTCTCCTGGAAGCCCATGCTCCTGAAGCAGAGCCTGCCACGCTCCCCACTGTGCCTGCAGGCTGAGCAAACCCACCTCCGCTCGTTGTGCGCAGGAAACCTCTCGCCTTCCCAGCCTCAAAGCACGGCTTCTGCAGCGCAGCCGAGCTCTGCTCCCACAGTGGTAACACAGCAAGGCATTAAAAGGGTCTATGAAAAAGGAGGGGTGAGGGCATGGGGCGGAAGACACAAAGCTCCCCATGAGGAGCACCCTGCCGCAGGCTGCCAGCCGGCTTAGGGCCAGCGGTTGTAATCCGGGAGGCTGACAAACAGCATCAGCATCACAGCAGCTTCTCCACACGGCCACACGGCCACACTCCCGCCCAAGCCACAGCCATGCAGTGCAGGACAAGAATCCCAAAGCTTTGCTCTCCTGCAGCGCATCCCCTGCTGCCACCTTTGCACAGCAGCACACGCTCCCTGGTGCATCCCAGCCTGCCACAGATGTTCCTGGTGGGCAGGGAGGTGGGACAGCCCTGCCCGAGCTCATTGGCCACCTGAGATTTGTTTATTCTTCTCTGCCAGATAGAAAAGGGGAGAAATATTGCCAGAAAGTGGGGCAGAGGGAAGGGAAGCTTCCCACTGTCAGCTGGACAATCCAGGGATGGAGATGCTGGTGCTTCCCAGCTGGAAAACCAGAGAGGGACCAGGGGATAAAGCCACCTCCATCACCAGCACACAGTGCTCTCCCTTTAATTCCCAGTGGGATTTGCAGGGATGCAATGGGAGGATTAAATATAAGCAAGGAAGTGCAAATAGATCTGGAGGAAAGAGAAGGGCTGATCGGTCCCAGCAGACACACACAGCAGTGTTGATTTATCAGCAGTACAACAGGTCCAGCCACAGGTGCAAGCAGCAAAGATCAATGTGGTTCACAGGCCAAATAAATCATCTATCCCAGCACAGGATGCGAGCTCAAATCATTGATGTGACATGGCCAAGGGAAGCTGGATGCTGCAATCACCTGCTGTCCCGGAATGCTCAGAGACCTGCAGGGCACATCCCTAAGTGGCGGAGCTGCTGAAGTTATGGGGCATTGTGTAAGTGCTTACCAGCAGGGCTACGTCTCCCCTCAATGGGGAGAACCTGAGATGGGGATGTGCCCCCCAGAGCCACGGCCCTGCTTGGCAGAGAGCTGCCACGCATAAGCAAGCTGACGGGGTTAAGCCCAGATGGACAAGGATTTAGAGGAACGACATAAGACTGCGTTGCCTAGCTCAGCAATTCACTTCTGCTTGCTCCATCGCTTCCCTTCGCACATCCAAGCTTTGGCCAACCACTCTGAGCTCTCAGACAGGCAAGGCAGACGCTATTCTTTGGCCACCCTGGAATGTCCATCCCCAGCAGGATCGCAGTGCCATCTTGGCTGTGTCCCATCTCTCCTGCATCGCACACAGTCCTGCCAGCATCCTGAGTGGTCACTGCCCCTCAGCCCTGGGAATCGCAGGCTACCTGCAGAAGATGCACAAAGCCAGCCTAAATGATTATTAATAGGTTTAAATTCCCTCTACAGGGAATTTCCCCTCGCTTTGTTGGTAATATTTAGATCTTAAACCATTGAACTAAGCACATCCTTAGAGAGGAGATTAATGCCATCATATTATTCAAGACACAACCGCGAGCTTAAGACAGGAGAGCGCACGTTAGAAATGAAGAAGTAACCGGCGTGAGAAATCTCCCTTTAAACATCCACTTCTGCATCACTGCTTTATCAGCCGCTGATTCCTGAAGGCTTTCCCCCAGCTGGGTGGAATGCTGGCTGTGGGGTGCCACTTTTTGGTACAAACAGTCCCATTTTGGCCAATCTGGCCCTGGCTCTTCCCAAGGCAACCTGCAGGGCTGCTCGCTATCAGAGCAGTTTTATAATGCTGGATAAGGAATGCCTTAGCAGTAGATTACATGGGCTTCTTAAGTGCTTAGCAAACAGTAGTTACAACATGCCAGGGATAAAAACAAAGTGCTTACTGGCAGGGCCACAGCCCCAGCGCAGCTATCCTAAGGACAGCAGCGTGGTTTTCCCCATCCCAGCATCCCAAAGATATGAAATAAAGAAGGACGAGCACACTGACGTGCAGCCCCAAGCTTGAGGTGCCATGGATGGATGTGCTTGGTGTTTCCAATGTGTGATAGACTGAGCAGCAGCAAACAAGAGAGCATTGGGAAAATGCATCTCAGATCCACCCAGGGTCTGGGCAGCAGGACCATCGGGGTGGACCACTGTGGCCAAAGCAAGCCCTCCCTCCTGCCCGAGCTGCTAGACGAATGATGCACCCAGTAGAAATGGTCAAAGTTCTTCCCATAAAGAAGTTATTTTTGGCCACAGTGTCTGGCTCTGAAAGAGACATTTTTCACCCAGACAGCCCCGTTAATGCTTGGGTTTTACTGGAAAAGATAAAGGTAGCGTTTTGCTCAGGTTTCCTACAAAACCAGTCATGAAAATGTTTCTCTTCTCAGAGAGGGAAGGGAAAGGCAAGTTTTGGTGCAGTGTTTTTTGCCCTTGAAGCCTCAGGAACACCCTCATTCATGAGGAATTGGGAAGCGGAGCTTGGGGAATTCTCCCGAACCTTAATTGAAAGAGACGCTTAACGAGGAGAGTTTCTTTTGTCTGTTAATTGAAACAGGTTCTTACTGACAAAACTCGCCGTGAATTTTAAGTGGGCTCACAGGGGGGAAAAGCAATCCCCTCAATGAATCAGATTTTACTGCTTTGAAATGTGCCATGACAATTCGTCTGGTTCTCCAAGCGTCCAAGAGCCATTCTGGATAAGCAAGGTCTGAAGTTCAAGCATTGTCAGAAAGAAAAAGGACTGAAGGAAGGGAACCCTATATGAAGTTTAATATATAGGGGTAGGCAAGGAGCCACAAGCTGCAGTGTCACCTGCTTGCTGTACGGAGACACCAGCCCAAACATACACCCTCTTGAGAAGGCCCCAGTGCCACCTTTTGCTACTTGCAACACTTTGCTCAACCAGCTTTTTGCTGGTCCTGCTGCAAATGAAGGGGAGGGAGGGCTTAGCTTAGCTGCAAAATCTGGATCATGCAGCACACCCCCAAAAAGCTACAGCTCCTCGGCCAAGCAACGTCCCCAGTCTGCTGCTGCTGCCCAGGCAGCACTACTGGAGCCCCTGGTACAGAGCAGCTGCTTCCCTTTCTTGACAGCTTCCCATGACGAGGAATTCGACATCTGCAGGAGACCAGCCTCAACCAGTTGCAGAAGAACCACCAGCTGTTCAGGGGACAGCAGGCCTCCCTGCCATACACTAATCTGGCCCCAAAATGTCACTTTTGCAAATGAGCGTCCACAAAACTGCAGGGCAAACTAACTGAAAGCATCCCTGGGAACCACTCAAGGCTGCAGCGAGCCCCTCGGTGCCCAGGACTGGAAGCGACGGCTGTGGCACTGTGCAAGCTGCCCCTCCTCGAGGGGCTCTGGAGATGTTCCCTCTGCTCCCATCCGTCCTGCTTTGGCTGAGGGCAGCCCCTGAGCGCTCACAGTGTGAGTGGGATTAGGAGTGCGGTGTGGGTGCAGGCATGCCCTGGTGTTGGCTCCTGATGGCCGGTGCTTGGGGATGCTGCCTCCAAGGTCAGGGCCAGGCCAGGCAGAGGTCGGATCTTTTCTTAGATCAATGAATGCAGTTGGAAAACCCGGCACAACCCAGACAGGAGGCACTCCTCAGGCCCCAGAGCACATCTGTTTTTTCCTAAAGGTATTAGCTGGGCTAATAAAAGGTATTACTTCTCCAGACAAACTTTGCCACCCTTCAAAAGTACCCGAGGCAGAAGCACAGGCAGCAGGTGCAGAGCATGGCAGACGCTTGCAAGCTGTGGTGCTCCCTTCCATCGGGGCAAGGCAGGAAGGAGCTGACCCCTATGGGGAGGACATGTCCCAGCCAAGCAGTTCCAGCCCCAGCCTGCAGCCACATGCTGGATTTACGGTTCAGTATTGATTCATCTGCTGCAAGCCCTGCCATTACAGTCGATGGCTTTTGCAGGAAAACAATATGAATCATAAGCTGCCCTCTCCCTACATCTGCGCTGTGTGACTCACCCGACATTTCCAGGGGTCCTGCAGCAACAGCTGCTCTGCTGCTCCACAGAGATGGGTGCATGGTGCTTAGAACACGCTCACTTGGGGACCAAGCCTGCACAGCCCCCCGGCCCCAAAATCTGCCACGGTCCCCAAGGAAGCAGCACTGCACATCGGCTCCTCCCAAACCCCACAGGCACATCCTCCTCTCCCCATCTCCGGTTCTAAAGCCATCTGTGCACATGGGTCAGCACACTGTAGAAATGCAAAGAGACACCTCAGCCAGAAATATCCCATTACCCAAGGAGCCCAAGGGTCCTGAGCTCCAAGAAGTCCATCCAAGCAGGGCTAGGAACACACATTAGATGGATTGGAAACCATAGCCTTTCACGACCATAAAGCAATTGCAAAATATAGGACCTTAATAACTTGTTTCTCTCTGCTTTGAGACCTAACATAATTCTAGCAAGACTTAAGTCAACAGTCAAAACTAAAAGAGATGAAAGAAAATAATAAAGTCCACATAGAAGATAAAATCTCACAATCAACCAATGCCTTATGACCAACCCCACTCAATGACCCCAGACTGCACACAGCCAAAGAGCAGCCACTGCAGAATGGCAGCCCACCAGGCAGCACTTTGCTCCCCAGCTCCCCCTCATCTCAACTCACAGTGAAGAAGAGACAGCTAAAAATGCAATTTTCCTGGAGAAGCAACTCTATGGAGCTGTCACTAAAGGACTGTGTCTACCTTGCACAGGGGAAGCCCTGATACATAGCACAGCCCTCAGCTCATCAGGACAGCAACACTCTATCCTGCAGGGATTTGGGCAACCAGAGATGTCCCCAAAATCAGAGAGAAGCAATCTGAAGGCGGAGGGGGCAGGTGCTGCTGGTGACACTGCTGCAGCAGGGACACGCTCGGCTGTGCAGTATTTCACCACGACACGTTCCTGAAAAAGATATTAATCAATCTCCAGGCTCCAGCCTAGTTTCTGACTTGCGAGGCATCTTTTTTTTCTTCTGTTTAAATTACCACCAACAGAGCATTAACATACATCCTGTTTTAAAGTACTGACAGCTCGACACAGAAAGAGAAGCGAAAAAAAAAACGAAGCAGCTCACAGTCTGCTTAACAGGGACGGGTTTCCCATCCCCACCAAAACAAAAACAAAGCAGCCCCATCAGCTTCCCAAAGCGAACGGGAAAGGCTTTGCGTGCCTGAGCTTTCTGGCCCTGGGGATGCACAACAGGGAATGTTCTGTGGCTTTGCAGGTGGGATGGCACAGCCAACAGCAGTGTGGGCACCTGTGGGATGGGAGCCTGGGGGTGAGCTCAGGTGATCCCGGAGACACACAAGCATCCAGAGCCACAAGCATCGCTGCGTCCTTCTTAGTCATTCCCAAAACAAGCTCTGACACAGAGGGAAGATGCTCGGCCACCCCACCAGAAGCCAGCAAGGTTTTTTTCCTGTCTTATCAAGCCACGCACGTTTTTTTCTATTGTTTAATTTCCTTCTTCTCCACCCACGGCAAGTTCACTCAGAAGCAAGAAACTTATTTCCTATTGAATCCGTGCTGGTTGTTTTATTTGGAAAACAACGACTTCCTCCGCCGCAGCCCCGTGTGCAGCTGATGGAATGGGCACAGGGCTCATCTCCCGGTTCGCACCTCAGCCCCGGGTGAGCCAGCTCAGCCCCAGTTAAAAAAACAACACAACGCTCTAGAGATTAAAGTAACAAAGATGCTGCTCTGTCGCAGAAAAAGCCGCTGCGTGAAGGCTGTCAGTAACAAGGCGGTGCTGCGAAGCGCTGAGCACAGGGAGCAGCAGCCACACAGCAGCACCAGTGGGAGCGTGGGAAGGGAAAATCCCTGCTTGCAGGAGGCTGCAATGATGGGATCCAGTCCAGGGGGAGCACAAGTCTTCCCGGTGACACTGCTGGAATGCCAGGCAGGGGACAACCTGCCTGCACGAAGGCAAAGGTGGAGTCAAAAAACAAAAGACTTGGGCTGGGGGATGGATACAGCTATACATTAAAGCTCCAGGAGTTCGTTCGCGGCTGAGTAAGTGCAAGGATTTTTTCTAGAGGGGATTATAAGGTGCTTTAGAGAGACTCAAGACTCCAAGGAGAGGACCATTACAGCAGTGCTTGGCTGTGCTATTGGGATCTCCTTTAATCCTTTATTATTTTTAATTAATGCCATTTATGATCCTCGTGAGCGGGGACACTCCAACCTACCCCCTTGTCGAGCTCGGCTCTGACTTTCAGAGGCCATCTGCACCCACTGCGTGCAGTACCCGGTGCCATGCAGAGCCTGGGAGCTTTCAGCACACAACACTGGGCAGCTGCATGGCACATACCGCTTCTTCTCCTCTCCCAGAGCCCCCAGAATCGCTTACTGAGGGATGGAAAGCTTGAAAGGTGTTGAGGGACCTGATGGACCATGAGCTCGATGGAGATGAGGGTCAGATGGAGCTGTGAAGTCCCACGGTGCTGCTAACACCTCGGGAGAGCAGCTGACTCACCCTGGACATCCTGGGAAGATCCGACAGCAGCAAGGCAACAGGAGCATCTTCACGAGAGGCCCGGGGTTCCCAATGGGCGGCACGGGTCGGGCAGCCGGGAGGGCACCGGGCACGGCGTGCCAGCAGCGCGGGAGGGCGGGGAGAGCAGCAGCCGCGCCCGGGGGTGCAGCGATCATCGGCAGGTGACCCCGGCGCTCCCCGGGAGGGCGCGGAGCCGGGGCGGAGGCACGGCACCCCCAGCACACAGCAGCGCCCCAAACGAGCGAGACGGAGCCCACCGCCGCCGGCACCTCCGCGGCCCCGGAGCTCCCGCCCGGCCCGGGGCAGGTGGCACGGCGCGGCCCTGGGCCTCCGGCGGGCAGCCGGGCTCGGCCTCGCCGGCTCCGGGTCCCACCGAGCGGCGGCTCCAGGCCGGGGCTCCGCATCCCCCGTGCCGCGCCGCCGCCTCCCGCCCGCAGCCCTTTGTCTGCGGCCCCGCTCCGCCGCCGCCCCGCCTGGCTCAGATCTCCGCTCGGTCCCTACCTGCATGCCCCGCCGAGGGCCCCGCTCCGGCTCCGCTCCGCCCCGCCGCTGCCCGAGCGCCGCGCCGCCAGGCCGCCGCCACCGCCGCTCGGCTCGGCCCGGCCCGGCCCGGCCCTCCGCCCCGCCGACGGCACCGCCCCCGGGCCCGCCCGGCACTCCGCCCCCCGGCAGCGGGAGCGGCTCGGCCTCGCACCCGGTGCTCGGCGCCCAGCGGCGGCGCGGTGGGGTCGGGGTGGGCGCTGCTGCCCCGCAGAGGGGACGGAGCGCCGAGCCCTACCTATCACGCCGGGCGCTGAGCAGCTGGCGCTGCTGCCCAGACAAATGTCCCGTCCCCGCAGGCGTTCAAGGCCTGGTGGTTGGCAGCCCTGCCCACGGCGGAGGGTTGGAGCTCGGTGATCAGCAAGGTCCCTTCCAACCTAAGTCATTCTATGATTCTGTGTACAGAACCCTGTGTACAGGTTCTGGGTTTTTTTTTTTTTTTAATTCAGCTGTGCGATAATCTCCCAACAAAGGCACCCTGACACTTCACTGAGCCTGGGATGTGTTTGATGTGCTCAGTGATGTGCTACCAGGTCCTTCCCTCCCCATGCAATGGGATGTCCTGAAGGGTACAGCCCCGGCAGTGCGCTCGGTGTAATTGGCATGTCAGGCTGCTGCCTCCTACAAAGCATCCTTTTATCTTTCTCCTGGTGTGTGTGTCAGATTTTTGAAGCCAATTAAGTCTGAGGTCGTCCCCATCCTCCTCCCTGGCTGCAGAACTCAGGCTGGATGATGAGGTGCTGCTTCATCACAAAGCTCTTCCACCCCGACTCCAAGACAAGCTCAAGGTGCATCACATCTGAGTGAAGGGCTGGCTGCATCCCAGACCTGTGTGCGCATACACAGAATTCCCTTCATTCCTCAGTGAGGGGAAAAATAAGCTTCAAACAGCTCACTTGCTCCTATAGGCAACCTGCTTTAGCAGTGGGGTTGGACTTGGTGATCCCCAGAGGTGCTTTCCAACACCCCCTCCCAGGGGAAGGGAGCCTGAGATGATCATCTGTGTGAAATGCTCAGGTCAGGCTCACCAGCACGCACTGTGTGACAGCCCTATGGGGCTGCCCTTGTTCTGTGTGCCAGTTTGCAGAGAGCCTGCTTCCAGGTCTGGGTGCATCTCTGAGGGGCAGCTCTGGGGCTGGAGGGGTGATGTAGAAGGGCACAGAGCAACGTGGGCTCCTCTCAGATGAAAGGAAATGCGTGAAGCTGGATGAGCTGATTCGGAAATGAAGTACTGAGACATAACAGAGGAAGGAACAGCCGGGAGCTCTGCACCCACTCGACCTATCCCCAAAGCTCTGAGATCCCATCCTGGATTTTAATGTGCTTGTGAACGACAGGGGAATGCCTTGCCAAGGCATTTCAAAGCAACACTGAGAACAACAACATCTTTCCTGAGATCTCCCTACATCCGTTCCAAGGCATGACAAACTCATGCTGCGCCTGCAGGGCTGTCTCTGCTCTGTGCAGAATTACCAAACCCCAGGGCAGCAGCAGGGGCTGGACGTGCCCAGCAGGGCATGAAGACGACCCCAGGAGGCTCAGGTCCAGCCCACGGGAAGGGGATGCAGCACAAGGTTTGTTTGGAGCTGGGCTTTGGCAGTGCACTCCAGGAGAGCTTCCTACTCGACAGGAGATAAGGAAGCAATTCCAATCAAATGCAACAAGCAGATAAACAAACAAACAACCCTCTCCCCCTCCCCAAATAAAAAAAGGAAATAATAGAGAGGAAGACAAAAAGAATCACAGAAATATGGCTGCAAATTTTCCAACACACTCCAAAGCGTTCATTGAAGTCAAAGACTTCTTATGCTTAAACGTTTCACTTTCCTCACAAGTTTTTTCTCTGAAGATCTCTGAATATCTTCCCTAAGCCAAAGTTACTTGAAAGCTCAGAAAGTAAAAAGGAACAAACAGGAAATTTTTCAACTGTGAGCTGCTGTAAATTATGTTAAAGGAATTTTTTCAGCCTTAAGTGTTTTGCAAACTCAGCCTGAAAATGGATCTGAGCTAGGAATAGCTTTATGAGGCCAAGCTAACCTCTGTCAGAATTCTAACAGAGGCGACTCATGTACAAATCATCGAGCAAAAAGCCAAGGATGAGTAATGAAAGGCATACACCAAACTGAGGACAATCTCCAGAATCCACAATCTCCAGTGGTAACATTTTCCACTGAATACTGACTTTTGAGAAAAAGGAATTTGTTGAACACTTGCTCAGGCATCTGCTAATACATTTTTTCAGAAGCATGACCTATTCACCGGGAACAGAAGGCTGCTTAGAAATACATTTATATTTATTAATTCCACTTCTACCATTTTACATGAATATCAGACAGCTTTCTTTTTTTTTTTTTTTTCTTCTTTTCCTATCTTCTGTTTGCAAATGCAAGGAAAACCAGTTCCTTCCCTGCATACTTTGACTTAAAGGCTCTTCTTCGGCACATCTGTTAGCAAGAAGTTGAGCAGCTTTCCTCTGCGTTGTCTCCAATTTATTAATCAACACCTCCAGCTTCCTACTGAGTTACAGCCGAATTATGGCCCCCTTGAAGTCCATAGCAGCACTTCCACCGACTTCATTAGAAGCAAAACTGGCTCTTGAAGTCTCTGCCAATTCCTTAAGTGCTTTAACTTCAGCGTTGGAGATTTCTTTTTTTTCATCTTCTCATGCCTGTTTCTGACACATCATTTTACATGTGTGCATGCACAAACTGCATTTCTAATACCAAAAAGCCCAACAGCCTTAATAGAAATACTTTTTTTTTTTTCAGTTCACCCAAGAATGGCCGCACTCAAGACCTCAATTTCTCATTATAAGTGTTATCAGAAGAAAAATGCCATTGTGAGAGACATGGAGCTGCTGCCCACGAGCCCCACATGCAGACCCTGCTCCATAGGCACAAGGCAAGAATTCAGCCTCCAGGAAAAGTTTTGGCCTCTCCCATCTGTTTTAAGGCCACCAGTGGGGCTGTCAGTGCAGTGGCAGCACTCAGCAAGTGGTTCATGGGAACAACACATCCCCAGGAAAAATGGTCTTGCAGCACCAAAAATTCCCACTTGCGGAAAGCCCCGAGCCGGGTGCTTCACGGGTCAGGCCAGGGCTTCCTGCTGTCCTCGTCCCAGCCAAGACTGGTTTATGCCAGGACCTGGGCAGAATGTAGGGTCAAGAGCAGCATTTCTATTTTTGTTGGCTCTTGGGCCCCCATTTTGTTTAGTCACTGGCTGAGTTATGAAATCTGCCTGCAGCATCACTATGTCTGTGGTTTCCCATGGGCCTTTACACAAGGAGCAGCTGGAATTTTAATTACCCATTAAAGAGCTAAATCTTGGGGATTTCTCAAAGCAAATACACATAATCTCTGCCACTGATCCCACAGTGGCCTGAGCATCCTTCCGGCCAGGCTGGGGGACAGTCCTTGCAGCTCATGCTGGGCTCTCCACTTGTGACTCATCCCACTCTGGGAAGGTTCTCAGTGCTGGTCCTGGAAGCTATAACATGCTGTCATGGGCAGCATTCGGGGCCTGGAAGTGCTCTAAAAGGCAGGAAGCTCCCTTGCAAACACATTAGGACTCATGCAATGCCTATGGTGAAGGGAGAATTGAGAATTGAGAATTCATCTCTAGGAGTGGAAAAATCCCAGCCCACACAGTGCCTTAAGGGACTTGATGCAGACTGCCTCCCAGCTGCTTTGGGACTGTAGGCAGAGCAGCATTTTAAGCTGCTGGGTTGTTGGATTTTTTCAGAAGCTCATCTGGAACCCTGGTTTCAGCTTGTTACCCTGTCAGTGGAAGCTTGCCCATTTCCATGCCTCTGGCTTGCATCTGTTCCACAAGGACATCTGCGAGCGGGCACAAGCCTCAGGGAAGATCATTGCTGTCTGCCCTGTACACGCACACAGGGTTGTGCTGGAGAAGCACAGAAACAGCTAAAAGGAATGGAAAAAGCCTCATGGAGGTGAGATGCAAGGGAAGAAAGGCAAAAGAGTGGGAAACAATAACTCATATCAGAGTTAAAATGGGATGCAGAAGAGTCTCTGTCCTCAAGACGTGAGAGAGCAGAAGGCATGGCAAGTGCAGCAGTGGCAAGGGGAAATCAGCCTTGTGCAGGCCAGCAGCTTCTTCATTCCCCCTTCAGTCAAATCAATCCGCAGCCCATGTCACTGGAGCCCCTGTCTGGAATTACAGCAGCCCTCCCAATGTATATTTTAAGAGACTCTCATCCAATATTTAAACAGGAAGATCCCTGATGGAGCGGCAAGCTGCTAAGGAAGAGAGGAGCAGGCAAGATGGCCCACAGGGTCAAGTGGGTGTTATCATGACATCTGTGGGCACAGAAATCTTTCCTGGGGGAAGCCCTGCGCTGGGAGGAGCAGGGAAGCAGGGAGCACTGTGGAACAAACCTATTCTCCCCAGTGGCAGCTGGGAGGGCTGCATCCAGGAGGGGACCTTGCACGCTTGGCTAGAGAAGAGAAAAGATACCCTGAAAGATACCAGCCTTGCTGTGCACATGGAAAGCTGCTCCTCTGGGACACCTGGTGCAGCAACAGCATCAGAAGCAGAAAGTTGTGCTGTGCAGGGGGGCTCAGCATCAGTCGTTCATTGCACTGACCTCCTTTCATGCCTGAGCAAAAAAGCACCAGGCACTACAGGGGTTCAGAAGTTTCCCACCAGACAGCAGCAAGTTCTGTTGTCCAAGCAGAGGCGTTCAACTCTCCCTGCAGAAGCATTTTCAGGCTTTCAGATTGTGCAATCCCTCCAGTGGAACAATTGTATGGAGTCTCCCTCATACCTCATCTGCAACCATCTGCTTCTCCTCTGGTTTAATTGAGGAGGCATTTATAAAAGCAGAGCAGGATCAGGCCCAGAAAGCATATTGCAAATGCTATTATGTCAGGATCTGCCTTTTTTTCCAACGGTTTTTGATATTTCCCATCTCTCTCCTGAGCCCTATTTAAATCAGTAGGAACTGATTTAAATATTCACTTGCTGGATTGCCTTAATGTAAAACCTTACACATTTACATTCTATTTGCTGTAGAGGTGGAAGAAATATCCCATGATAATTGTTTTAGGAGGGAGTCCCCGCACCATCATTCACATCTACAAAGTCTATGTCACATCAGCCCTCCCAACCGAGAATTACGCGTATTTAAATCTCTCCCACTAGCTCCTTAAGAGAAAATGCTCTGAAGACTTCCACAAATTAAAATATCTAGGTACATTCCCCTTTCAGGTAAAATTCTGAAACACCCCCAAAGTCTTGTATATATATCTTCAGTGAGAATGACAGAAAATGCTATGCATCCAGCTCTTAGAAGAAATAAGGTAGACATTAACAGCATTAGAAACCTACTTGATTTCTGCAGAAATGTCTTAGCACAAAGCAGCGTGTACAGCTGGGCTACATTAACAGGTAAGCCTCATCCACGAGCCTCCTGGCATCAGGCAGCTGAACAAAGGGGCTGAAGGTCTACAATGTCAACAGAGATGTTGATTGTAGAGTCTGTCTGTTTGGTTTTCTTTAATGGGTCAGGCAAGGTCGCTGCACATTAAGCTTGGGGTTTAAGGTCTTAAACAAAAGCCTTGAACAGAGTGGTAGCTGTTCTTCTGGATGAAGACATTAAGCTCAGACCCAGTGCTTCAGTAGCTAGGAGTCACCTGATGGCACGATGGGTTAGGAATGAAGCAGAATCTCCCATTCTCCATTCAGGTCTCTTGCACAGTGTGAGATTTTGTTGGCTTCAACAGAGGCATGCTCACCCCCTCAGGAGTCTTTGTGGCCACTAAGGTAGTGGCTTAATGAAGTCTTGGTGGAGAAACAATGCTGTCCTGTAGAATACTCCAGGCTTTTGCAGGGGACTGGAGCAAAGGTTCCTGTCTGAACTTCTGGGAGACCAGTTGGATTTCTGTGAGGCGCAGAGACACGGTTGTGCTCAGCCAACCGCCAACAATGCAAGAGGAGCAGCTGGTGCCCAGCTCTGCTGGGGCATCCAGGCCTGATGCCAGCCAAGACCAGGTGTCTGCAGCTGCCAGGCTGGGGCAACCTGGGGCCATCTGCACCAATCCCCTCCCACTTGTTTGTGAAACCAGCTCAGTCCTACGTTTCTAAAGCTCTCCCAGCACAGCTCTGTCAGGAGCACAGATGTGACAAAGCTGAGGAAAGTACTGCTAGACATAGTTATCCTATATTAAGTGCTTTCTCACAGTCTCACTTTGCTTCGCTGAACTGGAATTGGCAGTGCCAGACTGAGCGCTTTGTACCAGGTTAAAACAGGAGCTGGCTGATGGCCTTTTGTGGCAGTAAGACAGAGAACACGAAGCAGGACTGGTGCTAAAGCAGCGCCGAGGAGAGCAGCCCTCACGTGTGGAGCACCTGGTACGGCCCCGTTCCATTGGGAGAGGACTTATGCCTCACAGACACGGCGTACAGCACCACTTAGCAGCATTTAGAAGGATCCCTTGAGGTACATAGCACAGCCGTTTCGAACAGGAAAGAAAAAGGCTCTCAGGAAAGACTCCCTTCAGGGGATGGGATCGCTTGTAAAGATGACGCCGCCATCTTGGTGAGAGGAGACCTGACGTGTGGGCGCCGCCATCTTGGGGAGGGGACTCTGAGGTAGGGCGCCGCCATCTTGGGGAGGAGACACATGAGGGGAGGGCGCCGCCATCTTGGGGAGGGGACACATGACTGGAGAGCATCAGGTTCTGCTCCATGGCTTTATTTATGGTTTTAACGGAACCGGCAAGGCTCTACACAGAGAGCGGCAAATTGCTGCGCCAGCGATACTAAAAACATCACTGTGCCGGCGGAAGCCGCCCCCTGCAGCCATCAGTTCCGGGTGAGTGTGCGGTAACCCCACCCCCTGACCCCAGCCACTTCCTTTCCAGCGGCGGCCGCCGGAGCAGACGCGCAGGTGAGCGCAGCGTTGCGATGTATCCGCCGCCATCCTCTCTCCCCCGGCTCGCCGCGCTGTCACTGCCCGCCTCCCGTCTCCCCGGGCTCGGGGCTGCGCGGAGCAGCGCGCTCAGTGCCGGCGGAGCGCGGCCGGCGGAGCGCGGCGTTAGGCCTCGGGCGAGCCTGGAGCTGGCGTAGCTGTGTGCCCGGAAGGGGCCGGCATCCCATCGGGGGGAGGGGGCGGCCGGACAGAAGCGGGTTCCTCGCACTGAAGCTCGTACTGGTTTGAGCCCGTGGTTCAGCGTTTGCTTTGATTGGTTAGTGAGGTGGGTATGGCCGAGTTATATGGATGTGTGAGCTTCAGGGTTAGTTCAGGATAGAAGCTGTGGTGGAGCCTTTACTAAGCACGTCGGAAAGGGGATGCAGCTTTGTTGGAGTGGCTGTGTAGGCCTGATTCAATAATCAGGTTTGAGTGCTGCTCTGTGTAGAGGGGGGACCATCGGGCTGGAACTTTGGGATAAAAGTAGGTCATGCTTTGAGCTGATTTCCTTAATAATATCATTATATTTTTTTTCTGGTAGAAAGCCTCAGAGCTTGTGTTTGACAATAGAGTACAGTAGGAGTAGATGTGTAGGCACCTATCCAAACACTTTGGCATGCCATGTTTGCCAGCCTCCACATTAGTAAAGTCTTCAGAGGCAGCAGCACCACTTGAGCTAGACCCAGCAGTGTGGTCTAGCTCAGTGTGGCATGTAAGAGCCCCTGGTGGTACTCGAGCTCTGGAGAGCAAGAGAGCTTTGTGATGGTATCTGGATCTATAATAAATGTTTTGTTGTATCTGGTCTTGACTTCCATTAAGTCAAGTAAATGAGTGAGGGGAAGTCCCCAGTAGTGCTGTTCATCATGGAAAGGGTTTCCTCACGTTCTGCTGCAGTAGTATGTGCAGAAAACAGCTGAGATAAAGCAAATCTTAGTTCCCTCTGTGAAGTGTATCCCTGCTAAGCAGTTGTGTGCTGTAGCTTACCGGCATACAGTGAAGATGCAAGCATGAAATATTTCTGCTTTTTGTTCAGAAATGGCACCTCGTAAGGGCAAGGAGAAGAAGGAAGAACAGGTCATCAGCTTGGGACCTCAGGTTGCTGAAGGCGAAAATGTGTTTGGTGTCTGCCATATTTTTGCTTCCTTCAATGATACTTTTGTCCACGTGACTGATCTCTCTGGCAAGTGAGTATTGCACACTGGTCACCTACTGCGTACCTGGCTCCTTCACTTTGGAAAAGAGAAATTTATATTTTACAAGAATGTCCGCAGAAATAGGTACCTGATTCTGTCGGTTCCTTGAGGCTGTTTTTCAGGGAGGAAAGGGGGACTGCTTTTTTCCTGAATAGGTTCTTTTCTTTTTGCAGGGAAACCATCTGCCGTGTGACTGGTGGCATGAAGGTGAAGGCTGACAGAGATGAGTCTTCTCCCTACGCAGCTATGCTGGCAGCACAGGACGTCGCCCAGAGGTGCAAGGAGCTGGGCATCACTGCTCTGCACATCAAGCTGCGAGCTACTGGTGGGAATAGGTATGTCAGTGAGTGTGCTTGGTTTTGGAACTGGGCTAGATTGTGTCTGATCATCCTCTGCTCCTTCTGTTCTTGCACTGCTAAGTTGGCAGTGTAAATGTGCCCTGTGAGTTTGGCTTTGACACAGGGTGTCTCACACTGTATAGTGACTGGCTGACATTGCTTTTCACTGAGCATTGGAATCTGTTCTGAAGAGGCATCTTCAGTTGGTTGGATTTGGGTGTGCTGTTACTTATTTGTTTGTGGCAGTGGAAAGGGAGATGCTGCTAAAGTTGAGGATATGTTACCGTAGAGTGACAATAAAGTGTGCCTGACAGCATATGAGTAGTTTGGGTCTGGAAGAAGAAGAAAGTGAATTTGATATTTGGATATTTTGGAGTGGGGAAAGTGATTTTTTTATTTTTTTATTTTATTTTTTTAATGTCAGTTATTTGTACGTTATGTTAAACTTGTGGATCTTTAAGGGATTATTAGTTGTGATTCTTTCCTCTAGGACCAAGACTCCAGGTCCTGGTGCCCAGTCAGCTCTGAGAGCTCTGGCCCGATCTGGGATGAAGATTGGCCGCATTGGTGAGTAATGGAGAACGTGATACGTAGGCACACATGTCTCTGTGTATCAGTGTAAAGCCTTGCTAGTCTGAAAAGGTTTTGAGGGACTGTTAAGTAGAAGGAGCTCTGTGGGCGTCTGTGCCATAGGATTCTTGTGCTTGTGTCACAGGTTGTCTTGGGACTGTTCTGCTTAGCCTTTGTCTGACACTGTTGTAGGTGTAATTTAGTGTGAGCAAATGCATCTTCTTTAAGTGAAGGTTAACCAGAAGGTGGCGTCAGTTGACTCCAGATACCAAGCTTTTGGCTGCATAATAAACCTCTGCTGTACGCTGAGATGCTGATGGGCCTCTGATGTAACTTTATTTTTTCCCAGAGCAGCAGTTTAGTTATCTAGAAGTATTGTGCTGGTCCTGGTTTAAGACCATGACTCAGAAATAACTGAGTTCCTCGAACTATTTGAGGGAGATCACCGAACTTTGTAGGGAAGTTGTAAGGCATAGTAGCACTGGCTGCCCTCAAAATTACATCATGCACAAACTGTTTCTTTAGAAATGCTGTGGCTTCTTCATTTAAGTGATTCGGGAGATGGGGATGTTTACATCCCAGGCATTAAAAGCCTTGGGGTTGAACTCATTTGGTGAGTTCACAGATGTCCTACCTTCTACAGACCGTTCATTCTGCAGTGACAGGCTGCTCGAGGTACTGGACTGCTTGGGTTGTGTGGATTTGCCCAGTTGGTTTCTTGGAGTACCTCTGTCAGGTAACAGAGGGTTTTTTGTTCTTTTTCTCCCACAGAGGATGTCACCCCCATCCCCTCTGACAGTACTCGCAGAAAGGGTGGTCGCCGTGGACGTCGTCTGTAAACAGTGCTGCACCTTTTGTCATTAAAGCTCTCTTATAAACTTCGTCTGTGTGTTTGCTTACTGAACGATGCTTGGAAGTTGAGCAGCTTTAGTTTGATTACATTCACGAATGGCTTATTCTGAATTCTCTGAAGTGGGGCTTCCTGTTTGTGGTGAGGTTGTTAGTCCTGCCATAACAGAGTTGCTGTGTGAATACACAATAGGAAGGAACTGCCATTACTGCTTTCAGCTGTGCTGCTTGTATGTTTATGCTTCCAGATGTGTTTAAGAAAAGTGACTTCACTTCATGGTCCTGCCCTGCTTCATGCAGTAATGTTTACTTTTCACTAAATGTGCTGCCATCATCTGGAATGAATAAATGCCGTTTCTCACCTTTTTAAAAAGTGCTTTCCCTGGCTCTCCAAGCTTTGAAATCACTTGTTTTTGTCACTTCTTTGGCTATAGTAAGATTTTATACAAAGGGAAGGCATACTGGCATGTGGTATTTGAGAAGTACAGCTTCAGATAACTGAGTTCCTTTATGCTTGTAGCGTCAAGCTGACAGTTAAAATAGATTCCGCCTTTCAAGAGAGCTGAAATGATCAAAATTTCCCCCAAGAAATGGTGACTTCAGCCCTCATACAGAAGTGCCTGCTTTGACGTGGGTCAGCCTTGTGCTGTCGTGCAATTGCTGGGCAATGCAGTGTGCAGTAGGTGGTTCAGGTGCTCGTCATCATCTTCCTCCTCTGTAATTCCACGCTTCTCAGTGGGACTCTGGCTTGGCGGGGAGCGAGTGAGCTCATCCAGCACTTGTGAGGTGGTTGTCCAGAAATACTTGTGGTCGGGTTTAAGTGATGGGAGCTGTGGCTTATTTATCAGGATTGATGAGAACTTGGGATTTTAGCACAGCTACATGGCAGATGAGCCATGAGAACGGAGAACTTCACTGCTTTGTCGTAGGCTCTTTCCAACACGTTTGCAACTTGAAATACTCCATGGGATTCCTTTACTTACCCACCTTCCTCATTAGCAGAAAGGGTGCTGTGACTAACAGCTTTGTTGTGTTCTCAAAGCAGGCTCTGTTCTAGCAAAGCTGCCCAGCCTGAATGAGATCCAGGGTGCGTTGCTCCTGTCAAGCCTCGTCTCCAGCTCGAGCTGTAGCTCCCATGCTGTGAAAGGGGATGTATTTCACAGCAGAGGAAACGAGAGCGATGTGAAGCTGTGGTACGTCTTAGTTTTCATAGCCAGAACTACTTGGATGTTTGTGGTTTCTGAGTTAGTTGTGATCTTTTAGAGGTGTCCCTGCTGTGGAAAAGAAAGCTGTGCCTGTGAGCGAGCTAACCAGGGTTGGGTTTTCTGCAGGCTGTTGCTTAATACATGACTTCCCCTTTTTGTGGAAAAAAGTCTCTGCCTGGGCTCGTGTTCCTAAGCCAGCATTTCTCTTGGCGCAGCCATCATGTTTTAGTTGTAATTTTATATGTGGCTGTGGAAAGCTTTAGAAATCAACTTCCCTTTCTGTCTTAAAAGTGCATTATTGCAGCTATGTAAGCAGCTATTTTCCTGTATTTGAAATGTTCTTTGAACTTTGCGTGGAGAAAGTGCTGAAAAACCAAGAGGAGTTGAGCCACTGTGGGTCTGAGCACAGCCCGGTGCTGCGGAGGAGCAGAGCAGAGTTGTGCAGAGCAGGGCTGTGTGTTACTGCTAACACAGCTCTATTCATGGTGTGTTTTCACTGTTAAACCTTGTTCTGGTGGTACTTTGTTAATGGGGCCACTTCACAGGGTGTCTCTTTGGGTAAGGCTATTTGGGAACATAAATGGGAGGCAGGCAGGAGTGCTGATCTCTTGGCACAGGCAGCTTTCTCAGCCAGCTGCGCTGCCCACAAGACAGGAGGTCTCAGTGGAATGTCAGGCTGAGACATTCTGATGCACTGCTGAAGGTCTCTACAAATTAACGGACTTTCTTAAGGCAGAGCTGACAGTCTGTGATTGATTCCAGCTCCCTGCTGCTCAGTGGGTCAGCGAGGAGCAGCTGGAAACCATGGCAGCGCACAACCATCATGTCACATCTAATTGACCCCTGCAGGCCCAGAAAAAGGAAGGTGTCTGGTTCTTTCATGCTTGGAGGGCACATGAGGGGAAGCAGCTCTGTCTGCATGGCTGATCCCTCCCACGCAAAGGCTCGGGCTGATGGGCAGCATCCCGTGTAGCTTCGCTTTACTCAGAGAGCGAACTGCTGAAGAAACAGCGTAGCTCTTATGTCAAACCCAAGGCAAGGCGAGTCCGGACCTAATGCTCCTCTTGGTGCTGCAGTTCCTCCCTGCGGGAAGGTTTGCTCAGACTCACACAGGTGTTGAAGCTTTGCCCTCTGCAGGAAGGCGACGTGCTTTGTTGGCCCTTAATCCCCAAGAGCAGGAGCTCTGCAGGGTCTGTACCAGCCTGAGCTGCTGTCACCCCCAGCCGTGCTGCTCGTTGCAGCGATAGTGCTGTGCCGTGGGCAGGGCATTCCCACTGTGCCAAACGCAGCGCGTGGGTTGGGGGCTGAATGGCAAAATGCGACTTCGTGAAAACTGCTTTTATTTCTCAGCTGGTCTGACGTCTTTGGAGCAGCTTCATAGATTGGTGTAAGAAATCCCAGGGAGAAATGGTGAGTGAGGAAGAGAAGGGCACAGCCATGTGGTGGTGGGAGCACACAGGGACGCCTTGGGCCTCGCTTGGCTGGCCAGCAGGGCTCAGCTCCGTGGGTACTGCCTCTTCCTGCCTCAGCAGAGCTGCTGCAGCCATGCGTGGTGCTGCCAGCCCTGCAAAAACACCCCAGAGCACAAGCTGATCACTGGTACACAAGGCAGTGGTGGGTCTGTGAATGCTGTGGCTTTGACTGTGCAGCGTGCTCCGCGTCGCTCTGCAGGGCTGCATGTTGCCAGGAACGTGCTGCTGTGGCCGACTCAGAACAGAGGCTGTGAAATGCAAGTTTTGCCTGGTAACAAGTGACGACAGACAAATGCCCACAGGGTTATTTCCTCCTCCGTGCCTGAAATAATTGCTGTGCTCAGGTCAAGCCCTGTGTGTAACACGCAAGTCTCAACTCAACCATAAGACTGCTCCTTATCCCAGATGTTTGGGGGGCTTGGTTTGCCCTAAAAGACAGCTGATTCCCCCTGTACGTAGCAGCATGATGTCCATGGGCAGCATAAAACAGCTGTGCTGACTGCCGTATGGCTGGAGCCTTGGATGGGAGCAGTGTTGTGCTCAGCTCTTAGGTGCCTGTGAGTCAGACAAGGACACGGGTCTGTGTCTGCTCTGCAGATGAGAGGTCCCGCAGTGCTGGACACAGGGCTGCAGGGCGGGGTGCAGGTGCTGCCTTGGGGTGCAGAAAACAATGGAGAAAAAGGAACAGTGGTGCAAAGGTCAGTATCTTCCTGGGAAAACCATTGACTTACTGACATAAATTTTAAATGCCACAGCCCTACGCAAAGATATCCTTAAAAAAAACCCAAAGCATCCTGAAGTAGAAAAAATTTGCCCAGAGCAGAGCTCGGTGAAATCCGTGCTGCTTTCACTTGCTGAGTTCCCCTTTGCTTTTCCTGGCACCCCTTGGGCCAAGGCTGTCTGGGGGCTCACAGCCCTCTCTCCCTGCAAGGAGCTGAGCGTGAGCCAGAACTGTGCAAACCCTGTGCCCCAGCTGCTGGCTGGGCGAGGGAGGGCTGGAAATGGCACAGGGTGGTTTTATGGCTTTTTTGTTTTTAAATGCCAAGGGTGTGTTGCTGGTTTTGAAGACGTGAGATGCTAATGCCTTCACAGCAGAGTGCAGAGAGGTCCTGTGTGGGTCCCTGCCCCTTTCTTTGTGGATGAGTCTCTGTTCCTCAAGCAGGTCTCAGCCAACAAGAGGTCTCCTTGCTGAGCAATCCCTGCAGGTGCAGGAGCTCCTGTGCTGCCCCAGGAAAGATGACTGATTTACTCAAGAAGCCTTCTTGTGCCTGCTCCAGCCTTAAAACTTCATGGAGCGGAGCCGGGCAGTCTGCCTGGTAACCGGTGACACCAGCAGATGCTTCCCGTGTCACAGGCAGCAAACCACAGCACAACAGCAGCAGTGCTCCGGATGGGACCTGGCATCAACTGTGGACCAGAGACGTTCGGCACAGAACTCTGCCTGGCAACAGGTGATGCAGTGCCAGCAGCCAATAGCGCTTTTTTTTTTGTCCCTCTCCCAGGGGGTGGCAGGGCGGGGGGTGCTTAGTTGGGGTATTTCCAGCAGCAGTTTGTGGGGCTCTCATTTCCCCATCGGGCAGCAGTGGTGAAGCCATGGCTGAGGAGCAGCGGGACCTCATCTCCTCCGATGGCAGCAGTGGGGTGCTCCCCGTTGGGAACAACGAGAGGTGCCACTACAGGGACGTGGGTGGGGGAGTGGGGAGGACCCTGTGTGGCTGTGGGATGGAGGAGTTGTGCTGTGTGGGGCTGAGAGTGGGTGCTGTGTGGCTGTGGGGCAGAAAGGGCCGGAGCGTGGCTGTGGGGTCGAGGGGGTCACAGAGCGGCTGTGGGGTGGTTGGGACATGGCGTGGCTGTGGGGTGGGCAGGTTCGTGTCATGGTTATGGGGTGTATGGGGGATCACTCAGCATGGCTGTGGGGCAGATATGCTCATGTCGTGGTTAGGAGTGGATCGGGGGCACAGCTCAACTGACAGACTGCAAGCTTGGCTGTACGGAGTGGGTGGGGATGCAGCATGGCTGCAGTGTCCTGCTGGAATACTATGGCACCCCCATGTCCCAGCCACCCTCTGTGTCCCAAACTCTTTGTGCTGGGTCTGGGGGAGTGTGGGGGGGGGGGTCACCTCGAACACTTCCAGCCAATCAAAAATCCCAGGAGCACTGACATCATCAGTCTCTGGGCAGAAAAGGCTGGCAGCATGGCCAGGTCCGAACTCTGCCAGGCAGCACCTGTAGGTGCCTTATTCCATAGTGCAGGGCTGGCTCCCGGGGGCAGGACACAGCTCAGAGCCATGCTAAGGAGACATTTTCTATTTCATTTGCCTTTCTTTGGCATCCATGTGCAGTCGCACTCTTAAGCCCTGAGCACGTGGCCAAGCCCCTCTGCTCACAGCTGTGGTTTCGGTTCCCAGTGCGTGGCAGCCACCCAAGCACTGACGTCACACTCATCGTTTAGAAGAGATTTGTGTTTCTTTGGGTGTGCACTGCTCGGAGCAGTCTGGGTTCAGTGGCACTGTGAGGCATGGGGACCACAGGGCACCTTGTTTTGCTGTTTGGCCCCACAAGCACTCCCTCTCCTGCCCCGCAGATCCACACTCGGCCGCAGAAGCGTGCTGTCGGCGGTGTCCATCCTGGTGGCCCTGCTGATCGCTGGCCAGGCCATCACCATCTACTATGTGTACCAGCAGAGCGGGCAGATCAGCAAGCTGACCAAGACCTCGCAGAGCCTGAAGCTGGAGTCGCTGCAGAGGAGGATGCCCACCAGTCAGTAGCATCACCAGGGCTGGGGATGGGCACTGGGTCCTGCTAGACCACCAACCCCAGGAGATACTGAGGGCTTGGTGGAAGCCAGAGCGACCCTGCTTGGCCGTGCCCTCACACTGCTCTGTCCTTGGCAGACACCCAGCCAGCAAACAAGATGGCGATGTCCATGATGAACATGCCTATGGCCATGAAGGTGCTGCCTCTTGCCCCCTCTGTTGGTGACATGGTAAGAGGTGCCCCCTCAGCAAGGGTTTGGAACAGGAACAGGATGGTCTGTGAGGTCCCTTCCAACCCAACCATTCTGTGTTTTTTCTCTGCAGCCCTTGGAGGCCATGAAACCCCGCAGCAACAAGACTGAGGATCAAGTCAGGCACCTGCTGCTGGTAAGCTCTCCCACCCATCTGAGCCCCACAGCTGCTCTCTGCTCTGCAGGAGGTAATGAGACTGCATGCTTTGAGCTCCCTGGGGCTCTCG
Organism: Meleagris gallopavo; assembly: GCF_905368555.1. NCBI lineage: Eukaryota > Metazoa > Chordata > Aves > Galliformes > Phasianidae > Meleagris > Meleagris gallopavo. The sequence continues at coordinate 12,718,487 of NC_139418.1, forward strand.
GTGCTGGTAGAGCTCCAGTCCCAGCAGTGCTTATAGAAGCAGTGCTCCCTCCAGCCTTAGCTCCTTGTTTTTCTTTGCCATCTCTCACTTCAATGCTCACTCTGCAGAAAGCAGACCCCAGGAAGACATTCCCCGAGCTGAAGGACGACATGCTGGGCAACATGAAGCGTCTGCAGAAGACCATGAGTGCTATGGACTGGAAGGTCAGTGCTGGTTCTCTCCTACCCATCCCTTCCAGCAGCGAGTCCTGTTGGCATTTGGTAGGCTGGGTGCCCGCTGGGCTCAGGACCTCTCCATATTCACCCTCTGCTTCCCCTTCCTCAGGATTTTGAGGCCTGGATGCACAAGTGGCTGCTCTTTGAAATGGCCAAAAGCCCCAAGGAGGAGCAGAATGCAATCCCAGCGGAGAAAGGTATTGGGGTGTGGGTGCTGCAGGTCGGGGCTGAGCCTTTGGGAGCAGCGTACCCCCACGGCAGCGACACTGCTGTCCCCTGCCCTCCTCAGGGCCTCCTCTTCCTTGAGCCTCCTGCTGGAGGCCTTTGGAAACAGCCATGTCCCAAAATCCAAAGCACCAGTTCCAACCCTCTCTGTCACTATCACCCGTCAGTGAGATCGTTACCCTTGGCTCTCATTAGGGTAGATGGGTTTCCTTGGGGAAATCCAATGAAGTGACACTCCTGAGCAAGGCAGCGTTCTGCTGCTGGTTTCCCCAATAGGATCTTCCGTGTGCCCTGAGGTCCCAGGTGCTCACCCTGTCCCGTTTGTTTTTATTACCCTAGTGCAAACTAAGTGCCAGGCAGAGGCCAGTTTCGGTGGTGTCCATCCGGGTCGCTTCCGCCCCGAATGCGATGAGAACGGCGACTACCTGCCCAAGCAGTGCTTTGCCAGCACAGGCTACTGCTGGTGCTGCTACAAAAATGGCACCAGGATTGAGGGCACTGCCACCCGGGGAGAGCTGGACTGCTCGGGTAGGTGGCAGGAGGAGCAACAGGCAGGGAGAGGAGAAGGGGCCCAGGGCTGGGGCAACTGAGAGCCAAGGAGGGGCAAAATTGACTGCTCACCATTCTGGGGTGAGGGATGGGGCCGTGGCACTGAGCTGCTGCTGTCCCTTTGCAGCGCCCACCCCGACAGAGCCTGAGGAGATGATCTTCTCCGGGGTGGACATGCTGAAAGGTAAGAAGCCCTGGGGCTGATGTGCTCCAGGGGGTTGGAGGAGCTCTGCTCTGCCAGTTCCCCACAGCAGGACTGCTGGCAGCACGCTGATGCAGGGGTACAAGGCTCTCTGGACTCAGAGCCAGCTGGTGATTCCCTCCTCTCTTCCCTTCAAATCAGCCAAGTAGAAGAGGACGCCTGTGGATGCCCATCCAGCCTTCAGCATCTCAGTCCACCTTTTTTTGCTCCATTTTTCTGCTCTTACCTTGCTTTCCCGAAGACAATTAGAGCATTCCTGCCCTGATCTCAGTTACGTCCTTTCCCCTGCTGCAGAACAGGACCTGGGGTGGACCACAGTTGGTTGGGGCTGCAGTGCGACTGCTCCATTTACTGACCCGGGGGTAGAGGTGGAAAATGATTTCAGCTCTGGTAGCCCCAGTCGTTTTTGCTAATGGGATGTGAGCTGCAACTCTGGCACTGTGTGAGGGACGCCACCTGGTTCCCAGCCTTCTCCTGTTCCCCCAGGACACCTCTCCCAGCACCCGCAGCAGCAATGCAGAGATCACCCCTGCTGAAGAATGAGCCACTAATGCTTTCTTTCACTGAACAAACATTAAAAGCAGCAAAACAACCTTCCTGAGCTTATCTAACCCCTGTAGGTTGGAGTACTGTTAAGAGCACTAAACCTTCCTTCATCTTTCTTGGGTTGTTTTATTTCTGTTTTTTTTTGAAGGCTGTAGTAAAGATAGATGCACAACTTTCAGCTGAGGAACAGCCACAGGGGGCAGCAAGGGGAAGAGGAGCTAACCTTGGAGGTGGGGGGGCTTTGAGTTTTTCTGCACGTACCCAATACTTCCTTTTTGAATGAAATCAGAAGCTAATTATTTCAAATAAAGTTTTCAATACAAAAGCCTTGTAAGCAACTCAAGTTGTGCAGTAATGCCAACTGGCTTGCAACTATCCTGGATTAAAAATAAATTCAATTTCAGGGGGAAAAAAAGAAAGAAAAGGGAAGAAAACTGCTGAGCTCTGCATTCCCCTTCCTTACCATGTTCCTAGCCGTAGCCAGAAGGGTCTGGTCCCTCTTCTTCCTCAACACTGACACTGCAGAAAGCAATTCAGTTTCCCCCAGGGGCTGAAAATGTGCCCAAGAACCTGGTTTAGATGCTGGGTACTCCCCTCCTACCTGCAGCATTCTCTGGAGTCAGCTCCTGTCCCCAGCCAGCTCAGCCCCAGCCCAAAGCCTTCTCACCCCTGTCCCTCAGATGCAGCTGAAGGAAAGTCTCGCTGTTCCTCTTTTATTCTGTATTCCATTAAAAAAAAAAAAAAAAAGGAAAAAAAGAAACAAAAAAATGCAGCCTTGACTGAGAACAGCTGTGAACACAGCTGTTCAGTGCAACTCCAGGGACACGATAACTATTGCCGTCAGTGTTTGTTAGAATAAAAACTAAACCCAAAGAGCTCTCTTCCATAGGTAGTAAAAGGTCTGACACCACAAATCACAGAAGGAAAAAAGAGAGTAAAAGTTTCTCTTAAAAATATAGCTCTGTGAAGAGGAAAAAAGGTGGCTGGGCGTCAGCTAGGAGGAAAGCAGTTTCTGCACGCTTGCTCTTCTCTGGTCAAACCATCTCCCTCGGTTCAGTTCTTAGTGCAGCACATGAGCTGTCAGGGAGGGCAATAAACACAGCTCTGGGCCCCAGCAGGACAGGAGGCAGAAAGTTACATCACTCTGCTCTAAAAGTCACAGTTAAAAGAAGATATAAATTATTATTTATAAAAGAAAAAGAAGTGGGAATTCTGCTGATGAGCTTCCTTTTCCACTCTTCTGTTTGATCTTCACCCATAAATCCTTAATCACAGGGATGCGGTACCTTTGGGGAAAGGAGTTAAAAGAATTAGGGATAGTGAAGAGAATAGCCGTACAGCTGAGCAGAGTGGAGGCAGATTCATCTGGTCCACTTCCAGATGGCCAGAACTTCACCAGCTCATCCACATGACTTTTCCAAGCTCCCTGTGGTCAGTCAGGACAGACAGACACTGCCAGAGGCCTCTTATCTCTGCTGGTGACAGAGGACAGCAACATCTAGGCTGGGCATCCGGATTTCAGCAGCTAAAGAGTTGAGGTCAAACATCCAGAGAAGCCAGCACGCTTCTGTATGACTTCCCTTATTCTGTTCCACTCCCTGGCTCTCTAATATAGGGCCAGGCTGCCTCACACAGTGGGTGGTTAGAGGACACAATGTCTTCCCAAGACTGGCTCAGGAGCACTGAATTTGGCCAAGGTTACCGCCGCTCACAGGTACCAACTGATAGTTCCCACGGGCCATGTACCTTCTCACAACAATCCTTCCGGCTCAGCTGTTTTCTTCTTCTAAAAAGGAAAGGGTAAAAAATAAATCAGTGTATCTGCATCACAAACACGGAGTTCCGAGCAGAGCCAAGAGCCACAGATGCTCCTCAGATGCCAAGGACAGATCGATGACAAGGAACACCCTCTGTCTCCCTCTGCCACCCTTTCCTAGCCGTTGGCATGGGATGCAACAGCCTGCAAAGCCCTCAGGAGCTCCAGTTCCTCTGACAACAGCTAGATGAACAGACAGTGAAGGAAGAGCGCTTACTCAGGCAAGCTCCCTGAAAACAAAAGGGCCTCAGGGTTTGTTCCTTTTAAGGGAAAGTATCTTCCCTGGGGGATACAGGAAAAAGCCTTTTTTCAATCCACCCCAATCCCAAACAAACAAAGGTCAGGGTTTTTGTATTGAGGCTCTGTACTGTCAGCAAGGCCAGGGCACGGCTGTGTTCCCCTCCAGCCTCACACGCTGCAGGAATGAGCATTACAAGTGCTCCTCAGAATGGTATCCCCATGGCACCCTGCCCCAGGTCTCCCACATACCTTCTTCTTCTTCTTGTGAACTTCAGCAAAGCTATCTGCTGTCGACTCCCCTTCTGAGGGCATCTTTTTGTTCTTCTTTTCTTTTCCTGTCTTTTTCTCTGGGAAAGAAAAGTCAACTATGACCTCTCTGAGGGGACATAAAGAGCTCTTGGTTGAGGAGAAGGCATTCCTGGTGAGTTTCTGATCACATTCAGTCCATGGCAGTACCTCTGGGTGAGAGCAGAGCTGTGCCACAAGGAAGCCATGCCCACTCCAGTACCCTCAGGCCTGAGTAGTTTGATCCCTGCACATGTGCGGGCAGAATTAGGCTGGATGCCCTTCTCACTTGCTGCTGTCCAACCACCCTTAGGAACTGTTTCAGTGCTGGAGCAGCTGAGCACATGCCAGAAACCAAAGCAAGGGGAGCTAGCAACACCAGATGGACACAAGTTTCAGCTGAACACGACTGTACCAAGAAGCTCCAGTGCATGTCTGTGCAACAGCCCACACAGAGGCTGACAGACAAGGCTGTCTCCTCCAAAAGAAGGGGTGCATCTCTGCAGAACAGAAAGCCCAGCAGACCTGGCCCACCCATTCCATCTTCTTTCTCTCTCATGAAGAAGCCCACAATAGCTATGACTTGCAAATGGATTCTGAGCTGCAAAGGATAAAAAAACCCCCTTGTGTTAGCCCAGCACAGACGGGCAGGCATCACAAGGTGCACAAGGAGGACTCAGGCAGTTCAGCACAGACTCACCTCAACCCTCCGCCAGTCCTGAGTTGGATACTTCCAGCCCTTGTAAAGGCCAGGAAAGGAGAAAACCATGAGACAGGTCATCCCATGACATTTGCATAGGGACCTCAGCTTGCTCTGCAAACAGCAAGGATCAATGCAAGTATTACATGGTTCGTGCTGTGCTGGATGTGGGACAGAGATAGGAGAGCCCAGCTGGCTGCTTGCAGTATGACCTGATACTGAAAATGCAGAAAAAATACTAAAGTGGGGAGTTAAAAATCTTGCACTGGCTTTGAGTGGGCCAGAAAGGAATGAGACAAAGCTAATAGGAAGGTGGCTGCCCTGCAACAGAGACTGAACACCCATCAGCTGCAAGAACTTACTGCAAATGCAGCCACACACGACATGGAAACTTACTTTTACTTGATTTTTTCTTTTCCTTGCTGTCTGGCAGCTTCTCTGGGTCATCAGCTGCTTTCTTTTTCTTCTTTTTGGGCACTTCTTCGTTAGCTTGTCCTTTCCGCTTCTTTTCCTTGGGCTGTCCAACAGCCCCATCCTCTCCTGGCCGTTTCCGTTTCTGAGATGCTTTCTGCTTTTTGTTCTCTTTGTCTTTGCTCTTAGATGTTTTCACAGCCTTGTCTGCTGTGGAGGAAGGTTTCTTCTTTTCCTTCTTTTCTTTTTTCTCTTTTTTTTTCTTCTTCTTTTCCAACCCTTCTGGTGTTTGCACTGCAGGAACTCCAGCAGCAGTGGTGACCTCACTTTTACCCCCCAAACTTGACTCCTCTGGCTGCGGGGTTGAAAGCAGTGCAGATGGCAATGGGTTTGCTTGCGTCTCTTTGGCCTCAACATCATTCTCTTTCGCAGCCAGGGCTTTCTTGAACGGGGAAGGCTTGGGGTTGGCATGACTTGCATCAATTCTTCCTGCCTCCTTCTCTTTGTTGGATGCTCCTGTGGCTTCCTGGCCCACAGGAGGTTTGCTTTCTGCAGAAAAAGTGACAAGAGAGAGATGACAACTCTGGGAGCATTCCTTACGCACACCACAATTAGCAAAGGAGGGGAATACACGTTTGAAGACAAACACCCAGTTCTCCCTCCAAAGCAAAAATCTGCTGGCCATCCCAGCTACAGCAGAGATAGCTGTGTCATGGCCAGGTTAAGCCAGCAGACGGCAGCAGCACCCCACGCTGTGTTTTGCAGTGGAGACACAACGGGAACGGGCCCTGGTCCCAGGGTCACTCTCCTGAGCCAACACAGCTCTGCTCCCTTGCCAGGCAGATTCCCAGCCTTGCCAAAGGACCCACCTGCTTTGTGGTTTGCAGACACCTGCTCGACGTCTGTGTCAGAGTCACTGCTGTCACTGCTGGAGCTGTCAGCTGGGGTTGCTTTCACGGAGACTTTGGCGAGGGAGCTATTGGCATTCACAGCTGCTTTCCCTTGCCCTGCATTGCCTACAGGCTGGGGGGGGACCGTCTTTGGTGTGTGAGGTGCTGCTGGGCTCTTGGAGAGGCTCATATAACCTGTGAGGAGGGACTGAAATAGCACAGACACACTGAGGAGACAGCACAGCAGAGCAGCATCCCTCGCACCAGGTACATAGATCTCTCTCTGTTGATATTGCCCCCATACTCCAAGTGAAGGGCCCCACTTTGGCCACCTGCAGAGTGATAATGCATGGTTCAGTCAGCTCTGCAGAGAGACCGTGGCAAGGCAGGGCTGCCAGGAGAGGGAGCTAGCACAGACAGACCCTGAGCTTGCAACATTAAGAGCTGATGATGATAGGGTCTCTCCTTTGTTCTCACCCAGTAAAGCAGACTTGGGGAAGGCTCCTGGCCATTAGTGTGCACCCACGCACAGCTAATGCACTGCAGATGTGCTGCACGCCCTGCACATTACTTACAGAGGGAATTTAATGGCTTGGACAGGGGTTAAGTTACAAATAAAAAGAGGGAAAAATCCTGTTGCTATTGGAACTACACACCGGTTCTCCTGTTTTAACCCTTGCTAGGCATCAGCTCCTCCCATCTGCAGGGAAGGGTATCATGAGCTCTGAACCCAAGGCTCGGCTGCCTGGGGAAGCATTCCAGATTTCAAAGCCTGTGCCTTCCCACACAAGAAAGCCCTGCTCACAGCACTACACTTTCCTGCTAGCAAACCTACCCTAGCTTTCCATTTGCTGTGGTGGAAAACTCAACCTTTTCTCTGCTACTTAGGAGTCAGCTGCAAGATGGATCCCACAGCCTGCTCAGGTACAATACCTGTGATACTGCCTCTTCATCCTCACTGGAATCTGATGAGGAGCTGTCATCTGGCTCAGTCCCTCCTGGTTTCTGCAGCATCCCTGCTGGAGAAGCACAGTTCATCCCATTAAACCTACCACTGCTTACTCAGGGCTAGTTCACATACCCAGCACATGAGGATTGCCACCAACAGGCCTTCTCCCTACAAAGGAAAGTCCTCTGCAGAGCTGGAGAGAAGAAATCACTCTCCGACCACTAATGTGAAGGAGACATGCCTCCTACAGGGGAACAAAAAGCTGTCCCACCCTGGCCTGGCCCACAGCACTGACAGCATCTTTTTGGGAGAACTGACCAGGTTTGGGAGGCTGCTTGGGTGTCTCCTTGTCACTGTCAGAGGAACTGCTGCTGTCCAAGCTCTCCTCTGCTTGGGTGAGCAGTGCAGTCTGGCTCAGCCTGGCATCCTGTGCTGGCTGCAGGCCTGGCTTCTTCGACTTGGCAGTAGGGCTTCTCAGGATGGAAGCAGCCTGCGGGGCAGCAGGGCTGGCTGGAGGAGCTTTCCCCGTGGGAGCTGTCTGCTTTAAGCAAGGAGGAGGAACAATCTGAGGAGAGAAAGACGAAATGCATATGGAAGAAGGAATATTTACTCATGCCCATGACTGGACAAAGCAGCCTAGAACAGTTGGGCTTGGCAATATCAGTGCAATAACAGCGGTTCTTTATTTTAATAGAGCATTCTTCCCCCTTCCTGAGCATTCTCCTGCAGAAGAGGACAATGCACCAGCCTCAAGCTCCAGTTCACTCACCCTCTCTGCCCACTCTCCCCAGGGAAGCTCCCCACATTCATTTCCTCTGTCTTTACCTCTCCCACCACTGTGCTGCTCTCTGAGGAATCACTGTTTGAGCTCTCAGACACTCTGGAAATTGGAGGGATAGGAGGTGCTTTTATTCCCTTCCCTGAAGGTGGTGTGGCATTAGCCTTGGCAGCCACTGTGCTTGAAACCTTGGTTGGTTTGATGTTCTGCTGGGATAGAGTCTAAAATAGATATGAAAGAAAAATAGGATAGAGCACAACTTGGAGAGAAAACAGACAGAAGCACACACCAATCCACTGCTACCTCCTTCATCTTCAGCACAGCTCTAATGCTCTTATTCTGCTTTCCTCATGGTCAGCTTTGTCTACTGTGAGCTCTCATGCATGGCCAGCACCCTGCGTGTGCCTACTGCATTAGCTCAGTGCCAAAAAAGCAACCATACAGAGGGCTCACAGACAGAGTACAGTGTGCCTGCAGACCAGAGATATCTATCCACGGCAGCACTAGCAAGATTGTTACTGCAGACTCTGTTTTGCAGAGCAGGCACCTGGACTCTCTTACATACTGGTATAACACACTCAGGGTTAATTAGCAACAGAGATAAAGCAAGGACACCAACTGCAGGTCAAATCTGCCTTCAGGTCCACAAGCAAGTCACGGATTAAAGAGCAAATTAACAAGAAGCAGTTGTGTTTCCTCACACTTGAAGCCTCTCATCAAACTTAACGGTAAGAGAGGTTAAAAATAGAAGAGCCACGGGCATGGAAATCAGACACTGACATCAAGTCCAAGACACAAACACAGCACAGGAGGTAGCAGGGGCAGCAAAGGAACTCTCAGCCTCCTGGTTTGTGTTACAAACAAGGCTACGTGAGCAGCCCTCCCTCTCACCATCTCTGACAAGCTGGGTCTTTGTGGGCTGACATTTCTCACACAACATCTGGCTTTCAGAAAAGAAGGCAACGCTGCACAATACAGAGAACTGCCAATCTGATGAGAGCTCTCAGCCGTCTTGCACAGAGCTCAAGTTACAGCAACAGCACTATTTTATACAGTCTTGGTTTTATAAATAAGCTTTAATCAAGGACCGCTCAGGCTGGCTGCTTGCCAACCAGTTGGATAGAAGGCAGCCTTTCCATTGGCCGTAGCAATAGCCAACATGGGGAAGGATTTTCTTGAATGCTGCTCTTCTCCCTTTCCCAGCAAGGGTGCTGGCCAGCAAGGGGATATGTATGTGTAGACAAATAGGACAAGAAGTACACTTGGCCACTCAACCCCCGCTCCAGCTCCTTTGCAAGCCCCCATCATGTAGGAATGACAACCACACTCCACAGTCAAAGCTTCCTCACATGGATTTTTCTTGGGCTTAAGCTTAAGGAGTGCAGAGACACCCAGAATAACTTTATGCAGAAGCAGTTCAAGCCCCCATAGAGCTCAGCTATGGCCCTATAGCATGGAGAGAGAGACATGGCATGAAGAGACTCAGCTGAGAGAGCTGGGATTGGTTTCATGAACACTCAGGAGTGCCTTTGGCACAGATATGAGGTCATTTCCACTCTCAAAAGTAGGGGTCTGACTCTGGCTGAGAGGCAGCAAGTGCACTGTGTCTCCCTTCAACACAGATCTGTCCAGCCTACTGAGGCATGATAAGCAGCAAAAAGTTCCAGCTGCATCCCCTGCAAGGGGTTTGGGAGGAAACGGGGGGAAATCCAGCTACCCAGCTCATGGAAAAACTCTGCCTGCAAGGACTTGGCTGCCTTTCCAGTCTGTTTAACTCCCTGGAGTAGGGCAAAAGGAACACAGACCCAGAGGAGCTCTGGCCTCACACATCTAGTTGTGTTCCTGCCAAAATATTCACACCCTTCACTACTCTCACGTACACTAAGCTTGCCAAAATGCACATCCAGAGATGGGGTCACTGAGACCCGGGGATGCTGCCAAGAAACCCTGATCCAGCTGAGAAAAGGGCTCTTCTTTGCACCATCCAGCACCCACTCAACTACCTTTGACAGTCCTGAGATACCTCCTCAGCACCCACACTCAGCAGGTCAGCAGCTCTTTACCTGTGTGGGAGGGACTATTTCCTCATCAGAATCCGACTCCTCACTGGAGTCATCACTGCTGTCCATACTCAGAAGAGGGGCTGGGGCTGCCGTGGGTGCTGCTACTTTCTTCACACTCGTTGGCTGGGGCACAGCATTGCTTTTCGCTGCAGAAAAGGCATGTGAGATTGTTACTATGAGAAAGAGTTGTCCTGGACAGCCAAGGAAAGCAAGAGTTATCATCAACAGGCTGGGCGGTTCCATTTACAGGGTAGAAAAGGAAACCACGAGGATGAAGGATCCTGGTCACTAACAAGAGACTCACCAGCAGGCAGTGCAGGCCGTGTCTGTGACACTGGAGTCTCCTCCTCACTGTCAGACGAGTCGCTGCTTCCACTTTCAGAGGTCTCATTCTTCAAGGTGCTTCCCACTGCCTTCTGAGGAGTCGTGGCTTTAGCAGCCTGGCTCAGACTGGGAACGGACCCAGGCTGTTCTGGTAACCTCTGAACAAAAAAAGAAACACAGTCCCAGGAATATGGTATTAGTACAACAGAAAGAACCCTGCTACTCAACTGGGATGTACTCTCACAGCTTGGGCAAAAGGCTGCAGACATCCCTCCTGCACACTGCTGAAGGCTAGCAGTGACAGAGGGAGAGTGCCTGCTGAGAGATCTGGTAGCTGCACCACCCGCAGATATTCTCCAAGCTCACAGTGCTCTGCACCCACTCGGTTTACTCCGCTCATCGCTCATCTTTGGGCTGTTCTGCCAAAGAGCAGCATCACGCTTTCCAGGGCAGGCAGCCCCCATTCAGCCCGCATGCTGACAGACCGCTCGGTGCCGTGCCTCGGGGTCTGCTGCAAGAGGGTAAGACAGACTCCTGCCCTGCTGCACAGCCCCTGCCATCCCCATTTCCCAATCCTGCAATGCTGCAAACCCAGCCCTGCCTGCTCTCAACCCTCCACCAGCCACGGCCAGCAGCCGAGAGCAGCAGCCCAGCCGCCTCACAGGAGGACGGATCCTGTCGTGCTTCCTGGCACAGCCCCACCGAGGGCTGCCACTGGGGCAGTGTTTATCATCTCCAAGCCAAACACTAAACAGACAACAGCATCTGCATGTTTACCCCATTACAGAACAGCACTCGGAACAAGCCAAGCACATTTTGACTCTGCTTAGAGAAACAGAAACCTCCAAAAGCACTTGGAGGGGGGGGGCAGCAAACCTCACTTGTCTGTTTTGTTTTGATTCCAGTGAGTCACTATCTCCAGGAGAGAGGCCAGATTTGCAGTGCTGAAGAGAGAAGTGCTTGAAGACAGCACTAGAATTCACATGGTCTACATGAATGCATCAGCTCCATTCCCTTTCCTTCCCAGGCAGTGCTGTGCAAGGCAAAAATCTATCGAGATCAAACCCCGGTTGCTCCCTTTTAAGACCTTCAAAGCACCAGAACTGGCTTACCCCATTGCTGGGATGCACAGCAGGAGGGTTGCTTTGCTTTCTAACTTCAGAAGAGATTGGAAAAGACCTGTGGAAGAACTAAATGGAGGAATCCTGGCACAGAACAAACACAGCATCCACAGAGAAACCACCATAAGCCTTTATACAGCCTTGGGATTCCTCACATATTCCTGGGCAGAAGCCAAGGTCCCTCCATCCACCTGATCCTGGTCACTGCCAGATGGCTGACGGCCACCACGTCCCATGGCATGGCTCCAGACAGAATCAGGCCAGCAGCGTGGCTGAGCAGAGTAACACAGGCAGGGGGGTTCTGACAGCTTAGAGTCACAGGTACCGCAGTAACTCAGAGAGGAGGAAAATAACTCAAGAGGAAATAATTTTTCCTGCTCCTTCTTCAGTCCCCAAACCAGGAGCTGCCTGTGGATCAGTACGAGTGATGACTCAGCTCCTGCACAACCCATCTGTCACTCCACTGGGTCCATTTGCATCATGCAGCGCTGCATGACAAGAGGGGGAAGCAACACCAAGCCACGTGCAATGAGCAAACTGTAACAATCACATTCCACCATAGAAGTGCCACCAGCGTATCAGGACTGAAATCAATAGCTCAGCTGTGTCACGACACAGTGAAGGGAGTACTGCCATCTGCAAGTGAGCATAGGGACAGGATTCGGGGGGGGAGAGGGAAAGACTTTCCATCTCATGGGAGATCTGGCCTCTCTCCACAAGACCTGCAGTCTAAGACAAAAACTTGCAGACACAACGTCCACCGGCACAGTCCGTGTAGGTTTCTTTGGGATGTTCAGGAATGACACAAGTTCCCAGCATGTCTCTTTCTGCAGCTCACACCCCGTCCTGCTAAGCAGAAACAGAAGCCTGTCCACAGTGGGCTTCTGTGCCATCTTTGGCCCACAACGTTAAGAAGAGAGGAAAGCAGAGCAGAGCTGACATTTCCAAAAGAAAGGCAGCTCATTGAGTCTTTAAGGTCAATCTGTTCCGTCCCCCCACCACCAACCTCCCCTCCAAAAATAAGCAAACACCTTGTCAACTTCTTTGACTAAATATTCCTGAGTCTTCAGGGGTAAACATACCAATTAAGCAGTTCAATTTAGGCATGATGTTCATTTTAATTGTGCTAATCCACCCCCACAGGGAAAGATGAAGCAGCTTCCAACGCTCTGTATCTGTTTGGATCTTGCACAGAAGCCAGAGGAAGTTGCAGGATACAGCAAGTCAGTGGTTAGCATATGCCCAACTAGCAGATGGTGAGGATGAGCTAAGAGTTTGACTGGGAGGACAGGACTGTGGACACAGCTAAGCCTAATGGTTTAATCTTCAGGCTTCACTTAAGGTCCCTGTCTTCAGGCTACTAACACAAGAAGAAACAGGCTGTTTGGCAAAAATAGAGCTCCCTTGATGACAAGCTCTTCTTTGCTAACTACATTTAGTGAAGGGTAATTGCCACTTTGCAAGAGGGAAGATGCTGAAGTGGTTAAACAGCCACTGGCAAGACAGCTACTTGCTGCTGCCAGCTTCAATCCAACACGGTGGGAAGATAAACCCACCCCAGTATGTCCTTCAACTGCAACCCTTCTAGAATGGATGAGTCTCAATAGTTTTACAGTGAATCCTTCATAGCCCAGTGGATGAGAACTGCTGAATCATGGCCTGAACCTCTGATTGATCACCTGAGGTGAGCAATGAGTCAGACCTGGGAACACAGGTGAAGGCAATTCACCTGTGCTGCTGGAAGGGGTGGAGCCTGGCTGCACCTCTCCTAGACCCATTTAAGAGCTGACTACGAGTGGGGAAGGATCTCTTTCTGGAGGTCCCACCTTTGGAGTTTTACAGCAAGCCCAGGACAAGGGTAAGCACTCTTACTTATTATCTTTTTGGTATAATAACTGCTTAGCCAAACTGTCTTGTTTATTTCACCGTTATAACATCTGTATATTCATTGATTAGACACCTAGCTATCAGGATAACTGCTCCTGCCACCCAAAGCTGAATCTTTATGTATAATAATGCAGGAAGAGAGCAGCACAGAGCCACCTGTTAAAAGAAGCATCCCCCTCCACCCACCTCAGCAGACCAAGGCTATAAAGACAAAAAATGCAGAGCCTCTCTGGCTCCTGCCTGTCAATACTGAAAGGACGTGTTGACAAAGAGCCTCCTTGCAAGGACACGTGAGGCTCTGCCTCCGGGTTCCCTTCCTCCCCAGCAGATAATAACTACCATCTCCAAAACATTGTTTTCAGGGCACTTTCCAAAAGGCTCTGCAGCTCAGAGTCAATGCAGCGAGAATCCATACTATGGACTTGAGGATGCTCTCACAATTGAGGCTGCTTTTGTAAAGGGATTTGCCTTTAGTCTGAGTGCTCCTGAGAGAGAGCTCTAAACTACTGCACAGTACAGGAGAATCAAGCAAGACCAAACCATTGACAACCCCTCACAAGGCCCACTCCAGAGGGGGAAGGCACAATTGTAATGAATCAGTCAGAATCAGACTAGTTCACAAGTGGAACTTGGCATCTATTCCCTACACACAGATGCTGCTGCTGGGACACTGCTCCTCAGCTGAGCTTGTGTTTTCCAACAGTTCTTGCAATGGTGTCCCTCATGGAAGACCCTGAGAATCCTTAGGAATCATACAATCATTTATGTTGGAAAAGACCTTCAAGATTAGCAAGTCTAACAATCAGCCTGAACTGACAGTGGTAGCATTTAATGGCTGAACGATTGTTTTGTGCAGCCCATGTGAGAGAGCTGAATGCACTATCACCCACCTTCTGGCTGACAGGCACAGGCAGATCCTCCTCTTCACTGCCTGAAGAGTCACTGCTCTTCGCCAGGTTTGTACTTTCAGCTGGCTTTGCAGGAGCAGCAGTCCTTCCTGGCGTGGCTTTAGCTTGCTTTAGCACTGCTGTTTTTGGTGCTGTTTTTGGTGCTGTCTTCCCTTGGGACAGTGGAAGTGTTTTTGCTGGAGCTGCTTTGCTGGAGAGTGATGCTGCTGGTGTGGTTTTCACTGGGGATAGGATGGCTTGGGAGGTTTTTAAAGATGGCTTTGACTGGACAAGACAAGAAAGGACAGTGTGAAAGAAGGCAAATTCCATGGTTGCATAATTAATTTCCTCAGACTGTAATCAAAGAAAGATTTCAGAGCCCCCTGGGATAGACAAATGCTGAAGGAAGATCAGCAACTGGAAGAAGAGACAAGGAATCCTTTCACCCAGCTGCCTGGGGACAGTTTCCCAAGATAAGGAAATAAGACCAGACATTCTTCACCAGCCTTCTGATATTACCAGTCACCTCTACCGACGTAAGTTGGAGATCTCTCCACAGGAAGGAAGCTAAGCTGCGCTACAGTTTGCCAAATCATATGCCATTTATTGTAATTTATAGCTGAAAGACAAATCCAACCATGGCAATTCCCAGCCTTGGAGAGGCATGCAAGGACAGTGTCAGACAGATGCACCTGGGTTACTGATGGAGGCTCCTCATTTCCACTGTCTGATGAGTCGCTGCTCTCTGAGGTGTCATCAGGCTTTGCAGCCACTGGAACCGTTACAGAGCCATGCTTGGTCTGGTTTGGTGTCCCTGCTTTTTGCTTCACTGTGCTCTTCTTGGTGGACACTGAAGTAGCAGGTGCACTCTTAACAGGCGTTGAATTAACCTGCACTGCTTTAACAGCTGGTTTTGCCTGGGAACAGGAGGAAGAAAAGGAGAATCTTACACATTTAGGAGAGAAGAAATTGGCTCTGTCATAATTGCAGAAATCAGTATTAAGCAAGGCCACCACACTGCCTTTTACCAGGAAAGGCTCGTTCAGACTCCAAGCACCTGAAGCAAGCCACTTGTCCGTAACAGCCTGGCCAACCTGCCCTCCTTCTGCAAGTGGCACCTGTACAGTTATGTTTAATCACTTCCTACAGATCAAAGAATCTCCTTCCACTTCAGGCACTGGGAGGAATTGGAATGAAGCATTTGCTGCTGGCAGAGGTTAGTGGAGCTCTCAGCTACGCAGCATGTTTCTGTGGCCTTGGATTTGGGGATTTTATGCATCCAGGGATGAAAAGGATGTTCTCAGAGAACTGAGCACTGCAGCAGTTTCTCTCCCTTTCAAGAGAAGGAAAGTGATTTCTTGGGGACAAAGACTCTGAGAGGTTACCTGGACTGCTGTGGTCGCAAGCTCCTCCTCAGATGATGTCTCATCACTTGATTCCTCACTGCTGCTCTCAGCTTCCCCAGCTGCCTGCTTCAGCTCTGAAACATGAGAAAGGAGATGACACAGCTGCTGCCTGCTCTCAGCTCCCTGAGCATGATGCTAATGCAGCTTTTGAAGTCAGGAAAACAAAACAAGCAGCAGTGAGAGACTAATGGGATTTGCAGGGAAGAGTGCCTAGTCTTTCCAAAAGCATCAGTTGCCTGCTAGGAACTGCTTTTCCAGGCAAACATCTACCCACAAATACAACTCCCCCAAGTACAGGCAGATGAGAAATCCCTTTCTGACTTTTCTCTGATCATGCAGGGAGTCGTCCAGCTACACACAGCTCCCTGCACGGGCACCCTAGCCTGGTTGAACCTCCTCTGAAAAAGAGACAAGAGAAGGACCATTTGAAGAGCTTTTGCAACACATTCCTCACCCCCAACAAAGTAAAAGAGATTCCCCTAAAGACAAGAAAATACCCTAAAATAATCACTTTGCAGTAGCAACCAAAGATGCTGAAGTGCCTGTCTAGAAAGGTGAAAATGTCTACAGCATTAGTGCTGCATCTTGTTCAGATATGCTACATTCATCTCCAGCCCTGTAGAGCACAATGCTGACAGAGATGCAGACGGACTCCTTAGCACAACATCTGCTACTCAAAATGGAAGCACACATGCTGGATTCATCCCACAGAACTCCAGAGCTGCCTGCTTTGCAGTATTCTTGCAGTCTCCCCAGGAGCAACTGCTTTGAGCTTTCCAGCAAGGGAACTGAAAGCAACATGCTGATGGTATGGCTGGGGTCTGATCTGTAGTGAAGCCAGAGCACAACACATGCATTCACTCTGCCCTGCAGGCTCCTTACCCACTTTGGGGGCTGAGGCCTTCACAGTTGGTGTCTCCTTTTCCTCCTCACTCTCTGATGAGCTGCTGCTGCAGCTTTCTGGTGCTTTGGTCATTACTGGAGCTTTGCTTTGTACTGCTTGGCTCGCGGCTGCTACAGCTTGTCCAGGTTTCCCAGGACCAGGCAGTTTCTGCCCAGCCTTGGTTGGGGTCACAACTGATGCACTGGGCTGCTGCTTATTTGAGAGCACAGTTTTGTTTGCAGCAGAGGGCACTGCTACTTTAGCGCCTGGAGCAGTGGGTTTGATAGGAGAATGCAAGGAGTTGGCAGCTTTGCCACTCGCTACAGCTGGTGTCACCTACAGAAAACAAAAGAAATTAGAAGTCTATAGAAAAATGAGGGGCTAAACTGGACACAGCATTACCTCAAGCAGCAATTCTGCATCTGGACAAGTCCTAACACTTAGGAGACAGTATCTCCTTACCGTAATTGCACCTTTTCCACTTGGCGTTTCCTCTTCTGATGAGGAGTCGTCATCTTCGCTGCTTTCTACATTCACTGCTGAGTTTGTGACTGGGGAAATGCTGGTTACTGCACAGGAGAGAGACAAAGAAATTAAGACAGACCTTCTCACATCCAAACAGTCCCTGGTCTGCAAAGGCAGGCAGGGCAAGGCCCATCTTTACACTTGCCTCAGCTCCACAGCCACTACTCATACAACACGTAGGTGCCTTGCTTCTACCCCATACTCCTCACCACAGCCAAGACAGGATCTGCACATTTCCAGGGGATGTATTACAGCAGATGAGATTGAACTAAAACACCTTAGGCATATGGGCTTTTGTTGGGCTGCACAAGCCAATGCCTCCCACATCAACAGTACAAGGGCTGTCCAGACCAAACAAAAAGGTCCTTCCCTCATCTGTGAAAATACCTTTCTTTACCAGCCAAGCAGACAGCTGGGGTTTATTTCCCAAGGTTTCACCCAAGCTACAATACCCAATCCCTTCCCTCCCCAATGAATCATAAAAGGTTTTTGTTAGCCCCAGCATACAACTCTACATGAGCTAAATCTGATAAATTTGATAAATCTGTTGTCCTAGGAGCATGAGGGAATAGCCATTGATTTTCAAGCATTCTCTCTAGCCAAGCAAACTGAACTGCTCCACACAACCCCTCGCTATTACTGTGAAATTCAGGGAGTTTACAGGCTCTTACCATTTCCAGTTTTCGTCTTCTCTTTATCATCCTCTTCTTTCTCTGAGCTTTCAGAGCTGCTCACAGGATCAGGAACTCTAATCTTTTCTGGGATGGCTGCCTCCTCATCACGCAGCTTTCTTCTCCTGGCCTTCGAAGGAGTTCTAAGGGGAATGGATTTTGTGTCAGAAAAAAGGGAAATACGAAGAACAAATAGAAAAATTTAACATCATCCACTCTCAGGCCAGGCCTAAGCCTGAGGACAAATAAGTGTCATTCTTCTACAGCTCCCAAGGAGGGAAGGAATGCCTAGCCAATTTGTTGGCAGCTGGTAATACAACAGAAATTACTCCAAGAATTTGCCATGTGTGACCAGGCGTTCCATACATCGCATGCAGGTGCTCATCTTGCAGCAGCCTTTGAGGGCTGCATGTGCTCCTTCTGCACCCAGGGCTGAACCTGTCCAGCATTCCCACCACTTCAGCACCTCTGCAGCCTCCCTCACCCACCCAGCATCCCCCTATAACAAATACAGTCCAGCAGGAAGGCTGCTCCTAAAAAACTGCAAATTCCAGCTACTAGGATCACTTCGAAAGAGTTTCTGGAATGCAGCACCAAGAATGGTCTCAGTCAGATGGGAAGGAGCTGCAGCACAGTCTGAAGAAAGGTATTTTCTAGCCTATGAAGTGACAAGACTAGAGGATCACAGCTCATCCAGACAAGTGCATTTGAGCCAAGCAGGACGCTTTTTGGATAAATTAAATCACAAGTCAACATATCCCTCATGTAGAAGACATAGCAAGGGCAGGCAAGGAATAAAAGACATACTTGTGGTGTGGAATCAGAAGGTAAGGGTGACACCAGAGAACAAGGAATCAGTCAGTGTGAGTGCCCTGTCATCCCTTGGGCTTAAAAGTATAATAGGACAACAGGCACAGAAGAAGGTTGGCATCAACACCCAAGAAAGCAAAATTTTGATGGAGGAAGGAACTGTAAAAGCCTGGTTCTTACACTACTCCATTCTTATCTAGATCCAGCTTTCTCCTGCTCTTGCAAGAACAAGACCAAGGCACTAAGGCATGAGGAGTCCTAGCGGGAGACACCTCTTCAGCAAACCCTTGCTTCCCAGGGCTGGGGCAAAGCCAAGGGAATGCTTTCACTCAAGCCCTTCTCAGCACAGGCACTGAGACCCAGCTGCACTGACACCCCGCTTCCCCAGCCCTGCAGCTTCCACCAGGCTCTGCATCAAAGTGCAGAGGGTGAGAACAAATAATATCTCACTGCACACAGCTGGAGGCTTCGTGCTGCAGATGTTCACAGGGAGCACTCAGCGGGATAACGATGTGGGAAGTCGCACAGTGGGGATGGACAAGTACGGGCATGAAAGGGCTGGCTGGGAGCAGGAGATCCTTTGCTGCCCGGAGGCGGTGGATGTCCCACCCCTGGAGACATTCTGTGTCAGACTGGATCAAGCTCTGAGCAACATGATGGAGCTGTGGGTATCCCTGTTTCACTGCGAGGGAGTTGGATCAGTTGGTCATTAAGGGTCCCTTCCAACTCAAACGATTCTAAGATCCTTTCTGGTAGACATGCTACCTGTGCTTTGCTTAGGGCACTGAGAGTCTCTGCCCATTCTCCACGTGCAGCTCACTCTGGCTGCAGCCAGTATGCGTGCATAAAGCACGTGGCTTGGTAAGGAAACTGAAACAGAGACGGGGAAAGCAAAGCATGCCTCTAATCCCAGCGTCAACAGCATCTCAAAACTAAGCAACAACTGATCCCTAAGCTAAGGAAACATTAATAAAAAGCGATCGTTCCCACGTGAAACCAGGGCAGGAGGAAGGCTGCCGAGCACAGCCACCACACAAAGGGGAAGCCCCGCACATCACGGACACACGTGTCCCCCGGCCCGGCCCCGTCCCTCCCCACTCACTTCTCCCAGTGCGTGAAGATCTCCTCCAGCGACGTCGCCAGGGACGGGAGCAGCTTCTGAGGGGCAAAGAACACGCGTCAGCCTCCGGTTCTGCTCCCGGCACCCCACGATGCCGCACCGGGCCACGCGAACCCCGCCCGTGAGCCCGGCCCTACCCGCGCGAGCCCCGCATCGCACCGCGCCGCCCCTCGGGCCCACGGCGAGCGCAGCCCAATCGAAGCCGGCCCGGCCCCTTTACCTGTCCGAGCTGCGCCTGCAGTTCGCGGGCTGCCCGCGCGTAGCCGGCGCGCACGAGGTGCTGGTGGATGAGGGCCAGCAGCTCCCGTCGCCCGCGGCCCTCCGCCGCCATGGCGCGACCCAGCTCCGCGCTGCCCCGGGCGCCGCGTGCCGCGCTGAGCGACGTCACGTCCGCTTCCGGCCGCGCGGCCTCCTGGGAAATGTAGTGCCGGAAGTGGCTGCTGGGGTTGGGATGCTGTGGGGTGCGAGTTGAGTTACGTTGGGGTTGGGTTGCGTCGATGTTGGATCTGGATTTAGAGCTGAGGTTGGGGTTGGGGTGCGTTGAGTTTGGTATTGAGTTGTGTCTTGCCCACTGTGGCCACTGAGTTGAGTGGGGTAGCCCTGGGAAGCCGTGATGGCACCCGATGCAGGGCAGGAAGCGTAGCTGAGACCTGAAGCCAAACCCAGAAGCGAACTGGGCTGGCTGAGGGGGACCCAAACCAGGCACCAAGCCTCTCCTGAGGAGCTCCAGCCAGCTCCAGGCTGAGGGGGAACCTCTGGGGCAAACAGAGCTGTGCCCAGGAGGCAAACCCAGGCACCAAACCCAGGCACCATCTGGGCCCGGGGAGCTCAAGAGATATGCGGGATACATACTGATGCTTCTTACATTGCTGCATTCCAGCAGGGATCAGACACCTCCCACAACGAGGACGGGCTGATAACCAACGAGGCAGTGATTATTTCAGCAACAGCCACTAAATTTTCCTCTTGTGGGGACAGAGGCCTCACTGCTCTGGAGTGATTTACTGTTGGATAGACATGAAGCTGCTGCAAGGATCTGCTCAGGCATTCTGGGGGCAAAACAAAGCAAACAATGAGAAGAAGGAGCTCCTGACACAGTGCAGCTGTTGGAGGCAGGCTGCATGGCAGAAGGGCTGCCCTGTTACCCCCCTCCCCATGCTGATAACTTTCCAGGAAAAATCTGGCTCCTGTCACTTCAGCAGAGGTTTATTTTTAGAAGGTTTAATAATGACCGTGGCTTGTCTGTCACTCACTCAAAATACAGAACCTTTATTTGCGTTTATAGCAAAGATTAAATATAAAACTGACTGTGTTCCAATTGGCTCCAGCACCAAATTTCTTTGACACCAGCATCATCCAAAGCAATAAAGCCACCAGCCAGGTGGCAGGTTTACAGCTCCTGTAAATGAAGCACAGACATGGCTAGGCATTTCTAGGGGTGACCTCCTCCAGCACAGACAGTCACTGAAGCTCACTGTAAATGTGGCTGTGGCATCCCTGCAAGGGTGATGCTGTGGCTGACCAGGACAGCATTCCCTTGCTCCGGGATAACCTCGCACAAAGGCATGAGGCTTATCAGCCAGCATCTGCTTTGGAGACCCAATTCTCCAGCTAAGGAGGGGAAGAAACAGGTAAGGAAAGCATGCTGGGACAGAAAGCCCTGAAGTGTGTGTCCCGTGGTAGACTGACCAGGGCAGAGCATGTACAGCTAATGCGGCCTGGAGCAAATGCCTAAAGAAGATGACTTCAGGAGCCTCTGGAAATGGAAAAGCCAACCCAACCTCTTCTACCTCTATCCCTGCATACTCCATGGTGCACAAGAATCTACTGATGAAGGAAGGGATGCCCACACTTTGGGCAGAAAGGAGAGGATCTCTCCAAGGCAACAAAGCTCTCACAACTAATGTCACATGAAAAAGAGGTTGGATTTGGCTTTGGCCAGTTCCAATAAAATGTGGAAAGGAAGAAGGCAGAGTTGAACGTAGATGGAGAGAAAACATGTTCGAAAGGTGCTTCTTACAAGAATGGCAAGTAGAGCATAGGATCATAGAATCATTAAGTTTGGAAAAGACCTCTGAGGTCACCTAGTCCAACTGTCTACTGCCCACTAAGCTATGTCCCTAAGTACCACATCTACACATTTCTTAATGTAAAGCCTGGAGTGCCCACGGACAAATGACTTTAAAAACAGACTCCATTTTTTCCTCAAGTATCTGCTACAGTTCAGGGTCACCTGAGTCCAAAGTTTTATACCTTCAAGCCATGAATACCCTTAGGAAACCACAGTGCAGGGCCTGGTAGTAACACAAGCCACTTGAATGAACTAATCTGAAATATATATATATATACTCTGCACCACAATTACAGGTAGAGAAGGTATTTGAGGCGTTTGGTAAACATGCCAAATAATAAATACAGTTATTCAGTCAGCAAACAGCTGCATGATTATAAATAGGAAAATTGACCTCAGCCCGAAGCCAGCTGAGACCCAACAACATACTCTTATTAAGGAGTGATTTTTTTTCTGCATTTTTTTTGAGGGACGTTGAAAGTATTTTGCCCACTCTTTATTTTAGGAAGGTGAAATGTCCCTGGTGGATTTCAAAAGCTAACCTCTTGGGTATGCGTTTTCCATGCCAAGACACTGAGTCACGAATAGATTGGAGGAAGAAGTGTCAAAACCAGACAGGGGATAACACGGCTGTGATTTAGTAGCCAGCTCAGTCTGCTAATAACCGCACAGCCCGCTCCATGCCCTCAGCCTCACAAGCTGAGTGCTTTGCTCGCTGCCACTTTCACATGCTATTTGCTTATTGCTTGGGGTAAAACTTGTCCACACCTATTCCATTCTGAATGACTGTTTGTGTCCTGGCCAAACCCGGGCTTGGGGAGCTGCTAGCAGCTGCACGGCGCCGTCATTCCTGCTCTGCGCCCTATGGAAGCTAACAGTCTCTAAGCACGTCTGCTGGACCCTTGGGCTTGCAGGGACACTTCTCTGCTCTCTATTCATGAAGCTACAAGCATCACTTTTGTGTATTTGTCCACTTACAAGTCTGCAGCATTAGCGTGATGTAGCCACGGGGAACATGTCCTCTGCCATGCATGGACATTTTTATCTGGTGCTGCTCAGCTGGGTGTAGTTTTCAGGCATGGGGCTGATTCTGCCTGTTGCTGCTTTGGGGAATGAAAAGGCTGCATGAAAAAGTGAAGAGACGTTGTGATCCTTAGGGATGCTGGTGTAGTACACAGAATCTATGGGGTCAGGATACTGAGTGGTCCCAGATGTTTGCCTGAGGAATTTCTTCCTCCAACTACTCATTCTGCCTCTGCTGGATCCCCTGTCCAAGGGGTGGGTTGTCTGTCTGGGAACAGGAGCATTGTCACCACCAGCAGGTGACTCTGCTGGGTCTTAGCATCAGATCACTGTCCCCAAACGTGAGTCTGACCCATACTGTACCCCATTATAGGCAAGATCATCAGGATGCTTCACACAGCATCTCTAGGGCAGCTGTTCCCTGGCTCTTCTGGTGTTCTGCTGCTGGGATGCTCCTGTGGGGAAATGGGGATGGAGCAGGATGAGGGGAGTGTAAGAGAGATGGATGGAAGTTGAAGAAATAGGGCAGGGAACTGCAAAGGGACAGGGGGGAGAGAAGGTGAGAGCACAGGAGTGACAGAGTGGGAGGAAAGGGGGTGTTGTGAAGGGAGAAGTTGGGATGGAGGAAGAGGTTCTTATTTCCAAGGGAAAATCAAAAAGGGAAGGGAGCAGGCAGTGGGAAATCAGAGGAGAAGAGGAGGAAAAAGCCATAGTGGTGGGCCTGAAGGACTTGCTTTCCTCCTGCCCCCGATTTACCAGCCCTCAGCCAGCATTGCGCATCTCTGTGTGCACAGTGGGTTGCCAGGTGCTGCTCTGCGAGGCTTTGAGTCACCCAGGCCGTCAGCATCCCTTGCTGTGTGCCTGGGGGAGCAGCGTGGGCTGGAGCTGGGGCAGGGTGGGGCTGAGGGTCTGCAATGAGTTCCCCTGCCTCGACCCACAGCTTCACGAGGAGCTGCCACAGGAACAGCCTCTCTCCAGAATCCCATTTTTCCCCTCTCTTATTCAGCTGTTCTCTTCCCCCTCCTCCTTTTCTTTGTCTGCTAATGCACAACAGATGGGAGGAAATGCCATTTTAAATGCCACAGCATCCTGATGAAATGTGATGGGTTATGGCAATCTCAGATGAATCATGGCATTGTTTTGTGTACATGGCTCCGCTGTGGCTCGGCCTCGCTCAAGCAACTCTCTGCCTCCTGCTTCCCAAACACAATTAGGGTCATTTTAGGCATCCACCAGCAGCAGGTGCCCTCTAGGACCTGGCTGTCCAAGTGACATTAGCCACCCAACCAGCCACATTTGTGAAGGCAAAGCTGAGCCCACTGAAACATCTACTCCAGACTGCCTTTGGTTACACAGGGATGATACATTACACTGCATTCCCACGTTACATTTATAGGATTTCTACACAGGGTGCAGGAACTCTGTCCCCAGTAATGGGATTGACACAGCAGAGCCATCCTCTCCAGCTCCAGCTTCACCTGCGGTCCCTTTGGGGAGTGGGGCCATATCCCCATGCCTGTCCCTTGGCCCCATGGCTGTGTTGCTGGGATGGGAATGCAGAGCCAAACCCATGGGCTGTGATGTGGTCTCCTGCTGCTGGGGTTTGCTAGGGATGGTCGGGTCGTTTCGCCTAAGCAAGCAGACCGGCATCAAATAATATTGACTCAGTCACTGCCAGATGAGAAACAGCAGTTCAGAAGTGAAAAAATATATCTGTATCTATGCGTATCCCAATGGCTCCATTACTGGAACCAATAGACCCAGCCCTGTTAGCTTCAAACTAATTAATTGTGGAAAAAAGTCACCTCTAAATCTACAGAATATAAAGCAGCCTTTTAGTTTGTGTAGCTGCAAGAACAGATTTGAGAACTCTAATGAGTAGAAGACGTGGCATTAAAATTTGGTTGCAATATGCTTAATCTTAGCAATCTAGATGGGAAATGCATCACTGGGTATATCCAACTGCTTGTGCCTACTGGCGTGGCAGCAGTAAACCATTTAATTCCTCGTTTCTCTCTCAGATCTATGTCAATGGAGCAAGCAGAAGGGCTGTTGTGATTAACTCCCCCTTCCCAGCCCTGCTCAGGGCCAGCTGTAAGCATAGCCCTGCTGAAAGCCCTGGCAGCCCCGAGGTGAGTGCAGCCAACACCAACACTCAGGGCAGCCCCGCTGTGTTTACCCAGATTGCAGCAGCTCTACCTGGAAGGAGTGGGACAGGGGCTGTGTTTGCGTTCCTGAACCGGAGCTTTGGGGGATTATTTCTCCCCCACCAGGCGTTCCTCTGCTGCTTTAACTCATGTCAAAAGCTGTGAAGCAGGAAAAGGAGGGGACGGAGGGAGCAGCGTGGGGTGGGGAGCAGCTCCATTGGGATGTACCCCGTGCTGCCTCCATCTGCATTGTCCAGATGGATTTCTGTGTACCTGAAAAGCTCAAGTTTCACGCAGGAATAACACACACACGTGGGTTGGACAGCCAACTCCAGCCTCTCCTGGGGAACTGCAGAGAGATCCTTGCCTTATCTTATTGCAGTAAAAGGATTTATTGTGGCCACTCCGCCAAAAAATGTACAGAGAAATTCCACCGAAGCACGTATATATGTTTCTCTTGGAAGCAGACAAAACTCCAGTATGCAGAAAAGCCCTGAGCTGTTGTTAATCTCTGGGGTTTTATCCACGTTTCTTTAGAAACTTGGACATCATCACAATGGCTTTCAGATAGAGCCGAGTGAGCCTCCCTCTGCCTTTGATTTCCTCTCTGAGATTTGAGTGGGCTGGGAATTGGGTGGGACATTTCCAGCCAACGTCAGCCCCTGTAGCCACAAGAGGGTGACAGAGTCCCATCGCGCGGTGGTGGCTTTGGACAAATGCAGGGATGTCCTCAGGTGGTGCAGGACACAGCCCAGTGGGGACTGAGCTGCCCTTGGGTGATCAGAGGCTCTTGGAAATCCCTGCTGGAGGCTTTGCTGGCTGGAAATGGGATCCTGGTGCTGGGAAGCTGAGGACTTTTTTTCCGCCTGGTTTCAGTTAGCATTGGTGCTGGCATCAGCAACTTGTTCCTGTTGCCAAAAGAGGGGAGAATTCCCAAGCACTGCTGCAGCAGGCAAGGAAAGAAACCTCACCCTTGCTCTGTATTGGTGGTCTAATGCAAATACCATGTTTCAGAGTAATTCTGGAAAAACAGAGAGCTCGGTAAATGTCCGAAGGCAAAGCAACGCTGCCCTGCTCCTCCTGGCTGCTGGGACTTGGGGCCTTTCTGTTCCTACATTGCCCACTCATGCTGCTGACTTGCTGCTGGCTGTGGCCTTGGAGCTCAAAGTTGCTCCATACATCCCTTTCAAGCGCCTGCTGCCCAGGTGGCTCGTCCTGGGTGCATCTGCAAATCCCCTGTGCTTGGGATTCTCATAGTGTTTTATCCCCATGGGCAGTCCAGAGCAGATCCCAGCTCCTGTGGCCTTCCCTGGGGGAGACAGCAGTTCCACTGCCCACCCCTGTCCCCTCTCCTGCCTTCCAGCCAGGGCATCCTCAGTGAGCAACACAGACAGGGGGCTTCTTGCACAGCCATCTCTGCACTTCTGCTTTTACAGCAGCCACCCGAGGCAACATCTGAAACAGAAGATTAAAGTGCTCTGGGATGCTTCCAAGGCTGAATCTCATCCTCCACCATCCCAGGAGACCGGCGCAGCGGGTGTGGGCTTGATGACATCTCCGGCGCTGATCTCCAGCCAGCTCCCTCCTAACCCCATCCAATGCCGGCCTGGGAACGCCTGCAGAGCACCAGGCAGGAGGGCAGCCCTCATCCTATCTGCTGCTGGGTGGGAGCTTGCTGTGTCACTGGGATCAGCTGCTTTCCTACGGAATGGGGTTGGGTCTCACCCAGCAGGAGGGAGATCTGCACCAGTGCGTGCACTGACAGGGTGTATCAGGAAGGAGAGTTGCACCAGTGCATGCACTGATAGAGTACATCAGGAGCATTTGCTCCGGTGGAAAAGGGGCCAATCACACCCCTGGGAGCTTTGGGGTGTGTGTGGGGACATGGGGTGTATCGGTGTATGGCTGTAATGGGGAAGGAGGACGTGCATTCAGGGGCTCTCCTCGAAGCTGCAGTGTATACTCCAAGGAGATTTTTCTATTTTCTCTTCAAATACTAGAAGTAATTAGATGCTGCTTATGAGTAATCACTTGGACTAAACAGTCTGGTTTCGTTTAAAGTGGTCGGTGTGAAACGCCGCGCGATTTGTTTGGACAAAAAACTAAGAAGGGCTCCTTTGAGCCTCCCTGGAGCCGCGGTGGGGAAGTGGGCAGAGGTGGGGCAGACCCACTCCTTCCCCAACCTGTGCCCTGGATGCACTATAAAGGCTTCCCCAGGGAAGAAAACATCGCCCCGGTCTGCGGGCAGAGCTATAGGGATGAAAGAGAGGAGCGACGCTCTTCCCAAGGCAGAACCTTGAAAGCCTACAGCCAACGTTAACGACCGAGTTGCGGCACGCTGAGTTTTACAGTCCTTGGTGAAAACGGTGACAGTAAATCCTCAGCTGGCTTCAGCCGTGAAGCTGCCCCCGACACCATTAAAATCCCTGCAAAGTTCTTGTTGACTTTGGCCGTGTCAGTGCCGCGCTCCATTGCAGCACACGGTGTTAATGGCAAAGAGATTTTCGAGGCCTCAGCGGCGGCGGGGCTGCTATTCTGCCCGTTCCAGAACCAACAGAAGGCATCTGCCTCACTCGTGTGTGCTTTCCTAGGGCAGGATCCCAATCCCAATCTCAGATCCTGGGCACCTTCTGCTCTCGTTCCTGGGAGCTGAGTATGGGCTATACCTTTTTATTTATAGTTTCAGCAAAGCAGGATTGGGTTTGGCTGCAGGCAGTTTTTATCTCGGCTAACATGTTGCTTTCGAAGCCCTATTATTAGCGATTTTGTATAGCTTCAGGATTACTGCAGATCATAATGAATCACCCTCTGCAGCATTGATATAGGTACTCTCAGCCTCCCGACAACCGCCCTGCACGTGACGGGGAGCAGAAAACCCCCAGTGACAATGGGTGGGATGGAGATATGGGCACAGCGCTGCAGATCCCACGCCCACAGCCCAAGAAGGGATCTGTGTCTAGTAGAAACGTTCAGGGAAACATACCTGAGGGCTAATAATAAGGGTTTTCTACCTGCAGCAGTGCAGGAGATGATGTATCCTTTTGTCCCTTAGTGGTGGCAGCCCACCATGGTTGGGTTCGCTGCCTTCTGCTTGGTCACCGCTGCTCTGTGCTGAACACGGTGCTTTCCCTGCTGCCTACATGGGGGTAAATACACCTCCCCCACTCTGCTGCACCAGGGGCTGCCCCACAGACTTTCTTACAGTATCCAAATCTCCTCCTCTTGCTTGGTTTAGCTGCAAATGAAAAGTGCCAAAGAATCACTCCTCGAGCTTTCCACTTGAGTGAAACGCTCCTTGAGAAATACAGCTGATGGAAACTTGGTTTTCTCTCATTGTTTTGCTCTGTTTCCCATTCAGGAGTGAGGAATCCAACCTCCAGAATGCGCTCTGGGCTGACAGAGCTCACCGCACAGCAATGAGAGAGGAAGCACTGCTGGCCTTTGGGCATGACTAACACCGCAGCACAGCAATCCCTTGGTCAGGGTCCAGAACTCTGCCAGGTCTCTGTGTTTCAATGAGGACCTTCTGCTCTGACTCATGCCTGGGAATCATCATCCTCAGCAGTGGGGCTGTGTCGCAGTGCCGGGGTGGGGGAAGCTCCATCTCTGAGCACTGTGCCTTCTACCCCAACAGGACGGCCCTGGGCACCCCATGCCTTCGAAGAAACTTCAAAGCAACAGCACGGTACCTCCTGCTAGCAGGGAGTGCTGATGAATAATAGAATGGACCCACCCACTCTCACTTTAATCTGTCATGTTCTATGGAAATTAAGCCTTTCTCTTACAAGCAGGCAATTTGCGCTCTTGGCATCTCCAGCGAGAGCGAGCTCTCAGCTCTTCTGCTGGGTTATTGATACCTTTTGTATAAAGCAGTGCAGTGCCTAATTGGGCTCTTTGCCTATTCCAACGCACTTCCAGCAAGCAGAACCTACAGCAGCCCTTAGCAGAAAGCAGCTCATGGTGCTATGGGGAGAAGTAGGGCACGAAGAAAACACATCCTGGGCAAACAGGCACCACTCCCCTAGTGGCTTGCAGGTGCAAGCCCGGCTGGCTCACACAGGTGTGTTTTCCTTGCTCTGATCTGGGCCAGGGCTATAAACAAGCAGGCAATCCCTGAGCAAGAAAGGGCTCCTTGTGTGCTGCAAGCACTTGTGCCAAGCTGGGGGAGTGCGGGGGTTTTATGCCCCTCCTTTCCCGTGTGTTAGGAAAGCATCTCGCTGCTGGACTTCGCATCCCTGCCAGCCAGAACGCAGCTCTTTGAAGAGGCTGCACCTGGAAGGAAAGATGGAAAGGGCTGGAGAGAGCTGGGGGTGCCCACAGCCGTGGGAGGGAGCGTGGCACTGCAGTGCGTGGGGCTGTGTCTGTGCCCAGGTGGTGCTGGGAAGAATTGTGCCTTTTCATGGAGCTGGGTGAGGCTGGAGGTGATGCCTGCGTGCTTTGAGGAGTTGGGGGGTGCTGCGTATCCTGTGATAAACTGCCTCAGGAATGGGGGGGGGAGTCCAAAACCAATAGATGAGGGAAACCAGTGCCAGGGTCACACTGTAGCAGGGCCAGAAAGCAACTATGTTAAATGCTTAAAACCTTCCTTCCGCCACTTTGGGTCCTTCTCTGCTTCAAAGGGGTTTGGAGGTAAGGAAACTGCTGTTTTTTTGTTTCTGTTTTTTTTTTTTTTTTTTTTTTTTTTTTTTTTTTTTTTTTTTAGTATTATTATTACTGTAAATGAAGTTTGACCTTCTGTCAGGGTGAAGGACAAAGCCATATCCACCCAAGGAACTTTAACCATGAGAATGGATGGGACAAGGCACAAACCATCTGTCTACAGCATCCTCCATCTTCCCAACCAAAGCTGCCCTATGCAGGGGGTTTCCTCACACCTAACCCATGGTATATGGCATCTCCAAGTTGCATTGGTTGGGATGTCTCCAGCAGCACCACGGGGCACAAGGGAGAGCCTGGCTTGTGCAGGGCTGGATCTGGGGCTTAGAAACCCATGCCTGGGGCAGGAGGAAGAGGGAGAGCACCCAAGTGGAGTGGAAAGCTTGCTGTAAGACATGGAAGGAAGGAGCCACACCAAACCCATAGGCTCCTATCCAGCTCATCAGCTCTTCAAAGTGAGCGTGCCAGTCATTACAGAGGGGAGGGAAGGAGAAGGTGATGAGCAGCAGTGCACAGAGCTAGGAAAAGGGGGCGATGCTGTGAGGGAGTGAGGCCAATGGGTTGGGATCTGCGAGAGGAAAACAAATGTGAGCAGGAATGTTTAACTGATCTCAGAAGAAAACCCACAGAGTTGTTGAGATGTACCATTGGGGTTCAAGAACAGAAGAAAAATTCCTTACTCTGAGACAAGCTGACTCTTATTTAAGGATATTACTTGTTTCGGTGATGCCAGGCAGCCAGGAGAGGAGCAAGGGGAGCAGAAGCAGTAGGAAAAAACCCTGGCCAAGTCCAGCGTGTGCTGTGAGAGGCAATGGTTTACATTAGAGAAGGCTCTAATATTGCGCGATGGCCTCTAAGTGCGTTTTGATGATGATTATTATTATTTTCAACTGAGCAAATGACAGGAACATGGGCAGGGTATTGGAAAAGGCCATTTGGCTCTGAGAACAACATCCAGTGGTGCTGCTGAGCCCCTGCCAGAGGGACTGCTGCTGTGCTGCAGGGACTGCTCCCTGCGTCGACAGCGCTGCTCCCCACTGCTGTAACCATCCTCACTGTTTGGGCAATGATGAGGGTTGCATAAGCAGGAGTCAAAGTCAATTTGCTGTTTTCTCCTCCCTTAATTTCAGCTTCCAAGGAGCAAAGGATGGTGTGTTTAGAAGCTCTGTTGATACCCCTCTCCCAGCAGCGGAGCGCTTCTAAGCTTTTCCCTTTGCAGAACAGGAGAGACCTGCATTCAGCTCCTACAGCCTCACGCCACCCTGTGATCCCTTTTCCCCTTCTAGACAAAATAACAAGCTCTCTCCTTTCTCAGGACTGCATGCTCCTTTTCCAGACTTGCCTCAGCTCTTTCATCACGCCAATAAAGAAAAAAAGCCAATGCATCACACGTTGGCTGCGGAGAGCGGAAACCCTTAAACATCTGAGAGCCGGGAGCGAGGCGCTGTGATTTGCAAGGCCCCCTCTGCCCCTGTTGGGTCAGATGTGTCTTGCTCTGAAGGAAGAGAGAGGGGACTTGTTAAAACCTTGCCTATTTCTTGATCTGAGGTCCCGTTTTGGCTGTCCGGAGGCTGAGGCGTGAGCTGGGAGTGGGGCTGCCGAGGGGGCAGGGCAGCGAGCCTGCAGCGTGCAAACAGATTGTGCAATATTTGCCTTGCACAGAGCTCCCATTGTACAGCCTGGGAGTTCTGCTTTCAATAATTCCCCTGCTCATAATGCCTCATTGATGGCGAGAGAAAGGCAGTATTGAGGGCTGAAGGGGCTCCGGCTCCGAAAAGGGTTAAAAAATAAAGAAAAAGGGGGGGGGGAGGGAAAAAAAAAAGGAGATTTGAGGCTTAGTTTTAAACTTTGCTGTGTGGCCCTTATGGTAAATCGCAGCCGCTGAGAAGTATGCAGAGAGCTGTTTGCATAACCCGGTGTGCAGCAAATGCTCTTGGAGCCCAAACATGAGTGTGGCTGGAGCTGGAGGTGGTGGGGAGAGAAAGCAGGAAGGGCTGTGATTATTTTAATTCTTGCCCCAGGCCACGTTAAATTAATAACGAAAAAAGAAAAAAAGAGCTAATATCCAAATATTTGGTTAGAGAAGCAGCTGTGCAAATGTGAGCCGCTGTGCCAGCTGCAGGGACATCGGTCAATGCTCACCGCCTTGTGCTGATGGCTGGGGACTATCTCGTGTGCTGCTCCAGGCTGGAAAGCACCAAAAGGGAGCCCCGAAGCCTTTGTCTGATGGCTTCACCCATCGCTGCTGTAGAGGTATGGTCTCAGCTGGAAAGTGTCTGTAGGTGCATGGAAGCGCTCGGTCTGATGGGCAGAGCTGGGGGATGCTCTGTGTGCTGCGATGCTGCCAGCCCTGCAGCTCTCACCCCACGGGGCTCCCCATTGCTACGGCTGGCAGAACTGCTGGGCAGATGCAGGCTGAAGGCTTGGACTGAGAATGCCAACATCAGCAGCTGTAGCCAGGCGGGTTGCCAGGGGAATCCTCCCTGTTGTGCAATGCTGAAGCTCTCCAAGGAAGCTCCCAGCTCTTGAGACATCTCAGAGCGAGACCGGGCAAGTGACTGCCGTCAGTTCCCAGCAGTGAGAGGAGTGACTACAGGCCCTGAGCACTTTTTCCATGTGTGGACCTTGTGACGCATTAATCACCCCTAGAGCAGCGTCGCTGCCGGCTGCAATCGTCCTGACCTGAACCTTAGAGCTCTCGTTTCTTTCTCTCTCTCCTTTTCCTCCTCCTTCCCAGCTGTTCCCATCTCCTGCCTCCAACAATCCCAGGCAGGGCTGCTCTGACAGCAACATTTATGCATGTTAGGTGTTAGGAAAATCTGACACAGGGAGCTGGGGGGGTCACTCTGCCTGGAGGTGTTCAAGGGGTATGGAGATGTGGCACTGAGGGATGCAGTCATGGTGGAATGGGTTGGGGTTGAATCTTAGAGGTGTGTAGGGACACCTCCTTCCTGAGCAGCACCCTTTCATCAAGTCCGGTTGTTTTCTACAAAGAGGGAATTATTCAAAGCTGAGGAATTCAGGGGAGAGCAGAGAGACGTGCGGGAGGACAGCAGTGCAAAGGAGAGTGGGGAAGGGAGGAGAGGAGCAGCAGAAGGAAAAAAAGATGAACTGATGAACGCCTGGGGATTAATCAAGCCTTGCTGAAGGGTTGCAGGGAAAGGCACAGCCAAGTGCCAAACGTCCCCACTTTTGTGCCTCAGCATGCCTGATGGGGAGACATGGGATGGGAGGGCTATGGGCACGGGGGAGTGTCTGGGGCAGAGAATGTGGGGATGGCCCAGGGAGATGTGGAGGAAGAGAGCCCAAGGAAAGGGGTGTGCAGGGGAGGGGATGTGGAGGGGCTAAGAGAGCAGAGCCTGGGGGGGACACAGCAGGGGGAGGCCCAAGGGAGAGGATGTGAGGATGGTGGAGGGGCCTGGCAGAGGGAAGTCTGGGGGAGGGGGTAGTGAGTGGGGGGCCCACAAAGGGAAGGGAGGGCATGGGGGGGGTAGGGGCTCAGAGGGAAGGGGACAGGGGGCCCTACAGAGGGGAGCCATCTGTTTCAGCTGCTCCTGGGAGCTAACGCTCTGCAGAGCCATCCCAAAGCCCATGCTGAGCCCTTGCCATTGCAGCTCTGGGTCCTGAAGTCAGACATGGGTTGTGCATGGGTTGGGGGGGAACATGCTGGGTTGTACTGTGTGTTGGGAGCCCTCCGTTCCCATCCACACAACGGACAGAATGATGCCAAAATGCTCACCTGGATCTGTGTTCTGTGAGCAGTGTGAGCTTCCAAACTCCCTGTTCTGTGCCAAGTCCTGCCCTAAGGAAAGTCGAGGAGAGAGGTGTGTGCCATGCACAGTGCTGTCCTGATCCCTCACGGATGCAGACCCTGCAAAAGGAGTTACACAAGAGTGTCTCTCTCAGCTCTCGCCAAACTCTCCCAAAGCACTGAGGCAACAATGTGGCCCCTTGTCCCAGTACCCTACGCCTAGATCAGCACTTTTATATGGGCATGGACACCTATTTTACACCAAACCCTGCCCTGGGCTGTCTGTGACCATGGCAGTCACAGTCCCTTCTCTACCTCAGTTTCCCCACTATATAAAATGGGTGCAGCAGTCCCCATCCCACAATACATACATATACATAATTATCAGCACGCCCTGCAGCGGCCTGCTTCAACACTGGAGACGTCCCAACAAGTTTCTGCAGCTCTCCTTTCCTTGCCCTTGTGCTATCTGCATGGGGCTGGACGGGTGCCGTGGGGCTGCGGGTCGGGGCTGAGCATCGCACCGCAGGGGCCGTGCTGTGGGAGAGGCGGGCAGCCTCGCTTAGGACCCTGCATGCTTTGGGTTTTCCCAGCTTTTTCCTGGAGTCGCTGAGCGAGCGGGGAGGGGCCGAGCTTGCGGCTCCCCATAAACCTGGACGCTGCGCCCACGGTCCGGACAGTTGCGTGGACTCACGGTGTCCCTCGGAGGCTGCATCCCCATGTCCTCACCCCCCGCGTGGCTCTGCGCAGCCCTCCTGCCCAACCCACAACGCTGAGTTTCCAGACTGAGAAAGACTTTGGGAAAAGAGAGAAGAAGGAAAAAAAAAAAAAAAAAGAGGAAAAAAAAGCCATGGTGGTGTGGGCTGGTCGAGAAATTCTTCGGGAGAGGACGGTGAGAAAAGGACACGGCGGCTGTTTCCCAAAGGGTGAGGACGGGAGCGCGGCACCGCTGGGCTTGAACTTTAGCACCCTCTTCTGCGGGAGTGTAAGTAAAAGGATCGGCTCATCCTGAGCCAGCACGGCGCTGGGGCGGAGGAGAAGGCGGCCGCTCACTGCGGAGTGGGTTTTCTGTGCTGCTTTGGAAAGAAATAACAGGGGAAAAAAAAAAAAAAGAAAAAAAAAGGAAAAGAAAAAAAAAAAAGAGACGCGTTGAGAAGCCAAAGAGTGCTTGTAGCACTCCGAGTTGCTTTGGGGCTGTTCCTAATCACCGCGTGAGGAAAGGAAAGCCGTGCATGTGGGTTTGATTGGAGCGGCGCGATGCTTGTTTTCTTTTGACCGATCGCAACCCAGCCCCACCGCTCCGGGCTCTTTGTGTGCGTGTGAGCGTGCCTCGATGGGAGCTCGTCCCGCTCCATTCCCACCCGCCATCCCCTAAGCTGGGGGCTGTCCGAGGAGGGGACATCCGCACGTGTCACTGTGATGCTGTAGGTCGCTCCGTGGGCAGCACGCACCGCTCTGGGATGGCTGTGTACGCCCTCACCGGCTTCTCGCTGGTCAGCCTGCTCAGCTTTGGCTATTTATCCTGGGACTGGATGAAGCCTGGCTTGGTGGCCGACGTGGCTACGAGCCCCATGGAGAAATCGCTGCCTCCCGCCTTCACCCGCCCGCCGCACATCATCTTCATCCTGACTGATGACCAGGGCTACCACGACGTCGGGTACCACGGCTCTGACATCCAGACACCCACCTTGGACAGGTTGGCAGCCGAGGGCGTCAAGCTGGAGAACTACTACATCCAGCCCATCTGCACGCCGTCCCGCAGCCAGCTGATCACCGGCCGGTAAGCCCCCATAGCTCATTCCTATACGGGACCTCTCCTCTCCCATAGCTCTGCAAGGCTCAAGCCCCGCTCATCGCAAGGCAGATATCCCAATATGTTGGTAGATACTTCATCACTGCTGGAGTTGGACTCCTGATGGATCCCTTCCAACTTGGGTTATTCTATGATTCTGTGCTGGAGATCCTCTAGAGAAAAGAGCCTTCCTGGCCCTGTTGGGTAAAGAGTTGATTTTTGCATGGTTTTGTAATAGCATGTGGCAGGTCACCAGCAGTGAAAACGTTGTTCCAAACAACCAAAAGTCACTTTGAGAAAAGGCAGTCCCTGCCCATGAGGTCCTCTGGTGGTGGGGCGAGGTTCTCCACCTCCACTGCAGACTTTGGGTTGGTTTTTTCTCACATGGGAATTGGCTGCTGGGCTGTCAGGTGGAAGAATGCTCCCCTGCACTGCTAGCTCTCCCTTGGGCTGTGCTTTTCCTGCTGCTCTGAGCAGGGCAGGGTGGGTGGGAGGTTTCTCCATCCTATTGGGCACATCCTAGTTTCCTGATCATGAGCCTTTCAGCCTCCTGGGAACTGATGGGGCTTTCCCTGGAGTAAGATGATTTCCCTGCCCTGGTATGATTTCCCAGCACTTTCTGTAGGAGGCAGATTAATCAGCATCCCTCGATGTGGTGGCTATGGATGTGGTCACCTACTGCTTGGGGTGGTGGAGCTCAGTGGGGTCCACAAAACCCTCTCCTCTCTCCTGGTGGCTCCAGAGGGAGCTCAGGCATCTCTGGGGTGTGTAAAAGCGGATGAGGATACATCTGGACTCAGGCCTCAAGTTGCAACAGGAGAGGTTCAGGTTGGCTATTAGGAAAAATTTCTTCTCAGAAAGAGCAGTGATGCAATGTCACAGATGCCCAGGGAGGTGGGGGGATCAGCTTCCCTGGAGGTGTTTGAGAACAGTGGAGATGTGGCTGAGGAACTTGGTCAGTGGGCATAGTGGGGGTGGTGGGTTGACAGCTGGACATCTTTGAGCACTATTCCAACCATAGGGCTCCATGGGGAAAAGCAGAGGAGCACAAGGAGCCACCTCCTTCCTGAGCCAGCACCCTTCTGTGATTCTACGATAAGTACCTCCCTATATCTGTCACAGAGCTTGCTCCATGGCATTCGGCTGGGTGACACAGAGCGCTGCACATTACTGGGGTCTCCAGAACACAAACTGCCACCATGTCCCACCCAGCATTACTCGCATCACCACTGATTTGGCTCTTTCCTGCAGGTACCAGATCCACACAGGGCTGCAGCACTCCATCATCCGCCCCCGGCAGCCCAACTGCCTGCCCCTCGACCAGGTCACCCTGCCCCAGAAGCTGCAGGAAGCCGGTTACTCTACGCACATGGTGGGCAAGTGGCACCTCGGCTTCTACAAGAAGGAGTGCCTGCCCACCCGCAGGGGCTTCGACACCTTCCTGGGCTCCCTGACAGGCAACGTGGACTACTACACCTACGACAACTGCGACGGGCCGGGCGTCTGCGGCTATGACCTGCACGAAGGGGAGAATGTGGCGTGGGACCAAAGCGGGAAGTATTCCACCTTCCTCTACGCCCAGCGTGTCAGCAAGATCCTGGCATCCCACAGCCCCAAGGAGCCCATCTTCATCTACGTGGCCTTCCAGGCAGTGCACACTCCGCTGCAGTCACCCAAGGAGTACATCTACCGCTACCGCTCCATGGGCAACGTCGCTCGCCGCAAGTACGCGGCCATGGTGACGTGCATGGATGAGGCAGTGAAGAACATCACCTGGGCCCTCAAGAAGTATGGTTATTATGACAACAGTGTGATTGTCTTCTCCACGGACAATGGTGGGCAGACGTTCTCTGGGGGAAGCAACTGGCCGCTACGGGGCCGCAAAGGGACCTACTGGGAAGGGGGTGTGCGTGGCATCGGCTTTGTCCACAGTCCTTTGATCAAGCGCAAGCGACGGACCAGCTGGGCACTGGTGCACATCACAGACTGGTACCCGACCCTGGTGAGTCTGGCCAGAGGCAACCTGAGCAACGTCCCAGGCCTGGATGGCTACAACGTCTGGCCTGCCATCAGCGAGGGGAAGGAGTCACCGCGAACTGAAATCCTGCATAACATTGACCCCCTCTACAACCACGCCAAGTACGGCTCCTTGGAGGATGGCTTTGGTATCTGGAACACGGCCGTGCAGGCCTCCATCCGCGTCGGGGAGTGGAAGCTCCTCACCGGGGACCCCGGTTACAGCGACTGGATCCCCCCGCAGACGCTGACCAACTTCCCGGGCAGCTGGTGGAACCTGGAGCGGCTGACCGATGGCTTGAGAAAATCCGTGTGGCTTTTCAACATCACTGCAGATCCCTACGAGCGCTATGACCTCTCGGAGCAGCGCCCCGACATCGTCCGAGCTTTGCTGACCCGTCTGGTGCACTACAACCGGACGGCCATCCCAGTGCGCTACCCTGCTGAGAACCCCCGTGCCCACCCCGACTTCAATGGAGGTGCCTGGGGGCCTTGGGCCAGCGAGGACGAGGTGGAGGAGTGGGAAGGTGGAGGTGGGGACCCCCCCAAGAGTCGGGGCAAGAAGAAGAAGTGTAAGATCTGCAAACTGCGCTCCTTCTTCCGCAAGCTGAACACTAGGCTGATGTCCAACCGCATCTGATGGAGGGTCCCCAGTGCCGATGCAGCCTGGCCAGGGTGGAGATAGAGATGGCAGTGCTATGGGGTGGGATGGAGGGAGAGGGATGGATGGGGGTTCACCCCGAACACTTCTGCACTTGGCCAGACCAGCAACCACAGAGAGGGCAGACAGACCAGCAGGGATGGGCAATGCGGGCTCATGGCTGCGCACAGCCCCTTCAGAGCCAGACACGTTCTTCTTGAGGACCATGCAGACTGTGAGCTTTGGCCATGGCAGCAGCGCAAGGGTGGGGGTGTGGAGCGCCCGGCCAGCCTCAGCCACTCTGGCTGCATTTTTTCCCTTGGTGTTTCTCTGTAGATACGTGTTGCTGACTTGCTACGTGCTGCTGAGCAGCTGCTTGGTTTGCTCTTGATCTAGGAACTCGAGGGCTTCCCCAAACCCAAGACAATGGCATTTCCCCTTTATACTTCCCTATAGAAGGATGGCTTCCTGGCTGTGGACTCAGCTTTTGTGTGATGAGGTCCTCACCTTTGGCCATGGCTTCTCCTCTCCACTGGCTTGGAGCGGCCAGGAGCAGCCCTGGAGCTGTGCCTGTAAGGACATGGTTGAAAGGAGTGCCTTGATGCACGCAGAGGACAAATGCTTCTGGATAGCTCTATGCATGGGAGGCAGCTTTGTCTCAAAGGTCCCCAACAGTCCATCCCCAGCTCTGCCTGGTTTGGACCCATGGCTGCACAGCTGGAGGCACCCCTAAATTCTTCTCTGTACATCCTACAACCAAGCCCAGGACAGACAAAAAACCTCAGGAAAATCTCACAGATCTGCTCCAACACTGCAGGACATGGAGCCCCGGGGTCATGGGGAGGGGCATCCCTTCACCCTCCCCCTTCCTGCAGGTGGGCAGGATGTGCCACCACATCCCCTCGCCATGGACACAGCGCTGTGCCCCCGTGCTCCCCGCGGACGTGCGCTCCGATGGGAGCTGGCGCGGATGAAAGAGGGTAAATAGCTTTAAAAGCATTTTGGATGCACGGTGCATTTCCATTTACACAATGTGTTTTACATTTCTCCCCACAGGTTTCTCTTGGTGCAGCGCGTGTAGGCGAAGGCCCTGCTGTGAATTTTGAAAATAGTTATTTTTGTCTCTGGAAAATGAGGCCCGTTAGGACTTGTCAGCTCTTGGATGAGCAGTGTGGGCTTTTTTTTTTTTTTTTCTCCCTTTTTTTTCCCCCTCTTTTTCCTTTGCAAAATAACATTCATTTAAAATCTGTCATTGAAAGATGTGACAATTGGCAGCGTGCACACTGAATACCTTTCAATGCGCTTTCAAGCCCTGTGTGTGAGAGGGACGGGGACGGAAGAGAATGCAATGACACGTTTGTATTTTTTTTTTTTTTTTACTCTTAGCTGGATTATTTGGGGGAATTGGGATTTTCTGTAGAAACAAAGAAAGAAAAAAAAAAAGAGCTGACAGCAAGGCATCCTACAGGAGGCCCTCTTCTTGTAGAGATGGGGAGGAGTTCGCAATGCTGGGGCTTGGCTGTTGGCACATCTGGCCGTGCTGCTCCGGGCATCCACCACCACACTGCTGGCCCAAGAGCACGTAATGCCCTCCAGGACAGGACCCGTAGGGCACTCAGCTCCTCCCCATCCCTAATGCCCCATCTCCATCCCTGGCTCATCCAGCAAGGTGCTCTGTCGCTGCCATTTGGCCAAGCCTCTTGGCAAGCGGTTGCCAAATTTAAGGCAGGAGGAGGATGCTGAGTATCACGCATTCATTAAGGTTGAAAAAGACTTCTGAGATCATCACATCTAACATGAGATCAACACATCTAACCCTGTCACCCTTATTGCCCAGTAAGCCTTGTCCCTCATTATGTGGGGTGAGACTCACCTGAGATTCTGGGGTGGGCAGAAGGAGTGGGGCTGGCTGTGGGGCGGTGGCAAGGCGTGTGGAACAGTTTTCATTTCCATATTTATATAAACATGTCCAAGTTTAGTCCTTCCTTTATTTCATTTTTTTAATTATTTTTTCAAAAATGGAAATTTCCATGAAAACATGTTTGATATTTCTCCAAAGGGTTTCAATAATATCTCATTGAAAATGCTCATCTTATCTCATCTCCAGCTCTGATCTCTGGGGCCAGTGCTGGTTTTGCACAGTCAGTCTAGCCAGAGTTTGGGGTCTGAATTCTCTCTTTAAAAATAAATAAATAAATAAATATAAGGCATTCTGAATTCTAGAAAGAAGAAAAAAATTGGAAAAGAAAAAAAAAAAAAGCGTTAGTTCCTGAAAAGAGGAAGAGTGGGCAGAGATGTCTCTGGGTGTTGGGGAATGCAGAGCCCGTCCCCTGTCCCACCACTGCTCGTGAACGGTCCCAGTTGGTTTGGATCCAGCAGTGCAGCTCTGGACCAAGGAGAGAAGAGCAGCGATGTGCCAAAATCATGTGTTTTCACACCATTCATCCCCCCTGGGAGAGCTCATGGGCTCCAGTTAACATAGCTGATGGGTGAGACGCTGCTTTGGAGAGCTCTTCGCCTTGCTGTGGAGATGCAGCACAGAGATCTGTTTACATAGGGAAGCCAAGAGCTCACTGTCCCACTCTTGGGAGAGTGCAGTGAGCCCCGGGCTGGGAAATAGGGCAAAATACGGCCCTGTGGAGGGATGGGCAGGGGATGGAATGGGATACAGCTGAGGATTGGCATAGGGAAGGGGATGGAAATGGGTTTGAGGTTGGGAATGGGGATGAAGATGGTGATGACAGAGGGTGGAGATGGTGTTGGAAATGGGATGGGGTAGGATGGAGTAGAACAGAGATGAGTGGAAGGAGGTGGAGATGGGGATAGGATTGGAGATGGGATGGGAATGGAGGTGGGAAAGAGATGAGGATGGAGATTGGAACTGGAATGAGGATGAGAAAGGGGATGTGATGGGATAGAGATGGCATTAGAGATGGGATGGAATAGGGATGAGGGTCGAGGTGGGAAGGAGACAGCTATGGAGATGCTGATGAAGATGTGATGGGTCAAGCAAGCAGCAGGAAAGAGGATGGATGTCTCCCAGCAAACTGCCACCTGGGAGGACAGCAGGACACCCTGGGCACCTCTTTCTAGGGAGAAGCACAACAAGGGGCTGCCTGTCACTCCAGAACCTGGGATTAGGGAAAAGGTGGCCCCGGGCTCTCCCATCACACCAAAAGCAGTTTCTGTGTTGCTGCTGGCACAAGTGCTGGTGCCCACAGATCGTTTGCCATTTGCAAACACAACCTTAAATGTAAAAATGCTCACCTTACCCAGGTATTTATAATCCTCACCTAAAAATAACCAAGAATTCAGCTTCCTGGAGGACAGCAACTGAGCATCCCCCAGACCCCAGCTTGCGTGTGAAACTGTCCCAGTAATTTTGGGATCTCTGCAATATGTAACTCACAGCCGTGCTTACCATGTCTGTGAGACATGGCTGCAGGCTCTGTCAACCCATACAAGCCCTGTGCTGGGGGGGTGGCCATTCTGCAGCCTCTCTGGGACACACTGGGTCCTCCTGAGTCCCTTGGCCAGCTGCCTATCCTATGCTTTCAGGGCTTGGTGTGCAATCCTCAGTCAGAGCATCCTTCCTTGGGCAGGAACTGGAGAGCCCATGCCAGGCTGCAGAAAGGAAATATCTGCATATGGAGCTGAGGGATGTGTGTGGAGGTATTTCGGGAAGGGCAGGCGGGTAATGGAGAGGAGGGGATGAAGGTCTCCATCAGGTGGCCAGACACAAGCACTGCTGGTGGCTGCATCCCAGAGCTGTGAAGGAGCAGATTTCTGAGTGGGAAAGGAGATTTCAGATAAGGGGATGCAGCACCTGTCAGTCAGCTCGGAGACAAAAACTCCCACTTAGGAAGCAGCACCAACACCAGCACAGAGGCATCAGGGCAAGTGCTGTCCCCTTCCCACCACCGTTGGAGACCCCATGCCCGTGTCCCACCCATGGGTGGGAATTGGGCCCCTGCCCTTACAGCTTGGTGTGGGGATGAAAGCAGGTAATGGTGCAATTAATGGAAAAGCCATTAGGCCTTTCTCCTCCTCCCCCTCCTCTTCCTCACTCCGCCACTTGCTGTCCTCCTCCACTTCCACCTCCTTTCTTCTCTCCCTCTCTCTGCTCCTCCTTCTCTCTCTCTCTCCCCTCGAAGATTTCTCCCTATTTTTGTCTGGATAGAGCCTTTTCTTTTCCTATTAACCCTTCCATGGCAGCCTGGAAGGGAACTAAACCAATCTCATCTGCCCAAAGCAATGCCTTCCGCTGAGAGTCCCTGCTGCTGGGGCTCTGATTGCTCCTTTTGCTCCTGCAAAAACAACCAGAGATGGGACAAAAGAGGGTCAGGAGTCCATAGGGTGCAAGGGATAGTGGCTGTTGGAGGTGGGGTGTTGGCAGCAAAGTGGGTTTAGGAGGAAACCTTTCCCTTGAGGCCTCTGAGTACCACTTTTAGTGCTCTTCCAGTTTCTTTTTTTTCTTTCTCTTTTTTTTTCTTTTTTTCTTTTGTGTTATTTATTTTTTAATTAACTGAAAAACTGTTTTTTCAGCACTTTTTGCTTTTTTCCCTCTTTGCTCCCCTTCTGGCTTTGTTTTAGGCCAAGCCACCCCCGGGTGCCAGTGACTGGGGCCAGCCCCAGCGAGAGAGCCCAGCTGCTGGCAGGGCGCTTACAGGGACCTGGGGAGCTGCCATCATTTTGCTGCCTTCGCCTGACACACTTCTGCTCCATCTGCTGCCACCCGCCCTTGCTCTGCAGCAGCCCGTCCCCCACCCTGCAGCCCCCCAGGGACTCTGGTGCAGGGTACCAGCAGGACCTGCATTTGGGGGGTGGGGGGAGGTAGAAATGGACCAGTTGCCAGGGCGACAGCATCCTCCTGCAACATAGAAACCACGGTTTCCATGGAAACCTTTTTGCCCCAGTTATTCTGCCACTGCCACATCCTTCAATTTGCCTTTAAGATTTGCATTTTGGAGTTGCCCCCCTTCCTATAGTGGCTGTGAGACCCCCCAGGCAGCCCCCAGGGCCAGGTCCCCAGCAGGGCCGCGGTCCCCAGGGCGGGCGATGGGTTTGGGAAGCGGTTGCCCCGGCAACAGAAACAGGGCGTTTCTGGCAGCGGTGGTCACCATGGGGATGGGGATGCTGACGAAGGCTTGTGAGGCTGAGAAGACAAATTGCCCTCATCATTATCTCCAGGCTTGTCAATCAAACATATTCCCTTATTTACCTCGGCGAGGAGAGAGCCCCGGGAGCACACGGAGAGGGAGGGAGCGAGAGGAGAGCTGCTTGCCCCAAACTCCGCACCGGGGAGGGAGCATTGCCAGCCCTTGGGATGGCCACCATCACCTGCAACCGCTTCACCGAGGAGTACCAGCTCTTTGAGGAACTGGGCAAGTAAGTTGGAAAGGGGCTTGGATGTGCCCCCAACACTCGGAGCAGGAGCGGGGCTGGGGAAGTGCCTGAGCAGAGCTGGAAACAGTGGATATGGGGAAAAGCAATGGGCACAAAGCGCTGGGGAGCAGTGAGGGGACTGGGGTCGGGATGGGGTCTGCTAGTCCCTGTTCCGTCTCCTCCTGACTTCAAGTGCATGCCAATAGGTGCAGACCCAGTGCACCGCATTTTGGGGCTGGGGAGGGGTTGACTGCCCCTCTTATGGAAAAAAAAAACACAACACTCCTGGAAGAGGATGCTGCCTGCTCCCCCAGTAACTTCCCCCACTGGGAGGAGGGACGGGACAGCCGAGGGGGAAAGCCCCAGTGGTGGGCGCCCTCCGGTTCCTTTAGGGAATTTCTCTGTGCAGATTCCCCAGCGTTTGACTCATCCCGTAGGATACTGAACCTGCAGGGTAGCCCTTGTGGAAACCCCACTCAGAGCTGGGGATCTACCCACCCTGTCCCCCATCCCATCCGTATGTGTGAGTGCCCCACACTGAGCCTCAGCCCGTGCTTTGCTGCAGGGAGGGCTCAGTGGGTCCGCGTGGCACTGCCTGCTGCAAATCAGGGTGCGTGCGAGGGTGCAGAGAATAGCAGTTGGGGCAGTTCTGGGGGTGCACTGAGCACCCCAAGGCAGAACACTGTGTTTGTCCCAGCAACACACATGTCCTCAT
The DNA here is from genome assembly GCF_905368555.1 of Meleagris gallopavo. Lineage (NCBI taxonomy): Eukaryota > Metazoa > Chordata > Aves > Galliformes > Phasianidae > Meleagris > Meleagris gallopavo. The sequence continues at coordinate 12,762,186 of NC_139418.1, forward strand.
TGCTGGGCAGCGGATGCTCCATGTCTCAGTGGGGAGAGAGTGGCTGTAAAATGAGTGTACAAGGAAGCAGGCATATGCCTCTCTTTGGTTTGGTTTGGTTTTGGTGCCTGTTTTTGGTGCTGCCCCAGAGCCGGGTGCCCCTGCTGCTGGCGGGGTGCCCTTTGTCAGATAGGTGTGTGGCCGTGGCAGTCTGTAGGCATGGAAACTTGATCCAGACCCGCATCCCTGCATCGCCGGGCAGCCTTCGCTGAAATGTGCACCCATGCGTGCGAGGGCGTGCAGAACGGGGGCGAGAGAAAAAGGAGAGGACAAAGATGGAGAACTCAAGAGGCTGACACAGGGGAGGACGTTGTGCCAGGCGGGATGCAGCTGGTGCTCCCCGTTCAGATGGGGGAGCGGGTCGCTGCTGCAAACAAGTGCAGAGCAGAGGGCTGGTCCTGGGGTGTGCTGATGGACACATACATCTACATGCAGTTGGGGCAGGTGCTGGGGGTTGGTGTGTAGCTATGATTGAGGAGCGGTGAGTGGGGAGCAGCTCAGTGCTGTGCAGAGAGCCCCAGCTGGTGCTGCAAGCGGAGTGCCCAGGACCTGGCGCATGGTATGGTTTGGGACCTGATTTTCCAGAGGTTTCCCAGCTTTTCTAGGTTCTGCAGGTGGTCAGAAGGGCAGCGGTGCCCACAAGGGATGCTGCTGGACCGGGTGCAGTACAGGGAGCATGGTGGGGAGCTTTTGGGCTGTGTGTGATGGGGGAGGCCTGGGATGGGAGTGAGGCTTTGCCAGATGGGGTGAGCACCCAGACCTGGTGAGACAGACAGGCAGATGTGTTTCTCCACCTTCACTAATTAATGAGCAAAGCCTGCAGCAGTAGCTTGCGCCCCAGCCAGCCTGGAGCACCCGGCATCCCCTGACACAGAGGCAGAGCAGCTCAGCCCAGCAGATCTCGTAGCTCCATGCATCCCACCACACCTCCCCTTGGTTCGGCAGAGGCAGGTATAGGGCTGAGAAACGTTCCCAAGTCAGAGCCCTTGCTGACCTGTCAGTGTGATGTGGTGCTGGTTGGGAATTTTCCACTGGGATGGTTTCCAGTGCATCCCACACTTTCAACAATCAGTGGTTTCCCATGGGGAAATTTCCGCTCTGTGAGCTCAGGAAGAGAAATCAGGACGGAGTGCTGCATGGCTCGCTGCGGCAGTGGCTGCCCATAAACCCAGCAAGGGTGATGGCATTCCCAGTGCACAGCCTCAAGGAGCTGGTGCTATCCCCTCCACCCTCCCCAAGCTGCCTGTGTTTCTTTTCTACCCAAAGAAGGCCAGTGAAGGGTGCTGGGTGCCAGGCAGCTGTTCCCAACCCCTTTGCCATTCCTTCAGCTTCCAACCAACATGATATGCATCCAGTGGGGCTGTCCCAAACACAGGACACAGACCTGATCCCATATTCCTGTAGGGGATACCCGCATCTGCAGCATCCCTGCAGGACGCCAAGCTGGCAAGGGGCTGCAGCACTCCCCCTCGCCCCCCCCTGCAACCTGCGGGAGAGCCAAGGGATGGGGCGAGGAGCAGGGGCAGCACGGGGGCAGCAGGGAGAGGATCCTGCCCACGGCCAGCCAGGTAGGACAAACAGCAAGAGCAGCTCCTTGGGTGCCTCTGAATCCGCCCCCACAGCAGGTTCAGGGAGAGGCTGGCGGCAATTAGTGTGCGCTCAGCCCCTCCGCTCCCAGAGCTGCAGGAGAGGGTTTTCATTAAAAAAAAAAAAAAAAAGATATGGAGGAACAAAAAATCCCCAGCCCACACTCTTCTCTCTAGAAAGGAGATAAAATGCCTCGGAGGAGGAGGAGGTGTTGAAGAGAGGGAGGGCGGCAGCAGCGCAGCCTGGAGCTGGCAGGGAAAGTGTGAAGAAGGGGGAGCGGAGCATCCCCGTGTCAGAGGCGCTGGGGGGGCAGGCAGGACCTTGGGGACAGGGCATGGGGGTCACATCCGGGCTAGGGGACACTGGCACTGGCTATGGGACTGCGAACCAATGGCAGGAGCTGGCAGGGATGAGGTCCAATGTGGGATGTGCAACCTGTGCCTGTGCACTGCATCTGTACCTAACCCCATAGCTTAGTTGAGCTCAAATGAATGAATGGGTGAATAGCTGTGAGTGCTTGGACATCAGTGGCTGAGAATATCCAGGAGCAATGCAGGAGAACCAGGGACTATTGTTCCCCTCATGCTAACCTGGGGTTGGGACATAGCCCAGACCTGCGTCTCCAGCCTCTGGTACAGCCTTGGGGCACCCACATCTCTCCAGCCCTACGTAGGATCATGCAGCGGAGCCCCACAGTGGGTTTGGAGCTGGGCCGAGCATCTGGGACTTCTCTGCTGTGAGCGTTGCTGCATTGCCACTAAGCAAAGGGGGATCTTTAGGAAAAAGGAGCAAAGATGGGTCATGGGGGAGGAAGGAGCCTCCAGTCTCAGTGCTGATGGGACTCCTGGTGGGACAGGATGAGCAGAACTAGGGGCAGCACGGCTCCAGACTCCCCATCATGTCAAGCTGAATAAGAAGGATTTCTCAATCCCTTTCCAATTAAGCCCCTCCAGGCTATGGGAATAGGAACAGCTCAGCTATTCCAGAGGTCAGGATCAAACTGCAGAATGAGGAAGCATCAAGCTCCTTCCTCTCCTTCCCTCCAGCTGCTCTCCGACACGTGCCTCAGGTGATGCTGCACGGGCTGGCAGCTCCGCTGGGGCTCCTGCACCCCACTGCTTGCCTGTTCTGCTAAAGATCTCACTCAGCCCCAAATTGCCCATCTCCACCCACCTCCACCACTACAATCAATTATCCACTGCTGCTTGGCAGCGTGCTCGCGTATTGCGGCCTTTTATTCCTCGCCATGGAGCAGGAGCGGGGGAAGAGGGAGCAGGAGGAGGCATTGCTTTTGATAGTTGTTATTTCAGCCATCGGAGGGGTTTGGCAGCAAAGGGAGCCTGGTACAAAGGTTGTGCTCAGCAGGGCAGTGCGCTGCTGCTGCGGTGGGTTTGCAGCCACAGGGATCTTGCACCGGTCGCCTGCAGCCATGGTGAGTGCTCATAGCTGGTTCTGAAAATTGCTGCAGTGATTGTGAGCTCTGAAGCCAGCAAAGACACTCGTACACATGGAGTGAAGTGGTTGAGTGCTGTGCAACAGCTGTGTCCATTCCCAGTGTCCCCAAGGAGCTCCTGGTAAATCTCTGCCCTTTCTCTGCCAGTAGTGGATAAAGCAGAACTGAAAGGGATGAAAGAGCACTGAGGAGTGAATCCTGCAGCCATCCCCAGGGCTATCTCTGCCTTCCCACGTCCCCAAGGACTGCAGTGCCAGGAAGCACCCACTTTGCTCCCCCACTCTCAAAAATCTTTCCTCTTTCAATAGCCATGCCATGCAATGCCATTCCATCTCACCCTATGCCATGCTGTCCTATCTCACCCCATGCCATCCCATGCCATCCCATCCCATCCCATCCCACCCCATCCCACCCCATCCCATCCCCACCGCTGCCCCCCAGAACATTAGGACTGACCCGTGTCCTTGCCTGTACTGAGCCCTTCACCTCCCTCTGCTCCTCATCTTCCCAGGGGTGCCTTCTCCATTGTCCGGAGATGTGTGAAGGTGTTGGCAGGACAAGAGTATGCGGCCAAAATCATCAACACCAAGAAGCTGTCTGCCCGAGGTAGGTGCTGGGGGCACACAGGAGGTTGGCAAGGTTTGGTGGCAGGGAAGACCTTTGCCCCACCCCATCCTCACTGTGGTGCATCCTGAGCTCCTCGATGAATGGCCCATTAAATGCATGGACATTGCCAGTGAGCGCCCTGCTGGGAGGCTGTAATTAACTTGCTGCCCCTGCTGCTCTCCCTGACGCCACTGCTCACCTCTGAAAGCAAAAATGAAGCACAGAAAATTGTGACAAGCTGCTGTCTGACCTCAAATCAAACCACTGCGTGCCAATGCAGTACAGCGCTGACGCCTAACTGAGGAGCTCGGCTCCAAACCCCCATTTGGAGGTGGAAATCCCCCACAGCTTGCTGCTCTCCATCCTCTCCTCAGGTTTGCAATGTCTCTGTGTCCATCTGTCAGCTGGAGAGAGCCTCAGGGTTATTTTAGCTGCTCTGCTGGCTGGAACTGGTGGCTTCTGGTGGTAATAGACACATGCTCTCTCCCATTGTGCAGCGCTGCGGCATGGCATTGGCCATTGCCTGGGCTGCATGCTGTCCCCAGAGGGACGCATTGGGCTGGTGGCCCGTGGGAATGTGTCCCGTGGGGATATATCCTATGGGAATGTGTCCCAAGAGGATGTGTCCCATTGGAATGTATCTCACAGGGATGTGTGCCACTGACATATGCCAGCAGCTATGCCACACGCAAAGGTCTGGTGGGATGGTGTGCAGGGAGGAATGGTGCTGCAGGACACCCCGGGGTGCCTTTGGATATGCTTGGCTACCGTCAGAGCAGGAGAGAACCTGCAGATTAGGGAGAAGAAATGATTTTTGAGTGCAGACTGCAGTTGGATTTGTGGGGGAGACGATCCTGTGGCCAGGTGGAGCTGGGTCCCCATCTGGCTGTCCCCATCTCCTTTCTGTGACCATTGGTTTCTTCTAAGCAAACGAGTTTGCCTTCCCAAAAAGCAGCAATGCTGCACTTTCCCTTGGCTGGTTAATCTCAATCTCTGCAGATGAGGAAACCCAATGGGAAACTATCTGCAGATGGGGAAACTGAGGCAGAGAGTGGGGAAGGGTGATTTGCCCAGTGTCACCATGGGGCTGGGGCAGAAAACAGCTCTCCTATCTCCTGGAGAAGTGATTACCCCCATGATGCTGACCCTCCACACCTCCATCCTCCACCCACAGTGGACTTTGGCTATGGAAAGAACAGCCTAAGGCACCCATCCCCTGTCTCCCCATACAGACATGGTCTACGGTGGAGGAAAGGCAAGGCCAAGAAGGGTTTGTGAAGGAGCAGTGTCCCCAGAGTCGGGGCGAGTTAAAGACAGAAGGGGTGGATGTGGAAGGCTGCAGCCCCACATCTCAGTGGTTGCAGATTTGGTTCGATGCAGAGCGAGACAGCGAGGTGTGAACTTGCAAGGTAGCTGCCATGGTGCTGAGAGACAGCAGCCCTAATTATATCCTCACCTCTCCCATTGTTGGTTTCCTGCTATCGCCAAATGCCTTCAGACAGAGGTGATGTGAGGCAGCACCTGCAGAGTGCTGGAAGGCACAGCAAGCAGTTCTGGCATGGAACCAGACCCTAATGTGGGGCTGTTACCTCTTTCAGACCACCAGAAGCTGGAGCGAGAGGCTCGGATCTGCCGCCTCCTGAAGCACCCCAACATCGGTAAGCACACCCTGCGCCACTGCCTGCCCCATCCCCACCACCCCTAATGTGGGGCTGTGGGGTGGGCACTGGGGCTCCCTCCTCTTCCTCATCAGGAAGAAGTTTCTCCAAAAGGGGTCATGTACAGAAAGGCCCCCACCAAGCGCAGGGGGGATCTAAGTAGGTCCCAGCTAACCCAGTTGGCTGCACATCCCTGCGGGAGGAGCAGGACTGCATGGGGACTATTTTTACTCCTCGGATGCTGTGTTTCTCTGCATGCTCCAAAAAGCGGCTCCAGCTCTGAGCAGCAGCAGAGCGCGGCGTGGGAGAGGCGATGGCGAGGGGGAAGCGAAGACTTTCCCACCGGCCGTCCATCTGAGAGTAGCCTCCTTCAGAAAAGCTGTTTCAGGAAAACTCCCGAGCCCCTGCAAAAGACAAAAATAGGCCAGGAAGAGAGAGAGGGGAAGGGAAAAAATTGCAGCAAAAATCCCAAAGCTTAGCCTCGATGGTGATGCTGATGCAGGCTGCCTGTGCCCAGTGCTGTTATGGGGTCTGACATGGGGACAAAATAGCTGTCTGCTTGCAGCAGCATGGGATGTGCAGACCCCATCAGAGCCAGCACAGCTGGGGGCATGAGGAAGCTGGAATGCTGTGATCACTGAGGGGCTGTGAGGCTCTCTCTAGTTGCCCACAGTGCCTCCCCAGCTCTCCTCTCCCATAGGAACACCAGACTGTGCAGACAGGGTTTGCACAGACATGAGCCTGCAGGGACCAGCTCCTGCTTTGCACTATGCATGCATTAGGTGCTGCACTGGGAAGCTGCACCCGCAGCCCTGTGTCACAGCACTGTGCAAGGAACAGTGCAGATTCACCAGGTTGCATTACCCTGGAGGCACGCTGGAGCAGGACATTTTGGCTACATCCAGTCCTGGAGCTTTAGCTCTGAGTACCCATCGCCCTGTGACTGTGGGGACCAACACTGTGTTCAAAGCTCTTGGCACTGAGCAGTTTGATGCTGCCGCTGTGCTCAGCCTATGGCCAGCAGCAGATGCTCACAGGACTGAGCTATACTTAGAGCAGCTGCTCCTCATTATACCCTTGGCTCCTGGCAGCCACGGGCGATGGGACTTCCCCAAGCAGGGGATGTATCCGGACCATCTGCTTAGAGTTACACCACTCCATCTGCACGGAATTTGCTTAATCCCCTTTTGAACATGGTAGGATTCGGCAAGATCCCAGCACAATACCCCCCAAATCCCTCTCAGATGAGATGAAACAGAAGGAAACATGGTTCTTTCAACAGAGGAAGGCAGAAAAGCTGAGATTATGTGTCAGAGAGAGGTGCTGAGCAAACACAGGTGACAGAGCATGGGGGAGTGGAGACCATCAATGGGGAGGAATGAGCAGGGAATGGGGTGAGCATCCTTATTGTTAACACCCACAGCCTAAAAGGGGTGTTTCCACGCAGGGCACAGCTGGTGTAGTGTGGAGAAATGGGCTGAAAGTGGTGTCAGGTGAGCAGTGAGGAGGGGTTAAGTACACACAGCCCCAGTGAAATCAGAGCGAAGTGAGATGTGGGCAGACAATGCCAGACTGTGATTTGCACACCAGATTCTGTCCCACCTATTTCTGCACCTTTGTCACGCGTCTGACTGCTGAGCTGTGAGAACTTAGCTGAAGGGCAACGTGCTCTCACAGGGGCATCCCTTGGAGCAGGGCAAAGAGCTAGGCAGGGGGATGGGACAGAGTGCTCCTGCTCAGGGAATCTCGTCCCGTGATGATTCCTGGGCATCCCCAGCAGGAGCGCTCCCAAGGAGAGAAGAAAGGTCATGAAGAGGAGGGAAAAAATAACTACAGAGACAGGTCAGAGTCAGGGCTGGGTTGGCAGCCCGGCACCATCCTGACCTGAGCTGGGATCTCAGCCAACTGCTGGCTGTCCCCAGTTTAGATGTGACTTCTGAGCTATGGCTCATGGAGGCCCTTGGCTGAGTGGGACTCCTGCCAGTCAGTGGCAATGGGAAGAGGGGCGGGGGGGGGATGAGCTCCCAGCAGATATCCCTGCTATGCCAATGGGCACCCAGACTCCCCAGGCAGAGTGAGAGGAGCCAGGCAGCCCATAACCCGCTGTCTCTGCTGCAGTGAGGCTCCATGACAGCATCTCTGAAGAGGGCCACCACTACCTGATATTTGACCTGTGAGTGCCATTTAAAATCATCTTCTAATCTGCTGCATGCTCTCATCAAGGTGATGTGCCCCATAGCCTCCTCCATCTCATCCCTACCCTTCTGTGGGCTACCTTGAAGTCCTTCTCTGCATAGAGAGGGAAGAGCCAGGCTTTGGGTCCTTAAAGTTTGCAGCTGGACTTGATCTTTGTCAGTTCTTCCCATCCCATATCCCATCACATCCTATTCTATGCCAGGCAGATGACAATCTGTCCCTGCCCCACTCCCTTGTGCATGGCAGCAGTACTTGGGTGGTTACTAGAGCTGAGAATGCTGTGAACAGACCCAGCCCTGCTGCATGCCCAGTGTGAATCCCTTGTTCTGTCCCAGGGTCACTGGTGGGGAGCTGTTTGAGGACATCGTGGCCAGAGAGTACTACAGCGAAGCGGATGCCAGGTGAGCAAGGATCTGGGCAGGAAACGACAGGAGGTGTCCCATGTCCCCACAACTTCCCAGGGCTCTATGCGCTCTGCTTTCTGCAATTCAAACTCTTGCTCTGATGTTCATCACTTGGAAGCCCTAAGGAGGGTTGACTGGGGCAGAATGGCTGAGGGGGCAGTTTCCAAGTATCTCTGTGCCTCTTGGCTTTGCCCCATGTACAGGGCATAGTCCATACTATTAAGTCCAAATGCTTAAGGGGTTGTTGAGCTCCGTGCTACCTCTGCCTCCGTGAAAATATCCCTATTTCAAGACAAAAAGCAATCATAATTAACAGATTGCTTGTACTGAATCCACTTCCAACGCATCCTCTTATTAGTGTCATACAAATAACATAATGTAAATAAAGACCTGCCTTACAGACAGCTGTTTTGGAACAAAAGTGATCATAGCCTCATTCTTTTTCCCTGCCTTTCTCATGCATGCAGTGAGGCTGGAGTTTAACGAACTTGGCATAGCAAACTGACACAGCGAGAGCCACCCATATTAGACAGGGCTGGGAAAATGGGACTGAAGCATCAGCTGCATGGCCAATGGACACAGCTGCTCTGTTCACCTTTAGAGACCAAACTGGGCTGGTACCATGTCTGTACCCTCGGTCCCCAGCTCCTGGTGCCAGCTTTGCGGGAGCCCACGGGTGCATGCATAGTCCCAGCTCCCTGCTCACCTGTTGGTGGCCAACAGTTGGGTCACCACCATCAAGTGATGTGGTGGAGAGGGACACCGTTCTGCAGGGCTGCAGGTGGGATGTGGCGATGGGAGAAGGGCAGGAGGATGAGATGCAGCCACGTGGATGTAATTAAGGCACTTGTGTGAGATTTCTCCTCTTTGCAGTCACTGCATCCAGCAGATCCTGGAAGCTGTCCTGCATTGTCACCAGATGGGGGTGGTCCACCGGGACCTGAAGGTATGGGCTGCAGGGATGGGTCTGTGGAAGGGTGTGGGGACCCCATCAGTGGTGCAAGACACTGTGGGGCAATGCCTGGCACCCTCCAGGGCGGGGAAGAAAGCCATATGGGGGCTCCTGGAAAGCTTCGGCAGCTCTGGAGCAAAACAACACAAGAGAGAGTGGGTAGAGAGATGCTTATAGACCATGGTCCTCTATGGGGCACTGGGATACACAGTCCCACAGAGCAGTGGGACCACATCCATCCTTCCCCCAGCTGTGTTTGGAAGTCATAGCAGAACCCATAGGTTCTCTCTGAGACCCTCTCCTCCTCCTGCAGCCTGAGAACCTGCTGTTGGCCTCCAAGCTGAAGGGGGCTGCTGTCAAACTGGCTGACTTCGGTCTCGCCATTGAGGTGGAGGGAGACCAGCAAGCCTGGTTTGGTGAGTATGGCTGTGGGTTATCCACTGGGCCCTGCTCAGGTTGGGTCAGTGGTGTCAGGCCTGGGGGGCTGAACACCCCCAAGCCAACTGTATGGGGATGCTTGCAGCATGCAGGGTGTATGATGGGCTCTCTATCGCAGGTTTTGCTGGCACCCCAGGATACCTCTCCCCTGAGGTGCTCCGCAAGGATCCCTATGGCAAAGCTGTAGACCTGTGGGCTTGTGGTAAGGGAAGTTAATCTCAAGAATGTTCTCAGTTTCTCTCCCTGATTGGGGCCGGTCCCTAGCATGACAGTGCAGTGTCTCTCACTCACCTGCTGACCCCATGTCCCCTCCTGCACAGGCGTCATTCTCTACATCCTGCTGGTTGGGTACCCACCATTCTGGGATGAAGACCAGCACCGCCTGTACCAGCAGATCAAGGCTGGGGCTTACGACGTGAGTGCATTTCTCTTTCTGCCCCCTCCACTACCACCCTTTCCTCCTGCTGCCCCCTCACTGCAGTCTGCTGCTCCAGAAGAGTGACTGGAATGAGTCAGAAGGGAATGAGTTTCCTTCCCTTGCTCTGGTTGTAGAGGGCTGACTGAGATGCCATGCCCAAGTGCACATGGCATCTTTCAGTCTACTTTGCAGAACAGATGGGTCTCGTCCTGGGTCTTGTCCTCCCTCCAGCCCTGCTCCCCAACTGGCAGCAATTCCCATTTGCTCCCATGAGTTCCTCTGCCTGCTCCCACCTGGGGCTGGAGGAAAACCAGCCCAATTGCTGAGGACTGCTGCTCCTCGCCTTGCTCCCTGCCCTCCCTCATCCATCCCTCTGTTGGCAGTTCCCCTCCCCTGAGTGGGACACTGTCACTCCTGAAGCGAAAGATCTCATCAACAAGATGCTGACCATCAACCCATCCAAACGCATCACGGCAGCGGAGGCTCTGAAGCACCCCTGGATATCGGTGAGTCGGGTGGCACTCACCCACAGGGACCCAAGCTCTGTGGGCATAGGGGTTTGCATTGGGATCCTGCACACGTGTGCACTGAGCCAAGTCTCTCTTTTCCCAGCACCGTGCCACCGTGGCCTCATGCATGCATAGACAGGAGACAGTAGATTGCCTGAAGAAGTTCAACGCCCGGAGGAAGCTAAAGGTAATTTGCACACTGTCCTACCCAGGCTGGTGCAGAGCGCTTGGTGGGGTCTGTGGGGGCTGGGTGCTGAGTGGGGAGAGTCAGGGTTTGTGTGGATTTGCACCAGGCTGCACGCAGTGTGACACAGAGCAGGGCAGCTGCAGGCTACTAACATGATTATCAAGAAAAGAAACTGGCTATGAACTGTTATTACTTTTCAGCCAGACAAGTAATCAAATTAGTTCAGGCATGCACTTCAAAATGGTAATCCATTACTGCAGGCAATTAGTCCTAAGTAATCTCATTATACGCTGAGCAACTAGTTAGTAGAGTCAGATGGAGAAGGGGCAGCATTTTTCTGGGTGTTATTTTGCAGTGTTGCTGTATGGGCGGCTTCCATGAAAAATCCCCATCCCTTTCATTGCAATCACATCCACTTCCGCTCCCGGCGGCTCCCCTTGCCACCAGCTGCCCACCCCAGCCAGCAAAGAATGGGATTGAAATGTGCCCTGGGTTATTGAATATCCCTTTAATCTTTGAGGGAAGATTCAGAGCCTGCAACCCAATGCCCTGGCGTTAGGGATAAGAAGTTGGGTCAGCCTGTGGGCCAGCTTCCTTCCAGCAAAGGGTGTGGGGGACAGGTGACACACAGAGCTGGGAGCATGGGGACCCGGTGGCTCTGCGCATTCCCTTCCTTTCTGCCTTTTGTGTGTTGTAGGGAGCCATCCTCACCACCATGCTGGCCACCAGGAACTTCTCCGGTAGGTGCCGTCTCTGGTTTCCTCTTCTTAGGGCAGAGCTGGGGAGGGCAGCTACAGTGGGGCTGAAACTGCAGCTGGGTGCTCTGGGGAGGTGGTGATTTGGTGCCCTCCCTCCTGGAGATGTTTGTGATGTGGATTTTCCAGGTGCCCCAGCAGCACAGGGTCCCCCCGCTTCGCCCACCTTGGGATGCTGACCGTACAGCGATGCTGCTCCCCTTCCACATCCCTGCATCCCCAGGGCTGCACTGAGAGGCAGGGGCAAGGATGGAGCATGGCAGTCTGCAGGGTTCTCAGCACAGCATGGCTTGTTTCTAGATGGGAATTTTGGAGTGCTTTGCTGAGACACCCCAGGAGCCGGGTTTTGGGGTGGGCAGGGGGAATCGGGGGCAGCTGGCCCAGCCAGGAGTCGTGCAAATGGCCACAGCCAGGATTGGCATCTGCATTTGTCGCAGGGGGTGGGGAGATCATGCTGACATATTTAGCACTTGTGGGCAGCGTGTGTGGGGCTGGAGAGTCCAGCAGCTGGCGCAGATCCGGTTACGGAAGGCGCGAAGCATCAAAGGGCAGGAAACCCAAAAGCTTCTCTCCTAGCACTTCCCGTCCCACGCGACCCAGGGGCTGCCCGTGCCCCCTGCCCACCCCAGCAGGCAACAGGATCAGCACGGGACTGCTCTCACGGGCGCTCCAGGATGTGGGGTCCCTGGTGCAGCCAGGGGGTTCGGCGCTTGGCCAGCAGCTGGAGGTGGGCACTGGAAAGGCATCTGCTTTTCATCATTGTCAAAATGTGGGCTGCAGCTGTCAGGCCGGCAGGCCGGCAGCACATGATCCCAGCAGCATGGGGCTAAAATTAGAGGGGCGGCAGGCGGGCGGCCCATTCCAGCGCCGCGCCGACAGCACCCGCAGCCAGCGGGCTCCCTATGGGGCACCCCTCTGCCTCGCCGTGACGTTTGGGGACGCTGATGTCCCTCATGGAGAGCCGCTTTGGTGGGACGGGCCGGTGCTGGGGAGGTCATCCCTGAGCTCGCAGGGTTGTGCTGAAGGGGCTGTGAGAGGACGAGAGCCGCCACTCGGCTCCGCTGCCCGGCATCATGCTGCTGATCCTCGGCCTCCTGGTCCTGGTGCCCTGCCTGGCTCTGCTCACCTCTTTCCTCCTCTCTCCAGGAGGCAAAAGCGGTGGCAACAAGAAGAATGACGGCGTGAAGGTAAGTCCCCTCCTGCCTGCCTCTCCGCTCCCTGGCACTGGCAGTGGGGTCCTGGTGCTATGCCAGTGCTCCCTGAGGAACCCTGTGCTTTGAAGGATAGTTTTTGGCACTGCTTTCCTGATGTGTCCCTGAGCCACTGGAGCAGCTTTTCAGCATGGCGAGGGAAGGGGTTGGTGCTGCGGCCAGGAACAACAGAGCATAGTGGAGTCTCGCTGCTGCTTTGTTGCCCAAAAAACATGCTCGTTCCATGCCATGGAGTGGAGGAAGAGGGGCCATGGAGGTGGCTTTGCAGCCCAGAGCTGGGGGTTCAGGCTGGTGGTGGGCTTATCACCCCACCCCAGCGCAGTCCTGCTGCTCCAGGATCCCCCAGCACCATCTTATCCCCACAATGGTCCATGGAGATGTTTAACCCTCTCGACCCCGTTCCCATCTCCTATGCTCGCTGTAGATGGAAAAAATGAGGTCTCCAACTTGGCAATGTGCTGGGAACAAGCTGGTGCTGGAAGGGCTGCAGAAAGAACGGCCCATGCAAAAGTCTTTTTCTTGTCCTGTTGAACACAAACTATTGCTCAACAGTGGAGAACTTGCACGATCACAATCCTCTGCTCCAGGGCAGGGATGCAAGGTGTGAGCAGAGCTCTGAGACTCTGATTGCGGCACAGATCTCTTTTCTTCTTCTGGTCCTTTTGCAGAGACCCTGCTATTGTGAGGGTCGCAGGATTTGGAAGAGCAATGCACTCAGCTGGTTTCTTCCTTTCTTTGCTCAAAAGTTTGATGTAACCAGAGGGCTGGGGTGGCTTTTTGTTCCCCTCCCACCATACCCACTAGCTGCAGCATGCCAAGCCTGGAAGGTTTGAGACCACACAAAATCTGCACGCAGCTCCACAAAATCAAACATTCTGGCCACGCAGCATTGTTCTGCAACATGAAGCTGATGGGTTGCATTGCTATGAGAGGAAATTGCCTTGGGCAGTGGGATGTCACATGGCTCCCAGGGCAGGACTGCTGGCTTTGCACAGCCCCACAGGAGTCCCAGCAAGCTGCCTGCCAGCCCTCATCTGCTGTTTCTGCAGCCACCTAAGCAGTGATCCCAGGTAGAGGTGCCAGAGTGTGAGTTGCTGGAGCATAGCTGATTGCAATCGGGAGATGCTTTTTTAAGCATTGGTGGCTGGAGACGCTTCATCAGGCACAGACCTGAATTATTATGTTTTCCAGCAAAAAGGAATTGCCTTGATTTCATCTCTAGGTGTCATGATAGAAGACCACTTACTGGCCCAGTATCCTAACAGAGATCTCTGTTGGCTTTCCAAGTAGATTGACTGTGAACGTTAGCCTGGGAAGCTGGCTGCTGCGGCTAAAGCTTTGGTGGCCCACCACAGGCACCTGGCATATGGCAGGGCATTGCTGGCAGCTTGTCACTTCCTTCTGTCTCGCTGGGAAAGCAAGGCAGGGATGTGGAATCCTGCATGGATGGGTGGGCAGGTCGGGAGGGGGCTGAGGGCCCGGTCATGTGGGGGATTTGTCATCGAAAGAGTTGTCTGCACCTGGAGATATCACCTGGGCCAGCCTTCATGAGAGCAGGCACCAGGAGGGTGCTAGCCCAGGCTTGGAGAGCTCAAAGCACTCTCCCAAGGAGGTTTCCCCCCTACAAAAAGCGCTCACAGGGTCAAAAACTCCTCTCCACCCCTGCTCTGGGGTCTCCAGGAGGTGTTCTGGTCCCAGCAGCCACGATACCTTCACTGCCCTGTGTAGTGTCCCATCTTGTCACATCGTGAACTAATGAAATCACTGCCCCATGTCACATCCTGTCCCGTCCAAAATTAATGAGCTCACTGCCCCGTGTTGCATCCTGTTACTGTATGTCCCGACTTGATGCGGTCACTGCTTTGTGTTGCATTCTGTTGCGTCTGAAATTTCTGAAGTTTACTGCCCCGTGTCCTGTCCTTGGTTAGCAGAGGCTGGGAGCTGTCTCTGGCTATATGTCCCCCCGAGGTTCCTCCTGAAGCACAGCAGCGTGCCCTGCTCCAGGGACACCTGTTGTCCCAGGGAAGAAGGGATTAGGAACAACAAAGGACTCAGTGAAGGAGAGGACAGTGTATTGGCATGGGGGAAACTCAGTAATGATGCTGGTGGGAGCCATTTAGGAAGTGAAAAGAGCAGTGAGGATGGATGGATGTTAGTTTTCTTACTGCAGCCTATTTATCCACCCTAATGTGCTGCTGCATGGGTTTTTCCAAGAGTTTGGCACAGTGCATGCTTCTTTTATCTCTGTGGGACAGGCAGAAATGGTGCCTTGTTAAATGTGCTGGTAAACTGCTGCTTATTTGGCACTGCATCTCCTAATTCTTGCATTGGTGCTTCTTGTCACCAGCTGTGATTTGTACCCTGCAAGCTGGAGGTGGAGAAAGGCCAGTGTGCATTTCCTTGGTGGAGAGGGGAGCACTGCATGGAAAGGAAGGAGTATCCAGAACTAGTTTGGGATTGCAAGTGGGGATGCAGCAATGGGGTCTTCTTTTATAAAGCCTTAGAGCCTAGTGGTAGTGGTCAAGGATGGAGATGAATATGTGTACATACAAGACCATCTCTTGGGAGGAAATTTGATTCAGGGCAGCAGAGCTGTGTCAGGACAGCTTCTTATGGTGTGTCTGCCTTGCAGGGTTAAGAAGCGATAGCTGTGCTGGCTTTAAACCAGCCAACTTTGTGCTGAAGACAAGTCTAGGTCCAAGATGACGATTGGGTGTCTCCACAGTGGTCATCAGTATGGGTAGAATCAGTTCAACTTCATTTTTGTGCTCACAACCAACCACAGTGTTGTGCAGGTGGCAAAGCTGCCAGAGCATTTAGGCATCTCATATTGCTCCTGTAGGCTTGGTGGCCTGGACACAAAGCCAACAGAGGGGTCACCTCCTTCTGCAAAACCTTTGGGCTAGGCAGGTCCTTGGGGTGAGCAGCAACAGGGATTGTGGCAGGTCAGGAGAGAAAGGTGACAGTGGAAATGTGGGCAGGAGCTGGCACAGCCCCGCTGTGCGGTGGCATGTCCCTCCAGGAGCACCAGGTTGGCCTCGTGCCTTTTGTTTACCCTCTGTGAGGACCATGAAGGGTGGCTCAGGAGCTGCTTCCTCTCTCGTGCTGCTCTCTGCCTTTCTCACTCTGTGTCTCTTCCTGTTCCATCTCTTCTCCTTGTTTTTCCAGAAAAGAAAGTCCAGTTCCAGCGTTCAGTTAATGGTGAGTGTCCTTCGTCTTCCTCAATGCCGATATTGCTGGGCCTCTCCACATGTTCCAGCTTTCCCCCGTTTTTGGAAGTTACCTCGGGGTAGGGAAGAAGGGCCACCGGGGTTGGAGGGAACATCCTCAAAGCCGTATCACCCACAGTCCCCATTCACAGGGTTGGTGCAGGCACTTGCTGGCCACCGGCTGGTGGGAAGCCAGCCCTGGTTCTTGCTGATGGGTTCTCATGCCGTTTCTCCCAGTTCTCCTGACTCAGGTCTGCAGGCTGCATCGGTCCAAGGAGCCTTGGAGAAACACCTTCCATGCCTCTGCGGGGACTGTATGGTCATGGGACACCTTGCCAACCTACATCGGGGTATTATGGGTAATACGTCAGCAAGGCTCTGCTGGGAAGAGCTAGCAGAGCCATTGCTCTAGCTCCGCTAGCAGAGTCGCCTTGATGGGGCTCCTGGAGAGAGACGGGGGGGTCAGAACCCCCTCCACCCCAAATCTGTCTAGTGCTCAGCTGTTGATGGAAAGAGCTGTGTCTCAGCCTTCGGTGGTCCATGTGGGTCTTGGAAGCACTCTGTTGTATTGTACATTTCTTTCCCTACTCTGCGGTCAGTGTGGTCTCTCTCACTCCTGCACAGTCCCCTCTTTCTCATCCCAGCTCCTCCTCGCTGTTAATTTGTACATCTCTCTCTATCGTACAGTCAACATGGTGTCTTCCACCCCTGCGCAGCCCCTCCCCTGCCCTCCTAGCACCCCGCCGAGCCGCCCCGGACCTGCCCCACCTCTGTGTCCCTGCAGGCGTCGGTAGGACAGGCAGCGCCGTGCCTGCAAGACCCTCCCGAGCCCAGTCCACGTTCCCTTGGCACACGGCCGGGGGGGCTCGGCCAGCGCTGCACTGCGCTCGAGCTGTGGTGGAGGACGGGTTGGAGCTGCCGGCGTTTTCCTCGGCTGCCGTCCAGTCGCACAGCCGAGCGCTGTGGGGTCGGACTCGGGGGGCTGTCGGACACACAAGTTCCTCCTGGTCTGGGGAGAAGACTGGGCTCACCGTGCTGTCTCCTCTCTGTTCTTTGCTCAGGAATCGTCGGAGAGCACCAACACCACCATTGAGGATGAAGACACCAAAGGTACACCAGTGGGGTACGCCAAGGCCGTTAGCCTAGCAGCCCCTCAAGGAGTGTTGGCTATGGGAAAGCCCAGTGTCAGCACAGTGTCTCGGGGTTCCTTAAGAGTGCACTGCTAGCATAGGTGGCTTCACCACTGGGTCACCACCAGGAGTATCTGGGACGCTGCTAGTGAGGAGAGAAGGCTCACAAGACTGGAAAAGGATGATATCATTCCCTTCCTGCATTCTTGCTGAGGTCTGGGCTCCTTTGAGACCAACGTCCCTCAGAGAAAAAACTCCAGGAGAAATCTCCCTGCCCACCAGAATCAGCTTTCTAAGAATAACTCAAGGAATCATTTATTGGTGCTAATTTGTAAAGTCACTTGACTAAGTGATCTCAGCATAACATAGGATAGGCTATAGCCAGATGTATTGGTTGGATATGTGTCCTCCCAAGGCAGGGCTCCCGGTGATGCTCTGTGCAGGACAGTCTTCCTTTCTATTAGGAATGACTTTTGTGTGTCTTTTCAATAGTCTTAGCAAAACAAACAAGCAAAGAAAAACAGTGTTTTTAATTTAAATTTCTATTTTTATTCTTCTTTAAACCAACAGTACGGAAGCAAGAAATCATTAAGGTGACAGAGCAGCTGATCGAAGCAATAAGCAATGGCGACTTCGAGTCCTACACGTGAGTGTGCTCAGTTCTGGGCTGGGCTCAGCATCCCAGAGCAAGAGCCAAAGGACCTTGCTGCCAAGGGCAGGGTGACATGGCAGAGGGACGTGGACACCATCCAATAGACACAGGAGACATTGGTTTCCCAACCCCATGCTTTCTCACACTGAGATGACCACATTTCTCTGGTCTCGTTAGCACAGATGTGCCCATTTTCTGGGTTTGCAGAAAGATGAATAACTGCAAGTGTGATTTATGGTAGAAGAAGGAACATTACATCTGTGGTATCATTACACCCAGACCGCCTCAGGCTACTTGGAAGCAGAACTGCTCTCTACTTGCTGAGTTGAAGCTCCTCAGACTACACTTCTTCTGTGTCCAAGGCCTATTTAATTAGTGCATCTGAGTGAGCGCAGGTCTGCTTCCCTGCCCCAGAGGACAGCAGCAGAGATATTTTGATACAGAGCAGAGAGAATTCATTTTTCCCTGCTGTTTTTCTCCTCTCTCTTACGAAGAAGGCGGCAGTACTTAACAGGAGGTGTTGAGTGATGGAGGGACCTGTGTCGTCAGCGTCCCAGCTGAACTTGTGGGGCTGGGGACAAAGGGTGCATTGGCTTCCTGCAAGGCCAGGCCAGGCTTCTGCTTGAAGATAGTCTGTCTTGCTGGAAGCAATGAGATGACCTCTCCCTTCCCTCTCCCTTCCACCTCCCCAGGAAGATGTGTGACCCCGGGATGACTGCTTTCGAGCCTGAGGCTCTGGGGAACCTTGTGGAAGGCCTGGATTTTCACCGGTTCTACTTTGAAAACCGTAAGCTGCCCCTTGCCTCCTGAGAAACCCTTCCTACCTCCCATGGCCTGGCTACATCCCTACCTTTAGCAGCTTGCCGAAGAGAGGAGGGAAAGAGTGGCTTTGGGAGCATTTAGGCTAGGTTGGAATATCCCAGATGGTGAATGAAGAGCTGTTTGGTTAGAGTCATAGAATCAGTAAGGAAGGAAAAGACCTCTAAGATCATCAAATCCAACCCCCCCCACCACTCTGGCTGACCACATTCCTCAGTGCCACATCTCCATATTTATTGCACACCTCCAGGGATGGTGACTCTACCACCTCCCTGTGCAGCCTATTCCAATGCACTATCATTCTTCCCAAGAACAAATTTTCCTAATATTCAAGCTGATTCAACTTAAGGCCATTACCACCTGTCCTAGCTCCCTAGGTGCACCCATCCTGAGCCTATTATGTCCTCAGTCTTCTAACCCCAGGATCTCCCCTTCCACGCTGAGGAGCCACCCAAAGTCCTTCCCCTGCCTCAGGCTACCCTGATTATCCCCTTTCCAGTGTGGTCCCGGAACAGCAAGCCTGTGCACACGACGATCCTGAACCCCCACATTCACCTGATGGGAGATGAGTCCGCCTGCATCGCCTACATCCGCATCACGCAGTACGTGGACGCAGGGGGCATCCCCCGCACTGCCCAGTCTGAAGAGACCCGCATCTGGCACCGCCGGGATGGCAAATGGCAGATTGTCCACTTCCACAGATCTGGCGCGCCCTCTGTCCTACCGCAGTAAGCCCTGTGAGCATCCAGGGACTGCGATCGGGGGGCGGACGAAGCGGAAGGGTGGGATTCTATCCCAAAGAGCATAGCTGTAGGATTTGTGGTGGGGAGGAGATGGGCAGTGGTCATGAGAGGGCAGAGGGAGAGGGATGCTCTGCTGGAATGATGGCTGAAACAACATCCAGCTCTGCTTGTTGGTCTTTTGCAGCTGAAGCGTGGTACGGTCCTTGCTGGATTTGTCACTGACTGACTGCCAGGGGAGACCCCTCCAACTTTTCACCTACAGGATTTTGGCTGTTGGCTCTGCTGCTTGGTTCCTGCTGGAATAGCTCCTCGCTTCTCACTGCACTCATGCAACGGCCTCAACGGCACCTACAAGCACCCCATCTCCATCCCCTTTCACCGGGACCCCTTCCTCTGCATGAATGAAGAAAAGAAAAATCATGAACCTAAATCTGAGCACTTGATGCCTGCCAGGGCAAAAGCCTTCACCCTGGGCTGCATGGCCCCCCTACAGCCCTGCAGTCCCATACACAGATTGGGTCAGGACTCTTCATCCACCTCCATCCCCACTTCTGCTGGCAGCTCCCCAAAGAAGAGGAGGTTGTGGGGAGCTGCTCTGTGCCACACACCCTCCGCGCGCCAGTGGATTTTGCCATGCTGCTATCAAGGTCCCTGCCTGCTGCCCTGAGCTCATGCATCCCGGCAGCCTCAGCTGGGGAACCTGGGTTTTAAACCATTTGCAAAATTCAGCTTCTGTGCATCTTGGGTGAGGAGGGGAATATGTGGATGGGTGAGTAAAGGTGTCCTGGTTTTCTCTTCCCAGGAGGGTAAGTAGATTTGCGCCTTGGCAAGCTACCAGGACGTTCTCTTTCCTTCCTTCCTTCTCTCCTGGGAGTAGGGACTGGCAAAGCTGGGAAAAAAGAGGAGAAAGGTGACCTCTATCTATCACTACAGCCTAGAGAGCTCTCCCAGCCCCACCAGTGGGCTCGGGGCAGCAAATCTCTCCCACTCCCTGCTCCCATCCCTTTGGATCCTAGCCCCCAGCCCCTCGCATGCAGCATCTGCAGCTCCCCATGGCACAAAGGCTGAGGTAGCTGAGCTGGCCACTGATTGGAGACACAGACACCATTGCCCACACGACACCTTCCAGCGAAGATGAGGAATGCAAGCTTTAGTGACAAAACTCTGCAGAATCTGGTTGTGCTTTGAAGAAACAAACAAGCCTTTAGCTATCTTCTACTTTGAGCGCATGCCTTTTTATAGGAAAAAGAAAACAACCTACTGTGTATTTCGTAACTTGATTTTGAGTATTTGCTGAAATGGATCTTTATGTAATAACTAGAAACATTCAACTGTTTGGGGTAGGGGGGTGGGGGGATTTTGGGGGGTTGCTGTTTTTTGTTGCGTTTACATTTGGAGAGGGGTTGCAACACCACGCCACTCCCACCAGGGCTGCCAGCAGGCAAAGACACCAGGGCATCATGTCCCCAGGGCAGCCATGTCCCTGGGACACCAGTGTCCCCAGGCTTCTGCACCCAGGGGGCCGCTTGCATGGCAAACCCAGAAGGGGACTCTTCTGAGCCACCAAGGTATGGTTTTTAGGATGGAAGGCAGGGCCAGGACAGGGAATTTTGGTCTTGCCCCTCTACCATCAGGTAGAGGTCTGAGAGATGTGAGGGCGGTGGATTTTCCAGCAATGCTTCTGCTTCTTGTTGTCTTTTTCCAATGGAAGCCCTTTTCTCGTTGACATGGGGCTCCTGCAGTGCTGCTGCCCCAAGGACTTTCTAGCTGCACTCTCTTCATCTGCATGGCGTTTAACTTTCTAGACGGTGCGTGTGTTGAAAAACAAAGAAATTATCAAAAGAAGCACTTGTTTTGGACATTAAAAAAAAAAAAAGGAAAAAAAAGAAAAAAAAAAAAGGAAATGTTTTCTCCATGTAAATTCTGGGTGTGTATTTTGCCTTTTCTGTGGTTTTGAATGCTTTGCTCTTTGTCTAGGCAGGGATGGCTGCCTCGCAAAATGCAGCCATGTCCTTGCAGACTGCAAAAATATTTTCCTACTGGATGGAGGGGCAGGAATCCAAACTGTTGGGGTATTGAGAGGCTGTGAGAAGTTTTTGTTGTGTCCCACTGTGCAGGGACTGTGACTGTTGCTGGTAATGTTGTATAGGAGAGACTTTTTTGGAAAGAAATCTCAATGGTCCTCTTCGGATGCACGTGTACGTCCCCATGCCTTTGGTGGACCTTTGCTGGTTGACTGTGGAGCTATGTTGGCTTGCAAGAATTGCCCCCAAAGCAGGGACATCTATTCAGGGAGAGAATAAGCTTTTAAGATAGAGTCGGGGTGCTTTCATAGACCCATTTTTCTTCCTGTAGTTGCGTAGTGCTGATTTATTTTTTTTATTTTTTTTTTTTCTGTTTCATTTTTAAAGGAAGGACTCAACTCTTTCACACTTCTCCCTCCTCTCCAGCATTGGCTCTGAAGCCAGCCATGGCAAAGGTCTCATCCACCTCCTGATGTCAGAGCTGTACAGCAGATGGGTGTGAAATTGGGAAGAAAGCAGGGTGCTGTGGGGCTCAGCCTAGTTTTGGAGCTGCCGACAGCTCTGGGCTATGATGGCAAAGTTGCTCCAGCAGACAGTGCTGGAGAAAGGGCTGGGACAGGTGTTGTGTAGAGTTTGTTGGGTCTGACAGATGGGATGGTGGGGTAGATGCAGTGTCCTTTTATTAGGAGCCTACTTCAGGCAGTTGCTGGCTGAGGAGAATATCTTGCTTTCCAGAGAGGCTTTGAGCTGTTTTTTGGAGGTGATTTCTCTTCCTTGAGGCTTCCCTACCATCATCTCTCCAAGGACAGGTTCTTTGCGAGGCACCTGGATGTCTTTGCAACACCCAAAATGCTCCCAGTTCTTCAAAGGGAAGTATAGTCTTGTTTCCAATTGTTTCTAGTCTTCCAGTCAAGCCAAAGCCTGACCGAGGAAGACCCAACTTCCCAACCTGCCTAAGTAGGCAGCATTAAGCACCTGCACTTTAGAGGTCTGTTCTGCCTGGTTTCTCTCCCCACTTCACCCTGGTTCTCCAGAGCAGGTTTCTGTATCCCCAGAACATCTCTGAACAAGCACTGATAAGCCAACACCTTTTCTTTTAGTAGCCATTGCAAAAAACTTTGCCTGTCTTCCTTTGTATTTCTTGATTTTTGCCTGAACTTGCAGGAAAAGTTACTTTATAAAAAATCAACATAATCATATGTCACAGCCTTTTTTTGGCTTGCAGAGCAAGGGATGCTGCAGTTACATCTGTACCAGATGTTCTTGCTAGAGAGTGTTTGTGCTGTTGGCACCAACTGTATTGCATGCTATCTGGTATTGCCTCAGCAATACAACCAGAGTTCTGTCATCAGGTGATGACGAGGTCCAGGAGATGTTTACAATATGCAATATGGATGATGCCACCTTCTTGGGATAGAGTTTACTGCCATGGTCTTCCTGTCCCCAGTATCCTCAAGGCCGGAGATCACCTAATATCCTAGTGCAGGTACAGCCTGACTTGTCTGTCCATCCAGGTCAGTGTAAACTCAGAAGTCCTCCAATTTGTCATCTCTTCCATCTCTCAGACCACTGCAGATAACTGAATCTGAGAACTTGCTATGGCATTCTCAGGCACCCAGACCCACAGGAGGAGCTGCTCCTTTTCCTTTCTGGACTGCCAGGGTCCAGTTTCAGCTGCAACACCTTCATTTCTCAGGTCTTGCTGGTATATCCACCCCGGAAAGAGAAGAAGCCATCCCTGGGCCTCTGCTCTTTGCTGGAGAGAGCAAATGCTCTGCTCCTCCCTCTAGGCAGGCACAGCCAGGACAGCTCTTTCCCCTTCCCAAATAAATGCTCCACTTTCCAGGCACCAAACCCCACAAATTTGCCTCGTCTCCCTCTGCCCAACATGAATCTATGACCCCGTGGAGGTATGCAGGATGGAGCTGGCAGTACTTGGAGCTCATGGACTTCTGAGAAACACCAGCAAACAGCAGAGCTGTGTTTCAAAGGGCAGCTACACTTTTCGTGTAGCCCTATGGACCAAGAGCTGTGTGCCAGCAGAAGATCCCATAACCAAATCCTCTGATCATCCCAGGAGCTGGGCTAACCCTCCATCTTCCATCACGGGATACTTCTCATGATCTACAGAACTGTCTTGATGCAAATGTCCAGCTAACAGGAGTGTGTCGAAGACTTTGCCATTGCCCATTTCCAAAAGTGCAGACCCCAGCCCTTTCGTTCCAGACAGGGAAACTCAGATTTTGAATGGGCTGTGGGCACATCAAAGTAGGGGATAGTGGCCTCTGTGCCATCTGTCCCCCAGAGGCCACCTTCCTCAGCAGACAGTCCTTTTTGCCCTTAGGTACAGAAGAGAGGGTGTGGAGGGGGCTGTATCAAGTGGCTCCTTCCTTCCTTGAGTTGTTGTCCCCTTTTTCTAACTGTTGCACAATTTTAGGGTTTTTGTAACATTTTTTGGACAAGCAGGGAAAATACATTCACAGTGGTTTAAGAAAAAAAAAAAAAAAAACAAGATCTCTCTCTCATATTATATATACATATATAAATATATATATGCATACAGGAATTCTCTATGGAAATATTTATTTAAGATGACTGCAAAAATATATATATATTAATTAAGAGTATACTAAGCTTTGTCAAGCAACATAAACCAGGCCCTGGGGAGGGGTGGCTGCCCATCTCCTGTGTCTGTAAGTCCATACGGTTGCAGCTGAAGCCTTTTTCCTTTTGTATGCTTACTCAATCCTTCGAGCAGTGCGACCACGTTGGATTCAGTGGGCTCTCGATGCGGGGGGGGGAGGGATTGGTATCGTTTCCTTGTCCTTTGTTTTCAGAACCTGCGGCTGCAAACAGAACGATCACTGCTCAACTCGGATGCGATACGTGGGGAGGGCAGCGGGGGTCCGGGCGCGGGGCGGGAGGGCGATTGTCCGTTTTATTCTTGGTGTTCAAGTGCAATAAATAGCTAACAACTTCTGAGCATGGAAACGGATGATTCTCTGTCACTGCAGTGACTCAGACCGTCTGCATCCCTCCATTGCTGCCCTTGAAAGCAATGAGGCTTAGAGCAAAGCCTGGGTTCTTGGGCTCACCGTGGGAGCTTCACGTCACCCCCAGCCCTGTCTGTCCCCATTGCAGGGTGATGGGAACGCAGCGCTGGGCTGCTCTGAGGGCAGCAGGAGGAACTCAGGGGTGACGTGGAGCCGTGGGGCGGGCTGGCAGGGCACGGCTCCGGGCCTGCAGTGGTGCTGCGATCCCACGAGGTGTCAGCAGAAGGCTGTGCTGAGGGAAGCAGGCAGACGCCTGTCCCAAGGCCAACCTCTGCCCCTTGGCAGTATTTCCGTCGCTCCGTGCCAAAAAGTGTTGCTGCAAGGTCAATGCGGTGGCAGAGCAGGGTGTTCCCCAGAGGGTGGAACGCATGGAGGCGTAGGGATGGATGCGGTGCTGTGTCCCAGTGTGCTGTGCCCAGGGGATGTGTCCCTGCCCCGTCCTTCACACTGTACCTCCAAGCGATGGCAGGCATGCAGCCTGTAGGATTCCAGGGGGGAATATGGGGCCAGGACCCCATGGAGCCACACAGAGCCCAGAGCAGAGTGCCCAGCTCAAAATCCTCCATCTCCACATCCTGTGAGGGTGTTCCAAGTGCCTCCCGTGCTTCCTTGGCCAGCAGCGATGCCATGAAGTGCCCAAGACCACCGCCTGCTCCATCACATCCATCTCTCAACGGGGCCAGGCTGGCTGGGGTCCCCCGGCCCGCACACCACGGTGGCTGGGCAGCACCGTGACCTCCCGAGGCCTCCCGCTCAGCAAATAGTGTCAAGGTTAGAGCGAGGATTCATTGGGGCCATAAATGTTTATGGCAGGCCCTCCCCGCTCTCCAGCCGCCACAGCCTGAACTTTCCATCAGCGACACTTTTATGGCCGGCCTCTAATGATTAACCCAGGGGATAGCGGACAGAGGTGCTTTGCGGCACGGTCGCACTGCCACAGCCCAACGGGCCCAGGGAAGGGGTCTGACGAGGAAGAATAAAGGTCAGAGCCAGCTGGGAAGCGAGCTGAGTTGTGCTCAGTGCCTCCAGTGTGGGGAGGAAAGCAGCAGGAGAAAGACGCGTTGGAGAACATCCCTACAGACCCCGAGGTGCAAAGGCAATAATTAAATCCCCCACAGTGCTAGGGAAGGGACACTGAGGAGCAGCGCAGACTGCTGCTGGGTGCTGCTCGAGGGCTGGCTGGTTTCTCCCCGAGGTGGCTATGTGCTGTGCAGCACAGTGGAGCCTGGCACACATGGGTGATGTGATGACATGGCCGTGCCAGAAAAGCCTCGTGCCAGGTTTGCCCTGGAGAGCCCAGTACATCAGGGCTACAGGCATAACCCAGGCATAAGCCCTCATTTTTCTGTTTATCCTTCATCGTGGTTTTTACCTTAGTGGAACAGAGATGCCTTGGACAACGCACCAGGTATCTGTGCCTCATGTGCCTGGAATCCCCTCTGGATGTGCCCTTATGGATGCTGTGTGAGCTCCTCTTCCTCTACCCAGGCAGGAGGTACCCTGGGGGCAGCTGCACTTGCATGCTTTGGTGCTGGGTCCGGTTGACTCCTGTGCATGAGCTCCTGCATTTATGGGGAACCAGAGACCCAGCCTCTTCCCATTCTTCAGCTTGCCTGAGCCCTGCTCCTGTATGGGCCTACAATCTCAGGATGTCCCAGACCAGTTTATTTATAAAGCACTTTATTTCCTTCTTACTATTTTTGACTGCTCATTTATTAGGTCAGATTTCAGCAGGATGCTGATGCACCCTGGTTTTGCTGGGGTGTCTCTGAGGGCACTGACACAGACCTTCCTCAGGGCATTTAGGATATTGAAATTCTTTCTCACATGTGTTTGTGGGTTGCTGGAGTTAAACACATATTAGCAGAGAACTCATGAACTCAAAGGACTGCCTCCTTCTGCACCAAGCATCCCTGGGCTGGGGCCAAGGGCTTGGGGCAACCCAAATGCTTGCACAGACATTGTCACATGAACATATGGACTCGTTGCACACCTTGCCACACTGAACACAAACACCTTGGGGGTGACAGGACAGGCAGCATCTCTGTCCTGGCAGGGCTGCAGTGGTGATGAAGGGTCCAGCAGGGCCAGCAGATCTGAAAAGCCTCCCCAGCCCTGAGCCAGCTTGAAGTACCAAAGTGTAAAGCGGAGAGCTTATCCCTTCACATCATGGACTCTTCCTCTTCCTCCTCGATCTCCTTGTCCACCTCAATGGCCGTGTTCTCATAGCTGGTGATGCCCCCGTATTTCCGCATGTGGACCATCAGTGGTTTGGGAGACTGGCTGCCAGCCAGGCTGCCCACATATGTACCAGTCCGGTTCTCCTCCAGCGATGGGCCCCAGTCCATGGTGGGACGGCTGGCTTGCTGGAAGCGCTGTGAAGGGATGTGTAGAGGGATGTGGGTGCTCTCTGTGGCATGGCACCTGCTGTGCTCCCCGCTATCGTTCATATCCTTAGTGGGATGAGCCCCAGTGTGGGTGGGAAGGGGCCAAAAGACTGTCCTGCAGCATTTGGGGAAGGCAGCACTGTCTCACTGCTCTTCTGTGCTTTGTGGCGGTCTGTTAGTCTGCATAGGATGGTGGGGAAGGCTTGTGGGAGCTGGGAGTTAGTGCAGGGCTATGGTGTAGGATTAGATCCCCCTAGATAATGGGTTAGCATCCATCTAGGTGGTTCCTGGTCATGTCATCATGCCCAGGACCAGGCTCCTCCTTCCAAAGGCTGCAGCCTGGGGAGGGCAGCAAGCGCTGCAGCTCTGCTCATAGCAGCCAGGGGAGAGCAGCAAGGCAAAACCCAGGCTAGGATGCTGCAAGCAGCTACATAACCTGCCCCTGGGCAAAGCCTTTCTGCACCACTGCTTCCGTGTTTTGCCTTTTTTACTGCAAAATGGCTGTGAAGTCCCACATGTCTGTATTCCCCACATGAAAGGAACAACACTCCATGCATTTCACAGCAAATCACCAGACAGCACAGGGTGGGCAGGGGCTCAGGATCAGCTGTTCACATTTTTGGGGTGCTTCAGGGCCTCCTACCTCCCACAGCGTCCCTTCCTCTTGCAGCACAGCCATGAGCATGCCTGCAGGAATCATCAGGCAGGAGCAGAGCCCCATGAGGATGCCCAGGGCCTCAGCCCAGGCAGGGAAGCGGTAGCTGCCATACTCAGAGGGCTGGTACTTGACAATGTTGTACACCAGCAGTGCCTGTGGGGTGGGGGGAAAGCCAAGTCAGCTCAGAGCTCCCCAAAGGTCTCAGCAGAACCAGTGTGGTCCTTTGAGAGGTCAGTAGAGCAAATTGTGACAAGGGGAGGTCACCAGGGATGCTAGCACCATCTAGCCCGGTGATTACCATCATCGTAGCTGGGGACAGGACCATCCAACAGGCTCTGAAGTAGGGCCCTGGTTGGAAGCCCAGCATCATGTGAATGTCTCTGCAGAACCTCTTCATGCCTAGAGAAGGGACAGGGACAAGGATTCAGCAGCTGCCATCTCCCAGGACCAGAGCGGCAAGAGCAGTGATTCACATTTTCCTCTAGCAGCAAAGAAGCATTTCTCCTCCCAGCTGGAAATGCAGGAAGGAGGACCCAGCTGGTCTGAGGGACCAGTCTCAGTCCCGCAGATATCTCTGGGAAGCGAATCCAGTGAAGGAGAAACAAGAAGAGGTGCCTCATGCTACACTGTGAGGCTGCTGGCTCCCGTCCTGTTCCCTCCAAATACCTCTTTGTCACTCTACCCCACCCTCTTCCCCATGTCCCCATGGGACAGACCCTCTTACCATAGACACGTGTCACTACCAGGCAGGTAGTGATCACCACCACCATGAGACCAAAGCCAGCGCTGTAGTCATCCAGCAGGACCAGCCAGTACATCCCGCCCTGCAGAGTCCAAGCACAGTGACCAGCATCTCTGGGACCAGCATCCCAATAAAATCCTACCTACATCCTCCCACTTGTGGGGTCATATACCCTCACCCCATGTTGGCAGCCTCAGGAGACATCACTTCTCTTCTGGGGTTGGTACAAGGACACTAATGCTGTGTTACTCCCTATGGGACTTCGCATGCCCAGGGAACCCAGTTCCATCAGTCATCTCTCTCCCACCTTTTTAGCTGACATGAATGTATTTGTCTCTGTCTCTGGGATGAACCCCTGGTCAGTCCCCAGTGCATCCATCCCCTCACCTTACCTCTGTTGTGAGGATCAGTCCCATTAGGAAGAGACCAACGCAGATGGCAGCCGAAAAAACAGCTTTCTTTGGTCGCAGGTAGTAGGGAAATTCATCTGTCACTGCCGTCACAATAGTCTCCATAAAGGCAAACTGAATGGGAAGGAAAAGAGGATTCCCTGATCCCCCTGGGATGCCTGGCACTGCAGCTGGGCTGGTGGGCTCTGTCCTTACCTGGCTATCCAGGCCCAAGGTTAACAGCATGAAGAAGAAGAGGAAAGACCAGAATGGAGAAAGGGGGAGCATTGTCATGGCCTGGGGGTACACCACAAAAGCCAGGCCAGGACCTAAGGGAGGTAAAGGACAGCAGGGTAAAAAGGGGGTGACAGAGCAGGGCACGGAGGAAAGAAGGCCCCAGCTGCATGACACTGCAGTGGGGACCTGTCCACAGCCCTGCAAGATGGGCAGGAGAAGGTGTCGAGGTGCAGAATAAGCCTGTTTCTTGTTCATGCCATTGTTAGGCATCACTTAGTGTTGCTTAAGACTTGCATGGCAGGGAGCAATCTTCCTCCGTCCCTTTCCTGGCCACCAAGCCTGCAGTTCCACTCCTCACACTGGCACCCTCAGCTGCCTTTCATCCCTGTGCCTGAGTGGGGTGGAAGTCTCCCATCACCCCCATACCAGCTGAAGGTGCTACAGGGAATGAAAGATCTGCCCCACACCTCCCCTTCCCAGCTCCTTGCTGTGCCCTGGCAGAGATTCCGGGAAAACAGGTCCTTGTTTGACCTTACCTGCTTTGGCCACCTGGTTGACGGGGACCCCGAGCTCCTGGGACATGTATCCCAAAACAGAGAAGATGGCAAACCCCGCCAGAATGCTGGTGATGGCATTGCCCAGGGTGACTATGAAGGTGTCCCTACAGAGAAGAAAGCAAATGTTCTGAACATAGCAGCCCCATGCTGGGGTGGCCTTGGCAGCCCTGGTTTCACTGTAATGCGATTCTCCCAAGGGCCTCCCTCAGTGGGTACTTTCCAGAGGTACCAGGAACCTGTACCTAATGACATGGGTCATGCTTTTTTGCATGCATGTTTCTCCTAAATTTGCTTTCCCTTGCGGAGGGAATCAGCCCAGCACGAAGAGTCCTGTCTCTGCCTGTGCCTGCAGCGGGTACTGGGGAACAGTTGAAGTTTTTGTGGCTCCCCAGCTATGATTTTTAGGAGATGGTATCTGGCTCCTACCTGTAGATGTTCTGATGAAAGGTGTTGTATGAGGCAAAGGTGAGGAGGCCCCCAAAGCCTACCCCAAGGGAGTAGAAAATCTGCAGGGCTGCTTCGATCCACACCTGAGGGGAAACAAAGTGTAGGAGAGCCAGGGTTTGGAAACCCCCTGGAGACATAGGGGTGGGAAGCACAGCACGGATAACGTGTGGAGCAGAGACAAGCTGCTGAATGGAAATGCTTTAGGTCTGGTGGAGGAGGGGGAGAACTTTGGGCCAGAAGCTGGCCAGAAAAGACCCACAGGAAGGGGAACTGTCTCCGTTTTGTTCTAGAGGTGACAGGAGAATATTCATTTTTTGTGTCTTGGACAAATGACTGAAAGCCCTGCTCACCTTGGAAGTCAGCAAGTGGTCAAACTGGGGCGTGAGGTAAAAGCGGATTCCCTTCCAGGCCCCCTCCAGTGTCACGCCACGGATAAGCAGCATCACCAGGATGAGGTATGGGAAGGTGGCAGTGAAGTACACGACCTGTGGGAGAGCAGAGCTGGCTGTAGAGCTGGAGCAGTACATCTGATCCCCTGTAGCACATCCTGGGATAGGACACTGGGTCACCAAGCATCACCCTGCAGTGCTGAGGGCAGCATGGCCGGTGGCGTTGGTGTCAGGGTGTGCAAGCCACCCCCAAATAGCCCGTGTCTAGCAAATGTTTATGGCTCTCACTTCCCCAGATGCAAGGAGAAATGCAGACGCAGCAGGACATCCCTGAAGAGACCATCCAGCCCTTACCTTGCCAGAGGATTTGACTCCCTTTAAGATGCACAGGTACACAATGGTCCAAGAAAGGAGCAGGCACAGACACAGGTTCCAGCGGATCCTGCCAGGGTCCCCGATCCCGGAGCTCCCTTGGATGTGCAGAACGTAGCGGCTAGGGCAAAAAGAGAATGGCTGGTGAGCAGTCGGTGGGACTTCTGCACAAGGCGCCGAAGAGCTGTGAGGGAAGCCTGGCTATGAGTGAGTCCTGGCTGGTCCAGCTGTTGGATGCATTTCTTTCTAAAGTATTTCCAGGCCATCAAAGCAACTCCAGGTAATGGACACATCCCATAGCTCAGAGACACAATCCCAATGGCTAAACACCCAATGCTGACAGTGAGCTCATCTCCGCACCCACAATATGAGTGCCCACCTTCTCCTATCCTTGTTCTCTCCCTGTTCCCCACACCTCCTCACCTCCAGTACTCCTCGCTGGGGCTGACGGTGTTGGAGATGTTGACGGGGAGGGTGGTGTTCCCCGCCTTGATGATGCGGTGATCCAGGCACAGGTCAGTGTTCCACCAGTTGCCGCAGTGCTGCCAGGGCAAGTCGCTTGTGAGGGATGCAAAGAGGTAGAAGAGAACGTAAGCAATGATCATATTGTAGTAAATGGCCACCAGGGAGACGATGAGGATGGTGCCCATGCCAATGCCTGGAGGAAGGAGAGGGTAAAGAAGAAGTGAGCCATCTCTCTGGAGCAGAGTGCATCCATATCCAGGGTCAGACACTGGGGTTCAGCAGTCACATGGTTAACCAGCTCCAAGGCAGAGGTTCACCTGCTGGGGAATCCCCTTTACTGACCTCTGTATGCATGCAAATTGATAATCTATTCCATAGAACCATAGAGTCATTAAGGTTCGAAAAGACCTAAGATCCCCAAGTCCAACCCCAGCCCATCCCACCATGCCCACTGATCGCGTCCCTCAGTGCCACACCTCCACAGTTCTCAAACGCCTCCCTGGGCAGCTGTGCCACTGCATCACCACTCTTTCTGAGAAGAAATGTTTCCTAATATCCAACCTGAACGTCCCCTGGTGCAACTCAAGGCCATTCCCTCTTGTTCTATCACTGGCAACTTGAGAGAAGAGATCAACCCCTGCATCACTACAGCCTTCTTTTAGGCATTATACAGAGGGTTTTGCTCCAGCTCAATGCTGAGAGTGTTTGATCTGATCTTTTTTTGAACACTTTGTTCTTACCTTTTTAACAGCCATTGCTTAGCTTCAGTGCTGTATTTTGTACACTGTCTGACTCAGTTTTTCATATAATTTCATATAATTTCTAAAGCTGATGAGGACATGCAGAGACTCTGAAGACAGGTAGCTCATATATATCTTGCAGCTACCCAAATGGCTGAGCCGGCAGTCTGGCCAGCTCCATTTTCCCCCAGTATTTAACCTTTGAGGATCGTGGGATGAGGCTTCTGGTCCACGACCCCATCCAGCAGCTCTCATAGAAGCACTGTGGGGGCTCTGGATTTCACTCACGCACCTTTAAACAGAGGGCTGATCTTCCAGACAGCAAGCGGCCCCAGGCTGGAGAACTGCCCGAGTGACAGCTCCATGAAGAAGATGGGGATCCCACAGATGGCCAGCATGATGAAGTAAGGAACCAAGAAAGCTCCTACGGGAAGCAAAAAGGAAAACAACTCTGAAATTAATGCGGAGCAAACAACTAAAGCCCACCTAGGAAAAGGAAAATATCCTTACAACAACCTCCCACTGCCTTCCCAGGAAGGGGCCAGAATATTAACTCTGCAGAAAGGGGCAGCAGCAGCTCCCCACGATATCGCCCACCCCAGATCCCAAAGGGCACCGTGCCCCTGGTGCAGAGGAAGGGCTGTGATTCGCACCTTGCTTTGCTTTGCCCACATACACAAAATATTTTCTCCTCAAATCTTTCACAAACACCATGATCTTCTCCAGTTATCACTGCTCCTCAGCCCCAAGATGGGGAAGGGGTGTCTATTCAGGGATTGCCCAACTCAGTGATAAGGGGACATGGCTGGAAGGATGCATGAGTACCTCCTCCATTGGTATAAGCCCTGTAGGGGAACCTCCAGACGTTTCCCAGGCCCACGCAGTACCCGATGCAGGAGAGGAGGAAATCCAGACGTCCCGTCCAGTTCCCTCTGTCTTCAGGGCACTGGGAGCCCAGGTCTCCGTCCTGGCTGCTGGGGCTCACCAGGAGCTCTGGTGTCACCGGCTGAATGAGAGAGGGTGCAGGAATAGGAGAGGGTGGCCAGGGGTTCATCAATAAACCATCTCAAGGGGTCACATCAAGGTTTTCTCATCTTCAAAACACGGGTGTGAGTATGGCCTGGGAAGAGCCCTCTTCTTGTGGGGTGCGTTGGGTTCATCTCCAGTGAGGCGAGAGGACAGAGGTGTCCCTGCTAACAGGACACCAGGACCAGGGCAGGGGGATTCCCAGCTTGGAGTCCCCTCCCCTTCTTCTGGAGTCTTAAAAGAGAAAAACAACCATCTCTGCCTGAGTTCATAGACCACAGAGAACCAGATTTTGACATGTGGATGTGGGGGGATAAGCCCAGAGCTGTGGGTCCTCCTTCCCATTGGGATGCAGAGTGTTCTGTACAAGGTGGCACACCACCTTCCTCCTCATCCTTCTTCTCCTCTCCGTCCAGCCTGGGCTGATCCTGCTGCCAGTTCCCATGGAGACCAAGAGCCATTCTGCAATGGCTGCATGCTCTCACCCTGCTCCTGCCCACCAGCACCAAGTGAATCCACCTGGTGTGGGATGAGCTGGCAGCTCTTCCCAGAGCCAACCTGAGATGCTCACCTGAGCAAAAGGCTGGCATCAAAACCCAACCCTGGCTGCAGCAGCCAGCCCTAAAAACCCATCCCTGTTGCATGCCATAGCCACAGGATACGGGCTGGAGGAAAAGCTTCAGGCTGCAAAGTAAAACCATGACCTAAATATAATACCACTACAAAACACCTCTGCCACCTGGCAGCCCTTCTGCAGCTCCTTAACTGAGCTCTCTGATTTAGCAATTCCTCATTTTGGCCATACCCACTAATTAACCCAGTGTACAGCCACAACCCACAACAAACCATGTTTGCAGACGGTGGACAGACTGTGCTGCAGCATCCCTGCTGAGACATCAGCTGTGCTCCCTGAGGTCTCTGGCAGGTGGGGTGGTGGGAGCACAAGGGTAGGTGAGGCACAGAGGGGACTGCATCACCCAGATCACACGGATCCTCACCCACCACACAAAGCCTGGGCTGATCATCTGAATGAAAACAAATTGCAAAATGCAGTATTTAAGGATTCCAGAGCACCTTTGTCCCAGACAACAGCGAGCTGCACACCTCATTGATTCAGGTGGATATCTCACACCGAGGCTCTCTTTCAGCCCTTTTTTTTAGGACTAATAACCTCTTTCATCCTCTCTCATAACAGGGCTTTTCTCTCCCAGCAGAGGCTGACAGCTCTGCTCCGGTGCTTTGCATGCAGAGCTGCCATCTTTCAGACCGGTTACAGACAGACAGGGACCATCCGCTCCCCTGGCATCACTGTTTTTAAGCACTGCACCACTTTGCATCATGTGCCAGGAGATGCCTCCAAAGAGGTCAGCAAAGTAAAGGGCACCAAGAAGAAAAGGTGTTTGAGATTCTGGTAAGATATGAGCTGGCTTCCACAGTGAAATTATCCTGTGCTAATTACTATCTGCAAACTGCTTTGCTTAAATTAAACCTCTACAAAACTCAACAGTCATAAAGCTGGAGCTGTGAGATGCCAGCCAGCTCCAGGTTGATTTTTTCATCATATTTTGCCTCAATTCATACTTTTGGCATTGTGGCGTTGTTTCGTCCGTGATGTGTTGAGAATTTTGTGTGTGAACCACAGCGTCTGACTGAGGAAATGCCACCCAAAGGCAGATTTCTGTGCTGTGAGCACAGTGCGTCTGTGCCATGTGAGTCACACCGGATCAGTTCGAATTGCTTGTTAATCTCTTGCAGAAAAAAAAAACACTGGCTGCAATGGGTCAGGCTGTGGCATGGCACGAGGAGGCTCTGCACCCAGCACCTATTGGAATGGGGACATCCCAGTGCCAGGCTCCCACCCTTGCACCAAATAATCCCTATATAAGAAATCCCATATAGGAAAAAAAAAATAAAATCCACTCAGCTCTTACAGAAATACTATTATGCAAAAGCAAAAATCCTTAGAGCCTGAGAAAGGTCTCTATTAAGGAGGAATTTCCATATGTCTGGTAGAAAAGCTTGAAATTCCCGGCTTGCAAATAGGAAGCGGATGCAGGTGAGGAGGGGCTGCTTGGGTTGTGGGGCTGTGTGAGCGGTTCCAGCAGCTCCAGGGAAACCTCAGCCCAGGGTCAGGCATGGCATCCTGCCACCTGAAGGAGACACCCCCTCCTGCCCTCCACCCAGGGCTCTGAGTGGTTGGGATGGTGAAGGGCCCCGAGCAGCACCGGAGATGGGGAAATAACTCAGAGTCATCTGCTTTCCATTCAGGCTGATTGCTGTGGGACTAAATGAATTCCTGACTAAATGTTAAACAGGACCGTGAGCAGCAGAGGAATTTCTTCACATGTCTCAGAAAGGCTTTTGGAGGGACAAGAGAACTTTGAATAGATCTTGCAGTTGCTGAGTGATCTGAAAAAGAGATTTGTAGGAAATGGGAGAGGACAGAGCTGCCTCCCAGCGGCACGGAGCAAAGCAGAAGGCTGCCAGAGAGCTGCTGCCTTGTGCCAGGCCAGCACTGGGTTTTTACATCATGTCCCAGCATCCCAGGAATTTCCTGTCATGGACAAAACTCTTAGGGTTTTCATTCCTGCAGCTGGAGGCTGGGCACGGGCTGGAGCCATCCTTACCCTGCGGTTAGCAGGCAAGCAAAAAGGTGAAGGGCAGTGCCTGGGCATGCTCTGGGCAGCACCCACATGCAGGAGCAGCAGCATGAGAGCTGGGATTGCCACTCAGCCACCCCACAGCACCCAGCCCCATGTGGGAAGGGCAATGGAAGGGGCTCTGTCCCTGGTACAGGGGCAGACGTAAGAGTGGAAGGGCAAGACTGGGATGGGGAAGTCTGAGAGCTGGGTCAAAGAGCTCCCATCAGGATTCCTAGCCCTACTGGCCTCCAAAGGGTACAGGGGGAGCTCAGGATCCAGTACCACCTGGGTCCCCTGAGACCCAACAACCCCAACCTTAGGCAGGGAAGCAGCAGCCCAGCTGTGTCCCGATCCCATGGGGGAAACCGGAGCCCCTGAGCTCCCTACATCAGGGGTCAGCATCCTCATGAGCAGCACTGTAGGACCGAGCACCTGGTGCCCACCCTCCGGGGCACCCCTGGCACAAATCATTGCCAGCAGCACCTGCCTGAGGGTAGGGGCTGGGGACGCATCCCTCCACCAAGTCCCTACAAAATGACTCCCACCCATCTCCAAATGCCCCCCACCCAATTTGCAATCCGTGCCCCCAGCCATTCACCCCATGAGGCGACGGCACGCGATGTCCCCGCGCTCCCACATTGGCTCTCACCTTGCGGAGCTGCTGCTGCCGAATCTTCTTCATCCCAGAATCCTGTTGCTATGCGCTCCCCGATCCGACTTGTTCTCTCGCTCCGCAGAGGGAGGTAGGGAGGGAGAAGGGGGAGCAGAGCAGGCGGGCAGAGGGGGGTGCCGGGGTGGATGGATGCAGGGGGCGGGGGGGCACAGCCCGGCAGAAGGCTCTGCCTGGAGTTGGGGCTGGCTGCACGCTGAGCGGGGAGGGAGGGAGGAGACGGCTCTGGGCAGGCTGCAGGAGGGCTGTCTGTCAAACGTACCCCTGCTGGAGGGGGGGTCTGGGGCTTCGGCCCCAAGCAGGGCAGCGAGGAGGAGAGGATGCTGTTTTACATGTGCCATGAATGTGTAAGGTCTCAGACACCCTGCTGCTGGGAACGCGGGGCTCCCACGTGTCCCGAGGGGTGGTGGTAGCAGGACAAGCACAGCAGCTCCCATCAGCTTTCTGGCCAGCCCTGCACTGATTTTCCTTCGGGCAGCACACAGCTGGAGTCCCGAGCCCAGGGCAGCCCTCAGTTCCTTTGGGCAGGACCAGTGCCTCTCAGTGTTGGGGGCTGGAGCCATCCTGGGACAGGTCCTACAAAGCACGGGTCATCTCCCTAGAATGTGAGTGTTCATGCTGAGTGTCTGGTGGAATCCCACAGACCCAGAGCTCAGGGGATTGGGATTTTTCCCCTTTGTGCTCAGTCAAACCCCAGGTGAGGAGGCAAGGAGCTGGTCCCTCACTCTTTCTCTCCTTCTGTGGTATGAAATGTCCCCAGCAGGACTGCAGGAGGGGATGATCTCACATGCTCTGGGGTCACAAGGAGAGCTGCTGGCTGCCTCAGGGCGATGCCTCTTTCCTTCTTGTGCTTCACTTTCCCTGTGCTGCGCCCATCAGAGTGTGTGTGCCCCATTTCTTTGCAAACACTCTGTGGTACTTCAGTCTGACCCAAACGTGTCTCCAGCCACTTTAAGGCTGAGCAGATGCTGCTGGAGGTATGCAGAGAGACAGAGCTAGGACTGAAGCCCTGAAACTCCCTGCTATCTAACAGGAGTCATGTTCCTACAGCCCTCCAAACACTTTTGTAAAAATTCCCCCAGATTGTGAGCACGAAAATACATTTCTGCAAAACCCAGCACAGATGAAGTGCCTCTGAGTTTGCACAGTGGGTCTTTGAGAGCTAACATTTACCTGGGTTTCCCAGTGGGAAAGGAGGAAGGAGCAAAATACATCATCCAACAAACATCTCTTTTTTTACATAGCTTTTGGGAAGTCTCCAAGCTTTTACCTCCCTCTGGGTGATCCATTGCTTCTCCCTCTCCTGGGATGCTATGGGGAATGCTGCGCCGAGCTGCATGGCGCGTTGTTCCATCCTCACCCTTCCTGCTGGGGCAGGGATGCTTTGTTTGCCTTTCGTGCCTGTGTGATCTGAACCAGCCCATTGTTTTTTTTCCCTTGGGATCTACCTAGAGAGAAGCGTCTCATGGTGGGAAGCTGCTGGCAGCGTGGTTCAGCCCCAGCCCTGTATCACCAGCACAGGCCGAGCCCTACACAAACAGCCCAGCCCTCCACTGGGGCGGGCAGGGAGTTACCCAACAGCAGGATGGGGCCATGCCCAGTTCTGCTCCATGGGGCACATGGAAGGCAGCAGCCGCAGCAGCGCTCCGGTTCGTCACTGCTGGGAATTGTGCCATGCCGGAGGCTGCCATGCTGTCGGCCACCTGTTGTGCGTGGCCTTATTTTGATGATTATTTCAAGATTTCTCCAAGGAGGGTGCAAGCAGGCAGTGTGAGCTCAGGGGAGGTAATGGGCGGAAAGCACAGGGACTCGAAGAGGACAGCCCTCAGGGTCCCTCTTCCGTGCCACCCTGTGTCCCCATATGGCCATGGTGCAATTTTGGGCTGTGCAACTCAAGGGGTAGGTGCCATAGCTGCTAAAATGGAGTGACTGTCACCTGCCAGGGGTGCAAATGTGGGTATGGCACATCTAGGAAGTGTGGATGCCAAAGCCAGCACTGCCAGATCAGAATGATGGCAGAGAGTCAGGGGAGGACATGGGAGCGGGGACACAGCAGATGCATTTCGTCAGCGGGGCTGAGGGGTGTGTGTGTGTTGGGGGAAGGGGTGCTGGGTGTGTGGGCGTATTTATGGCCTCTTCTCGCCAGCGCCTGCTCCCTGTGCACACACAGGCTGCAGCAACCCAAGGGCACAGCCCACAGCTCACTGGACTTTTACCCCACTGTGCAAACAGGCAGGCGCCTGATTAGGGTATCAGTTGGAATTTCATGCTGTCAACGGCACCGGGAGCTTCTCCAGGGTGTGGCAGAGCATCTTCCCTCTGTGTGGCCCTCATCTTCCTGCAGGCACCAAAGCGTCCAATGGCACACTGCTCTTTGGGCAGGAGACCCATCCACCCCAGTACCTTTCCCCTCATGGCACCAGGTCAATTCCCATTGCCTCTCCAGCCTGTTTTAGCCACCAATGCCCTGCTATGCCATGTGCCAGACTCAGCAGGGCTCAACACTGGGCACAGCCACTCCTGTAAGGTCACAGAAAAAACCCATTGCTCTGCCCCTCTCTCTGCCCCATCCCTCCTTTGCTCCTCTATCTCCTCTACCCAGAAGGACTTCACCCTTCAACACATCCGCCTGCCCCACCTGCATATCTTTGTGTGTTTTGAGTCTGGAGGAGCTGTTTTGGGCAGGGATTTAACGGCAGCCCCAAATCTGATGTGGCTGAGATGGAGATAGGCAGTGATAAGATGGGGAAGAGGACAGCACAGGCAGTGGGGACCACCTGTGCTCCGCTCAGTCACAACCAGGCACTGATGCCAGCTGTCCCAAGCTCTATCTCATATCCTCATTCTCTGTTTGCTCTTCTTGGACAAGGAGGATATTCAGCCCATCAACAGCCATAAAATGAGATTAGAGGCAGGCAGGCACCAATCAGCGGCAGCCACGTCGGTGGGCAGCTGGCCTTGTTCTTTGGCCTCCAGCACCAGCAAGGCCCAGCCTCACCCTTTCCCCGGCTGTCCCTGGGAAACCATCCATCCCTTAGCCATCCCCACTGTACCCAAGGGACAGGACGTGGCTGCCTCGTGCCACATTGCAGCCTTGCTGCCCTCGTGAGATGGGCACACAGCACACTGCAACCAGGCTGTGGGGCCAGGCTGCTGCATCCAGATATCTCTCCATGCCCTCCCTGATGGCACTGTCTGATCGCACTTGGGGACATCAGTGTGGGCACATGGGGAGAGGCAGCAACACACCCACAGCTCACAGGGCTCCTGCTCACTTTTATTTTTACCAAAGCCTAGAAAATAAAATGTTCTGCCCTCTGTACACAAGCTGTGAGCTGAAGTCCCAGGCCAACACCAATGTCTGCCTTTGGTGTAAATTAGCAGTGATGGCCCCGGGGAGATGTCACTGGTCCCCATGGCGGGGGATGCAGACCCTATTAAGGGGCTGTAGGTGCAGTGGGTGTCAAGGAGCTGTGCAGTATTAAACCCCAAATACTGTGAGTTCTAGGCCAGAATGGGCTGGGAGCAGACAAGGGGCTCTGCAGGCAACAGGGACATCTCCACTTCTTGTTCCTGCTGGGGCTCGGAGTGATGGTGCTAGAAGAGGATCATCAGAGCCACTGACCCTCACCTTGGTCTTGGGAAGCCATAGCCCCAAATAGGAGCCTCAAGCCCTCCTGTGTCCCAGCATGCCCTCTGGGGCACCCAAAACTGGGCTGTAAGGTAGCTGAGCCAATAGAGATCTCAGGATTCAGCAGGATTAAGGGGAATTTTAACTCTGATTTCCAGCAGAAAAAAAAAGCCATTGGTTACCAATGGTGCAGCAGAGGGAGAAGCACAAAGCAGGCAAAACCCAGAGCCTTTTTTGTTTTGGAGAAAACAGCAGAGACCCACCCATCTCTCTCTTTGGAAGCCAGCAATCCATCATCTTGTGCCAGGACATGTCCCATCACCATGATGGTTCTGGCAGCTGGTAGTGCCTTGATGCAGCATGGAGCTGTGCAGGTTCTGCAATGCCATGGGTAGGTGAGTGGCCCTTCTGGGCAACCTGAAGTTGTCCACTGTCCTAACTGCAAACCTTGTTCTTGTTCCTCCACGCTGGAAGGTGGTCTCAAAA
Organism: Meleagris gallopavo; assembly: GCF_905368555.1. NCBI lineage: Eukaryota > Metazoa > Chordata > Aves > Galliformes > Phasianidae > Meleagris > Meleagris gallopavo. The sequence goes on from NC_139418.1 coordinate 12,802,067, forward strand.
CCTCCGTACGGAGGTCCATCTGTGGGACAGATGTCTGCAGGTCTCACGATGGCCTTTTGTTGCTGCAGGGATGGAGCTGGGGATGGTGGCTGGGGGATATAGGGGACACTCATTGCCATTGTCTCAGTTTAAGGAGCCCTCATTCCCCTACAGTCCCAATGCTGAGGGTCCTACCCAGCTCCTGCTGTCCAACTCACTCCAGGCATGGCAGATTCCACAGACAACCTCAGTTGACATTTGTCTGCCTTGAGTCCAGCCAAGTCTTTTCTTTAGTTCAGCCTCACTAGAACTGCCCCAAAGCAGCAGGCAGCTGGACCACCAGGAAGACCGTGCAGGAAGCATCCCCCTGGCTCATTCTGATCCACAGAAAGGGTCCTCCACCATCACCTAAAGACTCATCCCACTGGTTTTGGGCTACCAATACCAGAGACCAGCGCATGTTTCCTACTGGAGAACAGCACTACCTAACATATGGGCTTTGTGTAGGACAGAGCTCATCAGCCTCTTGGGAGGGCGACAGAGCCACCATGCCCCAGGGGACGTGGTGTCTTTGGGTGCTCAGCAACAAGCTCTGCCACGTAGTGCTTATCTCTCAGTGTCTATGGCTGGCGGAGGGGGCTAAGGCATGAACTCCTCCTTGATGGTGAGCGGAGACGAGGAGACAAGGCTTGGGGCACTGCCACTGCAGAGGGTCCCCATGGGCCCTGGCGTGCCCACAGCTGGGGGGGTTGGCGTGGTTGTGCTGGTGGGCTGGCTTTGCTGCTGCAGCTTCTTTTTATTCACCTTCCTCTCCTTCGCCCTCCGGTTCTGAAACCAAATTTTCACCTGTGGAAAGACACAGATCGCCATGCAGAAAAGGGGACATGGACAAGGAAGAGCATCCCACGGGCACCGTGGGAGCTGGAAGCAGAATGGGAATGGCATTGCTCTCTCTCAAATCCATCTCCAGCACTCACCTGCCGTTCAGTGAGCCCCAGGGCAGCAGCCAGCTCGGCCTTACGGCGGATGGTGATGTAGCGGCTGTAATGAAATTCCTTCTCCAGCTCCAGGCGCTGGTGGTCCGTGTACACCACCCGGTACTTGTCCTTTGTCCTCGTCTTGCCTGGCAGAGAGAGCAGAGTGAGGGTGAGATAACAGGGCTGGGGGACAGGAGCATCGCTGATGGCATGGAGGAGCTGCATGAGCACGCAGAGAGCTCTGGAGGAACATGGGACCAGAGGATAGGAGTCCTTGGCTTATATGGAGTTTGATACCCATCCTGGGTAGCACCAGGCTGTTTCTCCACGCTGGAAAGCACCAGGGGATAGAGGCTGTTCACGGTAGGAAGGGAAGGAGGCATTCAGTGACATCCCAAGATAATGGTCTCCACATTCCATGCGCCATGATCATCACCTCAAGAGGAGCAGAGCTGCAGACCAGGTGGAGGACACATTGCCTGGACAAGTCCAGCCCAGAGGGCTGCAGGAAGCCCAGCTCTGTGCCACAGTGCCCAAACCCACAGTGCCATCAGTCAAAGGCACACAGATCAGGACAGGAAAAGAGGGAAAACCCAGGAATGACAGCATTTTTCTGCCACCGAGAGAGGTTTTCATCATCTCACACTGTGTTCGCAAAAGAATGGTGTAGTTATTAAAGATATGATGGGGAGAGCCCACATTAAGCACAAACATTCCCAGTGATGGACTCAATAGCCAGCAGTGTTCGGCCATAACCAGCCTGAATCTGCCCTTGGGTCTCCCCAGATATGATCAGAGCTCCACTGACCCCCACATTTCACCTGAGCAAGAAGATAGCCGACACATGGTGCCAAGAATACTGCTTCCTATTAGAAAAACACAGTGGAAAATAGTACTGGGTAGCAGTGGTCCAGCCCTGCCCATGCCCCCAGCACAATACATATTCCCATGATCTGAGGAGATGGAGGTATAGCAAGGCTGTGCCACGGATAGGGATCAAAACTGCATCCCCCGGAACCAGGGCTCAAGATATCTTCTTTCACATATGAATTCTCTTTTTTCCTTTTTCATTTGGAAGCAATACCCTTTTCTGAAGAGATAATGACTGAAAAGTGATCTTATTTGCGATATTGCAATTTAAATGCCACTGCGTGGTGAAAAAAAAACAGCTGGAACGCAATGGAACTGACAGCTAATGTTAAAAAAAATTAAAGAGTAACGAAACAAGGCGGTTTGTGGATACTGCATCTGCCAGGAATTTTAGCAGGGATTATTATTTCCTGCTGCAGCCGTAAATAGATCCATCACTGCCTGTGCTTTGTTGTTCTCTTTTCGTTGCTTGTCCTTGGCGAACCCCGGCGCAGCCCCGGGTGCTCATTGCAAATATCAGGGAGCAAAGACTCTGCTCGCCACCAACCCAGAGATGGAGATTTCCTCTCCTTGACTAATTGCAGTTTTCAGCGATGTTTGCTGAATTCAGGAATGTATTGTGAGCGATTCACAAGGAGAAGAAAGGGACTTGCAAGAAATGCTATTGACAATGAATAATGCGGCTACCTTGAATATCAATGCTGGGTTACACTTAACTCGCCCTCGGTGGCCCTTTTATGGCTCTGGGAAAGGAAAGAGGAAATTTGGGATGAGCCATCATGGCTCCTCATGGGGACTCCTTGTACCTGTGGGTAAGACCCCAATGCCTGCAGGGATCTTGAGGAGCAGTGGGATGGGGCAATCTGGGGTTGGGGCTGTGCCAGGTCTCTGGCATGGCCCACGGCTGTTGGAGGGGCCGTGGGTGGTAGCGTGGATGGGACAAGGGTCCTCCTGCTGCCAGCACCACCCAGCCCCAACACACATTCAAACTTCCTCCTTCTTGTCCCCAGGAGAAAAAAGGAACAGCTTAAACAGCCAAACTGAGCCATCCATGGGGCCAGAAGGAAGGATTCCAGCGTTGGGATCAAGGCAGGGCCCAAAGCTTGGGGAGAGGGCATCGTTAGTGCTGTTAATGTATAACCCTAATAGCACTCACCTGAGCCACAATTAGATAAGGGAATAGCTTCAATGTGCTGCACAGGCCCCAAAGGACACACTCCTGAGTGTGCATGCACACGCACTCACAGACACATTAAGGGAGACCCCCTGCCCTGATCTGCTCCACATGGCAGCCCTGGGGATGGGGATGGGGACAAGGATAGGGAGACAGGAGTTCCCTGCCCTTGGCCACAGTACTATAGCATCTCTGTGGTGTCCACGTTGAGGTCAGGCAGCCTCAACAGTGACACAGCATTATTGCTTCCCTCCCTCCAGAACAGAGGCAGAGGAGAGGAAAACCCAACCCCAGCTCTGTGCTCTCTGTTTCCAGCTCTGCACCTACAGGGCTACTGTCACAAACAAGCATAGGAAGGCACCAGGGGATGATGGAGGCTGTTAGGGGGCTGTAATTCACCCTCTCCAGCCCTAACCTGTCTAAAGGATGGCTTTCAACAAGACACAGACCCCCTAAAAGAGATGGGCGGTGGAGTGGTGGGATGTTTTGAGGCTGATGCAGGGCAGCTGTAGCAAATGCTAGATCAAAACAGGCAAGAGTATAATCCTATGCTATTCCCCAAAGGTCTCCATTTCACAGGTCAAAGCAGCTCAAAATTACAGTGGCTGCCTGGCTCCATTCTGAGCGGCACCGCAGCCATCAGGGCTCCGATCAGGTCAGAGCGCAGCAAGTGGGGCTGCGGAGCTGGAGAGATGAGAGCCGTGCCGCTGCCAGCTGCAGAGGTCCCCAGGCCTGGGGACACAGGCACATGGCAATCCGGGCGCCAGGCACTGTGCAGGGCACTTAGCATGGCAGGTGCTGCTGGGGATGGAGCCGAGGCTCTGCACGCCCTGCTGCCCAGCAGCTCTTCGCATGACTGGCACAGAAAGATTGGGCTGTCCCAAGCAGCCTGAGAGCAGTGCATGGAACACATCATGGATGAGAGTCCTATTTCCCATTTCTTCCCAGGAAAATTCTCTATGAAAACTTTCCCCCTATCCCAGTGTAGCGTGGGCAATGATATGGGAAGGGGAACTGAGTCACAGAAGCAATACCAAATCAGAGTGGAGTCCCAGAGACAGAGCCATGGGCAACTCAACTCCCCCTCCATCCTCTCACATCTCCCACTGCAAAAGGGAGGGCAGCCAGCAGAGCGATGCTGCATGATGCATCCTGGGAGAAGGGTTGGGGTCTGTTCCCAGCACTCAGGACCCTCCTCGCTGGCTCACCATCATCTGGCAGCCAGATGTGCTACAGCTGTGCCTGCACAGAGAGGTCGATGCTCCCTCTGCTGAGCAGAGGGGACCACAGCCACGTTGTGCTGATACTCAGCTCAGACAGTCCGGAACATGTTACTGTACCCAAACCTTCTGGAAACAGCAGCCCCAAAGCCTGAGCTCCCCATGCACACTCTGAACCCCCCAGGATCTACCTCCAGTATGCTCACCCCACTGTTGGAGTCTAAGCCCCACTGCTACCCCTGCCTGCTGGGAACCAGTGGGCAGAGCTTTCACTTCCCCTTTCCAGGCAATATTTTCAACTCTTTCCCATGCACCTCAGGAAGCGTGGTGTGATGGACGGGGCAATCAGTGTGGAATGAAGGACTGCAGCCACATGGACCCCCTTATCGTTGTCAATCAGAGGATATCCCACTTCCATGAGATCCTGCCAAGATCTTTTCCCTTGGATTTAGACAACTGCTGGGTTTCCAAAACCATGTGAGAGGATCTACCCCAGGCCCTCTCTGTTTGCACTGCAGAGGGAGGGGATGCTGGCAGAGCCCCCACCACATGGCCCTGCCCAGGCTGCCCTGGCTCCTGCTCCAGGTGGCACAAATGGGCACTGCTGAGATGCTGGGCTGCAGGAAAGGCTCACTGTGGCCACCACTCCCAGGCAGCCCTGCAGCCCTCAGAGCAGCTCCTCACAAGGCTGTCAGCCAACACCACAGTAAGCCACGGAGATCTTCCTGGTGCCAAAGATCTCTGAGGAAGCAGCAGTGCCACCCCACTGGCAATAAAACCTCATTTGGCTTTGATATGTCACACACTGGGAATGTTTCAGTTACAAAACCGCACCACAGTTCCCAGTGGTTTTATAGTCTTCTGCACGCAGAGGATCAATTCGAAATAGCCCCATGGCTTTGCTATCGGTAAGAGCAGGGCCCATATGCTGGAGAGCAAATCCAGGAAGCATAGACCAGGACACCAGCACCCAGGGCTGAAGTGATTGGGAAGGAACAGAGCAGGCAGGGAAGAGCTCACAGACCTCAGACCCCCGGGGCCAGGGGGGCAGTCTGTCCCTGTCCAGCATCCCCGGCCCAGACCCACTCCCCAGCCAAGAAACAGCAGCCCCAGGCTGGGTGTTGGGACAAGCGTTTCCCAGCAGAGCAGTGATTCAAGCCTTTATTTTGGCAACCAGCGCATTCCAGGGGCTGCTCCTTGGTTTTATGAGCACCTCACCAAGTGCCGCCAGCCGGGCTCCAGCGCTGGGTCAAAGACCACAATGCAGGGACATGTGGGCTGCAGGCACGGAGCATCGCCTGCATGGTGTGGATCCACAGCCAGACCCAGGGCACAAAGCTGCCACTCCACTCCAGATTAAGCCGGTGGCACTGTGGGGGGCCCAGGTGGGCACTGGGATTCTCTGCCCCTTCACAGCCCTCTGGGGCTCAGTGCAGGGGAAGGGTTCATCCCCTTATCCAGGAGAATCACAAAGCTAATAGTACTGAGGTGGGCGTCCTTGAAGGGTCTCCTGCAGGAAGCACTGGCCATTGGCCAGAGCATTAAGTGTCCCTCAGCTAATCCCGGGGTATTAGTCAGCCAAGCCCATCACGTAGGTACCCCCAGGGAAGCCCTTTTTATTCAAGGAAAGTCAATTCTAAGAAAGTTCAAACCACCTGTACCTTGGCCAGCAGGCTAAGCACTCAGCAAACCCCAGCAGAGGCCAGGAGCAGGCTGTGGGTTAATAATTTAAGGGGAGAGGACCAATAGGGACCCTGGTGGCATGCAGCACTCCAGGTGACCCAAGGAAGCAGAGGGTTTCTTGGGGAACAGCTGTGTCCCTAAAACAGGACCAGGTCTTCCAGCCACCCCCGACACCCATCTCAAATCTCTCCTGGGCTGGTGTCTCATTTATGGGGATTTCATGTTTCCTCCAGCATTTCTAGGGCTGAACAAGCAGAGCTGGAAAACTGAGCCAGAAACAGTGAAAACAAAGCTGGAACAGAGCAGAGAGCTGCACACTCAGTGCATTGCCTTCTGCCCATGCTTGAGGCATCCATACCCGGGATGTTCCCACCATGGCTGCTCATCCTGCACTTCCCTATGCACATTCACCTCCCTGGGGATGTCCGGGCACACTTTCCCTTGCAACACAGAATGCTGCAGTCAGGCTCATTAGTGACCTGGAGGATGCACACAGCATTTACATAGCTAATGAGGGGGGGGATGAACTTCAAAGGTCAGCACACTGCTGCTTCCAGCGCCTTCCTGAGCTTTTTATAGAGCAGGGGTGCCATTCACAAGGAAGTTTGCAAATAATTACGAATAAGGAGGAAGCGTGAGGGTTTGACACTGTGCTCGTGAAGATTTTATGAGCAAAAAAAAAGGCTGATGCTTGGGAAGAAAGGAGACATGGGGACATCTTGTTCCTTCTGTTTCCCAATTTGGGGCACTTAGCATCCGTTACCTGTGCTGAGCTTTGCCCCGTGCCATGGCTGGCCCTGCTGGGTGAGGCACACACGTTCTTAGCAGCAGGTATATCAGCTCATCGCTCCATGAGGTCTGACTCTGCACTGAGTCACTGGGAGATTTCTCATCAATTTCTCCCAGCTCTGCATCACGCCAGCAGAACCCCCTGGCACGCTCCATCCCTGCGTAACATTGCCTCCAATGCACAGCTCCTTCTGAGCACCTTCACGCCGTGGCCGATGGCTGTTTATACAAGGGAAGACAGAGGGAACCGTAATTTACAGCCTTCTGATGATTTACAGCACTCGCAATGAAGCTCTCTGTATTTATAGCCCACGCATTCATTTCCTATTCCCACAGCGTGGAGAGGGGTATAACCCATCCAGACTGATTAATGTACAGTTTATTGATTCCAATAAAACATTTCACCCTTATCTATGTCAAACCCACCTCTTGGTTTATGTAAAGGCAGCCTGGGCAAGTGCCGTGGGTTTGAATTCAGCTGCACAGCCCCATGGGCAGAAACCCCAGGACTGGGGGGGTTTGCAGAGGTGTCCCGTATAACCAAGGGGCTTTTGCTCCTGCCAGCTCTCTCTGCCTCCACGTGCAGGAAACAACAGCTGGCTCATTTGTCCCTTTGTATGCATTTAATCTAAGAGATACAAACTGCTCAACAGCTGATTTTTCCAGAATTCAATCACTCCGTTGCTGTGTGACTCAATCAGGGGAACTTTCCTGCCCTCATTACATCTCACTCCCTTCATCCAGAGGTGTTCTTATGTCTTCCTCCCCTCTTTCATTTTCCCTCTCACCTTTCCCAGAAGAAACTGAGATGTTTGGACCTACAAATCCCACAGAAGCTGTGGGCTCCATTTCAATGCGTATGAGGAGGGAGGGCAATTTTCCTAAAGAGTTATATTCAGTGCTTAAAATGAATCAGGAAATGCCACCCTGCCTCTCCTTCCTTCTTGCAGAGCAGAGCTCGCTGCTTTCCACCTCCTGGGATGCTCAGCCCCACCGCATCCCCTGCTCCCACTGGGATGACCACAACCCCAGCATCCAGCACAGTCTCACAGCACTTTCCAAGCAGTTTCCAGAGCATGGGGCCTGGGGATGGGGCAGAGGAGCAGGGGATAGGACAGTGAGGACGTGGGCACCGCTGCGCATCGCCGTACCCAGACCCTTCAGCATCATGCAGTCACTGTGTGGCTCTTGGCTATCACATCCCCAGCACCATGCATGGGGACAACCCAACGCAGTGATGCCAGGAAACCAGAAGCAAGCCAACAAATGAGGCATTTTACACCATTTTGAAACAGGGAGCCCCGGACAAGGGGAAGAGGGAGAGGACGGCCGTAGGGCTGGGAACCTCGGAGGGGAACATGAAAGGGCACGAGCAGGGCAGGACAAAGGCCCTCCCCGCACCTCTCCTCAATGCCAAAGGAGCCGGCAGCATCTCCATGACAAAGCGAAGCCCGTGTCAATTTGGGCTGGCCCCGAGGGGGGACTGCCCACCGCCTTTGAAGTGGGCAGTGGGGCGGCCACGGGCGGTGGGCTGCGGGGCACAGACACTTCCACCTCCCCCCACCCCGCCGGGGTCAGGAGTTCAGCAGGGACAAGACCCCGGGGTCAGGGGACAGAGTACAGGGACAGGGAACAGGGGATAAGACAGAGGGACAGGGACTGGGACATGGGGACAGGAGATAGGGCACAGGGACTGTATGGCTGCCGAGTGCCAGACACAGGAGCTGTGCAAATGCTGTGTGCCATGCAACACCCAGAGCACCCACACGCACCCTGCACGTGGCACCGTCCCCGACGCACGGCACCTTGCATGCACCCTGAGCATGCAGCATCACCCCTATGTGCTCGCTGACTGCGCAGTGAGTTGTGCACATGCACTGCTTCAGCACTCTAGACACACAGCACAGCACTCCTCCAAAAGGAGCACCCCACCACCACGACAATGAGCCTGGACTACCCTGGACTGGCCATGAGAAGGACTATGCAGAGCAGAGTTCTCATTCTGACTGCCAGCAGAACAGGGTCACCCGCTCACCAATGCTCTCCACGCCCATCCTCAGTCCATGCCACCTCGCCAGCCCCACAGCTCTCCCCACTGGGGTCGTTCCCAGAGCAGGATCCGGCCATGCAGGACTCCAAGCTGAGAGCTCCCATGTGGAGGAAGGAGTCCAGGTGTAGGGCTGGGGGTTTCCTTACCGCTGTTGCTGGTGCTGGGAATGCTGCGCCTCATCCATTCGTACGGGGTGCGCCTCTGTGCATTAGGGGACAGCTGTGGCACGGAGCTGCTGATGGCTGGAGGCAGGAGTCCAGAGCCCGCATGGGGCTGCATGGGGTTAAAATCCGGGGGGCTAAATCCAAACTGGCCCGGGTTGGTGGCGGCAGAGGCGGCAGCGGTGCCGTACGAGTGCCAGTCCTCCTTGGCAGGGGTGTAGGGTGAGCCCCAGGCGGCCGCCGGCTGCCCATGGTGCGGGTCGTTGTTAATCCCTGGCACATGGTGGTAGCTGGCGAAGTCCGAGTACTGGGGTGGCCCCGGCACGTAGTTCTGGGGGTTGAGGTTGAGGCTGGGATGCCGGACGGGACTGGGATACATGTTGGTGTCCTTATCCAAAAGATAGCCTACATACATCTTCTCTACCTGGCTCTGCGCTCATGCTGTGCCGATGCGCTGCGCCGCTCTGTGCCGAAGCGGCCGGGTGTCACGCAGCGGCCGCCCCTCCTTCGCCGCGCTCACCTGGGCGCCTTGGGGAGCTGTGTCCCGGGGCCAGGCACCTCCCTGCCCACAGGCTTTTATTGGGCCCAACCTCTCACAGCATTTGCATTGAAAGGCAGGGTTGCATTTCAAAGTGCAGGAACCCCGGCGGTGCGGGGCGATCCGAACCTCCCACCGCCCCGCGTTCCCTCTGTGGTTACCAGCACGGGCTGTCCCCATGCCACCAGCTGTGGTCTCTTTATGCCAGCTGGTTTTGGGACAGTGTGGCATAGCTGGTATTGTGTTTGAAGACACCCCAAAGGAGGTCACCCTGTCCCTAAACCCATGTGTGCTCCAGGAGAAGGGCAGCTTGGGCTGAGCCCTCACATCAAATCCTGGCTGAAGGATTGAATCACCCATAAACTGCTGAATGGAATTGCTCGATCACCCTTGACGGGGACACCAAACCCCAGCACTGCTTTCCACTGCATCTGTCTGTTTTGGAAATGGGGCTGGTGGGAACAGGTGGCTCTGGGTCCCTCTCCATTCATAGCATCTGGGGGGCAAACCCATCCCTCGAGCCCCATAGCCAAGTTCAGCCCAGCCACAGAAAGCAGGATGGACAGACAGACAGAGCCAGACGTAATGATCCTTATGAGTTCCATTGGGATATTCTATGATTCTATGGATGCATGCCCCAAAAGCACGTCTGTCCCCAAGCAGAGGCCATCCACTTGTCACCAGGCAGGCCAGGCTCCAGAGGGGATGAGGGACTGAGGTCACAGCACATTGCTGGTCACCTCTGCACGGTCCCAGTGTATGGGGAAGGGAAGGGAAGGGAAAGGAAGGGAAGGGAAGGGAAGGGAAGGGAAGGGAAGGGAAGGGAAGGGAAGGGAAGGGAAGGGAAGGGAAGGGAAGGGAAGGGAAGGGAAGGGAAGGGAAGGGAAGGGAAGGGAAGGGAAGGGAAGGGAAGGGAAGGGAAAGAGGATTTAAGATGCAATTGAGAGAAGAGGATAAAACAGCAAACTTTCACAGTTTTTTGCAATTGTAGCTATGAATCTGTGAAGAGGTTTGAAGGTGGGATTGCTTTCCAGATTCATGGGGTTAAAAGGAAAATGGTAACAAATCCAGCAAAGCTGCTGTGTTTGAGGAGCTCAGTGCATGCGGCACACAAGCGCTTTCCTGCTGCTACTGGGCATGTCTCAGCCATAGCTGGGCTGTGGGTGCAGGGCTCCATGGGTCTATGAGCATCCTACCTGCACCCTCCTGCAGCAGGTGAAGGGCTCAGCACAGAGCAGGTGAAGGGCTCAGCACAGCCAGGTGCCTGCTAGCAGCGTGCCACCAGCTCCAGGGTGGACAGGGGATGACAATTGGGCCATAAAGATCCACCAGTGATAACTTCCCTCTTTTCCTCCTCTTTGGCCTATGTATTGCCAGAGGGGATTGTGGCTGGAAAAACTGATGCCAGGGAAGAGCCTTTCATGGCTATGAGTGGAGGGCGGCCCTGCAGAGACCCTGTGACCACTGTCCCCATCAGGGGGGCCCCTTGGTGTTCAGCTTGGTGGGACATCACCTACCCTGGGGTCCCACAGGAGAGCAGGTCAGGGGCAGCAAAACCCCATATGGACCCTCTGCACCCACCCAGAGACCCTCAGCACCCACCCAGCTGGGGGGGCTCCTTTCAGCCCTCCCCACCTGAGATTCCCGGTGGAAACCGAACTGATGCAGGGAGAAGAGGAGCAGCCAGGATTTCCCCAGGGCTCAGCACTGCTATCCATGATCGAGTGATGCCATCTCCTGGAAGCAGAAGGGCCAGAAAGGGAGGTTCCCAGGGCCAGGCCGTCAGGAATGGAGCTCTGTAGGGCAGAGTACTGCCCCTGCTCCGGGGAGGAGGCATTCCCCACAGGAAGCCAAGCCCTGCATTGCACCTGGCTTGTTCGGAATCTCTGCTGTGGTTTCAGCAGGATGGGGAGATGCCTGAGGAGGCAACGTGGTGTCCCAGCAGTGGTTGGAGGTGGGGGAAACTCACTCCTTCCTCCTTGTTCAGGCTGTCAGCAGAGGGTTAACGATTCCCACATTAAGTGGCTGCAGATGTGTGGGAAAGTCTGGGACGAGTGGACTCACTGCTATTAGTATTCACCCCCCAGCCTGCTGCTGCCTCCAGAGCTCTGTGCTGCACATTTAACACCGGGGCTCATCGTGGGGGTGAGGAAAGTGCGTGGGATAGGGGCGGAAAGGCTGCGAGGAGGGGAAGCAGTGGGGCAGCATCCTCTGCCACTGCCTAATCACAGCGCCTGAACCCCAGGGAGGTGACAGATAGTGGTTGTAGGAACACAACACTGCACCTCCACTACATCAGAGTGAGTCATAGAATCATAGAATCGTTTGATTTGGAAGGGGCTTTTAAAGTCTATCTGGTCTGACTCCCCTGCAATGAGCAGGGATACCTACAGCCCATGCAGCCTGACACTGAGTGTCTCCGGGGATGGGGCTCTGAGCACTGATGGAGCTGTGGTGTCCCTGCTCATTGCTGGGCAGATGGACCAGATGGCCTTTGGAGGTTCCTTCCAACTCAATCAATTCTATGAGTCTATCATCTGCTGCTTCTTTCCTACCTGCCTCCCACTTGTGGGCAAAGGGGACTCATTGCTAACTCTGCCAAATCACCTGGTTCGAGTGGCCCTTCTTATGCTCTTTCTTAGGTTTCCATCTCAACCTGTGATGGAGATCACAAAGATGCTGTGATCCTGGTGATGCCCGAGCAGTGCAAACCCCACGGAGCATTCCTCTCCCTCATTAGCACTAACACTGCTTATCTGGCCTTGCTGCAGTCTGCAAACCCCCTCAGAGAGCAACTCTGGCAGCCTTCCCTGCAGCTGTCCCAGTCCTGGGGGAACCACTAAGTCCTGCAAGTGCCACGAACGGAGGTGCAGGAGCCTAAAATAGAGGTGAGCAAAGCAGGGGTCAGCGAGCTGCTCCCCTCCACCCACACGCTCGCAGGCGCGAGTCCCTCCGGCGTTGGGGCTTCCTTTGGGTTGGCCTTTCCCAGGAGCTGCTGTGACCCCAAACTCAGCGCCAGCCCCTGCTGCTGGCTGGAGACGTGCAGCGCCGTGTGCTCGCAGCATCCCAAAGCATCACTCTTCGACCCTGGCTGATTCCTGGCAAGATTGAGTGCCCGCGTTGTTCACGGGGTCGTCCATTTGCAGGCAGGAAAAGAAAGATCTGCGTGACCTGTTTGTGCCTGGAGCCCATCCCCAGCACAAAGGACCCAGCAGGATTGCACCATCAGGTTTTTCCCTCTTCTGTTCCGAGAATGGGGTTGTTGTTGGGAAATGGCTTTGCTGAGCTGTTCCCAGCAGAACACGGACCCCCACGGAGGGACCCACCCTGCATGTCCTTATCCCTTGAGAAGGGCCTCACAAAGAGCCACATGCCCATATGAGCCATCTCTTGGGAACTCTTCTGCATGGCAAAGTGCCAGCGTGAGCTCTGAGCCCCACCAGAACACGGATCCCCCTTGAATGCCAACAACCAAGGATGCCACCAGCCAGGATCTCCTTGTCCTCTGCCAAAAGAAAGAGATCTCCAAAGAAAACCCTTACATTTGGCTGCTCACTGGTGAAGAGTGCGTGCTGAGATAAGTGGAGATAAGCAGCAATCTCCAGGGCTGGGCAATCATTAGCTGTGCCCATTGTGCCGCGTTGGACCAGCAGGATGGAAGGGGATGGTGCCTTGCAAACAATCTAACCTCAGATCTCAGCAGTGCTGTCTTTACAGGAAGGGCTTTTCATTCTTGGAAGAGAAAAAAGAAGAAAGAAGGGCATCTTCTCAGGAAAACTCATTCATGAGAGATGCTGCATTTTCACAGTATTTTTATACTTGGATCAGAATAAAGCACATCCCCAAGGCAGAAACAGGACAAGAACGGGTAGTTCGGAAGACAGTTTCCATCCAGAAGGACTCTATACTTTGTCATAAAGACAAAACAAATTGCTAAAAATCCCAGTGCAGACAAACTATATTTGTGTCCATCAAAATTGGGTTGAGCTCACCAAAGTGTGTGGAGGGATCTATGCAGACACATTACCACGCACATCATGGGCATTCAGCACAAGGGTGCTGAGGGGATGGGATGGGATGGCCGAGGCAGAGGTGGGAGCTGTTAGGTACGACAGGAAGATGTCAGGATGGCTGGGCTCCTTCCTGGGGCACAGAGCAGCACAGGACACATCCATACCCCTAAGCACACAAACCAACCCCATCCAGCCACCACCATCCCCACATCCCCAGCATCCCACACCAGGGCATCCCAGTTGTACATTATCTTTTATTCCCCGTTCCAAAAACAACCAACCCACCACTCCAAGGTCCCCCAGAGGATGCTCCCCCAGGAGCGTCGTTGGCATGTGTTGGTGGTCTCAATGCCTGGCTGGAGGCTGTGGGGCCGAAGGGGGGCAGTGCTGGCCCGGCCAGGGCAGGAGTCCAGAGGGAATACACAGAGTCAGTTCGGCACAGGCCTTCTTTAATAAAAACATGAGTCAGCTGCTGGCGTGGGCAGCAGATTTTCTAAACATCCCCTCATATCCTGAGAAAGGAATAAAAAAAAAAAAATAAAAGAAGAATAAAAGAAAACGGGAGGGGATTGGAGGGGGGGGGGGCGCATGAGAGGAAAAAAGAATAGAAAGAAAACAGGGAGAAAGGCCAGAACTGAAAGCAGGCACAGGGAGATGGGGAGCAGCACCCTTCCCTCTGCTTGAAGGGCAGAGCCTGGCTGCTCCGGGCTCCTTTTGTTTCCCATTCGCGGGGCCTTGGCGCTCCCTTCCCGCAGCCCAGCTCCCCTCTATCTGCACCACTTGAGCTTCTCCTCTTTTTTTTTTTTTTTTTTTTTTTTTTTTCTATTTCTTTCTTTCTTTCTTTCTAATCCCTCCCCATCGCGTCGCTCCGTTGGGCTTTAAGCGAAAGTTTGGCTCGAAGCGCTGTCCCGCAGAGGGCGGAGGGGAGGAAGTGGCGGCACTCCGCTGCGGGGCAGCCCCGCCGCTCCTCCCCCTCCTCCCGGGCTGCGGTATTTATCCCCGCACACCGCCCCGCACGCCGTCCTGCTGCACGTCGGGGGGCTGCGACGCGGTTCTGCCCCAGTGCTGGCACAGCCTCTCCGCTCCTTTCTGTTTTACTTTTCTCCCCCTCGCCCTCCCCTTCATCTTTCTCCTCTATGCGGGAAAGCCTTGCCAGCTGGGGAAGGCTGGGAGGGCAGAGAGCCTCCGCAGGCTGCAGATAAAGAAAGCGGAGGAGGAGAGAAAGGAATTCGGGGCGGCTGTGGACGCGTGGAGTAGCACTCACTTGCTGGGACTCCACGTGAGGTAAGGCCGGGAGCCGGGGTGGGATGTGGTACCCCAGAGGGGGCTTTGCTGATGGGGTTTATGTGGGGGTTGGAACCCTGAAATGGCCCACCAGCCCTGGGAGGGTGGGGGTTTGGAGAGTTTGGTGGCATCCCATGTGGTGTGACTGTGGAAGGACTTGGGGGACCTCTGCTTTTCCTTGGGGAGCCCCAGGTCTCTCCTTGTGCTGTGCTGAGCTGTCAGAGGGCTGCTGTCTGTCCCTAGTGATCCACCACTGTGCTGTCACAGGCAGGGGCTGCAAGCAGAGCTGGGTGCAGAGGATGCCAGCTGTAGGGTCTGACTGCCCCATCCAGGAACCATGAGAGCCTGGTGCAGAGTATTGCAGGGAGCAGGAGGGGCTTCCTCCATGCAACTCCAGGATGGGTTTGCAGAGATTGGCACAGGGATGCAGGTCCTTGCCATGTGCAGCGATGCTCAGCTTCACCCTCAGCTTGCACCAAGCAGAGCAGCAATAATGCATCCAAACACAGCTGGGGCCACCTCTCTCCAGTCCTTGCTCTTAGTGGCCCTCCTGTCCCTTGTGGGCCAGGCCAGCATGCAGGGGACATATGCGAGACCCACTCAGTGCCTGCACCTATGCAGGGTGGACCTCTCCAAGGGGCACAGGTGTGGGTAATCACTCAGCTGTCCCTGGAGCTTCCAACCCCATCAGGTGATGGCAGGTCTGAAGCAAAGCCTGGGGACAGGGGTCTGCATATCCTGCAGTGCTGTGACAGTCGCACCAGGACTTGTGGGAATGGGGCATCCTGCTCCTGTGCTGATCGGCCAACAGGGAGTGGAGCTGCGGGTGCAAAGGGATACTGTGCTGCTCCATCCCTGCCCTGGGGCACTTGGAGCTTCTGCTAAAGCAGCCGGCAAAGAGCTGAAAGCAGAGGGTTTGGCACTAAGGGCTGTAGCTGGGAGGAGGTCACCAAATGTCCTGGGTGCTTCCAGTGGGGTCCTACAGGTCTCATCCTGTGTATCTCCCCATGAGTACATGAAGAGAGGGGAGGTTGCATCCTCAGGGAGGAGTAGGCTGGGAGCAGCAGCCCACTGTACTTCAGGAGGAACTATTAAATGTCTGTACATGATCTTTGGAGGGAAGAGCCCAGGCAGCTCATGCTGTGGGAAAGGATCTGGAGACTATGCTGGACACAAACCAGATTGCAGTGCAGCATGGGGAAACCAGCAGTGCTTCCTGTGGGACTGGAAGGAGCAGGGCTGGG
Organism: Meleagris gallopavo; assembly: GCF_905368555.1. NCBI lineage: Eukaryota > Metazoa > Chordata > Aves > Galliformes > Phasianidae > Meleagris > Meleagris gallopavo. The sequence continues at coordinate 12,818,049 of NC_139418.1, forward strand.
GGCAGAGCCAGCGCAGAGTGGTGCTGAGGGATGGACACAGGGGAAAGCTTGGGGAAAGCACAGAGGGGGCTCAGAGCATGCAGGAAAAGCTGCAAAGGGCTGATAGAAGGGGCTGATAGGTAGGGTTGGGTGCTCACAGGGTGCCGGGGTGGTAGCATGAGGCATTCGTGCATGGGGAGTGCAAAGGAAAAGGTCAGTGTGTAGTGGGGTGGAAGACTAACTTCTGGTGGGCAGGGCGCCTTTGGCACTATGTTTTGGGGGACAAATGCTTGAGGGGATGTGGGAACTGCAGCAGGGCAATGAGTTCTTGATCTCCTTCAGACTCCAGTTTGGTGGGTTCCCAAGGTATGCAAAACAACAGTGTTACAGAGAGAACAGCATCCCTGGGACTAAGGGAAGAAGTGTCTGTGAGCACCAGAGCTTAGGAGACGCTCTCCAGCAGCAGATGCCAAATTGAAACAGTGGGTGCTGGATGGCCAAGCATCTCCCTGGATGCAGCAGCAAAGAGCAGGGAGCAGAGGTGTGTGGTGGCTGAGCACTGCTGGCCCACAGCCACCAGTGGTGGCATTGGTGCTGCCTTTAGCCCAGAGCTGGGGACACAGTGGGGACCGATGGGCTGGATGCATCCCATCAGTGCTGGGGCACTGGTGCAGTCTGTTTGTTTGTGCTTGAACTGAGGGGAAGAAATCCCCTGGAGAGGAGGGTATAGGTCAGGATTGTTCCCTGGGGTGCTGGATTGGCTCCAGAAGGCTCCTTCTGCTCTGCCAGGCAGATTGGACATAACGAGGCTTGTTTTAGGGATTGCTTAATTAGGCTTCCCTGCCCCGCTCCGCTCTGCAAGGACGGCCCTTCCTGGAAGTGCAGCACTTTCCTGGAACGGCGCCGGCTGGGACAGGGATGGGGACACGTGCCAGGGATGAACAAAGGGGCACTGGGACAGGTCAGGGGGGTCCCGTGGGTCTGTCCCTTTCCTGGCCTTGTAGCAGGGGATGCTGGCTGTGACGTCCTGGCCCTTACACCCTCATCCCTGGGACAGGCTGTGGAACAACCTTGTCCATGTTTCAACATTGCTCATGAAATCTCCTACAGAAACCATGCTGCCAAGCAAGCTGGAGGTGTGTGGTGCTGCTGCAAAGCAGGGTTACATGGGCAGGAGGTGCCTTCCCTGCTAAGGAAGGGAGCTTCTCCATGTGTCCCCTGCAGGGTACAGCAAGGAGCAGGGCCCCATCCTGCTCTCCCTCTGCCTTCCCCCTCGTGGCCCGTCTGCCATGCAAAGGAGGTTGTGACTGAAATCTTAATGCTACCGAGACACAGTAATTGGCACCAATTAAATTGCTACATTCATGTTTGAATTGCTTTAACTGGCGAGACACACTGTCTTATTTATACAAAAAAATATGTTTGCTTGTGGGTTTGTCTGAATCGGGGCCAGCAGAAAATAAACCATTTCAAGCTCTGCTCTCTGAAAGCGCATTCTCCACTTGCAAACTGAAAATCACCTCCGTTTCAGGGTTTGCTGAGCAAATGGCTGCAGAACAGAACCCCACTCTGCTCAGGGCGCTCCTCGAGAGGGTCCTGTCCTCTCCTGCCAAGTTTTTTCTCTCCAGTGTGGGAGAGGATGGGCAGAATATGGTCTGATTCAGGAAGGCAAACTATGGCAGGCGTAGGACTCGGTGATTTTAAAGCTGGGTTTGGGGAGAGCAGGTGGTGGGTCTGTGGGATTTGTGGGGTTTTGGAGGTGTTTGTAGAGCATCGGTGCAGAGAGAAGCTGATGTTTTCTCTGTTGTTCTGTGAAGGTGGGGCCTGGCCCCAGCTTGCAGCACAGGGAGCTGGCAGCTTGTCCCTGCTTTGCAGCAAGGAGAGGGGATGTGGTATTGGGTATGAGGTGGGGGTGTGCATTCAGCCCCAGCAGCAGGGCACAGCATCAGGCCTCATCCCTCATGTGTGCTGCTGCCTTTGGTACACCGGGTCCTGCTCCTCATCCCCAACCATAGAGCTGTCGTGTGGCTAATCCCAGCCACGAGAGCCTAAAACCCCAGAACAAAACGATTAAACTCGGGTCCCTCCCAGGCAGCTGAGAAGAGAAGGGCCGATGCAGCCATGGGAATTATTTCTTTCTCCCTGGCAGCACCCGCACCTCACGGACATTTTCAGGCGGGGATCAGGTTGCTCTCCCTTCACAGGGACATGGGGCTGGGGATGCAGAACACAGGGGGATGTCTCTATCTTCATTGCTCTCCCCTTGATTAGCGGTTAATTAGAGCCATCCAGGACCTTTGGCCCCCAGCACAGCGGGGGACTCAGACATGCAGGGGACACGTACCTTAGCAAAGCACTTAGCTTTCCTTGCTGAAGGAAGAGAGGGAGGAAAGCCCTGGGGTGCCCTAGTCCCTGCATCCTTCCCTGATCCTCTCCACCCTGGAAAAGCATCAGGCAAGCGGATGGGGACACTCCAAGCTGTCCCAAATGTTACAGCCTGAGGACGAAGGGAACAGATTGCTCTTGGAGCTGCCACTACCCGGCAGCCCCCATGTTTTGCTGCATGGTTGGAGCCATCTTTTCCTGGGGATGGCAATGAAGTGATGCTAGGAGCTGTGTGGGTGCTGCCCTGTGGGCTGGGGGCACTGCACCCACACTCATTACTCACATTACTCATGTGCTCGTGGTGTTTGCTCCCTAAGATGTCTTTACTGTCTGAGATGATGGAGGAGTTGGAGGATGACCATGGGCAGATTGGTGGAGAAGGGCACTGGGAAAGCGTGAAATGCTCCCGAGAGGCACATTTGTACTCCTGGGGGGTCACTGCCTGCAGGGAGTGAGCTCTGGGGCTCAGCAGATCCTACTGGCCATGCGAGCATCTCGTGTTGTGTGCAGTGCCACAGCTTGGTCCAGGTGACTAAGGGGCAAAGAGCAAGGCACCCCATCCCTCCTTTCTGACTGCAGGAGAGCCCCTTATTCCCCTCCCAGGGTTTTCCCACAGCCTGCGCCAGGTTTGTTGGCTCCAGGGAGCAGCCCTGTGCCCGGCCTGCTTTCCATGAGCGGAAGCGGGGGAGCATGCGCAACCCAAAGGGCCACGAATACCAACACTCAAGGCTGGGGGATTATTTATAATGCTGGCCCCGCTCCAAACAGATGTTTCATTTTATTTTGAACTTGTGCTAGATGGGTCACTCATTTCCTCTGTCTCCCATGGGCTTAAACCAGAGGGGGGATTAGGGCTGAGCATCCCTTGGTGTCACCAGCACAGGGGTAAAACATCAGGACTGTGTTTGCATCTGCATGCTGATGTGCAAAAGGAGGTTTATGCTCCAGGGTTGGCCTGTGGGACCCCAAGGACTTCACAGTCTCTCCAGTTTCAGATTTCCAACCTCTGTGTTTTGTCATCGGCTGTTTACAGGCTGGGGACGGGACGATGGGCTCCCCGTGTGCGCGCTGCCTAATTCTAGCCATGTGCTGGGAAAAAAGAAAAAGGGCTCTGTGATGATAATCTGGCCTGTGAGTAAATGTGGTGTCATGGGAGCCGAGGGACCCCAGAGGAGAGATGTTGCAACTCCAGCCAGTTCCAGCCAAGGGAAAAAAAAAAAAAAAAAAAGCTCAGTTTTATTTAGATTAAAGGGTGGGAAAGAAGCAGTCGCAGAGGCGGGGGGGGGAGGGTGGCAGAGAGAAATGGGACAGGCCAAGGAGTTTCACTGGCAGACAAGCAAGGCTGGGGTCTCAGCAGCCTTTGCTTGGGGAGCAGTTCCCCTTCTAAATGGGGTGGGACATCTCCTCCCCCCAGGGCAGGAGGAGCCCCCGCACCACGGCTGTGCCGGGCATCGATCCTGGGATCCATGCAGGGCTTTCTCATTGCGCGCGGGCACTCATGATCTCACTTAATGACTCAGATGAGTTTAGACAAAGAAAAAATAAAGTGTATTTTACTTCCCACTAATTCACACCAGATGTCCTTCGCCTGCTTGGCAGGACCGCGGGGCCAGCGAGTACAGCGGGAGCGCCGGGAATCGCAGCCCGGCTGGAAATGGAAAGGCAGAGGGAAAGTGAGGGCAGCTGGCTGTGCTGAGAGGGGTTTTGCACCCCGATTTCCAGCAAACAGCACGTCTTGCTGGAGGGCTGTGGGGTACAAGGATTTGGGCTCTGTTCAAGGAGTGGTGGGGCTGCAGGGCGTGCAGATCCTTCCCCTTCCTGTGTGCAGCTTGGCAGGCTGCTTCTCAGCTCCCACAGTGCTGGGGTGCTTGTAGGACCCCCACGCTGTTTCTCTGCTTGGTTGTGGGTGAGAGGCAAGAAATGTGGTCAAGGTGTGCGAAGGCAGTGGGCAGCAAATGGCAAGGGTGTTGCTTGGTGCTGATGCCCATCTGTGTTGATGTCCCATGGTTTAAGTCTGTTGAAGGACTAGAAATGGACACAGCACAGAAACAAAGGGGCTCAGGGCGGGCAGGGTGTGCTGAGCGCTGTCAGACTGTGTTTCTGCCTTTGTCATAGAATTGTTTGTGTTGGAAGGGACTCTTAATGGTCATCTGGTCTGATTCCTCCACAGTGAACAGGGACAGTCACATCAGTGGTTCAGAGCCTGCTGCTTGAGTGTCTCCAGGGTCAGGGAATCCATCACTTCTCTGGGTAACCTGTGCCAGTGCCTCACTACTCTTATTGTGGAAAAACTTCTTCCTTATGTCCAGTCTGAATCTCCCCTCTTTTAGTTTGAAACCATTCCCCTTTGTCCTGTCAAATACCAAGAAGGTTTCAAGACTGAGCCCACACAGTGTGCTTTGGGCATTCTCGTTCAAACAAGACACAGGTCTGGAATGGAGCAACAGTAATAGATGAACGCGGTTTGGTGAAGTTTGAGGTCCTCAGTAAGGGGGGAGGAGATGGTGAAGGAATGGCCCTCCTTGTGTAGGGAAGGCACCATCCCCAGAAGAGATTGGATGTGGCCCTTCTCCACATCCAGCATCATTGAGGCTGCCATGAGGAGCTGCAGGCCACAATAAGGCCTCTCCACAGCCTCTTCTGCTCTGCGCCGAACAAACCGAGGGCTCTCAGCTGCCCCTCGCACCTCTTGGTCTATAAATGCAGCCTGCTGGCCGCCCTCTCCTCTCCCAGCCAAATTCCTCTCTTAGAATAATAAACAACACAGCTCAAGAGAAAACGGCTGGCTTGCCCTCGTGTCACAGCACCAGAGAGGGGCAGAGGGAGATTCTGTGCCGGCACTCAGAGACCATAGTGGGGAGGAGGGGCTGTGGAGGGTCTCAGCGCAGCGGTGGGAGCTGGGATGTGACCTCAGTGCCTGCCAGGGCTGTGCTGAGGAGGTGGCATTGCTGCAGGGCAGGGACCTTGTCCATGGAACATCCCATAGTTAAGGTTGCTCAGCTGCTGGTCCATGGGAAGGGTGTAAGAATCTGAGAGGTCTGTGACCCCGTTTTCACCCATAGGGCTGGAAGGAGACAATCCGTGGCATCTGAGCACTGTGTAGATGACAATGTTTGGGTTCAAGGATGGGATTACATCTGTATGCCGGATTCTGGACTGCTGGGTAGGGTCACCCTCACCTCAGGTCTGGCACTCATAGGGTGCATCTTGGTGCTTTGCTGAGAATGAAATCTGAGACTGAGGATTGAAACGAGTGTCCTCAAGGCTCAAAGTGTCCTCAAAGCAGAGATCTGGGTGCATTTACATGCCTTGTGAAATGCCTCTTTGTGCGTGTGCAAGCACACGTTGCTGTGACAAGGAGAGGAAGGTCTGTCTGTCTGCTGAGCAGGCTCTGCAGAACAAGCAAAGCTTGGCATTTCCAAGCATGCCTCTCTCTCCAGCCAGAGCAGACAAACAAGGGAGAGGTCACAGCTATTCGCGAGATGTTGCTACCCTCCCACTCTGCTCAGGAAGCATCTCCAAGAGAAAAGGCTTTCTGCAAAACCAGCGTTTTTATTAAAACCAGCCTTGAATGCTGGGGAGGCGGCCAGAGGCAGCAGGCGGAGGCTGCAGGGCTCTTGGTTCTCACTGCAGCCTGAATCCAGCAGAGCACTGGTTTGCTTGGCAGGGATCCTGCAGAGACCAGGGTGCTGCTGGTGGCACCAGACCTCTCTGACAGGCAGCTTGTGTCCATTTACAGCCTGAATTTCCCCTCCATCCTTTCATTCCCTCCGCCCCCAGGTCTTCCCTTTAAGTGCTCTCTTCCTTTCCAGCAAATGCAAAAAAGAGGAGTCACCAAGGGGCTTTGTGGAGGAGGAGAGGCAAGCTGCTGAGTAAGCTGGAGGCCTGGAGAGTTTTGCTGGTAGATCAGACTTTTTTTCTTTTATTTATTTTTTTTATTTTTGGAGCCAAAGCAAGAGAATAATAAAAACATCTGACAAGTGCACGTCATTTAAAAACCATTTCCTCCCAACATCCAGCAAAGAGAGACAGCACTTCAGGGCCAAGAGGCAGCAGACCCACTCGGTAAGAGGCAGTGCCAGCAAGCTCAGCTTGCCACCAGCCTCAGGTGGAGGGCTCCTGGGGGCTTCACCTCGGGATCTGCCTCGGGAGCAGCTTCAAGATGAGGTGTGAGAGCTCTGAACCTCAGCTTTGGCTCGGGGGTCCCCAAATCTCAGCCCCTTCTCTGCCTGTCACCATGGTTTAGGGGATGGCTCCAGTGCTGTTAGGGAGCTCTGGCCCCGTCTCTTTTGGGCCATCAGTTTGCTTCGGGAAGGCTGGGCATGCTCTGTTAAAAGGACTTCTTGAAAAATGTTGATAAAAGGGATCTAAAAACAAAATTATTCCCCGAAGATGCATATTTTTGAAAGTGAAATACAAGAAATTCTTTTTTTTTTTTTTTTTTTTTTTTTGGAGGGAATGTTTTGGACATGTTTTCTTTTGTTGAAAGAAGCAGAAAATGTGGGGATGGGGGGGGTGTCTGTTTTTTAGCAAGTTTTATCTCATTGGGACTGAGGGAAGTGAAAACTAATAGGGAAAAAAGGCAGGGGGAGGGAGAAAGGCAGTGCTCTGCAGCTGGGGAGAGGCATTTTGTGCTGTGATGAGCAAGAGCTGACACAGCTTCTGGAGCCTCCAGCCCAGTCCCTGTTTCCCAGCAGGAGATGCCTTAGATCTGCTCCTTCAGCAGATCCAGCACAAAGGAGAGCCAGGTCAGCAGCAGAAGGGAAAGGCCGAAAACTGGAGAGAGGGGAGGTGGAGAGGGGACCTTCAGCCCAGCAATGCTGTATTAATCCTGCTTTGTTCCTAACAGGATTTGGCCACTGGGCCGTGGAGCCCACCATGCTCTGTCCCTCTCTGAAGGCATCACTGCAGCTCTTCATTCTCACTGGTGAGTGGTGGCCCAGGGAGATGGGAGCAGGATTGGGTCCCTCATGGAGAAGCTGTCTGGGGATGCTTCCATCACTGGAGTGATGAGGAGATGGGTAATGGGACGGGAAGGCACAGGGCTGCACTGCTTGCATCCATCTTTCCTGGATCTACTGGCTCTGCTGACCCAGTCCTACCTCTAACCCTTACTCTAACCCTAACCCCACCTGCAGGGACACCATGGGGGAGCACATGCATTTCCCAGCCCCGCTGGGACATCTGGGTGAAGTATAGAGGCCAGGAGACATGGAAGCTGTTCAGGAAGACCTTGCCTGCTCTATTGCTTCCATAGGATTTCCTGCAAGGCTCTGCTTTCATTCCTTTTTTTACCTTCTTTTAAACTGACATTGTTTCAGCCCAGCCTGTATCATGTTAGCACTGTCTCTGTGGAGAGGCAGCCAGCAGAGCAGGGAATTAATTCCTTCATCTCCTCCTCTCCCCCTGCCCACCAAGCCATGGCCTTTCTGAGCTTTTGATGGTGCAGCTGAGACCTACCTCTGCTTTATGAGACCAGCTCATTTTTAGGTCAGCAGTACTATATGCTGTCAGCTCCTCAGGCCCAGTGCATGGGGTGCATACAAGCAAACATCTGGGAGATGTCTAGGTCACTCCTGCTTCCAGCCCTGTCCTCACCAAGTCCCTTGCACTGGTGTAGCAGCATCACAGCAGCCCTGTTTGCACCTCTGTTTCAGCGGGTGCCTGAATCCCTCCCAAACCAGCCTCCTACTCCTCATCTCCTGAGGACACTGGACATTACTGGTCCTTGGATTTCAGAGATGTCCAATGTGGTCTCACCTTTCCCCTGTCCCAGGTCTGCTGGATGTAACGTCTGGGGGCAGCAGGCTGCACATCGAACCTGAAGATGCTGAGCTCGTCCTTAGGCTTCACAGCACCTTTTCCCTTGTGTGCTATGGGGACAGAGCGCTAGTCTGGGAGCGGGATGGTCAGCCTCTCACTGCCTTGCTGGAGCACAGGGATGGGGTCTTTGTCAGCAACCTCACCCTCAAGAATGTGACAGGCCGTCACACAGGGGAGTATGCGTGCTTCTACAGCCCTGACCAGGCTCCAGAGCGAGCAGAGAGGAAAGCCCTTTACATCTATGTTCCAGGTAAGGGAAGCACATCCTTACCTCTGCATGGAAACTCCCACGTGTGGCACGTTGGGGCAAGCAGTGGGGGAGGTCGTGGTGTAACCAATGTGCTTCTCTCTCCCATAGATCCCTCCTTAGTTTTCCTCCCCGCAATCACTTCTGAAGAGTTCTTCATCTTCATCACGGGCTACACAGAGGCCATCATCCCATGCCGTGTGACCAACCCAGAGCTGCAGGTGACCCTCTATGAAAAGAAAGTGGAGAATCCCATTCCAGCTGCTTATGACCCACAACAGGGTTTCAAAGGTTTCTTTGAGGACAAGACCTACTACTGCCAGGCAATCGTGGATGACCAAGAGGTGGATTCTGACACCTTCTATGTCTACAGGATCCAGGGTGAGCTGCCCTCATCTTGGCATATCTCTGTAGCTCTTGTGGCCATTCCTTCAAAACAACAGGAATGGGACCAAAAAGATTTCCCCGTCTCCTTAGTGATGTCCCTGATCAATTTAAGGGCTGGATTTAGCCCTATCTCCATTAAAGAATAGGTTCTGCCAAAGTGTCAGCTCTATACCTCATAGAAGAGATTTCAAGTGAATAAGTCCACCTAAGATAAACGGACTGGGTGTCCGCTCATCTCTTCCTTTATTGACCATCCCTTTCTTTGACACTTCCCACAGTCTCATCTGTGAATGTCTCCATCAGCGCGGTGCAGACTGTAGTGCGTCAGGGAGAAAATGTTACCCTGATGTGCACTGTCAGCGGCAATGAGCTGGTCAACTTCAACTGGGATTATCCACGCAAGCAGGTGAGTGCACCAACCCCAGCTTGCCCCGTGGCAATCACTCATCAGTATCGTAGAAATGTTCAGGAAGCTTCATGCCATGGCAGAAGTAAGATGCTGCTGCCGTTCAAGGAGGCTCGATGGGGAGATCCTTGGATGAAGGCTGTCTATTTCAGGAGCTTTTGATGGTGCATGTTCCCTGTCCCCATTGTAGACTGACTAAGGTCTTCTGCCCATTTCTTCTCCCTCCCTGTGAGCCTGGCTCTGTAGCTCTGTTGCCATGAAACGTTCTTGACTTTACACACAGTATCTTGTCCCCATTGTGCAGGCTGGGAAGGCTGTGGAGCCAGTGACCGACTTCCTGCCTGGATCCACCCATGACATCCGTTCCATCCTCATCATCCAGAATGCAGAGCTAGAGGACAGTGGGACCTACGTCTGCAATGTCTCTGAGGGCTACCATGAGAAAACAGACCGGAAAGACATCACGGTCCAAGTGATCGGTGCGTCACTGACTGTGCTCTCAGAGACAGCAACCCACATGGGTGTTGCTCCAGAATGGCAAACTCCTCTCTCTGCACAGCCTCCAGCTCCCTCCCCTTCTCACCCCTGCCCTCATTAACCATGGCAAAAAGTCAGCCCTCACCCCATGGCATCCCTGCCCACTTCTTGGCTTCAACACATCCAAACTCTCCCATCATAGCTTTTGGGAGTCTTTTAATATATTTGAGGGTTTGTGTGAGAGCTCTTTTTGCACTGTGCAGTGCCAGTGTGTTCTTAGGTCAACCTCCCACCTGCACCTGCGCTCCTTTCATGACATTTGAGGGAGGCTGCCCATCTCTGAAAGGTGACAGCCCTTTCCTTGCATGTTACCTGCCTGTGAGCTCGCCCATGCTCTCCTTGGGCACAGACCTGAGACCTTGAGGGACGAACTGGAGCTGCTCCATCACTTCAGGGTGTTTTATCCCAGATCCATGATAGCCCATAGAGGTGACCATGTCTCTCCCTGAAGCATGTATCCTCCTTGCCTTTTCTCAGAGCGTGGCTTTGTGCGCTTCCACACCCACCTGGCCAGCACAGTGTATGCTGAGGTCCACAAGAGCCACATCATCCAGGTGGATGTGGAGGCCTACCCACAGCCGAACATTGTGTGGCTAAAGAACAACAAGACATTGACCATGGAGAGCAGCAGCGAGTTCACCATCACCAACAGGAACCTGTCAGAAACCAGGTGAGGGCACATCACCCCTCACCAGGGGACAGGGAGAGGATAATTCACAACACAAACTGGTAGTGCATGGTATGGTGGTTGGGCACGGGATGGTGGCTGAATGCTGGCCTTTCCGTGAGTGAATTTTGTGCATTCCTTATTTGGGTGGGAGCTGATCCCTTCCAAGCAGTGTCAGTCACCAGGTACCTTCCTGCATGCACTCCATGGCTGTGTCTTCTCCAGGTACCAGACGTCTCTGGTCCTGGTGCGGGTGAAGCAGGAGGAAGGAGGATATTACACCATCCGAGCTTCCAATGAGGACGATGCACAAGAGCTGTCCTTCCATCTGCAAATAAATGGTGAGGATGTGCATGCAGACATGGGGCCAAGGAGTGTAGGGGCAGTCCCAGGGGATGGCTCCATCCTTTGCTCCAGGATTCTCAGCCTGAAGCCTTTACAGCTATGACTACAGATCCAGCTCAAAAGAAGAGCAATAAAATGAGGAAAAAGATCACCTGAAATATCTCACACTTGATCTTACAGCAAGAGGGACAAGGAGGCAGTGCAGACACCAGCAGCATGGCCTTTAATGTTGTCCCGAGGGTGCAGATGCAGGTGCATCTACAGATGCAGAGGTTTCCTTCTGTAGTTCCTCTGCTATACAAACAGAATGGATAGGGACAGGTTTCTTCCATGACCACCTCAAACCTTTCTGGTTTTGCTTTTAGTTTCAAAAATAAGGCACAATTGCTCTTAAGTCTTACCTCACTGCCACATCAACCCTGTGCCACAATGGGAATCCATTATTTCCCTTCCTCATCTGCATTCACAGCTGAGGATTAATTCCCACCAGTGTCTCTTGGTTTCAGTACCAGCCAAAGTGGTGGATCTCAAGGAAAACAGCAGTGCCAGCAGCGGGGAGCAGACTGTAACATGCTCTGCTGAAGGGATGCCCCAGCCAGAGATCAGTTGGTCCACTTGCAGCAACATCAAATGGTAAGCAAAGAGATGAAGCCCATGGGAATGGCAGGGCTCATGCATTTTTAGAAACAATAGACTCTTTATTTTACTGCGTTCTGCTGGCCTACGCAGCTGGACATCCCATGGTATTGCGTGGGTCTGGCTGCCTCTTAGGTGCCTTTATCCTCCTCTGGTCCAGGTGTGGCAACCAGGGGCAGCCCACCCAGCTGCTGGGGAACAACTCTGCAGAGATCGGCCTGCACACCAACGCCACGTACCATGCAGAGCTGCAGGTGTACCGCGTGAACAGCACCCTGCAGCTGCACAGGGTGGATGAACCCCTGCTCCTGAGATGCACTGTGCAAAACTTCCTGGGCTCCAACTCCCAAGACATCACTCTGGTCCCAAATGGTGAGTGCTGTGGGAGGTGTTCACGTTGGAGGTGGGGAGGTGGGCTTTCCTTTCTGTGCCTCCTGCCTGGAGGTGCTGGGAGCCAGCAGCATCCTCTGATAGCTGCAGTCCTCGGGCAGAAATCCTGGATATTTCTGCCCAAAATGAAGCCTGCAGGAAAATGAAGTTGAGCAGGAAAGGCTGCTCTGAGGGCAGTCTGTAGCCCTCATGCCCACTGGGCCTTTCTCCTCCCACCCCTGAGCAGGGTTATCCCTCCAGGGACAAGAACTGATCAGGTCCCTAGTGTCTTGTTATTAGCCCAAGGGTCACTAGATGGTGCCACAGACCCAAACAACCACATGCTTTCCCAAATAACAGAAAGGACAGTCTCAGCTGGGAAGGTCTAACCAGGAGAAAAGAACAGGACTGTCCCCAGTCAGACTCCAGCCCACAGGACAGCCTGGAATGGATGTGTGGATCTGATTTAAGGTCCACGATGGATCATCAGTCCATCATCAACCCCCAGGGTTGATGTCTGTTGGGGAGGCATGTAGCAGGAAGGGGACAGTAACTAGAGGAGGGACGGAGCCCTCTGTGCTGATAACCCCTTTCCCTGGGTTGCCCTGACTTTGCATGGGTGGGAGTCTGACTGCTGACCCTGTACTTATTGTTGTAGCCTTGCCGTTCAAAGTGGTCATCATCTCCGTCATCCTGGCTCTGCTGGTCCTCACTGTCATCTCCCTGATCATCTTGATCGTCCTGTGGCAGAAGGTAAAAAAAGGACAGCATTTGCAGGCTGCTGCACGGGTCAGGGTGGATGGGCAGAGCAAAGCTGTGAGCTTCTGCCTGATGATGTTCTATCCGTGTCAGAGATCATTGGCCTCTGTTGGCCTCCTACCATCTGTAGACTAGACATGGAAGGTGGCAATGACTGCAGAGGCCAAAGACTCCCTAACAAAATCCATCCACAGTCCACATGCCCTCCCTGTCCCTCAGCTTCTCAGATCTCCCTTGTCTCTTTGCTCCCCTCTCCAGAAACCTCGCTATGAAATCCGCTGGAAGGTGATCGAGTCAGTGAGCTCTGATGGGCACGAGTACATCTATGTGGATCCCATGCAGCTCCCTTATGACTCCAGCTGGGAGGTGCCCAGGGACAAGCTGGTGTTAGGTAAAGGCTCTGCAGGTCCCTCTGATGAACCCTGTCTGTCTGGAGGTGATGGTTTTCGGTTTGGGATCTCAAGAAGGGAGCAACCCGGGCAGAGCACAGAGATCCCTGGGATATGATGTGATCCTGCAGCAGAGGGACCATCTGGGGCCACTGTGGGAAGCTAGCTGCTCCCTGTGGCATGAGGCACGTGGTTATTTCTGATTCTCCTTCCCTGTGGCTGGCAGCTCCTTCCCTTCTCAACTAGCCACAAACCAGTTTCAGTGCTAAACACCTTCACTCTCCACCACTGCCATTCCTATCAGGATGGCTGGTGCCATTTCAGACAAGAGGTGTGCCTTTTCCAAGGTCCTCTCCTGTTCTTGCCTATCCTCGGTGATCATACCAACCTCACCTTTCTCTGCAGGACGCACTCTTGGCTCCGGTGCCTTTGGACGTGTGGTGGAGGCAACGGCACATGGCCTGAGCCATTCACAGTCCACCATGAAAGTTGCAGTCAAGATGCTCAAGTGTAAGTTCCTCACACTGCCCCTCTCTCCCACCCCAACACCACAAGGCTGGATGATGTCCAGGTGCCCACTCCTCACCTTGCCGCTCATATCAACTGTCCCCAACAGCCACTGCCCGGAGCAGTGAGAAGCAAGCCCTCATGTCTGAGCTGAAGATCATGAGCCACCTGGGACCTCACCTCAACATTGTCAACTTGCTGGGGGCCTGCACCAAAGGAGGTAACTGAATGCCAGGTGCCCCGTCTCCTCCCTGCTACCGTGCATTGTGCTGCAGAGTGAGAATTGTTCTCAGAGAGAATAATTGCTGTTTTCTAGTTCAGAACGACTCACCCTTTCCCCTGGGAAAGCCTCAGGGGGCTCTGAAAGCCACTCTTTCCAACCCACTTGAAACTGAGAAGGCATGTTTCTGTTAAGCCCCACCTGCCTTCCCAAACATAAATTTCAAATTCTGAAAATGCTCAGTCCCAGAAAGACAGCTTTTCCCCACGGACTTGCAATCCGGTAATGTCCCCAGGGACAAAAATCACTGCCCTGAGGAGCAGATGGGGCCAAGTAAAGATGACACGAGTGCTCTTTTCCCCCAGGGCCCATCTATATCATCACCGAGTACTGCCGTTACGGGGACCTGGTGGACTACCTGCACCGCAACAAGCACACCTTCCTGCAGTCCTATGGCGAGAAGGCCCGCCGGGAGGCAGAGCTGTATGGGAACACCATCAAGGAGGACCATGTGCAGAGGTGCCTGGAAAGCAGCCTTCTCCTCCTCCCTGCCGCCTGCACCATCTTAGCCCACACCACTGAGGGAAGCTGGTAGTTCCAGGAAGGATACTTTCATTTCCTCCAGACCAGTAAGATAAATGCTGGTCTAGCAAGGGAGCATGGTTGCCCAGTGTTACCTTTAGCTCCTGGCAGGCAGGGATTTAGCAGAGGCAATTTGTGTGTCCTGGAGGCCGATGCTAACGCATACCCTGGCTGCTCCATGCCAATTGGGAATATTCCCTGGCAGCATTAACTTTGCTAGCATAACAGTAGCCACTCACTGAGTACAGAGAGGAGTTTCTCAGCACATCTTAGCCTTTGGAGATCTCAGCTGTGCATTTTCAGTGCAGTTTGTGTTGCTACTGTGCCTAAGGGAGAAGTGCTAGAAGGAGTGCAGTTGCACAAGAGGTGTTAAGAGGAAAGGGAAGCAGTCCTTCATCCAGCTGCCAGCTGTAAGAGATGCAGACACATCAGTGCAGAGAAACACTCCCATGGGAAACTAGAAAGCAGCACTTCCTTCCAGCACACAAAAGCAACAGTAAAATAGAGCAGTATTAGGACATTATCACAGCCACCCCCTGCGCTTGAAGGCAGCTGAGATCCTCCTAAGCACAAAGCACAGCCTCACAAGCCCCAGAGTATTCTTTCTGGAAGGAGATCCCCAGTGCCATTTGTATGCCACAGAGCTTCTTTTCCTGCTATGAGACATTTCAGTGCTGGGGCTGAGGGTTCAGGAGCTGCAGTTCTTCAGATAGTTTCCCCTATACCCTGCATCTCCTGCCCTCCACTGTGTCTAAATAGTCTCTCTTTCCCCCTCCAGTCACCTTTCCTTGTCTGTTGAGAGTGATGGGGGCTATATGGACATGAGCAAGGACGAGTCTCTGGATTATGTGCCCATGTCTGACATGAAGGGTGAAGTCAAGTACGCTGACATCGAGTCCTCTAACTACGGCACCCCATACGAGCTGGACAGCTATTCCCCATCAGGTAACAGCTCAGCTGTAGAAGAAGGGAAAGGAACTTGCATTTGGGTTGCAGGATGCCTTTGCTTGCAGAACTGGATGGGTCATATTGCAAAGGTCACCTTTGAGACTAATGCAGCTTCATGCTGGGAGCCCCATACTTTGTCCTGGTGTTGATGGGGGCAGAGCCGTCCCCATTGAGCTGGTTCCTTCTGCCAGCTGCAGTCTGCAAGTGTGCCATGTCACACCAACCTCTGTGTCTGCTTGTCTTCCAGCTCCTGAAAGAACAGACCGGGCGACACTGATAAATGAATCTCCACTCCTCAGCTACATGGACTTGGTGGGCTTCAGCTTCCAAGTGGCCAATGGGATGGAATTCCTGGCTTCTAAAAATGTATGTATGCAGGCTGGCCCATGGAGACAAAGAATGCTGTGCTGTGCCTGTGGTCACCTTCATCTCGCTGTCCCTCTGTCCATGCTGACCTCCTTGAGAGACAAGTGGCCGTGCAATGGAAGGGCTGCCAACCACTTTCCTTTGGAAATATATTCCCAAAGAACTGTGTGATTGTGTTTGCATACCAGCTACCCCTGATGCAGACCAAGTTTCACACCTCAAATTCCATGGCTCGGAGCTCCTCCCAAGCCCTGTGCAACACAGCTGTGATGTTACATAATCCTCCTTTACTGGGATGACCAGCTGCAAACAGATAGCCTTGCTGTGTTAAACACAGGACATTCCAGAGCAAAGCTGCAACTCTCCATGGATATTCACATTGCCCCACATGCTATAAGCTTCCCAAGCCTCTTAAGAAATGCTTGTTCAATGGTAATTAAGCCAATGGAGTGGATCAGGCTATGGGGGCTTCCTAAGATCTGGCTTTGGCCTAGGACAGGCAGTAACATATTCTCTGTGAAACATCATGCAGGGCGAGGGTAAGAGATAGGGTGGGGTGGTATGAATGACATGCAGAAAGAAGTTTCTGGCTCTTTGCCTCCAGGCAGACAGTGTGATCTCCACAAGTGCTATCCCATGGAGCATAGAAGAGGAGCTCCAAATTCCCACAGTCTTATTTGCAGTGATGTAACATCACTGTTCTAACTGGTAGTGTCTGGCAAACATAGGGCCCTTACCAGTGTGTCTGTTCCAGTAAGCAGCAAAAATAAGGTAGTCCTTCAGTGGCTTTGAGCTATATAGATCCATAAAGGTGAAAGAGATGACTCTTGACCCTGCAGCAAAAGAAATGGGCTAGTGCTGGAGCTGGCCTTCTTCTCTGTGCCATTTGGGGCTGCTCCCAATGACAGTGCCCTGCCTCCCTGCAGTGTGTGCATCGTGACCTGGCTGCCAGGAACGTCCTCATCTGCGAGGGAAAGCTGGTGAAGATCTGTGACTTTGGTCTGGCAAGAGACATCATGAGGGATTCCAACTACATTTCCAAAGGAAGTGTGAGTACCAGAAGCCGTGCCATCCCCTTCTTTGTAGGGCTCTGGGCCTGGCGCCGGAAAACTCCCTGTCTGTTGCCGTGCCCAGGGGTGGTGACATGGCAGCTGTCCTAGCTGATGGTGTCAACCATCACCAGCCAACCATTGTGCACCTGATGTGCTCTGCACACTGTGGAGTAGCAGAATTGTATGGCTGTATCTCCAAGCTCTTGCAGAAGAACCCAGGCTGCAAGAGCAAAACTGTTGGACTGTGCCCTGCACAGCCCTTCAGAGGAAGCAGAGCTGTGTCCCTTCTCTGCGTGGTGCTGAGCCTGGTTCTCAGCTGCAGGCAAGAGCAAAGTTAGGCAGCTTGACAGTGGTGCAGTGAGTCACTGGCCACTCTGAGAAGAGGTCCACAGTCTTCTACTTTAACCACCAGGCTATAGGGTAAGAGGAAGTGCTTTCCTGCAAGCAGCTACTTTCCAGAAAGACATCTCCAGTCTTTCGAGCAAGAGAGGATGGGGCTGTTATTGAGCTTCTCTGAAACCTTCCCTGTGCTTTCAACAACAGTGTGTCTGCTCCAGACTGAGCATCTGGGAATGTGCAACCTAAGCAAAGCAGGACACGTAACTGGCTCTGTTTGGCAGACAGGGAAACTGAGTCTGAGGGAGCTGAGAGTGGTGCCAGGCCCCTCAAGCCCCAGTCATTATCTACTCAATGAACTACTCAGCTTCCCTCCTGATTTGTCCCATTTGCGTGGCACAGCAGCCAGGTGTTGCACGTATTGGCCAGGGGACCCCTCTGCAGAGAGATTGTGATTTTCCTGTCCAGCCTTGATATAGCTGCTTTTCCTTATGAAACAAGAAATGAAACTGGGCCTCTTTGCAGTTCTTCCTGGAGATTATTTTGGTATTCGTTGTGCAAGCAAATCTCCAGAACAGCACAGCCAGTGCTGCACACACTGATTGAGTGAGGCTCCTTTTATTGTATCACCATGTGTGTAGGAACAGGAAAAGCAGGAGCTTCAGCTCTTTCCTGGTCATCCTGTAGCCTTCTCCAGCTTAGCCCTAGCTTTCCAAAGCGCAGATAGTTCTGGACTCCCTCTGGGAGTTCTGTCATACTGTGCAATCACTGAACTCATCCCAAGGCACAGGGAACAGAGATGCACACTGTGACAGCTCATTATGGCAGACAGGCTGTTGTCCACGATGGAAGTGGACGCAGCACACCTGTTCTTCTCTCGTGCTTGCCGGGTTCATCCTGCACTACAAAAGAGAAAACTGATCCCTCCAAGAAATGCTGATCACCAGATATGTGAGGCTGTCAGGCAGCTCCAAGGGGTTTTCTCTGCCTGTAAACTGTGTCAGACTCTTTCTTGTCGAAACAAATGCTGTAGATGCTGACTCTCTTCTTATTCCAAATTTTCCTCATAGACTTTCTTGCCCCTTAAGTGGATGGCTCCTGAGAGCATCTTCAACAACCTCTACACCACCTTAAGTGATGTGTGGTCCTTCGGGATTCTTCTCTGGGAAATATTCACTCTAGGTAAGTGTCCTGGAGATCATGGTTGTGTCCATAGAAATGGTAGTGCTTTAGCAAGATCCTTTCCCAAACCCAGAAGGTAGAAATGCATCCTAATCCCCAAGTCCCAACTCTTCCAGCATCAGAGTAGCACTTCACTCAGTGTCTCCTTCTTTCCCATGCTGACGTGGGCATTTGGAAGCAAAATGAAACAGAAAAGGTAAATTAAAAAATGAAAAGCAAATAGGAAACCTTGGTACGAAAAGCATGATGGCATGGGGATGGCAGCCTCTGCACCAGCCTGATTACCTGCTCTCCTTTTACACCAGGAGGGACTCCCTACCCTGAACTGCCTATGAATGAACAGTTCTACAATGCCATCAAACGTGGCTATCGGATGTCCAAACCCACCCATGCTTCTGATGAAATGTAAGTGCTGCCTGCACATGTTATTATAACCCTGCACATGTTAACTCCTGCAGAAATGACAGGAGCAGTTCTTCTGTTTTCCTGCTAAGTCACCAAGGTGCCCTTTCTTCCATTTTGTTAGCTATGATATTATGCAGAAGTGCTGGGAGGAGAAGTTTGAGATCAGACCATCCTTCTCACAGCTGGTGGTGCTTATGGGAAACCTCTTGGTGGATTGCTACAGAAAGGTATGTGCAAAGGACTGTGTGGTGAGGGCCAGAGAAGTGTCTGCTCTTTGAAGGGATGCCACCTTGGTTTCACAGCATTTGATGAAGGTTTAGAGACCCTAATTAATAATTATCAGCTGCTATGCTGGAGGATTTTGCTGTGATTTGGGCTACGTTAATTTGAACAGCCAGAGGAGGTGATTTGGGAATCCTGGGGATGTTGCGAGATAGCTGTCATCACCAGGCAGCTGGTTTCTCAGCAATGGCAGAAGTCAGAACTGGCTGAAGATCAGAAGCCTGCTGCTGACTGATATTTTGGAACTGTGGAATTGTGCTGCTGATCTCTCATATAGGAAACATTCATGATGTGTCTGTGGTGGAGTCAGGGTAGCTGATGTCAGCCCCTGGGGAAAGAAGCCTGGGAGTCAGGGAAAGCAAACACATCTGTTTTCTCTGCTCACAAGACCTTCCTGTTTCTCTGGTAACCTGCGAGAGCAGAGGTACCAGCAGGTGGATGAAGAGTTCATGAAGAGCGACCACCCCGCTGTTGTACGCACAAGACCCACCATCCCTGGGCTGAACAACGCCAGGCTCCCTCCCAGCTCCCCAACCCTCTACACGGCTGTGCACCAGAACGGGGGAGAGAATGACTACATCATCCCTCTTCCTGACCCCAAGCCTGAGGCAGTCTGTGACCTCCCTCAGGAGGCCTCCATCAGCCGTGCCAGGTAGAAAAGTCATTTCTAAATGCTGTTTCTTCCCAGGATTGCCCAAAACTGAAGAAGGGGGCTTCAACTGCAAATAGGGATGCTTTGCTCAGGGATGGGTTTACTAGGCGAGAAAGAGGGTAGTGTCATCCCCATGAGCACCCAGGGATGGAGGTGAACCAGAGGGTTGTGAGCTAAATGGTGTCTTGTCTCATCCCCATGTGTCAGCCAGCACAACTGGGGACAAGAGAGGGCACAACCTGGGGTACGGAGCTCCTGAAAGCTGCTAAGATTGACAAGGAGCTCAATGTGCTTCTCATTCATTGGGAATCCTGTCTTATCAGGAAATTCAGGATAGGCATTCATATCTTTTCCCTTTGTCTCCCTTCAGCTCTATGCTGAATGAAGCCAACACATCATCTACAATATCCTGTGACAGCCCTCTGGGCCCCCAGCAGGACGAGGAGCCGGAATGTGACCTGCAGCTGGGCTGCCAGGAGCTGGCCCCAGGGCACCACGAGGTGGAGGAGAGCTTCCTGTAGGCAGAGCTGGGCTGATGGCATCTCCCCACAGCAAGGTCAGGTGTGGGGCTGAGCCGGGCATTGCAGAGAACGCTTTGGGCTTGTCCCGGTATTCCTCCCTCTCTCCCATCTGCCAGAGTCAGGTGGGGAATCAGAGACATTTCCCCCCCTGCCATCCCCTTCCCTCCTCACAAAGAGGTGGCTCAGTGCCCAGCATCTTCCAGATCACTGCCACATCCTCTTCAGCGATCAAACCGCTGTGGGAAGGAGACATCTCACAGACCAACATCTTCTTCTGAAGTGGAAGGTGTGGGTTAAATCTGTACAAGAGACACCACTTTCCATGTGCTAAGATGCTCCAGCCTCTTCCCCTTCCACACTCTGTAGATGGCAATGAGTTCCAGCTCCTCTGCACCAGCACTTCCCTGATGGTCTCAGCACCAACCACACCGTGGTTCTGCGAAATGCCACCAGGACAGTTTCCTTGGAATCCCATTGCTGGGGGGTAGAGAAACTGCAATACCCAACTCTAGCTGTTGGGTGGATTCTCCTCCAAGCACAGCCAAGGCCTGGAAAGACGAGCCAGTGTCTCACAGATACTGAATCACTTTTTTCCTATCCTGACTCTCCAGAGGACAGAGCATCACAAGCTCTACAGGTACCCGTGGCTCTGGGGCACAGCTCTGCCCTCCTACCCAGAGCCATCCTGTGCCCAGCCAGGAGTCCCAGGGGCCGGGAACACAAAATGCTCTCACAGTGACTCTGCTGTAGTAGCAAAGAGGGCAGTCCAGTGTTGTTGTTGTCTGCGTGGGCACTAAGCTAATTATTCTGCCGTGATGATTTAAAGGGAACAAATATATTAATCCACTAGCCAGGGCCAGTATAAGGAAGCAATATAGCTACTCATTAATCTTCTACTGCCACTAAGCCCAGATCATTTGCTGGGAAATCATATAACCCTTATGGCTGCAAAACTTTTATGTCTTGTCTTTGGAAAATAAGGGCTCCCTCGTGAAAGACTGTTCACCTGAACACCATTTTCTCAGGATGGTGGGTCCTTCCCGAGTCATAGCAAGACGAGAGGGAGCAATAAGAATGCCAGAACACCAGCCCAGGGACATCTCAGAAGATAGAAAGGCGGAGAGCCTGGGACGCTGTTTGCCATGACACCTTGTAACCTTCTGGGGACTGGGCACAGCCACTCAGCCTTGCAGGGCTAGAAAAGCTAGACCCCAAAACTACAGCTCTGACACCACAGAAATTGGCAATTGTTTTTTTTTTTTTTTCCAAAAGGAGAAGTTTCACCTTGCAGAGCTCTGCAGCGTGTCCCCCACTCCCATTAACCCTTGTGCTGCCCTATTCATGCACATTTCTCTGTGCATCCCACAAATTCTGCACAGGCAAATTTGAAAATTCAATCTGCATCTTTTGGGTTTCAGCCACCTCAAAGCCACTGAATTTTTTCATTTAATCTGATATTTCTGCAAAAAAAAAAAAAAAAAGAAATCAGCAAAACAGCTTCTGTCTTATGTCATCATTGAAATGCTGCCATTTGTGCAATTAAAAGAGGAGTAGATATTTTGTAGGTAAAATGTGAACCTAAGGAAAAGCATTTTTATTGGCAGCTGGTGGAGTATTTTGGTCCTTGTGGTCAGATTCCCCATCCTCTGTGGGAAACACACTGTGAATGACAACTGTTATTCCATACTAGATTCTCCTGATTGTAATGAAGGAGCCATCTTCGGTGGTTCCAGAAATGATCCTAACTGTGGAGAAGTGATGATTTCTGAGATCCTTGGGGTCAGACCACTGTATTTTTCTAACATGCAAGGTGCTTGGTAAGATGTATGTCACTGCAACTTGAGCCCATAGGATGGCACATCTGATCACTCCTGTCCACACCACCTCCCTTTTTAGTTTGTCTTTCTCTGCCAAGTGTGACCAGAAGTATCCAGTACTCCAGGTTGGGTCAAGTCTAGACCTCACACAGGGCATTAATACCTTCTGGTCTGTCCTGGATTTGTCTTGCCTGGTGTTGCTTTGGATAATGCTGCCCTTTTCCAAGCCACAACACAGCGATAATTTGGAGTCATCCCCTAACCAACCTTAACACCTACATCTTTCTACTCTTCCAGTATTTCTAACCAAAATACTCCCTGCAGTTCCAGACGTTGGGTCATCAGCACATTTCATTAACAAACTGTTATTTTTGGGCTGGATCAACTAATAAAAATATTAAATACTTCAGGCATCAAGAGCAACCCTAGAGAGCTACTTTTACTACCTCCATCCAGCCCAAAGATTTTCCTCTCAATAAAACCCTTCTCACCTTTGGCCATTTGCTTTATTTCACAAAACCTGTGCTAAGCTCCATCTTGTACAGATGAATTACTAATTTCCCACTATTAAACACTACATTCCACAGTCCTGAGAGAGAACATCTATTTCTTGTTCCTGATGGGGAATCTCAGGTAACCTGTCCTATTAGCTGGGCATTAGCTACACTTGGATGCCTATTGCATTTTATCCCATGTACATTCATTTTAATTATTCTTAACATTAAAACCTGTTCTGGCTGTTTAAGGGATCAGATTTGTCAGCAAAACCCACCTCCCTCTTCTTTCTTAAGTCAGGTACGCCACAATGGTACCATTCCCCTCTCTAGTGAGGTATGACCAAATAGTTGCCATTGGCCCTGTGATGCCAAGGGCCAGCTCTTGCACTTTGTGGTACTTTCCCATCCTATTCTATTCCCACCACCCTACCAATGTAGTTCGCAAAGCAAGCCTCCAGCCTGAGCTGGGAAATCTCTCCTCAAAGATGGCTTAAGAAGGGTGAGCTCACCCCAAGTGGGGACCTGCCTCCAGCCCCCATTCCCTCTCTCTGCTGCCAACACTCCAGTCCTGGCATGACCCAGGGGAACAGGGCCAGCAGAAATGTTGGCTGTTCTGAGCCCAGCCGTTTTGCAGCCATGATTTCTCTGGTGAGATTCTGAAGGGAACCAGTCCCTCCGGTTTTTACTTTTGACCATCAGTAATTTTGTTTGGATGTGTTTTCGTGTTTAGAGGTGGACCCAAACTTGCTTGCCCTCCCCGAGGGAGACATGCCACAGCTTGGGCCCATCTCTAGTGCAATATCTTTTATTTGTAGATTATATTTTACTCTGCAGCTGTCAATTGTTATCAGTACCAGTATACGCATAATCCTACTGCCAGTCACTATTTCATACATACCTAAGTGTATCCCAGAAACTAATGCAACACTCCAGAGTCTCTTTTTGTGTTTAAGATGCTTCTCAGACTGACATGTGCACAGGTTCTAAGTCTTTTGTCCTTCTCGGTTTGAGCGTGTTACTATTTTTTTTTAAGTGAGAGTGTCACGTTTAGTGTTTGTTTGTGTTGTGTTAAGAATCCTAGAGCACAGCGGACTTTAATGGAACTCAGTTGTCTCTGTTCACCTGTCAATGGGACTGTGGTGGAGCCCCATAGCGTGGGAGGCAGAAGTGCAGTGCAGACATACAGCCAGGGGAAGTGGGCCAGAAGGGAGAAATGGCTCTTCCCCTTCTTCCCAGCCAGGGCTTGGGGCTGGGGTGGGCAGCACCACAGGCACAGGGCTCTGGGTTTGGGCTGTAGGAAAGCTTGAGATCTGTCTGTGTAAAGCTGGGCAGATCTGAAGAAGGGGATTCACGCTGTCACTCCGCAGCATCTCTGAACTGCACAGCACCTGCCTCCACACCATCTGCCAGAAACCACCCTGAGGGCAAGGGAAAAAAACAGAGTTCAGACTAAGGTACCAAAGAGTTAACATTTTCCTAGGTTTACAGATGTATTTGTAGGACTTGTACTATGTCACATCTATAGCCATGAGATATTATTTTTATGCTGTAAACTTTTACAAATCATTTTTAAAGAAAGAGTTTAAAAATAAAGGTGTTTTTCTTTTTGCAGAGTGCCGTCTTTTTTTTTTTCTCCCCCAGTTTTGGTCACTGCCCCTTGCTCCCACTAAGGTAGGGTTGGGAATACAGCTTAAGCATGTTGTGGGTGAAGGCTAAGCACGTTAATACGTTGTGCATGACCCTAGTGCTTAACAAAAGCCAAGCTGGAAGCCAGGCAGAGAGAAGCAAGGCAACAGCTGAGCCCAAAGACGTGGTAAGGAAAAGGGGCTGCAAACCGGGCAGGATCTACCAGTGTTCCAGCCAGTGGGTCGTGTTGTAATGGTGGGAGGCAAGCAGAGGGAAGACCACTAGGAGCAGTTCCCACATGCATTCCCTGAGGTTGACACAGCAGCCACTAGCACCGGCTCACCATTTTCCATGGCTGGCACTGTGCTCAGATCAGAGAGGGATGCAAGAGATGCCAGACTGAACAGTGCTTGACAGGGGACAGCATGGTGCAGGTGATTTTTGCGTGTAGTTTAACAGACCAAGTCCCAGCAAAGTTCCCCTTTCCAGCACATCTTGTCCCAGCCTCCCAGACCTGCTCAGTTTGCTAGAGAGGAGGGCTGCAGACTGCTGGCCAGCTCAGGTCAATGATCTCCAGATTTGATCTGAGTCACCTGGCACAGCTCAGCCCTGACACTCAGACTGGGCATTTTCCTCCAGAGGCTGAATCAGCAGGGGAAAAAAATCACCTCGTCTGCAGAGAGGCTGCAGCACAGGCTTGCGGGGGAGCAGGGAGGGGGCAGACCCCAGCCAGCTCCCACTGCCCAGTCTCTGCCTGGCAGGGCTCCTCAAGAAGCCTCCTCAAAGAGAAGAAGGGAGGATAAGAAGTTGTTTCCCTTCTCTATATTAAACCTGTCTGGTTTACTACTTATTCACACTAGTGAGTCAGTTCTCTATGAGCTGGCATTTGTTCCTGGAAAAAAAAAAAGAAGAAGGAGGAGGGAAACAAACATCCTTTTAAAAGCCCCTTTGGCTCAAAAGGAGGAAAGAGTATTCAGGCAGATGTCTCCTGCATCTCAACAGGCCCCCAGGTCTGGGCAGGAGCCCCCCAGCACAGCACAGTGCTCTTTCTGAACACTTCACGTTCTCTTTCTCCGCGGCCTGCCAGGAAAAACCGCTGAGAGGAAACCTTCCCTGGCCAAGCACTGCTGTTTCTTCTCTCCGGGCTCCCTCGTGCTCTCCAGCCATCTCTCTAGCCAAAACCCAAAGCTTTCTCCATGCTCCCATGACTCTTAGTCACTTTCAGCACAGCCATGCTCTCATCTTTTGGCCCCAACACTTTGTCCTCCTGGCACCTCTCTGACCGCAGAGACCCCTGAGCCTGTTCTCTGATTTTGGAGACAAGAGGACTTTCCTGTGCCGCACTACCTCATGCTGTCAGGTGGTGGCCATCACTTCCCAGCCCAACGCTGCCACAAACGGCTGCAAATTTGTAGTGCAGCAAGAGATTATTCAGCGCTAGAGCAGAGCAAGGAGCACTGCGGGCCATCTCCCTTGACCTGCAAATGTTCTGCTGCCCTAATTGCCCCTAGAAGAGTTATTTTGTTTCGATCCAACCCTCACTTGTTATTTGCATGGGCTGCCCAGGAAAGGGTTAACAAAGTGCCTAATTACTGGACCGAGCTGTCTGCCAGACCGTTAATTAGACAACAGCTTCAAAAAGCCTCCTCAGGAGCAATATGGAAGGTTCTAGGTGAGGAAGGATCCCTGTTTGCCTTTTGGTGATAGAAGAGCTGCATCCCTGATTTGGGGCTGGGTATGGAGGTGCCAGGAGAGGTGTAAGCAGGGGCTGGTCAACCTGAAGCGAGGGGAAGGGGCTACAGGGTGGGACCTCAATGCTTCTCCGTGCTGGGGAGGGCAGTGCGTGCGATCCTGCCCCAGCACAGTGCTGCTGTGGGGCTTGGGGAGAGCTCACGTGGCTACAGGAATCCCTGCAATGAGGGTTGCAATTTTCCTTGAAACAAATTAATTTGTCATCTTTGCAGGCCTTCTCCCACCTGGGAGCTGCCCCCACCCTAAATCCTCTCTGTGGGGTGTCTGCCATTTTCCTGTATGGGCACAAAGCCTCCAAGAGCTGCCAGGCCTGAGGTAATGCTTGTCCTGCTGAGGTAAAACAGAGTCTTCTGCGTGCTAGGCAAGAGGTCAAACTGCAACAGTCCCTAGGGGTCTGGATGGCCATGGCAAGGGTTGTCCCTAACTTCTGTGGACTTGTTTGGGGCTAGGCTTCTTCTGAAAGGTAGGGCCTGGAGCAGATGATGGCGCCATGGTGGTGGGCACTGGGATATGCGGTGCCCAGCCCCACTTTGGCCGAGCAGGTTCGTCACTGGTGATGTTGCAAATCATTTTCTTTTTTTTTTTTCTTCCCCTCCCATTTCAAAAACAAACACACAGACGCACACAAAAAAAAGGAATTTCTTCACTTGTGGTCAACTCAGAAAGGAGAAGCTCCTGCTGAGGGAGTGCTGGGGATGGTGCTGTGAGGAGAGGCACCGCTGCTCACACGGATCCCTCAGACACATCCTTGCCCTGCGTGGGGACACCATGGGTCCTGGGGATGTGAGTCCTGGCCTCCTGCTGCTGCTACTGACCACACCTGCTGTCTGGCACGGTAGGTCCAACAGCATCCCATAGCCCTTTGGGGCCACCATGTCTCTCTGGGGCAGCTTTGCGGTGCAGTGAGGGCTTCTTGTGAGTGCTCTGTGGCTGAGGTGAGGTGATGGCTGCAGCTGGGCTGGGGAGAGGGTTTGGGCTAATGGCTGCTTAGCTCCTGGTTGCTTCTACAAAAAGCCTCTGTTAGGGTGTGGAGGTCCCAGCCTCTGGAAGCTGTGGCTCTGCATGCAGGCTCAAGGAGAATCAATGTGGCAGAGAGCAGGCAAGGAAATGCATCTACTTTACAGCAAGGCCTTTTAAAGCTGGCTGCTGTGCCAGAGAGGAGACAGTGAGAGAGAAAGAGTGTGCTGGTAGTCTGTGACTCTGGAGTGCAGCAGTGTTGACAGCTTACTCTTGGTTCCCTGCAGCACTGCCAAGGTATGGCCAAGTGGTATGGAGAGGTGTAAGTGCAGGAAGAAGAGCATTGGCAGTGGAAAGATGGAGATTTGCCCCGTTCTGAGTCTTGGAGAGGATTAGGAGGAAGATGAAGCTGAGCAGTAAGTGTGCTCTGAGGGAACTCTGAAATAACCCTTTGCCCAAACTGGATGAGAGCTTGTGCTTGGTGTGCAGGTGGGAGAGTCAGGAATGTCAGCTATATCGGCACCTTCTATTGAACATGTCTGGAGTTGCTATTCTCTGGTGCGCTGGCCCACATAAAAGGGCTGTAGAGCTGGGTGTTATGGAAACAGACAACCAGAAAGGGAAGGTGGATGTGACTGGTTTTTGAGGCTACAGAGATGGCCAAGAGGTGATAACCCATCAACCTCAAGAAAGACTCACTAAACCTGTTCTGAGGTTTGCAGCCAAACACACAAAACTGTGGCTCTTCCTTTGTTTTTCTCTTGAGCTTGCTCCCCTCACTATGAGATTCAGGTGGGAAAGTGGGCAGTGGCCTGGGGAAAAAGTATTTCGGATTAGAACAGACAAGCAGTGTATCCCTCTTTGAATTCATGTTTTCAGCCCTGGAAAGCCCTCATATTCCTCTAGCTGTTAACTGCATGGTGTTTCACATCAAGTCATTCTGTGCAGGTTTTTTCCTGGTCTGCTGCTCTGGAAGATGGTTTTTGAAGGCTGCAGAGTTATGTCACTAATCTGGTTCAGGGAGTCTGGCCCACATTACTTGAATGTTTCTTGCTTCAGACTCTTTCTCTTCTAGTCCCAGACTAGGCAATTAATTTGTTATGTGTGGGTTTTTTGCTTGTTTGATTTTTATTTTGTTTTTAGGTAATAGGGACTAAGTACTTCTGATGTACATTGGAGACATCCTGATGGATATTGTTATGATCTTTCACCAAAGGTTCCTTGAGGCACTGGGCAAAGCAGGTCACCAGCTGTGACACTCTCATCAGGCACTGTCTGCCATGGTAGGGTGTTAGACACATTTGTCGGAATGCAATGGCTGTTGGCATCTGCAGCATGCAAAGACTGTTCAAAACAATAACTTCAAGCTAGAGGCTGACTTCCTTCTCCTGCCTTTTGAATCACAAGTACATCTTCTGAGTATGTCCAAGGCTGATGTGGTGCAACCACTGTGATCTGGGTTCTTGCTGGGGATAGGTCATGGGCTTAAATTCCAATTTTAGGTCAAGTAGAGGAAGAATGTGAAATGTGAGCAGCTTATATCTGTGGCCATGTAGAGATCTTCCTGTGGTTTCTTTTGCTTTCTTGCTGTGGATAAATCTAAATCTCTGAAGAAGCCCTAGGCAGAGAGGTGTGTTCAGCATCCCCCTGTCCAGATACTCTAGTTAACCCCAGGGAAGGTGTCCTCAGGGGTGAAGCTCTATCCTCCTCGTTCCTATCACTGAGGGGAGAGCAATGGGAGCTCTGGCCTACCATAGGGCCCTTCCCGAGTCCTCAGACCCTCAGAAGCAGATCAAGGTCCTGATAACTGGTCTCTGTGGTGGGATTCCTGAGCCTCTAGGTCCTCCACTCCACCTTCCTCATCCTTTCCAAAGCCTCAGTAGAGGAATGTAATGTTTTGGCTAGGGTAGGAGAGGTAAGGATGGAGCCCACAGCTGTAACTGGAGGTCATGGTTACACAACCTGTGGTAAAACCTTTGGCCAGCAGTTACCGACAGTGCTGCGGAAGCTGCTGAGGAGCAGTAGAGACATCCTCGGGCTTCGTGCAAGATTGCACAGTGGTCAGCAGGGAGCAAGCCTTCCCCCAGCAGCCTTGCTTCCCCATTCTGGGAAAGGACACACTGATGTGACTTGTTCTCCATCGCACACAAAGGAGCAGATGCTCTGGTGGCCTTCACCTGGCAGTGTCCTGCATTGATCGTCTCTGTCCCATCCATCCTCACTCCACTTGTGTGGTGTTTTGTGCCATTGCTGGCTTCTTCATTGCACAGTGTAATGACAGCAAGGACACTACATGACCTGACTCTTGACGTTGTTCCTCCTGCTGTGGTCTCTCCAGGGACCAGTTACAACGTGGTCTTTCCCTGACCCAGTCTGAAGGCAACTCTGAGTCGCAGAGATTGGCTCCACCACCACACTGTGCTGAGGCCTGGGATGCAAATAGGAGAGACACAAGTGTCCAGTGACAGTAAAAGCAGCAGGAATGTATCAAGCCTGGTGGAAAACAAAGCTTAGCAAAGAGGGAGGAATGTGGTACTTTAGGAGAGTGGAAAATGTGGCTTTGTAAAGGATTCTGGGATGTTTTATTTTTCCACTTTGGGGATAAATGAGGCTTTTCCTGTTTCCATAGAAAGATAAAAGCATTGCACAAAAAAAAAAAAAAAAAAAAGAGAGAGGAAAAAAACAGCCAAATATTCCATATTCCATGTCTTCCGTTTATTCCTGCTGGGCCAGCAAGTCTGATTCAGGATTTGTTTGGGTTTCCTCTGGGCCACTGCTCCATCATCATACAACAGCAAAGCTCTCCAGGGCTGAGTCCCATGCGACTGACCCTTCCTTGCATGGAGGAAAGCATCAGCTTGGGACAGCTTAAATGATGCTCTTTGAGTTCTGGTGGATGTGCTCTGGCGCTGAAGCCCTTAGCACAGCTGATAGGACACGCATTCATGCCCTGGACATCATCTTCCTCACCAAGAAAAAGCTGTAAGCATGGGTGTGTGATGATAGGTGTGTACATTTCTAGCTGTGTTACAGGGAGAGTGTCCAAGACAGCATCAGAGAATGGTTGTGTCCATAAGAAGCCATCCCTTGCTCTCTTTCTACAAGTTTGAACAGTAAAGGGCCTGCAGTGCCCTCCTCTACCAAGAGCAGCAGACTAATAAACTGGGCAGCTATCTTTGCACTTGCTATTATTTGACCCTGGTGTGTATCCCTTTAAGATGTGAGGATGGGTTAGCAACTGGAAAGGAAAGCAGAAGTGGGAGAATAGCCCTGGAAAGGGGCCGGAGGGGGGTGAGCAGCCCCCTGAGCACAGATAGCCATTTGCAATGTGTTTCCTGTCCTCCCCGTAGGGCTGGCGTGGGGGTGGCAGTACTGCTTCTTCCCCAGCTCTGTGGCACTGATTCATTTCTCACTTCCCCCACCCTAAATATAGGAGGTGATTCAAAGAACTCGCTGATGTGGCAAAATGGGGAGAAAAAAATATTTCCCTCTGCCACAAGTGGCTGTGGTGGGACCCTGGTTCCCCTTTGTTTGGCCAGTGGAGAAGCCATCTTCAAGGCAGTGATGGCATCAGAAATCCTGCTGGGTTGCAATGCCAGTTTCAGCACAGCTTGGCATGCATTGTGCGTGAGTGCAGCCACAGGCCTGCGTGAGGAGTTGGCTTTCCTGTCCCTTAGTTTCCCACCACCAAATATGAACTATAATGCTGACTCCATCTATGGTGTTTTGATGGTAACTGGAAGGAAAATGCATTGTTTGACTTCATGATAAGTCATAAGTAGGTGTACTTCAAAATCCACTGCCAAGCAACCAAAAAAATGCATGTGCTAACTCCTGCTCTGCAGCTTTCCAAGCCTGTTCCAGCTCATTGTAGCAGCAACAGACGGCCCCAGCCATGGAGCTAAACTTCACAACTGATGTTATGGGCTAATCACGTTCATATCATAGCTCTAGCTCTGCTGCAAAAGGAAAACAGCTATAAAAACAGGCAAAACCCAACAGGAACAATTTCTAGGCTAGCATTTGGCTTAATCTGCTCCAGATGATTGCTATTCCCCTCTCAGTACTCTGAATGTTCAGTTGTGAGGTTTTCTTCCTTTCCCTGAAGTTCATTCCTTAGAGTACCGGGCCATGCTCTGGTAGGATGCAGAATGATGTGAGCCAAAATGCCAGTCTGCATCCCAAGCCTAGCCTCAACACTGTGAACTCCAGTAGAGCATCCTAAAAAGGATCATTTTTTTCATCGTCACTCTTTCTCTTTTCTTTGCAGGCTCAGCATCCCCTGTGATCAGCCCTAATATCTCTGCTCTGGTTGTCAATGTGGGTGATCCAGTCCTCCTGCGCTGCTCAGGAGAGTCAGAAGTTAAATGGTACCCTGAAAAGTTTGCCAACCATACCAGCAGCATACTCAGTATTCCTAGGACCACTCACAGAGACACAGGCACCTATAGGTGTGCTTATGTCAACAGCAGCGACAAGGGTGTTGCATCTGTGCATCTGTACGTGCAAGGTAACCATTCTTCATTCCTCCCACGTATGCTGGCAGAACAGCCTCTCTTTAGGGAGCATGCCATTTAGACTTGTTCCTCTCTATAATCCATGGTTGTGTTAGAGTTTGGAGAGCAGTGCACGCTCCTAGTGGGAGCAATTGCCCACCCACAACCATATAAACCCACATATTATGGGGCCTGTGGCTGAAGCACTGCGGTACAGAGCATCTGTATCTTGTGTACACCTGTGGATGGCCTGGACCTCTTCCTCCTTATCTTGGCTTCCCTTAAAAAGCAGTGATGAAAGCCTGTTTGGTATTGTAATGCACAGTGAGATTTGGAAATCAGGGAACTGTATGGCTACTACCCTCAATGAGGAAGGATCACAGGATTCATCCTCACAATGTAAGCCAAAGCTCCAGTATGCCGTGGTATCTCCACCATTTGTGTTCACCCCTTCCTTTGTACAGAGATACCGTCATGGATAGGGAAGCTGGAGGTCTAACAAATAAAAATAACGCTGTTATGAAAAGTTGAATTAGGACTAAGCACACTTCTCAGTTTCTCTTGCCTGCATACAGCTGTGAGTTGCTTGCTCTGGTCTCCTCAAATGCCTTAGCTGGAACTGGGCTTGTCATGTGAGTTTTTAGAGGCTGAGTCAGGCAGGCGCTAAGCCAGGTTGCCCCAACACTGAACTCCCACTGGGCAGCAGAGCTGGATACTCGTCTTTGCTGGAACATCTCTCTCAGCTCAGTGCCTGCTTTTCTGATCCTGTTCTCTGGTTTACTTCATCTCCTCCACAGATCCCAATAATGTGTGGTACGTCCCATACTTCCGGATCTCTGTGACCAAAGGTGGAAATGCTGAGTTCCCCTGCTTCATCACTGCTCCCGAGTATGGATCCAATGTGACTCTGATAAGGAATGATGGCTCTAAGCTCCCACCTGGAACCAACTACTCTTTCAGTCCTGAGAAGGGAATAACGCTTTATCATGTGGAACACGAGCAGAAGGGCCAATACCAATGCCAAACAGTGGTAAATGGAAAAATAGAGAAGTCATCAAGAATAAGACTGATTGTGGTTGAAGGTAAAGGATTGGGATTGCTGCTGTCCATGGGGGGAGAGCAGCAGCAAGTTGGTCACAGGTCGTTAAGGAAAAGTTCTTAGCCAGCAGCTGGAAAAACTTTCTGAACCTGCAGTAGTTAGGAGGTAGAGGTAAAATTTAGAGGAGGTAAAATTCCACTGGCTTTTGGAAACTTGTCTCCTTTAGATGTGTCTCTATGGGATCTGCAGTGTTCAGCTTATCATAGGTACTGTGTACATATGTTCAGCATATCATAGGTACAAACAGAATTTATTTATGTCTGTGATGTTCTGAAAGACCTTGGGCCCTGATGGTCAGGATGAAACTATGGCAGAAGGATCCCTTACCTATAAACCTCAGCAATGGCTGCTGCGCTCTTCCTGACTTGTATTGCTTCCTGTAGACGTGCACAAAAAGTGAGAATCTCAAGGAAAGGAGAAGGGCGTGGGTAAAGAGACTGGAGAGAATGGAAAGGAGAAGGTGTCCAGGCCTTAGGGAGGCTCTAAAGTGCATGGTGCCAGTGAGCCAGCTGGTGGTGCATCTTTTCCTCTTTGTCTTTGTGCAGGACAAGAGAAGCCTGTACAGGTAATGGTGGACCCTGCAGACCATGTGCGAATTGTGGGTGAACCTTTTGAAGTCACTTGTGTAGTAACTGCTCCTTCCCATAAGTATGACATCAAATGGGTAACACCAACAAACAGCGTAAGTTAAAGTGTGCAGCTTCGAGGGGTTATGGGACTTTTCTGGAAACCAGGAGGCATAGGGTGACAAGAATGCCTAGACTCAAGGCTTTTCTGTAGAAAAGCCTTGAACTGTTCGCCCAAAGTTAGCTATTCAAACAATCCATACAAATCCAACAATCCTTTCTTTGGGTGATACAGGTTTAAAAAACAGCTGCCCATTCTCAGGATCTTGCTGTGGAGCTGAAAAGTATATTGTTTCACCTGAGCTCATTGAGCAGGAGCCAAGGTACCTATTAAGGTGATGTCTATTCACCCTTCTCTGCCAAGGCTTACAAAGCAAAAAGCGAAAGTTCAGAACATACAGCATCCCAGAGAAAAAATATGGGTGAAGAAAGGGAATGCGCCTCAACATTTCAAAATCTGTTGTACTGACTCTTAAATGCTGAAGGCTTAGATAAGATTTGCTAGAAGTCCTTATGTCCACTGCATTCATGAAGGAGTTGGGGGGAAAAAAATATATATATATGTATATGTATATATGATATGTGTATATATATATGTATATGTATATATGATATGTGTATGTATGATATGTGTTTAGATCACACCATGTAAGGACAACTAGCAGCCAGAAGGCTAACAATAGGTGTGGCCCTAACTGCCTCGAATACTTGGGTTTAATATGCCTCGTGGTCTCCATCTATAAGACTTTCAGGGTTGGGGCACAGTTGCACAGAACAGAGGGTAGCAAGAATTTTTATTATAAATATAATTCAGTTCCGTTCTCTGAGCTTCCAAACAAATGACTGGTATTTCCTCTCTGACAGGTTAAGAGTAATGGAAAGCCTGACATAAGTGATGGGAACTACATCATCAATGACACCCTGTCAATTCCAGCAGTGACCATGGAAGACAGTGGGAAATACACTTGCATAGCTAACAATTCAGCAGGATTCAAGAATGCCTCCACAATGCTTCGGGTAGTAGGTAGGTACTTTCCCAGCAGACCAGAAAAGTGTTGACTGAAGCATGCCTGTCCTTGAGTATTTCTTGCTCCTGTCCCAAGACAGGGAAATTTCACTGCACCTTGTAGGCTCAGGTTTGCTGATGACCCAAACCCTCTGCATACTCAGTGTATAGCTCAGAAAAGGGACTAGTTCTGAAAGATTTCTGGGTGAGAAGCCAAGAGTTCAGCTAAGGGGGCTCGTCTTATATAGATCACAAGATACAGTTTTAGCCTCATTATTTGTTAGGATAGTGTATAAAACCTGTTACACAGGAAGAGCTTGATCCAAGCCATCAAGACAAAGAAACAACTTCTAAAAAGTATTTCTCTGTGAGACATACAGTCTGTGTAGTGCCTCATTCCCTCCTGCAGTCTCACAGCTGAGGCTGCTCTTTCCAATAATGGTCTATTTATAAAGCTGGTGTAAGCTTGTTTCAGGTCTCTGTGGACGTGCCTGCTGATGGTCATGCTCTCCTCCATCCTGCAGAAAGAGGGTATGTGATCCTGACCCCAGTGCAAGCCATGAACCAAGAAGCTGCTGAAGGAGACAGTTTGAAACTCCAGGTCCATATTGAGGCATATCCAAAACTTCTCCACTGGCACTGGGAGCACATGAATTCATTGAAGAACTCTGGGAGCAACAAACTCAATAGCAATATAGACTTTAAAAACAACTGGTATGTGTTCTCCCTCTTCTATGCTCACCATGGCCTGTTTCAAAAAATGTTTTCAGTGTAAGACTTGTAGATCCCATGCTGCTGGCTGATAAAGAAGTCTGATTTTTAAAGAGGGGAACTGTTTTGCCTTTCTGACTTCTATTTCCAACGTTACTAGCAAACCACAGTGAGAAGGGCTGATCAGATCAAGGAAGACACCACCCGATTAACTTGGCAGTTTTCTCTTTAAAAACCTTTGTAGAAGTCACTGGTAGGTTTTGCAGTCTTTTTCAAGTTGGCACTCTTCCGTGAGAAGAATTAAGAGGGATGGGGACACAGCACAAACAGATGGATTCCCTTAGTGCTCCTCAGACCTGTTCCATGCTCCATGGTCTGGAGAATATATATACCAAGAGGTACTATATATCCCATGTCAGGAGAAGACAGACATCATTATGAGGATATGACCCCATGTACAGGAGGACATAGTCATGCTCTTTCTAAGCCTGCTGCCAAACTGAGGAGTTTGGGCAATTCCCTTTTCATTTTCTTGGGATAACTCATACTCTCAGATGCAGGAAGATCAGTGTCTCCTGGCTCTTCCAGCACAATGATTTAGATGTTAAACTCTTTTTCTGAGAATCCACCCAGTCACAGCCTTTCAGTAACACTGCACTTGGTGGCACAGTGCCTCTCCTTCAGCGAAGACCCTTCCAGCATCCCAGTAGGATCAGCCACTTCCTGCTTCCCCAGAGAAGCAAGGGTTAGCAGCACCAAGCTGGGAAGTGTTCATCCATTCCAGGGCACAAGAAACAGCTGCATCTCACTGAGCAAAGACTGTATGAATACCTGAGTTTCCTCAGCACAGCTTTCTTCATGGTATTTATTCTCTCTGTTGGGAGCAGGTATAACAACACGCTCTCCCTGGATCATCTGGAGGGAGAAGAGAGAGGTCTCTATACGTTTTATGCTCTCAACAGTGAGGTCAACTCATCAGTTACTTTCAGTGTATCTGTGAAAGGTAAGTGCTTAGCTTAATTGCTCCTTCCTAAACGCTGCTTGCCCAGGGGCTGCTGCCCAACAGGCAGGGTGCAGGACTTGTGGACCAAGGCACTTCTAGCCCAGTGCCCACAGGACACAGCCTTGCTGTTCCTGGGACCCAGCTCAAATATCTGCATAACACAGGGGTTCCTGAAGTTCTGTTGTTCCGTAGATGGAGAATAAATCAGATCACCAGGAATGCACTCTTCCTCTGGTCATAGCACTTGATCTTTCTCTGCTTTCCCCAACAGCTTCTCCAAGGCTGTGCAGTGTCATGGTATCAGCTAGTGACTCCAGTAAGCTTCTCTGCACAGCCGTTGGCTACCCTGCCCCACACATTGAGTGGTACCAGTGCCCCACTCACTCTGACAGGTAAGAACTACCTAGGACTGGGCACCACGAAGCACCTCTAACTCTGAAGAGTGCACTTGCAATGTTAGTGCTTGCTGAGCAGCACAATGTGGGCTTTCCTACAGGCCATTTAGCATAATTAGAGTGTCTCCTCTCTTGCCTGAGACAAGCAGCAACTCGCTATGAGCAACTGCAGTGCAGAGAAACATTCATTCTCTACTGCTTTGCATCCCTACAGATATGAGGACTATATGCTGCTTTTGAATGACTCCAGTCCCCATGTGGTGAATACACTACCCTTCCAAGAGGTGGAGGTGGAGAGCACTTTCCCATTCCAGGATCTAGGGGCCAATTTCACCTTCTGCTGTGTGGCTGTTAACAGCGAGGGGAGCACCTCTGACATTCTTCACTCAGTCCTCAGTAAGATACCAACTTGCAGCTTGGTGGAATGGGGGGGAATTTGGCTTTTGGTGCCTGTCTGCCTATATGGATTTCCCATGGTCTTGCAAAAAAGGTGAAATAGATTCCATAGGCCCTCTATCACCACAGAAGCTGGGAGGCTTTGGTGCTTGCTACTTATACAAGCTGTGTGGGAACAGCTGGCTGGGGAGAGCCTGATGTCAAAGGCTGAGCTGTGCCATAAGCCCCTCGCAACTGCAGGACCTAGGTACAGTGCTCAGCACAGCCAGCTGATTGATGCTCATCCTCAGAAGCTGCATCTTTTGCTGGGTTTGTTCTTGCTGCTCTTGGTCTGTCTACATACAGCCTGACCAGCTCCTGCTCTGCACCTGGTGCTGTGAGAACTGGAGTGCAGCAGCTCTTTTGAGTTTCTTTAAGGCCACTGCTGGGTTGCACTGCATACAGGGGAAGCCTGAATGAACAGCTAGGCAAAATACTCAGGGATTGAAACAGGAGTATTTACTTACCCCCATTTATTTCTCCTCCAGGGAGTGTCATGGCTCCCCCAAACCAGCTCTTCAGTCCCATTCTCACCACCTGCATGTGCACATCGGTCTTGCTGCTCCTGCTGCTCCTCTTCCTCCTCTACAAGTACAACCAGGTCAGCCTCCCTGTTGCACAGCAAGGGCTGCAAGGCCTGTCCAGCCTCCGAGGCCACACTGCCTCAGCAGCAGCCACAAGCAAAGCCTATACACCAAAACCAAAATGTGTTAGCACCTCTCCCACCTGGTTCCTCAGGCTCATAGCCCAGAGATCATACAGACGGTGCCTTGTTCCAGACACTGGTGGTCATTCTGTGCTTCAGTTGCAGCTGGTTTTGCTCTGGTCACTCTGAGTGGCCTTTGACAGCCCACCAAGGCTGCAGATTTTGCAGAGTCGTAGTGCTGATTGTCACAAGATCCAGCAGAGCCTCTCACTTAATTAACTAGAGGAAAAATAAAAGTGGTTTGCAATCTGCATCTAAATGTTTCTCCACCCTGTTTTACAAAAAAGCTGCCCTAGTGAGGAAGCAGGTTGGTATTAGAAGGTGTTTGTCTCCAAGAAGGTTAGCTCACTATTTTTATTCAAGAACTTGCCCCGTTTTCTCTGTGAGATTTATCTTCAGCATTGAATTTCTTCTCATAAACTGCGCCAATCAATTGCCACTTCTGCTTCATGGGTGGGTGAAAATCTCCTGGTTTTCAGTTCTCCATTTGGCACTTTGCCTTTGACAGTCCACCAAGGCTGCAGATTTAGCAGAGTTGTAGTGCTGATGGTCACAAGATCCAGCAGAGCCTCTCACAAACAGGCACCCACAGTTTCTCAGGCGGAGCTGTCTTTGGGGTGTGCAGCCCTGAAGAATAGCTCTTAGGAAGGCCTTGCAAGCCCAAGAGAAACAGAACGTGTTTGTAAATAATATCTCAGATATGGGCTTCTTGAGCCATGGCTGCTAGATGAATTATGGAGCAGAAAGCAACAATGCTGACACTTAGGGTGCACCTCTCTCTGCAGTTACCTGGCAGAAGTGCTGAGGAGAAGTGCTTCAGCGCACACCTCCCAGTAGCTGAGGCATACATCATGATTCATTGCGGCCATGGTCACTCCACCCACACTTGGCTTTGCCTGCCTTGATGGGCTTGAGACCACTGTTGCCATTCAGGCATGCATCTCCTTGTGTGAGCAAAGGCTGCTCACAGTTTTTTCAGGGCTGAGCTCTTCACTGTGTTTTTGCCTCCAGTTGTGTCCCCAGACCTCACAACATCCATGACAACACTCAGCACAAGCTGTTTCTAGCAGGCGCTGGCACTGTTTCACTCTAACCTCATCTGGTTACTTCTGCCATAAGATTTGTAGAAAAGAGAAGAAATTCTTAGCTTGGTTTCTCTATTTTTTTTATTTTTTTTTTCCTGGAAGGGAAGCAAGGCTGGGCCAGCTCCACTGTTCTGCTGTGCTCAGCTGCCCAGAGTACTGAGGAAGAGGCACAGTGGGGACAACTCCCTCTGGCACCATCTGGGCACTGCTTAGCCACACTTGGCTTTGCTGTGCCAAGTCGTAGCTACAGTGACAGGGGCAGGAAGGCCTCCCTCCCTCATGGGTAAGGGCTGGGAGGGACTTTGTTTGGACCAGACTGTCCAAACTGAACATCTCACTCGAAGCAAGATATATTTGGTGGAGTTAAACCCAAGTCTTCTCAGTGTGACTGCAGGGTGAGAATCAGAGCACTTGCTGACGAGGGTAACTCTCAGGGCTCAAGCAGCCAATGACTAACTGGAGTTTCTTCCCTACAGAAACCTAAGTACCAGGTGCGGTGGAAGATCATTGAGGCCTGTGAAGGGAATAACTACATCTTTATCGATCCCACTCAGCTGCCATACAATGAGAAATGGGAGTTTCCCCGGAATAACCTCCAGTTTGGTAAGAAACCTTCCCTGCTGCTTTTCTGGTGGCATGATGCTTGCCACAGAGCTGAAATACTTGAAAGAACAAAATCAGAGCAAATAGGCAGCATCCAAAGCTGAATCCAGACATGGCAGCAACATCCTCAACCAGGCTTTGCTGCCATCTTCTACACAGGGTGCTAAACACTGGAATGCTACCTCCCTCCAACCCTCCTTTGTTGTAAAGAGGATTGAGAAGATCATGTTCCTCCTCAAGCATCTGAGGTCATCCCTTAACATGTATACCTTGTGAGCACATTTGATCTTGGCCTCTTTCATAACATCATTGCTCACAGCAGAGTTCCCCATAGATGCTCACCACCTTCTGGCTAAGAGTTACTCATCTGCCATCTTGTCTGGACTCAGCAGGAATCCCCACCCAGCTGTGTGCAGGACAATTGCTCAGTGTCTTTTTAGAAAGCATCTTTTAAGTACATTTTTTTTCCCCCTGCAGGAAAAACTCTTGGAGCTGGAGCTTTTGGAAAAGTAGTAGAAGCCACTGCTTTTGGACTGGGAAAAGAAGATTCAGTTCTCAAAGTGGCTGTGAAGATGCTGAAATGTAAGCCTGGGCCGACTTGCAAAGGTTGAAATCCCCCAAGTTCCTTTGGGCTGGAAGTAGTGTGTGTCCATCAGACTGGGTGTTAAGATGTTCCTGAGATAAGAACTAGGTGCTGGACTTGTGCTGGTGCAATTATTTGTGGACACGTGGCCAGAGGCACAGCCAGAGGGCATAGATTCCTCTCCGCTTGTCTCCTCTTGTTCCATCTGTCTATACCCTTGTTATCCCTATCATCTCTTCATTGTCCTTCCCCGACTCCTTCATATTATCCTCATCTTGCAGCAACGGCAGACACAGATGAGCAGGAGGCTCTCATGTCTGAGCTGAAGATCATGAGTCATTTGGGACACCATGAGAACATTGTTAACCTGCTGGGAGCGTGTACCTATGGAGGTAGGATCCCGTAAACCTGCTTCCCCCAGCAGAACCCTCTCATGGCCTGCTTCTCCAAGGCTGTTATTAGAGAGATTTGATGATTTTAACGGCTTTTTTTTCTGTTTGCAAGGATTTGTGGGCTGGCTATTTCCAGCCATGCTTACGTGCCGAGTGGGTTCTGCTGCTCCTTCTTCCCTACCCCAGCAATTTCCAGGGTCTGGTTTCCTTTGGACAGGTTACAGTAAAGTCACTTCTTAACAACTTCCTTCTGCCTCTCTCCCAGGTCCAATTCTTGTCATCACCGAGTACTGTCGCTATGGAGATCTGCTGAATTTCCTGCGGAAGAAGGCTGAATACATAATTATCCAGGACTCAGCTCTGGACACCTCTTTGGACAGCACTGCTGATTACAAAAACATTGACCTGGAGAAAAAATACATCCGCAGGTGAGAGCAGGACTGTGGTGGCCACAGGGCTGAGCAACGAAGGGTATGCTGGGGAGAGGTTAATGCCAAAGATCAGGAGCTTGCAGATGGGTGCAAAAGTAGACATGGATGTGATTTCTGTACTCAGTGGATATGGAGGAGGGCAGAAGGCACTGCTAGGAGGCTGCTGACAGCCTGCCTCTCTTTGTTGTTCTCTGACTCAGTGACAGTGGCTTTGCGAGCCAGGGTTTGGAAACTTATGTTGAAATGAGGCCCATATCATCATCATCTTCAGCGTCATCAGATTCTGCGCAATCCAGGGGTGAGTTGAAGATCCATTCTTGTATTTGCATCATTTCTTCAGACTGACCATCTGGTCTGGCTTAGTTCTAGGGAACTGGGATAGAACATGGCTTGCACTACTTACCATCTTTGCAGCAACCCTAAAGCTTCTGTTTGAATTTCAGGGAAAAGCTCAGAGGAAGATGAAAGCAGAGAGGACCTCCGGCCCCTTAACCTCTCTGATCTGCTTCAATTCTCCAGCCAGGTGGCACAGGGCATGGCATTCCTCGCATCAAAGAATGTGAGTGCCTAAAAGAAACCACTGCACCCTAGTAGGTAGCACCAGTGCACCAGCAGCAGCCAGCTGTCTTGTCTGCTCAAGGCTTGGGAGGTTTTCAGATGAGATGGTCAAACTCAACTATGCTTCTGGAAATGGGCCTCTCTCCACCTTCTGGGTTCACACATGCTTGGCTTCAGTGCCCAGTGTTTCCTGTGGAGCTTGGGATTCAGACAGCCCATTGCAGGACAGAGTTACGGGGGCACCCAGATCTGTGCATCATGCTAGTCTGCCTTGGTATTTTCTGCCCAGCTTTTACATGAGGTCAGGAACCTTGATGCAGAGCTTTCTTGCACTGGCAGCTTCCTGCTGCCCCATGGACAAGGAACTGAAAGGGGCTGTTGAGTTGCCTCAGTGGCAGAGGGCCATTGTATAATGGCTTCACATGGGACATTGTGAGCAGCCCCTGCTCCTAAACTTTGCCCCCACGGGGAAGTTGAAGGCTCATCACTAATACAACTGATAATGCTACGTAGTACTGCAATTGGAGCAGTTGAAAGGAGAGAGCCTATACTCCCTATGCATGACAGTGCCTTTTCTAAG
Organism: Meleagris gallopavo; assembly: GCF_905368555.1. Taxonomy (NCBI): domain Eukaryota; kingdom Metazoa; phylum Chordata; class Aves; order Galliformes; family Phasianidae; genus Meleagris; species Meleagris gallopavo. Next base: position 12,859,389 of record NC_139418.1, read on the forward strand.
AGCTTTTTGAGCAGCACGTGTTCTCCTTGCTCCTCGATGATGTGTTATGGTGACATTCTGAGGCTGTAGGGACATCAGTGGGGTCTCAGTTATGCTCTCTTCTCCCCAGTGCATCCACCGTGACTTAGCAGCCAGGAATGTGCTTGTATCAGATGGACGGGTAGCCAAGATTTGTGACTTTGGCCTGGCTCGTGACATCATGAATGACTCAAACTACGTTGTAAAAGGCAATGTAAGTAATTGGAGTGGGGACTGGAGAAGGTACAAGAGTGAGGTGCTGCCAGAGCATGGACAGGGTGCAGCATAAGCTGCCTGCTTGTCCCAGGCTGCAGGGCTCTCTCCTCTTCCAGGCCCGCCTGCCCGTGAAGTGGATGGCCCCAGAGAGCATCTTTGACTGCATTTATACAGTGCAGAGTGATGTGTGGTCTTACGGCATTCTTCTCTGGGAGATTTTCTCCCTTGGTAAGGAAGAGGAAAGCTTGCAACCCTCTCTTGTTTTCCATGGCTTATCAACACTTTGATGTCTGCAGAAGTTTCCAAGAAAGGAGGGAGGTTGGAAAAATCTAGTATATATCAGGGCTATAAAACACAGTGTTTCCTGAGGGACCATTAGAAGTATTGGGTCCTGGAAGATCTGCCCTAACTCAGGGCTCTGAGTGGCACTGGCTCCAAACTGCCTCTGATCTGAGTGCTCCTGTCACAGGTAAAAGTCCCTATCCTGGCATGGCGGTGAACAGCAAGTTCTACAGCATGGTGAAGCGGGGCTACCAGATGGCCAGGCCTGACTTTGCTCCTTTGGAAATGTGAGTGGTGCACTGAGGTGTGCAGCAAGTGGAAGGGGGACTGGAGCTGCTTCACATAGAGTGGGTGGTGAAGATGGCATAGGTATGTCAGTCAGGTCTGTGGGCTGCTCCCAGGGAAGCTCTGCATTAAGCATGTAAGGTTTAGGGTTTTTCCATTCTCACACAGGAAAGCAGGAACCAGATGCTCTGCCCAGTATCCACTGCTTCCAGCCAGGAAGGTGGGAGAGCTCACGCTATCTGTATGTTCCTAAACGTGGCAGTTTTGTTTTTTTCCTTTCAGCTACTTTTAGCTCTAGGAATGTGAGAAGACAAGCCTGAGGAACTTACAGGAAAGGAATGAGTTTAAGCTGAAGTACCAAGCATAAAGCCTCTTGCAGATAGATGTGGGGACACAAGATGTTTGCTCTATCTGTTCCTGTGCTCTCATTTCCCTGGGGACACTGTGCTTACACTATCCAGGACTATTATAGATGGGAAAAGAAGAGGGGGCTGCTCAGAACTGTGTGCACAAATACAAAGTGAATCACTCTGCTATGCTGCTCTAAAGAAGAGGGGTGCAGACTCCCCAGCAGCTTTGCAGAAGTACAGCAAAACTCTGTCCCTCTTTGGCTTTGCAGGTATAGCATCATGCAGGCATGCTGGAGCCTGGAGCCCACACAGAGACCTACATTTGACCAGATCTGCTGCTTTATTCAGAAAGAACTGGATTTGCATAAGGAACAGGTAAGAATCTTTGGAGAGGAGAAAGCACATCTTCCCCTCTCCTTTCATCCTACATCAGCATAGCTTCTAGACAGTTTTCCTGATGCCATTCCCTACCTTTAACTGATGGAAGCAGCTCAGTATCTGTAGAAGTGGAGAGAGGTATTCAGATGGTGAAAGGTAACAAAAGCAGGCTGGACACAGAAATAGTTACTTAGCAGCAACCTCCATGGGCAGCAACACAAGTGCAAATGAGAGCAGTCTGAAACATGCCTCTTTTTTCCTTCCTGTTTTCAAGGACTACACAAACCTCCCATCCACTGCTGAGGAAGACAGTGGCTGTGATACCTCTGGCTGCTGTGAGGAGTCCTGTGAACAAGAGGAGAGTGGGCAGCCCCTTCTCAAAGGCAACAACTATCAGTTCTGTTAGCTGGTGCCATTGCCCTGGGGTGGATCTTTATCCTTCTCTCTCTGCAGAGTGCATGATTCTGCATGGATGCCTTCAGCTTTGGCTCTCCTCTCTGTGCTTTCTGAAGTATGAGAGTATGAACATCACTGACTCCCTCACTGAAAGGACAGTGCTAGAGTGACTCAAAACCAACACTCGCCATGGGGGTCCTAAAAGTTTTATCTCCTTCTCTACAGGGTGCAGAGGTCCCATCACCTGCCCCTGCCCCCAGCACCCCTGAAGGAGACTGTGAGGTGATTTTGGTTGTTTTTTAAATACTAGTTGCAGCCAAGTAGGATATTTCCAAAAGTCACTCACATGCCTGAACCTGGTTTTCTAAGTACCTCTTAAAACGAGCCCTTGAAGTGGGAACTGCCTCCCCTGCCCAAAGCAGACCTCTGCCTTGGTAGTTCTGCTCTCTTCCCTTTGTCAGACTGACTCTGGATGTTGCAGAATGAGTGGTTAGACATAGATAAATCTCCACTAAGCATTAAAGATGCATTAACCTCTAGGTTTCCTCATGCAATCTACCTCTCTGCAGCTAGTGCTTCTGCAGGGATTGGTGGGTGAAGTGTAACAAGGAGCCAAGCCCAGGGCTCTGTGAACCTGCACACGCCCTGAGAACAGGAGAGGGGCAGTTATTTCTCAGGCAAGACAAAAGAGGTGAGAAGTGCTCTTCCACATGAGCACTGACCACAGTCCCAATCTAGGCAAGAATGGCAGCTTAAACAGACCTGGAAGTTTTCAACATAACACATCTTACAAAACTTTTGCATTATTAAACATGTAGCAATTCACTGCCGCCTTCTTGATTACAGACATGCTCTTGTACATATTTTCTTGAATGTATTTTAATAATACAGCTGAATTTTTTTTTTCCTATAAGCTAGGGCCTAATGCCCTTAAATTTTTTTCCTCATCTCATTTTTGTTCAGGATTACTAATGCCCTAGCCACGTGGTCCTGTGTAGCTATCAGAAGTAGCTAATAAATCTTCTTAGCTTCACCTGACTTGGGTGGTAAAGGATCAGCATTACAGGCACAAGCACTGACATGGCTTAGGAAAACTGTAGCAAGACAAACCTACTGTGTGACACCTACCCTTCATCAGACCATTATGTTGTGGGCCACTTCTGATTGTATTAAACCTGTTTTTATGCTAACACCAAGTGATTCATTTCTCCTTACTAAATAAAAAGCTAACGTTATTTCCATCTGTCAACATTATGAAGAATAAAGTGTTAAACTAAGTAAGTCTTCCCCAGGGCTTTAAGGCTGTTCTTAGGGGGAATGGATGACAGCACTGTCCTCTCATACCCTGCAGCTCTGCTCCAGTTCATCACACACAGTTCTCATCATCAGTTCTTAAAACCATTGTCTTGTGTAATAAGAGAGGAAATAAGAAAAGCACATTAAAAGCAAGGCCTTTACTCTGAATGGCCTGTCTGTAATTCATGATAAAAATGAACAGAAGTCACTGTCACCTGCTGCAGAAAGTCATCAGGGAACTGCAGAATGAGAGCTGACCAGGGGAGTTGGCCATCTCATTCTCATAGACCTGCCATTGCTCCACAAGCCTTGTTAATTCCATCTGAACTCTGCTGAGCCTGGAGATGAAAGAATGGATTTAGATGATTTTTGCAAACTGCAAATGTATCCTGAGAGACATTCCAAGCTATCTGGGTCAGAGAAACACTGATAGTACTGAGAAGCCTCTTAAAAAAAAAAGATATATATATATATATATACACTCACCAAAAACCCTAGGAGTTATACAAGGGCCTGAACAATTTCTTGAGCTGTTCTTCTCATACCACGTTGCTTCTGGGAATACCGGGTTTTCTGTCTGTGCAGACTGGAAGCACAGTTTACACGCACACAGTGCTTGTACTCTTTCCCACTGCAGTCTTCAGGTCTTGTAGGCAAAAAACAACTCACTCGGCCGCAGTTTCACCCCCAAAATTGGAGATAATTTATTAAATTTTATCACTGACTGAAAAAAGTCACTAGCATCTCTTATAATAAGTTAATGTTCTTAACAGAAAAACCCCAAGCCATAATTACTGCATGTGCTCAGACTTGATACATTTACTTTTACAGTACGGTACTCAATAGGTTCCCCTTCACAGAAGGGAATTTTCAACCACACCACAAGCCTCTGAATCTTCCCCCCTGCTCACTCAGACAAAATAAACTCCCTTCCCAGTTCAACATCACCCTCTCCTCTGCAGCACAGCAAAAAAAACCCTTCAGCTTTGGTGCCAGTGACAACCAAAGAGAATTGACAGCAAGACACACGGCTTTACAGCCAGAGCCTGAGGTGTTCTTTAGACATGCTGCAGGGGCTGAGAAAGCAGCCAGGACAGCAAGAGGCTCCTCACAAGTGCTGTGGGACACAGGCAAGGTGAATAAGACACCTAGGGTGCTGAGACCGCACATGTTGATGCAGCTCTCCAGTGCCTATTCTGAGGGAGGACCTCACAACTCTGCTCACTCTGGCAATCCTGCAGTTTCTCCTTGATCTCACAGTCTTTGTGACTCAGTTCTAAGGGCACAGTAACAGAAATTCAAGTCCTTAAACAAAACAACAACAGAAAGCATTCAAGAGGACAGCATAGAAATGGGAGTGTCCTTCCTATTTTCACAGCTAACACCTCATACAGCCCCCCAACGAACTTGATTCCCTGGGGCCTGACAGGTAAACTCTTAATGTACAGAACACCATTTACTTGCTATGTGTTTCAGCTTCTAAATTATTAGTGCTCATGTGAGGGGACAAATAATTCCAGACAGTTTAGCACCCACAGTACTCTCAATCCTGGCTTCAGAATGGCAGCCTTTAGGGAGGCTCTCAGACAGGATACCTTAAAGCTTCATGGTTCCTCCTCTTCAGCTAAGGACTCCCTGAAACCCATGTGTGAGAGCTCTGCAGGATTTCCAAGCAGGAGCCACTGTCCTAACCTAATCTGTCTGGAACATTTTGGAACGAATTAGCTGTCTGCCTTTTGAACCTATTCCCATGTCCTCAAGCCCTGCCACCAGTATGCACAAAGAAGTCAGCAAGCAAGATTCAGAATTAAGAAACCTGTGCTCTTGGCCATGCATACCCCCTGCTACCAGAAACATCATTTGCTTCTCCACTTTCCAACTGCAGGGAGAGCAACACTGCACACAGCTGAAGAGTGGGTCCATCACACACCTCACACAGAGGGTGCTGCAGCCTTCAGCAAGGAGCGTGGCAGACCCACTCACAGCAGCATTTGTGACACTCTGGAAGCACACAGCTCTTTGGTCATTAACAGCAGTCAAAGCCACCGCTACTACACCTCCAATCTGTAAAAATAAGTTCTTGAGCCAGACAGCTGCCCAAACCCTGCAGAAGCTGGCCCAGCCCACAACCAGAAAGAGAAACCAGCAAGTTGGTTTGTTACTAAGCAACGTCTTTATCATCTTCCTGCTTCTCTTCTTCATCCTCTTCTGTTTCTGTTTTAATCTGTGCCACTCCGAGCCGGTAGAGAGCATCACGAATTACCACCTCCCCAGGCTGACAGCTCTGTACAATCTCCTGGATCTGCCGATTCACAATTTCCCTGCTGGTGAGGAAGTCCATAAGGCGATTGTAGAGGTAATAATGTGTGGCATTCTCAAAGGTGATGGGCCTTTGGCGGATGTTGCTAGTTTTGCTGTCACTGATAGCAGTGATGATGGTGCTGTAAGGCTCCAGCTCTCGGCACAGGGAGATGCAGTGGTGCCGAGCCGTTGGATCGTGGTGACTGTTGTGCTCCAAACCCGTGTGAACAATTCGGCGTGCTGTCGACTTGGTGATTGGGTGCTGAACGGAGTGCTCAGCCACAGTCATGTCTACACTGTAGTGCTGGTCCAGCAGTTCGGGGCAGGAGACGTACTGGGAGAGAGACACACACCAGGTAGAACCAGAACAAACCTCCCCATAATTAAGAACAAGATAAAACTACCATTCAGCTGAATTCCAAGCAGAACAGCAACCTGAGTCATGCTTCTGAATGGCACAAACGTAGTCGTTTCTGTACGCTCCCTTTCCCACTCTAATGCCCCTACAGATAATCCCAAGGCACTAGAGGCCCTCTTCCTATCCCATTTCTCAAGTAATAGCAGTAGTTTCAGAGCAGTGAGTCAAAACAAGCTACATGCTCCAAAGTTCACGAGTTGAACTGCTACGGGGCACTTCCCCCTGCCTATAAACACTATATAAATCAGTTTTATTGTAGGTTTTTGTAGGTGGACATAACTAACCGCTGGAGGATCCATAGGGTCAGAGAAGCAGCCTTGATTTTTCCCCCACAGCTGGGAAGTCAAGTCAGGACAGTATACGTCTGCACATAGTGCCACTGAAGAGGCCGTATCGACAACATACACTGGAGGCCAGTGACGTGAGGAAACCAGCAGGTCCACATGATCCCGAGCATTTTCTCCTCTTACTATGTACTTTGAGCCACACACAACCTGGAAAGAAAAGGATTAGTACCAAGCAGCACAATAAAACTGAAAACTGACAACAATAGAAAATGAAGAAGAATAAATTAAGCTTCTTTTCAGGTATTGCAGACAATACAGTAATCAGACAGCTACTTTCTCTGAAGACATTGTTTCCTCATCACACATAATCACTTCACAGTGTGCAGAGTTTCACCTCAGCAGAGGCATCTGACAGATTTCCCATCACCGGTCAGTCTCAAGATCTCCTGCAGGACTGCTCACACGCCAGGCCCCAGAGGCAGCACGTTTCATGCCTGAGGCTCAGAGAGACCCAATGGACTGATTTTATTTAACAAAGGAACTCCACACTGGTCTCTCAGGTAAGAGAAGGCTACTGCTAACTCCAGCCTTCCTTACCTGATGTGGACACACTTTGTAGATCTTTCCTCCTGTGTGGTAAGCAGAAGTTTGCCTGATGCTTGTCCCATTCTGAACAAAGTCATAGAGAGCCAGGAGGGAGTAACAGAGCTGGTCCTAGAAAAAAACAGGCACCAGAGACAGTCTGTATATGACAAACTAATGGACTCTCCCAAAGACAGAGCAGGCTGCAGGCAAGGTCTTCCAAATGCTCATTTACGCATTGTCCAATAACCTCCTAATTCCAGTCAGCACCACGAGGATGCCAAGCAATTACATGATGTGGAATCTGTGACAAGGTAATTACAGGCTTCTTTTTTTCCAGTCTCCAAAGTTAAATTTCTTTTACAACGTGTAAGTAATCCTATAATCTGCAGGCACCTTTCTAACCCACTCCTGCCCCTGGCACAGTCAAATGAAAACTTTATTATCTAAGCTGGCAAGTGCAATTTAGGGAAAGACAGTGACAAACAGCTCCACTCATGCAGACTGGTATATGTGGGCAAATTAGCCATTACCTTTGTATCTGAGGGCTCCCAGGGAATGCTGCACTGTGTCAGAAAGCTCCGCAGCTCTTCCTCACTGTAAGAGCTTATCAGCTCAAGCCTGAAGGTTTCTTCCTGAAGGAGCCTCACCAAGGCACTCCCATTGCCTGCAAAAGCAGGAACCATTTGTTCTCAGGTAAGAAATCATCACCACATCAAGTTCCTAATAAGCACCCCAGCCATTACCTGGCACTGGCTGCGCATCCAAGTTCTTGTCCTTCTCAGTATTGATGACCACAGCTCCTCTCATCAATGGGGGGAAAAAAGGAGCAACAATAGAAGCATCAAACTTTGTGATGGGGATGCTAGAAGGAAAAGCCACCTGCTCGATCACCTCTGTCTCCATTGTGGACCAGAAGTCTTCCACATTCACTTCACTTGATGACAAGAATTCTGGCCAAGTAAACTAGAAAGAGCAATAGAACAAACTGGTCAAACAAAAATAACCACAGCTCACTTGTAATTGGCATCAGCCTCACTCAAAGCACAAAGACTACCCAGAAGAGTGGTCATCCCAAGTATAGCAGGATGACATCAGGCTCCTTTTCTGTCCTGGAGCTCCCCATAATCACTTCAAAACCATTTATTTGACATAAAACCAGATGTTCTGCATAGTACTACAAGGGCATTTTTCTCCATTTGGAAAGACAGCAGCTCCAGGAAAAAGAAGTTAAAAAAAAAAAAAGTTATTTTGTATCACAGGAGGAAGGCAAATTTCATCCAAGGTCCCTACTGTCAGGCAGCTGGACTAAAGCTGTGGTCCAGGCACTAAGGATTTTGTTTTCTCCAAACAGCTCTATGAGGAAGTGCAAACATCACCACTCCAGCCACATCCTCTTGCCAAGCATCAGCAGAAAACTGCTCACAAAGACATCACGTAATTGTTGTCCATTGCAAAGACCAGACTCAGCAAAAGTCTTTATGATCTGCTTTGAATATGAACAGGATGCAAAGTCTCTGAAAAGCTTACCTCTATGTTTTTCAGTGCCAGAACATTTTCTACGTTTCTCTGGGCTATTTCCACCTTGGGGGTTATGCCACAGATTCCACAGATCATATCATTGTAATCCCGGACAGTGAGGCACTCAAAGGCCCAGTAGCCATTGCACAGCAGTTCCTGGAGCTGAATCTGCTCGTCTGGGCTCAGGCTTTTTTCTGAAAGGAGAACACGCCGCCGTTACAGCTTTCACTTCCTACAGTCAGTGAAGAGGTAGTAGAACTCTCCTACGCAGGAGAAAAACAAACCTGTCCTGCAGAGAAATGCTAAGGAGAACTGGTCACAAAGGTACTGTTGGGTTTAGGAAGTCATTTCACAGAAACCTACCATACCAGAAGAGGTGGATTTTTCCTTTTTAACTTAACAGACTTCAACAGGTCACAGAATTTAGTGTGTTATGGTAAAAAACAAAGGGGAAAACCCACCAGTTTGCTCCTGAACAGAGTTGAGAATATTGCCAACAGCCACTCTGGGATCCTCTCCAAGTTTGATGTGGTTCCGGATTGCAAACAGAAGATCCAAGCTCACAAGTAACTTGTTACCCACGTTGAAAAGGCCTGCAATTATAACAGATAGTTATTGCCTGTATGGTTCCAGATATCCCTCACAATGAAATACATTCCTTACTGATACGCAAAGTGCTTATAAAGGTGCAGCTCAAAAATAGATGGATATAGCTGGACAGTGCTTCCATAACTGTTCCCAGCATTTATCCCTTGGACAGAGGAGATTGACAACAAGGAAGCCAGGCATGGTCTTCCTCAAAGTATTCATTCATACAAATACAGGTTTACTTACAGAAACAGGAGAATTCAAGTAAAAAATAATAATATCTAAAACAATGGGGCACATAAGAGGCTTTTCTGTGCAGACAATTTGCTGATACAGTCCCAAGGCTTCTGATGGTGTCAGTCTGTACTCATGCTGTAAGTTTCTACACTCATTTTTTTCCTACCTGTGTAAATATCAGTGAAGCTATGGAGAGCCAAACACTGCAGGTTCAAGCACACTTTGACCTGAGCTGTAACCACCTGTAATCTATTAGCTGTCAGCAGCCAGCACTCCTGAGGACCAGCAAGGGAACTGTAACAGACAAGCAAAAGACAGCTCAGACTTAAGCCAACAGGTTTTTCAGTCCAGGACTGCAGTAACTTAAGTTGTTGGAGTTCAGATTGGTTCACTCATACGTCAGTCCCAGACAGTTCACATAAATTCACAACAGACAGAAAATTTTAAATTTTTAAATAGATTTCCCTGGCACAGTCAGGTCACTGTTCACATTCTTTACACAGCACTAGAGCTCCACATATTGAACACACGGGATTTGAGAGATGTAGAAAACGTACAGGCCCAGGTGCCCTGAGAGAAGTATCAGCCTTACTGTTACAGAGCAGCAAATGGTGTCTAAGAACAAGCTCTGCCCAAATCAGTCCCAGCACACGCACAGATTCAGAAAGGCCCATTCCCTTACCACAAGGATCCAAGGGGGAAGTTCAGACAGGAAAATGCCAGTTGCACCCTAGTGGCAGAAATGCAGCTGTCCACCCAAGAAAACAGGAATTAAAATTCAAAGTTAGCTCTCCCTTCCACTGGCAGCAGTTTAATTAGAGCCGATGCAGGCAGGAAGGAGATATCCTACGGGCTTTTATGCAGAACTAGGTAAGGGAATCTAGCCTATGTATTGTAGTTGCAGAGTCTTTTGGGTTTTTGGGCACTGGGTCCAAGAAAAGCTTCACTCAAGCCCATGCTAGGCTATAAAAAGAATGGAAACATCATAAGCAAAACGATCCACACGGCAAACATTCAGACTGGGAAGAGAAAGAAAAAGGGAAATCATGTAACATGCATCTATAATCCCACAGTTTTGCCTGTCAGCCTCAAAACATCAGAATGGAAAACAAATAGGGGATGAATAACGAAGACTTCATTCAAAAAAAAATCAAACCTAGACTTAGCAATTACGCTTTGATGAAGCTCTCCTGCTGTATGGTAATAGCAACCATGGCAAAGTGAATGGTACAGGAGAAACAGGAACTGCTTAGAGTTATCCAGAGAAGCCCTTCCCACAGACATGTAGCATACCGTCACTTACACCAGCTTCAGAATTGGAGTTAAAGCAAATATTATTTCTTGCATACTTGTAACAGAGAATATCAGCACAGGGTTTAAAGAGCCACAAGTCTAAAACATAATCTTACTTCTGTCCCCCTTTGAACAGAGGGCTGTTACAGAGGAGGCACTGCGCAGACGGAGACTCGTAGTAGTTTGACCAGGAGGTCTGCTCTATGGTGACTGCCTCCTCACTCACGTTGGACAGGATGAGCCGTGAGCTGTTCAGTTCATGGATGAGTGTGAAGACCTCAGCCAGCTCCGATTCATTCTCTGGGATCTGCATTACTTTGCGCAGCAGCTGTAGGGTGGATTGACGCTGGATCTCTTTCTGGGATGGGGTTAGGGGCTCACTGGTGTTCAGCACATCAGGCTGACCTGGACTGACCTCCTAGAAAGCAAACAAAACACATTTTAAACTAGGCAAGTGTGGGGATGAAATACGAAGAAGCCGACAGAAGTCACAAAAGGTAGCAGCAGCACAGTGACCTCTGTTCCCAGAAGACTTGACTTCTACTTCACTGCACTCCACTGACCGCAGATTGTAGTTTCAGGCCTAAGTCACTTCACCCAAAATACTTCTTCACAGCATGGCCTTTTGGGGAACTTCTGTTGTATCACTAGTTCATCGTAGGCTTATCACTAAATGGAGCATTACTGCAGGGACTGAGGATCAGGAAGGATCGGGATCAACAGGGCAACAAAGCCTTCAATACTTCTGTCAAACATCACTGCCTGTCTCCATATGCCATCATCCACATTTTCCTAGCTACAGCAGTCTGCATACTCCATAGGAGCCAGAACAGACAAGTGTTACACAGGAACCAAGCCTTGCCATGTGTGGAATACACTGATGGATTCCAGTTGATCTGCTACAATCCTTTCTCTCAGACATACGCCCCTCCACCAAGTCAAATACACAGGATCAAACTCTAGTTGACTCAGAAGAACTGAGAGAACATACACAGACCAATCTATTTTAATCACATCAACCCTTCTGCCAAACTTCCATCTGTTTTCCTGTCTAGTTTAGCAGTGAGACAAACAATCAGTCCAAAAGCACAGAGATAACACTGAGCCATGCGACTGAAATGCTGAATACAACTAAAGCAGAAAATTAAGGGGAAAAAAAAACAAAATAAATGAGGAAGAGACAAGCCACACGCCTCTCAAAATGCAAGCTGAGCTAAGTGTGCTACTGTTCCTTACACATCTGCTTATGTGTGGGTTTCACATGGGCCACTTCAGTTTGTTGGGTTTGGGGAGTTTTATTTTGCTTTTTGTTTGTTTTTAAACAGTGCACAAAGCCAGGCTCTTCAAAATACATTTTATAAGAAGTGGAAGAGTCAAATTACCACACAGCCTAAAATGCTGGCTTTTGAAATAATCATTCTGTGAGAGAAAAGCTAAGCTTTGAAACTTCAAATGCAAAAAAAACCCGAAAACCAAATGAAGGTCACAATTCATTATTTACACCCAGCAGAACAAGAGGAGATATCTTGAACATCATCTTTCCACAACAGAAAAAAAAATACTACATCCAGAAATAAATTCAGTCTGGAAGTAAAGCTGCACTACAAACCCCTAAAAATAGGAAGCTCTAACACAGGATGTACTCAGATGTACAAGATGTACATTTGCCACAAACTGGTCACAAAGGAGACCAGGCTTGGGAGTTTTTTGATGAAGTCTGAAGTTCCACTAAGCTGACACAACTGTGACTTCAGGGATGGGTTCCCAAGCACGTACCAACATGCTGTAAACATTTGTAAGCTACAGAGACATCCAGTGGTAGAATGGAGTGCTGTCAGTCTCACTGTGAGCCTGAAGCACCACTGCTGCAGAAGCTGAACAGAAGAAAACATTATCACAAGTACTGCAGTAACTAACGTTGCTCTGTTAGAAGCAGACTTACCAAACGGGAAAAAAAAAAATTAACACGTTCTCATGGGAACTTGCAAACTTCCTCATCCACTCCACAACATCCCTTTGAAAGATCAAACCTTACCAGAGATTTCCCTGTTTTCTCAGCTCTGTCTTTGGCAAGATTATAGCCACACTTTGGGCAGATTCGTGGCTTGTGCCTGTTTGTATACACATAACTACAAGATGGGTTCTTGCATTTCCCTCTGCCACGTGATGTTGCCAATCCCAAATCCTGGAAGGACACAAGAATTACATTTGCTGACCATGACTGTAGAACAGTCTGCTGGAATATCATATGCTTTTCCCTAGCACTTAGTGTGAAGGTTATATAATGGCCTTGTCACTTTGTACACAATATTTTAACTGGCACCCAAATGTTCTGGGTCAAATCCCAGAGACCACGGATACTCCACCCATTCAACATAGAAACCACCAAATCTCCCCCCTAACACTTATAGGGGATGGTGACAATGCAGGTATGAAAATAATCCAGTTCTTAACATGACTGCAACATATCACAGTCAGACTAGATAGGTCAACAGATGACATACATGGCCCACATTTCCCCACATCAAATACAAAACACGTTTCTGTAAGTCAGTTAAACAAAAGCCATGAGAGCAGCCTCATCCCAGAGATAACAATTCCCACAGTGTAACTCAGATCATCTGAAGAATTCTCACCAAAGTTACAGTGCAGCTGTACTTGTAGGAAGGGAAGACGTCTGGTTTGACCTCCACTACTTTAACCTGTGATGCCCTGTTGGTCAAACCACTGTGGAGCTGCATTGGAAGCAGAAAAAAATACCACCTGTGAGATACCTGCAATGGAATACTCACATCTTGTAAGTAAATACATATTAGCTTTTTTTTTTTTCCCCCTCTCAAGAAATCTGAAAATGTTCATTAATATCCATGGATTACCAAACACTGCTTTGCATACCAAGGCTTTAAAATACAGAAGTATTTGAGCATATTTGCAAGCTTTGCTTCTTTACTCAATCATCTTTCACAGACTCCCTCAGTATAAAGTCAGTGTTACATTTCAGATTATCAAAATGCTACCAGACCTCGTAACATCTTCTGGAAGCTACTGGAAGTTCTCAAAGCAACCAACCAAAGGACTGTCCAACAGCAACAGCAGTTCAGTTCCTAACCTCAGCTATCTAGAATTCACACTGCTTCAGAGCCACCTCCTAAAAACCAACAGCCACAATTTCCATCATCATCAGGCTGCTACACTGTCATATTCTCTTCCATCCCTCAGGTCTAGGGAAAAAAATGCCAAAGACAAAAATGTGCATTTGAAGAACAAACCAAGGTACCTTGCGCTCCTCAGCACTGGGTGGCTGCAGAACTGACTGGCCCAACTGCTTCAGTGTACTGGGCTTCAAGCCTGACGTTCTCACAGGAGGATGTTTGTCTTGAAGAGGGAAAAGAGCACAGCAGGTTAGACATGGGAACATGGTCCTTGTGAATGACACCACAGTCACATGAGATATTTTCCTCTGAACTTGAAATGATCCAAGCAGGTGTTTCATGCACCATTTACCTGCCCTTCTGGTTAGAAAGAGAAGGAGGGTATTTTTTACCTAGGATAGCTCACTGTCTCCCTTCAGACATATCTCATTACTTGACAAAGACCCTTCAATATGGTGAGGAAAGACAATCACTCCCAAAGCATACCAGAGACCCAGTATTTTACCAGTATTCGCAAACGCCTGTCTCTTGCTAGCCTGCTCAGTGCTGGCTTCTCTCCCCACGCTGGCTGGTGCGGGCAGAATTGCTCGCATGGGCCTTGCTGCAGCCAGCAAGGAGGGCTTCGGTCTTGGTTTACTCTTTACTTCTTGCCCTTTGTGTGCAGCAGCTGGAGCATCAATTCTAAAAGACAAGAGCTACAATCGGAAAAAAATTCCATGTCTTCCTTCTCACCCTCAATTTTCTTCTCTTTCCTGAATTGTGCTTTATTAGCACGATCATCACAGCTATTGTAGTAGAAAGGAAAATTGCGCTAAAGATACATCTGCACTGAGACTACTACAGTAATTTAATTGTCACTTAAAAGAAAAAAATAGCTTTGATGGACAAAACTATCTCAAAGGAACAATCCTGAACTGGCAGAAAGCAGACGGTACACAGAATGGGTCTCGCGTGAAGCACTGCCAGCAGTCTTCGATTTCTTGGATTTGTCCCATCAATACACAACAGACATCACACATTCCCATAACATATGGAAAACTGACTCACACCACAGGCTTTTTTGCAGAGGCATTTGTACTCAGCACCTCGGAAGATGGTGGCATTCCCAGCCCTATGCTATCTTTTTCTGCCTGCTCTGCAGAAGAGTCTCCTTGCAGTTGGCTCCCTTGACCCAGCGTCACTCCAGCAGCACTTCCTCCATCTTCAGCAAGCACGTTGTTTGTAAGAATGTGAGCATCAGAGATGATTACTTCCTCCCACTCGGTCTCCTCCATTTGCCCTCCATCAGGCACAGCATTCAGCAGCTGGCTGACCGCTTCGGAGCTTTCCAGGGCAGACTTGGAGGTACTCTCACCAACAGCCACTGAGTCTGAGAACATTGACTGCTGACCTCTTTTAGTTGCAGGAGTTTTCAGAGAAGTGCTTGAATTAGGCTCAGATTTGCTTTTTGGTTGCTTTTCCTGGAAACAAAGAGATGATCACATTTCAGAGGTTTAAGCTTTTGCAGGTAAGCAGGTTCCCTTCAGTCTGGTTTGCCCGTGCCCTATCCAATGCCGGATCAAAACAGTAATATTAGGAGTGCCTAAGCAATGAATTGCACACAAGAGCAGAAAGATAACATCTTCTACAATGGGAATGTCCCTGTTAATATTCTATCTACCATTGGTGCAGAGCGCCTTGCAGAGTGCTGCAGTCACTATACTGGATGGAGGGGAAGCCATCTAGAGAAACCTGGACAGGCTGGAGAAGTGGGCCCATGAGAACCTAATGAGGTTCAGTAAGGCCAAGGGCAAGGAGAACCCCTTGAGAGCAGCCCTGTGGAGAAGGACTTGGGGGTCCTGGTAGATGAGAAGCTGGACGTGAGCCAGCAGTGTTTGCTTGCAGCCTGGAAGGCCAACTGTGTTCTGGGCTGCGTTAAAAGAGGGGTGGCCAGCACGGAGAGGAGGTGATTGCCCCCCTCTACTTGGCTCTTGTGAGGCTCCATCTGGAGAACTGTGTCCAGGTCTGGAGCCCCCAGCACAGGAAGGACGTGGAGATCTTGGAGCGGGTCTAGAGGAGGGCCACTAAGATGATCAGAGGGCTGGAGCACCTCTCCTATGAGGAAAGGTAGAGGGAACTGGGATTGTTTAGCTTGGAAAATAGAAGGCTGCGGGGAGACCTCATTGTGGCCTTCCAATATTTGAAAGGAGTCTATAAACAGGAGGGGGAACGACTGTTTACAAGCATGGATAGCAATAGGACAAGGGGGAATGGTTTTAAACTAAGACAGAGGAGGCTTAGGAGGAAATTTTTCACTCAGAGGGTAGTGTCACACACTGGAACAGGTTGCCCAAGGAGGTTGTGGATGCCCCATCCCTGGAGGCATTCAAGGCCAGGCTGGATGTGGCTCTGGGCAGCCTGGTCTGGTGGTTGGCGACCTTGCACATGGCAGGAGGGTTGAAACTGGATGAGCATTGTGGCCCTTTTCAACCCAGGCCATTCTATGATTCTATGATTCTCTAGTTTTATTTTTAGACACTTTGAAGAAACAGTCACCCTTAAACTCTCTCAAATATCACTATTAGCATCAATACCACAAATTCATCCAAGGGCTCCTTTCCTATCCTCAGCTCTCTGATGCTGCCTGCTCTTCCACACTGCTGGAGAACTAAAGGTCCCTAGACACAGAACGTGCAGCTATGGGGTAGAACTGCAGCGTAGTGCAAAGGGCTGTAGTAGCACTCAGAAAAGCATGCAGCTGAGGGAGTCAGGAAACACAGAATTACACGTGAAGGTTTTTCAACTTGAAGTCTTGTCATTGAAGCTACAGAAGTCATGCATTGGGGTCAATGAAGATGGAGCACTGAACAGGTAATCCACAAATGCTATCAGAGGAATGGAGTCAAGAGTTTCTGGCATGATAAACATATGGATTCTAAGCTTTCTACAGAGGTTATACTCAGGAGAATATTCTATTTTTGACAAACAGACGTCTTCTAACCTAATCTTTTATCTAAGGAACAGGAAGGTGTGTATATATTCAGTTTCTGTTTTACTGATGTTATTACCAGTCTAAGAAAAAATTGCTGATGCATATTTTTCTCCAAGAAGTGACACCATAAGTGGAACTGTTTACACAAACATGTTCCCAGAAGAGCAGAATAAAACTGAAAAAGAGAAGGAAAACTTCCCTCATTTTAGTTCTAATCAGTGTAGGATTTAACAGGGCAGGCATGACATATTCAGGCAGAACCATGTATTTACAGTTAGCCACCTATCCACTTCAGTATGTTTACAGCACCAAAGATAATAAACCATCATCACTATTTGTTTCCTAGCACGTGGAAAGCCCAGTGATCAGCTGGGACACTACAGAGTGCGTAATCTGTTTGAAGAACTTTTTGAAACTAAACACTTCATGGATGTAGACACTGTAGCAGAAATGCAAGTCAGGGCTTGAACCAGTGATTGAGCACCTGGTGGGAAGGCAGGGCCAGCCCAAGGGAGCTCAGGTGTGTGCAATGTACCTGAGTGACCAGAAGGGGTGGAGCCAGGATCCACCCCTTCCCAGACCTCATTTAAGGGTTGGCAGTGGAGGCATGAGGTTCTTACTGGAGATCCCTGTGTACCTGAAGCCTTCCAAACTTCCAAAGGTAAGCAGCTTTTTTCCTTTGTTTCTGTGGCTGTTGCATCCTAGGACTTTGTTACTATGCTGTTGTTGCTGTACTTTCCTTTGTGTTACAAGACACAAAATGAAGTAAGTTCAGGACAAATTCATATAAAGCCACAAAAGTTTTTACAGAGAATATCCCTTAACTTGAGCCCAAAGGGTCCTATTTCAGACTAATAGAACAAGCCTATCTGTTGAGAGCTGAATAATTATGTTTACACTGCTGTGGTTTAAGGAGCAAGTATTTGAGAGCATGGCTAGTAGAGTTGTCAGCAACTTGCATAGCATGTGGGGAGAGACTTTTTCCATTCAACAACTCAATTTTGTCTGAAATCAAAGAGAATGAAAAGCCAATTTACCTTTGGGATCCATTTCCCTCCAAGGAAGTTCCCACATTTGGGGCATTTTGGTGGCTTATGCCTGGTGACGTACGTGAACGAACAGCGAGGATTGGTGCAGTTCCCGTGTCCCCTGCGAGTGTAGGTGGTTGTCTGAAACAAGAGTTGTCAAGGATTTCTCTACAGAGCTGAAAAGATACCAAGCTGTGCGCATCACTCCCTTTTCCTAGAAAGTACTTTACAAATGTTATCTAGCAAATGGCCTGCTCTTCACTATTATTCATCAGCCAACACTCATTTGTATCAGTGAGTCAGCACCGTAATTACACTGAATTCAAGTGTCCTGTGTGTACACAGACGTTCAGTGTTAACAGAATTTGGTTTAAATTGCAGAGCAGAGATAAGCAATGCATATAACCTACAGGTGAAGCTAACTTTGCACTTCCAACAGTGCATTTGAAAAAGTCATAATACAATGGTACAAAATGATTCAAACAGCAGTCCACAGTGAGGCAAGATTTAAATGATGCATTTGTGTTGGAGTGACAGTGTTTGAAGGAAACAAATGCTTGTGATGTGAAGACCGTTTTCATCAGTAAGGTAATATGTTGTTGTGTGCAGTGCTAAAATACTCCCTGGTGCCTTACTGTCACTCACTATAAGCTACTGTAATACCAGCAGCACCACCAGGCACTATTTACAAAGACAAATAAACCAGTCTTTCATTTTTGCCAAAAACACTAAATCTACACGTGGAGCTTCTGTCAGCGCATCATTTTTCAGGATTCCATATTGCCACTCCTGAGGGAGCTGTTGTGCTGTTTTGTGCTGTCAGTCTGTAACTACGTCTTTTTCCTAGAAATGCAAGTGCTGCCATTAAGGAAAATAGACCACTTAAGCTAGGTGCTTCTCAGGAATAAATACCTGAGGTATCTCCATCTTCCCTGAGACACTTAGGCAAACATCACACTAGGAACTTCTACAAATATCTGCAGTGTTCCACCTGCTAGAAGCACGGGGATGCAAGACAACAGATCTTCCCACCGCCTTATACAACACAAGAAGCTGCTGTGCTGACTGTACAGTGAAGTCTCTCAGTGGCTACAAAAAGCCAGGTGGCTGGAGTGACAAGATTATAGAAATAATGCCACTCTTCCTTGTGCAAACTTTTGCAAACAAACTTTTTTGTGAATTTTCAAAACCTGAGGTCACTGTTCATCTACCATCACATGGCTAAAGTGACAGCCATCCAAGTGACCAGGGAACTCATGCTCCTGTCACAAGGGCAGACTTTTGCTCTCAGAAACTACTGTTGACCAGATGGGTTGCAACACCACTGTGTACTCTGTCTGCTTCCAAGAACTTGAGGACAAAGGCAACAGGATTATAAAATGCTCTGGGAGGTTGGAGACCTCCATTTGCCTGCACAAGGCACAAAGCCAGGGATAAGAAATGCATTAACTGATGTGGTGATTTCAAGTTGGACTATGATCAAACCTTTCCTACTCTGGCAGAAGGCAACCCTGCGGTAATATATCTGTATCTTGAAATACAAGACTGGGTTTCTTACCAGTTTAATTGATGTTGGGTTCTCCACAACGGAATGAGCTGGCAAAGGTAACATAATGAACTGTGTAGCAGGTGTGGAAGAGCTGCTCTCTTCAGTATCCTAAAATGAAGTGTAAGGGAAATTACATGCAGAAAACAAGGCATGAGGTGGTCTGTATTCCACCCTTTCACAAACACTACAATTGAAGGTATACCTTGAGGATCTGTGAGACCAGAAAGCAGGAAAAAAGAGTGAACATTTCAAATGCAACAGCCTTACCCTGTCTGCTCTGTAAGTTATCTAACTCTTTATATCTTGAAACTGTTGAAATCAGCAGACCCAAAACTTCACAGTATGTTTTCTGTAACAGATCCCTAACACCTCAAACTAAATGGATTCCCTTTTCTCTGCAACCAAGAAAACAGTTCTCAAGAGCACAGAGGTAATATTTCTTCACTCCAAAACCTTGAAATACAACTGTGGAAGCCACCTCAAGTACTGTTAAAATAATGATTTAAAAAAATCAACCTTTGACCACTCATCTCAAGATAGGAGTGACAGCAGCATCTAGCAGAGAACCTGCAGTAAACACTGAGTTAGAAAAGCTGCTCCTTGCCACACTACTGAGCAATACAAGATCTCCTGCAGCCACCAAAAATCTCAACTAAAACACGATAAACAGCAGTCAGACATTTCTGGTGAGAAGCTGACAGTATTCAGAGCATTACTTGAGTAACTCACCCTCCCAGTCACCACAGCCACCACAGACACACCATCTGGAATCTGAGGACGGGCCACAGTGATGCTCCCATTGGAGATGTCTGCAGAGCCACTGACCAGAGTCTCTTCGATAATGACCCGAGTTGTCTGATATGGCTGCCCTTCCATTTCCAGAGAAGCCTCATCCGAGAGGACATCAGCCACTTTATCTGTCACAGGCCCAGCATAGTGAGAGAGAACCTCTGATGCCACCACTTCTTCCACAGCCTCTGACTGTCTGAAGGAAGTGGTCTCTTCTGACAGTCCTTCAATGGCAATGCACTGCTCAGAAATGCCAACGTGGCTCGAGTCCACGGAAAGGACATTTTGCACAGCATCATGGGAGGTGTTTGTGATGTTGGTGGAAGCTGTCCCTTCAGGTGCTGCCTGACCCTGTGTCACGTGCAGCTCCAGTGACTGCCTGCTCCTGTCCTCTTGAAGAGTGGTTTTGGGAATAATTATATAATCTGAGCGAGGAAGAATCTTGCGGAAACCTGGAATGTCTGGAACTACGGTAGTTCGAGAGGACACCTTGGAGTTCTGTTGGCAAAAACAGGGTGAAACGAATGAATGAGAGAAAAAGGGGGATTTGGTTCTCAGTCCTGCACGAGTATTTTAGTGCTGAAAGCTCGAACGGCTCCCTCAAGTATTCTACTAGAGTTCTCCACATGACAGCTTGGAGCCCCTCTCAGCCCTCATTTTATCATCCACTTCACCATCAATTGCTCTGACATAACACAAAAATAACTACCATTCCCATCAGCATGAACTGACATGTCTGTCTCGAGTTTCAAAACATTATCCCTTGACTGAAGAAAAGGCAAAAGAAATACACTGCCTCACACACTGCTTCCATACAGGCAGTCTGAAACAAAAATACAAACTGGAATCTGCAGTTAACAGCTCTCTCACAGTGCTGTGTAAGCATTTAAGTGCCAAAACATACAGCCGCTGGCCTCTCTCTTCACAAGGCAAAGAATGACAGAAAAGGTGACTTACTGGGTCCAGTCCCTCTTTCTCTAGCTTTGCTTTCTCCAAGTAATAGCTTTTTTCAGCCACACTAAGCAGCCTCCAACTCTCGCTGATCTTTTTGTTGATTTCAGATTGAGGGAGGTGGGGAAGCTCTTGCTGTACTTTCAAGTAAATATCATAATAGTAGAGGAGGTAAGCAGATCTGAAATGCAACAGACTGAAACATTAATGTCATTCTACAGCAACTTCAAAAAAGAAAAGCACAAGGTTTTACAATGGTTCAAGGTCAAACTACAAGCATGTGAGATACATTTCTACATGTAAATGCATTTTTAAAACTGGATGAAAGCGAAGATTCTGAAGAGAACTTCTGCCATACGGAGCAAGACTCTGAGTCACATGATTAAAACTTAAGAACAAGCAATGGCAGCACTCACAAAGACATGCCAGGAGCCCAAAGGCTGCCTTTTTAAGTATGTTTTGCACTACTGTGTTTCAACTGTACTGTGAAGTTTATTGTTATCAACTGGTAGAAGGAAAACTGTCCCGACACTCAAGATTAGGTTGAACATCAGGGGGAAGTTCTTTACTATGAAAGTGGTGAGGTGCTGGAACAGGCTGCCCAGAGAAGTTGTGGATGCCCCGTCCCTGGAGGTGTTCAAGGCCAGATTGGATGGGGCCCTGGGCAGCCTGGTCTTGTATTAAATGTGGAGGTTGGTGGCCATGCATGTGGCAGGGAGGTTGGAGATTCATGACTCTCGAGGTCCCTTCCAACCTGGGCCATTCCGTGATCATAAAGAAATGAAGACAGGAAGAACTTACCTGGGTTTTTTGGCTTTTTCTCCGTGATCACCAGGACTTTTGTATTTCTTTTTCTTCTTGGAAGGCACTGGTGATGTGTAAGTGTAGGTGTCCTCTATTTCCTCCATGACCACAGTTACTTCAGTGCCATCATACGGAGCCTCCATCGCTAAAGACACACACAGCGTCAGGCATTCACCTACGCAGCACTTTCCTCCCCACAAACACTGCTCTTTATCACCCTTGCAAAACGACAACGTCACTTGAAGGTTGATATCAATTAAGATAACGACAGCTTCTGATCAACTTTTAGAAGAGAACACCTTTGGCAGCGTTCTGTGCAGCTTAACACAACCGCGTGCATGCACTGAGAGCTGCAGCACCCCGGGAACCTCCGAGAAAACCAGCTCTGGCGGTGCGGGAGGATTCCCATCCCCAGCCGTGTGACCCAGCAGCAGCGCGGAGCCCTCCTCCCTCTCCCGCGGCACGACGACGCAAGGCCTCGGCTCACCGGGCAGCACCGGGACGAAGCCGCGGTCACATCCCAGCCGGGGCGCGGCGGAGCGGGACGGGAAGCGGCGGAGCTGGGGGCCGGGATGGGGGCGGGCGGGGCAGGCCGCGCATGCTGTGCCGGCCCCGGGGGCAGCGGCGCCGCTCCGGACCCGTGGCTCCGCGGCCGCCCGGTGCCGCCGGAAGTGCTTACGGAACTGCTTCCGGGTCGTGGCGGGGTGGGGCCGCGGTGTCAATAAGCGGTGCCGGGAAAGGGATTTGCGTGTTTGGGTTCTTGTTGCGGGCGCTCGGCTGGGATGGGTGGTGATGGCACTGAGGAAGGAAAGGGGCTGGGGTGCCTGAAGCTGGCATAAAGCCTCATCGTAGCTCGGCCCTGCCTGCTGTCTCTCGGTCACAGCCGGCGGGGAGCAGGCCTGGCAGCTGCGGGTCGGGGAGCCTCGGCTGCGGGTGTGACGGTCTGAGCCGGGGAAGGAGGATGTGCTGGGAGAAGTTACAAAAGGGCAGAGTGTGCCGGCAGCACCTGGTCAATGTGAGAGCTGCGGGAGCCCCATTTCGTAGCAGCTTTCCTGTCACGAAACGCAGTGTCACCCTGGGGGCTGCCACCACTCCCACTGCCCGTGGGATCTTTGGATCCCAGCATTTCTTTCCCAGTGTTTTCCTGCAGATTTGAAATGGAGATGTTGCTGTGCACAACTAATTGTCTCTTTGCTTTACATGAGCAATGAAAGATAAGCATCTGGCTCCCCAGGGAACAAATAGCCTTACAGGGCTATAAGCACTCACCCTCTTCTTCCAACCATTGGGAAAGTGAGATATTATGGGATATCTCAATCCAGCTCCTGGCTCCACAGCTATCACGCAGCTATTGTTCTAACACGTTTTTTAAATTATGCATTTTGTGTTTTTCTGTGCATGTCTATTTCTGTGTTTTACATCATGTATTCTAACTTTAGCGAAATGTAAACCACATCTATCATCTGTCTTAGATCTGGGAGAATAAGGGCTCCTCTTGTCTAGTAAGTCGTTAGAAAAGCCCACAAAGTAGTGATATGACAGCCAGTGTTAAATCTGCAGCTGGTTATTTATCTTCCTGATGCTCTGCAACCATTTATGTGGTCTGCTCGTGTTTATGTGTGATAATTGGTGGCAAATTGTCTGTTTTGTGTCAAATGTTGGGCAGCCTAATCCAAACCGGTACTTTTCCAAAGCTCTGTACTTCTGTCCAGATCAATAAGCTGCCATTTGAGCTTTGTTGGAATTATTACCTAGCCAAATATTTGAAAGAAAAGACTGCTTGGCTACACGAGACTAGTGAACTGAGAAAGAAAAAAAAAAAAGAGGAAAAGTGTGAAGGAAAGCAGCCATGCTTCCCTTGTTTTTCACAGAGGACCTTCTCACTGTGTGTGTGTTGTCAGTTGTGTTAGAAATTCAAATTGTTTCCTAACTTGGGCATTTTGATTCTTTCATGGACACAAAGCTTTATCTCAGAAAAGTGATATTAACAGCATGTACATTGTTTTAACTGTGCTGCAATAGTATTGTGAGGAAGAGGAAGCTGCTCTTCAACTACATCTGTTGGGATCCTGAGGAGAGTTCCAAAGGAATGCCCACTACCACAGGGGAAATAGCATTCTGCCACCAGGGCACCCTGTGCACCATTACCTTGAGAAATTAAAGGCTGGAGATTAAACTCACTGTTTGTTTCACTGATAAAGTACAAGAGCTACTTTGAAGGAGTTCAAAAGACACTCAGGCATGCTGAACTACAGCAGGTATCAGCACTTGATTTTGAGTTGTCTTCAGAGTTTGTTTAAACAAATGAGATATTGTATCAGATTATTATTACTTCCATCCATCTGGAGCGCTCACATCTGTGAAGCCTTGCAAAGCTCAATCCCACCTCCTGCTCAACCAACATCACATCATGTAGTTGGGGCTGAGGCACCAGCGAGTGACATGCAATTGGACATCATCTCCACATCAGACCTCAAGCAGCACTGCTTTCCAAGATGCTCTCATGTAACCCTCCTCTGACTAAAGCTATTGGCACTTGGCAATGAGGACAAAAACCTTCCAAGAACTCCAACAGTTCAGTTCCACAGTGGAGAGCCCCAATCACACCAAGAGCAGCGCTATCCACAACCACGTGGGTGTGTGCTCTGGTCATCAGGGACGGTTTTCATTCACCCTTCTAAGCCAGTTTAAACCTCCCTGAGGTGCACAAGGATGCTAGATTGGTGACCGTGGGGTTGTGCTGCCATCTGAGAGCCGACACACACACACACACACACACACACACACCAAGCTCCATCACGGCTCTGCATGCATCTCCTGCAGCTCCCAACCCACCACACTGCTCAGCCTCTGTGCTGATGGTAACCGATGGTAACCACAACAACATGGCAGAGCAGCAGTTGGAGGAATGGAGGCAAATAAGGAAGGAGCATCTGGCTGCCTCTACAAGAGTAAAGGAGCCCCTGTTCCATCAGAAATGTTGCAGTTAAGACGTTACTATTTTTAAAATGGCACCAGTGGAAAAGCAAAAAGGGATTTGTTATATTTCTGATGAATTCTGGTATGTTCGCAAGGACAAACATCAGGGATCTCAGAAATGTTAACTCTATGCTATTTATATACACAAGTTTCTGGCTCTGGAACGTGGTCGCCTTTGTCTTTTTGAACAGGTAATTCGTGGCACAAAATCGTCAATCAAGAGAAGGGACCAAAAGTGATAGGCTTCATTCAAATTAGGTAGCAGAAAGTATCTTCTTGTTTTACCCAAATCAAAGTAACTGTTAAACTGAGAGAGTTACTGTACCAGCCTCCCATTGAATCTTCCAGGATCATAAAAATCTCATTTTCTCAGCAAGGCTGCTGTAGCCTCACATCGTGCTTGAGGTTTTCTGTATTTATAAAGCAGAATCTGCTTCTCCTCTTCGAAATTGCATTGGTTTCTGTGTTGCCATTTAGCCAAATCTAATAAACGGTAGTCAAACTAGCACGAAGTAAATGCATTTCTTTCAAAAGAGGTTACATAAAGCATTTTTGTGACGTTCACTTAAATTTTCCTAAACAATAAAATCAGAACAATGATTCACATTACTTCTCTATTCTAGTTATTTCAGTAAAATTGTTACCAAGGCTTAGAGGTGCCCTTCACATTTTAAAGTAAAATTCAATCTCTACCCAATTTTCTAGAAAATGAGGTGTAACAGTATTGCATGTTAGGTGATGAAAATAATAAGAGGCACAGTTAAAAGGACTAATACTAGAGAGTTTATGAAGAAGAGAAACTGAGCTGGGGACGTGTTTGTGTAATGGCAAACTGCACAGAAATGGCTGATTTCCCATTGCTTCTTTAACAGAGTCGTTATCTTCAGGGCAGTAGATGAGAGCATGAGAGAGCCAGCACAGGGCCTGACAGCTCACCCCCCTGAAGGCACATGAATTCTGTCCTTCTGGCAGTTAGCAGCTGGGAAAGGTTATTATTTTCCAGTATTCGTGCTGTGCTGCTCTCTCTGACGGAACGTATTGCTTTATTTCTTTACAATTGAGTTAAGTAGCATGTAGCACTCTTCTGACATAAGTCAAGATAACTGCCTCCATTCTTTGCTGAACACAGTAATGAGTTTGATCCATGTTGTGGTTTTTTGTCTGCTGTTCCCTGAGCGATGTGTTTGCCCAGATCCTTTCACAGCTTGTGAAGTACAGAAATGTGTTTCAATGAGTGGTAAATACATTTGTTAGGAAGGAGCAGACACTTACAACGTCATCACCTTGGGAAATTAGGGTGTCCTTTGTGCACAGCCTGTTAAGTGTGATAAGCTTGACTTTATCTATTTGGTCCTTGAAGGAAAAGCTAACCTGAAGACTTGGCATTTGGGGCTGCAGCTCTAATATGACACTCGAGCAGCAACAGTAGAGAAATTTACTCTACGACAGTAATTAAATACTGTGTATGAGGCAGGTAAACAGTGCTTCTCAGTCCCCATTTTGATGATACAAAAATGAAACACAAAGAGATGAAAAAGAATACGTGAAGGTCAGTACTTCATGATCCTGCTGTAATTGCTCATTGTTTGGCACAGAGCATTGATTCTAACCATATCTCTGTTTGGAAAGGGAGTGGGGTGAAGAAGCGGTGCCAGGTTAACAACCGTGCAATAATGGAATTTATAATGACTTTATGTCCTACAGCTTTCAGTGTATTTGCATCCCTGAGAGCTCAGGGCAGTCTTGTGTAGTATTTAAAGTGCTCTAAAAAGTGAGCTTCGTTGGGAGGGCTCTTGCACTGTCCCCACGGGAAGCAAGATTACAACAGTGGAGACCTTCAGTTTGACCCAGACTGGCTGTCCCTGAGCTCTTGTTTGCACCCATAACAAGTAAAATATCATCCGAGACATAAGGCACAGCCAAGTCTTTCCAGTCTCATCCCTACCAGCATAACAAATGGAATGATATCATGGGTCTGTGGTTGGACTATGGGTTGATGGTTGCACTAGATGGTCATAGTGATCTTTTCCAAGCTTAATAATTCTCTGATTCTATAATGATTCTGTGATTCTCAGCTCAAGTCCAGTGAACTGGATTCAGACAGACATCTATTCCTATCCCAGTGGAACTGTAGCATACAGCATCATTACCCATAGCCACAGCAGTCACCGGGGCAGCAGGAATCCAGGGTGGCCCTGCACAGATTCCATCTCAGGAACACTCAGCCAGCAAGGAAAGGGAATCTTCAAATTCCAGTTGAGGTCGTAGTCCATATTTTCTGGCTGAAGATATCTGTCTTTATCTGCAATGCAGATAGAAGATCCACGTGGCACACACAAGGCTGTAAGTTCTTTGGTGCAGGAGGAGGTTCGGTACCTGCATAACTGCCAAAACTCAGGAGCCTCACTGTACCACAGCAGTGCTGGCCCTCACCCTGCTGGATTAAAGCTGACATGGGAAGGCTGACAGGAGGTATGGCCACGTCTCCCTGCAGCGCGGATGTGCAGTAGAAGGCTGCCCAGCCACAATATCTGTCCTGGCATGGCACTGCTTGTTGCCTGCACCCAAGGGTAGGACTTGGGGTAGGAGACAGCAGATACTTCTCAAGAGCTGAGCTGACATTGCAGACTGAGCTCTCTCAGGGCCTGGGAGCCTTGATAAACTAATTTCAAAGAACTCAGATACCAGTACAGTGAGTCTGGAACATACAGACCAAATATGAATCTCTCCAGAGTCGAGTTTGTTCTCCTTCTGCAGCGTGTAGGAAAACAATGAGGATCTGGTTTCTTCTCTGATGTCACGGTTGCAGTAAGTT
Source organism: Meleagris gallopavo (assembly GCF_905368555.1). NCBI lineage: Eukaryota > Metazoa > Chordata > Aves > Galliformes > Phasianidae > Meleagris > Meleagris gallopavo. The sequence continues at coordinate 12,886,875 of NC_139418.1, forward strand.
GGATGCTGGCAGTGTGCACTGCTGCTGGACCTTGAGCAGCACAAGCAGGACAGAAATCTGCCTGGTTCCCATCAGCAGTACCTGGTGGTTTATTGCCACACTGGTGATCTGCAACACAGGCTGATGTGCCACACAGCCCAGTGGAACAGCTGCATCTCCTGGTGTTTCCAACAGCATAATGCCACATCTCAGTGCATTACTATCAATCTTCACTCTTTCCACTGAAGAGAACATCAAAGCTCCCACACCTGCACCTCCTACCTGGGATGTGCCTGCTCTCTCTCCCCTCTCCTTGGCTGTTCTCTGCTCCATCTTGAGCTCCAGCCCTCCCTTATCACATCCAGCAGTTGTCTGTTGATTACAAGAATCAAAAGAACATTGAGCCGCGCACAACGGAGCGCTTCTAAATGCCTGCGAGTCCCTGGCAAGCAGAACTTGGTGCCAGGGCCACTTTTCACAGAGTTCCTCGCAGTGACTTGGCACATTCATCACTCTGAAGGGTTCCTGAGCAGCACGCACACAGACACAGCCAGGCTGCCTCCAGCCCTCAGCCCCAGTGCCTTCCAGCAGTTCTGTGAACTACAGAGTGGGATGGGATCCAGGAACGAAGTCACACCCCCAAGCTTGTTTGAACAAGCTCTGGCACGCTTATGCTGTCCATTCTGAAAATATACCACTATCAAGTGCCAGCCAAAGTCACTGCTTTGTCACACGGGAGGGGCTGCACCTGTTTGTTAATGCCAAAAGGCATCTATCTCACACTGATTAGCACGAGCGTGTGGGAATAAAAGGAGTAACTTCTCTCTAACATGGTTCTAACTGTAAAACTCAACAACTCCCGGCTATTATAAAAGAGCCACAAATATCCCAGAGAGCTTATTAATACCACATTGTGCTAGCCTACTGCCAACAGTTCTGTAGAGAGAGAACATTTCAAATCAAAATAGATCGATTAAAAGTGCGTATTCTTGCACTTCTGGACGGCAAATATCAGATAGGCACGGAGTTATAAACACTGAACAAGTATAGTACATTTTGTTTAGGAACCATATTTTTACTTGCTTATATAAATCACCAATTATCTGAGTGAATAATGGAGGAATTTTGCTGCAGAACTGGCATTCTGGTTTTTGGGCTGGCCCAGTGAGAAATGTGCACATGGGGAAGGAGTCAATTCAATTCATTTATTTCTCCCAGGACAGCACAGTGTATCAGAAGTAGGGAGGTATGACCAGACAAGATAAGAAGACTAACAAAGGGAAAATATAAGCCGAGAAACAAAACCCAGCTTCCCAGAGCAGGATCCGTTCATCTGTGCAGCAACCCGATAAGAAACCAGGGGAACACATGGCTTGGGCTCTGGGAAACAGAGCTCTAAGAGACAAAGCGTTAATGAGTGCATTGGAGAGAAGGAGGAGGTTCTGCTCCAGCTCTGCCATTTGACAGGGCTCTCGGGCAGCTGGAGCCATGCCCATTAGTGCTTGTTAATGAGAAATGAGACTGAGCTCAGACTTGTGATTTGTCTTTAGCAGTGGAGAAGTAGGTTAAAAATTCCAGGGGGGACAGGAGCACCTAGGGAAAAAGAAAGGGGTGGGCTGCTAGCACTCGTGTAACAGCCAACACCTTTTGGGGTGTCCTCTGGAGGAGGGTTACTTTATGTTATGGTTCTATGGAAAGCCAATTCCCCAACACCCCACAGAGCCCGAATTCAAGAAATGCCCATGGGCTAGAAAAACAATAAAGAATACAGAAAAATAAATGTCTCCACCGGTAATTGATGGATGCAACATGGACCACAGGTCAGTGAAACATGACCCAAACATAAAAGCCAGCACAGCAGGCTGCTCTCTGGCTTCCTAATCTGACTGTGACAGATGATCTGTCTCAGCAGGTCACCTCCACGCTGTCCCAAAGTTTTGTTTTCCAATTGCTAGGTATGCACATGATGTTGTAAATCTGCCCCGTGGCCAGGCTGCCCCATGCTTCTCTCCTGGCTTCTCACTGATGCTGCAGTCCAGGGTTTGTCATCATCCAAAGTGGCTTCAGCAGAGGAAAACCCCTTCTTCCAATTGCATCTCTTAGCAGTTGTCAGGGAAGGGAATACAAGACAGCATAAGATATCGATACAAATTGGCTAAAAAAGGTGCTTTTTAATTGCCCCCCTTGGAATGTAAAATAACAGGGATGGTATTTCTTTAGAATCATTCTTGTCCAGACCATTCAGAAATACTTGTGAGCAGTGGTCATTCTTCAGTAGCATCCATGCTCTGTACTGAAAGCAGCAGATGCTGCTGGAAAGTTCCAGGCAACTGTGGCCATTGATATCCTTCCCACACAATGCACAGATCATTGCTTTTTCTGGAATAAGTATTAACCCCTGAGAATTCAAAATCTGCTTTTCCCTGAGTATTTAACAGCACTTTCCAAGGAAGATCTGCCTTCTTAGTACACGACTGATGGAAACATAGTTATTAAGTGTACAATTACAGTGCTTTTTCCTGCAGTAGCACTATTCAGCAAGCAGATATGACATGTTTCATGAGCCTCCAGGTGCTATTGTTGTCTTGTTCCACAGAAGAGGAGAGTAAGGATCAGCAGTTCATGATCAACTCATATAGGATTTGATAAAGCTGGAAGAAAACAACTTCCAGGTTGTTTTTTTAACTTTCTGTCTGCAATATAAAGAAACACAATATGACACAGTACAAGGAAGTAGAATGTAAGAGCTTTGGAGCAAGGAAGCAATTAGAGGTCCCCTGAATGGGAGATGCCTGGGATAACGGGGGGTGCCAGGAGAGGGGAGTGCAGAAGGGAGCACAAGAAATAGTCAACAATAGGTTGGCTCAGAGAGAGATCCATCTACGAGGCACCCAATGCCTTAGGAAAGGCCATCTGCGTTCCCACAGTGTCACTGTGTCCTGGGGCCACGTTCGTGGTGATGCTGTGGACATCCCCAGAGCTGCAGGCATGGGGCAACCCTCCCAAGGGACAGAACTCTACAGGATGGATGCAGATTGTAGGGTTACATTTGCCTTGTGGTTGTTTTCACCTCAGAGGGTTAGAGCAGCACTGCAGAGTGCAGCTGCTTTCACTCATGTAGAAACAGCCATTGATGAGTCAGAACATGGGAACAGTTCTGCTGTCAGCCAAACAAAGACCCTGGGCTCCTGCCCTCACTGCATTTGGAAAAGAGTGGTACCCAATTATGCATTCCAGTACACATGATTGCTCCGAGAACCAAACATATCTGCAGGACTCTTTTACTGCCTTCAATCTTTTGTTTGCCTGAACTGCTGGCTGTGGAACACAGAAAGTCCAGGGGAGAGCAGCAAGAACAAAGAGAGATACACCAAACAAATGCTGTTAGGAAGAACAGAAAAAATAATGGCTGGTTTTATCTAGTGGGTATGAAAGAGATACATGATAATACCCTTTAAATATGTATAGATGTTGTATTATAGAGTCTTGGGTGGTGCTGTGCGGAGCCAGGAGCTGAACCCAATGATCCTTGTGTGTCCTTTCCAACTTGGGGTATTCTATGATTCTATGGTCAGGAGACAAGAAGTAATAGATCTCACTGAGGGAGATCTATTGGTTAGACATTAGGAAGGGCTCAGAGTTGTGTGCAAGGAGTGTGTCACAGCACAGGAGTGCCAGGAGAGGTGAGGCACCCTGCGATCAAGAACAGGTTCGGCAGAGGAGTTCAGGTCCTTTCGATTTATTTCCTGAGATCTTTTCTCATACAGTATGTACCTGATTAAAATACCAGAGAACATTTCCCTGCTGTCTGGGAAATCATGAGAAGTACTTTAATAGCTGCATTTGTGAGTTCTTTCCAGCTGTTTTAGCTGCTTGGGCTGCACAGATTAGCTCATAACCTTTTAATAACATAATTGAAAAGACCAGGACTTCCAAACAAACCACTGTGTATTACAGACCCAGCTCCCACTGAGTTTGCATGAAACCAATTGGAATCACACACAATGAAGGCCTGCAGTGCCATGCAGACTTGATGTAGGCCAACGAGCCCTGTGCTTTAGGAAGACATCTTTGTGGTCATCTCATGTGACTGCACTCCTTCAAGCAGCAGACAGTTCCAGTCAGTTCTTGCCATGCCAGTTTCGCGACATTAGCTTTGCTAAATTGAGTCCTGCAGGGTTGTGTTGGAGAGTTGAGATCTGCACTTTGAAACTGATGCAGACAGTCACGTTGAGGAGACAAGCTGAGGAGCATGCAGACATAAAGTGCCTTTCGCTTGCAGGAGCCCCAAGAGATATTCCCAGCTCAAAGTTCTGGGGATCTGCTGCCAGTTCTCTTCCTCCTCAGCTAAGCTGGTTGATTTCTCCAAGGTGCAGGATGTTCTCAAATTCTTCCAAAATATGTGGGAGTGACAGTTGCCGAGTAACAAAAACTCGTCACTCTTTTCCTGAAATGCTCAATCCCTCACGTTTCTGTTTTGTAGAGCGGGCAGATGAAGCTGTGAGTTGGGCACCAGTCTAGGATCAGGATTGCTCAGATCTCAGCCTTGCCCTTGGGTAAATCTATTGGGTCAGAGTTCAAAGAGAGGAAGGGATCTGACTACCTCTGGACTTCATAAACACCATCGGGGATGCATTTCATGATACACTGAACTGACTCAGTATCCAATGTAATGAGATTGTGGCAGCGATGCTGTGGCCATGGAGAGGCTGCCTAGTATTTCTTCAAGAGGTGCTCTTCCCCAACACGTACCTTAAAGCCCTTGTCTAGCTGATGTCAAGCAAAGTTGGAACATCAGACACCAAGCAGAGTCATCATCTAAAGATGATAGATCCCACCCCTTCACAGGAATTAGGAGGAAAACTCAGCCCTTTTGATATCTGTGGGACTGGGCGAGAAGAGCAAATGATCAGGAATGGAGAAGCTGCCTTAGGAGGAGATGTGCCGAGCTGGACAAAGAGAAGGATGATGGCACGAAGATTTACAATATGAAGAATGCAGTGGATAGGGTGAATGTTATCTGCTGGCCAGCAAGTGCCGCAGTGCCAGAATGAGAGGGCATTTGCTGAAACTTGTAGGGGATTCATTCTAACAGACAAACAAAAATGCTTCTGTACAAAGTGGGGAGTGAGCTTCTGGAACTGCAGCCACCAGAGGCTGTGGGAACAGCCAGAACGGTCAGGGATGGTGTATGGGAACTGTTGAGTCACAGCCTGAGCCACTGATTGAGCACCTGGGGAAAGAACCTGGTCAGCCCTGGGAGCACAGGTGAAAGCAATTCAGGTGTGCAATTGAAAGGGGTGGAGCCTGGCTGCACCTCTCTCAGACCTCAGTTAAGGGCTGACAGTCATTGGGAACATTCCCTTGTGGAGTCTTTCCTGCAAGCCTAGATCTTCAGAGATAGGTGAGCACCTTTACTTTTCCTTTGAAATGCCATCCTATCCACGTTGGTCCCTTTGGTGTTACGCTCCTGTACTGCCCTTCCACGGTGTTAATCTTTCCGATTGTAACAGAAGGCTAAGATCAATTAGTGAATGACAAGTCTAGAAATGGATGCCCAATGGTCCAGACAAAGGGTTCCCTCTAAGATCTCTGATACAACCATTGTGGTTGCTAGAAGTATGAGCGTCCTTCAAATTCCATCCATGGGCACGTCCTCTCCTTACTGTCTTGAAATCTCACCCTTTGACCCATTGGCCCTCTTCCTCCCACGCAGCAGCAAGGAGAAGCACCTTGGATACACATCCTGGATGCAAACAGTATCAGAGTTTGTGGCACATCAGCAGAGTGACTGACACAGCAGAATGATAGGGGAACAACTCCATGTTCATGCACTTCAGTAAGCTGGTTATAAACAAAAGGTTTCCTTCCCTAATGTTCCCAGTCTTTCTGCCGCACTGGAGAGGACTGAACTAATGAAGATCTCCTGTGAGCAACATGAGGAACTGTTCCTTTTATATTACACTAAAAAGAACGTAAACCAGAAAAAGCATTCTTTGCTGGCAATAGATCATGAGAGACACTAAGGTATTGCTATTAGCAGTGGAAAAATGCTTTTCTCTCAAAGTCTTCTTCAGCCCCATATTCATATAGCACTTCAGCAGAGGGTGCTGGGGTGTCTGGAGAGAAAATGAAACAGAGGTTGTGCTGTCTGAAGATAAATTGGTACTTCCACTGGCGTGTGAGTGACTTTGTCTTCTTTGGATTTGTCTTCTAACTTAAAAAATGAGACCAGAGATAACGATGACTTTACAAACCTGCCCTTCTTCCCCTCTCAGCCCCTCCTGAACAAATCCCTTGGCTGAAATGAGCTCAACAAGAAGATAAATGTTCTGGCAGTAATGTGCAATATTATTTTTGGCACTTGAAGAGTCTCAAGCTAGATAAGGGAAGACTGAAAGGAAGACAGAGCTTTTTTGTTATGTTTGGTTTTGTTTTCCAAATGCAAAGAACCAAATTCTGATCGCACATTTGAACACGCAGTCCTTTCCTTTTCTGGATTACTGCAGTGATTTCTGATTTTTCACCACATTAGCTGATTCTGAGGCTTTATTTCAAACCCAGCGCATTCAGAGCCTGGATGAAATCGCACAATAACGGAGCTGAGAGACAAAAGCATGCAAAGGCAGCGCCAACTCTATGGCTCCTGCCCAAACAAAGGGCTAATTTGGCTTCAGACACAGTTTGCTGTAGAAATGATAAGATTAACACCTGATATCAGGGGAAACGGCTGAGCTGTCTGTGACCTCCTTCAGCAGAATGGCACTCCAGCCTCTCTTTTATGAGCATACATTAGAGGAGCTGCTTCTTCACACAGAGCCTGCAGAGCTTTTGTGGAAAGCTCGGAGCAACGCTTCTGCAGGTACATCTGGGGGCATGTTGAATAAAACATGTGCCATTTGACACTGTTCGCTTGGGCTTCCGTGGGTAATGGGAGAGGGCACATGTTCCTGCATGGCAGAGAGCCACGAGGATGGAGCTGGCCTTTACAATAGCAGAATGAAGCCTGGGGACACACAGGAGTGGCTTTGATTCCAGCAGAGCCCTGAGCAAAGATCCCCGCTCACCCTGCATTGATCTAAATGCCTGCTGCATGTATTGCCTCCAGACAAGGGAAAATAAAAGCCCCAAACCCTTGCTCTCTGTGTGAGCGTGAGCTTGTTATAGACACATCTACCTGGGCAATCAAAGGGGAAGGAATTATCAGAGCAAACTGTGTGTTGCAGAGGTGGAATTTCCAGTGCTCAGAGAGCATCAAGCACAGCTTCTGCTCTGCTTTGTCAAGCCTGCAATTTGATACGAGGCTCTGAGACGTCTGAGAGCTCCTCGAGCAGTCTGTAAGGAGGAACAACAGGTGCCTGCGCTGCTCTTTTAAATGAAGATGTTGTCACGTCCCAGCTCTTGCGTTCTTCTGGCACGTGAGTGATCAGAGGCGATCGTGACAGCCTATGGGGTATTTATTTACTCCAAACAGCCTTTGCAAAGAAGTCTTGCTCCTTGGTCTCTGCCTTCTGTTGTTTGGCAGCGGGCGCAGGGCTGCTTCCCATCACCAGGGGCACTGCAACTTTCCACGGGGATGTGACACAGCTGAGAGCTATTTCCCTGCCTGGATGTGGAAGGATGTAACTTTTCCAAATAGCAGGGAAGAAACAGCAAGCTCGTAGGCAGAAATCCATTAGTAAAGCTGCATGAGTGCATTAAATAAAGCAAACGGAACTTTGCTGTTACGCTCAAGTAAATAGTTTCTCCTTCTCAGTTTTCTCCCTCTGCTCTATAAATGCCATCGCCAGTATTTATTTGAGAAGAACTGGGATCTATTTACTTATTTATCCATATTTAGTTTAAAAGCCTGGGCTCAAAATTAAACAGCCATTCATAATGTCATTATCAGCCCTGCTCTGCGGTCAGGTTCTGTATGTGGTGTCACAGGACAAAACCTTTGGCAAAGCCCTGGAGGAGCAGCTTAGCTCTCTCATCCATCTCATCCATCTCATCTGGCAGCATGATGGGCTTCCAGGCTTGCACTGCTGTGTTGCTTTATTCTGACATCTATCATGGCATGGTAAATCACTTTCTGAAGTGTTTATTGGTAATAGTTGAATTCTTTCCACCCATTTAAGCTGCTTTTGAAAAATAAACATTTCCTTGTGCCTTGAAGTTTGATGGAAACACAGGGAGCATTCCTTGGGTTGGAGAAATAACCGGTTCACGAGGTAGGGATGGAATTTACAGTGCTGTGGAGGAGAATATCCTCCTCTTCCTGCAGGATGGTGTCTCCCTGGAAGGAAGCAGAGGTTGCTTTCTTGTACCTATTTAGGAAAGCGGAGGAGGAGATCAGAGGGCAGAAATAGCAGAGAGATTAAATTCATCAGCATAACAGCCAGGAGCCAATGCGGAGAGCAAGGGCTGGGGGCAGGTCAGCCTGGGGTAGGCAGAGCAGGGAGTTTGCATGTAAATCCATTGGGGGTTACCTCTCGAGGACTCCAGTGTGACAGCCCCACAGCTGACCCAGGCTGGTGCTCTTAGTGCTCTTACCACTGATCCTTGCTCCTAGAAAGGCCTAAAATCAAAGTTTTTCTTTTCTTTTTGTCTTTTATGAGGAAGTCTGTTGAGTCCCTCTCCTGCATCTGGGAGTTACTTTCCAATCTGACTTTGGAGACGGCACCAATGACAAGCTGCTGAGATCACAGCAGCAATCAAGCTTCCTTTGATGGTGGAGCTAAAAATATGTTACCAGCTGACAGAGCCACGGGGGAAAGAACATAAAGTTTGGTTTGAAAGAATACTTCTTCCTTTGTGTCCATGCACAGAGGACATCCCCTCTGTAACAAACATGCAAGTGGGTCACTTCTGAATGGAAGCACCCGTGAACAGACCCGTACTACCTCCAACCCCACCATGAGAAAAGCTTTAAAACCCTCTGAGCACTTTGGAGGATGGTGTCACTGACAGTTTTACCTCTCTGGTCAATCCAGCAGTAATCGATGCAGGAGCTCCATCCCAGGGGCTGGAGGAAAGAGCCTCGGCCAGTAGCCCAGCTCAGTTTCACTTTGCTAAATCCAAGGCATTGGCTTGCAATCTCCCTGGCTAATGAAAGGTAGCTTGTGTGTCACGAATTGTCACACCAGAGGTGTCCCTGAAGCCCTGCTTCGGTATCTGTAAAAGAATCTGTGATGAACAGTGTCACTGCCACCTCCTGGGCCTTCTGGAGACAGGAGCTCCTCATCTGAGCTGTGAATGCACAGATTCATGCCATCACTGTGCGAGTGAGTGGCTTCAACAGACCTGTTCCTCTGCCACGGCCCATGGAGCAATAGCAATGACCGGCCTTGCTTCCAGATCTCCTTCCCCTTGCATGCATTAGCTAAAGGTGGGTCCATCATGCTTTTGGTAGGGGCCATACGGACAAACAAGCACACACAGTATTGGTTCTCTGTTGATGTGTTGTGTGTTGGGAGGTAAAAGATTGAACAACCCAAACTGGCACATGGAAATGCCTGAAAAGGCATATTTAGCTGGCTAAGTGGAAGCCCCTTCCATGATTTTTGGTGATTCTGCATGCATCATGGAGAAAGGAAAAATTCACTTGTGTGGTCAGGGAGAAATACACCAGATTTATTATACTGAGAGATACAAGAGGTATTTCTATGCGGCTGCAGTAGCTACATAATGTTTCCCAAAAAAGGCGTTCACCAAGAATGTCTTCGCTCAGTCAGCCTCAGTTCTGGAGGTGGACACCCCATCCCTAAACCTCTGTGGGTCCATTGCCAGCAGCGTGCCTGATGCTCCCATTTAGGTTGCTGGCCCTGAAGATGTATGACCTCCCTCTCACTGAGCCTTCGGTGTGGATGCTTTCTGGCTTGTTCTGGCAGCGGAAGAACATGAGGAAGCCATTCCGATAGTTCTTGTTCATCCATCCGTAGAGGAGGGGGTTGACAAATGTAGAGCACATGGCTCCCACGTGGAAGACGGTGTACAGCAGTTTGTATTCATGGAAGATAAGAACCAGATCAAGATCAATAGCAAGCTGGAATATGTGGAAGGGTAGCCAACAGACTGCAAAGACCACAACTACCATCACCAGCATTTTGGTGGTCTTCCTCCTCCTGCACTGGTTTTCATTCCGAGATGTGGGACTGACATGGTTTTTCAGCTTGAACCAGATCCTGGTATAAGCGTAACAAATAACTGCAAGAGGAAAAACGTACTGCAGGAGGAGCATGGACAGGCTGTAGATAGTGGCATCTCTGTTATTACCAGAAGGCCATTTTTCGGAGCAGACAGCCATTTTGAGGTCGATAGATGGGATTTCCTCATAGCGGAACTCTCTGAAGATGGCCAGAGGACCTGCTAGGATGGCTGCAGCCAGCCACATGATGGCTATGATGGTGAAGCTGAGCCTCCTGGAGATCCTGCTGTCCAGGTGGAACACAATACATCTGTATCTATCCAGGGCAATCACAGTCAGGGTGAGAGTGGACACGTGCACGCTCAGAGCTTGAGCATAAGGGACCAGATGGCAAAGAACAGCTCCAAACTTCCACTCATCCAGCAGCGTGTACACTAGGGTGAAAGGCAGACAGAGGGTGTCCACCATCAGATCTGCCAGGGCCAGGTTAGCTATGAAGAGGTTGGTCACAGTCCTCATGGTTTTGTACTTCACTATGATGTAGATGACCAAAGAGTTGCCAATGAACCCCAGGAGGATGATGAGGGAGTAGGCAGCAATCAGAACTACCTGGACCCCTGGGATCTTGGTGCTGTCCATCATAACACTGCGGGACCCAGAGAGGTCCAGGCCGGGAGTGACGAAGTCCTTGGTGTGCCAGCCCTGTGGCAGCTTCTCATCTACTGCCTGCTTCTCCATGATGAGGGTGCTGTTGGCTCCCTGCAGCAGTCCCATGCCTGACTTGGCACCCTTGGATGGGAGGAGGAGGTCTGGAACACAGACACGGCAGAACTGAGAGCAAGGGAGACAACAGAGTGTCTGCAAGAGCTGAGACTTAATGGATGTGTCCTACACAGCATTCCAGGCGGTGACACCCTCCTGCCTTCCCACTTACCCCATTAGTTAGAGCTTATGATCAGATGAATGCCAGTTCCCCAAGGAAATCAGGGCTCGTGCTGCTTCCCATGAGTTTCTGGGATTCTGTTTTTCAGTTGTACAAGTCATAAAGTCAACCAGGACGAGACTGTAGGTCCTGAGAAGATCTGCTCATAAAGCCTTTCTGCACACTGCCTCACTGCTCCTTCAGGCTGGGCTTTGCAAAACTGGGAGCTGATTTAAACAAAGCAAAAACGTGGGACCTTTTGGTCATCTTCAGATGGCAATATGTGTCCCCCTCTGATCTCAGGACCATCCCATGCTGCTCCCACCACCCGAGCATCCCCGGGCAGTGGCTGGCATTGCAGAGCTCCTGCTGGGAAGCGCACGTGCCGCAGAGCTGTGCACAGGCAAACAGCCGGAGCTGTGAACAAGCATCCAGCAGAGCTGCTGCTGAGAGCCAAAGCCCCGGCGTCAGCGAGCCTCTCACCATGCCATGCACAAATGTCTGTGTGAATCTGGCTCTAGGAGTGAGGGCCTTGGCCAGTGAGCCAGAAGTGACTCAGCCTGGAACCTGCGGTTGGCGTTTGGTGCCATCGGAACGGCCGAGTGTTGGCACGGAGGGGCTTTTGTGTGGTCCAAACGCAGCAGGAGGAAAGCCAGCTCTGTCATTAGCTTCTTCCCAGCCTGTGTCTCTGATGTGCTGCTGGCGTGTGAGGGGAAGGGTGTCATGGTTCCCAACACCCCTACTTTCCCTTATTTCCACCAAGGGAGCAAAAGTCATTGCCCTGCCCAAACTGGGCTGTTTGCAGAGCACTGTGCTTTCTGTGACGTGGCGACAGAAGAGGACAACACTCTGCCACGGACGGAGGGAGACATGAGGTTTAAATGAAGGTGGGAATTGGGGCAGCCCCCTGCTCACCTCAACCCCCTGAGGAGTGAGCTGCTCTGATTTCATCCCCTGTGTGATGGAAATGCTACCGGCTGGGTGCTGAAAGGCTGCTCCTGGAAGCTGCCCTGCCTGCACACCAGCTTTCTTCTGCCCTCTCCACACCCTTTTGCTTGGCTATTGAACTCCACAGCTGGCTGCTTTATGCCAACCATTCCTCCAAATGAATCTGCTGGCTCAGCTACCGCAGTAATGGAGAACACAAAGCTGTGGTGGAGGGCGGTGAGGGGCCACAGGGCTGGTGGGGGAACAGCAGTGCTGGACACATTGCTGGGGGCTGCACTTTCCCTGTTAGGTTTGTACACTTCCCAGGCTGTCTAGCCTCACTTTATCACTGCCACTTGTTACCTCTTTTTTTTTTGCCTGTCCCATTTACTTATAGTGCCCACATCCTGCCATGACACCAGCACACGCTCCCTTCCCTCCTTCCCATCTCACCACCAGCACACTGCTGCATCCCATTACCACATCTGGGGCTGTTTCCTTTTGCTGCAGACTGGCAGCCACCCTCCATCAGAGAGGAGCCAGGAACATCAGGGTTATTGGAGCTGTTTCGGTTCCTAACAAAACAGCCTTAATGGAGCTATTATTTTATTTGCTTTGCTTTGTGTTTTTTGATTTTTTTTTTCTGAAGGGGAGCTATTAAAAATCAATTAAGGCATTTTAATTAAGAGGCAAAATGGTAATAATAAGTGTTCCTCCTCCAGGGGCAGCCTGGAGGTTGCAAGGATGCTGCTGGAGTGGACCGTGGTCTGTTCTAGTGAATAATGGAAGTGCTGGCATATGTGTATGCTGCTGCCCGTGCCCAGCAGGCCTGCCAGGCAAGATGGAAAAATCCTTGGAGCTGAGAGCCAACTGTTTTTGGGAGAGAAAAGCAGCAAAGCAAGGCCAGAAGGAGACAGAAATACCACCGAAGCCAGAGCTGGATAATGGAAATCTCTTTTTCTCTCCCCAGCAGCAAGACTGGGTCGCAAGCAGGCATGCTGTGTGGAAATAAAGGGCACAGAAAAGAGGGAGGCAGGGACAAAAATGGCTCAGAGCGTGGCCAGGAATCATGATCCTGTCATGGCTGTCCTTGACTGGGAAGGGGGGAGTGGAGGCACTCAGGCATCCCCTGCTTTCTGCTCCCAACCTGGCTGATGACAGCCACGATCTCTTTCTATGGCAGCACTGGAGCGTGAGGGCTGAGGCTGATGGATGTTTTATGGCTTGGCACACGGATTTGTTCCATGCTGTGTCCTTTCTCCAGAGCAGCTCAGCTACATCAAACCCCCTCATCTTTAGCAGCCTGCTTTGGAGCATTCATCTCATCTCCATCTTAGCAGCTGGTGAAGCCCCCTTCTGCCTGCGCTCCAGCACAGCATATAAGGGAAGAAAACACAATAAAATGGGATGGTTAACAGAAGTTAACCAGCCTGCCTGAGGCCACACAGAGAGTCTACGTCAGGCTGGGAACACAGCCCAGGTTCCCTCACTCCCGTCTCCTGTACTCACCACCAGAGAGGAGGCAGCATCTTTTGGGATAACTAGAGTGGCCAAAAAGAGATGAGAAGAGTTGCATGAAAATACAGTGTGGAGTGATGGAGGGGAGGGGGCTTTGCCCTCTGTGTGTGATGTGCTGGTTTGAGGGCAAGAAGCAGCTCCGGAATTATATCTTGAAGCTAAAGTGCACGTAGAAATTATCTTGGGCACCTCCATCTCCAGCAAAGGGGTAATTGCCCCACTGCAACATTGTGGCAGAAGGGGACACAGTGCTGCAGGACATGCTGTGGGAACAGGGCAATGCTGTCCTGAGATAGCACAGCGTGACACCATGATGAGGCTGTTGTGCACTTCATGAGGGCTACAGAGAGAAGAGAAGGCCCTGCAGAAGGAACCCGGCTGCCCTGGGGGGTCTGCAGCCTCGGGAAAGTTTGGGAGTCTGGGATAGATAAGACAAGGGGAGGAGAGGGAGACAGCAACCCCACTAACAGAACAGCCAGGGAGCAAACCTGCTATCCTGCTTTGGGACAGACCAGAAACTCAGTTTTCTGGTGAAACACATACTACAACAGGACCAGGATAACCTCTGTTCCACAACCAACATGCAAGCAGAGCATCAAGCAAGCAAGCACCAACTTCCCTCCTGCAGCCCTCTGCCTGCTTGTGCCTCTCTGTCCCTGAGGGCAGTGCTGAGCACCAGCAGCATGTGCAGCATCAGTAGCAGCACTGGCAAGCTGGCAGAGCCTTGCAGAAAGCCACGAGGAGCTGAATGCAGGAAAGAGGGGGGTTTCTCAGCATCTCAGCAGCACTGGGTAGCTGTACCTGCCTGGTTTCTGCAGCCCCCTGCTCCGCTCTCACTGCGCATCCCACTTCCCAGGCTTCCTGGTACTGCTTGGGAACTGTTCAAAACTCACCTGGCAGTATTTCTGATTCACTTTCTCTCTCTTTCAGCTCTCAGGATCCCTGGATTGCTGGGATGCTTGAACCGTGCAGCACGTCTGAGACCCGGCCCCAACTCACCCCTCCCCGACCCACCTGTGTCCTTCTGGTTCGGAACAGCTCTCCTCGCACTACGGCCTCATTGCGGGCTGGGACCCGTCCCGTCTTCTCTCCTGGAGTCAACCTGTGGCCAGAGGGTGGAAAACACTTTTCTGCAACTGGCTTCAGAACAGCGAGGAAGTCAGGCAAGGATCGGGGCTGCTGCGGGGTGCTCCATCACCCGGGGAAGCCTTGGTGCCCTGCTGCCTCTGAGGAGTGACTGACAGCCCCCGTCTCACAAAGCTGGATGTCGTGTTAGCTCCTGAATGAGAGAAAGGCAGGGAGCGTGTGTTTAACAAACAGAAATGGAAAGGGGGAGGGAGCCTGCTGCTGCTGTTTATACAGTGCTCAGCCACTGAGGGGCTTCTTGCATCGAGGAGACAGGAGCTTTTCCTCCACATCCAGCTCCCTCTCCAGGGACAGCTTTGGGATCGGGCTGTGCCACCAGCTGGGTGAGCATCCATCCACCCCACCACACAGCTCCCCCGTGGCAGGGCTGGGGTCACAGCCAGGGTGGGCAAGCAGAGGGTCTGCAGGTCCCACATCCCAAGGGAGCCTTCCCCATCCACCCCACAGCCACCTCTGCTCTGTGCTCACATAGCACCTACAGGAGCACTAGGAGCAAACCCTTCTGTACTTTGTGATACCAGTAAAGGTGACGGTGAGATGTTTTAGCCACTTGGCAACGTCTGTTTCTGTTCCAGAGCCAGATTCTGTGTGGAGCTAGGAACCAGAGCGAGCTTTTGTTTTAGGGTGCTCAGCACTGCCCCAAAGCAGCAGCATGTCCAAATTTCCAGAATCCAAGCTTGCAGGAGCCCAGGAGAACACTCTGCAGCCAGTACAGGGAAGCAGAAGGAACAAGGCTCCTTAACCTGCCAACTTTCTTCTTTGAAGAGAAGTCAAGTTTGTTTCCAGTGCAGGATTTCCAACTTGGACAATGTGTTTGAGTCACTTCACCTGGGCAAGGAGATGTTCCCAGAGCATGGGGGGGAGAACAGCCTCCTCAGCTCCCGTAACAACACAAGGTCATCGGGGGTGTTTTGCTTCTTATGCACACATTGCGATTTGTTCTCCTTTTCTTTATGAGAACACAAACAAGGAGGGATTTCAACTGCCTTCTCGTGCCACAAAAGTTGTGATGCAGTAGGAAAAAGAAAAAGAAAAAGAAAAGGAAAAAGAAAAAGAAGAGGAAAAAGAAAAAGAAAAAGAAAAAGAAAAAGAAAAAGAAAAAGAAAAAGAAAAAGAAAAAGAAAAAGAAAAAGAAAAAGAAAAAGAAAAAGAAAAAGAAAAAGAAAAAGCTCCAGTGGCTCAGCAGAAAAAGGAGACTGAGAGTAAGTCCCTCTGCAGGCGGCTCTTCGACCCGAGACTCAGGCAGAGGTCCCTGCGATTCCCCTTCTTCCTCTTTCTCACCCATCTTCCCCAGGTAAGCACTGCTGTGCTGCCTGAGCAGTCCTTGCCTGGGTGTTCTGTGCCTTCTCCCCCAAGGAGTTTTGGCTGAGCTGCTCTGGAAGGCAGAGAGGATCCTGTGTTCCTGGTGGACGGATTCTCCTCATCTCCGGGGCTCACAGCAGCATGAGGCTGATTTCTGCATGAGTGAGAGACTTTCTTCTCCCTCCTCTTGTGGTGAAAGATTTCTCTGGTCTGTTCCCCAGAGTCCTTTGCTACAGCTCCCTGCTCTTCCCTTCCCTGGGATGCAGTGAAGTGAGAAGCGCTGATGGACAGCAGAGAAACTGCTCAGCCTGGAGCTGTGAGCCTCATCAGGACCATGGGGTGCATTCCAGTCATTTTTGGCATGTGGCAATTTCTGGATGTCAGCAAAGGCAAGCTCTTAAATCACGGATTAGTGCAAGTCCCCAGCCCTGTCCTCTCCCACGGTCTCAGCAGAGGGGTTAGCACCAAAACCCACCATGCAGCCAAGCATCACCTCTCCAACATGCAGAAGCTTTGTCAGCAGTAGTGCTTGGTGGGCCAGAGTATGGGCAAAGAGAGCTGTTGGTGACCCATGGAGGATGCTCCCCTACGTGACCCTGAGGCTCCATCATCCCAAGGAGAGGTGCTGGGACTGCTGCCTGCATTCTTCCACCCTCGTACCCCAGGGGTTTGTACGTATGGGTGTCCCAGGAGCCTTGTGTCCTTCTGAGCACACCGAGATTGCTCAAACCATTGCTGCAGCCCCAAAGCCTTTCCCAGCAGCTACAGGCTTTGATTAGGCAAAGACAAGTCTGTTCACATGCTCATTTGAGAATTCAACAATGAACGTCGTACTCCAGAGAGTGAAAATGATGTCAAAAAGCCGAGAAATAGGGCAGAGCAGAGGGATGCTTTTCATCGGCCCACAATGTGCCGTGTCTCTGTGAGCAGGCAGGTCCTCACTCTGCACACCTTGCAGCCAGCTGCACTCTGTAGCTCCGCTGCTGTCATGAAAGGCACATTATCTGATCGCTCCTGGGGAGAAATTGCTGAGAAATCTGTTACCAAGGCTTCCAGATGCTCCAGTTCAACCCGCTTCATCTGGAGCTGCAACACTGACATACTTAAAAAAACAGCTTTTCATTTTTCAAGCATCTGTTTAATCCCACCTGCACGTAACCAAAACATTTCCACTTCTCCTTCCTGTGGTGTCAAGCCTGTGTTTGCTGAACAGCCTCAGAAGCAGCAGCATGTTGTGGTTACACAAAATCCACTTTTCCATTTGAGCCCTTGAGTTCACGGATGCAGTGGATTTGGGAATCTGCGATTGCATTTGGGAACAAAATTAGCCACAAAGCTGCTCAGAGGTGGGAGGGAGGATAGAAAGCTGTCTGCACTCTCTCTGAATTTAAAAGCAGGTTCTCATTTTGTAACTGCTTTTTGTCCTCATCTGAATATCTCTGGAATTAGTGGAGGAGCAGCAGTGGGGATAAGGTTTTGCTGAAATACCAGAGCAACCTGCTGCAGAGATGCACCACTCTGCCCTGCTCTGGGACAGGAAGGGACAGGGACACTGCAGGCATCACCAACATCAGGGTCAGGGAACCAGGGAAGAGGAGAACACATGGAAAGTAATTGGTGGGGTTTGCGCCCTAAGGAAGAAACCGTGCTTCAGCTCCTGGGAGCAGACAGAGAGGGCTCTTGGGGCTGACACCAAGGAGGGTCTGCACAGCCACCCCTTCCCTGCCCATGTGCAGGCAGAAAAGTGGGGTACTGAGCAGCCCCGCTGTGCCTTCAGCTGCTGTTTCTGCAAGTCACTGCGCTCAGAGCTCGCCTCATTTATTAGAGGGATGTTGCTTGTTGTTTGTGTACCGAGCCAGCTAGAAAACAGCTTCTGCAGAAGAGGATAATTGCAGTCAGATAAGCTCTTCAGAGCCGGGATTGCAAAAATATGATACATTGTACACAAGCCGTCGTCCAGATAAACCAGAAATCTGACTGAGTTCTGGGGTGGGAGCGTGATTCCGGGTCTGCAGCGGGCTCCCTGCTGACTCTGGGCAATCGCTGCCTGACTCTCAGCTCCCTGCTGAGACCAGAGGTGACAGCAGTGGTGACATGCACCACACCAGGGTGCCTGGAGGAGCAGCAGGGGCAGCCCTGCCAGGACAGCCCTGAAGTGCTCCTTCTGTCTGTGGGATTTCTTTCCTAGTGGTCCATGTCACTCCGTGTCACATGTGCTGCTGCCAGGGGCTTGCCCTCCCGGGCTGGATGCTGCTCCTTCTATGGGACCACAATGAAGTCACAGATTTGCAGCCAGCCTGTCACTCCCAAATGCCATGTGTGCTGAATGGGCTGGTGGCAAGTCTGAAAGCCTTTGGGCCTTGTGTGCATCTTTCCTTCTCCTTTGGGGACCCCAGTGCAGTGAGAATGGGACCCTGGCATGCAGGACAGATCCAGCCCCGGCGTTTGGCCAAGAGTCGTCTTGGCTCCTTGTCCCCCAGAAACGTGACTCACAAGTCTGGTCCCTCAGGATGGGGCTGACACTGAGCCCCCCCTGGGCGACATCAATGTCCCCAGGGCACAAATGGAGCATGCACATGCTGTGCCAGAGTGCACGAAGCCATATAAAGGCAGAGCTCTGCGTTTGTCCTCTTTTCAGCTCTTCCAGGCGATGAAAAGGACAGCTCACAGCCCTAATTAGCTGGGACATGCTAATACCGCCGAGCTTCCCTGGCCAGCACACTTGGCACGAACGCTTGGGACACTTTCCAAACAGCCGCTCAGGGGAGCGCGTGCCTGCAATTCATTATGCACTGAGCAGCTTTTCCTCTGCCTCCACCGAGGAGTTCAGAGCAGACACGAGAGGTCTGGAGCCTGCAAATCTGTTTGGAAACCCATCTGGGGGCGGGGAGAGAGGAGGTGTATTTCTCCCTAGGCTTTAGAGGTACTTCAGGTGCATGGGGACATCGGGCTTTGCACTTCCAATTGCTGCAGCCTGTGGCACTCAGCTTCCCGTGAGGAAAATGTTGCCCTTTCGGGGTGACATTTACTTTGGGCAAGAGACATACAGCCTCCTGGGACACGTGGGGTGACATCATTTGTGACACCATTTGCAGGGCCAACCCTGGTGGTGGGAGAGAAGGGAGAGCTCTGCAGGGCACACAAGGCAGAGCGCTGGCTTATTCCCCTGGAAGAGGAACCTGCCCTGCTCCCGTTGTGCATACATCAGTTGGTGAACTTTGAGTGGGCAGCAAAGGGCTCTGAAATAGATCAATTCCTCCCCGTGGTAAGATCATGATGGGAGCATCCCAAAGGTGAAAACCTGCTCTGGGCTTGGCTTCAGCCAGGCTGCCTCTGGCACCTGCATCTTTCTGGGATAGCAAAGCCAAGGGAAACACTCATGTCCAATCACTCATGCTTTGCATGCAATGCTGCACTGAGAGGTCTTCTTCTACTGAAAAAACCCTTGGGTTAAGAGGACTGCATGACAGTAAATGAGTTCCCTCCATCTCCACTGAATGATCTGAAGATTTTCATATGTGACATCTGGGGATGCTGTGTAGACCTGGGCTCTGTGGTCCTCTTTAAAGCAAACAATGACGGAGCGAACAGCCTGGAACCAGCCAGGGAAAGGCCGTGTGGGGCTGTGCTGTGACTTCAGGGCTGATCTCACAGCTGCTGTGTGCTGGCCGTGGAATGATAACCCACAAAGCACTCGAGCACCTTGAGCAGCCAAGCCTGTCTGGCCAATTTTGCAAGGTGAGCTCAGGATGACCTTCCCCTCATCCCTGAGGTCAGAAGCACCAAAAACAGCAGGGGAACATTGAAGAGCATCACCTTGAGAGCCAGGCATGGGGTTGGCTGAAGGGCTCGGGCACAGCTCATGGCAGGGAGGGAAAGCTGCTTTGTGCTGTGTGTGGAACATCAGAGGGCTTTCATGCACAGCTCAGAATAAACAGGCAAACAAGCGGCAGCCAGAAATGTTAATATTTGCAGAAATCTCCTGGTGGATGGCGCCGAGGTGTGGGGAGCTGCAGGGCGGGGGTGGAATGCAGGCATGGGGAATGTCACATCGTGGTGTGGCAGTGCGCCTGGCAGCCCTGTAGGATGGTTTACACAAGGCTGGGCTGGGGAGTTCAGGAGCCACATGGATTTGCCCCTAAAACTGAGTTCTTTGAGCATTCCTGGGGAAAACATCATGAGGCAGCACTCATCCTCCCATGCCTGCTGCAGGACCTGCTTCCCACATGCCATCACCAGTGGGCTGTGTGCTCAACTCTCCCAGAGCCCAGAAGCTCAGAGGAACCCCAGTTCCAAAGTGCAGAGTGTGTAGCATGAGATAGAATGGTCCGTGCTGAGCCCAAGCCTTCTCCATAAGATCCTGGATACAGGCAGGACAGAATGGCACTGACATTTCTTCCATGCCATGATTGGGATTTGAGCCTGTGATTTGAGTCATGATTTGAGCCTCTTCAGTGCCTCTCAGCACCTCCACATGGTGCTCATCAGGACCATGGTGCGGGTTCACCCACTGCTTGGGGCCAGTGGGACACCTGCATTGCACACAGCTCCAGTCTTGGCATCATTTAGGTGGTGGATAGTCATGTGGTGGTGGATGCCCCATTCCTGGAGTCATTCAGTGTCAGGCTGGACCGAGCTCTGAGCACCCAATGGAGCTGTGGGTGACTCTGTCCATTGCAGAGGAGTTGAATGGACAGCCTTTAAGGGTCCCTTCCAACTCAACTATTCTGTGATTTGGGCCTGGGAAGAAAAAATATTGGCAAATAACGGCCCACCCCTTGGGCACCCTTCTCCTCCAGCTATTTATCCAAAGATATCTTATCTCTGAGCACTGCTTCATTTCCTGCTTGCTTTTCCAACCAAGCCCTTTAAATCATGTCCCCGCGGCTGAGGACACAGAGGGATGCATTGTGTTCGTTATGGGGATGTGGCTGTTACCTCACTTCACCTACTCTCTCCTCCTTTCTCTTTTTCCTTCCTGCTGGCTGCTCTCTTCTCTGTATCTTTTCCCATGGGCTGGGGTCAACCCAACCTCTTGGGGCCGCCCCACAGGCCACCATCAACACCAAAACAAAGCAAAATGGGGAACTACAAACACTGGGAACCTCAGCCCTTCCTCTCCCTCCATCCGTTGGGCCCCATCCTTAGTGGTGCTGCTGACACCAGTCCCTGCAGGGCTGAGCTCCACAAAAATGCACTCCACAAAGACTTTGTGGCCCAACCCGGGGCCTTTGGGTTGGGCTGCTCAGAGGTGCCAGCTGGGGGAAGCACTGACAGAAGGGAGATGCCAGGAGTGCTGGAACAAGAACTGGAGATCGGAGACACTTGGCAGCATGTTTTCAATCAGCAAATGGGAGCCATGAGCAATTGGCTGGTGGGTTGTGTCCACAAGGTTACAGTAAGTGAGATTCCATCAAGCTAGCAGCCAGTCACTGGTGGGGTCCCGGCTGCCCTCTGTCAGCACTGGGACCAGGGGAGCTGGGCCAGCTCTGAGAGCCGCAAACCTGGGCCGAAAGAAACCAGGGAAAGGGAAGCACACTGAGCAAAAGAGGTGGATTCCCCCAGTGCTCTTTTCCACATTCTCACTGCTCAGTGCAGCAGCAGGTCAGTGCAGAGCAATGCAATGAAGTGGCAGTAAATCAGTGGTGCGTGCGTGCAGTGCAGTGTACTGCAGTGCTATGCAATGCAATTCAGTGCAGTGGTGTGTCTGTGCAGAGCAAAGCGCAGCAGAACAGTGCAGTGCAGTGCAGAGCAATGCCCTGCAGCATGAAACAGAGCAATGCAATGCCCTGCAGCACTGTGACAGTGCAGTGCAATGCCCCGCAGCATGTGACAGTGCAGTGCAATGCCCCGCAGCACCGTGACAGCGCAGTGCAATGCCCCGCAGCATGTGACAGTGCAGTGCAATGCCCCGCAGCACCGTGACAGTGCAGTGCAATGCCCCGCAGCATGTGACAGTGCAGTGCAATGCCCCGCAGCACTGCCCCACCGCAGCCCCCCGCACCCCACCACGCGCCGCCGCCGGCCCGGCCCGCTCACACGTGACCACATCACATGCCGGAGCCCAACCTCATTCCCGGGCTC
Organism: Meleagris gallopavo; assembly: GCF_905368555.1. NCBI lineage: Eukaryota > Metazoa > Chordata > Aves > Galliformes > Phasianidae > Meleagris > Meleagris gallopavo. The sequence continues at coordinate 12,908,882 of NC_139418.1, forward strand.
AGCTCCCGACCAATGAATGGAGGGGCGGGCGGAGCGTTCGCACGGCGATTGGTCGAAGCGGACGTCAATCCGCACGGGGCCGAGGACTCAAAGTTGGGAGGCGGTGGGCCGCGGGCCGGGCCGGCTTTGCGGGGTCCGGAGGTGCCCCCAGGGGTCCCGACTCGCCTCGCCCGGCGGGGAGGTCCGTGCGACGGTGGGTTCGGCCGCGGAGGAAGGAAGAGAGGGGCCTCGGTGGGCGGCGGCGGGCGCGCAGCGATGGCAGCGGGCGGCCGGGAGCGCAGCCTGCGGGAGGAGCTGATCTGTGCCATCTGCTGCGAGCTGTTCAGCCAGCCCGTCATGCTGGACTGCATGCACCACTACTGCAAGGCCTGCATCCAGCGCTACTGGGCCAGCGGCCCCCCGGTCGCCTCGTGCCCGCAGTGTCGCCGGCAGTTTCCCCGGCCCACCTTCCGTACGCACCACCTGCTGGCCGGGCTGGTGGAAAAAGTGCGGCTCTGCGGCTCCCAGGAGCACCGCCACCAGGTGCAGGTGAGCCCCGAAGGGAGGAGGGGATGTGCTGCACGGGGGGTGGGCTCTGCAACAGTCGGTTCCCTGCAGGATGGTTTCAAACCTTTAGCAAACAGATATCCCAGTCTGGAGTTCGTTTGTGGAATCATAGAATCGTTTGAGGTGGAAGGGACCATTAAAGGCCGTCTGGTCCAACTCCCCTGCACTGAACAGGGACACCTACAGCTCCATCAGGTGCTCAGAGCCCCTCCAGCCTGACCGTGGCTGTCTGCAGGGATGGGGCACCACCACCTCTCTGGGCAACCGGTGCCTCACCGCCCTTCTCATAAAAGAGCTTCTTCCTTATATCCAGTCTAAGTCACCCATTTGATACTGCTTCCTCTTGTGCCATCACAACAGACACTGCTAAAAAGTCTGTCCCCTCCCTTGTTGCTTTTTTGGGAGATCCAATTGTGCCTTCCCTCCAGTGCTGGCCTTGAGTTGGCTTTGCTCTTGAGTTGCAGCAAAAAATTGAAATGGGATTATCTTCTTTTCCTTGTTCCTGCAGAAGCGCCTGGAAGAAGCTTTACAAGCCCATCAGAAGGAGATGGAGAAGTTCTTGCAGCAAAAGCATGCAGTGCAGGGAGATATCTGCAGCCTGATGGTAACTGCTGAGCCAGCACTCTTCATGTGCCCTCCTGGGTGGTGGTGGGTGTTTGCCTGAGGGAAGCCCTCAGAGTTGCTGTAGTGGTTTCACAGATATTTGGTCAGTGGCCGAGATGCCTTTCCAGAAGGGAAAGTGACCATCTGTAATCCCAGTACTGGTGAAGACAGAGTAAGCAAGGAGCAAAGCCCGGGGAAGCTTCTTGAACCTCACTGCCTTTTTGTATCTGTTCTGCTGTCCTGTGCTTGAGCCAGCCTAGCTGCGGGTTTTGGAGTAAAGTTTGAAGTTCGATAACTTATGACTCTGTCATAAGTCTCTGGGTTAACATTCACAAAGGAGCTGCACCTCCATGCGTTGCTACTTGAGCAGCCCTTCTTCATCCAGCAGGCTGATTCTTTGAGAACGGTTGAATCTTGGAAGCTGTAGAAATCTCTTATGTGTCTGGAGGACAGGCAGCAAAGCTGAAGGGGCTGGATCAGCAGTGCTGGTGATGCTGCAGAGAGCAGTGGCCTTGCTACAAGGACTGTTTAGGTTTACTGTGCAGCTCTGAGAGGTTGTGATATGCCCAGCTGTTTCTCTAGTGTTTCTCTCCATGCTTGAGTAGTACCCGTCTGCCTGCTCATCATTGATCTCTGAGACAAGAACAGCCACAGGCTGACTAAGCTTCCTTGTTAGTGGCATAGAAGTACTAAAAGCCAAGAAAGGAGGGTTAAAGGAAAGAACAGAGGTACAATTAAACTGATAGTAGAAGGTCTTCAGACTCAAATCTGGTCTGGTCAGCACAAGCATCTGCTAAAGCAAAAAAAAGAGGTCAGAGTGCCATGGCTGGGCTGGTAAAGCTGGAAGCATACTTTGAGTGAGATCATTATCATGATGGTAGAAAGGGATGTGCATTTTGGCAAACTCAGCTAGAAAATAATGACTAAGATTGCTTTTAGAGATTAAAAGCTTAAAGAGGCAAGAAAAAACCATCGGCTGTGTCTTGTAAAGGAAGGTAGTGAGAGCACCACAAGGTTGACTGGCCAATCAAACACCTTAGAGAGGAGAAATGCTCTCTGAAGAGATTGTAACAGGATTTTATCAGCCTTAACTACAGAGATTATTTGGCACAGCTTTCTCTAGTACAAACGAAGGGCCCTATGAAACTGAGGTATTTTGGGGAAAATAGCAGCAAGTTGCCAGTGTCAGGCACCTCTGTTTGGTGTCTGGCATGATGTGAAATGAATCCTAACCTGAACCACGAAGTAGGCAGCTCCAGAAAAACAAAAGAGCTCCAGTATAATATGTAAGCAAATTCCTGATGGTTTGAGAAAGGGCTGTGAGCAAGGAGTTAAAGCAACAAAACTATCAGTAGAGCTTGGTTTTCCCTATGGCTGTATGCAGCCTCAGAAGTTGTCCATGTCTCATTCTTCTTGCAAAAAGTTGTATGTCTGAAACTGATTTTTAGGACTCTATAAGCAGGGAAATGTGCCCAGCCATGTCACACGTCTCTGTGTTTTGACTGCCAGACTCATTACTGTTGTCTTTTGTTCAGAAAGCATCTGAGGAGCTGAACGTCAAGATCCGGGCAGAGTTCACTCGCCTGCATCAGATCCTAGAGGAAGAGGAGAGAGCTGTGCTGGCAGAACTAGGCAAAGAGGAGGAGCGGGCACTGGCACGGCTGCAGGGGGATGTTCACCAGCTGGAGGAAGGAATGGCAGTGCTGCGGAGAGATACGGAGCGCCTGGAGCAAACCCTGAGCAACATGGAAGAGGTGTCATTGTTGGAGGTAAGTGTGCTTGGCTGGCTCTGGCAGGAGGCAGAGGGTTGTTTCCAGACATTCTTCTGGGATGAAGAGAGTCCTAAATGACACACCAGGTTGTAGCTGGAAGTTGCTCTTGCTGCCATCCCTCTGGATCGTCCGACTCCTTTGAGTCTGGAGGCCTTGGCTACCAAGGGACACGGCGATCCCTTGGATGAGATGGGTCTTGGAGCCCTTTCTCCTTCTGCCACCCCTGTGAAATCTCCCAGGCCTCAGTGCCCAGCCAGTTTTTCCCAGGGTGGAGAGGGTCCTTGTGGCTTGCTTTCCTCTGCTACGTGGCAGCAGAAATCAGGACAGGGAGTTTATTTGTGCAGCTGCATGAATTACAGACAATGACTGCTAATTCTCTCTGGTCCTCACTGCAGGTGGAGAGCCTGGATATCAGGTACGTGTCTGGCATGAAAGAAGCTGATTTCTCTGCTTATCTCTGTCTCTGGGACCATATGAGGGAGGGCTCTTATCTTGACTTTTGAAAGCATTGCAGGCTGCTCAGCAGACAACTGGTGCTGTGCCAGATGGGGGCTGGTCCCCAGCACGCACTAGATGCTCTCCCTGGGGAACATGCGTGCTGAGACAGCCCAACTGGAGGGGAGTGTGCAGGAGATGTGCTGCTTGGGATGAGTGCAAGAGCCATGCATGCTACAAATGGGAGCAGACTTCATTTGGGTGCTTTGACTTCTCCGTGCTTTCTCACAGTTTCTCACGGCTCAAGGGTCTGCAAAACTGACATTGAAGGGCAGGTTTGTCTGAGCAGTGAGAGTAGCTGAGGGTAGCGTTTCCTAGACCAGTGCTAGTCTAGAGAAGTGTGTGTCTCAGTCCCTTCTCTGCATGGGGATGCAGCTTGGCCTGTGCACGGGTGTGGGTGTGCTGGGTGCTAGCTGTTGTGGGTCAGTGCTGTGCAAGCAGCAGTGCTAGTTCCAGCTCTGTCCACTCAGTCTGTCACAGTTCTACTCCTGAGCTGTGAGCTTTGCTAGCTCTGTGCCAGAGGGAATAAGTCACTGGTACAGAGATTTGTGTTCAGTCTTCACCAAATCTGTTGTGCGTGATGATCTGCTGCACTCCTGAGTTTGTTCTTTTGCACTTTGCCAGCAGCTCAGCATTAGGACTAACCACCACTTTCTCTGCCCAGGCCCTCAGTGAGTGTCAAGCCCTTGCCTGCCTTTGACCTGCAGCACTACAGGGACAGCCATGGTGGCCCTTTGCAGTACATCTTCTGGAGGAAGATGCTGCGGTCCATCTGCCCTGGTGAGCGGATGGGTGGGAGGAGTGGATGTGCTGAGGCTGTGGGGTGCAGCAGGGGGGCTGGAGACGCTCTGCAGGAGAAACGTGTAACCCATAAATGCTGTCCTTGGCTTCTCCACAGTTCCAGCCTCACTCACCTTTGACCCTGAGTCAGCCCACCCCAACCTGGTCTTCTCCAGAGACCTGACAGCGGTGACAGAGCGGGAGAGAGCCCAGTCTGTCCCCAGGAGCTCCCGGCGCTTCCAGCAGTGTGTCAACGTCATGGCCTCGCGCATCTTTGTCTGCGGCCAGCATTACTGGGAGGTGTGGGTGGGCAACAAAACCAAATGGGACCTGGGGGTGGCTGCTGAGGCTGTGAACCGGGCAGAGAAGGTGAAGCTGTGCCCAGAGAATGGCTACTGGACGCTTCGCCTGAGGAACAAGACGGAGTACTGGGCCACTGCCACCCCCTGGGTGCGCCTGTTTCCCCAGCAGCCCCCCCGCAAAGTGGGGGTCTTTCTAGACTGCCAGGAGGGCACCGTGGCTTTCTTCGATGCTAAGGACATGTCCCATCTCTTCACCTTCCACGAGGTCTCAGCAGAGAGGTACTGCCCCTTCTTCAGCACCTGCTTCAGCGATGGCAGGGACAACGTGGAGCCCATGCGCATCTGCCACCTGGCTCTGTGAGTGCTGGAGGGAGTGGGATGCTGTGCCCCTGTGGCATCCCCAGAAACTCCCCTCAGTGCGGGACCGGCGCCACTTCCCCGCCTCCACTCCCGTGTTTAAAGTAAGCAGTGGACTAGAAAAGCGTTTGCAGTGCCGTTTAAGAGCTTTTAACCAGGTGCCGTCTGCCGGCAGCAGAGGGAGCTCTGTGCACGGCATTGGGCCGGCAGCAATCCGAGATACCGGCGCAGCTCTCCTCTGTTTGGCCAGCGTTAAAGCTTGTTAGAAAGGCTCCTACGTCTGTACCTGCTCCTGGATTGGAGGCTGTGGGGTTCAGCTAGACTGGAGTGCAGTACAGCCTGGGGCATGGCAGCCTTGGACTTCCAGAGGGGGATGCCCAGCAGATTGGCTGTGATTTTAGGCCTGCGATATGTGGAATTGTGTGTATCCCTCTGAAGGGTCAAAGCAGAGGCTAAGTGCAGCCCAAGGTGCTGGCTGGAGCCTGTGAATTCCTCTTCAGTGAGGCTCAGCTTTCTTTGTCCATGCAGAACAGAACCCCAGGTGCTTGCAGCACATGCTGCTGAAACCTATCACCTCTCTGAACTGCCTAAAACCACAGGAGAAGTGGCAGCTATCCCTGAGGTGTGCTGACAGCAGAGCTGGCAGGCGATGAGTGCAGCGGGGAGGAGGAGGCAGCCAGCTCTGCTGCTGCCCGTGCTTCATGTGGCTGCACGAGCTGTGAGCAGCTCACTGCGGTATGTGCCAGAGATGCCGCCACCTACTCCTTCCTATTGCCAAAAGCAGAGCTGATGAGCGGCAAAACCTGCTTGTCCCAACTGCCTGTGCTAGCAGGCTCCTGAGGTAGCACGCACTCCTCCCCGTGCTGTGCTGCGTGCAGGGACAACAGCATGCTGCTTGCTAGCAGAACTGTGTTTTGAGATGTAATGTCCTTGCCTGATCCTGCCAGGAGGGGAGAGCCTTTGCCCTCCCCAGAACATGGGTGGTGTGTTCCTACGTGCAGGGAGACTGCTGCTCCAAGCTGCTGTATGTGCAGCCTCAACCCTGTATGTAAATACTGTCTGCCTCTAAACGCTATCTCAGAAATGCATTTTGCTAATAAACCATAGCACTGTGGAGCAAAAACACCAGACTCTGTATGAGAGCAGTGACCTTTACAACCTGGCCCTCCCCTGGGGATGGGGAGAAGCACCCATCTCCGGTCCAGCAACCAGCTGCATTTTCCTTGGGGATTACCTTGCTCTGTTCCCGGGTGTCTCAGAGCCACCTTGGTGTGGGGTTTGCGTGGCTGTGCCCTGGGCTGATCTGAGTCTGGCAGCTTCTGCTGTGCCTTAATTTCATTGCTTTGGGGAAAGTTTTGCTCCCTTGGGCACCCATCTCCGCGCGCAGGAGGGAGGCGAGCTGTTAAAATGGGATCCTTTTGTTTCCCAGGGCGGCAACAATGGAAAGGTCCCACCAGTCGTGCAGTTACCGTATGTTTGTGATGGAAAATTCCCCGTTGCGGTGGGATGAACCCTCCTCGTGTCCCGCCGTTAGGCGGCAGCGCGGATGGGCCGGTCCGTGCAGTGCCGTGTCTGGACTGCAGGGGTGGAGGTGCGGGAGCCAAAATCTGTTATCTTTAGGGTACCGGAGGATTCCATAGAGCACAACTCGCACCTTCTGCTTTTTCTTCTCTGAAACGCTGCCAAGGGAGGTGGGGGTTCGCTGCCCCTGGAGGTGTGCAAGAACCATGGAGATGTGGCACTGAGGGACTTGGTCGGTGGGGATGGGTTGGGGTCGGACTCGGGGAACTTCAAGGTATTTCCAACCTTAATTATTTTGTGGTTCTATGATCCAGCTCTCCCAGGGTTAAAGACTCCCTCACCAGGCCGGGGGTGCTGGGATAAAATAGCGGCTGCAGTTGGATTCCCTCTGACAGCTTCAGGGAAAGGACGGGGTGATTTCTCCCCCAGGTTTGGCAGCGAGAGCAGCTGAGCACACAAGATGTTTTCATGCCTTTTAGAAGCTACGAGCGCATGGTTCTTATTCAAGCTCTTTTTCTCTATTTGGTGTTTGCAAGCGTGCATAACTAACAACCCTGCAGGGCACAGCGTGGAGCTGTGTTTATTTATCTATTTGATGCTCGAAGGGCACATGAGCAGGAGGCTGGGGCTGCAATGTGCTCTTGAAGCTCCAACATCACCTCCGTGTCCACAGCTATTTCGTCCCAGTGCCAGCACCCTGCTGGCATCCCACTGCTGCTGCCATCCACTCACTGTGCCCCATGGTGTGAAAGATGGGTTTGGGGAAAGGAGCAAAAGAAGAGGAGTGTGTGGGATACACGGAGCATCGTGGGGTGCATATCCAGCAGTAGGATTTATTGTATGTGCTTAGGGGTATGTGTGAGTGCTGAGAGCAGCACAGCTGCTGCCGGTGCGTGTGGATGGCCTGCAGGAGGGTGGTCCGTAGTCCCTAACGGAACAGCTGTGTTTGCGTGCACACAGGTGTGCCCTCGGGGGTGCAGGACCGCGCGTGCACAGGTGTGAGCTGCCAGGGAGCGCACAGACAGGCGTGGAGATAGGAGCTGCGCGCATCCACGCGCAAGGTGTGCACCGCCGGGGTTGGGAGGCACACGCGTGGCGATGCGCGGAGCAGGTGGGACGTGCGCTCGGGGCGATGCCTACAGCCGCGAGCCCACGCCGCTGCTCGGAGCCGCAGGTGCAGCCCCCAAACTCCCCCTCCCGCCCCGCTGCCCGCCCCGTACCGCCCCGCCCCGCCCCGTACCCGCCCGGCGCCCCGCGGGGTTCGGCGGAGGACGGCGGGCGGCCCGAGGAAAAGGAAGCGGCCCCGGTGCTCCCTCCCTGCCCGCCGCCGCGCGTCGCCGCAGCTGGGGAGCGCCGGGAGCAGAGCTCGGGCGCGGGGCGCTCCGCACCGCTCCGCACCGAACCGCCCGCAGCCCCGGAGATGAAGAGAGTTTGCACGCTGCCCCTCTGGCTGTGGCTCGGCATTGTCTCGGAGGCAGGTGAGCGCTGCGGGGCGCGCTGCGGGGCTGCCCCGGGCACCTGTGGTTATGCGGGGGGTGCGGCTGTCCCAGCGGGGCCGTTCCGAGGCGTCCCGCGGAGATACGAGGAGGCACTGCTCTTAGGGCTGTCCCGCGCCCCGCACCGTCCCGCCGCTGTTCCCCGCCCCGATGGGCACCGCGGCTGTCCCCGACGGCTGTGACGCCGCGCCGGGACCGCGGGTGTGCGCGGTGCGAGGGGAGAAAATGTCCTCGGAGCGTTACGGTGGGAATTCCTTTGCGGCTGCAGGGCGACCCGCGCTCCGCTCCTTTATTGTCCGTAGGCAGAGGCATCGCTTCGAGCTTCGGGCGTAGTGCTGGGAGGAGGGCAGGAGAAGGAGAAAGGGATCCGTGCGCCGCTCTGCCCGCTGCCCGCCCTCCTCGTGGTGGTCACTGTGGCCCACTTGGACTCCCTCAGGACGGGGGGTTGGCGAGAGGCTGAGGGCAGCGAGCTGAGCCCCGCGGCTGTGGCGTGGGGCAGGTGGCTGCTGTTCCTTTCTGAGCGTGGGTGCCGACGGGGCGGCACCACCAGGGATGGGACACCAGAGCCCTAGGAAGCTGGTGTGAGTCGAGCGCTACAGATGGAAGCGAGACCAGTGGGAAGTTGGTAACGCGGGGAGAACGCAGGGGAACAAATTTGGGGGCTCAAGTAGAATTTTTGTAGCTTTCAGCTCAGTGACTCACTGTCAGTGGTAGCACTGGCTCACCGGGGAAAGCTGCGGGTCTGGGTGTGGTGGTTCAGAGCGGGCTATGGACACACTGCTGCAGTTGGCACTGCCAGCACACCATGCCCACACTGATATGGATGCTCCATTTCTATGAGGGGACCTGCTGCGGGTGGCACAGCTGCTCACAGCTCTCTCGTTAGTAGTCTGCAAAGCAGTGCGTGGCTGTGCCGCATCCCTCCATCTCCCTGAGGTGCGGGGAGCGGTGCGGGGCTCTGTGCAGATCTCACTCAGGGCTACACACTGCTCTGGAGCTCTGCTGTGCAGCACAGAAGGTGATGAGCTCAAGCAAGAGACCATACCCCCTCTGACAGAGTCATAAAATGGCATGGGTTGGAAGGGACCTTAAAGATCATCTGTTATCTCTGCCTTCTGTCCTGCTTTACCTGAGACCAATTTTTCAGTGCTCCCAACTGCGTGCCAGTATTTGCTCCCCTCAGAAACAGGGATGTGAGTGTAAGATTGCTCCATGTGTGGATGGTGGAATAGTTTTGTTTGGGACCACAGAGAGCCCATCCTGGTGCTGCACCCCATTGCTCTGCTCGGTGGGAAGAGGTGGGCTCTCTCTGTGCCCCAGCTGCACGGTGACCCTAGGATCAGCCTCCATACACAGCAGTGGGATCACTCACACCCTGCCCCTCTCCTGCAGCGTGACCCCATGGTGCAAAGGAAGGGCCTGTGCCTGTGGAGGACATGAACCGATGGCACTGGCAGCTGCTGCTGCCCTCCTTGGAGCACACAGACCTCCCAACCGGGTGCATGGCCAGCCCCTGCCAGCAGCAACGTTTATGCTCGCAGCTGGGATTTGGAACACTTGCTTTATGGCAAGCAATAAACATGGGTCATTTCAGCGACAACCTTTCATGCAAAAATCCAGGAGTGTGCAGCAAACTCTGCTCTGGTTCAGCTCAGTCACTTGGTGGTGAAGCAGAGCCAGGGCTGGGACAGCAGTGCTGGGGAGGGGGCACCCATGGCCTCACCATTTGCTTAAGGAAAACCTGGGGGGAACGGGCTGCTCTCCCTGCCCTGGGATTTGGCTTGGGCATGCCAGCCTGCATCTTGCTGCCTGTGTGTATACTGCTGCGGGGAGAATGGTGGCTGAGCTCAGTTTGATGTTTGGCTGAGGGAGGGCACACCCCTGGCACCACAATGATCCCATCCAGGAGGGACCCACCCAGCCTCCATGCTGCCCATCAGGTCCACATGAGATCCCCATCTCCGGGGGGGGCCTCAGCCCAACGGCATTTTCTAGGGCAGGCGTGGGAAGGGCAGGTGCTCTGGGAGGGAACAGGCTGTTCTTGGGGCAGTTCCTGGGGAGGGAAAGGAGAGCAGGATCCCATGGGAACAGCGGCAGGGCCGGGGCCAGGCTGCCACTTCTCCAGCACTGTGCGATGCACCTGTGGTGCTCTGGGTGCTTCTGTGCCAAAGAGGTGGGGGCCCTTAATAGGTTCTCAGTCCTTGGTGGCTTTGGGGAGCAGCATGAGCCCTACGGGTGTGCCCACAGAGTGAGCATCACCTGCATCTTTGCATTCAGGCTGCTGGATTAAACAGCACCAAGCAACGGGAACAAAGGTTTGGGGACCCTAGTTTTGGGAGGCTGTGTATTTATGCCATACTCATCCCACCCAAGGCTGCACCAAGCCCAGGGGGTGCTGCAGGCATGGGGATAAACTCAGTGACTCGTGCGAACCAGATCTCACTGCTCAGGGAGTGGTTGTGGTGGTTTCCTTGTAAGAAACAGCCCAACACCGCAGAGCTCTTCCGCTGGGCAGGACAGGCAAAAATCACAGCGCGGTGGTTCCCTGTGAGTGACTGTGGTGGGGAGATGAGGAGTGCAGTGTCACCTGGGGCTGAGGTATATGGTATCATCTCTGTTCCTGCATGCCCCAACCCAGGCATGGGGATACTGGCTCAGGAGGGTCCAGTGGAGGAGCCCAGGACTATGCCCTGCACCAGAGCTGAGCTTATCCCGAGACCTTCATCAGCAAAAGAAATGCTACCGCAGCTGCACTGGCATCTAGTGACTGGTTAAATTAATTCCAGGGTTTTATTGCCTCTGGCTATCCCAGACCTTTGTTTCTTGTTTCATGTTGTTACAAGGGAGGGTTCACCGGGCCCCAGGGGGGCTTTTTCTCTCTGGTTGGAATAGTTGTGATGTTTTCAGCACAAAGTGTTATTGCCCATCTGCGGTGCTCATTGTGAGCGCAGAGATGGCCCGCGCTCAACTGGGCAAGGAGGATCCCGGTGAAAGTCTCCCTGGTTTTAAAGGCAGAGATCTGTCCTGGAGTCTTTTCTATACTGGAGGATCAGAAACAGGTCTGAGGCAGTGACTTGCGTTTCACCTTACAGCTTCTCCCACGTGCTAATTGTTTTTCTTGCTGTGGTTCGGCCCCCGCCTCCCAACGTGAGCATCGTTTGGGCCAAGCGTGGAGGTGCTGTGGGATGGACGTCATGTGCTAATGGGGAGGATCAGTGCAGGGGGTCTTGGAAAGGCTCCAAGCAATGGGACAAGGCTGTGGGGAATGGCGTGAGACATCTAAGTGCGTTCTCTTCCATCTGGTCACAAAGTCGCCTGTGCAGGGAAAGGCAGCAAGAAACCAGGTGTATCCCATACAGGGTGTGAAAAGGGCTGCAGACCCTCCTTGTCTCCATCCTCCATCACCGATGGACAGAGCTGTGTAGTGAGCAGAGATGAAGGGGAAAGGTGGGAGTTGACCTGCCTGTGTGTGCAAGGAAGGATTCAGAACAGTGCAGTGATGCTCTCGAGATCCTTTGGTGCATCCAAAACCCTGTGCACGGTGGTTCTCTACCCACAGCATGGTGTACATGGTGCTGTGATGGTGACAGTACTTTAGCACAGGGTAGGGTTAAGCAAAACGGTTCAGTGCTGGTGCCAGGCTTGGTGTCCAGGTTCTCCCTGGCGGAGGTCAGCGGTGGTTCATGGGAAAGGAAAAATTGGCAGCTGGGCCGGATGTCCCTGCATTTCCCCTCTTCCTGCAGCCGCCTGAACGATGTTCCTTATTTAGCTTTCCTGACGGACAGGAGGAATCTGATGGCGGAAACTGTCACTGCCTGATAACAGCACGGGGAGCACTGAGCTGCGCGGCACAGTGGGGAGCAGGACAGTTCTGGCCCTGTGTTGGGATGGTCGTGGGCAGGGAGGGCACCCACAGCCCTTCCCCCGGGCGCTGCTTGGTGTGAAGGCAAGGTTTTCTGCTTGCTGGCAGTGGGGGTGTGAATGGCAGCCAGGAGCGGGGTGTGAGCAGCACCAGGAGCTGTGGCTGAGCACAGACATCAGCACTGGGACTGCCATCAGTGCAGGGCTGCGCCAACCGAGCACAGATGTCACTGCATGTTGCATCCTGCTTTATCTCCGTAGGACATGGCATCCTGTTAGCTTCTCATGTGTGTGCCCACAGTGACCAGCCCCAAAACCACAAAAGGTCCCAAAATGCAGCCTGATTTCAATGTATTCATTGATTTTTATCTTGCATCTGTGGAGGCCACCAAGCTGCTCCCATACCAATAAGAGCATTGTTTCCATGGCAATTAATGTATTTTAAAAGGGCAGAATGTACGGAGAGACCGTATTTTTTTAAAGAGCAAGCCCTAAGCAGAGCAGTCCTTACCCTCCATGTGGACACAGGACTCTCAGGTTACTGTGCAGCACCCAGATTAACATCACTGTGCATAGGGTGTGCAGGGCTCATGAGAAGGGATCACTACTCCTTTGCTGCCAGGAGAGTGTTCCCTGGGGCAGTGGGAGCCCCAGAGATGTGTGAGATGTGTGTCTGGCCAATTCTGTTTTAGCTGAGGAATATTTAAAATATTAAAATTCTGTGCCCTCTGAGCATCGCCCTCTCTGATCCCATCATCCACCACAGCCAGTGCCACGGATGCACACAGCCCTGATGGATGGAGGAAGCAGCAGGAGCCCCTGCCTTCTGCCCCCAGAGCAGTGCTCAGCTCAGTCCCCACAGGGATAACAGGGCTTTGGCATCCTCCCTGGGTTCCGGGGCAGAAAAAGCAGCAGAGTGCATAGTGCAAGTTGTTTGTTTGAAGTTACACATGCTGCTCCTGGCGTCACTTCCCCGCGTGATACACACTAACATTGCAGCAGTGTGAGCTAACTCCCATGAGCTAACTTTCCACAGCACCTTCCTGCCACAGCCGTCATCTCACCCGGACGCAGTCACAGCAAAGCTGAAAATAGTGCCCTACCCCATGGCCTGCAGCCAGAGGGGGAGAGAGGCATCTTTTGGAGATGCTCTGTGCCATCCTCCAAGTGGTGTTGAAGGGCTTTTGTTGGGGAGCTGCTCAGGGACGGGCAAGGTGAAGCAAAGGAGCATCCCAAACCCAGCATGATTTCCCCATGTGGGAAGGGTGTGTGGGACCCGTGTTGGCTGGGGAAGCATGTGTGTGTCCATGCAGATGTGTGTGTGCTGTGGACTGGCTCCAGGGCTCTGCCCTCTGCCTGCAACTTGTTTTCCCTCGTTCTGAAATACGGCCGTCTGCTGAGATGGATGGTGCATGTGGTGACCTAAAAAAATAAATACTGACAAAAGTAAGGGTAAAGTCAATAGTTTCCTGTGACAGCAGTAAATCTTGATATCTACCAAGGCAGAAGGTTGGGCACAAATTGTGATTTGTATTTGGATTTGAAAACTGCCAGCTCAGAGTGATGACAGCAAAGAAACAGCATCCAGCAGAGGTGACGGCACTGAGTGCCTGTAGAAATCCATCACTTCGCCGTGGGCTGTCCCAGCCTGATCTGTCCCCACTGTGATTTGCTCTGAGTGGTCGTCATCCCATCATGGTGCTGCAGCTCTTAGCCCTCGGGAAGCTAAGAGCAGAGGTTCAATGGTGGGGAGCGGTTGCGATTGCGATGCAAGGTGTCCTATGAGAGATGCTCGTATTCACACCATGGGTGTCCCTGAGCTGATGGTTGGGCAGTACAGGGCCATTGTGCTGGGACTGGAATAAGGGATAGGTGATGCTGTGCTGCAAATGGAGTCATCCAGTGTTGCTTTATGGGACATCCATCTAGCCTGAGGACTCTACACTGGGATGGGATCTGGGCATATGCTATCCATCCTCTCTTCCCCTGTGATGTTCCAGTGCGCAGAACAGAGGAACCACTTGGTCAGGGCACTGGCAAGGCCTGGGTGGCATTTCAAAGAATGTATGGGGCAGGAGGGGAGTGCCAGGGTCTCCTTTTATACGACAGTGGGAACACAAAGCTGCCTTCATCACAGATAAGCGTTGATCATGGGGTTATAGTGGTGATGAAAAGGCAGCAGGAGACTCCGTGCGGTGTTGGCCCTGCAGTCACCTTTTCCAAAAGCAAAACACTTCTTAGTACAATAGTAGGTTTAAAAAAAGAAAGAAAGAAAAATAAACAGGGCCCCATGTGAACTTAGGAAAGTTGTACGAGTGAGAAGAGGTGCCCATGGTGAAACAGTAGAGGGACTCTGATCCCCCTGCCTACACCTCTACTCAGCCCCTTGGACCAATTGCCACCTTTCAAAATGGTCCCAAGCCAATGCCTTCCTATCACACCGTGAGGCTGTGGGCACCTGGCAGTGTCCAGGCAGCAACAGCTGAGGAAGTGGCGTGTGGTCTCCTTAGCACCATTCCCCCTGTTGGTACTCTGTTTCTCCACTGGAAGTCATTCGCATGTGTCAACGCTTCCTTCCCATCGGGCTGCTTGCGTGCTCTGCCCGCTGGGCTGCGTGGAAGGGAAGCACCTTTGAATGGGAAAACAACTGTTAACCTCTGGGTAGAGCTTTGTAATTGGGTCATTATGGAGTTTGGTAACCCCCTTGGAAGCTATTTTTAAAAGCAGCATAAGCTGGTATAGCTTGCCGGCCTTCAAATAGCACCACAGCCCAATGCTGCCATTTGGGTTGGGTGTTCCATCGTAGGAGTCCTGCTGTGATCTACAGAGTGTGACATTTCAAACTCAGCCTCTCTTGGAAGGGAGTTAGATGAATTTCATATCTGCATGAGGGGTGTTAGGAGGAGGTGGGGAGAGAGTGAGTTGTGCAGATGTTCACCACCAGCTAATCTCAAGTGACGCGGATGCCTCGATGCACTTTGGCTCTTAGAGCTGATGATTATCATCTCCCACTGCAGCAGGTCCTGGCTTGTGAGCACAGCTGTGTGCCAAGAGAAACCCAGAGCGTGTCCGCACCACACCCTGGGCACCGCACAGGGCTGGCAGGAAGAAGGCAGGACCTGCTGGCTCATTGGTGTGAGGAGCAGCCCAGCAGGGCCTTGCGTGCAGGCAGAAACATCACTGCACTCCTCTCCAATCCTGTTCCTCTTGGGGATCCCGCAGAGAGCAGTCAGATTTTTATTAACCACGTCAGGGAAGACTCTGGGTTTGGCCAGCTCCAGCTGCCTTTGGGGGTAGCAGAAAGTCCACTGTGCTGCAGTGTTTTTCAGGCTGAAATTCCTATTCTCCCTGCTCGTGGATGCTGGGGGGAGGGAGGGGCTCTCGGGTCTGCAGTGATCACTCGGCTGTTCCTGCAGTGCTCCCCGCTCACACGTCTGACCTCTACCTGAGGTTTCCTTCCTCCGCCGCTGCCCCAGTGACGAATACTTCTTTGAAGCAGATCCCTGCAATCTTCCTGCCTCCCCCCATGCCCACCCCGGTGGTGGAGGCAGAAGGGGCTGTGCGGATGCGCTGTGCACACGTGCGGGTGTGCACATGGAGGCTGCACGTGGAAGGCTCTGTGCGCTCAGGCTCCCCAGGCAGCAGCGTGCTCTCATGCCCGTGACCACTCTTCCCTTTGCTTTTTCATTATGATTATTTTTAGGTTATACTTGTTGCTTGAAAACCTGTCTTTGATGATCAGGAAGTTAATGTTCCTCCTGCCCTTTGCTTGTGGTTCCTACTTTCTGGACCCGTCTTCATCTAATGGAGCTTTTTAATGTTGCATTGACTCTGGGATAAATCTATTTTCTTTGTTTCATGTTATCTTTTATCCGGAGCTGTAAGGATTCCTCCTTTTTTCCTTGAGTATTTTTTTTCCCAAGCTAAAGCAGCCCAGTTCCTGCTGATCTGCTAGAGGTGCACAGAGGCTGCATTACAGGGAGCCTGGAGCAGATGGAGAACTGAATCCAGGTATTCCAAGGCCCAACCTTGGTGATTCTATGATTCTAAGATAATCACCTAATTGCAAAACTGTTTTTTCCCCCACTCACCCTGCTCATCAGCTCTCCTGCAGTCAGCAGCTGGAGAGCAGCTTGAGGACAGGTTGTGCTGTGGAGCAGGGTAGGCATTGCCAGCTCTGGGGCAGCTGCATGGTTGGAAGGCTCTGTGTTGATTTCTGCTGGCAGCCAAGTAGCAAACATCTGGATGCAGACCCCAGGGGTGGGGAGATAGAGCAGCAGGGCTTCTCCTCTTGGCACAGTGCCTCCCAGCCCAGCTGCAAGCCTTGCAGGTGCCCAGAGAAGCCCACCCTGATGCTGTCTGGGCACTGCTTTGCTGACCTGCTCAGCCCATCCACGAGTCAACAGTCTTGGGAAAAGCCAAACTCCAAAGGCCAGCAATTAAACCCACGCACATCAAGCAAAAAGCAAGCATTTAACTTGATTTATTTTCTTTCCAAATGCCACTGCCCTTTTCTCTCTGTGTTTAGTGGTGGTGCTGGGGATCCCTCTGACTTCCCAGTTAGATGCATCTCCCATCGAGAGGTGGATGCCACCTCACTGAGCTCTGCCCTCCCACTGGCCCAGCTCTGGGCTCTCTTCACAGGGTGCTTCACCTGATCATGGCTCACAGATCAACTGGTGGTAGGGATGTGGTTAATGGTACCGAGTCTGGTACCTCACCTGTCCATCCATTGCATCCTTTCCGGTAAGAGGTGCAACAAATGGTGCTGGTTCTGTCTCCAACCCCTAACGCCGTCCGATCCCTCTGCTCTTTCTGTGCCACACTAATCACGTCCTGCAGGGGCAGAGAATGTGAGCAGGGTGAGATTTGGAAAGAAGTAAATTAAAGTAGGAAGAGAAGCAACCTGACAGTCTTTAGGATGTGGGAGGGTAGTTTTGAGTTCTACAAGGGTTTAGCTATGCAGTTAATAGGAGCTGCTGGAGGAGGGGTGGCCGTGTCTGCTAAGCAGGGCTGTGCAGGGGCAGTGGCAAGGTGGGAGCTGCCCATTCTGGCATGTCTGGGCTTTCTGGCCCTTCGAGAGTGAATCCTCTGGGCAGAATGGGGCTGTTCCTGTCTGCAGGCACTGTGTGTTCTGCTGTGCCAGAGCTGCCCTCTGAAATGTCAGGGGGAGGAAACAATCCTCGGCTTGTTAGTTTCTACAAGGAAATAAAACACACAGATGGTTGGAGCATCCTCTATCTCAAAAGCAGGAAAAAGATTCTCTGGGCAGGAGTAGGCAGCCAACAAACCCGGAGCAATCCAGGGAGTGAGGGACCAAACAAAGCACTGTCTGGCCAGCAGCGAAGGGCGGGCTGGTGGGGAAACAGGCTGTGATGTGCAGGAGCATCCCTGGCCCAGCAAGAGCAGCAAACAGCCGCTCCCCCGGGGCACAGGGAGGCTGCTGACAGCAGAGATCCTGGAGGAGGTCTGCAGGGTGGCCCCGGCTGACCCGCTGCCCCGGGCCGGACGCGGGGTACCTGACAGAGGCTAACTTTGGCTCAGGACGCAACCTCTTGGGGAGGATGGAGTAGGGAACGAGCATCGGGGGGAGGGAGAGGAAAGACGGCAGGAGACAGAAATGCAAACATGGCCTGAGAGCTATGGGGCAGGGGGAGGGGGGGAGGAAAAAGCAGGGTAAACCTGGCAGGATGGAGCAGGAAACAGGGCTGGAGCAAGCAGGGCGATGGTGAGATAGTGCTTCCTGCGGGGGGAGAGGAGAGAGGCAGACAGATAAACACTGTGTGATGGGGATGCTGCAGGGCACAGCGTGGCAGCCACTCCTGGCACGTGGGTGGCTGTGCCCATGCTGGGTGCCTGAAGCAGTGGCACATGGCGGTTTGGGTGCTTCCATGTTGCACTCTGTATTGAACTCCTCTGTTTCTGCCTCCTGATGGGGCCACTGGCTTGCGAGTCTAAAAGCCAAAGGAACCCAAAGGGCTTGCAGCTTTCCTTCACTTCCCATCAGTGCAGGGATTATGGGATTGTGTGCCTTGCCAATAAAAAATAACCAGTTACTTAAAGCCTATGAACGCTGAGAGGTGAAGCAGACCCTGGGGTGCTAGCACTGAGGCTATGGCAGCTGTTTGGGTCGCAGCCACAGGGCTGTTGTACTGTAGTGTTGGATGCTAAGGCTCCAGCACATGCTAATGATGATCAACCCAACACTGTGAGTTTTGATTGAATTCCTGTAATTATTAATCTCCTGTCTCCCTTGCAGGAGATCCCTGCAGGAATCCCTTCATGTCTTTGCTCCCTGTGTGGAGCAAAGGAGTACCTGATGCTTTGTGAATATCTACAGAGTGGTGAGGGCACAGCTCCACCACATTTGTGTCTGATGATATTTCAGGAGGCGAGTTCCATGGATGTAAATCTTCACGGCCAAGGGAGCAGCACCCTGCTTGCAGTCCTGGGGCAGAGGCTGCTCTGTTTTGGTGTCCATTCTCACTGTGCTTTAGGGCTCTCCCTGCCCACCGTCAGGTTGGAGAGAAAACACCCAATGCTTCATCCCCACGGCCATTCATTTCTCATCTGTATGTGATATCACACCTCTCTGCAAAACAAGAGAAGGAGATGCCAGCCATGCATCCTCGTGAGCGTGATGTTTGTACTTTGCTGCTCCAGCCCACGGCTGGATGCCTGCCCTGGGTGTGGGCAGGAGCTGCTCCACGTGGGATATTCAGCCCTGCAAGGGGATGCTGGTGTGGTTCTCCACCTGGCATGTGGACTTCCTGTGTGTGGATTAGTGTTAGGGTTAGGTCCCCTGTCTCCAGACAGTTGTGTGGGGAAGGGGTGATTGGAGCAGAGCATGGGGATTGCATGTGTGTGTGCCAGGGTTAAGATCTGCAGGGCAAGGAGAAATGGTGCATGTGGAGTTTTGAAGGCAAATGCTGCTGATTCTGATGAGCCCAACCTGGAAACCCAGAGAAGAGATTTGCCTCTCTTTCGCATCAAAAAGTGTTGTTTCCCCAGCTGCTAACTGTATTTTGTCATTGACTTGCCAGGAGCAGGTATTTGCTGACATTGACATGTTATCATGCACCATAGCTGCTAAGTGCATGCCTTTCCCTGCTTGTGCAGGGAGAGCCTCCATAGAGGGTCTGAGCTTGGGGCAGCCAAGGGTTCAGGCTGGGGGTGAGACCCAAGAGAAACAGGAGATGCTGTGCAAGAGGAGCTGCATCACTCTATCTGCTAGCTCCAGACCCAGAGTGAAGATGGAGCAGTAGCAGGATCAGGGTGACTTTTCTTGAGCAAAGGGAAGAGGGAAAGAGGAATTGAGCAAGAAGGGAGAGCTGGAGGGATCGGGACCAAAAGCACATAAAGAGTGTGTCCAGGGGAGCTTTGCTGCATGCATGTTATTGTCCAGCTCTGATCACAGAACCCCCCAGGCACTGAATTTGGCAGCAGGAGCACAAGATGCATTTAGCTGGGGACTCATGGTGGCTACAGCAAGAGCAATCCAGCCTAGCACTGGGGGAGGAAGTCAGCGAGAAGGACAGAGTGTGAACAAAATGCCTCTCCGGAAAGGCGCCCCGTTAATCAGTCAGCAGGGCCGACTCAGCAGAGAGGGAGGGAAGGGGAAGCGCAGAGGGGCTGCGGGGTATGCAGGGGCTTGGAAGCAGGATCCGGCACAGGGCTTCCTGCAGGCTGCTTAGTCTCTGCAGGGCACTCTATGGTGGATAACCCTTCCTGGGGGAGCATGGCTTCCCAGCCAGGCCCTAGGGTGCAGGACATGGCTGCACACCATATGGGAGCCCTGCCGTTGTGCTGAGAGCTGTGGTGGTTGCAGGCTGTGGGAAGAGAGGTGGAAAGGGCTGGGGAAAATGATGGAGCCGCCCGTGATAAGGAGAAGATTCAGCCTTGCCCCTTTCAGAGCCATGTACTGAGAGATCAAGCTAGAGAAACTGCTGGAAAGTGCACTTCTCTGAAATTAGACAAGGTGTGAGCGGCTGTGGGATCCTGCTTCCTCTCTCCGCATCCCATCAATCCCCCTTCTGTTTATTTTAATATCCCACTGCCAACTTGCTTGGAAACCATCTTGAAAAAACAAAGCCTGCCGGGGCTGCCGCATGCCTTTTTAATTACATTAATGCTCTCCCTGCACAAGGGCACAATTCAGTGTGCGCCCGCAGGCCGAGGAGATAAAGCATCACGGGGGCTGGAGGTGGGGAAGGAGGGACTGGGAGAAGAGGAGACTCTCAGTGCTCTGGAGACATCTCCCTCGCACCCTGGGATTTGCCAGAGACACAAACCATCTGTGTGCCGGTCGGAGGAGATTTAATGGCCGAGATCAGCACTTATGGGGCACCCCCTCCCACGGGGAGGGATGGTGCAGTAGGGGGTGGATCCAGCTAATGAACATAGAGGGAAATGGAGGGTGGTTTTGGGGAAAGTTTGTGGCCCTGCAGATGCTTTTGCAGGTAGATAGCTCTGTGCATCCCTTGCCTGTGCTGGGTGCAGTAGGTGACTGGGAGCACCTGCACAGGAAGTCCCCAAAACTGACACCAGCCAGAGGCCAGAGAGGTGGCTGGATGGCCACATAGAATAGTGGGGGGACTGGGTAGCCACAGGGCCCAGCCCTGCACTGGCCACGGGAGCATCCCCAACCCCACACTGTGGTGCTTTCAGAGGGAGCCGTGGTTCCTTTTCCTGTTGTACTTGTGGAGCGCCGCAGACAGGATGCATCTGCAGGAATCCCACAGCCTCAACCTGCACAGATCCTTTCCCCTCCACCCCCCCGGTGCTGGTTGCAGCAGGTCACCCCATGGCATGTGAAGGTGTGCAGGGGTTATTTGTCTGCGCATCAGCCATGAGGCTCCCACCATCCCTGGTTATGGGTTTAGGGCTTTGCGTGGTGCCAAGGTTTTGAGATGAGCTTTCAGGGAACCAGCCCAGCCCCATGGCAAATGTGAGTCTGTCGCATTCTCGCTGATGTGGGGCACTGACAGGCCGTGGCCATCTGGAGAGCAGTGTTTGCAGGGGGATAATTGTGTCCGGCATTCATAGGAAGTGCAGCTTAGTGGTCAGATTCCTCCCCGCCTTTTTTAATAAACCTCGTTACATTTTGAAGGGATTTGACCAAAAATGTGCTTGTTTATTTTCACAGCCCACAGGGCACATTTTTGTGTAGGACGTCCCCAGTCCCCTGCACTGGGGAAGGGGAAGTGGAAGCAGAGCGTCCTCCATGACACCGACCCCACGGACTGGTTGAACACCAAGCAATGGCTGCTGTGGTGGCTGGCTCATTGATGACACTGATGGCTGTCTGTGGAACCAGCCATGGCAGGCGGGGCTCCATGCAGGCAGAGGAGGGCCAGGGCGAGGGAGATGGCGGCAACGGCCTGCATCCTGCCGTTGCCAAGGGGGCAGCCATGGGGATAGCTGCTGCGGAGCCACGCATGGGCGGGAAGGAAACGGAGAACAATTGGGCAGAAGGAGGCCGGCAGGCTCAGCCCGGCAGTGCTGCTCGGCACGTCCCTCTGCAGCCCCCGCAGCAGCCATGGCTTCCCCGCGGCCTAGCTCTAAGCACTGCCCCTCCAAGGCCTGGTGTGCTAGGGACTGGCACCCTATTGATGCCCCTGGTTGCTGAGGGCGGGTTTGAGGCTGTCCTGAAGAGTGTGGCAGGGCTCTCCTATTAGGAGATTTGCATCCGTAGGCCCTGGTTTTGGAGGAGAGGCCTCACGTGGCATTGCTGCGGCTCTGCCAGGTTACTCTGTGATTGATAAATGGGTTTAAATGGTATGAAGGAAGGAGTCAGACCTGAGCAAGCTGCAATTGCACAAACCTCACACGTCTATAAAGATCAAGCTAGCAGCATATTTATTGCATTCCTTTCTTCCTTAGCATTTAGTATCTACCTGAGTCACGTTTTCACATTTCACAATTCTATTTTTTCCCCTCTCTGGTTAGTTTGCTCACTTGTCTTACAGTCATCAAAGCTTTTTTTTCTGCATTATCTTGTATCCCCAGAAGCTGGAGTTTTAAGATAAAGATCATGAAGCAATGACAGTTAGAAGCACCGTGCTAATGGAAAACAGCTCTGAGAGTAACCGGTACTTCGAGATGTTTGTCCATGAGCAGCTCGCACGGTGCGTGTCCTGCACTGCGTGCCGGAGATGTGAGCCCACCAGGAGTGGGACTCTCCCAGACGAAAGCTGGGAGAAGTGTGTGATAATGTGTTTATCTGCATCTCCTGTGAGCCTGGATAGTTTCACTCCTGGAATTCCTGTCCCCAATGGCACTAAGGGAAGGGCGCTGCTGTCATCCCCAAAGGGTCAGTCCGCTTCAGGTGACTGCCTGTACCCAAAGGCAGAAGGGCCTGCTGGCCCCTGAGAGCCTCTGTACAAATCCAAGAGCACTTGTGATCCCTTTGCAGGTGGATTTTTTGTAGCCTTGATTACTTTGATACAGAAAAATTGGCAAGACTCTGGTTAGCATATATCATTTATCAGCGCTGCAGGTGAGTTCAGCCTAAGACATCTGGTAAGGAACACCTTGATGCCCTGGTTTCTAATCTTTCATTCTTTTTCTGGCATTGGAGTGGCATTGAGGGATGTGGTTAGTGGTCATGATGATGATGGATTGATGGTTGGACTATATGATTTTAGTTTTCTTTTCCAACCTTAATGATTGTAAGGTGAGAAGTTTGCTTCAAGAGGCTTTGTTCCAGTCCAGGCTCATGATGCCCAGCTGCTGCTCACATCAGTGGGTCTGCAGTAGCAGATGTCTGCATCACACCCTATCTCCTTTCTCTCCACAGATCTGGTGAGCAGCTATTCTATGACCCCTCCTACTCTTAGTATCACTGAGGAAGAACACATCATCAACGCCAAGGACAAGCTGACCATCACCTGCAGGTATGGTGCAGGCAAGCACAACTCTGCCTATAGATCACTCATAGCTGGTAAGGAGCCGCCAAGGAGAGTCAGGGGGATCTTAGCTGCAGCATACCTGTAGATAAGCATGGCTAGTTAGAAATCTGCTACATGAACCAAGTGTGAATTAATCTAATCAATTAATTGAAAAAAGAAGCTGGAGGCATCTCAAAGGAGATGATGTTAACCTCTATTGGAGTCTTGCAGGCAGAAGGAAGGCAAACACTTGCGCGATCTGATGGCTTCCTTGTAAGTTCTTCAGGGGAACTGGCCTCCTAACTCTCCTGGTCTTGCCTCTGATGTTTGTTCTCACCTCATCACAGTGTTGGAGTTGTAGTTCTGGTTTCCAAATTTGGCAGATTATTTGGGGGGCATGGAGAAATGCCCGTAGGAGGAGGCAGGGCTGCAGTTGGTGTTGGTTATGAGAGGCTGCCAGCTTTTCTATAAAGCTGGGATTTCATTCTCTGCTTTGCACATTTGAGGGTGAAGGAAGAGAAGCCCAAGCCAGGCTGGGTCAATAACTCCTAGGGAGGAGCTGGTCATTTTGGAGCCTGGCTCTGAGAAGATGTTGTGTCTGAACTGATTTGTACCTCACTGGGGCATTTGACTGTACATGTTCTCATCACTACTCCTTATCTTGGAAAACACATTAGAGAGAGAAAAAAAAAGCCGAGCTGGAGTTTCCCTCCAGCAGCTGAAAGCAGATCCATGCCTGGGATCTGAGTGCTAGGGCTCAGTAGGGGTATAAATTCAGCATGGGCCTCAAAAGGGTATTTCTCAGTGTTATATATAACCACTAAGCAATTACTACAAACACTTGGCTTGTATTGTGTTCACATCTTGTCGCAAACATATTTAACTTTCTCTGGAACAGATGGCATTACTCTTCTTTGTGAATCAGTTCTCTGCCAGGGAATAGAGACAGAAGAAAGGCTGCTTGATGCTCATACTGAGCTGATTCCACATGGTCTGGGAAGCCAAGTGTCTGTGGGCTTGTTCATAGAGTGACCTGAGGAGCTGTGGTGTGTGCTAGGCTGTAGGAAATGCATGACTGGGCTGTGGTCAGCCACAATCTGCCATGGAGAGTGTGGAGAGGGAGTTTGGAGATCCTGGCTCTTGCTGTGCTGACTCTCTGCAGACCCAGCAAGACTTTCCCAGGTCACCCTGGACATGTTTGGCCACAGCCTCCCACATTGGCTGCGAGTACCACACACAGTGAGACAGACCTGTGTTCTTGCTGCAGCTTCAGGCAGGGAAGCCAATGGGAAATTGGGACCTGCAGAGACAGCCTTGTGTTGCCTGCAGATTGATCCAAGGCTAAAAGACATTCTGAAGTTGGAGGTGTGGTTAAAGAAAGTGTCTCTTGCGGTCAAGCATGAACAGACCTATTTAGCACCATGAAGCGAAAAGCCTTTCTTTTCCTGGATGGGAAGGATGAGATTGCCCTTTCTTTGTGCACTTGCTAGCTGTCAATTAGTATGAAGGAGAATCACAGTGGGAAAAAATGTGCCCCTCTGAAGTTGTGCAGCATCCTTCACACCACCCACAGGTGACAAGTCTCAGCATGGCTTCGAGGTTCCCCTTCTCCCTGTGAGATCTCAAGCCTGTGTTTGCCCCACGCCTTGAGAAGAAGATTTTGCCTGTGGGACACTATTACTACTTTTGAATGAAAAGTAAATCTTTCCTGGTCCCTGGATCTCTAATTACACCCAGCTGCTACTCCAACCTCTTCTCTGGACTATGGCCCACGCTGGGAAGACCTGGCTTGTGTTAATGGGAGCTGAAGGGAAAAACATGCAGACCACCAAGAGAACAGGCAAAGAAGAGGGTGATGGGGCAGGGTAGGGCAGAAACAAGTACAAAATCAAATCCAGGATCCAGAGATTCTTTGCTGAGCATCATGTTGGAGGTGGCTTTGGTTTGACCCTGGTTCTTCCCTTGAGAACAATGTCCTCTGGCTGCTCTTCGAGCTGCCCTGGAGCCAGGAGCACAGGCTTGCTCAAAGCAGCACTGCAGCAGAAAACTAAGCCCAAATCCTCCCGCATGAGGCTCCCTGCAGACCTTTTCAGCTTCACCCACTGAGTGTGAGAGTCCCACAGCTGGCTGCGCTCTCAGGCTCCCTCACAGCTCAGCCTGGATCTCCCACACTTGCAGCTTAGCAGCCCCTCTCCTGCTCCTCCTTGCCCCAGAAGTGTCAAGAGGCCATGCCAGGCCATGGGATGTTTCTGGAGCTGAGCATTCTTCACAGAAGCCCGAAAACACAGCACACCCACAAGGACTCACTGCG
Organism: Meleagris gallopavo; assembly: GCF_905368555.1. Lineage (NCBI taxonomy): Eukaryota > Metazoa > Chordata > Aves > Galliformes > Phasianidae > Meleagris > Meleagris gallopavo. The sequence continues at coordinate 12,933,815 of NC_139418.1, forward strand.
TGCTGAGGTTCTGCAGTTTCCCCCATCGCCCAACACAGTGCGTTCATCCAAGCAGAGCAGAGGATCTGGGTAGGAGCATTCCAGCAAATACAGATCGTGCCATGGCTGGCTGGAAGCCACAGTGATGTTTTAATTGAGGCATGTAGCACAGCAGGGTGAAGGGACTGATGGACAGTATGTCTTTTATTAGCTCCCATCCTGAGAAGGAAGGAAAAAAAAACATTGTGCATCTCTGCATTCATGCTCTTGTCAGCCTGCACGGGGAGAAGCAGAGCTTGTGCCCTTCCGACTCATGAATGTTGGAGCGGAGCCTGCAGGAGCCAGCTGCGCCACAGCAGAAACTTATGGAGGGATCAAGCTGATCCTGGCCATGCCAGCCCCATCCCATCCCACCCCACAGGTGCTGGGTACCTGGAGGGAGAAGGAGAATCTCTGAGCCGTGGTGTTTAGAGAGGAAAGAGCAAAGTTGTCCTTTGCTGCCCAGTGACTTGTTCATAGAGCTGACTCACAGATGTTTGCGAATGCATAAAGTCTGCTCTGGCAGAAAGGAAGTATTTGACCCCGCAGCCCTCTTGGCTCCTGCAGAGGAAATGAGCACTGCAGCGGGGATGGAGGAGCCTGAGGACAAGGCAGTGCCCTGCCACATGGCTCTGCAGCAGTGTCCGGAGCACGTACCACACCTGCTGCTTCTTCCTACGGGTGTGCGACTGCTGTGAGCATCCTCTGGGCTGCTGAGGGGGAATCTGCCTTATCTCACCTCAGCCCAAAGCCACAGCCAGCTTTGCCATCATACCGCATGCGGGAGCTTCAAAGAGGATTGAAGAAAAGCAGTGCCAGTTGCAACGACTCCCTTGAAGAGCATCTGTCCTGAAAAAGATTTAGAAAAACAGCTGCAGAGAAGCCTGCAGTGCATCTGTTTCCAGCTGGCATCAGCAGGCTCCGTTGCCCAGAGACACCTTATCACAGAGCTGAAAGAAAATAACTTGGGAACAAATCTTCAAAGATGACAGATAGGTGGGAGAGAGCAGTCCCAAAGTGCTGCCTGGACCTTTTCCCAGACACACAGGGCAGCCTCAGAGAGAAATCCAGGTGAGCCTGGCCTCATTCCTGCATTCATCTGGTCATCTTTACACACCAGAGACACCAACTTGGACTCACATTAATGCCTTTACCTTCTGTGTCCCCGCTGGGTCTGGTCAAGCAGCAAATGATGCAAGGAATGTTTTAGTTCAGCCCACGGGCTGGTTGTCAGGGCTGTTTGCACTGGCCCATCCGTGTTTATATAAATACGTGTCACTCAGCTACTGCTGGCCTTGATGGTTAATAAAACAAGTAGGTCTGATAATGCGTGAAAATCCCAGCGGGTAAACAAACAGAAAGAGGAAACACTGGAGACTTGTACAATTACCCTGCTGCACACCGAGTGCCAAAAATGCCTGAGCAAACGCAAAGGGCTTTGGGGCTCCTTTGCTCAGTTGGGAGTTGGAGCTCTCAGCTTTGCCTGGGGCCAGATACCGCTCTGTGCCTGGTGCAGTGGGTGTATGGCTGCAGCAGCAAAAGCCACGCTGTCCCTTGCAGTCAGGATCTCGCTGTGGTGACACTTGTGATTTGGCTATGCTCAGAAGCATCTACCCCAGCCCTGCTCCAAGGATCTCCAGGCTGAGGAGCTGCTTGTCTCCATCTGCCTATTCCCAAATGGCATAAGAGGTGACTCCAGTATCCCGTAATATAACAAACAGTGCTGACAAAAAGCCATTTTTGTCCCCCAGCTGTCTCTTGAGATGTCTTCTTTGTTCCCATCTCTTTTTTGCACATTTTTCAGTGACTTTCGGCTATGCTGGCAGACATTCAGGTGTGGACTGCGCTGTGCTCTGAAAGGGGCTCTGATTTCACGGAAGGAAACTTCCAGCATGGCATGAAAGCTTGGTTTGTTAGTAGTAAACAAGAGCAGTCAGAGCAAGCTGTGGTAGGGTGCCTGTGTGTGTGTGTGCATACACCTCCCATGCTGGGCATTCTTGGCTATATATAAATACACATATGCATGCTCGAGCTGGAGGTTTCTTCTCTATCCCTGACTCCTTCCTGCTTTTCTCTTGTTTTCTCTCCAATCTGCTTTCCTTCCCTCCTTCTCCTTCCCACTCCGTTCATCACACAGGTCCCAGCCAGCAGCTGTGCTGAGCCAGGGGAACTTATCACGTCCATATGCATTCTTAATAGCTCTGAACTCTTAATAACAAGGGGGAATAGAGAATAAATGGGTTATTTCCCTCAGGATCCTATATGGCTCCCTGTCCTGGCATCAACAGCAGTAGGATGAAGTCACGGGAGGGAGTGATATCTGACAGCCTGGCATGCCCAGGATGTGACCTGGGGAATGGGACTGGCCTCTGCTTGCCTTCTCCTTGCACCTGTTTCCCTCTGCGGAAGAGGGCTGTTCCTCCATGCCCCAGCCTGAGAGCTGAGGCTATCTGGGACATATGCAGGGCCATGCGTGTACGTGGGAGGGAAGCAGTGGGCTGTAAAACCCCCACCGTGGTCACTCTAATTGCCCCAAAGCTAATTCTCCTTTTTGCCTATTTCCAGAGGCCAGCATCCCTTGGAGTGGTCGTGGCCTGGGGGCAAGGTGGACCCCAGTGGGAAGGAGAAGGAGATGGAATTCATGGCCTCAGCAGCGCCCAGTGGAGGCCGGGCAACCCGGGAAGAGGACTGCGAGGGGACGGGCACGAAGCCCTACTGCAAAGTGCTGGTGCTGACGGAGAGCCAGGCCAATGACACGGGTTACTACCGCTGCTATTACAAGTACATTGATGCCAAAATCGAGGGCACCACAGCGGTCAGCTGCTATGTCTTTGTGAGAGGTAAGAGCCATACGGTGAGGTGAGTGGAGGGCTTGGGGCTGGACTACATGCACCAACACAAAATCAGACAGATTAAAGATCCCGCTTGCCTCCCACACCCCCTCCCAGTCTCCCAAGCTCTGCAGGCTTGGGGAAAGGACCAAGGGCTGCTCCTCATGCAGGAATCAATATCCGTCCGTTTCTAGGGGATGGCAGCAGCACCTGGGATTCAATTATGTCCCGGCCTGGGGGCATCGCTCCAGCAGGGCTGGAATGTAGGAATTTAAGGAGCGAGAGTTGAGTCTCAGAGATGCTCTGGCGCTAAAAAAAGCACAGGATTTAGCTTCTGGGCAGCTGGGGGAACTCTCAGAGATGCTAGAGGCAGAACAGGGCAAGGAATGATAATGCTCCTTAAGCAGAGAGGAGGAGCAGCACAGACCCACTGTGTGCAGCCTCCTCGGAGCCACAGCCCCACATGCAGTCTGCACAGGGACTGCCATGCGGGCAGCATTATGAGGTGTGTTTTGGAGGAAAAGGGCTGTCTGCCAAGCTTGGAGCTGCGACCTCAGTGCAGCAAGGGGCTGCAGGGGCCCATTCTCAGCTTTCCCTGTTCCTCGGGGGTCCCCCTGTGCTGTCCCCCCACCGCCTGCAGCAGGATCCAGCAAGATAAACGAGCGCTGTCCCCTGGAAGCAGTTGGCCAAGCTATTTCTCTTTCCGCCCCCATTTCTTAGAGTTGGTGCAGTTGTCACGAGCCAGGCAGGTCACGACATACAGGATGCATTTTTCAGAAGTCCCAGGGCAAAGCCAAATTTACCTCTGCAACTGTGCAGAGAAAAATGTAGAAGCAAATCAGAAAAAGCTGGGCAGCTGCTGGGCAGGAATTGGGGTCTGTCTGGGCAATTGCCTCCTCTTCACGTGGGCGCTGTTGCCCATCCTAGAGAAGAACAGAGCTTCTCTGGATCTCAGGAATGTTGGGAGGAGGCGTCTGTGAGTTGGACAGGGATATTTCTTTGCTCTTGAGCCTTATATCAAGGAGAAGGCAGAGAGCTGCTTAGGCATGCAGCTGAAAGAATAGCCTTACAGGCTTACGTGCAAGGTGTGCTTCTGCAAGAGCCTGGTTTGTCTATGGATGTGGATTTCCCTTTGTAAAATTTTGGATTTCAAACCTCCTGGAACAGTCAGGTGTGGATGTAAGATCCAACAAATGCCACTTTGTCCCCTTGTTCACCTCTTCTCACCTTTGGCCTCATCTACAGCTCAGTAATGGTTCTGTTTAGCAGAGAGCAGCAGTGTGCATGTGTGATGGAGCTCAGGGGCAATAAATCCCATGCTGTCAGGGTGCATGGGACTCACAGCACCTGCGTACAGCTTGTGTGCAACAAATCCAGACAACATCTCATAGCATTGCTTCGCACATGATTGCAGAACGTGTTCATACTCATTCCAATCAGGTTGTGCCCTCTTATGGCTACCAAACAGCCAGGAAAACTCAAGATCCTCCTGGGTAGACTTTCCAGGCAAGAGAAGTGACATGTCGAGGAAAACCCAGGAATACAGTAACTGTGGTCACTGCAGAACATCCAGATAAAACCCTGCCTGTTCCTGCTGAGCTGGGCTGCAATGTGAAACTGTCCCTGGAGAGTTTGGAAGGGCTGATGTAAGTGTCAGGGATGTTTGGAGACAGCATGGTCAGACCACAGATTTATCCACCAGCCTCGTTTGTCATTTTAAGAGCTTGGTGAAATTGCCAGAAACAAAATATCTGTACTTGGCTGAGAACATGGGTTCTTCTGTATTTTTTTACCTGCAGCTCAGTTCTCGAAATGAACTTTTCACACGTGTCTCATTTCTCACATGTCTGGTTTGGTGTGTATTTTGTTGCCTCTACAGATAGTGCTGTAAACATACAGAATGCTTCATCAGAGTGAAATAGGATACGTACAGCCCCCATCTCATCAGGCTTAGCATATATTAATGAAGGAGATACTAAATTATTCCCATCTGACCCATTAAGACAGCCTTATAGAAAGTATGTGATGGGATCAGAGAGGGGAGTTAATGCATGAATCACGAGCTCGTTGGCAGCTGGGGCTGCCCAGTAAATCAGTGTATTCTTGGCTGCCCTCTGAGCTTGGAAGGGACCTTGTAGTCTCTCACCTCTGCCAGTTGTGTGTCTCCTCCCTCTCGTGTGCCCAGAGCTTGAGAAAGGAATGAGGAACATGTTCACGCTTTGAAACAAACCTGTGATTTAAGAAGCCCTGTGTCAGGACTCTAGGAAATAAGAATCCTCTGGGCATCCATCTTTTCACGAAGAACTCAGCATTGTATTTCCTATGCATGGCTTCTTTCCCCAAGCTGTAGAAGAAAAGACTTCACCTTTTGCTCTCTGTAACTACCTGAAGGGAGGTTGTAGTGAGCTGGGGTTCATCCTCTTCTCTTGTTTGACTGGTGATAGGACTGGAGGAAATGGCTTCAAGCTGCGCCAGGGGGAGATTTAGGCTGGACGTTAGGAAATACTACTTCTCTGAAAGAGTGGTCAGGCAGTGGAATGGGCTGCCCAGGGAAGTGGTGGAGTCACTGACCCTGAAGGTGTTCAAGGAAGGTTTGGATTTTGTGTTGAGGGATATGGTTTAGTGAGAACTATTGGTGATAGGTGGATGGTTGGACTGGATGATCTTGTAGGTCTTTTCCAACCTTGGTGTTTCTGTGATTCTGTGATTGTACTCACTCTAGAGTAGGTCTTTGCAGTGTGACTATGGCTGAAGCAACAGTTTTCTAATTAAAAATTAAAATAAAATTACGTGCTTAACAGTTTGAGCACTGAGTTGGAAGGGGTTGAGGCCAACGTGATTGGAGCAGCAGGATCCCCAAATGGGGATCATTACTACGTACATCTTGGGCAGTCATTTTAGTTGGTTGGTTTTAGGGATTGTCTAGCAGGGGAAAAAAATCCCTTCCAGTCCAAGCCAGTCTGTGATTCTATGATCAGTTTGGTGCCCGGCACAGTGGCTCAGAGCCATGGTAGATCTCTGCATGCTGCCACTGAATCCCTTCCACAATGGACCCAAATTGAGTTTGTCAGGTTTGACACACGCAATATGCTGAGCAAGACGGGACAGCCTGTCCTGCCAGCACTTCATTGTGGTGCTGGCTCCACGTGGAGGAGCACAGCGTACCACCTCTGGCCTCACTAAGTCATTTCAGGGTGGCTTTGCTCTTCCTGTCAATATTTGTGCTTGCAGCAGTTGGGAGGCAGTGGAGTGGCAGTCCTGGAAATCTCAGCTCATCTGTTTATCTGCCGGCTGGGCCGGCTGCAGGATGACATCTGCATACCATTGCAGTGCAGCTCACTTCCTTGCCCTGGAAGGTCGCTCTGCCTGCCGCCGCTCCTGCACTGGCACCAGCTTGGCAGGCGTGGAGCCCAGCAGGAGACCCAATGGTTTGGCGAAGGTTCAAACCCAGGCCTTGAAGGGGCCAGGAAAGGGGAGGTTGTTTCCAGCACTGCCCAAATGTTGCAGGAGCTGGCCAACCTGGGACGCACCCTTTGCATTCACGATGTGTTTGCTGCTGTGGACATCACAGATGGGGCTGATCAGCCCAGCACCACTCCCTCTGGCAAGCTCACAGTGTGTTAAAGAAAGCCAGAAAGCCTTCTATTCTTGTGGTTCCTTCCACTTCTCCTCTTGCTTCTGTTTAGTTGTCCTTCTCTTTGTATCTCTTCCTTAGATTTTGAACAGCCATTTATCAACAAGCCAGAGACACTCCTCATCAGCAAGAAGGAGAACACTTGGGTGCCGTGCCTTGTGTCCATCCCAGACCTCAACGTCACGCTCATCTCGGTGAGATGCTGCAGAACAACACGCGTTGCATTTGTTGTGCATTTGTAATTGCCTGAGTGGGAGAAGTACAGACACTGCCAGGAATGGAAAATGCATGAGATACATTTTCCATGGAAAATACAAGCCACTGGCTTCCTCGTTTTATTTGCTGGTTGAGGCTGTGTTGTCCAGTTCCTTTGGGCAGACCCCACAGGTTTCCTGCCAGCTTTGCACCTCTTCCCTGGCTCTCTGAAACAAAACAAGACTTTGATTTGGTCCCATGGCATCCCCTGCTTGCTCTGATCTCTGTGAGCTGAAAACCCCCTAGGTAGTAAGCAACCCCACAGGGAAGGAGGCTGCAGCTCTGGGGCTGAGTACTAAATACAACTCAAAACAACTCTATTATCAGCTTGCTTATGCCTTTTTTTTTTTTTTTTTTTTTTTTTTTACAATGGAAATACATCCTTCCAGGATGAGTGTTACTATTGTACAAAGCCCTCCAGGGACGCTCCGGGGGCCAGGGGCCTTTCCCTTGCCCGGGAAGGACACTACCCAAGGTCAGACCCCATCCCAGTGAGGCTGATGTTTGGGACATCAGCATCAGTTTCCTTAGCTATCACTATCATTTTCCATTCCTGGAAGTCTCTGTCCTGCTCTGCGGATGGGGAGGCTTGCAGTGCAGGATACAGCCGCTTGGGGTATAGCGGAGGCTGTGATTCCTAGATGACAAACCCTTGGGGGAGAGAGCAGGAGACCAGCATAGCATAATGCTGCATCATTTCTTCCCGCAAAACAGAGATGTTAGCCAGCATGAAGGGTGGGAATGCTGTTATCCCCTCATTTCACTTGGGAAAATGTTGTTTTTTCCAGCAAAATTCCCTCATCCACCCTGACAGGAAAGTCATTTTCTGGGACAACAAGAAGGGGATGCAAGTACCCACTCAGCTGATCAGAGATTCCTTGTTTGTCCAGTGTGAGACTATCATCGACAAGAAGGTCTTCAAATCTAATTTCTTCATCATCCACATAGCAGGTGAAAGTCTGGGGAAGTGGGGAAGTTTTGGCCCTGTCCTCTAGCTGTGTGCCATGCTGAGGTATCCTTAGCAGCAGCAATTTATACCCAAATCTCCTGTAACCACACAGTTGGAGATGCAGATTCCATGCTTTTCTGCTTTCCTGAGACCCACACCCCAGCTTCAAATAATTAATAGATCAGAAATATCTTTTTCTTGCCTCTCTGCATCAGGGGTTGAACTGTATGACATCCAGCTGTACCCCAAGAAAGCCATGGAGCTGCTAGTGGGAGAGAAGCTGGTCTTGAACTGCACAGTGTGGGCCGAATTCAACTCTGGTGTCCGCTTCCAGTGGACGTACCCTGGCAAACAGGTACTGCTGCCCTCTGAGTCATCCCATCCTACCCATTCACTGTTCTTCTTGGCAGCGTTCACAGGGCTCTGCTTCAGGATCCTAACCATGCTGCGTTCTGGCGTTCTCAGAGAACTTTTCCACTTTTCTCTCCTGCAGCAGGAAGCAGGCAGAGAGAAGACTCCTTCTACTTGTAGAAAGCATGTTCCTTTCTTAAGCATTATACCTCTGAGGAACTTTTGGGCAAACACTGGCTTCACTTCCACCGGTACAAATACAGACCAAACATCCTAGGTTTGAAAGGAGCTGTTCCAGCCTCGCAGCTTGAGTTACCAAGAGCCTGCAAAGGGATCCCTTCCCTCTGTTTTTTCCCTCTGTGGTAGAGTCTGGCTCTTGCAAACAATTAAACACTGGAGTTCCCTGAAGGCATTATGGTGTTTGCATACCTATAGGGCTTCTACCTAGTGACCTAGTGGACCCGAGATCAAAGCAAACCAGTGCTAAACTCTTAGCCCAGCTTTGGTTGGTCGTCACACAAAGCTCCTTGCCTTCACAGTCAGTCGTGGAGATGCCTTTCTGGAAGGAGGCAGCAAGAAATGCAGATATGAAGAGCCCATCTACACAACCCCATCCTTCTGATGCCTTTCACGCTCTGTTCTGTTCCACCAGATGCAGCGAGCGGTGATAGAATCTGAGCGCCGGTCCCTGCAGACACACACAGAGCTCTCCAGCATCCTGACCTTGCACAACGTCAGCCAGCAGGACCTGGGCAGGTACACATGCACTGCCTCCAACGGCGCCCAGATGCTGGAGGAGAGCACCGATGTCATCGTGCATGGTAAGACACCTTCTGCTCCCTCATCGAACCGCAGTCTGACTCCTTGCACTCCCCTCCACACTCACCTCTTCTCTTGCAGAAAAGCCCTTCATCAACGTGGAGTGGCGGAAGGGGCCGGTGATAGAAGCCACTGCTGGAGACGAAGCTGTGAAATTGCCGGTGAAAGTTGTGGCTTACCCCCCACCAGATTTCCAGTGGTAACGCACCTTTCTTGGCCCAAGCCGCCCTCTCTTCTCCTCCCTCCCCTGGCCAAGGAGGAAAACCAGGCCAGCCTCCTTGCTAGGTCCCTCTGTGGCCAAGATTGTCCCAGATGTCGCATTCTCCCATCCATGGAAGGGCTGCCCATATTCTTGGGATGTTCCCCCATGGCTCAGCAGCAGGGAAGGGAAGGAGGGGAAGTCTGGTTAGGGTCAGGTTGTGTAGTGCATCGTGCTGCACTCCCACCAGAGCTAGCTGGAAGCTTTGCACACAAACCCTGCTCAGGGCAAAGCCGTGACACCTCCAACCTCACATCCTCACAGCAGCGTGCAGGCCTGTAACTCAGGTCTGGGGAAAGCCCAGGGGTCCCTGCAGAGAGGACCGTGCTTTGTTGAGACACTTCCTCCCCGTGGCTGCATTTTCTCTCTGCCTCCCTGCAGGTACAAGGACGGGAAGCTAATTCCCAAGCAATCTCAATCTTCAATGCAGATCAAGGATGTGGCAGAGCATCATGCTGGGACGTACACGCTGGTTCTGAGGGACAGGCTGGTGGGGCTGGAGAAGCGCATCAGCCTCCAGTTAATTGTCAATGGTAAGGGAGGGGCTGGGGCCAGGGGGAGAGTGCTGAGCCCACAGCCCTGGCCTTTGGGCTGCTCTAAGACCAAGTGCCTGGTGCTTTCCTAAAGGAGTTGCTACCTACATGCATGGTTACAGCAGGGCTAGTTGCCTATGGTGTGGGCAACGTGCCATGGAAGTGGAACTCAGGACACTGAAGTTTTGTTCCTGCTTCCACTGCTCTGAGCAGAACACACCCTTGCTCAGGGGGCTGTTTCCCAACTGCTGTTGAGGATGCTGCTGAGAGTGATCCTAACTGATGGAGACTCATGAGCAGAGTGGCTGCAGCACACATGAAGCCTGGGGCTGGAGCAGTTCTCTGGGTGCCCTATGGCTTTTCCCCTGGCAGAAACTGGTCGTTGTCACGGAGAAGTCAGGTGCCAGCGCAAGAAGCAGTAGAAGGACACTGCTGCTTGGGGATTTCTCTCCAGCAGACTCTGTGACCTTGTGCTGGGGGCTGCAGCATCCAGACAGCCATATCCAGCAGAGGAAGGAGAAATGTCATCACTTGAACCTGCCTAAGTATAACCTGCCCTGCCCTGCGGGCCTGAGCTCCCTAGGAGCTGCCCTGGGATCTGCAGCACTGTAGTGCCCAGTCTCTGTAGACATCCTGGGGAGGGCTGTGCCTGGCCTAGGGACACAGCAGCTAAACCCAGGGCCACTTACAGTATCATTCTGGTGCTTGCAGTTCCTCCACGCATCCATGAGAAGGAAACCTCTTCCCCAAGCATCTACTCCCGGAGGAGCCCCCAGGCCCTCACCTGCACAGTCTATGGAATCCCAGCACCAGAGGTGATCCAGTGGCAGTGGAGGCCATGGATGCCCTGTCGGATGTTCTCTCGACGCAGTCTGTAAGTGCCAGTTCTCCCATTGCCCATGTCCTGCTAGCCCACTAGCGTGACATTGAGGTCTCCTTATGACCATGGCTGTGTCCCAGATCCCATCTCAGTTTTGAGTGCCCCTTGATGAGACCCTGAGGCAGCAGCTGGGGCTCACCTGCTCCTGCCCAGAAATTCCTGTGCTTTTTTGGGATACTACATCTTCTGGTGGGTGATGATGGAAACAAAAATGCTGGGAGGGAGGGAAGCAGAGCTACTGCATGTGGGGAAGAGCTGCTGAATGCAGGGAAAGCTCCAGCTGCCTGCCAGCTGCTGGGGCAGTTTGCCAGGAGGGTGTTTGTGAAGGCAGGATGGATGGACAGGAAGGGTGCATGCCCGCTGCCTGTGCCCTGGGAAGTAGGGACAGCAGCAGGCAGGGCTGCAGTGGCATTTTTTAGCTGTGATCTTGCAGGAAGAGGGAAAAGGGATGCTGGGGAGTCAGAGACAGAATAGTCAGGGCGGAGGACATCAGGGTGCCTGGAGGAAGCCAGGTCCTGCAGCCCTGTGTAGGCTGTTGCCAAGCCTGAGACACCAAAGTGCTCTCCATTGCATGTGAGTGCACCATGGCCCTGTCAGGAAGCAGAGAGGCCCATGAATTATGGTCACTGTCTCCCAAGGCCACTGTGTTTCTGCCTAGCAGAGCTCCAGAGGATGCAGGAGGCTTCTTTCTGGCTTCCTGTTGTTTACATAGCTCACCAGTGTGCTCGCCCCGCCAAGTGCTCTGCCGGCACTGCCAGCACATGTCCTTACCCCTGAGCTAGGTTTTCAGCTTCCCCCTGCCTCTGCCACCCTGGATTTTGGGCTCTTCCTTCTCCCTGCTCCACTTGCATTTCAGCAGCATCCTGCAAGCTGCAACATCTCAGGTCTTTGGCAGATTTGGGCTCTTCTCCCCAGTTGCCATCATCAGCCCCAAAGAGGTGCCACCGTGTTCTTTGGGGATACCACACACAAACAGTTTTCACTCCTTCTTTTTTCCATCTTTAATAGTAAATGAAAACATAGTCCTGGGGTGAAGACACTGCCTGGGGCACCAGGATCTGTTTCCTGCTTCGGTTTTCACATATATAGATCATGTTTGCTTCATTAGTGATTGCAGACCACCCTTTTAAAGCACATTAGTGCTTACATAACCCAGAATCCCAAGAATTTTTGCAGTCAGAGTCTAGGAGCATCAGTTCTCAGACACAAAGTCAGTTTTGTTGCCTTCTTCCCAACCCTCTCCATCTCTCTCCTCTTTCTGGCTTAGCAATAGCAGGCACCGGGCAGCAAGGCGCCATCAGCGAGATCGCATGCCTGAGTGCAAGGACTGGAAAGATGTGTCACAGCAGGATGCAGTGAACCCCATCGAGAGCATTGACACCTGGGTGGAGTTCGTGGAGGGACGGAACAAGGTGAGGCCACAGCCCCAAACCTGTCTTGGAGCAGGGAGTGGGAAGCAGGGATCCCATTTGAGATCGGGCAGCAAAACTGGCCTGGGAGTGATTGTGCAGAAAAGCTGGTACCAATTGTACTGCAAGGAACATCCCTCTCTTGTTGCAGTGCATGACCTGCGGGCAGCTGAGTGGTGCTCATTGCCCATTTCTTTCTAGTAGCTGCAAGGTCTGTGGCCTGCACTGCACTGCGGTTCCTGTTCCTGCTGGTGCTGGGCACTGGCTGTTTGCAGAGGGATACAGAACAAACAAATGGGCCCCCGTTTCCGAAAGTCACTTCCTGTTTTCCTACACACCTCCAAAGGCACTTCCTGTCCCCCAGCACAGCCAGAAGTTCGTCACACTGCCAAGGGGGTGGCAGGGGCAGATGCTGCTCCTCCCTGAGCAGCCAAAAGGAAAGGCAGGGATTTGCTTTCTCTCCCTTTCCTCCTTTCTGACTGTCTTCTCTCATAATCTCCCTCTGGTTTTTATTCAGTCCATGAAGGCCAGTGTACAGTGCAGGATGATGTCAAACAGAAATCCCAGCACAAATGTAACAGCACAGATTGGAGAGAAAATCCCCAAGAAGGCAGGAAGGCAGCACACAGAAGCACCACCAGTAGGGTCACTTCAGCTGTATTGAATATCCACAAGAAACAGGAAAGGCAGCATTCAAAACTGCTGGTAATTAGGTCACTTCAGCTGTAATGAATATGCACTGAATGAATGAATGTTCCTTCTGATTAACACGAGCTAGTATATTGCCACTTAGAATTGAAATGCATCCCAAAGTGTATGGGATGAATAGTAAAGACAAAGTCATTTCCCTATAGGGGTTCGATATTTTTTTTTTTGCATTTTTAAACATTGCCTCATTAGAGGGATCTTTGCATGTAATTACCTTGCCATTTAACTGGAAAGGAGAAGAAACTCATGGTTCAAGCTGCAGATCTCCTCCAAAGGGAATGCTTGGAACACCCTTGGCAGCTCGTGTGTGTGCAGTGTGAGCTGGGAGGAGGGCAGCCTTGCTCCCCAGCTGCCTTTCCTGGCTCCTTTGGAGGCAGCATCTCCTGCAGCCATGCTCCCAGGGCAGCAACCAGGCTGCGTGCCCAGTCTTAGACAAGTCTTGCTGGAAGGAGAGATGAGAAAGCTTTTAGGATCATGTCTATGTACCCTTGGAATTTAAAGGGAGAAGATAATAGAATAAAGTAGTGAAAGCCGGGACGCTTTCATGAGTCTGATTTCCACTTATGGGTAGAAGGAGTGCTAGCAGGTCATCTGAGCCCGTGGAGCAGTTGTCTCGCTGCACAGGGCTGTCTGCCAGAGAGCAGCACCAAGCCTACTTTTCTCTCTCACCCTTCCTAACTTCTTCTGCTGCTCTCTTCTCCCACCAGACAGTCAGCAAGCTGGCCATCCAGGAGGCCAATGTCTCAGCCATGTACAAATGTATTGCTTCTAACAAAGTGGGTCGAGATGAGCGGTTGATCTACTTCTACGTGACAAGTGAGTACTGGGGACATCCCCTCTGCCATTGTCACTTGCCTGAAACAGGCAGCCCCTAGATCTGCCAGGTGCCATCATTCATGCATCGCACCTTAAACAGTGACCAGGAAGCCATCAGGAAAGCAGGGCTGCCCTAGATTTCTGCTGGGTGGCAAAAGCTTGGATTTCTGGCGGCAAATAGTGCAGACAGCTGGAGATAAGCTGGTGTGTCTGTGAAAGGTCCTGCTGGCTCAGCCAGCATACTGGGCTGGGGATGTGCCTGGTCCAAGAGCATCCTCTAGTGGCACTGCCAGCCCTGCTCCCAGGCAGGGTCCTTCTGGCCCCAGCCCTTGGCATGACCCCTGATGGATTTTGGTGGTGGGAGAAAGCTGGGTTTGTAGAAGCCCAGCAGAGTGAGCTGAGAACAGCCACATTCCTCCTAGGCTTGTTTCACTTGTGACCTGTCTTAATTTGACCCTGGGGCTTCAGCACAGCCCTTAGCACCTTGCTCAGCCACAGCTGTCGGTTGCTCGCAAGCTTGCAGGCTACAAGCACCAGGGTGGTTTTCATTTACCCTGGCTGAGGACAGTCAGGTCTCAGAGAGCTGAGCCCAAGGAGACAATTTAATTGTATCTAGCAGCTAAGCCAAGAAAACTCACCCACATGTTCATTTCCTTCCTAAAAGCCATTCCAGATGGATTTGAGATCGAATCCCAGCCCTCAGAAGAGCCCATAGAGGGGCAGGATCTACAGCTGAGCTGCAATGCGGACAACTACACCTATGAGAATCTGCAGTGGTATCGGCTGAACCTCTCCAAGCTCCATGATGAGGAGGGCAACCCCCTGGTGCTGGACTGCAAGAACGTCCACCACTATGCAACCAAGATGCAGGGCGAGCTGCGCTTTCAGCCCGACTCCAATGATGCCACCTTGCTGCTCACCATCCCCAACATCTCCCTGGGTGAGGAGGGAGACTACGTGTGTGAGGTGCAGAACAGGAAGACCCGGGAGAAACACTGCCACAAGAAATACATCTCTGTGCAGGGTGAGAGTCAGCAGGGCAGGTGGGAGTGACTTGCTGCTGGTACTCTTGCTGCAGTCAGCTTCCCAGTCCTTCCCTGGGGGAAGCCATGCAAGCTAAACTCAAGGTGGCAAAGGCACCTGGGTCCCAGGACACCCTCCAGCAAGGGTTAGAGACCCAGAGTCCCCCATAAATGCAGATATTCTTTTGATCAATCCATTTTGTGCTGCTCCTCCAGCCCTGGAGATTCCCCGCCTCAAGCAGAACCTGACAGACATTTGGGTGAACGTCAGCGATTCCATAGAGATGCGCTGTAAGGTGGATGGCAACCACGTTCCTGACATCAGCTGGTACAAAGATGAGAAACTGGTGGAAGAAGTGTCAGGTATAATGGGCCGGGGATGGAACAGAGGCAAGGCATCATGTCTGGTGAGCAGAGAGCTGAATGCTGCTGTGTGCTGGGAGTTGCTGTGCCTGGGCAAAGGTGCCCATTCTCTGAATTGCCTGAATTCTGGTTTTAATCATGTTCTGCTCTGGTTTGATGTGCTCTCACTGGACAAGTCTGTGCCCTGGGATCTGGACCAACATTGTGTGCACATGTATATTCAGGAGGACAGCAAGGAGAGCTGCATCCTTTTTCTTCTTGCACTCAACTCAGTGCTGGACATCTCTGCTAATGCAGGGACTGACCCAGGGGAAGGAATATGGGAAGGATCTAGGTACATGGCAGAGGGAAAGGAGCAGGTCCTGGAGGTGAAGCAGAGCTTGATACACCAGCTGGACTGCCCAGGCACTGTTCCCAGTCCAACCTTGTAGAACCCTCTGTAGGGTTTTGTTCCTTCCATACACTGTCTAGGAAGGCCCTTCCAGGGTAGTTCTGGAGCCATAAGCCACAGAGGAGAGCTGGTGCAATTTAATTCTGTCATCTAAAATGAAGTGGCCAAAAAATATGAGCCTTATTTTTTGTCTGAATGAGTTCAATCCTCTTTCCTTATGAGTGACCACCTTAACCTTCTTTGCCTTACAGGAATCGACCTGGCAGACTTCAACCAGAGGCTGAGCATTCAGAGAGTGAGGGAGGAGGATGCTGGGCTCTACCTGTGCAGCGTCTGCAACGCTAAGGGCTGTGTGAACTCCTCGGCTAGCGTCTCTGTAGAAGGTACCAGCAGACACCACACACCTAAGGGATGAAAGCATCCGAGAAGGAGTGTGTCTGAGGTCCCATGCCTCTTCTCTGTGATGCCAGGCTGCAGGGTGGCAGGGAAAGCCCTGAGATCATCTGTAGTCCAGAGCACATTTTGTTTGGAGAATGTCAACCCGCAGTTCCTTGGTCTCCCCATATCATGAAACAGGTCCCAAGAAACAGCCAAGCCTTTTCTCAAACTGCAATTTCCCTCCCATCCCACAGGCTCTGATGACAAGACCAACGTGGAGATTGTCATCCTGATTGGGACTGGAGTCATCGCTGTTTTCTTTTGGATCCTCCTTATCCTCATCTTCTGTAACATCAAAAGGGTATGTGGTTGTCTCCGTTCTGGGGCAGAGGAGGGGGCTCAGAGGGGTTTGGGGCAGCCCCATTGCTGTGATGTGGGGCTGTGTGACAGCATCTGCTGGAAGCAGGTCACTGAGTAGTGCTCCAAGCACTGACAGTCAACCAAAGATGGGGCACAGAAGGGCTGTAGTAAAGACGGGGATGTGGAACAGCCTTTGCCAGGGGAAAGCAGGTTGAGGCAGGCAAAGGAGGCACCTTCTCACCCTCTGTGTTGGGTGATTCCTGCAGCCTGCCCATGCAGACATCAAGACCGGCTACCTCTCCATCATCATGGACCCTGGTGAGGTGCCATTGGAGGAGCAGTGCGAGTACCTGCCCTATGATTCCAGCAAGTGGGAATTCCCGCGAGACCGCCTGCGCCTGGGTGAGCTGAGCCCCACCCCTGCCACTAAGAGCTGCATGAAGGGCTTCCCACCAACCCTTGGAACACCCTCCAGATTTCTTAAATAATCAGGGCAAAACAGCCCAATTCACAGGAGATACCCTGAGTTCAGGACCGGGATAGGATGTCCTCTTGCTGTGACACCCACCTGCCATCTCTTCCCTCTGTCTGGGAGGGTTTTAAGGGCTGCAGACTGCCTCTGAGGCACAGAGTAGTGACATTAGCCCTGTCCTGCTGCAAGGTGTCATATTTACCTTTTCAACTTGTTCTTTTTGAGGGCAACAAACAGCCCCCTACCACAGCAGGGCCATTTCCTTCCTCCACTTTGTCCATGCCAGCTCTGTCTCGGTTCCTACCTTCATCCTTTTTCTTATTCTCACCACCAAAGCAAGCGGCCACCTGGGTAGGGCACATATTGCATTCCTTCCTTTTCCTCTGTGACTCTTTCTTTCTTCTTCCCATGGTTTCCTGTAAGGTCTTTTGTTTTTTGCCCCATTCTCCATGCTGCACCTGTATTCCTTCACACTGCCTTTCTCTTTGCTCATAGGTAAAGTCCTGGGTCATGGTGCCTTTGGGAAGGTGGTGGAAGCTTCAGCATTTGGGATCAATAAAAGTAACAGCTGTGAGACCGTAGCAGTCAAAATGCTGAAAGGTATGTAGACAGCCTAGTAGAATACACAGTTCATGTAAGTGAAGCCTACCTTGTAAACAATTGTCCTTTTGCATAAAATATTTTCCAGAGCCTTAGCAAATGCCTTATCTCCAACCAGCACTCCTGGGTGCTTCTGCCTGAGCCAGCACCAAGCAATGGGAGAGGAGCTGGTGCCAGTCTTTTAATTTATGGCTTCTTGGCCTCAACACAAATGATCCTCATGGCCTTCCCTCAGGAGTGCTTTCGCCTCACTTAACTGCACTGGGAGGCAAGTGGTAGAGCAGGGACATGGAGATTTAGCTGTCTGCAAAGGCAAAGAGCGAGATCTGTCTTAATGGATGAATAAGAATCCAGAGACCCTCTCTGGTAAGCCACTGAAGGAGATGTTGCTCCTAATTGCCTTCTTCCAAATGCTCATGTGTTTCACATTTATGGCAAGGTTCAGCTGGGTAGGGAAGCATGCTGCAGTTCTGATCAGTCCAGAGTGAGATTTTAAACATAGCCGTGCTTTTGAACAGGCATCCAGAACATTATTCTGTGATTCAGCCACCAAGAAAACATCAAGGCTGTTTGTGGTCAGCAGTGGCCTGTACATAGAAACCGAATCATGGTGTGGCTCAGTAGCACTTACACTGCAGGAGTACAGGTGATCTGCAGAGCAGTAGCAGAGGGAAGCCTGACCGTACAAGGTTGTTTTACAGCCCTTTGAGGCATGACTCTTACCTGGCCCTTCAGCTGCAGCTCAGGAAGATGCTTCTCTCTTTGTCAGACTAAATTTACAAACTCCCACGTAAAGTAAAATGTATATGGGAAGGTATGAAAAATGCTCATAAAACCAGAGAATGAACCTTGAGGGTAAAACAGAGGAGCAAGAATTGGTGTGAATTAGGCACTCAGAGAGAAGATGCAGTAGAGAGCTGGCAGGAGCACAACCCCGTGCTTGCTATTGGAAAGGAATTATAGAAAGGCCTTCTGGGTTTGAGCTGAGGCAGTCTTGCCTTCAGTCACAATCAAAAGACTCAAATGCCTTTTTGTTTCTAATTTTCCTTCAAACGGTTTTACAGCTCGTTATTCCTGCTTGGAGGCTAAAAGGGCAGAGATTCAAACGTGTGCATCTGTATATAAGCCTCAAGTGATCTTTTTCCCTACACTGCTATCAGAAGGAAAAACGTGTTGGATGCAGCTTGTGTTCTTGCTTTGGATCCCCGCTCCTGCATTACAGCATTACAGACAAGGCTCTGCCATTTAATTTGGAAATAAGCTGTAATGTACCAAAAGCTTTGGGATTGCAATCTCTAGCAAGACTCATGTTATTACTGTGCTAAGACAGGGTGGCAGGGGGGAGAGAAAAAGCTGTGAGGAGGCATCACCATGATGTGGTTTGTTTGTTTCCAGAGGGAGCTACTGCAAGTGAACACAAGGCACTGATGTCAGAGCTGAAAATCCTCATTCACATCGGGAACCACCTCAACGTGGTGAATTTGCTGGGTGCCTGTACCAAACCCAATGGTAAATATCGCAGGGCAACAGGCTGAGCGTGCTCCCAGACATCACTGCTCATCCCCTGTGCCATTTCTTCTGGCCATGTATGTGACTGCGGGGACACGTGGGGATGTGTGTGCCTAGCCCTGGTGCCACAGCTCAGCAAGGCTGATATAATGTGAGTCAGGGCAAATTCTGACTATTCCAAATCCTTATCTCTTCCCCTGACCTTTGGTTTCTTCTCATTAGGTCCACTCATGGTGATCGTTGAGTTCTGCAAGTATGGCAACCTCTCCAATTACCTGCGGACCAAGCGGGAAGGATTCAGTCCTTACAGGGTAAGTAACCTCCTTTATCCCTAGGAACTGCCCCATGGCTAGGGATGGAAGACATGCATTCAGAAACATAATCTAACAAGGAGGCAAAGACACCCTCTGTCTAGCAGTATTTCAGCTTTACGCAGTGATACTAGTTCACATGCAACATCAGGAAAGAAATTTCTTTCTGCAGACGAGGATAGATGCTCCCAGGCCAGAATTACAGCCTAAGAGCAGGACGAGACTGTGCAGCTCATGGGTGCAGGGGCTGCAGTGTATGTTGCCTGCTGAGGTTTTTGTTTTGATCTTCTTGCCAGGAGAAGTCACCCAGGCTGCGTATTCAGGTCCAGTCCATTGTGGAGGCAGTGAGAGCGGACAGAAGGAGTCGGTCTGGGACTAGTGACAGTGCTATCTTCAACCGCTTTCTGATGCACAAGAGCCAGACAGCACAGCCAATCCAGGAAGGTAATACCTCACCTGGCTCGCCAAGAAAATGCCAGTCTTGCTTAAATTGGAGAATGGGCCAGAGCACAGCAGTGGGCAGCAGGGACCCATCCACAGAGCTGATCTCTCCACTTGTGTGGCAATTCCCTCAACAGGGCTATTATATTCATCTGTTGTTTCTCGTAATGGACTTTAAAAACCCTAATGGAATGATTAAGTTACTTCAGGTTTTTTTTAGCTTAAAGAAAGATGAACTGAAGGGGTTCCTCAGTGGGTCCTCCGTAGGGCAGGAATAATGATCTGACCTTCAGAGTCCCTTCTAGCCCTACAAGATTATCTAGCTGTATCTCACCCAGGGGCTGTTTGTATTCTGCAATTGTAGAGAGAGGCAAGGAGGACACAAGACGACTCAATGTCTAACCATGTTTTTGTACTTCTGAACAGTGGATGACTTGTGGCAAAGTCCCCTGACAATGGAAGACCTGATCTGCTACAGCTTCCAGGTAGCACGTGGCATGGAGTTTCTGGCATCCCGAAAGGTAAGCACACCCTTTCCCATCCTCTGTTCTTCTTTTGTGTGTGCCTAACTGGAGATGGCCTGGTGTGGTCTGTTGTAATCACAGAGCCACAGAGAATGTATGTATGTATGTATACAGGCTCCCATGGATAGCCAGTCTCTTTGACTGGCTGTTTCCAGTTTCACATACCAATTTGTGAACTCATTTTGTGATTTATTACTACAAAGCCCTGCACACAGTTGGGTTACAGACATACAAAGATGGAAACTTGGTTGTATTCTGTCATCTCCTTATTTATCTCCTTTAAAAATCTTTATTTTTAGTTCCTTCTCACCTCCCCAGTTTCCCCATTACAGCTCAGGTTAGCAAAGGAAGAATAGGGGAAGAGAATGCTTTATGGTGGCAGTTCCTGTCCCTCTGATTTTGCCTCTTCCTCCTCATGTGCCTTCAGTGCATCCACAGAGATCTAGCAGCTCGCAACATCCTGCTGTCAGAGAACAATGTGGTAAAGATCTGTGACTTTGGCTTGGCCCGAGACATCTACAAGGACCCTGACTATGTCAGGAAAGGCAGTGTGAGTACCATCTTGGGGTGGTCTAACTAAGGAAAATAGGCAGGAATGGAATCATATGTGTGGCTGGGAGCAGGGACCATTGGCCTGATGATGGAGGTGTGGTCCTCCACAACCACCAGATTTGTTTCCTTCCTTCTGCTGCTCAGCCTATCAGCACTCCTCTATCCTTATACTCTTTGTGTCTTCATCCCTCCTTCTGCCTCACCAAACCTCCACTCCTCCATGGAGAGAGATTCAGGACTATTGTCTCTGGTTCTTGAATGAACAGTTTTGCCTTGCTTCTCCCTCCTGCAGGCCCGTCTCCCACTGAAGTGGATGGCTCCAGAGAGCATCTTTGACAAGGTCTACACTACCCAGAGCGATGTCTGGTCCTTTGGGGTCCTCCTCTGGGAAATCTTCTCACTGGGTGAGCACTAATGAGGGGCTGCTGAGGCAGGCAGAGGCTTTTAGTATCTCGTTGGATGAGTCTGTGCATGAGGCCCTTATCTCTGCAGCATGTCTGAGGAGTGATGGGAAAAACATCAGTGTGGGCAAAAGAAATAGAGGCCATATTTACCAAGGAACAGGGTGATGGGAGGCAGCTTTCTCCTTACTGAGGCCGAAGAACCTGTCTTGGACAGAATTGATGTGGGCTGTGTGTCAGAAGTGACCGCACATCCCACGTGTTTTAGGAGGAAGTCCTTGTCTCAGGACAAGGATCGTTTTCTGATGGCACACTTCATGTTCCCACCCTTCTTCAAACCTCTTTTAGGGGCATCTCCATACCCTGGAGTCCAGATCAACGAGGAGTTCTGCCAGAGGCTCAAAGATGGTACCAGGATGAGAGCTCCAGAGTATGCTACTGCAGAAATGTGAGTCAGAAACATGGATCTCAGGGCAGGGCAGGCAGATGCGGAGACTTTTCATCCAGTATTGAGAAGAGACAAACTCTCTTCTCCTGGAAGGGTATTCCAGATGGGTTCAAATGCAGGACAGAACTATCTAGGGGCATCACATTTTTTGCATAACCACATTGAGATGGCTTTGCAAATGAGTAGTGTGCTTCTCCACTCTTGAGGGTAGCTGAAGTGTCTAAATTGGCTCAGTCTGAGCTTGCAGTTGTATTCAATACACAATGAACCTCCTTCTAGTAGGTCCACAGGGCCTGTGTCCAATGTGCCAGGTACCAAGCTTTTCTTCACAGTGCAGATACACTCTGTTCCAGCAGAAACTACATGGGTTGAAGCTGCAGAGTGGAGTAGAAGGGGATTTCTGTGATATAAAACCATTGCTTCTTCTTGGCAGTTACCGCATAATGCTGAGCTGCTGGCATGGTGATCCCAAGGAGAGACCAACTTTCTCGGACCTGGTGGAGATACTGGGGAACCTTCTTCAGGAAAATGTCCAACAGGTGAAAACCTCTCTGTGTCTCTGCTCAGTTCTGGACAGCTAGCTCCCACACTGTGTCCTCCTCTGACTCCCTAGCTAATGCAAAGCCTTTGTGAAGGCCAAGGATTAACACGGTGTCTCCGGGTCTGTCATTCAGGGGTGCTAGAGATAACAATTCTGCAGTAGCATTCTCGATGCATCCTAATATAGTTCCAAACCTTGCAGTGCAAGTGTCCTCTCATTCGTCACTCTGGTATTTCCATTCTAATCTTCAGATGATTATTTGAAATGTTTCAGCTGACTCAAGGCTCTGGCACTCCTGCCTCTCCTATATGGAGAAAACCAGGATTTCACCAGGGCTTCTGAAACTCTATCTTCAGATCTAAATGTCAGGGTCATACAAACCAAATAGCTGTTCCATTACAGAAATCAGATATACATAATTCTCAGAAACTCTTAGTAATCACCACCATGTGGCAGCTCACCAGCACTGTGATGAGTATGCAGCACTGCTTTGAATTTTTTTCTGGATGTTCCATTTCAGAAAATTACTAAATGTCCCTTAAAAATGAGTACTGTCACATCCTATCCCTCTGATGTTAACCTTTCAGCACTGTATCCCAGCAGAGGCAAAACTAAACCAGTTGTTTGTTCCCTCAGAGTACAGTGCTCTGTCCATGTTGGCTGGAGAACTATAGGTACTGCCGGACTGAGTTATTTTCCTGCTCACACACACCTCCATGCAACTGCAGCACTTGCAGCCCCATAACTCAGAGGGCACAGAAATCTCTAGACAAATATTTTGCCTGAGAGAAACAAGACACATAATAGGAATGTTCCTGTCCAGCTCTGTCAGCTTCTGTTTGTAGAGCCCTTTGTTACAGAAAGGGCCTCCCCTTCTTGTAAAGCCACTCACTGTTCTTCCTACCAGGAAGGGAAGGATTACATCCCACTGAATGACTCTCACAGCTCAGAAGATGATGGTTTCTCCCAGGTGCCTTCCTCTGCCCAGCAAAATTCAGATGAAGAGGACTTTGACATGAGGATACGTTGCCACAGCCTAGCAGCAAGGTGAATCCCCTCTGAAAAGGGCTGAAGGAGCCCAGCAGCAGTCACTGGCCTGAGCTGTAAGGGAGCCTGAGGGATATGGGGAGAACTCAGTAGCAAGAAGTTGGAAAAATCCCAGTTGATCAGGTGTGATCCAAGCACTTAGGCCATATCATCTTGCTTATAAAAGCAAAATTACTTTCCTGTTCTGGTGCACAGCAACCCTTGATGTCTGAGCCTATGACATTCCTCCTCCTGCTTCCAGCTCCACTGTCAGAGAATCACATCCCACCAAAGTCATCATGGCCATCACCCAGTCTGGGTGCTCCCCACTGTAGGAGTAAGGGGACACGAGGCCTAAGATGACACCACCCTCCTACCCACAGTCACCTCCATCCCTGCACACTATGATTGCAGGGACAGGAAGTTGAGTTCAGCTCCTGTTTGTTCAGGACATTGGCTCTGTTGGTTTTACTGAATGCCATGTGCTTCTGTCAGTAGATATTACAACTGCGTCTCGTTCCCTGGTTGTTTGACGGGAGGAAATCAGATCAGGTGTTCATCCAGGATAAAGACATTCGAAGAGTTTCCCATGACACATACAATGTACAAGGCACACCCGGTGAGTGGCATCTGAGTGGGGTTGAGCAGGGGGCAAAGAAATGTTCTGCTGTTTCCTGACATGTTTGCTGTTAAGGTCATGGGAGGATGATCACTTCTATCTAATGTCAGCCTGTCTGTACCATTCCGTCCAGTCCTACGTACATTCATTTCCCCACCTGGCACATAGCAGTTTTTCTACAGCACAGCTTGCCTGACTGTGAAATAGGGAGATTTATACCTGCAAGCCAGGTCTGTGAAGGATCTCAGAGAAGAGTCTGCTTTTCATCCTTCTCAAATCTGTAAACTGGTTAAGCATACTGAAATCCAGCTATGACTAGATAAATCCAGAGTGCTTGTCCTGGAGCTCCTCTGTGCTGTCACACCACAGTATGCAGCAGGAGCCCTCTGCGAACTGGTCTGGTTCTTATATCTCCTGAGGTGGCAGAACTTAAGTCACTACCAGTTGTCTCCAGAGGAAAATCTCACTCAGATTTCATGGTAATACATCTTCCAGACAGGGAGCACTCTGTTTTTCCCAAAAGTAACACTGAGCTGCACACACAAATCCTACCTTTGGATGTGCTGCTTTTAAAAAGGCACCTAATAATATCACCAGCATGCTCCATGCACATCCAACTTCTTGCTGAAAGTAAAATGCCCATACTCCTGTTTTTCCTATCACAGGTAGACATGATCTCATCTCCTGAATGATTCCTCCTCCCTTCCCTGTCTGATTAGTCGACAGGGATGTTACTGATAACTCCTGTTGCTTCCTTGCAGGACAATCAGACAGACAGTGGGATGGTTCTGGCATCTGAGGAATTTGAGAGGATAGAAAACCGACACAGAAAAGAAGGTGGATTCAGGTATTCTTTAAGTCTAGCCACTCAGATCTCTCTGCTGCCAAACATAACAAGACAAGGAGAAAGCTCTTGTCTCCCTGTAGGGTATGCCTCTTGGGGCTCTCAGCAGCAGCAGGGCTGTGGGCTTTGAGCCAGAGAAATCCCTGCACACACATTAATGAGAGGCAAAATGCATAAAGAACAGACCTGCAGCCTGCTTAGTTTTAAAAATATAAACTATGCCCATTCAACAGACAAACACATGTTACAGAAGGCCTGAAAATGTGTCCACCAAGATAACAAGGTGTAGTAGAATGATGCTATTAAAAGAGCTTTCATTGTTTATTGAAATTTTTTGGTGAAGTGTATCACAGTGGCACAGGGGCAAACTGAAGCCTTGTGGCTGCCACCTCTGCAGGGTTCTCCCCAGCCCTGCCAAGTTTCCTTCAGCCCGAACCATGTACTACAGGGCCCTGGTGTGGCATGGCAGAAATAGTCCAGGCCTCGGGACTTCCTGCATGCTGGTACTAAGCCTGGAACTCTCAGGGCTGAGGATGTTTTGGGTGGTCAAATCCTTGACCAAGCTTACTTTCTGAGTGAGAGCACATCCTGCTCATCTCTGCTTGGTGCTGGAGCAGGCTGGGACCTCGTACCTGTGACAGTGTATTGTGTGAGCCATGTCAGCTCGTGTGCAGTCAAAGCCAGTCCCAAGCCTCTTCCTCTCCTTCTCTCCCTTTCAACATCAGGTCATGCAGGTCATTTTCCTTGCTGTTATCTATAGCCCTGTGGCTTCTCTGTCGGATCAGACTGTCTCCTGCTTCTTGTCCTTGTCCTCTTTTCCCTGAGGCACTTCCCTGTTGTCTCCTATACCATGGGCTACCTAATGTCCCATCCTCTAGGAAACAATGCCCTTAAGCCTTTCCTTGGACATGTCCCTGCCCTTGCTTTTGTGACTTTGTGCCAGTCACCTGCTATTGGCAGGCATGGAAATGGGATTGCTGCTTTCCTTCCACATTATCTTCCTTGGTTTCTTTTTCCCCCATCCTGGCTGTTGGTTTATATCAGCTCCTATAACTCTGTGGCTGGGTTACGTAGTGAGTTTTCACAATGCATAAGGGCTGTGTTTAGGTTTAGAGCAAGATCATTTATTGTGCTTTGAACCAGAGGTATAGGTTCATTCCTGACCCCGCCACTGCTCCATGCATTAGTAGATAATGTTTCCTGTAGCTGGGTTTTCTCTAAGCGGGATGGAGATTTCCAGGAGGGCTCAGACTGACCTTCTGTATCTTTCCCTCACAGCAGTAAAGGGCCCGGCCGAACTGCGGAGCTGTCGGTGGAACAGTCAGACCTGCGGGGCAGATGTCGGCCGTCATATGGATCCCAGGTTGGAGGCCAGACTTTTTACAATAGTGAATATGGGGAGCTGTCAGAACACTCTGAGGACGGCAGCTGCACCCCACCTGGAGAGGGGGCCAGTCCCTCCACTCTCCACACTTCCTTCTTCTCCGAGCAGTACTAATGGCACCAGGCCCTGGAGGCACCCTGCCAAGGCATTCTCTCTCTCACACTCTGGGCACATCATCAGGGTCACTCAGAGCTTCCCCTTCAACCTACACCCAATCACAGCAGCAAACCCACTCCAAACAGATGGGGATCACCAACGTCCTCGGAACCACAGCATGATGGCCAACGCAGCACCTCCAGCTGAAACTTCTCTTTGCTGGGACTGGAGTGAGTGCCTTGCTGATTCCTCGGGTTTCTTTTATTTCTGTAGCTCAAACAGATTCATTCTGCTGGCAATTGTGTGCCTGTGTTCAGCACTACAGCACCTTCTGCCTAACATTCAGCCTCCGCTCAGATCTGCTTCCCATTCAGAAAGCCCATTTCAGGTCAGATATAAATAGATCTGTCTTAGTCTCAAGTTTCTTCCTGGTGTGCAGCCTGAATGTTTTTCCCTGGATCGCTTCCTCCTTCTCTCCTCATGATGTCAGCTGCTGAATTGCAGAGCAGAATCAAAGACAAGAAATCCCTGGTGGTATTAGCAGCAAGAGCAGGACATTCTGAAGAGGTGTACAGAGAGATCCCAAGGGATCTTTGTAAAGGTTCGTGCACACTTCATTCTGGGTAGGTGCCAGCATACACCCAGCCTCTCTGTCTCCTCTGCAAGCAACACTCACTCCCCTCTCATCTCTACTGGAGGGGGACCTGTCACTCTGCCTTATCACAGGGATTTTTTAGCCATTTCAACACAGCCATCAGTGTTAGCTGATGGCCGAAGTCTTCCCAGTGAGATGAACAGCAACTCGTTTTGCAGGCCCTGTGTGAAGCAGGGCTTTATATTCTTTGTGCTGGGAGCTTTGTGCTCACAGGTCTGCTGCTCTTGCCTTCCGCTTCTCCCAGAGCAGCACTGAGATCATCTGTTGTTCAAATGAGAAATTAAAGCAAAGCTGTGTTAATTTCAGCTGGCTTCTAAACATAGAGTGAAAATGTGTTGTTTGCTGAAGGGAAAAGGATATAAGTGTAAGGGAGTGAAATGTTTATTTTCAAGCTGCTGTGAGGGTTTTGGAAACAACAGAAGGAACAAAGCTTCAGCAGTGGCGTGCCCTGGGCTGCATCCCCTGGTGTGCTGGCATTGCTGAGCTCACACAGCGTTGCACCTGGCTGGAGCACAAGCCCTAATTCTCCTGGATGGACTACTCTACACCATGACCTTTCCTGTTGCCCTGGTTCAGAGGAGGCACTCTCTGCCTCATAGGCTCTTCTCCAGTTTCTGTTGCAGAGCTGCCAGTGCAATGCAGCTGTCTCTGGAGAACCAAAAAACATTTATTTGCTGAGGAACCATCTCATCACTTGGGCCTTTTGTTTCTAAAAGATACCACATGAATTCAGGCTCTGGGGAACCTCCACAACCCCTCTCAACAGATTTCTGCGCTGCTGCCTCACTGCTTTCCACATACTTCTTTCCATCCTGTTCATAATCCAGGAGCTCAGCCATAGAGCCATTACATCATCACCAGAGGAGTCTGGGTGCAGAAGCTGTCTGAACAGCTTGTCATCTTCTCTTCTCCCACACGGCGGTGGCTGACAGAGCTCCTTGCACGGGGGTATCTCAGCACTGGGGAGTTTCTGCATGCAGGCCACACCTCTGCATAGAGGCAAGAGTTTGGACTTTGAAAATTGTGTTTTCTATCAGATGTACCATCTTCCAAAACTGTATTTCTCTTACAGAAGGTATTAGGTGTTTCCTGATGTAAGTCGTTATTGGTGACTTTCCCAAATCTTAATTATAGTTGTCTGCAAAGTGTAATGGGTGAGATTTATTTAGCTCATGGGAAAAGCATGGCTGTCATTCAGATTCCCTCAGTCTGCAGAGTGCCCGGTGTTCCCCTCCCGTCCCATGTCAGCAGGAGGACATGGCTGTGATTTCCATGGCAATTAGAGGCACAGAACTAGACCAGCTGGAGCCAAGCTGGCTCAGGACAGGGAATTTGAAACTGTGTGTGACAATTGATTCCCCAACTTCTACTGATGTCCCCCAAAGTTGCCAGGAATTTAAGCATCTTTAAGTAATTGTTATGACTCAGTAAGAATGCTTCTGGCAGGAGATGCAAGAGAGTCAGGCCAGGGAAGCAGGACAGCCAGCAGGGTGCGGGCCAGGCCAAATTCTTCTGCCCTCATCTCGTCCTGTTTTTTCATCGGTGGTTCCCTTGGCAGAAGAAAAGCTGTGCCCTGTGCTGGGGGTTCACACAGGTGGAAGGTGACAGACTGCAGAGCTAAATTCAGGCTGCTCTCTTGGTGATGTGCAGCCACAAAACCACCATTCTCTTGTTTCCAGCTCTTCATAAACCTGCCTGGAAACAATGCCCCAACTGACAGGATGCTCAGTAAATGTCTGTGAATTAACAACAGGAAAGCAGAATTCCAAAGTAGCTGCAAATGAGGATTAAAAACGTACTAGCAAAGCCGGGCACTTGCAGGGCACTGGCAGGGTTCTGCAGCACAGATGTGATGGAGGCATCCACACACCCTGGCACCTAGCACTCCCAGTCTGTCAGCACTCCCAGCCTGCTGGGACAGCTGCACTGGGGCTTTAGGTTCCATGTAAATTGCTCATGAGCATCACTGTAGAGACGTGTTACTTCATTAGAGCCATTATTAAAGATCCCCTGCTTCATGCCAGGGAAAGCGCTGAAGTGACATCTGATTCTAAACATTCAAATGATTCAGCCCCATAGGAGTTTATTATCTATTTTACACCTTCTTGAGGTGTGTGGGGGGAAGAATCCGATCCTATTGTATCAGTGCCAACAGCCTTGCATGAACAACGCAGCTTAACACGAGCACATGTTGGCTCTTTAGATGCTCCAGTGGTGAATAACAACAGTAGTGTCAGATACTGAAGAGCTGTTGAATATTTGTACTTAAAACAATACTGAAATGGGAATGTACAAACTTGACACCTTTCCCCACACTCCTGCATTATTTTTGGCATCTTTTTACAGTCTTCAGATAAGTGTGAGCACAAAAAGAAGCGGATTTGTTCTGGTTTGAGATGAGGCAATGGTGCTGTGGAAGGACAGACAACAACGAGAAAATATTTCACCTTCTAGAAGCCAGGTTTGATGTTTGTGCGTGCACAGTGCACGGTTTGGTTTTGTTTGGGCCTTTTACTGGGATTCACAGCTGAAACTATTTATCATCTCTTCTTTTAAAATGACCATTCTGGGTCTACACTACAAAGTGTTGGTATTGAGAGGACATTCCTCCTTCATGAAAACAAAGCATCTCATTCCCTACTTAGGAATGCACATGTGTCTCTGGAGAAAAACCTGTGTATCAAGTACCACTTCATTTATATCACAGTATTTTAGCCTGGTACCTGTTGTTGCTGCAGCAGCATTGGATGTTTCCATGGGCTGCCCTCCGAGCAAGTAGCTTACAGCATGGGTTGTGTGTGAGTACAGCAGTGTGGTTTGTGTGTGTTGTGAGTGAGTGTTTGGGTGTTGCATGTGCGAGTTTCTCCTATGGTGAGTGTATGTGAGTTCTCATAGCTCCTATTGAGTCCTGTGTCTGGAAGCTGACGGTTATATATCAAACCAGTTAGAACACTGCTTTCTTTCCTCTCCTCCTATCGTACTCGTTATCCTTTGTCATTAAGAGTTCTGTTGTAATATCTAAATGTGAACATGAATAAAGTCATAACTGGCTCCGCGCTCTGCTTTGTGGAGGCCGCTGCCCACGGGTGCTGCTGGGCCCGGCTGCAGCCAGCCAGCCCTGTGCAATTAACTTCATTTTGGCATTATTATTTTTATTTTTGCATCGCTTTGCATGTGCCACATCCTTGAGGAAACAGCTGGGCCTTGTGGCATTTCCATCCAGGATAAAACTCATGACGTAACCGGACACACGTTGGTTAAGCTGCTGACAGGACCAGACCCTTGGCCCTGCTGCCATCTCTCCCAGCCCTGCTGAGCTCCCCAGGGCACTGCACCTCGCCCTGTGGATCCTCTTGTGGGGCAGGAAAAGCATGGCGTGGCCAAAGGCTCCTGGAGCAGCTATGGGAGCGAAACTATGGGGCACGTGGAGACTGGGTCTGAGGGAAGTGCTCTGCACCCGGTCCCAGGGGAGCACTGGATGCCATGCCTGGCCGTGTGGCTGCTGCATGCTGCGCCTCAGCACAAGAACGGGGATGTTGTGTCCCTGCAGCAGCCATCACCAGGCACCAGGATGGAGTGTGGTTGGACAAGGGAACTGGGGAGGCTGGGGCTGCATGCCCACTTTGCTGTTTGAGTCTATCATCACACATGTCTTTAGGTAATGTGCTGGGAGCCTGGCCAGCAAAGGCCTTGTTCCTCAGTGCCTGGAGGTCCTTCTGAGAATATTGACACAGTAAAAGCAAGGAATCTGAGGCTCCTAGTGCTCTTGTTACCTTTGTGCAGGGGGCAAGGATCACGGAAACAGAACACCAGACCAGGTTGCTCACAGCTTTGTGCTAAACCTGGCTTCAGATCCCTTCAGCCCTTGGATTCCTGCACAGCTCCTCTGGGCAGCCTGTGCCAGGGCCTCACTGCCCTCACTGTGTTTCCTCCTCTAGTTTAAAGCCATCATCCCTGGCCCTGTCACTACGCTCCCTAATGGAGTCCTCCCCAGCTTTCTCATAGGCCCCTGTTAGGCAGTAATCACAGGAAGAAGGGAACCGATAGTCGGTAGGAACTGTGCTCAAGCATTGCATGCCAGTATTCATGGGCTGGCACAGGGATGCTGTGGGGAAAGGGAGGTGGTTCCAGGAGGTGTCCCCATGTCAGGTTGCTGCCCCCTGTGCCAGCAGCCCTCCGGTTGCTCCTCTAGCTGGGAGGAAAGGTTTGCTGCAATGTTGCAGGGCTGTTGTGACGTGTGGCTCCTTGCCCAACATTTACCAACAACAGCAAAAAAAAAAAAAAAAAAAAAAAAAAAAAGGGAGAAGCAGAACATTGGAACATTCAGCTGCTGCTTCATAAACACTTCCTGGATTGCACTGACATTTCTACAGAGCTTTTCATAAGCAGATCTCGGAGGATTTTGCAGCACCACAGGCCTGTAGCACATCCCACAGCTCAGCCGCAGCCTGGCGGCCGTCCTGCCTTCCTCGGCACTGACACGGGGCTCTCCGAGGGCAGGCTCAGCTAAATGAGGTAAACAGGATGAGCTTTTAGGGTGTTATCTTACATGCATATGTGGCTAAGTGCATCGCAGAGGGATGTGCCACAACACCTCCGAAGGGAACAGCACAGTGAGATGCTGAAGGGAAGCACAGCTCTTATCGGAGCAGCTGGGAAGTCACCAGGGAGACTGTATCTCGGAAGAACAGCAGCACGGTTATTTGTTCAGAAATTTAGAACATATCCTAACCCACAGCCCCGCAGCCTGCATCTTCTTTGCCATAAATAATTTTCAGATAATTTGCCTTTCAAAACCTGCGAAGGCTGTTGTGTTCTTTTGTTCCCTTCCTGGTCACAGAGAAGCTCAAACCTTTTGTAAGAATGACGCTGAAGTGTCACGCATCGCATCCTGCTCCACAGCATCTCAAAGGATTTGTTTTTATTAACATCTCAGTAAGATTTCCCATTTTAGCACACTGAAAATAAGTAACTCTAAATGAGGCAGCGGCGGCCACATCCAGACACAGGAGCCGTGCTGCTGCTGCTGAGCTGGCCTTTTAGCACCAGACGTGCAGCCTAAACCCAGCCCCACACACTGCACCATTCACACGTGCTTTTAAACCACGTTGCGTGTTTCCGATGGCCAACGCCGTTGACCTAGCATCTGCACTGAGGAGCTGTGAGATGCGGTGTCTGTCTCTACTGCTGTGTCCCAGCACTGTAAGCACTCCTTGCGGCACCATCGAGCAGACCGTCACCGCTCCGGAGGTTCTTTGGGGCAGCCCCGAACCAGGGCCGGACCCCACACCTCCACGCGACGTTCACCCTCCCGCGCCCTGCCACGCCCGCAGTGACGTCACTCGCTTAGGCCACGCCCCACCACCCGTCGCACATTATGGGGGCGTGGCTTCCCTCAGCCCCGCCTCTCGCCCTCGTGGCGCCGGGTGGGGCGTAGCGCGCCTGCGCAGTGCGGGCCGCGCCGGGCTGCAGTCGAGGCGCCGGGAGCGGAACGCGGTGCGGCCGCTTCGGAACCGAGCCGGGCATGGAGCGGCGGCCCTCGGCCGGGGCGGGCAGTGGGGCGCGCGGCGCGGCGGAGCCCGAGTGCTGAGGGGCGGCGGCGCCTCCTCGGAGCCGTGCGCGGCAAAGGAGCGGCCGCCTCCTTCTCCTCTCTCTGGCCGGCGCGGGCTGTGAGCGGGATGAGCGCGGGGCCCTGAGCGGCCGCCGGAGCGCCCCGAGGTCCCGCAGCCTCCCCGGGCCGGCGGGCCGCGCTCTGCCGGGACGTGCCGCCGCTTCCCTGGCTCCTCCCATGGCATGAGCCCGGGCTCTCCTCCTCCCCTCGCCGCCCGCTCGCGGTCTCTCTCCTTTCCTGGGCTGTCAGATGGGATAACGCGCTCCCGCCGGGAGGCGAAGATGGGCCCGCGCTGGGCTCGGCGGCGGCGGAGCGGCGGCGGCTCCGCGCTGCTGCTGCTGCTGGGGCACTGCTGGCTGTGGGCGGCCGGCGCCGACGACAACGGCAGCCAGCTGTCGTATTACACGGCCCTCATCAACGTGACGGTGCTGAGCCCCGAGCGGGGCGGCCCCACGCTGCTCCGGATCGACCGCGGCCGCTACGGGCAGGACTCGCCCAAGGTGGAGGTGAAGGGCCTGCTGGTGACCCCGGTGCCCATCAACGGAGGTAACGGCCCCGCGCCGCGCCGTGCGGGTGCCCGGGGGAGCCGGGAGCGGAGGAGGCGGAACGCGGCCGAGGGGGAGCGGCAAAAGCGCGCTCCGGGACGGGGCTGCGGCCGGAAAGCCGCGTGCTGCGGCTGCGTGCGGTGCGTGCGTGTGTCAGGGATGCTGCCGAGCTGTTGGATGTCCGCTCCTGAACGCGGCCCGGGCCGTAGTGTTGAGCGCTGGGCAGCGCTTCCACACGAGTTCTGTCGCTGCGGAGTGCGGCCGATGCCCGTTGGTTGCTTTCTGACAAATATCGGCCTTGACGGTGCGTTAACTTCAGAGTGATTTTGATCGTTGAGCATCTTGATTGTGGTCTGAAATGAGAGTGGGCGCTCAGTCACAGCGGTGCGGTTTAATCACATCTTATTTTGAGAACCATCCGTGACGCTGTGCCCAAACTGCTGTCCTCCAGAAATGGCCCCGGATGGATCTCGGTGCTCTCAGCCTCTCTCTGGGCAGCAGCCTCTGAATAATGCATTCTGCGAGGCAATGTAATCAATTAAAACCAGTCTGCGAGCGGTGAATATTAAGAGGGTTTTTGCTTGGTTTTGTTTTGCTGTGTTTTCCTGAAGAGCCCTGCTGTATTATTAAAGCCCCTTGAGGATTTAACAAATCAAGGTCAGGACAATATGTTGATGCTCTTTCAGCATCTAGCAGCCTCCTGCCTGCTCCTGCTGCGCACGAGACAGCTGTGCAGCACACACACTTGCTGGTTTCATTGAAGCTCTGTTTCGTTTGCTTTACAAAGTGTTAATTAGAACATATTAAAATAGCATGCTTTTGGGGAAGGCTGGAGAAACAAACCTCGGAGCAAGCTGGCTGCCGAAGGATTTTCTTCTGTATCATAAATCCTGCCCTTCGCAGTGGTTCTGGCTGTCTGACCCCAGATGTGCTCAGCCTTTCATTTTCTCTGCTCCCTGATGTTCTCACTGAAACACACACTGCTGTGTGAGGTCAGCAGGCTGTCCCGGAAGCTCTGGGCACGTCCCAGTTATCCCAAGGGGTGTTTGGGAGCAGGGTTACTTCTGCTGCCTTTTCTCATGCAGGGTGTCAAACCACTTGATTTCTTTAGCAGCTGCTTTATTGGTCAAAAAACAAACTTCCAGCGTTAATTACTTTTTAATTTTCCCCTATAGCTTTTTCTGATCTCTTCCAGCACGGTCTTCACTTAAGTGTGATTAAAGCATTGAGGGTGGCTGACAGCATTCTTACCAGAAGCAGTGAGAGCAGAGCTGAGCACTGCGTGCTCTGAGGAGCATTTCCTACTTTGCTGTTGAAGTGTAACGTGGTGAACAGTTTGAGTGGGGAAAGCACAGCAGGGATCGCAGGGCTGAAGACCTGAATTCTGTAGGTTCCACATGCTGCAGTCATCAAAACTTTGCCCTGGGTTGTACTGGGAGGTGTTCTCCTTCCGTGTGTCAACAGAAGGCACTTAAAACAAACACTGCAGTGGCGGTCTTCCTGCAAAGCTGTTCTGAATTGTTCTGCACAGATAGCCGTACAGAGGGCATTTTATTTTAATTCTGCTGAGAGGCTTCACGTGGTTTAAAAACCTTGTGTTTAGTAGGAAAGAGGCTGGAGTATGTTATGTTTTTAGTTAAGATGCTCCTGAAGACTTGAGAGCCTTGTGATTGTATTCTTCTGCTTTATTATATTTGGCTCTGGTAACAGTACAGTGCTGCTGTCTGCGACTGCTGTAATGCCTTTTTATCAGCCAGTCTGTATTGCTGTAGCGCTTGTTTGCAATGTATTTGTTGTAATAGCACTTAACACAAGCATCCTCTGCTGCTGGAGCAGTAGTGCTCTGCCCAGTGCCCAGCCCTCA
The DNA here is from genome assembly GCF_905368555.1 of Meleagris gallopavo. Lineage (NCBI taxonomy): Eukaryota > Metazoa > Chordata > Aves > Galliformes > Phasianidae > Meleagris > Meleagris gallopavo. The sequence continues at coordinate 12,968,234 of NC_139418.1, forward strand.
CGTGTCCCAGTGGCTGCAGCTGCCTGGTGATGCCATGACTTAGTGCTGGTCTCAGGCAATGACCCACCATGGGCCACTGCTTGGGATTTCTGTGTATGCAGGTGGTCTGTTGGCACCCAGCTGTTACAATTGAAACATCTTAAATGTCCCATTCCGTGTGCTGTGTTCCCATCCTTTACCTGCAGGCAAAGACATGAGTTTACCAGCTTAGGGCTGGGGTCAGCAGCTGTGTGTATAATGCATGGCCTGGGGTGTGGAGTGCTGTGCTCTGTGGTGGTGGTCAGCTCATGTTCTTGAATATGCGTGTTGCTTTATGTTTAATTTTTGAAGTCATCACTCTCTTTAATTACCTGTCCTTTAAATGTCCGTACACAATAAATTCAGTCACCTGTTCCTTTATCAGGATCTCTTACACTGAATTCACCATGATTAGGCTAAAACACGTACCAAAGATTTCCCTGTGCTTTTTATAGATCCTCAGATGAAACGGAAAGGAGAAAACTGTCTTAGGGAAAGGTGGAGGTAGAGAACAGATGCTTGAGGTGACAAATGGGGGTACAGATCATGCACAATGCTATTGAGTTTTGTAAGTATGTGGTGCAAGCAGAGTTTAGCTATTGGAGGTTTGGAATGGCAGTTTTAATTGCAGAACTTCGGGTAATATTTGGGCAGAATTTGGTGTTTCTGTCTGGGATCCAAAACTGAGCTTTGGGAAAATGCAGCAAGCAAATGCATCAAAAAGTACAGGTTGGTGGAGGGACAGTGTTGTGCCATGTGTCCGTCCTTTGCCACTCATCTCAGTGTCCAGCTTAATTCATAGTCCTCGAGTGATGACAAAGCTGGTGGTTTTCTGAGTTTATAGCTGTAACTGTGGTACACTTACTGAGCTAACAAGATTAAATCTTAACTATTGCAGCACTGCCTGCTTCCCTGATTTTCTTTTGTTTAGCTGAAACGAGATTACCCTGGTTCAAAGAGTTCCTCCTGGTGCTAAAGCCAAGTGCAGCCAGAGCAATTAGGTAGCATGGCTCTCAGCAGTGAGGTGTTGCCCCGTGTCACCCATTGGTGCAACTTAGAAAAAGCAGGAATTGCAGTTGGCATGAGTGAGGACCCAACTGGTAATAAGAGAAGTACTAATATGTTGAAAGAAAATACTGTTTAATGTGCACAACTGGGTAGAAAGCTGTCCTTGAAACCGGGATGGATCAGTGCTGCTGTGCTGCTTTTTTAAGTTTCCCAGCTGAATTCCTTCTCTGGGAGTTCCAGTTCTGCTGCACAAAAAGGGATGTGATGCTCTCAGGTGTGCCGTGCTCAGGTGTGCGGTGCGGGCAGGGCTGTGTGCTGCTCCATCCTTTGTGCTGCTGCCTCTGCCGGGTGTGGTGCAGCCCTGAAGGTCAGAGAAGGAAAGGATTTCTGAGCGCTCAGCTCTGGTGACTGCTGCTGGTCTGAGAGAATGGAGCGTTAGCTGAGAGGTGATCGATCGGGGTGTCTGACCTGAAAAAGGGAGCGGGGGAGAAAAGCGTAATGCAATGCAGTTAGTGGGCTGTGGGATGCTGGCACTGCTCTTCTTGTGTGGGAAGGAGGCAAAGCCTTGCTCACAGGAGGTGCTGTGATCTCAGTGCTCTGCTTGGATCAGGGGGTGTGCGGTGTCAGTGTGGGGCACAGGGAGCAGCCTGCAGCCAGCCTGGTGTGTGCAGAGCGCTAATATGGAGCCTTTGTTGGTCTGGGGCTGAGATACTTGCTTCACTTTTTGCCACCACAAAATGGTTCTACCTCTTATAGGGGAATGCTAAAGGGCCTGGTGAGCAATTGGAAGGGATGAGGAGGACCACAGAGGGTGGTGTCACACTGGAACAGGTTCCCCAAGGAGGTTGTGGATGCCCCATCCCTGGAGGCACTCAAGGCCAAGCTGGATGTGGCTCTGGGCAGCCTGGTCTGATGGTTGGCGACCCTGCACATGGCAGGGGGGTTGAAACTAGATGATGATTGTGGTCCTTTTCAACCCATTCTATGATTCTGTGACCAGCAGGCTGCCACTTCAGTGCAAAGTCAGTTTTTTGTCACTGTGTGCGTGGTGCACAGACACAAAGAAAAGAAGGATGGAGTTGGTCCCTTATATTTCAGGTTGGTAGGACAGTAGCATGGCTATAGGGAAGCAGCTTTCTGTACTCTTGTATTTTCTGCTGTTGTGAAATTGAGTGATTTCTGATCATATCTTTTTATATACACTTGTGTTCTTTTAGAATAGCTCTGATGTAATCTGAAGTCTCTTTTCATTCCGGCACAGTCACCATCCAGGATTTGCAAGTCTGAGTCTCATCCTCATTGTACTTTGGACAGTGGAATACAGGCAGTGCAGTGGTGGGGAGCTATTTCTGGTGGCTCTTAATGGCAGCATTTGTTCATCCATCCCTTATGGGGCCAATAGAGGTACTGCTGTGCCAGCTGCCAGTGCTGGGTGTGGGGTAGATGTGCTGCTGTAGCAGCCAGCAGTGCTGCGGGGCTGGGCGCTGTTGGCAGGCCAGAGCAGGAAGAACTTTCTGCAGTTGTTCCTGAGTTTTGTTTAGTTAAAAGCAGAAGGAATGCTTAACATTTGTGTGGGGGCAAATAGGGTGCTGACCTGGAGAGAAACACCTTGTGTCTCTGTATTAAATCTCCAGTAAGCTGCAGGCTCATCAATTCCAACCAGATTTTCCTTCACGGTTTTGTGTTACTTCCATAGAGTTAAAGCAGTGTTGTTGGGACACAGTGAATCACCCCACCAGAAGTAATGCTGTGCGTGTTGCTGTGCAGCTGGAAGCTCACGTATCGGCACATCTCAGCTCCTAATCCTGTTGGTCCAACAGCATTTTGTAGCTCTGCCCGCTGCTGCGAGAAGCTTTCATCTCTACTGTAGTGGAAAATCTGTGCTACTTTTCCCACAGAGGCTGTTTGCTGTCTCATGCCACTTTCTCTGTCAGTGTTTAAATTTGTACGGCTCAAACTTGGGAGTTTATAGTGCCTTGCAGGGCTTTAAGGAGCTGAGCTTTTTCAGAAGCTTCCTCCATTTCAAGATGCTCTTCCATTCTAGTGAATAACCCGTTATCTAGGTTACTTGGTGTGCCTTGAACACAACTGCACGGAAGCAAACCTTTTGCTATCCGTAGGCATACTGCTCTTCATCCTGCCATACTGGATCTCCTGGCTGTTGCATCTGCTCTGAGTTGGTGCTGAGGAACTTGCCTCTTAGAGAGGAAAATTGTATGGGGTGCTTCTGAATTGCTCTAGGGAACTGTAGCAGTTTTCAGAGCTATTACCCAGATGAATTGCATGTCTGAGGTCTCGCTATTTGTCCCATCCATCTCCAGTAGCCAAGGGTGCTTTTACTCGTGGCACTTGAAAGGGTAAATACATGTGCATTACAAGTTGCTGTTGGCTCTGACTTACTGGAAAACCATCCTCCACACTGCGCTCTGTGCCTTTTGTACATAGATTTGTGTGGGCTTCAGCTGCTCCAGGATACATTACAGCATCAAAAAGGACCAAAAAAAAAAAGTCTTTGTATGCTGTTGGGCTCAGATACAGCGTTTGCCAAGCCCGTTACTTCTCCTTTGTAGCACCCATACCCATTTAGCAACAGGAGCACATCGTGTTTGCCCGCAAAGCTTGCAGTGTAAGAGCTGGCATTGGCTGCTGCTCTCACCCTTGCAGCAGCATGCACACAGCAGATAACTACTCCAAAATCTTCTTGTTTAGTTTCCCTACCCATTGTACGGATGTCTGTGATTGCATTAGAAAGGGAAAAAAAAAAAGTTATGCTGCCCAGAATGACTGATAAACAGCTGCTGGGTAGGTGCCTGCAGCACATGAACCATATCCCTGTGTTTCTCAGCCTGCAGGCTGGTATTGATTCAAATGGAAGTTCATTGTTCTCGCTGCACCGGGCTTAAAAATAGTGTCTGTTGGTGAGCCTAATTCTTGGATGTACAGTTACAGCTTCAGTGGTGAGATTGAGCTTTATAAAGGAGCCTTTTTTTTTAACCTGAGGAATGCAGTTAGCATTGGGCTGTATTAACCCGAGGGTAGCAGCTTCCTGGTACATAACCATTCATTCAGCATCATTTTCTTCTCTCTCGCCTGTTTGAGCAAATCGCCATTTGTCTGAATGTGCATCCAACTCCTCCAGTTGCAGATCGCCTGGGCTGTGACCCTCGGACACGTTTCCAAGTCCCTCCCAACACCAAGCAGTGGATCGCTTTGCTGCAGCGAGGAAACTGTACCTTCCGAGAGAAAATCCTGCGGGCAGCTTCACACAATGCCACCGCCGTGGTCATCTACAACAATATATCCAGCGAGGAGCCCGTCACAATGACTCATCAAGGTAAATATATGCAGGCTCTTCCGCTGTCGCGTTTTGTCCCAGTAACTGTTGCTGAAGCGCACGGGTGATGCTGTGGGAAGCAGCCTGTGCTCTAATGATGGTTATTTACATGTCTGCAGTAAAGCCAGTAATTGTGGAAGAGAGTATTTTGGTTTGGTGTACGTTCTATCCAATGAGGAGTGCTTCTGCAGAGGGGGGATGGGTGTCAGGGTGAAGGAAAAACCTGCAGGACCTCAGCAGTCAGCGCTTCTAACCTTGCTGAAATGGAGAGCAGACGTGGTACAACGTCGGGCCTAGCATTCCACTGAGCAGGACTGGGGAGGTCTTGGAGTAGTGTGTCTCCATCTGGCTGTCCACAGTGAGGGCTTTCAAACATTAGGTCCGAATCTGAGCTTGCACACTTGTATGCAACACTTCAGAGTTCTTTTCCTGTGATGAATCTTTGTTAATTCCTGTATGGTGATCAAGGCTTAATGATTCGGGGTGCAGTTGTTTGATGTTCAGTGCTCTAGAATCAGACCATTGCTGATCTAGAACACTGTCTGGTTTTCTGCTGGCTTCTACTTTTTTTTTTTTGGCCTATTGATGTAAAAAATTGTGCCACTACCACTGAATCAGTGTAGCAGGGCGGGTCTTTCATACTTAAAGTAAATCTATGATTATAAATGATTGCTCAGAGTAGTTCTAATAATGACATTTTTGGTTTTCCTAGGTTTTCTCACTTTACAATTACTTAGCCTAATCAGAAAGGGATACTTCTGTGTTTGCTGACTGCTGATGTTGTGGTTTTGCATACTGTTTGTTTTCCAAGAGGTTTTCAGTTTTCTTTCTGTAAGTGCAGGGTGTTACTTGGAAGCTGGAATTGACTGATGTTCTCCATATTGTCACGCAACTAAAATTCTTCTGTGTAAAGAGGTGCTATGGTTGTGCATCTCCTTCCCTCTCTCCATCCAGACATCATATAAGGAAAATGTCTTGTGGCGGCTTCTGGTTCGGTGTGGTCTGTCCTTACCAGTTCTGTCCACCACAGGAGTTTTCCAGGGAGATTTTGACCTCTGTGTGGCAATCCTGAGGCTGTTGACATACTATTTCTAACTCATGTATCCTCCATAGACCTTTCTGCAGGTATTTGCAAGCAAAAAGCCCCACCTCCAGAGCCTTCAGCCCTGGTCTGTCTTAAAGTACCTGTATGAAGGTCTGCACTCTCTTGTTAGCAATTTGTGCCTTCTCCTGTGTCTTGGAATGTTGTATCATGGCAGTTAATTCCAAGTATTTACTCATGACAGGCTTCATCTTTGCCCAGTGAACTGCAGGCACATGTCACTGTGAAATGCAGACCAGTCCTTTGGTGTTAGCTTCAGCACGGTGGAGGTTTGGAATCTAGTGGTCCATTAACTCTCTGATGGTGTTCAAGTGCAATATTGATTCATGAACCTTTGCTTGAATGATGAGTCTGTTACATGAATCTCAGGTTGGATATTAGGGGCGATTTCTTCTCTGTAAGAGTGGCGATGCAGTGGCACAGCTGCCCAGGGAGGTTCCAGAACCATGGAGATGTGACACTGAGGGATGTGGTCAGTGGGCATGGTGGGGGTGGACGGCGTTGGGTTTGATGATCTTAGAGGTCTTTTGCATCCGTAACGGTTCTGTGATTCTATGTTCAAGCTAATGTTGCGTGTGGAGTACTGACACACAGTCACGGCCTCCTTAAAAAAATGCATTCTTCACAGCATAGTTGTGCAACTGTCTTATGATGTCTGGGTTCATGGCTGTCTATTTTCTTCCCACAGATAAAAATAGGCCTTACATCACTTTGTATCTCTGCACCATAGTTCTTATACTGTAAGGTGCAGAGCCTTGGGAGTATTCTGTCTTCGTGGTCGAGCAGAGAGGAAAACAGCAGGTGCTGATAGCACAGCCAGAGAGCTGCTTGCTTCCCCACTTTGATCTTTGCATAATTTCCAAATGTCAGCTTTGGCAATGTTTGTGCTAAAAATAATGAAAATATTATATAGATTTACATATGCTGCCCATCTTGAACCTGCAGGGAGGTGATTCCCTATGAAAACAGCTCAGTAAGCAGTTCTCAGTGATGGGATTAATATTTTATCCAAGTTATTTTATGCTTGAACACACATTTAAAAATTTTAATCTTGTGGAAATTTGTTCTTACTCAACATATGGCTTAACAGAATATAAATTCCTTCTGGTGGCCAGATAGCAGCTGTCACTCTTAAATCAGTCTTTCATCATCATATTAATTGAACAGTTTGTTTTACTAGCATCAAAATTGGGTTTTTCTGTGAGACAGTCCTCTAAGTCTCTGTCCCTTCAAGTTGAGGTTCAAAGGAGGTATTGACCTGAAGGAGTTGGTAAAACTTCCAGTAAATGTTTCTGCTGATCTCTTTGCTACATTTTCTTTCTCTGTATCCTTGTATGCGTTACTGTTCACTTGTAAAATAACCAACTTGACTTATTGTTGCAGATGTCCTTCACTTAGGCTGACAGAGGACACCTTTTCCCAGCACAAGTTGTGTTGGGCTGTGATATCACTGGCAGGAAGGCAGTTTTATGAGTGGTTTTGCCTGCTGCTTCTAATAGAAGTTAGAACAAATATTGTCTGATGTAGAAAGAGCTGATGTGGTGGAGAAAATATTTAGTAGCTGACTCCTTGGTAATCAATGATGGGAATAGGAAGGAAATGCATGTAAAAGAGCTTTTTAATTCTTTCTGATTTCTTTATGTGATGGAGACAACCCTATTAAAGCACAGAACAGTTAAAATTTATCGTGAACTCTATTAACATCCAGATTTTTATCTGGATTTATAGAAAAGAATATAAGCTACAGAAGCTTCTAAAATTAAAAAGTCATACTCAGAATTTATGTAACAGATATAAACAAAAAAGATCAACAAACAGGAAAGAAAGCATTGCAGTAAAGTTGCTGGATTCCAAAAGGTAGAGTTCATCAATGCTAGAGAAATTTCTTGGAGCTACTTAAACAGGTCCTACTAGGATGCCTTGTTGAGAGAATTTACCTGACACTGCTATATCTTTTACAGTCTGTAGCACAAAGTTGCAGGCATCTCATCAGGTAAATCTCTATTGCACTGCTGGACTTTTAATCCACAGCTCAAAATTAATTTTATTGTGTTCCAGTTTTGTTCTTGTTCTCAGTTTTTTCTCCCTGAAATATTAGCGTACAAAACAGGAAAAACAACTCATTGTATTTGGAGATTTAAAAGAAAGGATAAGTAATCTTCAATAGTCTCACTGTAGTTGTGTATCTCTGATCATTTTATATTGTTAATTGTTCATATGTGCTAATTGGAAACTTTGGAACATACGTCAACAACGGTACAGTTGATCTGTTTCCTGGAGGTGTATCAGGAAAATCTGTCATGCAGTAGATGGAGTTGTCTGACACTTTGCAGGATGTGGGGAGAGGTGTTGGGAACACACACTCTGTACCGTGGGGAAACAAACCTTTCTTCAAGGCAGGGAAATCTCTGCACAAAGCTCAGTGCTTTGCAGAACTTCCTCTTCCCTGTGTTCCTGCATGTTACAGATCTCATCCACAGCTGGAATAACACGAGTTGGGCTCGTTTTTCCTTATCCAGCTGAAAGGGTAATTAGTTCTGTGACTGTGAAATGGCCCATGGGACCATTAATGACTGTAAGTAATTACTTTTTTTTTTTTTCTTAGCCAAAGACTGTGCTCAAGCAGCAGAGTAATTCTTGAAGTCCATGGATGCTATGGAATCACGTTTTCACATAAACCTATGAATACGCTGTTTGCTAAGTTCTAAAGACACTTTGTAGCATCCTTGGGTACGGTTCTGTCACCACATGTCCTGTGGATTGCTGGGCTTGTTTGGAAACACTGTCCAGATGGATGGATCTGCACTGAGCCTGTCTGCAGACAGAAAATACCAGACCCTGACAGACTGCTCTTATTAGAAATCCCTGTGTTTTCTAGTTCCAACATACATTTGTGGGAATAGAGAATGCTATCCAGGAAAAACAAAATGAAGGACGCCTACAACTTCCATTACAAAATACAAGAGTACAGAGAGTTTTAGATATCAAAATTCAAGTATATCTTCATTGATGGATGGGCCTGCAAGAAGGTCTATATTAATATTTTTTCATCAGTCAAAAATATGACATTGTAATCAATGTCTGGGTGTTTTCTGTTTTCAGTTAAGCATTAAGTGTCTTCAGAAGGTCCCTTCTGGGTGCATCTTGGGCTTAGTAGGAGGATCTTTAATTCTTTTAATTGTGTTATATGACTTATGGCATGTGCTTTTAAAAAAAAAAAAAAAAAAAGTTGGAAAAGACCACTAAGATCATCGTGTCCAACTGTCAACCCACTCCCACCATGCCCACCGACCACGTCCCTCAGTGTCACATCTTCCCTTTTCTTGACAAAGGATCCATAGTGAGATCCAAGCACCGTGCCTTTCTTCGCCCCCCAATGCTGTGTTGATTCTTGGGGAGTTGGTGGGTGTCCCTTGGCTCTGATGGGGTGCTCTGGGTTGTGGCAGAGAGGCAAGTGAGATTAGGACATGGCTAACCTTGAGGAAATGCAGTGCCGTATCTCCACCATCTTGTGTCAATGGCATTTGGACTTGGGAATAAAACAGGATGATTTATGATGGTTTGGATTTTATGCAGATTTATACTTAGGAAGCCTCTCACTGAGTGTCAGAACAGAACAACTGGGTTATGGAATCGCGTATCAGCAGCTGAATTGTGAATGCAGCCCAACAGCTTTGTCAGTGGCTCCTGCCAGGTAGCTCTCCTTTATGAGCTGCAGGGCATAGCAGATTGTAGGGCTGATCTCCAGGTATGACAGCAACATTGTACCGAAGCACAGTTTGTTGTTCAGTGCAGGAGGATGAGCACGGGGAGACTTGTTCCCACTTCTACGATTGTTATCTGTCATCGATGGATTGATTTATTTTTTTTTAAACACATAATGAGTTAGCACAACAAGAACATGATTGGGCTCTGTTTGTTTGGAAGTTAATTCTGTTACAACCATCTTTGGAAAGCTGCTCTTGCCCTTCCTGGTTTTCTGGTTACATGCCTCAATCATATGCTGCTCTGGAAGGAGCAGAGCTCGGAACGTCCACACTGCTGTTAGCAGTGCACACTGCCTCTCACTGCCATGCCTTGGGCCATGGTTAGGTGTTATAGTCCACTGTCCTCTCTTACCATGGCAGAATCAATCCACTGAAGTTCCTTTTGCTGCAATCAGAGTTTTGTCTGTTCTGCAGGCATAACTTCACTGCATTTCTGTTGCAATTCATTGACGCCTGGTCCTCGCTGGGCTTGAATGTCTGCTGCTTTGTTCTCCTGAGGAGGCAGTCAGGATTCAAGTCTTGGCCTCAGACGCGGTTGTTTGTTGGGTTGTTCTGCAGAAGTCTGTATAGCAAAGAGACTTGTGATTTCTGGAAATAGCTGCTCAGTGTTTGGGGGCAGGTGGTGGTTCTGCGGGTTGTGTTCAGCCAACGCACCCTGTGAAAACGTGGCTTTTAGCTCACAGTTTCCTATACTGCTGTCATTTACTATTTTCTCACGGTAGTGTTGGAACATCTGTTCTGGTGTCTGACACTGTGTAAATCAGATATCCTACAGTAAATGTTTACATATAGTCAAGAATTCAATGCTTATGATGTTATAAAGGCAACAGGAAGAAAAATGCTTTGAAATGCTGTTCGGTCTCATTTTAAAATGGATGCCCATTGGCATTAAGTTCTTGCCTTGCTTAGAATTGAGAACTGACAAATACTATGGTTTTGTTTCTGCTTTCAGAAGTATTTGATTTGGGGCATCTCGGACACCATATTACCATTGCAATGGTGCTGCTGCTCTGGATGTGCTCTTCCTTTCTGATCAGATCAAAATAAAAACCTGTGCAGCTAGACCTGTTTTAATCACTCTGACCATATGCCAAGACTCTTCTTTTTGCTGTCTGCTTTTACAAAGACTGTTTTAGAATATAAGACTTCATTTTTACAGTGAATTTCTGGTTTCTATCAGGCTAAAATTTAAAAATATCTGAAGAATTTGTTTGTTCCCCATTGTTAAATACTGTGGAACTGGTGTGCATTCTCAGAGCAGTGCAGTGCAGATGTAGAGTTATTTTCATTATGATGAGGTTAATTTTCTAACATAGATACAAACCTGAGCTTGGAAGTGTCACCTTTAAATGAGCAGCAAGACTTTTCTGTGACTATCAGCATATCCCTTTGTGTCAACTTTGTCATTACTTTCTGCTTTTCTTTAATTGCTTTTCCTCTGACTTGTAGTTGGATTCCTTGTTCCTGCTTTTCATTTATTTCTGATGGTGTGTTCATTTGTTTTATTTTATTTACTTGGTGGCTGGGGGACCACCCTTTCCATGTGCCATTTGTTGTCTTCAATGCAATGTCCTCTCCATCCCTTTTTTCCATCACAAAAGTCTTTCAAAACTTCATTAATAACAACAGTGTTTGTTTTGTGTTTCCTGTTTTCTCCTTTAATGTTTTGTGGGCCCCCAAATTCTATTATTGTTGGCCAGTGAGTTCTCAGATTTGTGTTAATTTCCACAATTGTCATCTTTCTTGCAGATGGGGCTTTTTAGATAACCTTATCTGATAGTTGTATTCTATTCCCTGGGGATAGAAGAAGAACGAGCCTCCTTCAAATCAAAAAACTACTTTGAGGTTTTCTCCTGAGGAATGGGGGGGGGGGGAAGCAGTTGTATTCTTCCTTTATCTATAAGTTTCTGTTTTTGTGCTTGCCTCTGCAAGGTTGTTTCACAGGAGTCTTGGAACTGTTCATTAACTCACTGCTTGTAATAGCCAAAAGGTAGACTATTGTGGTAGTGTTTTCCATGTGGATCAGTGGACTTCACAAGTATGATCAGTCTTTATTCTAGTGCAAGTATGTCTAAAATATCACTGAGCGTGGCTTGGAAAGGCCACTGGAGGTCTGGAATCACTTGATCAGGTGTGCTCCACCAGACCTACTGGATAACTGCTGTTTGTGGTGATCTGTCTGTGTTAATCTAAGAAATCTGGCACTGATTGATCCCTTTCCTGCACACTGAACAGCGTGCATGTGTTTATTTCTGATGCATGTTCAGAAATGCTTTAAGAGGTTATTGAATTTTAATGGTTTGTGAAAACGGGCAGTTCCTAATTGCACATGATCATTATGATGTCTCTGTCATTGTGATTTGGTTTTTAGTGTCCCAATCATGCCCTGAATCCAGCCAGAAAGCAACTGTCTGCACTGTTCTTCACCTTTATTAGAAAGTTAGGGATTGTGCAGGCCTTTGTAACTGACTTTGTAATCTGCAAAATGTGTCAGATAAATGTGTGTTAAGCTTGGGTTTTTCAGAATAGAATGCAGTGCTTCAGTTACAATTAAATATTGTTTGCTACTTGAAGAGAGAACAACATTCTTTTGCAAGTATGAGCTGAGTGCAGCCTGTGCTTCATGCTGTGTCTGCAACATGCATCAGCAAGCGCAGTCAAAGGCTAAGGAAGTTGCAAGGACTTTAGCTGAGAACAGCAGCCCTCAGAAAAGTGCTCACCTGTTTGGTGCAAGTGGGTTAATTCTCAGTTTTCTGCAGATCATTTTTTCATCCCATCAAAACCACTCAGTGCCTTTTACAGGTGGTCCTGCATGTGCCATTCTTGAGCTGGGATCTTAAGTTTGCTTTCCCTGTCTGCAAGGAGGTTCTTTGCAGCACTGCAGTGCTGGCAGCAGCTCAGGAGTTGTCACCACCCCTTCTCCCACAGCTTTGACCAAGCAGCTGCTTAGGCCTTTTGGGAATCCAGGAGAAAAGCAAGTATCTGCTGCTTGGTAGTTATTTTTCATCTGCCTGCTGTTCCCAGGGGCGATAGGAGGGTGGAAGGTGCCTGAAGTCCACTCTTTGAACCATGCCTGTCTTCAGCTTGGTGTCCTTCCCACAGCTGCCTTATTTGGAGCTTCAGAGAAGTGTTTGGCAGTCAAGAGTTAACATGAAGAGAAATTGGCAAGGACAATGTTTGCTGGTGGTGAGACTGGAAATCTTCCTTTGAGACAACTTTCAGTTGACTTTCTAAATGTGCTAGGAGATGTGGTGAGCCAGCAAAGTAATCTCCGTAGAGCTCTACAGGAAACTTCTGGCTGTTGCTTTGTTCCCATTATATTGTTTCTAGTATCTTCTCACCTGCTACATCCTTCTCTCATCTCCTGTCTTGATGTCGAATTCCACAGGCTTAATGATTAATTGCAACTTCCTTTCCATACATAAAGTTGTGTAGCTATCCCAATACGTATGCACATAGTAAAATTGCAAGTTAGAGCTGTTTAGGATTGGATGATGGCAACTGATTTATATTTGCAGGTGTCAACATTTATCTTGGGTGTGCTGTCTGTCCAGCTTCAGCCTGCTTGGCTGTGTAGTTCATTGACTGTAGTGTTCCAGCTCCTTTTTGTTGGACACCATTCTTTGCTCAGGAGAGCATTGCTTTTCAGGAGATTTATATAAAGACCACACTCTAACTTCTTCAAGTGCTGTCAGTCTGTCTGTATTCACCTGAGGATTTTTTTTTTCTGCTTAGGTGTCAGAAATGCAAGATTTCAAGGTGCTGAAAAAAAAAGTCAGTGCCTCCTCCTGCCCCCAATTCTTCTCAAGCAGGGAGCTCTTGCTATAATTATTTAGGGTGATGCCCCTGACAAAAATATGGATAAACCAAGTCCCAGTTTCCACTGAGTTTCAGGATGTTAAGCAGGCACAATTTATTTTTCTTCTCTGCTGTTCTCCTTGGCTCTCACGGGGTCAGAAGCAGCAGTAGCACTTGGGCTGCTCACAGCTGAGTTGTTTGGAATGCAAATGGCTTTGCAGTGATGCCAGAGGTTCCCTTTGCGCCAGGCCTTATAAAAAACGTGTGGCAGATTGTCAGCTTTGTCACATTCTCTGGGCAGCAGGGAATAGGTGGAGGCTTCAGCTTTTAATTTAGACGGAACTGGGCTGGTATCAGAAAATCTTAGTCAGCTTTGCTTCACAGTAGCTGTATAAATTGCATCAGGATGCTGTGCTGAGAGCTTCTGACTGATACTTGGATAGGAACGTGATGCCGTGGGCCAAATAATACCTCCTGGGGAAGCATAGTGCAACATATGCTCTGGGGAAAACAATCCTTCTGCCCATCTTTGCTATCAGAAGGAGATGTGAGGAAATGAAGTGATGCCTGGGGAGTGCATCAGGCAGTATTACGTTATCAGCTCTGGGTTGATCTTGCATCATCCGAACTGCAGGAGTGCGTGCTGCATCTACGTACAGTACCTTGAAATTGCAGGAAAGGAAGATTTTTGTCCTGTCATTAAGTGCAAGGACTTCTCAGCTGGACAAGTCAGGAGTGTTCTGGCAGCTCTAAGGCATATATTGGGAAGCGCTCTCTGAAAACTGAGGACAGTGACTGTAACAGTCACTATTTGGCTCTGTGAATGGGAAGAACAGCAGAGTAACACTTAAACAACTTATGCAGCTCGAGCAAAGCTCCCTTTTGGGAAATGAGTGGTTTTGGACTTGTGCCCTCAGTTTCAAAGATTCTGTTCTTTTTAGTCTTCTACTTCATATTCTGGGTACAATAACTTCTTAAAAACAGGGTTCTGGTTAAAGGACTTAAAAGAAATCCCCTGTGTTAACACAGGACTTTGTCACACCAAGTTCTCCGTCTCAAATCTGCTCCAGAGCCAGAACTGCAGTGCTGAAATCACCCACATTCTACTGTTCCTCTTTTAGGGAAAGTGAATTGGTGCAAACAGATGGAGGGAGCAGATGAACAGGCTTCATCAGCATCTTGAAAATAGATCTTGAGAAGGGATTTCAGTACAGATCTGGATGAAGAAGAACAGCACACCAGTTTTTTTTTTTTTGTCTTAGGAGCTCTTTGCTACTTTATTAAGCATGTCTTTGGTTGGATGATAAAATCAGCTCTCATATTTCTGCTGTTTTAATTTCTGTTCCACTTTTCAGCCAGCCTTGTTTGTTCTACTTCCGCTTCTATGGGAAGTGGTGGGGGTGGAAGTTCTGGCTTCTTTGGAATTGTGATTTGCAGGTCCTTGGCAGTCTCTGTACATGTGATATCCTCATAACCACATCGGGGAACTTTCCGAACTCCCCCAGCTCAGCTCTGTGTATACTGACACCACTCATCTTCCAAATGTGTTTTTTTTCTCTGAGTTGCCTATTCAAGTAATCACAGCTTCCAATCTGGACCAAATATACAATTTAAGATCTGTTCAAACTTTGCACAGTAGTTGTAATATGGGAAGCACTGTTACCTGTTAGGATGCGTGCAGCTGCAAACAGTTGGCATGTCGATACCCTACCTGAAAAGGTTGGGTTGGAAGGATGAGTCTTGAGTTGAGCACACAGTATGCCATACATGACTTGGATAAAATTATTTACCAAATGGTTTTGCATATGGAAAATCTTTCTGGCATCATGCTCTGTGGATTTTAAATGTTAATTAATTTTTGTTCTCTTTTTATAGGAACTGGAGACATTGTTGCTGTAATGATTACAGAATCAAAAGTGAAGGAGATCCTGAATTATTTGGAAAAGAACATCTCTGTCCTGATGGCCATAGCAGTGGGTTCCCGTGTTCCACTAAAGAACTTCAGTCGGGGCTCCCTAGTCTTTGTGTCAATATCTTTCATTGTTTTGATGATAATTTCTTCAGCGTGGTTAATATTTTACTTCATCCAGAAGATAAGGTACACAAGTGCACGTGATAGGAATCAGGTAAGGGCATTTTGTTTTTACCTCTCTGTGTTCTGGAGATGTTATTGCTGTGTGGAGAATTGCTTTCTTGGAAAGGACATTGGAAATGGAGGGTAAACTTAAATTGTGCTTATGCTTATGTGGTGTGGTGGAGCTCAGAGCTAATGTTATTAATTCCATCTGTTATTAAGGCTAGCTTTAGTAATAAGTAAGGTAGTTCAGTTGTTGTTCCCAAACTGTAAATTAATGAATGTTGGAGTACGAAAACTAAGATATAGAGTTGCTTAGTGTTCTGCACTGACTTTAACTTTATTTAAGATGATACTTGATAAGGACTGCTTAATTCTCTTGGTCATATATGCTAAGTAATATTTTGTCCAGTGTGACTTTCTGATTGTCTTTTTCTCTGCAAGAACTTAGATCTGAATTAAATGCACCCATGTCCAGAGGTCTTGAATAAATGAAGTCATCAATGTAAATATGGCTTAAACTTTAGAAGTAAATGTTTTACTATCATGGACTCAATGACCTGCTGTCTCAGTAGTGTGTCCTGACTTTTATTGCAAAGGAGGAGAAAAGTGACTGCTCTCTTTGGCTCTGTGCATCTCTGTCAAGGGTGCCTTACAGAGCTGCTGACCTCTAGCTGCTGTCCCTGTTCCTCTGATTTTAGGACTGCCCTTTAAGGGCAAACTGTGGGGCAGCACTATTGGCTCTTGACAGCTCTTTGTCAAACCTAAAACAAACTCAGACTTACAGAACCTCAACTGCAACAAAGGATTTCCTTTCTAGTTTCTGGAAATAGCATCTGATACTGCTGGTCCCATTAGATTTTCCTAAGGATGTCATTCTGAAGTGACCGATCTGTGGCTGGTACTTAGTGTGGTCCCTTGGGGTGGTAGAAGTTTAAATATAACTGTTACTCAAGGAGTGTCTGTGGAGTACTGAATTGTGCCTGCTGCATCCCCTGAGTGGTCTGAGGCTTCTTCCAAACGTCTCAAAGCAGCTGCTCTGTGGGGAGGGGGCTTTTGTGACCTTTCTTCTTTCTTTAGATTTTCAGGAGAAACTTGATGAAAATTTGATGTGGTTTAAAAAGCTGAGCTTATTAAACTTGAATGAGGAGGTGGCGACGGCTCTGGCTTGTTTTTGAAGAGCTTTGAAAGCTCTCTCAGAGAGAAGGCTGCACTGTTAGTGGGGAAATAACTTGTTTTAACTGAAAAACAAGATCATAGCTTGGGGCTAGAGGCAGCTGTTTAAAAAAAAAAAAGTTTAAAAAACATCAAAACCATGTTGTGTTTTATAGATAATGTGAGTAGATATGGGTATTTCACATGGTTACTCTTGTGCGTTTCCACCGAGGTATGAAGCTCCTTTGCATGTACTGGTGCCTTTTTTCCATTGAGGTGGATGTGGGTTTTAAAGCAAGCATATGCTGCATGCCTATGCCCTAAAACTTAACCAAATAGCAAATCCTCAGTGTCCCCAAGGTTAGCACTTCAAAACATTTGTTAAAATTAGAAGGTGGAAAAGGTGGATCTCTTAAATGGAGATGGAAGTTGCCATTTAGCAGATTTCCTTCCATGTGAGAATACCATACGTGTTCTGGAAGAGTTTTGTTGAGATTAATCCTTCCTTAGTTGGAGCAGATTTTCTAAGACTTCACATAGTACAAACGCAGGCAGTATGGCTAGCTATATGTGCTACCCCCAGTGACTTAGGTAGGTAGTATTGGTCACGTAAAGCCCCTGCCATGCCTTCTCAGTGTTGTTCCTCTCTTAGCAGTCATACTTTGGCTGTGAATGATAATCATTCCAGCAGTGTTCTGGTGTTGTGTCTTTCAGTGCTGGAGCCAATATGCTTGTTCCAGGATGCACAGCATAGATTTGCTTATACTGACTGGTTTCTCATGTGTTGAAGTTAGGATGAGATTTCTTCCTTTAGGAGGCGAAGAGCTTCCCAATCCCACCTCTGTTCTGGATGGTTACTCTGGACCCCAACACTTGTTGTTTCACATCGGTGTCCTAAAAAACCCCAGGAAATGAAGGAGCTGTTTTTCTGTGGAGACAACAACAAAAATTGAATTATGTAATTCCAGAATAATGTTGGTACAGTTAGCAACCTCGATTCAGTACACACAGTTGTAGCGGCCTTCAGAGGCCTCTATGTTTCTCAAATAAAAGCAGCTTTAGCTTATATGGAAAGAAAGGAAGTGTATGATATGGGCTGAGGTGGTTGAAGAACTTGGCTTTTTAAGCGCATAGGAGGTAGGTAGACACAAGAAACGCACGCTTGTTCCAATCTGTGTGGGGAATTTTGGCATGTGCGTTTCATGTTCTTATAATTGGTCTCACTCAAAAGTAGAGTATTCAGTGCAAGAGGGGTGAAGGACAGAATATGGGAACTTCCTTTCTTCCAGTAAATGTAAACCCAGTCTCAAGCTCCTGATACGAGAAGGTGTGAGCCTGTGCTGCTCAGTACCTGGGACCCACAAGCCCAAAGGCCTGCAGTCGGGTGATGGTTGCACAGGAGGGCAACGTGCACCGAGGTGGTCGTTTTGTAAACAGCAAAAAACAGCTTGGCCTTTGCTGTCAGAGTGAGGTTAATATTGAAACCAGCATTCGTTTCAGCTTTATTCAAGTCTGAATTGACTCTTTCAGATTTCATGACCCACAAACTTGTGCTTTGTGTGGTAGCAGTGGTTTCAGGTAAGGGCAGGATAAACTAGGTTACGGTGAGGATCTGTTATGTCTCAGAACAAGATCAGCCTGTGCTTGGAGAGGGGAAAAAATTCAAGCCTAAGAGAACAGAGTATGTTCTAGCATGCTGAATAAAAAGCAATAGGGGAAGATGGTGACAGAAATCTCCGGGGGGCACGTTGCTTCAGCTCCTGTACTGCAGGCTGGGTTTGGTTGGCCTTGTCACACGTGTTGGGTGACTTCTGTGGAGTCTTGTGCAGTCTGTGAGCTTTATGCCCACACACTGAGTGCATTCCTGTGCTCTGCTGTTGAATTGTTTTGTTTCCTGACAAATCTCTAAGTGTGGGCTTTGCTGTTTATGCTGTTAATCGCAGTGTTGGCCCACTGTCAGCGTGTATTGCAGTGACAGTATCGAGCCCAGATAAGTCATTATAACGGTCAGTAATGAAGCTTGATTATCAGAGCTAATTTGTGTTCTCTTTTTTTGTCACTTCATTAGCGTCGCCTTGGAGATGCTGCCAAGAAAGCTGTTGGTAAATTGACAACCAGGACAGTAAAGAAGGGAGATAAGGTATAATGATATTTCAATGTGATAAACATAGGCATCGTGTTTCATTTTTGTTAGAGAAAACAGTTTATTTTTCAGCTTTTCCTTTCTCTCCTGGTATTCTGATCTTCCCTTCCTTGTTGGAGACTGCTTATCTTATGGCACAGTGTTTTGTGTAACTCGTGGTATTGCTGTATGCTGTAAGTCTGTACATTTCAAAGGAGTTTTTCTCACTTAAGTACTTCTTGCGCTCCATCTGGTAGCTGTGACTGGTTTTGTGTGCTAGCTGGCATGCAGAATTCCCAAAAAGCTTATCCTCAAAAAAAAAAAAAAAACCCTCTTTCTACCTCAAAGCTGAGGTGATTTCCACAGGGGAATCCCTACTATATGTACCATAAGAATTCAACTGGATATTATAAATATCTTAGCTGATGTTTCATATGGTCGCTTATCAGCTTCAAGTGAAGGGAAATGGTTTTGTGTGCATGAGATACTTCTCTTTCCTGAGCCAACTTGGAATGTAACCATCCTGCCATCATTTCTGTATCTTCTTGGTAATATTTGCTCTGACACAACATGGTTCTTGTACTAATTACAATTACTTTTACCTTTGTCACAGCCAAAGCTCTTGACTTGAATTTTCATTCTGTTCGTTTTAGGAGACAGACCCAGACTTTGATCATTGTGCTGTCTGCATTGAGAGTTACAAGCAGAATGATGTTGTTCGCATTTTACCGTGCAAGTAAGCTAGTAGAGTTGCTTTGTTTGGAAACTGTTTTTTTTCTTCTTGCTCCTTTGCTTCATTTCATATTAAATATGCACTGTAATTTCTAGATACGTATGTTAGCTATTTCCTGTCCTAATAACAGCCATTTTATTTTAGACTGTATGAAACCAGGTCTGCAGATGAGTGGTTCAGGCGTTAGCAGTGGAGCTGTTTATATTTGAGGTTTGGGGCAGTTTTAAGGGCTGAACAGCAAGCAGACAAACTGAAGTGTGATGAACAAGGTGCAGCAGCAGCATTCTGTACAGCGTCCGTGCAGTGCTGCTGTGGCTTTCTGAAATAGCGCTGGAGGCAGATGCAGTCTTTCTAGCCTTTGTACCTCATTTGACACCAATCAACCACTGTGCTGTCTGTTTTTGGTTTCTCCAGTGCAATGGATTCTTGACTTGAGGACTGCTGCTTGCTGCATGCTCTGTACTGGTGCTTAAAACATAGCAATTGCTTTTTTGCCCTTCTTTTGACATCTACAGGTTTTCAATTCATTTCCAGTCTTGAGTTATGGGATATTTACTCTTTGAGAGATGCTTTTAAGTGCTTATCCTCGTGGTTATTGTTTTCAGTGATTGGGTAATTTTTGGTAGCCATAAGCATTACCAAGGTCATTTTTCCCTTGCGTTCTGATATACAGAGCTTTCTCCTTATCTCCCAGTGCACAAAAAAAAGACGTCATGTTGCATATATACAGCCAAGATCCAGTAATTAGGTATGTGCATGATGCACTAGAAGCATCTCAGTCATGGAGTTGGAGTCAACCTTCAGTTACATAGCAGCAGTGTGTAGCAGCTCATTATCAGTCTTCTGAATCTCCCTATGGGCTACTTTGAGTAGCTGGATATTTTTAATTCTAATTCATAATGAGTTTCTGTTATGATAAAAGGAAAACAATATTTTCTATCTTAGCAAATCAAAATTTGTATGTATTCTAATTCTGAAACCAGGCTTAATTAGTTTTTTACTTTTTTCTGTTCTTTATTTCTTGAACTGTGGGGAAAACAATGAACTGCTTTAAGTTCTCAGTAGTGCTGTGTTTAGTTAATGTACGCTACAAATGTTTGTTCAGAAACTACCATTAAAATATTTGGAAGTTCAGGAAGGTTTGGGAGGTTTGGGTCTTGCTGATGGGTGTCCATTTCTTCCTACAAGTTCAATCATTTTTACTCATTCAAAGCTGACATCCTCCTGCCCATTAAAATATATTCCCAGCTGTTGAGTTTTCAGACTCTTTTGTCATATATTGTGATCTCATGTAGAGTTTTCCTATGTGAGTTATGCCCTAGTCCATTTATGAGGAAGATTTGGAAGTCAGAGGAGAAACTTCTGGAAACACCAGCTCTGAACCACAAGGCTGATGGATAGAACTCAGGGTTTAGACTCAAGGGTTTGCAGTGGGTGCTCACAAATCCCACTCCTCAGTCTCTGATGCTGAGGAGAGGTCAGTGAGATGTCCTTGCCAATGTAGAGCACACAGTTGATGAGGAACCATCTCCTACCACTGAGCACAGAGCAAAATGGGGTCTGAAGGCCACTTCACTAGGTAAGAGCCCAGCACTGCCCAACCTGCAGATGTCTTGCTAGTATCAGTAGATATGACACAGACCTTTTGACCAGGATGATTATGTATTTATTTTACAAGTCCATTTCCTTCAGATGCCTGTTGCAAGCCATGGTGCTGCAGGCAGAGCCCCCTGGTCACAGCTGCTGCAGGGAGCTGGGGCTGCACCTGGCTGCTGCCTATGCACAGCTTCCTTCCTTGCAATGCCCCATTGAGCCTTTTCCACAGATCCTTTTCTGTTCTGTTTTTCAAAAGAATATAAGGTCAGGGAAGGCTCTGACTGCATTCCTGCTGAAGGCTGCACAGTGACTTTCATGTTCACTTTCTAGTTCTCTTTTTGAAATCTCACTTTTCATCTGCTTCAGTTCAGCTTTGAGTTAAGCGCAGACCTCTCTTGGTTAGATGGAACATTCAGATGGATACTTTCTAAAAGATTTTTTTTATACTTGTAGAATCAGCGAAGGGGCAACCAGTGCCTGCAGAGATAAGCCAGATGAATTTCAGATTGCATATAAAACTTCTTGGTTTACTGAGGTGCTTCTCCTCAAGTCTTGTTTTAACCCCTTTCTACTTCCTGACATCTTGACCTCTCCTTTTTGGTGCAACATGCAAAGCTAGTATAAAAAAAAAAAAAAAAAAAAAAAGGAGAATCTCAAAGATGGATGAGAAAATAAATTTCTCACGGAGAAGAGGGATCAACCAAAAGGAAGCAAATGAAGGACTAGCAGTCTTTCTTACTGTGCATTTTGAGGAAGCTGTAATCATTAGACAGTAGGAATCACTGACATTGATTGAAAGGTGGTGTTTCCCTTTGATACAAGAATTGTTCTCTCCAGTTAAGTATGGTCTGTCACGCTGCCTCTATGGAGAGGCGTCTGGTTTGGATAGACATACCGCTGATGAAAATGATAGAAACTCTACTGCAGTATTTGCAGTCATTCACATTGTTCTTCAGAAAGAAATATGTTCAGTACGAGCAGTTTATTGTCACAAAATGTCCTAAATTGGAAGGGACCCATAAGGATCATTAAGTCCAGACCTACAGCTTTTCATGCACAGGGATAAGGTAGCCCTCTTCCCTGGACCTAGAGAACTGAAGTGCAGTTCTGTCTTCTGTGAATAACATTTTATGACTTAGAATAAGCAGTGGATGCAAACACTGGAAGGAATGTAGCTGAAGTCAAGCCTTCTGGACAGTGTTCTTTAATTGTTCCACTTCAGCATCACACAGCATCTGGGAGACGAATGGGCACTGGGTAAAGAATGATCAGGAAAAAGGTAGTGTGAAGGAAAAATAGGGATGAGAGATAAGGGAAGGGAACAGGAAAATGATGAACTGGAGAAAAGCACAGAGAAAAATATTGGAAAGGGCAAAAGATGGTCTGGGAAGAAAGATCACAGTGCAGAAAGAGAATTAAAGGAATCACGAACAGCTTATAAAGAGCAGCAAGCTGGTAGGATGAGGCTGAATGTTGACTATGCTAAAATAAATGAGTTTTAATCCAAATTCTTACTATTTCCTGCCCTGGGCAAAATGGGGGCAGCAAGTGGCAAAAGTGACTAAGCCACATTCACATGTGTCTGATTCTATGCTGCTGAAAAAGCAGCAACGTGACACTCCCTGCTGTCCTTCCAGCAGCATTTCTGCTACCCCTGGCAATGGCTGTCCTTCTGCCCCTTGCAATCCCAAGCATTTGTAAAGCTGTGCAGCACAACAGAGAGAGTTATGGTGTTTCCTAGGCATGCTGACAGAGCGGAAAAATACCTGCAGCTCACCTGTTTGGAGCCCTGCCCGCATGGGAGGCTCTTGCAGCACTGCCAGCCACACTGCTGGCTGGGTGTTGCAGCCTCAAGGATGCAGCTATGTCACACTCTGCTCCCAGACACATGGCTCCCACAGGAGCATCGTCCACAGCCGTGACCTAGGGCAGCTTGCTGGGAGCTGAGCAGATTTATGGTCTTGGATAGCTTGCTATTGACCAAGTGACAGAGGGATGAAGATGGAGAAGGTTTATGATGGCAGAAAATGCAAGGGCTCACTTTGTCAGACTAATATAAAAAATAATTCATGTGTTTATTGTCTTAGTTGCTGTGTAACTGCTTTAACTCTTTTAAGAGTAAGCCAGACAGAGCCCGAGCCATGATGATGGTATCAGCAAGCTGCTTAAGCAACAGAGACACAGCATGAGTAGTAGGCAGAGCCATGCTGATCTAAATCAATAAATAACCTTGGGGGTACTGCTCATTTTTGAAATGCATTAATAAATGTCCTTGAAGGCTTAGAAGCTAAAAGCAAAGAACAAAGAGCTTGCCAGAAGTTGAACTGTCCTGGTGCATTTGAACTCTGTCAAACTGCTAATGACTTGAAAAGAACTTGTAACATTCAGTGGATGCGTGCTGGCATCCATGTGGGTATCCTGCTTTGCTTGATCTGAGTGCTTCTGCAGCACTGATTAGCTGATAACGATATATTAAAGCTGTTTTCCTGCTTGGTGGAGTCCCAGTGTCTGCTGTTCTGGGTTTTGTCCTGCTCTCAGAAACAGCCTTTGAGAATTTTAAAAGGAAACATAAGCGACTAAAAGCCACAATTTGCCCAATGCAGAAAAATGGCATCATTGTGTGTTTCAGAGGATTTCAAACTATGTTCTGTCACCCAGGACTTCTAAAACACAGTTTGAAGTTCTGTGAGTAATAAAGGGAATCTGCTAAGAACTAATAATGGGAGAAATTTGTATTTTGTACAAGTATTTGAACTGTAGGCAACATACCTCTCCTGTTCTTCATGATTGCTGTATTGCTAAAGGATACACTGCTAAATGTGCATGACAGAGCAGTCCAACATGTTCCTCGGTGTGTGTTCTTACCATAGGCAGCTACTCAGCCTGGGCAGCTATGAGCATTTTCTAAATCTGAATCATGTCAAAAGTCCAGCAGTACCTATTCCTCAGTACGTACTGAAGGGTTCGTTCTGTGCATCTTGAAAAGCCAGCAGGACGATTGATTTAACTTCTTTAGTGTAGATATGTTGCAGTCTGCATAGTCCTTCCGTGTTCTATTGGTTTGTACCCATCCCAGTGCAGTTACGTCTATATTGTGGATATGACTCAGATGGTGTAAACCAATTCAGAGCTCCTGCTGTGCAAACAGAAGCTCCTTTTGCCATTTCTATTTTTGAAGGATTTTGGTTTCCTGTGACCGTCATATGATGGGCATGTTTTCCTCGCTAATTTCCTTACAGATATCAAGCAATGCTAGTTGTAGGCAAAAGCCTTTCAAAACCTTGTTCTTTTCACTTAGACATGCTAATTATAAAGCACTTACAACATCAAACCTAAGTTAATTTTTGTTGGCTTTTAACTGAAACTGACTTCTGGTGGATCTGCAGTCCTCCTTTCTGATTCAGCACCGGGTTCTGCCTGGAAATGGAGATTGTAACTTGTGGCAAGAGCTTCAGGTTTGTATTTCTTTTTTTTCCTGCAGTTAGCACAACGTGCTGGTAATTCCAGATTTTTTCCTGCTGACTTGAAGAAACAATTTAGAAGTGCATTAAAGCAGTTCTCATGGCGTAGTATAATGGTTTGCAAGTTATATATGTGCCTTGTCTGTTCTCCTAGGCATGTTTTTCACAAAGCCTGCGTGGACCCGTGGCTTAGTGAGCACTGTACGTGTCCAATGTGTAAACTGAACATTTTGAAGGCCCTGGGAATTGTGGTAAGTTGGACTGGACAACCTCTTTTTCCTTCCATTTCTGAGACTCAGAGCAGAAGGAATGACTCCAGGGCAGAAAAGATGAAGGCTGTTCCAATGCTCTTAGTCAGAAGGGTGTGGGGCTGTGTTACCATTTGTTACAAGGTTTTTTGTGCTGCTGATAAAGTTCATTTTTGGTGGTTGTTTCTTCCCCTAGATGATGATTAAGAATATTCTATTGTGTTCCTATTTAAAACGTTATTCTTAATCTGTTGCAAGTCTACTGCGTTCTCTATAGTCTTCCCTTTTCCCAAATTCTTTCAGTCTTCCTTTGTTTTCTCTCTAAGCTCTTGTTCTTACTGTGCTCTCCTGTAGATGCTCTCAGATCTGTTGGCACGTTAAATCCATGTCCAGAGCTGCAGAGTGCCATGGCCGAGGCCAGCAGCCTTTCCTTGGTTGTGCATTAACCAGCCCTTGGCACGTAGAATCTCAGAGGACTGCTTTTATTGACTGATTCGCAAGGGAATAGACTTAAAAAAAAAAAAAAAAAAAAAACTCAGAGGATTTTTCATGTTTTTCCATATAAGTAAAAAAGCTGTCAGGTAGCAGCAGTGTTTTTTCGAGGAAAGAAGTAAAGGAAAAAGGGAAGAGCACATTAAATCACATTTCTACCCTGTGATCCAAAGGTAGCTGAGCTGCAGCAGCAAAATGAAGTGTTTTTATCCTCAGTATACGGATTCATTCCATGTAGAATATTCCTCACTGTAACGTGGGATTGCTGTGTTTTTCAGCCCAATGTGCCGTGCACAGATAACGTGGCCTTTGACATGGAGAGGCTCAGCAGAAGCCAGCCTGCCAGCAGGCGCTCAGCGCTCGGCGACTTCGCCAATGACAGCTCCCTGAGCCTGGAGCCCCTGCGCACCTCCGGCATGTCACAGCTTCCCCAGGATGGGGAGCTCACTCCGAGGTCAGGAGAGATCAACATTGCTGTAACAAGTAAGTTTGCTTTGGCTTCCGTTACAGTTCTGTGGCCTTCCTGGGACGGGGCTCTTGCTTTGCTCTCCTCTGTGCTGCAGGGCTGTGATAAAAGGTCTTCCTGCAGAAACGGAGGTGAGCTCGGTGTCTCTGGGAGCTCCGTATCGAAACCAAAAGCTGCCTGCAGCAGTGCCAGCACTTCCATTATTAATTGTGTATCCATTTAGAAATGCGTACAAAGAACAGTGGGTGAACTAAAATGGCAGCAGAACAGCTCTCCTGAATTCGGTGACCAGTGTAAGCTGGATTGCCAAAACCATTTCCAAAATACATCCAATAATTTGTACGTATGTAAACATCTTAGCCAATTATTACTTCTGCAGTCTTTTTTTTTTTTTTTTTTCCTCCTGACAGCATTACTGCTGGAATTCTGGTGTCCCTTAGCAGATGGCTTTTCTCACAAAGTTTTTGTATTAAAAAAACCTGTTTTTGACATACCACCATTTGAGTATTGTCCAAGTGTCATATGACCTCAGGATACTATTCCTGCAGTACTTGTTCCTATGGATGAGGGCTTACAGCATGGGAAATATGCACTGACTGGATTTTACCTGGAGTTTTGTTGTATAATAACTCTGTAACAAATACATTATGTGGAATTATATCATTTTTCTGTATGCAATGGAATCTTGATTTGATGCATGAATGGTTGCTTTTCTGTATGAACTGCAGAAATAGAATTCATTCAGTCTGGTTTTCTCCTTGTACTTCCCTTCCATCCATCTAAAATCTGGATTTGAAGCCAGTGCCACTATCTGCTGTAGTAAAAGCAGTGTAACTGATGCAATCCGTTAGAGAGTGTCTCTTCAGACACTTGAGCAAAGTAAATGTTGCTAAAGGAACCTCATCTCACAGAACACAGAGCCCAGGTACAGAAATGTCTTGATCTGAGAAGAAAAAATCCAAACATGTTTGGCAAAGAATCTAGATTACCAATATGTCACTTTGACCTGCAGTGTTCAATTTCTCATTCATCGTGTTTTCAGTTGTGTTGAACAGACACCAAGGCTGTTTATATGCTCTTTTTGTTGTCATGGATGGGAAAGCTCTGTAGTTTAACTGCAATTTCAGCTGCTTGGTTTCACAGAAGGTGCTTTTGCTCTCTATTCCCAACCACAGCACTTACCTTGACAGATGGGATACCAGGGTAAAATGAGAAATATCAGCAAGAGCTCATGCTGACAGTGTTTATCAAATAAAGCTTTAGAAAAGGCTGTTGATGTTTAGATTTTGTGTATGACACATTTTTTGATGCGTATGAGTAAACCAAAAGCCATATTCAGCAAAGGTGTTTGTATTTCACTCTATTACTATGTGCTAAATTCATCTTCAGGAGAGACAACTTTGAATAGTGAACGTTCTTTAATAGTCATCTTTGTTTTTAATGTCTGTACTTATATACTAACACTGAAATTATGTTTCCTGTTGTCTTTCTGTCTATTATGTGGAAAATGATAGTTTTACTGTCAAATAAGTGATCTTATTTATTTTAAAAGTAACGTGGCATTTATTGAGGAGGGAGGGGGTGAAGACACAAGTGAAGCGTGAAAGTAAATGCGATATGCTTATGTGAAGAGACACATCTCAGCAAACCCCAACCAACCATAACAGTCATCCTCCTGACCTGGGGGTGGACTGAGATTTCATTACATTTTCCCTCGTTCCCACATTTCCCTTCACACTGTAAAGTAATCTTTCTTTATCGCTAATCCTGGGGCTCAGCCAGGAGATGTTGTTGTGCCATGCTTGTTTTCCACACCTCTCTCCACTTCTTCTTTGCTAGCCTTCTCCCGTCAGTAGCTCTGTGGCTAACCTCCTTCTGCTTCGCTTCCTGGTGCCACTCATGGCTTAGAAGCCCTTTGCCTTCCGCCAGTGGTGTTTGAGGGGAATGTTGGCATCGCTTTGACATAAGCCTTCTCCCACGAGTGATTTCCTCCCTTTCCTTTGTCAACAGAAGAATGGTTTATTATTGCCAGTTTTGGTCTCCT
This sequence comes from Meleagris gallopavo, assembly GCF_905368555.1. Lineage (NCBI taxonomy): Eukaryota > Metazoa > Chordata > Aves > Galliformes > Phasianidae > Meleagris > Meleagris gallopavo. Next base: position 12,995,652 of record NC_139418.1, read on the forward strand.
CAGTGCCCTTACACTCTGCTACATGATCATCAAAGCCACAGCTAGCTTGAATGCTAATGAGTAAGTAAACATTTGGCTGTTTCTATATGTTTCTGGTGGGTGTGTGTCACAGGCAATGTAGGGAAGAAATACCATGAGAACAAAACAAGGAATTATGCACTTTTCAAAATGCCAAATGCCTTTTCTGCCTTTCTCAAATGTAAGCCTTCAGCAGTAGGTTCCAGGGTAACATCTGAACTCCTCCTTAATATATAGTTAGCTGAATGGTCTGAGGGAATCTCACAAGGTACAGATGAGGGAGGGTGAAAAGAGAGAATGTGTAGATCTGTTGGCTTTTTTTTTTTTTTTTTTAATCAGTGGTCTGGGGAAGTGTTGGGTTTGTCATTAAATCCCCGTGTTCAAAATTCACCCAGCAGAACCAGGAATTGCTGCCATCCATCACCTCTGACAGTTCCCACCTCAATTTCTGAGTCATTTGATATTTTAAAAAGAAATAAATGAAATAAATCTTTCCCCCCCCCAGTGAGCTCACTTCCAGCTGAGAAAAAAAGATATTTAGATGATTTTATAACTTTTTCTATTAGGAGAGAGAGAGATGTAAGCAATGATTCACAACCATTTCTTGCATCTTGTGTGGGTACAGCTGACCTGTCTTCTGACCTCTCATTTTAAATGCTTAAGAATTGCACTCATTGGAGTGCTTACAGACACCCATTCATTCTTAATTTTTATGGACTCATTGCTGCTTCCCTTCAGACAGGCTGGGCCAGGAATGATTATCATGTGATTTCCAGTCTTCCTCCATAGTTCTGTGTGTGGGCAAGTATAAATCTGTTCTGCAGATGCGTTAGCTAGATAGAGCTGGCTGTTCTTGTTTGAGGTGTACAGAACATCTGGACTTGTGATCTAGATACATAGATATATTGGAAAGCAGGCTCCCCTGTGCAGTATGGAAGTATAGCTTTGTAAAGATTATTCTAGTTTCTTGGTGTTGAGATGAGAGGAAAAAAATAAATACAGATACTTTCCAGAGAGCCACACAAGTGTTAAGGTTCCCTTCTCAGCAGGATGGGAAGATGTCTAGTGGCCTCCGGTGTAGGATTTTTAGACAGTCTCAAGCTAATGTTCAGGAAAGTGATGCAACTTCTTCAAGGTTATCAGAGTTTTTCACATTCTGCTAATTCGTGAATCTTCCTTTTCTCTTATTTGCAGAATTCCAAAAAAGCTTAATGGGGAAAAGTTTTAGATCTTCAAATAGCCTATTCAAATACACTGGCTGTTTTTTTTCACGTCAAATTCTTGAGGTTGCAACCAACTATGTGCAAGCTGACACCATAGCTGTAGCTGAATGTTGCTAATCTGCACCCCAGAGTAGCTTGGGAAAGCATGGAGGAAGATAAGCTGTGTGCATGTGAAACAGGAATATCTGCGTTCCTGGTATTTCCACATCGCTAGGAGGAAGACAAAGGAATTGTAGTCTGTAGTATCCACCAGATGTGGGTACTCATGGGAGTTGCATTTCTACTTTCTGTTGCAACTCCTCTTGTTGCCTATTGCTTGATTGGCTCTTTTTATGGGAAGGGCAAGCTTTGCAAGGTGTAGGAGTAAGCCTTTTAAATGCTCCAGCCCTGTGCAATTAGCCATTTCTCTCTAACTTCCTCTTGCAGGATTTTATTTTTTGAGTATTGACAGTGCTAACTGTAACATAAATATTCTGTACCTTTTTTTGTGCCCCACAGAGCAGAATGGTATTGAAGAAGTGCTTTCCGGATGATTGCCTTGAGGAGAGACACCTATTTTTATGCTTCATTTATCGATCGTGCAGCACAAGCGTTTATTTAGTACATCCTATTTTTTCATGAAATTTGCTGATGCCAAAGCTTTGTATTAAGGAAAAAAGTGAAGAAATAAATGAACTTTAATTACGAAATCTTATTCTGTGAGTTTTATTTGTCATGGCCATTGTGTTAGCATTGTTTGACAGTCTCTTGCAAATTGTTTTGTTTCTTCTTAATGATTTTGTCTCTGCAGATCTGTAATCTCCTTTCCTTTTGGGCCACCCATGCTAACAAGTGGAAATCTCATGCAGTGTCATTCTTATGATGCCACCCAGCACTGGAATGACCAACTGGGATAGCTGGCAATTGCTCAGTGCCAACTCGGTAGGGGGGAAGAGGAATTCTGGTGTGTGATGGGCTTACCTTGACTTCAGCTGAAACTTGATGTGAAATAATATTTTTCTCCAGAATCTTTCCTGTGACACACTGGGAGGATTGTAGTACCATTTCTGTCTTCAGTTGCTGCCTAAGGTTGGCAATAGAGTTTTCGTGACAACCACATCATAAACCTTTTCTGTCTGCTACTTTCACCCCACCCTTTTTCTGTTAAAAGTGAAGCTAATCTAAACCACTTCTTCCTTCCCAATACCAAGTGAAAAAGTAACGTTTCTTCCCCTGATGTCTTTGAAGCCTTCTTTCATACTACTGCAGGGTTAACTGCTGATCAGTTTAGGGCACGAAGCATTGATAATGGTCTTTGCTGTTAGATGGAAACTCTGCAAACCTGTGCCTTCTTGCCATGTCTTCGAACTGGTGGGGAAAACATCTCTCGTCTGCTGTCCTCATTCAGGCTGTTTCACACAAGTTCACTTATGCAAGTGGTATACGAGTAATTTCCCAACAGTCAGTCAAAGCATGCAGGTCTGCAGCTCAGCCAAGTGCTGGTGTTGAGGTTAATGAGATGGGGGGAAGGTAAGAGGTGGGTGAGGAAAACATCACTGACAGAGTTAAAATCTGATCTGAGTTTTGTTTGTTTTTCTGGTGTAAAGATGCAGACTTACGAAACACAGTACTTTCTAATTTAATTAAATAACAGAGAGAACAAATTTTACTGTAAAATTTAATTTTTTTATGCACGGGGAAAATAGGGAATTTAATTTTATTTTTATGTATCGGTGCTTTTAGGATTTAGGAACACAGCCAGAATATACATTAAACTAGTTGCTTAATTCTTATTTGTCCAGCAGGTTTCAGCTGAGAAGGCAGCTTTTATAATTGAAAATGAAGTATGTGATAGCTTCAGTACATTTAATAGAATTATTTTACACTGTGTCCTTGTGAAAGTTTGGAAGAAACGTGAAGACAATAAGTGTCTTTTGAAAGACTGGAAAACCCCGTTATAGTCACGGATGAACAGAGAAACCTCAGCCATGCAATGTCTGCAGGCTGTCTCCTTGAAAAATGCAGTGTTTTGTCACCTGAGCTTGTTGCCAAAGCACGGAGGAACGAGGACAGAGCATGATATAGGGTACAGGCTGTGAAATAAGAAGTGTATTTTTTCACCTATTTCTTGACACCAGCAGTGTGATTGGTGAGTTTGTCCTTAACCAAGTGTCTTGAACTGTTTGGGATGAAGCGCTCTGGTTCGTATTTCTGTATAAAGAAATTGTGTCTGTGGAGGGACCGCAGTTTATGCTGGTGGGTGGCCCTGATTACCCATCCTGAGGGTGTCTGAGTGTTTCAGGGCAGAAAGGTAACGGCAGCTGATGCTTCCTACTAATGCACCCACAGTGCTGTCTGTGAATCTCGGCCTTTCAGCTGTGCCTGCTTCTGTAGCGTCTTAGGACGGGAAAAATTCCAGGCTCTAGTGGGTTTGTTTTCAAACTTCAGTTATCTGAAAACTTCATCCAAACTATATAATGAGGAATAGTGGCAGAGAACACTGAGGAGTTCATTTTCATTAAAACTGATCACAGGCTTCCTGTTTGTTTTCTCCATACCTGAGGGATAAATCTTGATGTCTCGTAAGCGCACAATGGGAGAACAGATTCAGAAGCTGAATTTTGGAGCTGTGGATGTTTCTACCTGACCTTAAAATATACATTTACCCAGTAAACCTAACTAGACTAATACCATGTGTTTGAACAGTGGACAGGGTGCCAGTGGCTCCTTGAAGCATGTCCCAGCTAGCAAACAGGCTGGCCTGAGCTGTTGGGCTCTTCCAAGCAGGCAGCAAAGAGGGACAGCAGTGCTGGCAGTATGCAGTGCACCCTGAGCCTCCTCTGCCTTCTGTCTTTGGTTGCAAGAAGAACATAGTTGGGTCGCTTTGCCCTGCTGACTCCACTTCCCTCTCTGTAAAGTGCAGGTGATGATACCAATCTGATTATTTAGAGCACAGATCTATGTGTTGAAAAGCACTGAACCGCAGCTGGAATTTGAGTACAGGACTCAAGGCTGATGGTAGCTGTAATGTGCTCTGGTGTCCTGCCTGTGCTGCCCTCCTTGTGGAGGTCAAGAACCATTGTATGGAAACACGGCCCTGTGTGCAGTGGGTTGGCCACATGTAGCTGGTGAGGTTTCTGGAGGGGCTGATCACAATCTGACTTAAGCAGTAAGAAAAATATATCTGATTTAGCAAACTGAGCAAAGAGATGTTCTGTTTCAATGTCTTTCATCTACAGGTAGGTAGATTACATGCTTTCTTTTTTCTTTAAAGGGTTGTCAAGCATGCCCATAATCCTGGGTGAAAGGAGTAATGGTGAAAAAAATACATGGAACAAAAAATAATGATCAGAGGCGCATTTGGAGAAAGGCTGAATGATGTGTCCCATATGTGGTATGAAAGCAAAGCAGTGTGGGTCTGTGTGCAGCCTCCTGGAAGTGGGTGGGTTACAATTCTGTTGCCAAGAAGCAAGAAAACATCACAGTAAGGAATTTCAGAGGTGTTGGACGTGCCCCTTTTCAGATGAATTTTTCAGTTGTCAGATGACCTGCCTGCCTGTTGGTGAAAGCTCACCCTTGAAGAGTTGGAGTGGAAGTGTCCCCATGCAGAGGAAATGACTGCGTGGCCGTCTGCTTCCTAATCCGTTGTTTGATTTCTGCATAGTGAAAACAAAAGCAGCGCCCAGCTTCCAGAAGCCCTTTTGTTTTGTTTCAGCATTGGATGTTCATTGTGTAAGCGAGTGGAGAAAAGGGGGAATGAAACAGGCAATACCCAGGGTTTATTTCAACAGCGAGCAGAGACTCAGCCATCATAAATTAGATGATTCTTACCTGTGACACAGGGCAGAAGAATCTCAAAATCAGTTTTATCTGCTGCAATTCCACAGTAGGTTGGTTTGTTGTTTGTTTTGAAGAGACTGAACCATCTGGAGGTCATTGTTTCAAGTCAGTGTTTTAAAAAAGCAAAAACAAAGAACAAAGTGGGTTTTGGTGATACTCCAATGCAAAGTACTTCTGCAAAGTATGTGCCAATGTAATACTCTTCTTCCAAACACCTGTGCATGTGCTCTTACGCAATGTAAGTGCTTGTTTCAGTAAACTGTGTGATCAAAAATGAATTCATTTACTTCTGAGAATTTTGATTCTGAGTGAGAATGGTGGAGTAATGACTTTGTCTTTTCTGAGCCTCTTTACGGTGAGTGGGAAAGAAGGAATAGCTGTTGAGAACAGTAGTATCTGAATTCTTCGTACCATTTGTAAGCTCTTTGTTGTAGAATGGCATGGGCTGGACCCAGAATTTGTCAGAGAAAGGAGGAGTTAAGCACCTGATTTCTGCCAGAACAGAATCTGCAATCCCCCAAGCTTCTTGCTTCACTGATGCTTGAAGGTGGAGGCATCTCAGTTTGCCGAGTGTCTCCTTGTTGATCTTGGAAAATTTTCAGTTACCTTGAGTTTGGCTCACGTAGATGCTGGGTGTATTGTAATCTAAGCAGCCTTGCTCCCAGCTAATCCCTGCTGGGATCGAAAAACCAGGTAATTTCATATCTTGGCCGAGGGCCTGATCTGATAGATGTTTCCAGAGGGAACCTTGTGTACACCAGCAGGGCTGGCTCCTCGCAAAATACGTCTGTGGACTTGAAGAGCCAGCTTCTGTCAGCAGCAATGTGTGCTGGCTTCAAGTATTGCCACTGTTGCCAGCGTTTGGAGAAGAGGGCTGGGTCTTCATGGTTCTTTGTAAGAAAATGTGTTGGTGCCTCTTTTCGTAAGATTGCTGCCATGCACAACGCAGGACACAGGGCACCTAACAAAGGTTTCTGGTCCTGTGAAGCTGTAAACCAAAAGCAAGGCACAGTGCAAACCTCAGGCTTGCCCCAGCCTTGCTCAGACTTGACTTGTGTTATCTGGGAGCACTGCTGGGGGCAGGGTTGCTCACGCATATGAAAAGCAGTGCTTGGAAACAGCACCTCCAGATGGGTTGGGCAGGGGTCTGAAATGTCAACTTCATGTTGCAAAGACTTCGGGACAAAGGTGAGGTGTACCTCAGCACCAGGCCCAGTGGGCTTGTGGGACCTCCAGCCCCATGGCCAGGCCTTCAGCATGGCACAGCAGATGGAACATGTTTAATCCATGGAATAAGGCAACGTGTGGTTTCATCCAGGCCTTTGGCAGCTGATTTCTGTCACTCTGAGCAGGGATGTGACAGGAGGCAGCAGTAGGCCTGCCTTGCCAGCAGAGCCTGGCGCACCTCAGTGACTGGTAGTACCAATGTAAATACTAATTTTCCTGCATGGTGAGATCTTGCAGGCTGTGATCTCTCCTTTGCTATCCGCCCTGCACAGCTGTTGTTGGTTTGTATTAAGAGGGGTCTGTGTTGTTCACGTGTTCCGTGTTTGCAGTCAGAACTCACAAGGATGCTTTGCTTGGTTCTTCTGTGTGTCCCTAACCAGGTTTTGTTCTCCCTCTTGTAGGCAGTCACTTCTTTCATCGCAATTCTCTGTCCCCTCGAAGTCTGGTCTATGAGAGCGAATTCTCCACCATCGAGCCTGCTTTGGACATCTATGACGAGAACAAAACCTGAAAGGAATGCACATTCCTTCCTGGCCCTCTTTCTGTTGTTTTCATTTCTCATTCCTATTGTTGTGTACTCTTTCCATGGATCTCCTTTGTCTGAAGAAGAGCTGCTTTTTCCAGAACACGAGCCTGCCTTCTAGGTCACGGAGATGAAGACAGCTGTGGTGGTTTCTGCGGGTGGCACCTCCGAGCGCAAGCAAGGTTGTCTGATGGAAGTTGCTGAGTAACAGCATGGGAGCTGTGTGGGCCCGGCCTCGGCGGTGCAGAAGAGGCTTTGCGGTGGTCCTAAGAGTTTGTTTTGTACTGCAAATGCGTCTCCCCAACGGGGGTATGCTGGTTTTAATGGTCCAAATTGTTGGGCAGAGTCAGAAAGGGAACTAGTTGCAAAGGAGCTGGCCAGTGACTGGTAAAAGCACTCCATATAGCTTGGTCAACCCGTAACCTTACTGTGAAATATCCCCTTCCAAGAGGGACCTTCCAAGTGCGTTGAGTTTCCAACGACCTGCTCACCCCTGGGCGACAGCACGCCGGTCTGACGTTATGCAGCAGAGAGGCCCTGTGTTTGCAGAAAGATTTCAAGGAACTTGATGCTTCTGTTTTTTTTCTCCATTTCTACTGAAGCAGGAGAAAAGTGGCCTACACAGAATACATTTTTGGTCCTTCCGTGTGCTTCAGTCACGTGAGTCTCTTTCTACAGAGAGGACGTTCACAGAACCAGCACTTGATCTACCTTAAAATATTAGACTTTTTGAAATATGCAGAAATCTAATTAGCTTTCTTTCTTGCTTTACTTTTCTTTTTGGAGGGGTTTAAAAAAATCCACCAAATTTTTCACTGAGGTTTTTTAAAAGCCAGCATGTTGGTGTTACACAGAGAAAAGAGAGGTAAGCTTCTTATCCTGTTCTCACGTTGAGATCTGCAACGTTAACCAACAAACACATTCTCCAGGCCATGCCCTTTCCCACTGACATCAATAACGTGAATGCAGAAAGCAGAGGAATAAAGGAAAGCAGCGACTGCTTTGGGACTCAGCATGAAAAATCCATTTTTACTGGAGCATGCCAGAAGCAGTGGGGAAATAGAGATTGTTTTAAGCTTCTGAATGTATAACCTGGAGATGGAAAGCTGAGTTCAGCCATCCATAGAGCTCCTCACATGAGCAGACGTGGAGAGTGAGGGCTCCTGCTCTGTTTCCTCCTGGACAATGCAGAGCTGTTTGAACATTAACATTTCTCCATTGCAGTCTCAGTTACTGTACATGTAGAAATGCATTTGTGTAATGTGAAACACGGCTTCACTCTGTATAGGAAACTGAGAAATCTGTAAGTCTAAAAAAAAGGTGGGTAAGGCATTTCCTGCCATGCTTTAATTTTGTCAGCTTTTGCTACAAAACTTCCCCTGCTCATTTTTTTTTATTTTTACTGGATAGTGGTCTGCTGACATGCATCCTTACCTGAAGCGTGGCTCAGCTGTGTCTTTAACACAGATGTTTAAGAGAAAAAGAAAAACCCAGCTCTGCAAAATGAGAAACGATCCTATTCACAGAGTATGTTCTGTTGCTGTGTGTCAGCTTCACTTGACCTGGTAATTCAAGGAGGGGTGGTGTGAAGGTTAGAGAGGTTTCTCTCATAATACCCACGTTTCCATTTACCACATGCACTTTTATTGCAATTCAGCCAACGTTAGAGGTTTGCTCACACCCCAGGCTTTTCAAGAGCACAACTTCAATGCCGCCTTCCCCAACCAAGTGGCGAGGATGTGGAGCCCCTTTGCTGGGGCGGGGTGGATTAGTTGGCTGCAGGCATTGCTTTGCTGCTCTGCATGTCAGCTGTGTGCACGAGGATGGGGTGCAGGTTGAGCAACCCCGACTTCATCATCACATCTTCCAGGCAGTGGGCAGGGCGCTTCCGAACAGAGACATCCGGAAGTAAAACATCATTGCTCCAGGGTGCTTTAGGGCTTGTTTTTGTCAGTGTTGAGTAGTCAGGTTGCAAAAAGCTGTGCCCAGGTGTTTGTAGTTAAACAGAGTGAGGCATTGTGGCTCCTGCTGGAGCTGCCAGGGTTGGTGGGGTGGGATGGGATGGGATGGGATGCTCCCAAGGCTACGCAGAAGCACCCAAGAGGTGCCTTGTGTCACAGAGCGGAGTGGTCACAGTTCTGGCATTAACGCCAGCAAGGCAGCGTGCAGAGCGGGCTGTGGGAGCACTGCTGATCGCTCGGGGCATGCTGTGTGCTGGGCACCCCTGGGCACTGCCCTGCTGCCTGGTCACAGCTCCATCACCTCCGGTGCTGGGGCTGCGTCAGGAAGTTCCCCGCGCTGCTTCCTGTTGTGCTTGGCTTCCTCAGTGCAGGGTTGGGTTTGTTTTGAACAAAGCAGTCAGCTTTGTGCCAGAGTAGAGGAGGGCAGCTCAAAAGCAGATAGAAATTAAAATGAGCGTTAGCGACTACAGAGCCCTAAATGGCAAATTAATAAATAATGCCATTTATATTTGATTAAAATCTCCCTACTTCTAAACTACCTTTTCAGAGGAGCGGGGAAAAAGAGTTGTCGCCGATGGTGCTGACTGGGGTCTGACATGGTAAGGAAAGGTCCCATCTTTGGGTTGACTAGATGATCTTTTCCAGCCTTAGTGTTTCTCTGAGAGGCAGCTGGGGCTGATGGTTGTGTAATGGACATTGTGGGTTTGGAAGGTGTTGCAACACTGGAAACATTAAGTCTGGTTGAAGCAACTGATCCCTACCTGCGTGCTGGGGCGTGCCATGCCAGGCATTTGTGTACTGTATTGTATTTAGGATGGGAAAGAGGCAGCACAGCAGCATGGGTGATTTTTCCGGGCTGTGCTGGTAAGTTTGAGATATTCCTTTTAATATTAACCAGTATATTTAAAAAAAAAAAAAAAAAAAAAAAAAGCTTGATGAGCATCGTTGTTCTTGTTCTACTATGGTGGTGCTGTGTGTGGTCATTTCATAGACGTAAGGTAGATGGCAGTCTACCAAGAGCTGTACTGTCAGTATCTTGGGAAATGATTTTCTACGTTTTAAAAACAAAAGTGTTTTTTATCAGAAAGCATTAATTTTATGACTTCTACATAAAAAAAAAACCTCTTATGTTTCTCTAAGCGATCTAAATCCGCTACTCCTCCATCCCTTTCCCTTTTCCACGTCTCCTGTTTTTGAAAGTTCTGCATGTTCCCATAAGACATTTGTAAAATTGAGGTTTGTTTGTGTTCTTAGAGGATAACTGCCAGTAAAAAACAGACTGTAAGTGTGCTTTTTACCTATAGTACTAACATTAAATATTACATTTGAAGCATGTTAAAATTTACTTAATGCCACTCATGAGTACTCCCTATGTAAGCTCACGCGTTGGTGCCGGTTTGCGCTGCCCTATTGCTTCTAGGATGCTTGCCTTGGCATGTGAGGGCGATTTAGGAATAGCCAGATATCCTACATAAGCCAAAGAAAGACAAGTAGTTAAATACATGTATTTAGTACTCTCCTATGGGACTTCTGCACATCTGTTTTGTTTGGATACTAAGGATGGGGCAGAAGGGCTGAGCTGACTTACAGGGCTGTGCTTCCTGGAGGGCGCACTGACTAAACTGTTAAAACACATCTATGTTTTTGCTCCACTAATAATCATCTGGTTTTACAACAAGGGAAGTTGCACGGCTCAAAGGTGGGACTGCCGTGCTGCTCCCAGCCTCGAGGTCCCCATCACTCCAAGGTTGGCAGGCAATGCTCTGCTCCTTATCACCCCTCACTGCACATCCATGTGTGGCCTCATTTTCCAGCCCTAGCCATGGAGAAGAGCGTGTGCCGTGCTGTGACAGCTTGCTTATGTGTTGTTATATTTAAAAATCTCATCGCTCCTTTTCCTTTTTTCTGCTGTAAGGGCAGAGCAGGGGAGGGCTGAGAGATGCTCCAGCTACCTGCACGGGGGAAAATTAGGAGAAAGCTGCTTGGAAATATCTTGGAAATAAGGAAAGTGTGATGCCTGCTCTTGTTGGAGGCAGGGGGGGCTGCATGGGGTGGGGGCTGCTGCTCAGGGGCATGTTTGGCACAGCCAGCATGGAGCTGAGTGCTTGTGCTGTGTGCTAAGGGCTGCCTGTTTGTTCTTTGTACAGTAATGCCTGTGGTCTCCAGCTGTGGGGGACCCATGGCATAAAGTGTTGCCCCCAAATAGCCCCCCAAAGCTTAATAACTAAGCGTTAATATTCCTGCAAGGCAAGAGATGTGTAGGGTTTTGTTACAAGTTAGAACTGTTCAGAGTGATTTCACTGCAAAGCTGAGGTGTAACTGGGGAGGAGGGGGGATTTCACAGCCCAAAAGCACATCCTAGAAGCCCTCCCCAGGAGCACCTTCTTGTGGCCACAGCTCCATCTATGCACTGCATCCACCGGAACAGGGCAGAGAAATCCGAGGCTGCCTTTGGGACTGGGGCATAGCAGCAAATGGGGAACAAAACTACAAACACCATTGGTGTGTGTGCAAAAAACAGCATGCTGGGCTGGTCGCTGCAGGGTGAGGGCTCGGCGCGTCGCTCCGGCCCTTGGGAGGCTCACTTGGAACTCCCTGACCTATTTCGATGTAAGTATAACACTGTATTGTAGTTACGTGGTATATGCCAATATGTTAATAGTGTATACCTATTAGGGTTTGCTAATGTACTACATTTCAATAAAAAGCAATTTAAAAGAGCACGTTTTGTGAGCTTGGTGTCTTTAACTGCAGGAGGCTGAAAGCTCCCAGTGCTGTGCTGTGTGGGCTCTGTGGCACACTGCTATAGGTCCCTTTCCAGAGCTTTTTTTTTTTTTTCCATACTGCATAGAAAACATTGCTTTATTTTGCTGTAACCAGTGCCTGGAAGTCTCAGGCTGTTAGGTGGGTTCAGAGTGGTCCATTAATACATAGGAAACAACGATGCATTGTTCCCAAGGTGTTGGCCGCCTAAAAGATGACAGAGCGAGCAGAAGCTCTCCTCATTTCCCTTCTTTCCACCTGCTGCAGCCCACACAGTGCTCGGAATGAACTGCACCAACACAGAAGATAAATCATCCCAGGGTTAAATGAGAATCAGAACGCAGATACTCCGCGAGAGGGACTCGAACTCGCTTTGTCGTCTCTGCGGAGCCGCGGTCCTTCCCGTGGCGCCACAGCGGCATTACGGCGCCGCCCCGCTGCCGTGAGGTCGCCGGGCCGCCAGGGGGCGCTGTGGTCATCGTGACCCTGCGGCGCGCCGCGGCCCGGCCGCTTCCCCTGCACCGCCCTCCGCCGTGTGGCCGGGCCGAGCCGAGCCGGGCCGAGCCGCCGGGTCGGCCCCGGGGCCCGCCGCGATGTGGCTGGGGCCCGAGGAGGTGCTGCTGGCCGGCGCGTTGTGGGTGACGGAGCGGGCCAACCCCTTCTTCTTGCTCCAGCGTCGGCGGGGACACGGCAAAGGGGGCGGCCTGACGGGTGAGCCGCGGCGGGGACGGGGCTGCGGGAGCGGGGACGGGGCGCCGGCGGGCGGGATGCGGGATGCGGGGCTGCGGGATCGGCCTGACCGCGCCACACGCCTTCCAGCCGGGCGGCCTCTGCGCCGGGACCGGCAGCGCCCGCGGGCGGCTCGGATCACCGAGCGGTTGGCTTTCCGTCTCCCCTTCCCCAGAGATGCACCAGTAGATGGGTGCTGGAATTGCCCGGGTTTTATGACAGGAGCAGTGAGCCCTGCTGCTGTTGGCAGCTTTCCGCTCGGCTCGGGCCGCTGCAGAGCTCCTCCGTGCCGACGGCCGCCCCTCCAACGTCACGGCGCGGCCGGGGGCTCGGCACGGCTCACGGCTGGGGGCGTTGCGTTGTGCTCGGCTTCACGAGCGTGGCTTTGTATGTCAGTGTGTGGCACATCGCCGTTATGGGAAGTATGCAGAATGAGCCCTTAGTCCTGCTACCTACAACCACACAGAAGCCTGAGATCCAGAACTGAGATCCTGCCGAGATCCAGAACTGAGATCCCGCCGAGATCCAGAACTGAGATCCCGCCGAGATCCAGAACTGAGATCCCGCCGAGATCTAGAACTGAGATCCTGCCGAGATCCAGAACTGAGATCCCGCCGAGATCCAGAACTGAGATCCCGCCGAGATCTAGAACTGAGATCCTGCCGAGATCCAGAACTGAGATCCTGCCGAGATCCAGAACTGAGATCCCGCCGAGATCCAGAACTGAGATCCTGCCGAGATCCAGAACTGAGATCCCGCCGAGATCCAGAACTGAGATCCTGCCGAGATCCAGAACTGAGATCCTGCCGAGATCCAGAACTGAGATCCTGCCGAGATCCAGAACTGAGATCCCGCCGAGATCTAGAACTGAGATCCTGCCAAGATCCAGAACTGAGATCCTGCCGAGATCCAGAACTGAGATCCTAACAAGATCCAGAACTGAGATCCTGCTGAGATCCAAAACTAAGATCCTGCCAATTGGATGCATCCATATTTGCTTTAAGGATTACCCAGCTCCACGTGGATGTTCGTCTTAAATATTTGATCTAACTAATAAACAGGCAATTGAAATAAATAGATTTGCTTACAGATGCTAACGGTGGTCAGCATTTTGTTCTGAGTGTGCCTGCTTTTATTTAACACGGTTTGAAAAGTTACCAAATTTGGGTTCTCTTCCTGCTCTCTTTGTTTAACTGAAGCACTTGCAGGAGTGTCACAGCTTGTCCAGAACTGGTTGAGTCCCTTTTGGTTGCGTTATCTTCCATACTGTATGCATAGGTGGTGCTGAAAGACAACAGCATTGAAAGCTCTTGTATTTAGCTCGGTCTCTTAAAATCACTGTAAGTAACGGAAGCAAGGAGATCCCAGAGACTTCACATTCTTCTTGCAGTCATTTGAATTCAGTGATGAAAGTCCTTAAGAGATGTATGGAGTGTTGTCCATGCTGGGGACAAAGCTCTGTTCTATGAAATATTTTTCAGACAATGTTAATATGAAGACATCCCACATTAGCTGCCTCTCCAATATCTCCAGATGCCATGGAGAAAAATACATTTGCCTCTGCTATGGAGCTCTCCTAGGAAGGCAGAGGATCGTAATGAGCTGTAGTGGCCATTTAATTGCCATCTAAATGTCAGCCATTAACAGTGGGACTGCCTGTAGGTGGTTCAGAGGTAATTTCCATGCAGTCACTGGATTTACGTCTTGGTTTTCTTGACCAAGTACCAGTGCTGATTCATGTTTATTATGTAGTTGTAATGCACAGGCTGTGTAGTAATACTGTTTTTGTTTGTTTGTTTGTTTTGTTGTAATAACAGTGCTGAATTTTTGCTTAACTCGGTTCTTTGCTTTGATATTACATTACTTTAATTTCTGTGGCTCTGCTTTCCAGGTCTCCTTGTGGGAACATTAGACGTAGTTTTGGACTCCAGTGCCAGAGTTGCCCCATACCGTATCCTGCACCAGACCCAGGACTCTCAGGTGTATTGGGCAGTGGCATGTGGTGAGTACTGACAGCCATCTCCTATTATCCAAAGTCATTCATGCTTTAAAAACAATGTCAAATGGCTAGAATAGACATCAAGTAAACTTACAGAAGCTATATATATATGTATATTTGTTGTTTAATCCATTGACCTGTACACGGAAGTCCAAATTCATAGCCCTGCAGTGCTTTGAGACTTCAGGTCCTGGAGTTATTTTTGCTTATGAAACAACCACACGTTAGCTGAGGTTGTGTTTTGAGGTTAGGTATCCAAGTACAAATAGACAAAGACTGTTTTTTTGCTGAAGCTGCCTCTTAAAAAGCCAGGTAGAGCCATAGCTGTAGGGAACTGTTTGTGTTTCCTGCTGTTTGCTTCATTTAATCATTGACCTCATTGAAGAAATCTTTTAGTAAACACAAATCTCTGAAACAATTAAAGGAATGAAACATGTTAATGAAAGCAAATTTTCACAGCAGAATTCCTTAAATCACTGATTACACATTGAAGCTTATCCATTGTAAAGCTTGAGGGCAGTATGATTAAATACAACTAATGTTTGTTACAAGTTTCACTGAGACTTTGTATTTTAAGAAAACAAAGGACGTAGCATCTGACACTGGCATGCTTGGGTTGCTTTTTTTGTTTTGTATGTTCTGTCCTGACAGTTGCCCATGCAAAATGCTGCTCCTTCCTAGGTATAAAAAGTTAGATTGCTCTGAAATTTCAAGTTTCTTCTGAAAGTTTATTAGTTTTCTTTTAGAATATCAGGAATTAAAGAAGTACTTTTTGTCTGGAGCACTGGAATGCTTTACTCTGGGGGGAAAAAAAACTGCTGTGCACTGATAAATGGAACGATGTCTTGGTGTGCTTATTATCCTCAATGGCAATGGAAACATTTCATTAGAAACATAATGTTGGTGTGTATGAAATATCCTTGACGTGTAGACAGTCAGTGTGTTTCACATCTGATTGTTGTTTGGTATTTATTAGTTTCCTGCTATAAACTTGGAGAAAAACAAGAGCTTGTTCTAGTGTTTTTTTCTTTGTTCTTCCCTTTGTCTTTCACCCCATCAATTAGGATCATCTCGTAAGGAGATCACGAAGCACTGGGAATGGCTGGAGAATAACTTACTGCAGACTCTGTCCATCTTTGATAATGAAGAAGATATCACCACCTTTGTCAAGGGCAAGATACATGTAAGGAGTGTGCTTCCCTGAAAGGCTTCAGGACCTGATAAAGAGTGGGGAGGTGGTACTGAGAATTGCTTTTTAACTCTTGGGATGGCGGTAGTGAGAGCTCCATTGCAGAGCTTCTCTCTGCTCCCTCTTCAGATGTGCACACATTTGGAAGTATCATGAAATGCATACAGTGTTGTCAGGATGACTTTATGGCTGTAACACCAGACAAACATTTTTGGAGGGGTAGAGGGGAGGAGGTTAGGAGCAATAGATCTCAAGGTGCAGCCTGCTTAGGGTGGTAACTAACTGAAATCTAGTGTAAAGATACAATCCCTGCAAGTTATACCTTTGACATGAGGGTTAAACAGAGGCTGATGTATCAACAAACCTGGAGGAGAGAATTCTAGTTTGCAAGCAGTGTGCTCACACTCCTGTGATGGTGTGGGTGTAAAGGAACTGCGCCCTAACTTCCACTGGTGTTCAACAAGTGCCTCTGCTTGTTATGCACATAATACACTTCAGATTCCCAGCCCATACATTTTCCAGAGTAGAAGCTCACACGTGCAGGTTTTTTATTAAACAGCAGCAATTTGAAGCTCTTCCAGTACTCCTGTCAGATTCTCTGTATTTGCTGTGTGTCTGTGTGAGAGAGATTGTGGTCATTTGTTCTTCCTTCTGGCCAGTCGGGGTCTGACTGCCTGCAGAGTTCTGCCCTTCCTGGCAGATGATCTTCCTGTTGTCACAGTCACGAGTGAAAATAGACTTCAGTTCTGCTGCTGGGCAAGCAGTTACCTGACCAGCTGTGAGAAATTCAGTCAGATGTTAAACATGAACGTTAGCTGCATGTGTTTAGAAGTAAATCAGCTTACAGGCTCCCAGCAGACTATTTGCTCATTCTATGTGTCTTTACTATTACTCTGACTTGACAGGAGAAATGATAACTGCTGTGTCACATTCTTTCTGTCTTCTGGATGGCTGCCATCACCTTTCAGTGTATATTATATCTGTCAGCAGGCATTCCCTTTCATTTCTCATCTCTGCCTCTCTTCCCGTGTCCTTTAGGGAATTATAGCTGAAGAGAACAAGAACCAGCAGCCTCAGAGTGAAGAGGATCCAGGTAAATTCAAAGAGGCTGAACTGAAGATGAGGAAGCAGTTTGGGATGCCAGAGGTGGAGAAGTTGGTCAATTACTATTCTTGCAGCTACTGGAAGGGACGTGTACCCAGGCAGGGCTGGCTGTACCTCACTGTCAATCACCTCTGTTTTTATTCCTTCCTTCTGGGCAAAGAGGGTGAGTTATAAACTTGTCTTTTTCTGCTGTTTCCCATGAGCTGTTTGATTTGGTTGATCTATTATGTGGCTTTTTTTTTTTTTTTTTTTTTTAGCTGATGGGATTTTTTTCTTTTTATGAATGTTTTGAGCTCTGGCCCCAAGTGTAGTTCAGTCCTTTCTCTCAGAGGCATTTAGTGAAGTTTAAACTGAATGCCTGAGTCATTTTTCAACACGTGCCTTAGGCTCTCAGGTTGCACACCTGGGCTTTTGCTTCTACTGAATGAAAGAACCAAGCAATATTTTGACTTTGGTGAGTTTTGCTTGGAACCACCACCTAGTATTTACAGAGCTTGATCTCCAGAATCCGGAATGAACTTGCTGGAAAGAAAGAATGAAAGCATTAATAATTGTAATTGGAAACATTTGCTGGATGGAAGAAAGACCTTTTGGCACTGTAGTATTTCTAGTCATTCCCAAAAGTTACTTCCAAGTATTTTTGGTGAAATCAGTAAAAGCATGAAGTAAGGAATTGCCTGTGTGTAAGGGGAGAAAAATACCACTCATTAAGAGCACATTTGCTGTTTGAGCTTCATTCTTTTTTTTTTTTTTTTGCCTCAAATTTTAATAATGGCTGTTTGTGACTTTTTTCCCCCAGTGACACTGGTGATTCAGTGGGTGGATGTAACCCAGCTAGAAAAAAATGCTACACTGCTGTTCCCTGAGTGCATTAAAGTGAGCACAAGGGACAGTGAACTTTATTTTTCCATGTTTCTTAACATCAATGAGACCTTCAAGTTGATGGAGCAGCTGGCTAACATCGCTATGCGGCAGCTGCTGGATAATGAGAGCTTCCTACAGGACAAGTCCCTCCCAAAGCCCAGGAAGCCTCTGAAGAACATCTCTGCACTAAAAAGGTGTGTGTTTTCAGCAAGGAGAAGACAGAAACAGGAACTGTAGTAATAAATCTGCCTTACTACATAGGCTTCAAGGTGCCCCTGGATTCTTCTCACACCAGGGGCTGCATCACTGATTTCAGTCGTTAGCTCTCTACCTAGTGTTGGTTTTCTATCCCAAGTTGGTACTTAATTCGCATAAGCCCTCACATCTTTCTCATGCATGAAGACACAGACAAGGAGTTCTTGGAATGGATTTTCAACTAGAAACTATTGAAAATCCTGTTCTTTCCAGTTTCAGAATCCAGTATAACATTTAAGTCTCTCAGATTTCTGTTCCAACATGCGCTTGCATTGCTTGTATTGCAGGACAAACCTTGTCAGTGAAGCATGCCTGAAGGCTGAAAGAGGAGTCAGATAGGAGGTGGCATCTCAGTTAGAGAAGTGAATAGTAAGAATTAAAGCACAGACTGGAATTTGTGATTGGAATGAACACTTACATTGGTGTTTGAGTATTTTTTTTCAAGTAAGAAAAAAGCTCTGAGGAGGGCTCTTTACTTTTCCCCAGAGACCTTGATGCTCGAGCCAAAAATGAATGCTACCGTGCCACTTTCCGACTGCCCAAGGATGAATGCCTGGACGGACACACAGACTGCACATTGTGGACCCCATTCAACAAGATGCACATTCCTGGTCAGATGTTTGTTTCCAACAATTACATCTGCTTTGCCAGCAAGGCAGAGGAGGCCTGTCATCTCATCATTCCTCTCAGGGAGGTGGGGATTAGCTGTAATTAAGACTAGAGGCTTGTCTTATCTTTCATATGCTTCTAGCTGTTGTAGTGCTTGGCAGATAATGGAGAACCTGCTAGATTCAAATGGCCCTTCTCTTTGTCTTCTAGGTGACAATAGTTGAGAAGGCAGATAGCTCCAGCGTCTTGCCCAGCCCTCTGTCCATCAGCACTAAAAGTAAAATGACTTTCTTCTTTGCCAATCTGAAGGACCGAGATTTCTTGGTGCAGAGAATCTCTGACTTCTTGCAGAGAACACCATCCAAGAAACCACTCAGCAGCGACAGGGAATGGAAGTGGAATTTGGGTGATCCTGGATGTGAGGTACTAAGAAGTAGATGGGAGGAGCATTTGCCCATCGTTCAAAGTAATCCTCCTTACACTGCGTTACAGCATTTCCTTTTATTTATTATATTTTAAATCATTTCCTTTTATTGGGCCATGAGCAAAAGAGGGAGGCTGCCTCAGCTCAAATGCTTTGTTGCTCATTTTCAATTGCTTTGCTGTTTTGCTCTAGAGGCTAATTTACATAATGAGATCACTGCTTAGCTTTACCTACTGTCTTGAGCAGACTCAGGGTCTTGAATCATTTACCCATAGGCTCACTGCTATTAATGCGTGAATTGTCTTGAAATTGAGTGAGAGGTTGGAATACTGGCATAGTTCTGGTGGATGTTTAAGAAATACAGAAAAGCCAGAACAGTTGCCACCTCTTCTCTACTAGCTCTGTCTCCAGTCTGGCAGAAGTGCCATGTATGGCCATGTAGAAATATGTTTTGCTGGGTTTTTTTAATCACGGTAAGTGTTTTTATTTTCCAGGAAGTTCCAGAGTTGCCTTCCAGCAGCCCTCTTGCAGTTAGCCCCACATCTGCTCTTAGCAATCGACCTGTCAACTTCTGTGCTGGTGAAGTGCCAACAGCATCCCAGGGACTGCTCAAACTCTTCAGAAGAAATTCTGAGGAGCTTTTGGGACCCAAAGGGGTAAATGATGTTTTAACTTAAAGCAATTAATTGTGAATAATTTGTCATAGGTAGCAGATTTCCTGTCTTGCTCTGAGACTCTGTAAGTGCATTTCCTCCCTAGCTTCTGTCACCTCTGCACTGTATCACTGTCACAATGATAGTGCTGCCTAGATGTAACCTGACCAGCTTAGTGTATCAGTATAGAGATACATGAGTAGGGGCTGAGCAATTTGTGTTACTGTGCTTCTGGGACGCAGCTGCTATCTGTGAAGAACATTTCTTCATATCAAAGTAGCAGAGAACATCTGATATCTCTGCTTCCTCGGCAGTCATCTTAGACCATGGTTCTTCTTGCATTTGTGTAAATTTAACGCCACTGCACAGCCCATGTTACCATTGTAAAGACTTCAAGCAGCTTCAGAACAGCATAGATTAGCATACAGCCTTTTTATTCAGCAGGAAGAATTAAACCTTTAAATGCCACAGTGCTTTTTTTTGTGAAGTCTAGGTTTGAGTACCCAGAAATCACCTGTCCTATGAGCATAAAAATGCTTTAATCTCCTAAAATGGCCATATTTATTCCTGTGAAGGCAAAGGAGAAGATGAAGGAAGAGTCTTGGAACATTCATTTCTTTGAATATGGGAGAGGGATGTGTATGTATCGTACTACCAAGACTAGGGAGCTGGTGCAGAAAGGAATCCCAGAGAATCTTCGTGGAGAACTGTGGCTCCTTTTCTCAGGTAGGAAGTGCAGGATGCTTTGGCAGCTTGCAGAAATAAGCTTTTTGCATGTCTCAGAGGAAAAGGTATAAATCACAGCTTGTTTCGGAAGAAATAAATCGCAAGCAAACTCCACAGGAATTATACTTTGTGATGTTATTGGACAAAAATGCAGTGGTTGCATTCCTGACATGACTTTATGAGTATAGTAGCTCTTTCATTGCCTCCGTGTGGATTTCAGTGTTGGGACCCACACTCCAACAGGTTTACTGCTATACTTTTGTATCTGTTTGCAGTTACTGAGTTGGTGTAATGCTTCCTAGCTGCCCTTCTCTGGGCATAAAGTCTCTATTTTAAAGCTCAAGAAGCGAAGCAGTGTTTGTTTGCCATTACAGGGGCTTGGAATGAGATGGTCACTCATCCTGGCTACTATGCAGATCTTGTGGAAAAGTCGATGGGAAAGTACAATCTTGCTACAGAAGAAATTGAGAGAGATCTGCACCGTTCTATGCCAGAACATCCTGCCTTCCAGAATGAGTTGGGAATTGCTGCTCTCCGGAGAGTCTTAACAGCTTATGCATTCAGGAATCCAACAATTGGATACTGTCAGGTAAGAAAGAATTCTTAGACTTGTTAGCCCAACATGGTGACCATGACTCTACTGGAGCTTTTCAGCAGTTCTTTTTTTCAATTTCATGCTTTTCCTTCATGCTGCCCATTCGGAAATAAGTGGTGATGTTGTAAGGATCTCTTATGTATATAGACTTTGCACATTTCTGTTAGGTGTAGTGACAAATTCTTTTAGCAGTTTTCCTGCTAGAGCTTTCCCTAGTTTGAGAAAGACATCTCCTGGTTTCCCTGAAATGAACAAATAAATGAAGTAAATGATGATGCGTGTATTGCAGTATATCACGAATGAAACTAGCTGCTGGCTAGTGAAACAACTTGGTAGAAATTAATTTCATATTATGTATTGCTCTGCAGTTAGAGGTTCTTATTACATCGCTCTGTTACAATCAAAGCTTTTTCTGCAAACTTGGAAAATCCCATTTTTCACATAAATTAAGTGCCTGACAAAGAGTAGTTATATTATCTGCTGCCTCACAAACAAAGGAACTGAAACAGGAAGATAAATTGGCTCAAGGTCACCTAGTGACTCAGATACCAGTAAAAGCTGGAAATAGATCTGACTCTCAGTCCCATGAGACTGCTCTGCTAGAATCATGCTTTTTCAGTTCAGCTGACCTGTAATGACAGAGTTTTTGTGAACATCTTCATGTTTCTCTCTCTCTGCATATTTAATGCTGCTGGAACACAGGCGATGAACATCGTTACATCAGTGCTGCTGTTATACTGCAATGAGGAAGAGGCTTTCTGGCTCCTAGTGGCTTTATGTGAGCGGATGTTGCCAGATTACTACAACACAAGAGTAGTGGGTGAGTCTTTGTCAAATTCATGCTGGAGCCTGGATTTTCACCTACAGTTCCATCAGCATCTCAGCAATGTTTTGTTTCCTCAGAATTAATTAAATGTGGTGCACTTTAAAGATAATGAAGGACAAGCTTCTTCCCTTTTAAGTTGTGTGTGTATGATGGAAGCACAGGAGGAGTGGTAGCTGTATGCTACCACTGAACAAAGAAGATGGAATCAGGAATAATCTCCATCTATGAATGTGGTGCTTATTGAGAATAGGGTAACAAATATATTCATTTCTGTTTAGTTTAAGAACCTGAAATTAAAGTGAACTCACACTGTTTTGCTTAATAATTTCTTAGCTCAGTTACAGTACCATGAGACCAACAAATTTGAGTCCTGCCATTGTTCTTGTTTCTTTTCCCAGGTGCATTGGTGGACCAGGGCATTTTTGAAGAACTTACACGAGAGTATCTTCCACAGCTGTCAGAAAAGATGCAGGAGCTGGGAGTGATTTCCACCATATCCCTTTCTTGGTTTCTCACACTCTTCCTCAGTGTCATGCCCTTTGAAAGTGCTGTTGTCATTGTTGACTGTTTTTTCTATGAGGGCATCAAGTTCATCTTGCAGGTGTCATTGGCCATTCTTGATGCCAATGTGGAGAAGTTGTTACAGTGCTGTGATGAAGGTGAAGCAATGACTATTCTGGGCAGGTACCATTCTTCTTATTTATAAATGAATGGTGATAGTACCCTTTTAGTCATCATTCCTTTCTGTCAGATAAGAGAGACTCTTTTGTCATTCCCCTGAATTCCATTACGTAGGAGGTCACAGATACCAGATCAGGATGAAACTTGAGCACTAGAGAAGATTGCTGTTGATTTCTGTGGCAGCTGAAACAAATTTTTGGCTCAAGTATGGAGGAATCCAGGGTTGTTTGCTTTGTGGCATACTACATTCCTGTTTCTCAGTTTGAATTTGAACTCCATGAGGTTACTTACCCAAAATACACAGAAGAATTCTAATCCATTATTAAGAACAAGTCCTAGCAGGAATAGCCCTCTAGTGACGTAAAACCTTATCAAGCAGATATTTCCCAATTATAGTAAATAAAATATTTTCTTGCTTCAAAAGTGAATCTATCCTATGTTCTGTGAGATCTTCAGGGTACCTCTGGGAGCCTACTTTTGAAAAGAAGAGATATCCCAAAATTAAAATGAAAATCACCTCTACATGGGAGATATTGAGGATAGTGTTGTAAGTTTGCTGGGAATTTTTTTTCTACATATTTAGATTAATAATACGAAGGAGTAGGGAGTTATGTGTTTAGGATATTACTGCTTTTCCTTTCTTGACATTAATCCAGGAGTCTTGCATCTGCTCTGTGTGGGTGTTTTTTTTCTTCACAGGTATTTGGACAATGTAGTTAACAGGCAGAGTGTCTCACCTCCTATTCCACACCTGCATGCCTTATTGACGAGTGGGGATGACCCACCACTTGAAATTGACATCTTTGACCTTATCAAAACATCCTATGAGGTCAGATTCTGGCTTAGTTTTTACCCAACTGGTTTTTCTCTCCCAATAATCCCATGTTATACTTATGCAGATGGAACTTGAACTGCATTATTGGCTTGAGGTGCCCAAGGAGTGCAGGCTCGAGCCATTCATCCTCCTGTTTGTAATAAGTAAAGCCAAACTCTTTCAGCTAATGTGAATTCCAAAGAATCTCTCCAGCGTCAGTAGAGACTGGTGACAATCATGTTCTTTGTTTCTCTTTTAAAAGAGTGTTACCAAATTCATTTTACTTGGCTGACATAATCAGTGGAAAAGCTTATAAACTGTGCTGTTTCTAGCTCAATCTCATATGGGTCCTACAATAAAATGGGGCTGGAAGAATGCAAGCTGTATAGTTTCTTCTCTGTGCCACACTACAGGATCTGTAGTTGTGTCCTGATAGATGCCTTTCCAGCTGTTCTTTAGAAACCTCTGATGATGGATTTCTCATGAATTCTAAATGACTTATTTTTTGGGACAGGGGTTAATAGAGAGATTTTGTTTTCACCTTTTCAATGCTGGTAGAAGTATTGTAGGGTTTTTAGATTCTCTTCAAAGGGTCAGTATGGTTTGCAAAGAGCATGTGATTGAACAGGCATAATTCATTCTTCAGGATATGATGCTGACCCAGTCTGCTTCTTTTCTCATAGAAATTTAGCAATTTGAAGGCAGATGATATTGAACAAATGCGTTTTAAACAAAGGCTGAAGGTGATCCAGTCTCTGGAGGATACAGCCAAGAAGAGTGTGGTATGTGATTCCCAGATTAAATGAGCTACAAAATGGCATTTAGAAAGCATGCTAACATGTTTTGGAGTTTTACAGAAGGGTTCATGACTAAAAAGGAGTGTCCACATCTATTGCAACTATCTCCCATGTCCCAGGAGGAAAATTTCATCCGTTTCTTTCACTGTTGTTTTTCTGTGCATCTGAATCTGAAGATAAAAACAAAAGGAAGGGACAGCACAGTGTTCTGTGGGCTGCAGAAACAGGAAGTTATAACAGTAGTTTTTTACTAACTGCTCAAATGTCAGCAGTTTCTGCTTGAAAAAAAGGCTGTCTTCCTGGCCTGTAATCCTTAGCAATATGAAGTATTGGAGCAGATATGTTTTCTCTCCTCTCCTTTGCCCGTATCTTCTTGCAAATATTTTCTTAGCTTATATGTTCACAGATTTTTCAGTGAGTCATGTTTAATTTGGGTAGCTTTGAAAGAAATTACTCCCCTTGTTTTCCCCTTAACTAGGTCCGGGCTGTGTCTGGTGACATTGGTTTTTCTATTGAAGAACTAGAAGAGCTATATGTAGTGTTCAAGGTAAGAAGCAAATATGGGATTCTGTTCTATGTGGTGCCAGTGAGACTGGCTCTATTACTGAACAGTTTTTTTTTGGTAAAGATGGTCAGACCTCATTCTCAGTGTTTGAATTATGCTCATTCAGTGAGAGGGTTCAGAGTCAATGGAAAGAAGTGACTTAGAACATGGAGCTAGGATTGACTTGTACTTCAGTTTTTATTTTCAAGTTTGCCGTGAACTTGCTGTGTAATTGTAACACAATTACTTAAGTGCTTTGCCTTTATTTGTCATTGGAAGTGTTGTTAAGTACACCCAGGTGCAATTCCCAAAGTCACTCAAGCTCAGTCACACTATGCTCACTTGCATGCAAGCTCAATTGTGTGATGCTATAGACTTAGGGAGGCCAGAGTTCTAAAATCTGCGTGCTCTCCTTGCATGAAGCCTGAGTTTCACTTTACTCAAACAAAAAACAAACTTTTTTTTTTTTTGTATTTTTCACTTGTTCTTTGTTTTTTAGTGAAGTCTGTCTCTTTTCCTCCATTTCGTACTCGTTTATAGTGAAGTAATGCTCATAATAATGGGCAAGATAAACAGAGTGTCCTGAAAGGTCCCTTCTCATTTGGTGCTGTTTTTGAGCTATATGAAAAGACTCCACTCTCATGGCTTGTTGCAGTATAATATAACTGACTTATCAATACTTTCCCTTCAAAGGCAAAGTACCTGATGAGCTGCTACTGGGGAAATAATCGAGCTGCAGCTGCCCGCCGAGATCAGAGCCTGCCCTACCTGGAGCAGT
The DNA here is from genome assembly GCF_905368555.1 of Meleagris gallopavo. NCBI lineage: Eukaryota > Metazoa > Chordata > Aves > Galliformes > Phasianidae > Meleagris > Meleagris gallopavo. Next base: position 13,020,773 of record NC_139418.1, read on the forward strand.
ATCGCATAGACATGGAGCAGTTCAAAGAGCTCTTCATCACTTTGACCCCCTGGTCCTGTGGTGCACATACCCCTGTGCTCGCAGGGCGCCTGTTCCGGCTTCTGGATGAGAACAGGGATTCTCTCATTAACTTCAAGGAGTTTGTGACAGGGATGAGTAAGTGGTATTTCTGGAGATGATATATTACAAAAAAATGTTTCTGTCATCTTCCATGCAGAAAAGTAAAAGGAGATGCTGATGATTGAACTATTATGAAGGGAGGGTGGCAGCCTTAGAGGATTTAGTTCTTCAGGCAGAACTAAAGATGCATTTTTGCTGCTAGACAGTCTCTCATTTTGGGAAACAGTAGGTGGTAAACCTACAAGATGAAACTTTGCTGTGGATTTCTTTGTGGCTTCTGCAGAGAGCTTTGTACAGTTTAGCAGTTCCTCACTGCATGGAAACTTACTTTGTTTTGAGCTTGTGTGTAGAGAGCGATTCTTATTCCTAAATGCTGTTTTTCTTATCCCTCTGTTTTTGTGGGCTTTTTTTCACTTGCAGGTGGGATGTACCATGGTGACCTCACTGACAAGCTCAAAGTACTTTACAAACTGCATCTGCCTCCTGGTGAGTGATTGCTTCCATAAGCTGCTAATGGTCAGCATGGTGTGTTCTGACACACAATTGAAAAGAGATGTCTCATAAGTTTTGCTAACAAAATGGATAATACTATTGTTCAGTTACCTTAGAGATCATCTTAACATTTCTTTCTCTGTAAGCACAGCTCTGAATCCAGAGGAGACGGAGTCTGCTTTGGAGGCCACAAGTTATTTCACAGAGGATGTTACCACAGAAGGTAATGCAACGCTTGCTGTCCTTACCTCTGTTTAGACAGGAATCCAAGCACAAATCTATGTGCTGTGATTGGTGATTTTTGCAAAGCATGGCCTCACGATGGCAATATGTTAAGTTATAATGTGTTCGAGTTGACTGTTGTTATTGCATGATGGGAAAGAAGTTTTGAGCTTAAACTGCTCAGCACCCATGTCGTGCGGGACACGGCAGGCTCTGAAGCACAATCGTATGCTGCTGAAGAGGAGCAGTGTGCTTTTGCCAGTTCCTGTCTTTCACCTCGACTTGGGTTTTTCATGCAAGTCTCATCGTCTCTCTTCTTGTTTTTGTTTCCTTCTCTGTCTGTCTCTGTGTGGCCTTTTCTTCTGTTTTATCTGGGATACTTTCTCCTCAACCCCTCTTACTGCTGCTCCAGTATCTCCTTTTGTCTCAGAGCTGGATTTCTGCCTGCACTGTGAGTCTCAAGGTCAGTCCTTGGATTATGTGGACATACTGAACTGATATTATCTACCAGCACCAACATGCTATTTTAAATACTCAAGTTGATGCTTCTCCTCTTTTATGGCAGTTCAACTATGTTTTTATTATTGTGTTTCAACCCTAGAAAAAATAGGAACTAGTTAGTAGGAAATCAAAGTGCATTTTTTGCTTAATGTTTACAAAAATACAGTAATGCTAAAAAAAAAAAAAAAAAGGAGTAATTGCACTGTTTGGTGCTAGGTGGCCATCTGAGCTAAGACAGGACTTCCTATTTGGTCTAGCAGCAGTATAGGGAAGCAGAAGTGCGATCCATACAGTTAGACTCTGCACATCACTCTCAAAATGTCTGCTCAGTCAATGAGCTATTGCCAGTACACATTATAGTCACGTATCCTATATGTTCAGTATTGTTGTTTTTTTCCATTCATTATCTTGCTTTGAACTTGCTGTGAATTTCTTTGTCTTTAAGCCATGGCATTAGTAGCTGTATTTCATGTTTGTTTCGCCATTTCTTTTAGAGTTTCACCCTCTACCTCACCTCTTCACCACTTTTTTGGTGTGGCTTCTCTTTTTCCTGTTTATCCCATCACCTCTTACTTCTGTCTTGTTCTGTTCACTCCTCCAACCGTGAAGTGGGAGTGTGAGATATATTTGTCCGTATTTGCCTAATTTGTCCGTAATTGTATTTGGATACAAGTTGTCTTATGTTCTTCATGTGCTGTGTTCCTGAAAGTCAGATATTAATGACTATTTTTATAATTTCATTGTTTTTAGAAACCCAAGAAGAGAAAGGAAGAAGAAATGACAGTGGTCAAGAAAAAGGTAAATTCATTATAAATAGACCACATTCCAGCCTTGCCTCTTTAACATTAGCAATCTCATTATCCTGTGTTGTGTCAAGGAGACCTTTCAAGGAGTCCCTCATGGACACTGGTAAAGTGGGATGTGAGCTGCAAAATAGCTCTCTCTCATGCCGTACTGCTCTGACTCTCTAATGTACCAAGGTCATAACATTTGAAACACAAATTGGTAAGTTATTGACTAATAGAATTCATTTATTAGAAGTCAAGCTAATTCAGTAGTGTTAAAATTTTTGCTCTACTGAACTTTATCAGATATACCAGCAGCAAACAATGCAGCCTCCAGCCATTCAAATGCTAGATGCTTTCCTGAACTGAAATAAAACCTGCTTCTAATGTGATCTTTGCTGCCATGGTGCTCATGTGAAGTCTGAAACTTTAACCACCAGGTTTGGTCATGTTTTGCAGAGGAGAAAGGTACCAGCCCACAGGACTATAGATACTACCTAAGAATGTGGGCCAAGGAAAAAGAGTCCAAGAAGGAAACTATTAAAGATCTCCCCAAAATGAGTCAGGTAAGAAGTGAATCTGAAGGTTTCCAGTTAGATGACTAACAGCTTGTTGAAGAACTGTGACAGTCATTTTTCTAGTGTGCTCAGTCCATGCATTAGGTTGCCCTGCTGTTCTGGTGTAGTGAGCTGTAGAAGCTCCTAATTCTACATGCTTGTGTTGAATTCTTTAGTGGGCTTGCAGCTGACTGTCAAACTGCTGTTTCCTCTAGTCAGATGTGTTTGATTCTATGTCTCCCAGATTGTCTTTTCCTGTAAGACTTGCAATCTTTGTTTTCCCTCCAGAGCAGTATGTTTGAAGTGAGCCATCAGTCATATAAGCTTGCTTGGCTGTTCCGTTTTTTGCGTTGCCTCAACTTGAGGCTGCTTGGTGGAGATAAAGAATGTGGTTACAGGAAGAAGAGTCTAGTGTGATCTTTTTTTTCTCTTAATTTCCTTTATGGGTGCTTTTTATACCACTGTGGAAATATGTAGAAGCTGGCTAAAGAAGAGTAGCAGGGCAGAAGTTTTTCTCAGGAGTGAATGTTAGCATGCTCTCCACTTATTAGCAAAAGTACCGTCACTATTAAGTTTCTAGCTGTGTCTCAATTTAGCTTCTATAACATGGAGTTTGCCTAATTTGGGATTGTTCTGAATCAGTAAAGTAAGTTGCAACTTTGTGGGGAGGCAAATAAAGTAGGAGTCAGTCCACATGGAATCCGTTGTTTCATCTACTGCTGTCAATTTTTGCAGCCTTAAATATGATTTTGGTCTTTGTCTTTGAAAGGAACAATTCATAGAGTTATGCAAGACCCTTTACAACATGTTCAGTGAGGACCCAGTAGAGCAAGAGCTGTACCATGCTATTGCCACTGTCGCCAGCCTCCTCCTGCGAATTGGGGAGGTTGGAAAAAAGTTCTCCAACAGACCCATAAGGAAGTCTGAGGACTGCAAAACAAACAGTAGCCAAGATCCCGTGAGTGAAGAGGAGTCGCCTACATCTGAACAGAGTCAGAACTCAACAGTGGAGCAGCAACCCCGAACTGACCATGAAGACAAAACCTGCAGAGAGGTTCAGCCTGAAAAAACTGAGCAGGAGAACCAAACTCTAGGAGATGGTTCAGGGGAAGGACAAGGCTCTCCTTTACAGCTGCTATCAGATGATGAAACCAAAGACGATATGTCCATGTCTTCCTACTCCATGGTCAGCACAGGCTCCTTGCAGTGTGAAGACATTGCAGATGACACGGTCCTAGTTGGCTGTGAAGGTGGTAGTTCAGCTGCCAGGTATGGCAGTACCATTGATACTGACTGGTCTATTTCCTTTGAGCAGATCTTGGCTTCCATGCTGACTGAGACAGCTCTTGTAAACTATTTTGAGAAAAAAGTCAACATTCTCCAAAAGATCAAAGATCAGAAGAAGGTAGAGAGGCAGTTCAGTTCATCCAGTGACTATGAGCTTTCTTCTGTGTCAGGTTGACCTCAAAGCAGTTATTGCCTTTGGGAAATAAAACAGGGAGATAATGTGGCAGATGGCAGGATGGTTTGGTATTTTGTGTTCAGGGTTGTTTTTTTATTTATTCAGAGACCATTTACTACACAATTACAGTAGATTCCATTTGGTAAGGGGCATCAGACAGTGACTGTTCTGTGTAGGTGCTTTTTTTTGCTCCTGAGGTTAACAGAATTAGATTTACATTCTCAAGAGCCATTAGAACCTAATAGCCCCTGACATACAGAATTACCACCATCAATTATGCATGTCTGACTTCTGCTATCTTTTATTTTAATGAAGTTTTATTTCAGACAGTAATTGCTCCTTGCCTGCCCTTGTTTGCTGTAGATTCCTGTGTAATTTGCACAGCAGATGCAGCCTGGCTTGAAACTGTTCATCTCTGGCTGCCGATCTGAGAACTCACCCAGTGTTCTCAAGTGCTATAGGACCTTGACCTATAAATAGTCTCATAAGTTCTTCAGCGCTGTTCTGTGACTCAGCAGCTACAGTGCAGATGTGCGCCACTGCTCCCAGCGCCCTAAGATCTAAACACAGACATTTCTCAGATCTGCAGGTTTCTTTCAGATGAGATTTGCTGTTTTCATAACATGAACACTTTTCTCCATCATTCAGGAGACATTTTTCAGACAAACCTGGTTTTCTAGCTTTTGCAGTTCTTTGAAAGCTATTGTTTCTAGTTTCTCTCAGAAGCCACAAGCTCCTTGACTTCAGTGCAGCAGTAGTATTAGGCCAATCAATGGGCTTATGATGGTTGTAAGAAGGGAGCGTGCTCCTGAACAGTGAATCTGCCTCAGCATTACAGAATAGTGGCACACTGCTCTGCTGGACCTTCCCTCTTGGTACAGAATACATTTATTTCCTCGCTAATTCTCTATTTTTGCTAACTAGTGATGGGTCCAATTTTAATAAGACCCTTAAGAATGCTCTGCTCAGTCAGCCCTTGTGTACGCTTGGGTTGGATTTGTAGGAGTGCTGTGCCACCTGCAGCTGCTCAGTGTGTCCCTTCTGAACATCTCTTGTATGAAGTGTCTAGCCATGTACGTGCTCTTAGAAAGTACTGTATATCAGAAGGTATTTACACCTAACGAGGGAGAATTCAAAGCACTGTGATGCTCTGCCATCAGTCTGTTATGAGAAACCTGAGCAGAGTAGGTTTCATTTCAGTTAAAGAGATAAAATAACTGGAACAACGAGTGACTGCTCAGTGAGAAGAGACGAAGAGACTAAGTCAGCCTTCTGGTGGTAGAGCATCCGCTCCGAGGAAGGCGAATTAATGCTGTTTGAACAGATAAACTCATCTCAGTGCACAAGCATCTGCCTCACAAGGCCAGAGGGGGAGATGCTGGTGCTCAGCGGGAGCAGATCCGGTGCTGAAGGCAAGAAGTGCTGCAGGATCGGGCTGGCATTTGGCATATAAAGGAGGGGAAGGACCCCTGCAGTTGGATGTTCCCATTAACACTACTCGGTGTGCTTCTCCGTGTGAATTCCTTTGCGGCATTATCTGTATGTATTCACAGCTGGTACATATTTCTTGTTTTTTCTGCCTCTGCCCTGTAGCTGGAGAGCAGCCATTAGTTAAACTGCTTTTACTAATTATTCAGTAATTTATTGTAATTTTTTTTAAGTACAAATACTACATGTGATTTTACACTGTCTGTCTGTCATGTACTCAATAAACGAACCAGAACCACCAGGCTGCCCTGGCTGCCTTTTATTTCTCTGCGCTCAGCAACGATTGCCACAGCAGCCCGCAGCGCTGAGTTCTCCTGGCTGCTAGTGCTAGATTGCTGTAACTGGCGTCAGGCCACTTTATTTTTTCTTATTTTTATCATTTATTATTAATAATGATTATTTATTTTTAATATTTTGTTATTATTACGCTTAGTTACCCTTATCTATAAGCATACACCTTATTATCTATAAGCATACACAGCGTTGCAAACTTATGTTCAGTGGCTTGCAATCAGTCTTCACAATCAACACTTGTGAAGACGGCTCAGACCAAGTGAGGGGTTTGGAAAGGGTTTGGTTGGTTGGTTTGGAAGGGGGTTGGTTGGTAGATTCGGAAGGCGGCACCCAGAGCAGCACGGCGCCATCGCTGCGGCGCACAGCCGCGGGGGCGGGGCATAGCGGCTAGGGGCGGGACTTGAAAGGCGGGGCCGAGGGATTGGCTGGGAGCGGGGTCACGTGAGCGGAAGGCGCGAGTTGCCATGGCGAGGGTGGGATGGCGGCGTCTTGTTGGGTGCTGCGGTGCTGTTCGTGCCGCCGCTTCCAGGCGCAGCAGGTGGGGTGCGGGCCGATGGGCCGGGAGCGCGCTGCGGGCCGCATCTGACTCCCTCTGCTCCTCCTAGGCCAAACGGAGCGGGAAATGGAGCTGCTGCGTGTGCGGGCAGCGGCAGGCCCTGCAGAAGGTGAGGGGCCGGAAGGGCCGGGCAGCCTGTGGTGGGAGGGGGGAGCCGAGCGGTGGCGGGGGCGCTGGGCGCTGTGCGGCCCGGCGCGGCGGGCGGTTTGCGTTGAGGCGCGGCGTCACGTCGTGTTGTTCCCTGCCGGACGCTCCCTGCCGCTGTGTTACTTCTGCAGGTCTACGGGCAGGGCTCCGGCCGGGACTGCAGGCTGCACGTCCAGAAGCTGAACTTGCTGCAGGGTGAGGCGGAGGAGGCTGCTGCCCGCACGGCTCGGTAGGGGCTCGTTGGGCTGTTGGGCTGCTCTCCCTGCTGAGCGCGGTTCTGCCCTGTGGCAAAGCCCAAACGCGTGCCATCCGTGTCACCTCTCGGTTACAATTTAGCGTCCCGGCATGCTGCTTTGAACGAGGGCTTCTTTCAGTTAAGATTATGGGTCGTTATTGTGTTGGTTAGGCCTTTACCTGTTAAAATATGTGGAACAGAGTTTTGATTTGTTTGGTTAATCTCTTTTATTGACAAAAATGCATTAGTGCAAACATTTGGGTGTAATTCCTCCTAGTCTGGAATATCTGAGTGATGCTTTCCTGTTTATTTCACCCCGGAGTTTGTTTATTAATTGCCTAATTGTGAACTGAGCTTGAACTTGTAATGCTTCCTCTGCACTCAGGGTTATTTTCAGAGATGAGTCAGAGGCAGTTAGATAACTTCGTTGTGTAATGCAGTGCTTCAGAGTTAAGTTTTGGGAAGAAAACTCAGTGTTTGTTCACTTTATTAAAAAAAAAAAAAGTAGCTATTCCCAAACATTATGAAATAAATTCCCTGTTTCCTTGCTTGCTTAGGGTATAATCAATGGTTTTAAGCTGTCATCCCAAAAGATATATTGTTCTATCCCTAATTACGATCAATTAAAAATTGTCAGTTCATAGTGCCTTTAGATCAGAGTCATTACTCTATTGGTATGGGAGGAAAGCAGACTAACTTCCAATAAAATATAAACAGACGATTTGCATGCTGTATTAGGAACTCCAATTTAAACATCTGTTTCAGGTACAGAGAAGAATGTGAAAATGACAACAGAAATGCTGCAGTCCTTCATGAGAACAGTTTGGTGCAGCAGGTGAGATGCCTATAAAGCTGGAGTAAATACCTACCCATGCTGACCTGGGGAATCAAAGTGAAACCAGTGATCCCTTTATATTAAGACAGCTGAGATGATAGTGTACATACAAGCTCCAGGAGAGAGGCAGAATGTGATGCATACAGAAACTCTCTGCGCTACCAGATACTGAACCTGGGAACAAGACAGAGGAACATGTCCTAAAGTGACTTGTTGCTGGAGGCATTCAGCTCAACTGTGACAATGTCAGGATTGAGAACATTGTATTTTGCTGTTTTCAGTAATTCTCTGATGTTGTAGGGGGGAAAGACAGAAGTCAGTCGCTGGAGTAAGTATCTGGACAAGGGCAGTGAAGATCAAGAAGAGGAGGAAGAGGAAGGAATTACAGAAAGGCAACAGTTCTGTTCCCGGAGGAAGAATGCTGTGGAAGAACGAAGGTACGGTGATACAGGCTGGCATTTTGGATGATAACAGAAATAACTTCTTTTTGTAATTCCTACCTTAAAGTGATGATAATTTGTTAAAGGGTTGTGGGAGGTATTTTATCATTATAGCTGAACGAAGTACAGGCTGTAATGAATAGTGTGGCTTAACTTTTATTGCTAGGAGTTTACTTTTCATGAGCATTTATGGTGACTTGTTTGTGATAAAAATGACAGTGGAGTTAATCAGGCACCTTTCTGTATGGTTCTTTCGATCAGGAAAAAGCAGGAGAGTTTCCTCTACAGTGATGTTCAGGAGAACTCAGAGGAAGATGGTGCTCTCCAGCTTGCCTACCGAGCCAAAAAGGTTAGAACCTCTTGAGTATTTTTAGCTGTAGAAGAGTAAAACAAAACTGTTTTCCTGGCTCCTTTTATGTCATTGTAACTTTGAAGTTTTAGACGTCTTCCTCTGCTCTTCTACCGAATGAACAGGGAGAAGCAGCAAATCGTATTGTGACTTTCTCTGTGAAGGGTTTTAGTCAGGTATAAGCAAATGTCATCTGGTGTAAGGTAAAAGTGGTTGAGCCAGATTCCTCCATCAGTGCAACTGTTGTCAGTTCTGTTTTGCTGTTGTAGAGCATCAGCACCTTGCATAAGACACAGCTATTGGGTTACTGTGATTATCTGCTCTGCTATTTAAGTTGGCTTGAGTCTTCTCAGCCCAGGGTTCATAGATCCACTTAGAGCATCAGTCTCAGCTCTGCTTCAGATTGCTGGTGAAAACTTAAGTGTATTTAAAGGACAAGAGTGCTCTTTCTTTGCCTGTTTCTTGGTACACATGCTGCATTTACAACCAAGTTCTTTCTTTTTCTTGTTACAGCACAAGAAATGTTCAACAGCAGTGCCTGATGAAGATGCTGTTTCAGCAGACAGTGGTGTAGTGCCAACTGTCTTTGAGTCCATAGTGCCACAACAGAACAACCATCCCCCAGCTGCTTGTACCAAACCCTCCAAGTGGGAAAAGTATCTCTCCTGTTCTAACAACTGTAGTGAAAATGCTGTTATGGCCACCTTGTCACCACAGGATGGCAGTGGAAAGTTGGGACCACACAGCACCACTGCTGTAAGTAAGGCCACTACACATTTGGAACAGGTTCAAAGTGCTCTACCTCTAGGTACAGACTTTGAATCTAAGAAGTGCATTGCTAGCACCGAGCAACTTGCCTTAAAACTGCCTGGCAGCATGCTGCCCAGCATCAGTTGCTCAGGTGAGAATGATGCATTGGCCAAAGAACCTCGAAGTCGGGTGCTATGGGCTGGAGCTGGTGACTTCAACACTGGCAGCAGACTTCCTGTACCCACCCTTCTGAGGCCCAAGCCTCACACCACTTCTTGTGAACGCCTCTTCTGCACAGGTGATGACTTTAATGATGATTTCTGAGAAACTTGGGCATCTTCACCATTGCTTTTCTCTCGGTCTGTTGTGTTTTTGGCTTGTATACTGACTATTGAAGCAAGATTTTGAAGTGAAGGTGGCTTTAAGAGCACTATTAAAGAAGTTGCTTAAAAGTTATCTAGCTGTCTTTTGTTGGAAAAGACTGATCCAAGAAGCAAGTGCTGGATTTGCACAGTGGTGTCTAGCAAGCGTATTAGAAGTAAGAATGGAAGTAGGGAGGGAGCAGAGATGTATCCAAGACTTTAAGGATATGTGACTGGTACAGTTAAGTTCTGTGATTAATTCCCCACTATAAACTGCAACTCTTTTTCCTTGTTCTAGCTCTTTATTTACATCGCCCATAGCAACTATTTCATTCAAAGCCACTGTGCAGGCTTCAGAGCCATTTGATTTCTCTTCACAGATGAATAGTCCTAAGGGTCTGCTCAAAGCCTGAGTTATAGGCAAGAAACAGACTGCCACAGTGCTGGGCTGTTTCTTATACTGGGAGTCACCTGACATGGAAATCATGTGCTCTTGGCCTGGAACCTTCTATCTTATAATCAAGTTGCAGTTAACAGAGTAGAACAGTAATGATAATTAAACACCCACAAACTCATCACCAGTGAAAGAGTGGCAGTATTTATTTCTTCCTCCACACTACAAGCACTTAGGACCATGAAACAGAAACTTTTAACAGAAGATACATTTGCTACAAGTTAACTGTACCACATTATTTTCTTTCGGTTAGAAGGAAACTAGTCTTTGTTACACAGATTACTACAAGTTAGGAGGCTGCTTGGAATACTGGATGGCATCTAGTGCTGCCCCAATGTCACAGTTCTTTGTCTGCAGGAGTCGAGTGAGCCATCCACCCTCATCAGAGAAGCCCATAGAGAGCATCTGGGACAGGGATTCAATCAAGCGAGGGTCTGCTTCTGTTGAGAGAATGATAGTTTGAAGTTAAAATGCTTCACATTAATAGCAAACCAGACAAGGCTGTAGTATCACATGGTAGGCTGGCACTAATCCTAGCAGATCTAGCATAGCTGACAAGCATTGGAAGACACTCTCCTCTGTATCCTACGAGGCAGACATTTTGAGGTACAGCATATGTAACCTGCTAAGGAAACAGCTGAGTTAGATCTGTCTGTCCTTGCCGTAAATTTCAGTGCTGGTGGATTCAGTTAAGTGACCTGGCATACTTTTAACTAGCTCTTGCCAGAAAAGTGTCTTAAGTCACAGGATGTACTGTCTACAGCCTGCATTAAAAGGCTCTCAAAGGGTACACAGCAAGGACACCGTTTAGGAGGTCACCTTTTTCATGCTGCTCAAATGGCATATTAGTACCAGTTTAAGACTTGCTGCTCCTGTTCAAGCAGAGAACATGCCTCTTCCTAACAGCATGCAGAGTGCTGCCGGAGCAAAAGTTACAATTTAACCTGTCCATATGGGAGCTTGGTTCCTAAGCAGGTTTGCTTATACTGGGCAAGTTGGCAATAATTGAGAGCAACTTTCACTCACATGAAACCTGCATGCATTCTCGTACCTGGTGGGAGATGTGGGTAGAGTGCAGCCTCTCTCAGCCCTGTAGGTCCTGCCTGGGGAGCTTCCTGAGCTACATCTAGGGAGCTGGGATCATCTGTCTCTGGCATTTGTAGAGACTGCAGTTCACCTGTGGAAGGATCCACTTCTTTGGAAGATAAGTGGGTCCAGTCCTCATCACCCCCTGATGAACTGCTTGACTCACTGTGTTCCTGAAATGGAAAGAAAGGAGGTCCAGGTGCTGCAGTGCTTTCCAGGTAGGATGCATGCTCTTACTATCTGCTTTTAATAGGAAGAATTACCTTCACAACAAGTCCCACCTTTGCTGTAAACCAGTAAAGCAAAGGTACCACATTATCTATCTGCTGACAACTGAATCATCAATCTCACAACACATACTGAATTACTTCCTTTTCAGTAAAGCCTCAGCAACCGTATTAAATTAGTACAGTGTTACTTGTACCTGGGACTGGAGGCTGCCATCTTCCATTTGTGTGGGCACAGGATCTATCACCATGTCTTGTATCTGCTCTGCAACATTGCTTACTACCGTAGCAGAATCTGTGTTATTCCAGTATGGTTTGGTCTGACTGTTCTGGTTAAGAGTACTGCTGCTTGACTCAGCGTTGTTATTCTCTTGATTAGGAGAAGCAGGAGTCACTCTGCTTCTCTGTCCTCCGTGTTCCACGTCAATATCAACTTCAATACCTAGGAACACATTTGAGACCAAAAAAAAAAAATCAGATTTTTTGAAAGCAGTTCTAAGAAAAAGTACACATTAATCCTGGACTGAATGCTGTAGCATGGCTGTAATCCTATAGTTTTCCATATAATATGTATGAATTCAAGTGTGAAGCATTCTTTTAGTAAGCTTTGATGCACCAATTAGTCATCCTTCACTAAATAGACAGACCATATGTTTAGAGGGTCAAGGCAGAACTTAAGCCTGCCTAAGAAAAATATCACTGTAACATGATTTTAAACCATTGGTGACTTGGGGTTATATAATTAATCCCTTCCTCAGCTCCTTACAAAGGACTCTGAAAAGGTACTGAGTGGGTAGCCTATACCCAATTTTAGTACACAATAATTTAAGGCTTTGAGGCTTAGTAGCACAAAGTGGTTCTGGTACCAACCATTACAGCTGGCCACTGCTCCTGGTGGGAGCAAAGCCAGTCTCAGGGATGGGGATGACACACTGTAAGTCACTTACCCAGGGGGCTCAGAAAAGCTGCCACACTCTCCCCAACATTCTTTAAGAAGGTGACATTGGGGTCCTGGGGCTGGCTGTTAGTAGAAGCTTCTAGAAGAACAATTTGTGTTAGTACACATAGCAGCCCACAGGGAAAGAGCACATCCCCAGGAATTCTTGGTGCTTATTTTGTGTCACTCATCTGCACAGCATAAAGGCAGCAGAGAGACTAAAACCACCTCTGGAACAGAAGACCAGTGGCATTAGCATTGTTAAGGCTCATCAGCCATGCTGAAAGGCACATCTAAGAGCAGAGCAGTGACATGCTTGACCTAATAGCTCTGCTTGGTCTGGTTTCAAATAATCCCTCTGTAAACTCATATATTGCATGGCCACAAGACACACCATAAGTGAAGTGTCCTGAAAGGGGCTAATTATTTCACACAAATTAGATTAGTTCCCATGTCTGTTTTCCCACCCAGATTCCACACTGTGCTGTGAAGTCCCAGCTACTCTAGCTCCTCCACCACTACTCTCCTTTACCAGACCATCTCCTCTTACCTCCAGCAGCAGGTGGACTGGAGGCAGCAGCACTGGCTTGGGCTTGTTCCGAGTTCTGGCATGGAGCTGCAGGTCCAGGATACCCCCAGCAGTGCATCCAGGGGAAAGGTGGGACGCCATGCCGCATCTTACGGAGCCAGCGCCCTCTGGGAAACCACTGCAAAAGGTAACGTTTGTGGGGCCAAGCGAAACTTAAAGCTTACATCTGGGTAGCATCCCATTCGTTGGTTCCACTCCCTAAGTTTTGCTCACCTCAAATGGATTCAGCAGCGGGCTTTGAAACATCACCATGTTGTGCTCCTTGTGGATGCCTTTCCCCTCGCAGGTGCTGCACAGGTCGTAGTTCGGGCAGACGGTGCACTTGAAGCGAGCACCCACCACCGGCCCCTCGCAGCCGTCGCAGATGACGTTGGGGTGCACCATGTCACGGGGAGGCTCCTGGCTGCACTGCGAGCGATGTTCACGCCTGCACTCCTTTTTCTCTATTAGGAAAAGGGAACTTTGCATCAAGAACGAGGGTACTATTTAAAGGCTGGAAATCGGGCAGAGGAGAAGGAAACACAAACAGCCCTTGTCACAGCAGTATTGACTTACTAGGTCAGTTTATTTTTACACTGGCTGCCAAACACAAGCTGGGGGCACATAAGAACACTGACCAAGTGCAAAGGGGTGTTACAAGGATACCTGCTCCTCAAACAGCATGCCTTATCCCTAGCACTCTGCATGTTTGTTTTAGATTAGTGCTGCACCACCCTGCTTGGTGTGTTGTCCTACCTTGTGAAGTGCTGTGAGAATGGAACACTTCTTGAGAGGGCTCAGCAGTGCCAGGATGCACAGCAGATGAGAACTGAGACAAGAAGGGTGGCTTACATGACTCATTGCATGGACTGCAGATAAAGCTTTGCAGATATCCAAGTGAACAGAAAGGACTGGGGAACGATGTGCTTAGGAATAAGCTGGATTTTGGGCTCCTTAGCATGTCATGGCACCTGCTGGCAGTACAGCGGGGAGTTCACAGAACCAGCCCAAACACAGCAGCTCTCACCGTGCCAGCCGAGGCCACGGAGCCAGGAAGAAGCCCTGGGCAGGATGTGTTTATGTCCTGTCCTTACCTTGCCCTTCATTTAATCCCCCCTCTGAGCTGTGGCATGAGGATGAGGGACAGGACGGGGATTTTCCCATTCTCGGAGCCCAGCCAGCAGCACATCGAGCCAAAGCCCTCAGTGCCACCGGGGCTGCGGGGCATTACCTCTGATGTACACGCGGAAGACCCCGTCCTGCACATAAGGCATGGCCATATCCAGCTCCTCGTCGGTGGAGAACGCGATCAGGTCCCCGTCTTCATCTGGGTAGGGCAGAGAACACCGTCAGGCGCTCGGCCCAGGGAACAGAGGGACACCGCGCCGCCGGGCCCGCACCCACCTCCCGGCCAAGGGGCTCCCGGAGGCCCCGACCCGCGAGGGGAGACCCCCGCCCCGCTCACCCTTATAGTGCATGCGGAACGCGGGCGGCGGCCCGGCCCGCAGCAGCCCCTGGAAGAGCTCGGCGACGCGGTCGTGGACGGCCTGATAGCGGACGGGCGGCATCAGGGAGAAGCGGCGGATCTCGCGGGTCGCATCCTCCTTGCCCAGCAGGTAGGCTTTCACCGTCAGCGCCGCCATGGCTGTGGCGCAGCAGGAATTGCCGGCGGGACGCGGGGCTGCGATAGGCGCTGCGGGGAGGACGACGCGGTACGGGCGTGGTGCTGCGAGACCGCGTCTTATAGCGCCGCGCTGCGGGCCGGGCGGAGCGGGGGTTGGCCACGCCCCCTACTCTCAAGCCACGCCCCATTGGCCTGGCTGCGCCCGCGGCCTGCGCTGCCAGGGGACAGGAAACAGAGAGCCGTTTTTCGTCCCGAAAGTAATGCCTCCTATTTATCTCCGTGGAAACTACAGCAGCTACAAAGATCACAATGTTCGATAGAGCAAGTTCTCAGCTACAAAGCGCTGTTTTTCAACATTGTCACCACTGCAAAGCTATGCGTTTTCGCCAGCGACGAACAAGAGCCTGCATGCTGCTCTCATAAAATCCTGTCCCACTGGAGGTGACTGCTGTCACTGCTGCTAAAATGCACCACCCACCCACCGCCATGGTGTGCGCACACCCACTCATGGTCTCCATAAATACTCAGCAGGCGTTGGTGGACATCAGTGAGCACCATTTCTTCAACCTGTGCTGCCATCCCACCACCAAATAGAAGGCATTACTTTTGGAGCAGCCCTTGTACTTCGGTTGTGTAGCACTGATTTCCTCCAGCCTGGCTGCCCAGCTTGGGCTGAGATGATAAGAACGTTGAACCTGTGCTGTGATGCAGTGCCCTTTGCAGCCAAGCACAGGGTGAGCATTGGTTTCCATATGCCAAAACATGGCCTGCCATGCGGGTCTGTCCTTGGCCCACGTGTGGCAATGTTGAGATCACAGCACTCTTCTGGAAGGCAGCACTCATGCAGCATGAGGTGACAAGTGAAAGCTTGATGCAAGCTATGGCCTGGGCATTAACACCAGGAATCCTTGCTCTCCTCCATGTGAACTTCAGTAAACATGGAGAACGTCCCATCTCTGTGCTGCCTGCTGAGTCACACTGGGCTCTCTGGCTGTGACATCATTCACTTTCTCAAAACACAAAGAAAACAAGGCCTCGGCCGGGCTGCGGTGAGCTCAGCTCACGGTCACGGGATGGGATGACTCAGCGTTCCCTCCTGCTCCTTGAGGTGGGGATTTCCTCCTCCAGGCCCTCACTCTGGTGTTTCCCGATGGCTGGGGCCCTGCTGTGCTCCCGTGTATTCCCATGGCACTCACTGCATCTTCTCATCCCACAGCTGGACAGATGAACGGATGTCTCCCCACCAAACCCCACCTGCACACAGCTCTGCAGCCTGAGATTTGGCTTGAGCTCGTGTTAACTTGAGCCTGTATTAACCCAGGCTTGGCATTCATTTGACAGCACTGAATGTTTTCTTGCCTTTCTTTAGGAATCATGCTCCATCAGAACAACCCTTTCTCAGAAAACCACTTGGCAACCCCAGCTTATGAGCAGCTCCCCAGATGGACAGAGCAGAAGGACAGCAAAGCGGATGGGAATAAAACTGCTCCAGTTTCACGATTCCAAGTTGCAGAGGAAGGGCTCAGAAAGGAGCATTCAGCACCCCTGCAGCTCTGCTTCCTCCCTCCACCCACCTTCTGCTGGAAAGTGTTTAAAAACATTTGCTGAGATTGCTGCTCCAAAGGCCCAATCATCAAAAGTGCTCCTTCTGCCCAAGCTCTGCACAGTCACAGCAAAGCCCTGCTGGGATTCAGCTCCCGTGCTCACAAACCACAACAGAGGTTGCTGGCAGTTCTCCAGAGGGAATCATTATCCAAACCACCGTCCCACCACCCTGCACCTGGGTGCGGGGGAGGGTTTGCCCCTGTGCAGAGCTGCAGAGAGCAGGTGCTGGTGCTTTCCAGAGGCTTCTGGAGAGGGATCCTCCGGATGTGTGAAGTCAGATGCTGATGACTCACCCTGCCCCGTGACTACTTCCTCCTCCGGCCCTGAGAAGGGCGGCCTGCCCACCTCCATGCCTCCTTCAGCCTCACCAGGGCTTTCACCCAGCCCTGAGGCAGCTCCTGGCGTCCAATCACCATAATAACACCTTGCATCCAGCCTGCTTCCAGAGTGTCACAAATACATGCTCACACATGCATATATATGTACACATTAGTAGGTATACATGCATTAATATAGAAATACATCTCTTTTTTGGTGGTAGGATCATATTCAGAAACGTTGCTTAGGAAAACTGTGTGGGTGGAAGGGGAAGCCAAGCTGTCTTTTTGCTGTCTCATTTTGAGGTTTGGTTTTCCTGAAGCTGAGCTCTGAACCTGGTGGTGTTTACATAGGATCAGAACCGTTCGTCATTGGTGTAATGCAACACTTCTTTTTAAGGGAGGAAGAGCTGGCACTGAGCAAAGAAGGCAGGAAGAAGGTGCAGATGGCAAGTACAGAGTGCAGCACACATCTGTGCCATGAGAGCTCATCAGAGCTCCGTGCTTGCACAGGTGAGATGGCACTTTTTCCAACCTACGTTCATTACCTGGAGTGAGTGTTGTGTTCAGAGTGTGATTTGTGACTTTTGCCCCGAATGAGAACCTGAAGGTAATAATGTTTGAATGCAGCAGTCTATGGGCACCTGGCAATGAGGTCACTTTGTTGCTGATGAAATAGCACTGTGCTGATGCAGGGCAGCTGGGCCAGAGTCAAGTTGGGGGAATGACTCTTCAGAGAACCAGACAAAATCAGCTATCAACCTGCACTGCATTCTATATCTGGTCCTAACACGCATTTCTCCTAATTTCTGTCATGGCCTTGGCTGTGGGCTGCTGTCTGTGTGCTCACACTGTGCAAACCAAGCTCCTGCAGTGTGCTCAGTGCTGCCAGCACCGACAGGACGAAGGTCACCGGGCTCTGTTTGCTGTTTGGGTTTTTGAGTGTTTGCAGTTCACAATTCAAACTTTGCTTAAAAAAAAAAAAAGAAGGAATGACAAAATAAAGCTAAAACTGAGGTGGGGGCAGGGAGGGCCTTTAGGAGTCAAGGTGAACTTTGCCACCAATACAAATGTCACAAGGGCCGAAAGTTGCACTCTTATTTTTCCAATGAAAGCCCAAGGTTTTGTCGTGTTGTGGTGTGGGGAAGCTCATTCATTTCTTCAGCCTTTTATGAAAACAAAATACAACAGAGAAATTAGATTAAGCCCTATCCTTTGGAAGGAATGTAATTGATTGTCTTGGAGAAATTATTGTTTTTCTTTCCCACTGCAGGTGCATTGCATATCCCAAGCGGTGGGAGCATTGTGCACATCTGGAAACAGCCCCTCAGCATCTGATGCAACAGAACACATCCTGGTATTGCCCTGAACTCTGCAGTGGTCATAGGGCTCAGCACTGCTATCACCTGCAGCTCTCTGGAGGGATTCCCCCATTAACTGCAGCTCCCGCAGCGCACGTCAAGGTTTCAAAAAGTGATTTATTGCCCAAAATGGGGAAGGGATGCAGGGCTGCCCAATGCCACCCCATGTGTATGGCTGCTTGTCATACAGCGGTGCTGTGGCTCTGGGAGCCCACAGTGCTCTGCCTTTTCAGCCCAGCCTCACTGTGCAGCTCACGAGGAAATGAAGCTGGGCCCATCAGCAGAAGACGGAACAAGCTAAGTAACATTTATATCTGATTTCTTCTGTCCTGCCCAGCAGCTGAAGGTGGACTGTGTACAGGGTGTTTCTGCACCCACTGCGCTGCACACAAAGATATGTGTACACAATGCACACCTGTATATATACAGACAGACAGACAGGTGCATGTAGGGATATGTACCTGGGCACTCACTTTCGTATGCACACATCCACACAGACCTGTCTAGGCACCCTTGCATGTGTGCATTTCTGTGTCAGGATTTATGTGTGCACACACAAATACACGTGTGCAGCTATGTGCATAAACTGAGTATAGAGATAGCTGCCATTATATATGCAAACCACGTGCACGTGAGTGCATAGGTACACACACGTGCACACACGCACAACGATGTATATACGTATGCGCGCACACACGTGCACACACGCACTCCATCGCAGCTGCCATGCCGCATTCCCCCACACGGGGGCGCTCCCCGCCCGTGCCCCTCCCGGCCCCGCCCCTCCATGCCCCGCCCCGCCCGCCCGGCCCGGCGCGGCGCGGTCCCTGCATGCGGGCGGGCGGGCGCCGCGCCCCGCTCCGCGCACTCCGGGGCCCCCGGGGCCGCCGAGGCCGCGCCGCGTTCGGGCCATGCGGCCGCCGCCGGCGGGGAGGAGGCGATGAGGCTCCGCAGCGGCACGGCGCTCACGCTGCTGCTCGGCTGCCTCTGCGCCTTGCTCTCGCTCTCGTGGTACGGAGCCTTCGGCGGGCACAAAGGTAAGGGGCGGCTCCGGGCCGCGGGGCGACCCGGTGGGGTCCGCGGAGACCCTGCGGGTGGATCCTAGGGACCCGAGGTCCCGGCTGGCGGCATCCTGACGCGCCCCGGTGGGGTCCCGTAGCGCCCGCGGGGACCGCACTGGGGGTCCGCGGTGCTGCGCTGCGGGCTGGGGGTGAGCCGGTGCTGCTGGGCGCTGCCGGCTGCGATGCTCGAGGGGAGAACCCGTGCCGGCTTTAAATCCTACGGGTTTTCAATCCCTATGGAGAGAGGGGACCCCGTGGCTTCAGGGTGCTGAGGGACCTGAAGGACGGGGAGCCGAGCACCCCGCTGCCGTGCTGGGGCTTTGTGGGCAGCCCCTCCTTGTGCTTCTGCGTGGTGCTGAGCTGGGTGCCGTGTTCGGGACGGTCCCTGTCCACAGCTGGGAGCTGCAGCCTCTGCTCATCCTGCAGCAGAAATACGGGGCGTGATCCCAACGGAAGCCCCTCTGTGTCCTTCTGGCAGGGCTCACAGCCCTGATTCCGCCTGGCACCGGTTGCTGACGAGCAGCGGTGGTTACAACAGGTTACAGGTAGCGCGGGTTGTATGCCAGCACAGTGTGTTTCCAGCCGGTGTGGCTGTCCTGGAATCGTTGTCAGCCCTCAAAGGTCATGCAGTCCATCCCAGCCCATACATAGAATCGGGGAATACATATCCTTCCTGCCTGATGTTTATCCTATTGATTCCTAATAACCTCTGATGACAGAGATACCCGAGCTTCCCAGACAGAGTTTGACATTTAACAGCCCTACCAGCAGGTTTTTCATACGATCTAAGCAGAAATATTGCTCTGTTTTCCTTTTTGGGGTACACACAGGGAAGTTCCTTCCCTCACTGCAGGAGCTCTTTGGTCTGTGGTCGCTCCGCTGCTCCCCTCAGGGCTGTCATGCTGAGCTGATGCCCAGCACAGGGCTGAGGCACTGCTGTGCTCAGAGAGCAGAGCTCACTGTGGGTCTTATCCTTCTTGCTGTTTACTTTTGTTGCTTTGTACTTTTGCTACAGATGATGCATGGTTTTAATGTTTTTTTGTCCCATCTGGCCTTCAGCCATGCTTCTCCAGAACTTTTCCTGCTTTCCGTTCCTCACCTGTTTCATTGCTCTCACCAAATCCCATTACGTCACACTTGTCCTGGCTGAACCACGTCTTCCCTGTTTTTACAGATGAGCGCAGGGGGTCGGGATTGTTCCAAATCCTGCTCTTATGCTGGCAGTCCCTCAGCTGGGGGTGGCCTTCAAATGCCAACAGTGCATTTTGTGTCCCAACAACCAGCTCATGGATGGGAGTCCCAGTCTGGGCTGGCTTCCCTGGACCATTCCTCAGTCAGGTCCTCCCACTCCTTGCTTTATTGGCAAACCCCATTCACACCCATTTGTGCCCGCAGTGGGGCACCCACCCTGCAGTAGCCAGGTCCATCTCCAGCATCCCAGCTCTATTATGGGATGTCATAGCCCTGCCACAGAAATACAATGCGTTTGCAGTGATTTGGTTTTGGTAAATAAGGGTTTCTTGTGCTCGGGTTCTCATCACTGTCTAAATACTTCATTGAAGTTAAGCTGATTAATCTGTAATATCCCAGATCCTCCTATCCCCATGCCCTGGCTTCTCGGGGCAGGCTGTGTCCATCACTCACTGCAGATCGCTGTCCCCTGCCAGGACCTGGGGACAGCTCTGGTGACACCGCTCTGCACAAGTGGGGAACACATGGATGATAAAGAGACAGAAAGCATCGCAGAGCCTGCTTGCCTCTGTCACCTGCTCTTTGTTGGGAGGACAAAACAATTAACTGAAAGACGTTCAAACAGGTCTGACCAGCTCCAGAGCCGCTCTCACACGGCCGTTCAGGGTTTGCTTACCCACTGCAGGCAGCACAGGGGCGATGGTGCCCTCCTTGTGGTGCATGATGTTGCAGGCTGGCAGCCCTTGGGAGCAGCACCCAGCAGCTTTCCTGCCTGCAGATGAGCAGCAGAAGGGATGAGAACAAGTTCTGGTGAAACGCTATCTGGTTGGTGGGTTTCCTCCTTTGATATGAGGACTGTCTGGATGTGGCAGGGCTTCCTGCTGCTCTGTCCTTTCCGTTCCTTGCTCCTGCACCCAGAGTTCTGCAGCTCCTGTTGGACTTTGCGGGTCATGTCCCTGCTCAGGGCTGGGGCTGTCCCTGTGTGCGACATCCACAGTGTAACATGTACCAACCTGTGGAGGCTGAGGGGGTGCAGATGGGGGCTCTGCAAAGGAGCTGCGGAGGTTGGAAATCTGTCATTAAAATGCACAACAAATAACAAGGATGTGCAGGAGTGTTTCTGAGAGCCCCTGCTGGGTCTGTGCAGTGCTCACCAGCAGCTGTGACTGATGCTCGGAGTGCAGCAGCATGTACAAGATTATCTTGCTTATGGTTTGACCAAATTCATCCAGAGAATGAGTGGCACCGTGCAATCTGTTGATGTGCATTTATCAAAATAAATCTTTCATTGCCTGGAGCCAACTGTATTTCTGCTTATATCGCTTGGCAATTTACTGTTGGGTTTTCACACTGAGCTCTCACTCTGTGTGCCCTTATGGGTGTTCCTCTGCTGCTGGGATGGAGTTAGGGACAGAAGCAGAACGGGTTGCTGCACACCTCTGGTTATACCGAGCATGTCCTGTGGTTTACTTCTCTTGCAGAACAAAACCATTTCTGCTTTGCGATTCCCTTTGATTCATCTGGAAGAAATCATTGATTTGTGCTTACATCCTGAATGTTCATTGATTATTCACTTAGTGTTTAAGGTAAAGCCCATCTACAGCTTGCTAGTTTAAGTGAAACTGCCACTCATCTCCGGAAACCTTTGAAGCCTGCTGAATTATGAAGAAATTGCTTTAGTGATAAACTGGGCAAAGCTGCTCCGCCTGATCAGCTCTGGTACGGCTGCAGTGGGCACAGTGCTGGTGTTGGTTCTCCCTGCACACAGAAACCCAGAGAACCTTTTTTGGTGAAAGCCATGGAGAAATCCACAAAACACTGCTTCTGCTGAGCGGGTGGGAAGAGCTGAGGCGAAGGGCAAAGCTGAAACCCATTTTGGGGCAGAATGGCAGAAAACTTTTGCATGGCTTTTGGAATTATTGAGGTTGGAAAAGATCACAGAGATCACCAAGTCCAACCACTGACCCATCACCACCATGCCCACTAAGCCGTGTCCTCAGTGCCACATCTTGCCCATTTCTTTCAAATCTTTGCTGGATGTGAACTCACTTCTGCAGCAGCCAACCTACCGACCATTGGCCCACTGTTGGCCCCAGTGAACGCTCACTGAGATTTGCAACAATTGGATTCCAAGTGACAGTGAACAGCAAACACACCCAAGCCCTGGGATGTGCCATGCAGCTCTCCTTGCCTTTCTTTTCCAGTCTTTGGGTTTAGGAATCCCTGGAGAGCGAGACCGGGATGCCTGCGGGGTGGATGGCATGGAGCATCCCAGCTCATGGGGAAAAACTTCCCTCCTCGCCTGCAGGATCCAACACCGATGTTCCCACGCTGGTTCTGAGGTTGGCCTCTTGTTTTTTCCCAAGTGGAAGCCCGTGAGGTCAGCAGGGCTCAGTGCATGCAGGCAGAAGTCGCTGCCAAATTAAGGGATTATGAAAACTATTAAAATAAAGGAAGGGTTTTAGCTGGGGCTGGAAGGTTGTACTGCTAGAAGGAGAGGCTTTTCAGGGATTGCTGATCGAGCATCTGCTTAATAGCTTCCTGGCTTGGGGAGAGGATTGTTGTCTTTGACAGAGGGAAATGTGTTTTCCTGCCTTTCTTATTGTAATTGAGGTGTAGAGACTTTTTATTCAGCGATGACCTTTGTTTTGTTTGTGGTAGAACAGCTCACGTCAAGCTTCTCTTGCATTGCAAGACAACCCAAGGAGGACAGGTCTCTGTTTTAAACCATCTTTCTCCTTTCTCTGCAGCATTGGCTGCTTTTCCATGTGCTTGTGTCCCTCTTGAGTCACATTCTTTTTTTCCTTATGTTAGTTGAGCTGCCTTGTCATTTGCTTTTATCCACAACCTCACGCTTGTGGTTTAGGGTTTGCTGCAGTGAGTTGATACTAACCTGGGGAAGGTCACTGCGCTGGTACCAGTGCCACTGCCTGCTGCCTCACCTATTCCTCCAGGAGTTTTTGGACCGACTGGTTCTTTATGACATGGATGTGCCCTAAAGGATATGAGGTAGTTTTTCTTCTCTCCCAGTGATGGTGAGAGCTTTCTGGAAGCAAAAAACATGCAGCATTCCCATTGCGTGTCCCCACATAAGCAAGAACTTGCCTGTGTTGGGTGCCTGGTGGATGAGTGGGCTTGGGTAGGGTTAGGCTCTCTCAGGATTGACAGCTCCCTTAGAAAAGTGCCCAAGGAGTGAATTATTCAGTTAATGCTGGCAAAAGCAGTGTGGTGTCCTCCTCTCCCTCCTGTCAATGCCCAGACTCTAATGTTGTGCTTTTGTTTGATCTTGCCTTTCCTGTTTTAACGATGCCTTTTTGGTGCCATGTCTCATTGGGGTTTCTTTGGAGCTGTCTTTGATATCTTTTCCCTCTTTGTCTTCCATTTCCCTCAATTTCCTCTCTTCCTTCTTCCTTTGATTTTGTAGAAAATGACCAGGATGGACTTACTCTATGTCTCTTTCTCTCTTAAGCTTGTCTAATTTGACTTACCTACTATTCACGGACCTTTCCCAGATGCTTACCTAACACTGGCTTCATCAGCTCCACAGAGAGCTGGCTGATCCCACAGATTCGTTGTACCCCAGCACTTTACCTCTTTGGGTGGTTAATTGAGAGTGGTTGCGGGGTTGGGCACAACAAACTGTAGGCAGAAAAACAGTAAAAGCAGAGGGAATGTTTTAATGCCATGGCTGAGCTGAAACTTTCTGATCTGAGGGAATACTTGGGGCCTTGAGGGACATTGAGGGAGCTTATCTCACTCCTAGATGGAGCCCGAGGTTAATCATAGAATCATAAAGGGTGGAAAAGACCCCTAAGATCCCCAAATCCAATCCATCCCACCGTTGCCATAACCACGTCCCTCAGTGCCACATCTCCACGGTTCTCAAACAACCTCCAGGGATGGTGACCCCCCACCTCCCTGGGCAGCTGTGCCGTTGCATCACTGCTCTTTTGGAGAAGAAATGTTTCCTACCAACCAGCTTGAACAAAGGAGAATGAAGCGTTGTGTTTCAAACCTGGTTCATTTGCTGATGTCGGGAATGGAGAGGTATTTAAAAAAAAAAAACATAAGAACTGGTAACTCAAATTCATGCTGCATGCAAATTTCTTGGTTTGACGGCTGAAATTCTTCATTGTGCCATCATTCTGGTGAAGACCAATGAAATGTGGCTTTTCCCTGAGCTGGAAGGCTGTGACGAGGGAGGGGATAAGCGACCAGAATGGCATTTGTGCATAACTGGGACAAGGACTGTGGGCTGGCTCCATATACATCAGTTTGTGTTTCATTAACGTCTGGTTCCACCCTGTCTGTCGGTTTTATTAGATTAATTTATTACTTTCTGAAAGTGCCTCTCCAGTGAACTAACATATCTGTTTACTGGAAGTATTTGGTTACCACGAAAAAGTGCATTTGGCAAATATTAACTACTTTCTTCTGTTTCTCTTTGCAATTTAATTGTCTATTTATCTTGAGTATTAATTGCCAAAGGCCTTGGTAATTATTTGCTGATTTTGGGAATAATCATTTGAAAGGATTGGATTACATTTGCAATATTAATCATTACTGTGGTGTGCTGCTTCAGAGGATGGGATCTCCGCGGCTCCGATTGCAGTGTGAACATTTACTGCTTGAGACTGAGCTGCTGCCTTAAAATAACAGAATCGTTACTGAGGTTTTGTTCCTGAAACGGAGCAGATATTTGCAGAGAGTCAAACCTGGCAGGCACAGTTAGCCTATCAGTGTGCTTTTCCTGTTGGCAGGAGGAGCGGTCAGGCTGTAGTCAAATATAAAAATGGTTGAGGTTTATTTACTTTGTGCTGCTCCAGTCTTGGCCAGATAACACAATGCCATGGCAGTCCCTCCTCCGGTGTGGGTTGGTGGGAAGCAGCTGCCCGGTGCAGCAGCAATGCATCTCGCCTTTGTGGTGCTCTGCAGGGGTGTTGTTCTCGCAAGCAAATGTGCTGCAAAGCGCATCTTGCTTTGGGGGAAGGTGAGAAATTGGAAAGTCTCTGCTGGGAGCTGAGTAATTGGCACCTGCTATTATTGCGTCCCTCCTCCCTCTTTTAATAACTTGTTTATAAGGATGACTCTCCTACAGATCTCATTACAAAGCTGTAAAACATGCTTTTTTAAAAAAAAAAAAAACAAAACATAACAACACAAAGCATTCTTATTCCTATTGGATCTGCATACGTACTTCCTTCTGTTTCTACCAGAGGGAGGACAGCTTTTGTCTCATCCAGGGATCTCCTGCTTCTGGCTGCAGTGGGCAGCAGATGCTGTTCCTCTACCAGCACCAAGCCTGGCAGCAGCCAGCACAGCTGGGAGGGCAGTTCTTGTTGTTTTAGGCCTGGAAACAAGGGTCGTGCAGGCTGTTTGAGTTCCTCTGGCTCTGCCTCCATCTGAGCTGTGCACTGACTTGCATTGCCAGGGAACCGCGGCATTTAGCACCCACCCCTGGGACCTCTCGTTGCAGCAAATCCCACTTTGTTCTGTTGCACACTGTGATTTGGCTAATTGCTTTTAACAGTGTCGTCTTCATTCCTTTATTAGTGAATCGTGATGCAAAGGGAAGCCGGGAGCAGTTTGGATCCCGTCGTGTATCGTTGGATGACCACACTGGGCTCAGCTTTGTCCCCATGCACACGTTGGGAAGAGGCAAAATCGTGTCCGTGACAATTGTTTTCTGATTCTTTTCATTACCTTGCAGAGCAAAATGATAAAAAGAGCCTCAGAAAAGAGGGCATTGCAGCAAGCCCTGGCAGGGAGGTAATCTCTTTTCTTCGTACCGAGGTATAAAGATAATTCCGATCGGGATTGAAGCAGCGGATGGCAAATAATTCTTGAACAATCCGCTTATGGTGTTCCAGGACGCGAATGAAAACCACTAATGGGATAAAGAAGGATCTAGATAATTATCTCAGCTGCATTAAATCCTGTCGTTTCAGGAGAGTACTCTTGTGGACACTCATTTCATGTGTACAAAATGCTAAAGCTGACCAGACATTTTCAGAAGCCAGCTCATCCCAAAACAAAGACATCATTGCTTGGTGTTCGGCTGTCTTTTATCTACCTGGCTGGTCCTAATAAATCTCATTTCTGCTCTCTGCTATCCTGTTTCCCTTTTTTCCCTTCCCTACAGCAGCTTGAGGCAGTGACACACATTCTATCCAGGGCAGATTTGAAGCTTTCTTCATCCCTTTGCTTTTTCATTTGTTCTGCTGGTTTAGGGAGAGTTCCTGTTGTTTGGTGTTTTTTCCCCCCCCCCCTTCTTTCAGCTGGTAATGCTGTTGTTTTAAATTTAACTGTGGAGCTGCTTACAACATTACAGCATGCAGGACATCCTTAAATTGGATCTGTTTTTTCCCCCAGCAAGAGCTCTGCCTTGCAGCACAGGGAATGTGCTGTGCTCCAAAACAAATCCGGCTGCAGTCGGTTAATGAGGCTCTTGTTACTGGTTCTTTGCTCCCGTTGTGCCTGAACCTAGTGGATGCCCCATGGATGAAGCAGAGGATGGCAGAAAGAAACAGCTTTATTTTGACAGCAGCCGTGACATTTGGGTACGTTTGGACCAGCTGTTGGTGTCCTGGGACAGGAAGACCTTCAGTCATGAACTTTCCCATCTTTTTGCATCAGTATGGCAGTGCAATTAGTTCTGGTGGCTTTTGGAAGTGCAGAAGGGCTCAGAGGAACAAGAAGGGTGGTCTCTTCTTAGTGACGTTCTGCTTGAGCTCATAAAATTGCTCCCCCAGGAGGCTTAATGCTGAGGTTCCTGCTCCCAGTTCTGGCCCTGTGGCTGTAGGAGATGGGCTGACTTCTAGCAGTTGTGCCTGGCACAGGCTGTATCCCGCACCGCTGGCATTCTGCAAGAGGAATCTGCCGAGACACTTCTAAAAGTCAGCTGATGGCAGTGTAAGGCGAGATTCCCATCTTACCTCAGAGAACAGTAGCTCTTCTGCATGCCCTTGGATTGCACAGGAGTCTCAAAGGGCATTTTTACCCGGTTCTTACTACCACCACAAGCCTGTTCAGTGAACCACTCACTCCTTGTCTCATTACTCGCTCATCAGTAAAGGCATCACTGAAGTCTCCCTCAGTCCTGTGCCGATGCTGGAGTCCCACCTGGAGCTGCTCACTGCAGAGCTGTGCAGCAGGAGGGGCAGTTTGGCAGTGTGCCTGCAGAGGGGCAGGCGGGGAGCTGCCGTTTGCTGTGCATGGCACAGAAGTGTGGATTCCTGTTTGGTTTGGCTTCCAGCAGTCCTTATCGCATCTCTTACTGCCAGCTTCCTCTGGGTTGTCCTTTCTGCCCCTGCCCTGCCTACGTTCTGTGCTGCAATTTCAATTATTTTTAGTATTTCTTTCTCCCTTCAACTATTCCACCACACGAGCGCTGTTTAAACAGCTGTCACTCCTGAGCCCACTTCTCCAGGAGGTAGAGTGACGGGCTGCACGCAGACAGCTCGTTAAAAGCCTCTCAGGGCTCTTCAGGATGGGCAACCACGTAGGTGTACGATTGTAACTGGATCCTGTGTTATGCACAGTTTTGATTGCAGCCGGTGAAATAACGATCCCCTTCTGGCTGCTCAGCAACAGGAGAAATCTGGGTGACGAAAGGGAAGGAGAGCACTTTGGCAGCGGGGCATACCCTCTCTTTTTGGTGAAGCGTAATAACAAGAGGTGCGTTCTGCTCTCAGTTTCATCCACGTGTGACTGGAGGAACCCTATTAAAATAATGCAGTTCCATTTAGAAGTTAACAGAGGGATCCTGGTGATGGGTTGGGACTCGAGTGCTGGGCCTGCTCAGCTGTTTGCTGCTCCCTCCTTTCTGTCTTGCCAGTACTGAGCTTTGTGGAGTCTCCTCCTCTGGAGATGTTCAAGACCAGCCTGGACACCTACCTGTGTGACCTGGTGTAGGGAACCTGCTTTGGCAGGGGGGTTGGACTCGATGATCTCTGGAGATCCCTTCCAACCCCCACAGTTCTGTGATTCTGTGATTCTCACTGTTGTGGTCAAACTGATGTCACTCTCTTCCAGAGGATGTCCACACTGTGGAGAACATCTGCCGTGGCCCCAGTTGTGTTTGAGGTTGGAATTAAGGTGTATGTAACTGCTCAGTGGCGAGAGAGCAACACACAGATCCTGCTCTGTGCAGCAGTTTGTGAGCTGTGATCTGCACGCTCCTCTTGTACCTGTGCAGTTACTGGATGTGGTGCTGGAATACAAACCAGCCTCGGTGTCTCAGCAATAATGGCTTTCCGTGAAGTGGCTCCCAAGAATGGCAAAAGCTTTCTTAGTTGAAGCTCTCCTTTGCTTATGCATTTGTCTTCTATTAGCAGTGTTCCTGAAGTGCTCCAGTAATTGATGTGTGCATGTGATTGTACTGAAGTTGGGTATCTCGGGGTGATATTTACGTGCAGCTCTGCTTTTAGCTCCTCTCTCCGATGCATTGCCATGAGCTCTTATGGAAGCACTGACCCTTTGGAGAGCTGTTTGTGATGAAGTCCTTGCAGAGGTTTTGAGTCTGTGGCTGAAAAGAGGTTTGCACGGAACTACAGAATTGTTAAGGTTGGAAAAGAGTGCTGAGATCATTCAGCTGTGACTCTGTGGCCTCTAGGAAATGGTTGGGGGTTTTGGCCATGTGCAACCAGCATCCTCAGCTTCTTGAGGATTCTGCTCTCTGTTTGCTAGGTGTTTTTTTCCTGCATTTAAATCAATGATTTTATGTAATCTTGGAGTAGGCAGGCTAAAGTTGCTTTCTCCTTTGTTTTCTGGCCAAGTTTTTCTAAGAGAATAAAGCTTATGTCCTTCTTCCTAATCTCCCATTTTCACATTAGCCAAATGGGGCACTGTCTTGGGAGTCTCTGGAGGAGGTGGAAAATCCTTGAATTGGACCAGAAATCCTATTTTTGGACATAGCCAGAAGGACAGAAACGAGAGAGTCTGTTGATGGCTTTGCCTGAGAAGGGAATGAACTCCTGCATCAGGCTTCAGTAAATCCATGCACGTTATCTTCATTAAGCCCCCAGTGCAAGAAATCTGTTAATTGGAGCTTTTGGTTGGACACTGGGCACCAGCTGCTCCCAGCACAGCAAACAAACAGGACCACAGCTGATTTCTCCTTCTCATCCCTATAGCAATGGGTAGAAGCCACCACAGAAGTAAAACAGTCTCTTATTGGTACAGGCTCCATCCATTTTGCTGTTCCTATTTGTACCTAATGCCTCATTCTCTAAATTTTCATTGCTCTGACTGCTTTGTTTTCCTTCATTGCAATCAAGAAATGCAGTACAATATTGCACTAAGAACTTCAGCTATTCAATTACCTTTCAGAAGCTGACTTAATTGGCTCTTTAAGTGATGGCTCTCCATTGTATGCAATCAGCACGACTCAAGGAGGGAACAGGAAGAGAATAAGGACTTTGTTTCTAATCAATAAATAAAGGTCTTTGAAATAATACTACTTGCAATTTGTACCGCCAGTTAAATTACACCGAAGATGATAGCCTGTGCGTTCGATGTGGAGCACAGCTCTAACAGAGCAATAAACCTTTGCTCCCAGCAAGCTTGTGGACTGCTTTGCTGTGTGCTTCCAGCAAATCCATTTCTCCCCTCGAATTATTCTTTTCCCCCCCCAAGAATTAGAGGAAAGCAAAGCAAAACTGCTGCAGAGCCCAGCACAGATGGTTTGGAAGAGTCTGATATGTAATGACTAATCATTTATTTTGCACCTCATAGAGTATGCAAATGAATGTGATACCTGATGATAAATAATTCAAAATGGAGATGGAAGGCAAGGGGAGATTACAGGCAGAAGGAGCACAGGAGGTACCTGTAGACGCATGGAGCCCTCTAGCACACATGAAGGTATGCAGCATCGTTTCATAAACCACTGGGCTAAGTGATGTGGCAAAAGAAGGATCGTTTTGGTTATGAATTCACTCTGTGCCTTCCTTTGGACTGTTGGATAGAGCCTGATGTG
This sequence comes from Meleagris gallopavo, assembly GCF_905368555.1. Taxonomy (NCBI): domain Eukaryota; kingdom Metazoa; phylum Chordata; class Aves; order Galliformes; family Phasianidae; genus Meleagris; species Meleagris gallopavo. Next base: position 13,050,778 of record NC_139418.1, read on the forward strand.
TTTTAACATTTGCCTGTGAAGGCTGCAGGATTTATCTATGAAGTGAGATGTGCTTTGCCACACCACCAGCAGTTTTTTGGCAGAGCTGTTTTTGTGAAATACAATCTGAGAATTTGTATTGGCTTAACACTTAAACTGCAGCCAGGGGAAGATGGAATATTCATCTTTATTGTATTTGTTTCTCCTGTAACGAGGCGTTACTGTCTGTCGTAAAGGAGATGTCCCCGAGCCCAGAAAGCATGCCCAGTTATTTGCTGCTTGCTCCATTAGCTCGTGCAGAACTCCCAGTTTTTATGTGCGTGTGCTTTTCTACTCGTGTAAGCCTGCCAAGGACCCATCTCGATTGAAATCCATTCCTGTAACGCTATGTATACACATAATTGTTGAAGTTCTTAATGCAGCTAATGGAGGTGTGGGTCTGGGATGCCCAGTGAGGATCTCCCAACTTTCTGCTTCCCATCAGGCAGCACAGAGCTTGATACAGCACCTCACCCCGGGCACTGAATGCATGCAGTAAAGAAAAATAAACTTTAAGGAATGACAAGAGTGCTGTAAACATCGCTTGAATTTTGATTTACATCATCAAAGCACAGCACAAATTGCATGGCTCGTGTACCCTATGGAAATACCTCTCTGTATGGGAGTGCTGCAGACAGGATGCCAGTCCTTTTTATTGCCAATGAAGGCAAATGAAGTCCCCCCAGGGCCTCACAGCAGAGGGTTCCAGCAGTACCCAGCGTGCAATGTCTGCCGTCCTGCCCAGAGCGTGGTGTGTGTGCTCGGATTCACTCCTGATGTACCCATCCAGTTGTGTTGGAAGCAAAAGGAGCCCGACCATCCTGGCACACCGATAGTGACAGCACTTGGAAACTTCAGCTTCTCTCTTCTCATTCCTGATTTCTTCCCAAGGATAGCTACAACACTTTTCTTTTTTGGGAATTTGCTCAAATTATTACATCCTTGAAGATCTGCTGCTCTGGGTTATCCCACAGTGGGATTATGACCTTAAATGGAAAATAGCGACAGCCAACGGTTGGTAAAAATATTATTGTGGGAAAACACAGTTGCTAGATGTGTTCCATGTTGTGAGGCTGCTCGGTTCAGGAAATGCTTGTGAGTGTGCAGAGGAAATGCTTATGTTTTCCGAATGCTTGTTGCATTCTTTTTTTAATTGCTTGTTAAATAGGAGAGCATACCTCCATCAAAATGCCATCAGATACGCCCTGCTGTAAGGGGACAGGAGGCATAAAAAAACATTGAGGGAGCGAGGGAGGACAGTCTGGTTTTATGAACCTGTTCATTTATTTATTGGATCCTGTTCATCCCTCCAGAAGAAAAAAAAAGAAAAAAAAAAAGATGATGTCTATGGTCAGATCATTTAGCATGCCATGTTCATAGCAGACCAAGAGCAGACGAGTTCAGTAGCACTGGAAATGTGACTCTGTGAAACTGCTCTGAAGTTGCCAGCCTTGCTGCATGGAAGCAAGAAGCTCAGCAGGGCTGAGTTGCTCCCATGCTAACAGATCTCTTTAGTATCTGTAATAAAAAATGCAGCCATAGTGTGGGTTGCACAGCGTGCCCGGGGTGATCCCGCTGAAGCGCACATCTGGGAGCAGCTGGGTGTGCTGTGCAGCCCATCCGAAGCCCTTTTTGGGAGAAATTCATTATAATCAGGGTAATTTATGCTGATGCTTAATCACTCGCTATTAAAACATGGGCATTTTGTGTCAGCTCGAGGCCTGGGGTGGGCAAAGAGCTCTGTATTGCCAGCCGTGCACCCAGCACAGGCTCAGGGATCAGTCAGCACACGCTGGAGCACTGTCTCTTTTCCTGGAGATGCCCATTGCTCTCAGTGGGGAAGTTACAGGCGTTAGCAGCAGAATTAATTTCCCTTCATGTGCGGCAGTACACCCTTATGGCTCCATTCTTCAGCCTCCTGTCTGCTGTTAAAGAATGTATTTGCTTTTGCAGGTGTATGAGGCTGTGGCAGCACACTGATGCCCTGCTGGCTGCTGCGTGCCACCCCCTGAATGCGACAGGGGAGGGCAGGTCCAGGGAATGAGCTGCAGGCTTATTCTGTCTCCCTACAGGAAAAACAAGGCACTTCTTTAGGGGCAGTGATTTATAAGGCTGCCAGAACAGCACCGCTCTAAGCAGGCTTTGGATGTGGCCATCCATCCGTAGCTGTGTACATCCTCGTGCTGTTACAGTTCCTACATTCTGCTTTTTCAAGACTCTCCAGCTTAGCGGCGAGATCCTTTGGGAAGCTGTCCTGCTGCCACCACTGCAGTTGTTCCCAGTAGCCACAGGTTTCTCCGCCCTGCAGGGATGGAACTCCCCTACCTGCTGCCCTGGTGCTGGTTCCGCAGCTTACCAGCACAACTTCCACTGCCCAGTCTCAAGGTTTGAGAAAATTGGGTTAGGTTTTTTGCAGTGGCACACTGCAGCCAGCAATGCTGGGTGACAAAGCTGATCTGGGAAGCTGGGCATGAGGACGAGTTGTGAACCTGGGGTGAGTTCTTTATGGATGCCTCCAGAGGATGAAGCACCTGTTGAACTTCTCTGTGTGCTCAGCTGACAGCTGGCAGCACCAGAAATGGAGCTGAGGGACCATTGCTGCAGCAGCATCGGGATGCACCCAGAGCCCCTAAAGGATACAAGTGCAGAAATGCCTCCCAGGCATCGTAGCAACACTGAACCTCTTGGTGCAGAGGAAACAGGGGCTAGAACTGAGCTCCCAGTGCTTATGTTCTGCCAACTGCAGCCATGATTTTGTCATGGAAAATTACCCCCATGGGCTCAAGTGCTGTTTCTTGCTTTCCTCCTTAAGCTGGGCACCCTTGCACTAGGTGAACATGTCAAGCTGAATCTTTCTGCAGCACAGCTTCCCTCTGTGTGTGAAGTCTGGAAAGCTGAGCCACAGCAGCCCTCACAGCAATTAATGCTGCCTTCTGTATGCCACCAGTAAAGGTAACCGTGTGTGAAATGCTGAAAAAGTGGATGCATTTAAATAGGTGTTGTAAGGAAATGAGATACCTAAACTGCGTCTCCACTCATGGAGAGCATGAGGTGCTTACAAAAACCAGGGCTGAACAGCAGTTTAGGAATAGCTGTGAAGTGAAGCATTGATGCTGTGGTCTTGCAGTCCAGGGCTGCAGGAGGTATCCCTGACTTGGGGTGGTTGTAAGGAAGAACAGAATTTCTGCAGGTTACAGCTTTGGGAGGTGGTTACAAAAGGCGTTTTGCACTCTGTTCTGGTTGCTGTGGCTTTGTGGGATGGGTGTCAGCATTGCTGGATAACCCTTCCTCGTGTTCTCTTGGCTGCCGAATGTGGAAAGGGAGAAGTAGGTCTTCCTCTTCCCTTACTGGTATGTTGTTCTTCCCAGGAATTTTCCTTGCATATGAGATGAAGCAGGAGACCTCAGATAGCATCAACACTTAAAGCTGGGCTAAGTGTGCTATTTAATGGCAATGTCTTGTTTTGTCTCTGGAGAGAGGAAAATGCACCCCATTATGTGCTCGTGTTACAAGCGTGCACCATGGGGGATAAATATTTCAAATATTGATGTTGAATAATTTTTAAGAGGCTCTCTATGAGTTTTATTTGAAGCATTCTGCAAATAATTGAAGAGAGCTGAAACCAAATGCGATGCAGTTCGGCTCATTGCGTGATCAGGATGAGAGGCTTTAAAATCTGCTGCTGCCCACAGGCACAGCCGTGATCTGGTCAGGCATTGGTACTATAGGGAAACTGGGATCTGTTTGTGCATTCATAGGTAGACCAGAAGTTCAGTGTATGTGGACAGACAGCGGAGCAAAGGGAACACTCTTGATATCCTTTCACTCTAATACAGTTGCACACATTGCAAATGAGTTTCTCTTTTGGAAAAAGCAGTAAAACCTGACTTGCATTGAAGTTCACTGCTCTTAGCACAATTGGAGCCAGGGACTCCAGCCAGAACTTCTGTGATTTCCTTGATATCTCTGCGACTTAGTACATCCCTTTAACTTTTCCATATGTGTTCTCTGATTTATAACACAGCAGTGCTTTATTTTGCTGTTGTAAAATTCTTTCATATGCTCGACTGTGCCAGAAGCTTCATATGTTATTGATTAAACAAACTCCCCGTGCTCCGGGATCTAGGCTGTTCTGAGGCTGCGGCGCGCAGCGATGGCTGCGATGCTCCTTCCTAGCAGGAGCTGGGGAAGCACAACCTCCCCACACTTCCTGCTGCTTATCACCACGTTAGCCTTCGGTTTGCAGAAATGAGCTGCTTTTTTCACCCTCTCAGTCCAGCTCTCGTGGGCCCATCAGCTGCTTAGGGTTGTTTCAAGGGAATGATGATGATGTTGAGTTGTAGTGATGTTGGGAGGAGGATTAACAAGAATTTCATCTCAACTCCTTCACAGGCAATTAGCGACAGCCGCTGCTAGAGAAAGGGCACGATGATTAACACAGTGACCTTTGCAAAGATCAGCTTGCCTTCTTGGAGGCATTCCTGTCGAACGGGAAGCGGAGCCATTAGCGCTGCAGCTCGGAGCAGGCTGCGTGGGTTTTGGTGGAGTGAGGCCTGTGTTTCATTAATAACACAATTAGGTTGTAATAAAACGGGGTTTCCTGTCAGGCTGTGAGGCATTAGCTCTGCTTCGTGTTTTTGTTTCTTTAAGGCACCTATAGGGATGCAGCCCTGCAGGCTTGCACAGCAGCTCTTTGGGGCTGTCTCATGGGATTGCACTCCCTGGCTTTGGTCCTGCGGTGAAAACAAGGCAGGAGGGGCAGCAGTGCAGCCCAGAGGTTGCAAGCAGTGGGAGCAAAGCAGGTTTCTCTTGCACATGATCTTTGTGAAGCCCCATGTGCCAGGGCTTCTGCTGTGTGTGGGGTGACCATGTGGATTTCTGCAAGAGCATTCCCGTGCACAGGAGCAGCACACTTTGTGCTGCCATGGGGCGCATCCCAGGGCATCCTCCCTGCTGGCTGTGCCATGCAGAGGGAAGGGCATTCCAGGAACCCTTTGGGTTGCTTTCCATGCCCAAGTGTGATGTGTCCTCTTAAAAATCCTGTGGAGCTGCAATTATTTGGAGCTTTAATGACCCATGATTTCTGTAATGCCTTATTTAGTTCACTTTCAGCATGTTTTTATTCCCCAGTCAAATAGAGAGTATTAAAAAAAAAACGAGAACAAAGCCCTTGCTTTCCATTTGAGAGAAAATGCTTCGAAAGCTGTATTGTGCTACACAGGTAAATAATTAGATTGCTAATGAATTAGCTTCACTTTGAAGAAGAAAGCTGCAGTGTTCCTAATTAAGTTGTGGTGTGGGAGGAGAGGTGCAGCAATTTGGAGCCATCCCTCCACGCCGTGGGATGATGAAGGGCACTGCCAGGTCCGGCACTTTGTTTAAATTCCCCCTTTTGGTGTTTTTCTATGGCAGTAAGTTTGAAGATATAATACACTCTTTTTTTTTTCCCCACAAAACATTTCCTTTTTGTCAGTTTGAAATTAACAATATTTGAATTGAATGGCTGCTTATTCCTGTAGTTTCAGGCATGGAGAATGAAAGTCTATGTGATATATTTTCATTATATCACTCTATTTTATATGCTTTTCATCATGAGCCCTATTATTATGCCAATTGCAAGATGAATAATCTCATATATTTTTTCTTTCCTCGTGGAGCAGGGTTTTTTCAGCCCTTTGATCATTCTCATCACCTTCTTCTAAAGCCCCTTTTAAGTCTGTAATAATACTCTTTTTCAGAGGAGGTGAAGGCTATTCTGGGATTAGGCAGCATCATTTTAATAATGTTATAATCTTCATGCTATTATTCCCCATCCCGTTCTCTGAGCAGACCAACATCTTCCTTGCCTCCCTCTCCATTCCTTCTCTCTCAAAGTTCCTGCTACCTGCAGAGCAGCACTAAGATGCTCTGAAGCTCCAGTCTCCCTCTCAGTTAGTAATGTTAATTAGGAACTGCCTGAAAAATACCTCAATTCCCTTCTCCTCCCCGATTAATTTGCATCTGTCGGCTTCGGTGTTAATTTTTCATTTTGTTGCCTTTTTTCTCAGTCATTTGGTTGGCTTGGGGCTTTGAGGAACTTATCTCTGTGTCGTTTCTGTATTTTGCTACTTTGCAAATTCATCTATTTCTCCAGATCCATACTAAATCTAAGAGACAGGAGTTTTAATACCAAACCTTATGGCCTCCTCTTGAACCTTTTGCTGCAATGAAAATTCACTGCCTAATACCATGTTCTTTCTCTTCTGATCAATAGCACTATTTGCCTCTTTCCTTCTCTTCCTCAGCTGTTTTGCAGCAAAACAAATTGCCAGCTGATGCACCCGTCTCATTAAATTCCTTGGACAAGTTGATAAAATCCCAGACAAACCGAGGGGCTGGTTTCTTCTGCAGAATCTGATGCTGGCTTATGCCTGCCAGAGATTTTCTCACTTTGCCTTATGACAAAACCCAGGGGACCCGCACTGTTCGTGGGGCTTTTTATCTCTTTCAGTGTGGCTCACCCACAGAGCTGTGCAGTGGGGACAGAAGGGCTCTGCAGGTGCCTGAGAACGGTCTGATGGCTGCTGGTACCCACAGGTGATGTGTGCATCCCAGTGTGGTTCATTAGTGCTGAACTTCTGCATCCTCACTTGCATCCCTCCAGGGATGTGTGCCCCTTTTTGGGAGTGAGATTTCAGTGTTCTCCATCTGGATATGGGCCACTGTACCTGCAGTGGAGAACCTGCCCATCCCTGAAGTCTTATTGCTTAGGACTTTGAAAGCAAAAAGACTTAGTTGTGGAAGGAGCTGTTTGTTTTCAGAGCAGGATCAGAAATGTGAGCAGTTCATCCTCCTCTGCACCTGCAGCTGTTTTCCCAGTAATAACAGTGAACTTTCTAGTGGTACTAATGACTTTCTATGGTGCTTTGTGTCTTGGTATTAACCACAAATTACAGCAGTGCTAATGTGAAATTAACAAAGAAAGTTGAAGTGCATTTTTTTTAAGCAGTAGCTGCAAAATGCCGGTTGAGACTCAGTGCCCCGGTGATTCAGTGCACAGGGATGCTGCAAGTGTCACATAATGTTTGCTGCATGATGTATTTGTGTTTGCAATGTGAGGATGCTGGGATGCTTGTTCTTCTTGTCAGGATGGAGCCAGGGGTATTTTGGCTGCTGAACTCTCTCTTTCCCTCCCTGCTGCACAAGTTGGTATTTTTGCCATCCTTCCATGTGGGCCATCACAGCTGTCACCTGCAGCTCCACACAGCCCAGCAGTCTCTTCCCTGTGGCTTCTGGGGTTGCTCTGGGGTTCTGTTGATGGTTTGTTCCTTCCACAGCCAAATGGCAAAATTTAGCTTTCCAGTGTATGAAATGTTTATTGTGGAATTAATGCTGGTCCCTGTGTGCTGCCTCAGCCTTTGCCACATCCCAGAGGCTGAACCAAACTCACCGATACAGCACAGCATCTCCTTATGTCCACGTTAACAGCCTGTGGTGTTCCCTTAACAAATACCTCACGAACATTGTGATTCAATCGGGGCAGTCTGGAGTGTAATGCGTGGAGCAGCGCCAGCATTATATAAATCATTAAACATCAAAACATCAAATCACCCATCATCATCAAGGGCCAAGGGCGCTCCATCGAGAACGGGTGCTCGCTGCGCCTGGTGGTTTTTACACGGAAAGTTTGGCTTTCTGCTCTATCTCTCTCTCTGAGTTGTGAGCCCAGAACTGTGCTTTCTTTTGGCTGTTCCGTCCCTGGAAACTCTGACGTGTGTGTTGATTGCAGCACTTGCAGCAGAAGGGTCAAAACGCACTGTTGTGCTCTTGAAGCCAAGTTTTCACAGAGATAAACAGATTAGAGGCTGGGAGTTGTTTCTAGTTTTTAAACAGTCTCTCAAAGGTCTTCCTAATGAGAGGAGAATCAGGCTAGCAAAGATTTGAGAGACTAGCACGGCATTCAGGATTACAGAACTCCTGACTGTATCTGTGTGCACATGAATGAGTGACCCTGAGACGCTGCAAAGTGGCGGCTTTACAGCATTGGCCTCATTTTGTGCCCATCTGCTGCTTTAGACCCAGATTAGGCTTTTTGCTTTGATTCAAAAACTGGAAATGGATAAGCAGGGTGGACGTGAGCACCTCAGCCCCTGCCTCTGCGGGAAGGCCTGGTTCGCCTCCTTGTCACTTCAGTAGGGACAGAGCCACAAAGCAGAGATTTCCTCTGTGGGCAGTGGGCGCCATTTTGGATGGATGGAAGTGGGCGCCATCTTGGATGGACAATAGCCTTTGGGAAGCCAACAGTGTATCAGCTGGGGGCCTTGGATCAAAACCAGACCTTTGGAGGTGCTGTCCCAGATCAAGACCAAACCTTAGAGAGAAAATAGAGCCCAGGGTGCAGCCATTGGCCAGACTCTGCCAGCAGCTGCCCAGAGGCTTGTGTACTGCCATGCATGCAGCCAGTTGGTGAATGGCCTGTCAGCCTGTGCCTGAAAACTGCTTCTGAAGGAGCACTGAGTGCAAATACTGAGTGTAGTGTGGTGTGAAAGGTGTTATTTGCAGGGTACTGGGTTGACACAGTGTCACAGTGTCATCTGCAAGCACTGAAAGTCCTGCTTTGAAAGAGTTGGGTCTGCCAGGTCTGTCCTGCAACAGAGCAAGAGGTGATGACCTTAAGTTGCTCCAGGGGAGGCTCAGATTGGGTATTAGGAAAGAATTATTCTCCAGAAGAGTACTAACACATTGTAACAGGCTGCCTAGGGAGGTGGTGGAGTCAGCATTCCCAGAGATGTTCAACTACCGTGGAGATGTGGCACTGAGGGACATGGTCAGTGGGCAATATTGGTGGTATGGATAGACGGTAGGATTATTGGAGTAGATGATCTTAGAGGTCTTTTCCAACCTTACTGATTTGATGATTCTAAGTGCAAAACAGTGTTACTGGGAATCTATGGGAAGCTGTGTGCCCACTGCAGGCTTTGTCTCAAGCTGTCACTGTAACTGGTCACAATCGATCAGCTTTCAGATTTCATGAAATTTTAATTAAAGAACGGAAAGCCTACTAACACATCACAGGACAAGAGCACTGGAAACAAATACAATTTCACTTCCAACCATTAGCCAGAAAAGCAGCAAATGGTTGACTGCACATCACCATTGCTGCCTAATGAAAAGTACAGCTCTTGGCATCAGTGGGCAGGTCATTAGTGCCTGAATAATCAGTGACATTTCCCTTCGCAGTCTGACACAAACGAAGTGCAGCACTCTGGAAAAAGCCATTAAGCACAAAGCCCCATGCTCTGCTCCAGGTAGTGCAGAGGAGACCAGCATCGAGTGAAGAGGGGAAGCAAGGTTTGCTCCTAGTATTAGAAGATCTGAGCATGAAAACCCCTAACTATGGACAATGTAGGGCTTAGAGGTGTGTTCTTACAGAAGAGCTACTGTCAGGTTAAGATCTCGCTCATTGGAAATTTAAATTCCTGCAGCAGCCCCTCATGCTGGGGGTTGCCATGTTTTTTCTGCAAACCATTAAATACTGGGAGTAGTACCATTCAGGAAAAAGGAAGGACTGGTTCTGTTTGTGCCCTGCATGTCGCCCGTATCAGACAGAGCAGCAACCGGATGGGATTGCCTTCCTCTCCTCCTTCCCTATCTCCCAGCACTTTGCAGTAATGCAGAGAGCCCCAGAGGTCAATGAAGACAGAGCCTTGTGCGGGTGTGTGCCTGGGGATGGGCAGTGAGTCTGTAAGGATTGTGGGGAAGAGGCCCCATGGGGGGGAGCTTCTCGTAGGCAAAAGCATTAAAGAGAACTTGACTTGGAAGTGTTGTTGTCTTGGAAACCCTGTGCTTTGGAGCTAGGCATGTTTGATCTTCAAAACACCCTTTTTTATTTGCTCGTGGACCCCAAAATAGAAATCCTCAGTGCAGTTGGTGTAACTGTTTCCATTCACTCTGGCTCCAATGTAGTGCTTTTGGTTGAGTTAACTCTTCCGGCTGTGTTCTGGTGTAGTTATGTAAAATCTAACCTCACTGAAAACATATGAATGACTAGAGGTGAAAGTGTATGTGTACTGAGCACACATGTTGCATTAATAATGGGGTAAAAAATGGCCCAGGAAAGTACATCAATAGCTAACCAACTCCACTGCCAGCTGTTGTATAGTTAGTTATGGATGGAGGCACTCAGAAGTTTTATTGTTTAAAAAGGGCAGGCTGGTAAGATGTTGTTTGGCAATAAAAAGCTTTATTACCCTATGAGAAGTTACTCATTTATATATATTATTTTTATTATACTTAAGGTGTGTATCCAAACACTTGCATTGATATTAGCATCCCAGCCACCATTGCCACATGACAGGCTTTGTTCTGCCTCACTTAGTAGCAGTAAGATGACTGTAATCGGTTTTGTCCTTAGGATCCCTTTGGGACTCCACCTCAAGGCAGCCTTGGCAAGTGCCAGCATGGGGCTGGGCAGTGGGCTTCTTGTGTTGGGCTTTGCTCCTCGTATAGATCCCCTTGTCCAGACAGGTTGCAGAACCAAGGTTGCTCACCTGCTGGCATCACCGCCACTCATACACACCATGGGAGGGATGCCACAGCTCAAGGCTGGCTGCAGGTGGCAAGAAGATGGGGAGGGCTGAGTAAAACCCTGCGGGAGTGGGAGCAGCTGTTTGTCTGCTCTGTGCTGTGGGCAGAACTTTGTGGTATGCCTGCGCCTGCCATTCCCACAATGACAGGCATCCTGTCTGCAGCCACTATGGCTGAGCAATATAAAATCCACTCAATCACTTGGCAGCTCTTTCTCCCTGGAGATGCTGTGTGCCATCTGGCGAGGGACCCTGTGGTGCTGCTGCCTTTGCCCCAGTTATTCATGCCAGGCCATCTGCAACAGCCATGTCCTAGCACAGCTGGGTGTGCAGTGCCGGTTCCCTCCCTGTGAGCCCAAGATTTGGCTTCTGCTCACCCTGCTGATAGATGTCCTTTGGAGCAGTCCTTGTGAGGGAATTTTGGGGTCTTTCCTGGGGTGCCATCTGCATAGCACCAGGGCTGGCAATTGAAGGTCCCTGGCTGCGTCTTCTCTTGGAGACCAACTCTCAGGCCCAAAGCCTTCACTCTTAAACTCTTACTTTTCTACAATAAGGTAACCCAAGCAAGGAGCAAGGCGATTGGAAATATTTGTGTTTCTTGGTTTTGTCGTTGTTTTACTAAGTCACCAACCCCAATACTTGCAGTTCTTTTTTACTCAACTCCTGGTCCTTGCTGCTCGCTCCTGTGGTTGCCAACTGACACCCCAACTTCTGGTGCTGCAGAGATACATGATATTTTCCTTAAAACTAATGCAAGCAACTGAATGTAGAGCAAAGAACTAACACACCACATATTTTTGCTCCATGCTTTGGTCACACAACATCAGGTCGTTATTCTCTATGACCAGAACCCAACTTAAAGAAGGAAAGGGAAGCAGCTTTTACATTGTGGTTCTGCAACTGAAAGTTTCTGCAGACTGTCAGAGCTCTTGTGGCCAACATGGTAGCACAAAGCGGATGTGCATCCCTGTACAAAAAGCTGTTTTGTGTATCAGAGACTCCTTCTGTGCGTGCATCAACTATGCTTTGTGTATCAACCAGCTCTCTCCACCACAACTGATCAGTGTGTGATAGACCGCAGCTCCATATATCCTAGTTTGGAGGTAGGGAAGGGATGACTGCTTTCTCTTTTGCATCTTGAAACCCTTCAGAGCACAGAGGAAACACAATGCTCTCTTTGCCATCTGCAGGTGACGTTGTGGACATCTACCAGCGGGAGTTCCTGGCTCTCCGGGACCGACTGCACGCGGCCGAGCAGGAGAGCCTGAAGCGCTCCAAGGAGCTGAACCTGGTCCTGGAGGAGATCAAGAGAGCTGTCTCGGAGAAGCAGGCCCTGCGGGACATCAACCGCACCTGGAGCAGCCTATCTGGTGAATAGCAGGAGCAGAGGAGATGGTTTGGAGGTTGCTAGTGAGGAGGTAGAGAGGTGTGTGTGCAAGTAGGACGGTGCTCTTCTCCCTCCCGGCACCAGCAAACGGTGGAGTTCAGAGGTGTTTGTTGGTTTTTATTGTTATTTAATGCAATAGACTTGGGAACTCTTAAACTCTTGTTTAACTGCAGGTATGTATGCATCATTGAACATTGTGATTGCCTCTGCCAGTGATATTTGCCAACTTGCTTGCTTCTAAGTTTTTTCTTGCAAGTCATATGTGCCGTTTCCTATGGCTGTACTGAATGCGTATGGAAAGTAGTGGGTATCTGGAGGCAGGGAAGAGGAAGGGGTTAGACTGGCCGAGCACCCTTTGCCAATTTATTTCTTCATTATTTTTTTTTAAGTTGCTCAGTTGAAGAAAATTGGATCTCTCTGGAAAGATCCGATTTGGCCTTCATTTGATCTTCATTCTCCCTCTTCCTTCCCAAATATTTTGGAAGTTCTTCAAGGCCCTCATGGCTCCTGCTGAACTTTAATTGGGTTTGTGGTAGCATGCTAAAGGTTGGCCTCATTTTTTATAACCCAGCAGTAGTCTCGGGTGGCCAGGCTGCTCTAAAAAGGCTTTTTGCCTTGCAGTCTCTTCCTACATACCATTCCTTGCATATTGATTCCCTTTTCCTTTTTAAGACGAAACCAAGTTAAAACTGTGGAATATCACCAACAAGAATGTGCTGCACCTTCCCACCATCTTCCATCATTTGCCACATTTGCTGTCAAAGGAGAACAGTCTGCAGCCAGCCGTGCATGTGGGACAGGGGCGCACTGGAGGTAAATGGGAATTAGTGCTGCTTTAGTGCTCCTTCTCTCATCTGGTGCCTGTCCTTGCCTTTTCCTCCGGGCCTGGCTGCGCTGCGGAGATGAGCAGGACTGGAGGAACAGCTGCATGTATCATGTGAGCTTCCTTGGTGCTGTAGCACACGGGGTGGGTAAGCCACAGAGCATCTGCGTGCCAGGGTGTAATGGGGATATCTGTGCTCATGAAGGGTTCTCAGTGCTTCTCTCAAATGGTTTTTGCTGCTTTCCATCTCTGGAGTGCTCTAGGCTTTGCCTACAAGGTGGTCAGATGAAAGCACAGTTCATGGAGACTCTAAACCATGTTAGGAGACAAATCTCATCCAGAGCAGGACTTGGGTTCTTAAACATTTCCTCCCCTGCTCCCAAATCTCAACCCAAAGCCAAGCAGCTGACTGATTCCTCTTAAACCAAGATGCTTCTGGCCATAGGAGGGCTTTGGAGAACAAGGCTGTTCTTGAAGTTGCCATTCACGTGCCGGAAAGGACCTTGGGCAGGGAGAGTTTGAGGAATTTCCTAAAATTTTGGGTGAGAAAAGAAAGAGCCTCTAGTTCTTTTCTGCTTTTCATAGAACAGTACAAAGCCAAGTTTGTTTGCTGATGGAACTCACCCAGCATTAGGGACAGCCAGACTGCTTGTGGCTGCATCCACCTCGATGCCCCAGATTTCCAAAATTGAGAATCAGCACAGCCTCAGTCCTCAGCTCACCATCCCCACAGAGCAGAGTCCAAGCAGTGTGAGGACAGCCATTGTGCGAGCACCTGACCGCAGTGGGCGCCCTGCCATGCGTGCTCCAGGCTGCTGCTGGCCTGTACTGGGTGAACCACGGGGTGGTCATGGGAGTTGAGAAGAACATCTTGTCCGGAGTGGCCTCTTTCTAAAATCTCTTCTTGGTCCTGGGCAGTGTCTGTCGTGATGGGAATCCCCAGCGTAAAGCGGGAGGTGCATTCCTACCTTACGGACACCCTCAGCTCCCTCATCTCTGAGCTCACGCAGCAGGAGAAGGAGGACTCGGTCATCGTTGTCCTCATCGCTGAGGTAAGATGGAGCTTGGCCTGTAGGTCCTGTTGGTGCCAAACAGTACAGCCACATGCTTGTGGACCTGGTCTTCTGGCCGGGGCAGATGAGCCCAGCCTTTGCCAGGAACATAAGATGCATTCCTGCCCAAAATGAAGCGCTAGGAAAGCCAGGGTGTGAGCACACAAATGTCTCACGTCAGCAGCTGCTATGTGATGCGTGATTTTATCGTTGTCTATGTTGTGCTACCTCTGGAAGAGTGCTGGAGTGATTGTTCCCAGACTGAGCTGGAGCAGCCCCATGGCCGCATTTCAGGGGACTCTCAGCCCCCCCCATACAGCCGCTTTGTTTCTCAGCCATTCTTTGAAAAAGGCCCTAACCTCTCTCCAGACCCAAGAGCCCATTTATTTTTGTCTGAACTAATATGCTGCTTTACACTCATGTCTGGAGTCCAGAATCAGTTGCGGAATCCAGGGGCTAAAAAGCCTTGATACATTAATCCACAAGAGCTGCTTTTATCTGTGGGTTTAGATGGTTATTTTTCTCCCCAGCTTTCCCCTCAGGATTATTTTTGTGAGCCCCAAATGCATTTGTCTTAATTTTCAGAAATCCACTGAGAACGATAAACCTCAGTGGCATGGTAGAGGGAGCAGCTCAAAGATAAATGCCTGGCTTTGATGCCTCTTTGCTCATGATTTGACATTTTGAGTAGTGTTTGGCTTTTGGGCACCTGGCTGGTAACTCTATAACAGAGCCAGAGCCCTTTTTGGGAATGGGAGCTTTGTTCCCTTGAGAAAACCCTCCCTTGTGGCCATTCCAGCACAGCCTCACTGGTGACACATCCCTGCATTGCTCGTGTCACCTCCTCCTGGTGCCAAGGCAGGGACCCCAGTGCTGCATCCACACATCCACCCGTATCGCAGTCCCGTGGTGCATGTGACTGCCCAGAACAATGCAGGCAGCAGGAAACACGCACGTTTCTGCTCCTGGGTCTCCTGCCCTTTGCTCCTGCTGGTGTTTTCTTGGTCAGATATTTTCTCTCCCATGCCTGTCCCTGCTTAGCACTTATCTCACTCCCAGATAGAGCCCTACAGTGCCACTGACCTTTGCCTCCAAACCACGACAGGTTGAGCTCTGGAAACAAACTGTTGGTTTGGGGAGAAAAGTGTTAAAATGAACTTGAAATAAAACTGCAGGCACGTAAATAATCCCATGCTTTTCACAAGAGGGGTGGAGATCCTTTTTTGCCGAGTATTGTTTGGATGAAAGCTGGCACGTATGAAACAAGCTGCAGACAGCATTTAACGCTTCGTGCAAAGGGACGGTGTGGGCAGAGTGCTGGGAGAGCTGGGAGGGCACAGAGCTTGGGATCTGCTCTGTCTGCTGTGGTCTGGGTGTGATGGCTTGGGTTCGCCTCAGAGGAGGGCTTTGTCACAGCAGGGATTGCGCCGGGTGTGAGATGGGGGGATGCGTGTTACAGGAGGATGACGTGGAGATGCTGACAGCGTGCCCAGGGTGTATGCAAGGTGATTTCTAAAACACGGGACAGCACAAGCTGGGGCTGAGTGGTCTAACACTGTGTAACTTCTGTTTTCAGACGGACACGCAGTACACAGCCGGAGTGGCAGAAAATATCAAAAACTTGTAAGCACTTTGAGTGACTGCATGGGCCTGGGCTGTTCCTGCCGTGGGGCAGGAGTAGCTTCTTCAAGTCAGAATACATGTCTTTCTGTGCTCCTTTCTTGTTGTTCTCTGCTTTGTTTGTTGTTCTTCACTTCTGCATTGTCTTTGCTTTTTGCTGCTTCCAGTTTTTGTTCCAAAATGTGTCCCATATGTAGCTTCCAGTAGTCTGCTGTGTGCTTGCAGCATTCAGCACACAAGGCTGCGCTGTTCTGTTTTTGCTCTTTCTGTGCTTTGGCATTGCAAGAAGAGGGATTATTTAGATTTACAGTAATCCTGGCAATTGCTGCTGTACCTGGAGTGGCCCTCTGCCTGCTTTGTGAGTCAGAGCAGCTGGGCACTGTGGTACCTACGTACATCCACATGCTATAGTGCCTTCAAAATCCATGTTTGGTTTTCCTCCTGCTCCCAGTGGTTTGTTTTCCTCATGTCCTAGGTGATAGTTACATTTTTCTCTCCCTAGCTGCTATTTACGTCCTGCAGCCTTAGTGGCTTTTCAGTGCTATCGGGGCAGGAGCCAGCAGTGGATCATTAACTGTAAGTCAGGCCAGGCAGTAACAGTGCCAGAGCTCAGAGGTGAAGGAAAAAGATGGTGAATGAGGAGACTCTGCCCACAGTCTAGTTCCTGCACTTGCATGTTTCCAAAGGATGGCAGCAACCACAAGAAGGAGGCTGTGCAGGGCAGCGTATCCCTGAGCCAGTGATGGACGAGGGGTTGGGATGAGCGCCCCGAGTGGAGCCGGAGGGCTATGTGCCGGGCCCTGGGAGCAGAGCTGAAACAGAGCCTTCCATCTTGCTGTGCAGAAGCTGGCAGCACTCCCTCCTCCTGCCTGCTGGCTGCGGGACGCACGCAGCGGGGATAATGGGCCAATTGTCTGCTGCATCCTGATGGAATTGCTGGCCGCTGCTGCAGCGAGCGCTCCGTGTGGATGGCCTGCAACTTTAATTGGCCTCATGGTTTTATTTCTGTCCCCACCCCCATTCACTTCACTTATTTTTCTTCCAAATGGAATGGAGGTGGTGTGGGGACAGGGAGTGCTGAGCTCTTGTTGCAGGACGTGAAGGCGGCCACTGCCTTGTTGCAGTTTTATCAGCTCTGTTTCACTGCTGAAAATAGTTGGAAATCTTGCCGGTCCCAGGAGGGAATAGAGAAGGGAAAACTAAGGGAGAAGTTTTTGGCATTCTCGCTGCTCTCTCCCTCTGCCACATCTCCCATCCTCCAGGCTCTGCACAAACAAAGGAAATCAACCTTGCACCAAATGTTCTCGAAAAGGGCAGTGTAAAAATAACTGGGTTTCCCTCTTATCTCTGGCAGTTTCAGCAATCTCTGGGTATTTCTTGCAGCACTTCTGTAGGTACATATTTTTCAGATGAGTGAGATTTTTTTTCTTGTTTGGGTTTGACTCTTTAAAGGCTTCTAAACCACATTACAGGAAAAATATATGCCGATTTTATCAGCATGAGGGAACGAGGTGGAACTCCTGCCGGCTGTCCTAACTGCAGCACAGCACGGCTCTTTAAGTAACTTATCAGAAATGCATAACATAATCTCTGCAAAACAACTCGTAATTACTGGCACATTTGGAAAATCTCTGAAGGCCGGTGATGTCAGCAAGTCCTACCTTTGCTGCGCCAGTCTGCAGGGCCATTGAATCCGGCGGAGCAGTGGTGAGGGAGCAGCTTCTCTCTGAAGCTGACCTGTGTGTTTTCTAAGTGCCATAAATACGGGACGGTGCCTTCTGGGTGTCGGTCCTCGGAGTCCTTTGGTGAGGATGGAGGTGCACTAGGGGAGGTTTCATCTTAGAGGCTGCATTTTCTGTTTGGTTCTGTGGCTCGATGTTTACCCAGTGAGTCGGTCTGTGAAGTGGTATGTCAGGCATGGAGGCACGCATTTGTTTACAGCTGACTTTCTCCCTCAGATTCCCAAAGGAAATCCACTCAGGTCTCCTGGAGGTGATTTCTCCCTCTCCACATTTCTACCCTGATTTCTCCCATCTGCGGGAATCCTTTGGGGACCCCAAGGAAAGAGTCAGGTAAGAATCAATTATCTCAGATGCAAGCAAACCCTTCATTAAGTAATTGCAACATCTTCCTCTCCGACTCCAGCAGGGAGAAAGCTTTTCTGCAGTCCCATACAAGGTCCCAAAACTCACTTTGTCCAGGAGCTGGATGGGTGTGGTGTCAGGCCATGAGCTGGTGCCAGCCTTGCAGGGCTTGCCTTCTGTGCATTGTTCCCATCAGCAGAGTGTAGTGGTGGCTTTAACAGAGGTTTGTTCTTTCTGAAAGCCCTCCAGTTGTATAGCAGCTCTGAATGGATGGCTCAGGGACCAAAAGGAGTGACTGTGGGCCAGCTTCTCCAGCGGTAGCAGTGTACTAGGCAGGATGGGCACTCTCATTGCCTTTGTCTGTTGCAGGTGGAGGACCAAGCAGAACCTCGACTACTGCTTTTTAATGATGTATGCCCAGTCCAAAGGCATTTATTACGTACAGGTAGGTTTGGTGCTGAGTGTGGAGTGGAGATGGTAATCTTCCATTTTTCTCTTGCTTCTCTGTGTTTCACCCACTCCAGTGCATGCTGGGCTGTGCTAACCCCAGAGACTGCTTACTCCATAGGGAAGCAAAGCCCTGACTAGCGTGTGGCTGCAGAGGGACAAGTCCTTCCAGAGCCTGCTTGCATCTGGTATCACAGCTTGTGGAGGAGCATCTTGTAATCATCACCTCCTCCAGCGATGGGGAAATGCCAGCCCTCCAGCTGATGGGAGTAGAGGCTGCTGGACATTGCTGTGTCTGAAGCACAGCTTGGCAGATGTGGCTGCTAAGTGTGGGGCTGGCCAGGTAGTTTTCTAAAATGCTTGAGACTTGGAGACATCTTCCCTAGTCAGATAAGGAGCCCTTGCTTTGTTTACCTGCTAGGATCTGCTTGGAGTGTCTTCCAACATAAACTAGATCTGCGCCAAAGCTTTCCTCCACTCTACAGTGTGATTACTCTGCAGAGAGGCTCTTACTGGAATCTGGATGTGTCACTGGCACTGACTGTCCCTTCCTCTTGCAGCTGGAGGACGATATCGTGGCCAAACCAAACTATCTCAGCACAATGAAGAACTTTGCCTTGCAGCAGCCCTCCGAAGAGTGGATGATCCTGGAGTTCTCTCAGCTGGGGTTTATTGGTAAAGTCTCACCTCTGTCCCAACAAGCACAAACACCTGCTGGGTGTTGTAAGCAGGTCAGCTCTTGTCCAACAACTTGGCTCCATGAGATGGTCAAAACCTTGGACTTGGTTCCTCCTTATTTTTTGCAACCAGCCCTATGTTTGCACAGGAAAAAAGGCTCCTCCAAGTCACAGCTGACATTCGCTTTTAATGAAAATAAACCTGGTTGGAGGCTCACCAGACAGCCTGATGGCTTCGACATGACCAGTAGCTTTTAGGCTGGATTGGCTCTGGTGTTGCCTAACAGTGTACAAAAGGAAGTTTACATCAGCACAGAACTATTTTGGGAACAGCAGTACATGGCTGCAGTAGCAGCTTCATCTGTTATTCTGGATACTGGTTTAACTGGCTTAAAACTTCAGTTTTCAGGGCAGGAAACAATCTGTCCTGCAGCTGGCTGAGTGGTTTTCAACCTTCTTTCTGCTGAATGGAAGAGTTTTAGACCTTTTGGTACTGCTGTGACCTATGAGAGTCTAATGCTTTCTAATTCTGCCGTGAATATTAAATCCAGAGCTGTATTAGCAATGCCAACAGTACTGGTACATAAAACAGAGCTGCATGTTATTTCATTTACGTAGAGAAAGGGACACATCTGACCTCCACATCTCAGCCTCTAGAGTTTTTTCTTCCCAGCTCTCATTCTACACAATGTCCTACAATAGCTGCTCTCTTTTCCCTTTTTTTGTGTTGTAGGAAAAATGTTCAAGTCTCTGGATCTGAGCTTGATTGTGGAGTTCATACTGATGTTCTATAAGGACAAACCCATTGACTGGCTGCTGGATCACATCCTTTGGGTGAAAGTCTGCAACCCTGAGAAGGACGCGGTACGTAAATAACCTGCACTGAAGGGAAGGTTCTTTTGAGAGAGAAGAAACATGGTTGGTCTGTACCTGCAGAGGCTTTGGAGGGTCATTTGTGTGCGCTCTGGTGCTAGCTGACTTAGCACTGAGCCTTGCTGCTCCTGTGGGCTTCCTTATGGACGGTGCAGGATGGGGGAGTTCAGCCCTTTCTGCAGCTGCCAGAAAAGGCATTTGTTCTGCATCTCTCTGAGCACCAGCAGGCTGTTCCTGCAGCCCTGCAGCACAGCAGCCATCCCCACACCGTACCCCGGAATAACCCTTGGCTCAGTGCTCATTTAGCATCCCCGCAGGGAGCCTGCACAGGCTGCCCTCAGCTGACCCTCCCTGCCCTGCTTCCCAGCGGCACGCCGGCATCTTACTGCAGCATCTGGGAGGGTGCAGAGTGCTGACATGGGAGCCTGCTTCGTGCTGCCTCGTGGAATCAGCAGCAGAAAGCCCTGCACCCCACGGCTGTGTTTTAAGTTGTAGCAACAGCGGCAGGGGGCTAAACTGAGTGGGATGGGTAGAGAAGGAGCGACGGTGAGCACGAGTGAGACGAGCTCACTGCCATCTCCCCACCCTCTTCCCTGAGCATACTGCATTTACTCATGCACTGATTGTGTTCTCCTGACAGACGTTGAGCAGCTGAGTCCCAGTGGCCCAGAATAGCTGCATGCTCAGAGCCAGCAGCCTGGGAGGGACCTGGTGGCCACAAAGACCTGGTGACACATGCCAGGGCAAGCAGTCACACTGGGGCTAATATTGTATTTCTCCTTGAGGGCCAGAGCTGGGTGACAGAGCAGCCCCCGGGCCCCTCTGCTGGCCCCCAATGACCTCTCACCCATGGGCAGGGTTAGGGCTGTGGAGATGGAGTGGGGAATGGGACTGCGCTCTGTGCCCCCCTGCTCTCTCTGCTCCCTCCCTACAGCCTTCAGCCTGAGATTTGGTTCAGCACAGGTCCCACCACGCAGCCCCATCAGCTCTGCTCAGCTCCTGCCTGGCAGAGTCCTCCGAGGGCTTCCCAGGGGAACCTGCAAACCTCTTAAATGTGTTGCCTTTTTAAAAATTAACCTACTTTCCGTGTGGATTTCTGGCTTCTTTTCCCTACTGTTTGCATGATTAACTCTGCTCTGCTCCCTTTCAAACACGACTCCCATTTGTAAATCCTGCTGTGCAGAACCAAGTGAGTAGCAGTGAGAATTTGTCTTTTTGACTGAAAGTTTGTTTGACCTGAGCTTTCACTGAGTGCTTTGTCTGCTCTGGATATAGCCTGCTTTTCCTTTTTAAACTAATTTTAGATTTACCTGAGGCAGAGCTGTGTGAAAGGATGGCCTTATTAACACCAGCTGAGCCCAGTCCTGGCTTCACTGGGTCGGTGCTGCTGTCAGCAAATGCCTCTTTAGCAGAAGTAGTAAAGGAGAGGAGAAACCAGGAGATGTCACAGCCTCCTTCTCTCCCCTTCCCCCTTCTTTGCCCACCCTGAGATGAGAGCTGACGGTTGCTCTGCGGGGCCGTGTTTGTTGTCACTGGCAATGAGCAGGACTGCTTTTAATTTTCTAATGTAATGTGAGCTGATTAGGGGATTATCTGCTGGCGGCTCACAGGGGTGTGCCTAGGATTTCACAGTTCAGGGATGCTGGCAGTGTCACCGCCCCTGCACTGTGCCCAGTGGTGCCAGGCAGGTGAGTCAGAGGAAGGGGAAAAAAACTCAGAAAGCCCAGGCCCACTGCTGCCATTCCCTTCCTCATGGCTCTGCTCTGTGCTCTTGGGACTGTTATCCTTTCCCTGCCCATCATCTCTCTCGTGGGATCATGGGATGGACATGAAGCAGCCAACAGCTTTGGCAGCACCCAACAAAAACTGCCAATAGACTGAAAACTGCCCAGTGATGAGAGACTGTGACTGCTGCCTGCGAGCTTAGGCTCTAAATATCCCAGAACTTACTGTCACTTCAGAAATAAGAGATCCTGAGCTCTGAGTCATAGGGAAAGGGCTTTCCAGATAAGCCAAGGACAAAAGAAACTGAATTCTCTGCCTGTCCCTACTTCACATCGCCCAGAGATTTGCTCATCGTTTGCCAGGATGCGCTTAGCAATGAGAAACGTGGCAGTGGGCTGTGAGCCCCGGCTGCTCACCAGACCCTGGTGGTGAGCTTTGTGTCCCTGAGTTCAGTCATTCCCTCAGGGGTTCCTCTGTTGATGCTGGAAGCTGACACGTGAGGTGGTGACATGGGGGATTTTCCCATTTCAGAAGCACTGCGACAGGCAGAAGGCAAATCTGAGGATCCGCTTCAAGCCCTCACTCTTCCAGCACGTGGGAACCCACTCCTCTTTGGCTGGGAAGATCCAAAAGCTGAAGGTGGGTACTGAGCAGTCTCTGATCTCCACAGTGGAGACATTCCCTGTGTTACTGCAGACAAATTAGATGGTGTAAGGCCTTTGATAAGGTGCCCCTCACCTGGCAGAGAGCTGGTGTGTGCAGAGTTCTGTGACATTTGGAAGTTTGTGTTCAAGCTGTTGGCTGAGACACAGGGAGTAGCAGTGCTCCATTCTTCACTGTGCAAATCAAGAGCTTTTAATTTGCACTGCCTTGTTGGAAACCCCATTCCTCATGGCTGAGAGCAGCTTGTGATCCTTTCCTGCCTTCTTGCTTTGCTTTCATCAAGGACAAGGACTTTGGCAAACATGCCCTGCGGAAGGAGCACGTCAATCCTCCTGCAGAGGTGAGCACCAGCCTGAAAACCTACCAGCACTTCACCCTGGAGAAGGCTTACCTGAGAGAGGATTTCTTCTGGGCCTTCACGCCCACCGCTGGAGACTTCATCAGATTCAGATTCTTCAAACCACTCCGCATTGAAAGGCCAGTGCTTGGGGGCTGCAGGGGTGAGGACACCGGGTGGGCACAGAGTGTGAGGAGATACTTGTCTCGTGTTCTCCTGGCTCTCCCATTGGGCTGAATTCTTTGCCCATCCCCATTATAGCTCCCTGGGAGGAGGGAGCAGTGCTCTGCCAGGGGGAGGGCGATTTGACCTGACTCTTTTTGGTGGGTCCATGTCTGCTGGAACCCTTTGCTTTCCTGCACGTAGGAACAACCCATAGGGTACCCATGTGGTACAGGACTCCTTACCAACCAGGTGCTTTGTAGGAAGACACCTCTTAGGTTGAGGTGTTTGATGGCTCGCTTGGGTAGAAGTCATCACGTCCCTGTGCTCAATGTAGTTTTCTGTGGTTTTGGTCTCTGTCACAGGTTCTTCTTCCGCAGCGGGAACATTGAGCACCCTGAAGACAAACTCTTCAATACCACTGTGGAAGTTTTGCCGTTTGACGTAAGTGTGTTAGTGAGAGCTGAGATGTTGGTGGAGTGGGAAGAAAAAGAGGATGGAGAAGGGGGAGCCACTGAGAACTGTCAGGAGAATCTTGAGTGCCTTTGGGAGGTGCTGGCAGCCTGAGCAGTTGATCCCCTGGTGTGGAATCGCCTTGGGAGCTGGGATGAAGCTGCCTACAGAGGATACCCAGGTGGATGGGGTGGCTGCAAAGGAAGGGCTAGGGCAGGATGTGCAGCTCCTTGTGCTGGGCAGGGGAACGAGGTGCCACAGAGTGTTGAGACCTGCAAATAGCCAGGGATGCTGTGGGGGTGACTCTGGGGGTTGCTTCTATTGCCTGGGGCTTTGGGGTGGCTCTCACTGCTGGTCCTGAGCTGAAGGGCTCCTCTTCATCCTGCAGAGCCTGCAGTCAGACAAGGAAACCTTGCAGGAGGGAAGAGGTACAGCTGTCAGATACCACAGAACAGCCGATGGCTACATCCAGATAGGTATGGCAGGGAGGAGACCCCACATCCGTCCCCTGTGCTCATCTAAACATGACTTAAAGCTGTTTTTGTTTGTTTGGAAAATAGGGCACAGGTATTGAGTGTGATTTTTTCCTTTTTCTTTTTTAATTATGCCCAAAATGGGACATAGCAACAGGCTGAATGCTTGCTAACGCTGTGGAAAGAAGCACTGCTTCCTGTGCCTCACCCTGTCTCTTGTCTACTACAGCACAGTGCTGCATCAGTCTGTCTGCACTTGTTCTAACTGTCTGCATTTTGTTCTAACTGATGGTTGCTGCTCTTCTCAGTGTAGCAGAGTGCACTCTGTGCTTCACTGATGGCTTCACAGTTGGTTCCAGCCCCTCCCTGTTGCCTGGGCCCTGTGTGCACAGTCCCCACGGTCCCCCTGCTCTGCCAGCCCCGCCTCACCTGTGCTCTCCCACCAGGCTCCTTCTCTAAGGGTGTTGCAGAGGGCGAGGTGGACCCATCCTTCGGGCCTCTGGAAGCCATCCGCCTTTCCATCCAGACCGACTCCCCAGTGTGGATCATCCTGAGCGAGGTACGCTGCTCTGCCGCCGCGACACCCCAGCCTTGTTATCTCCAGCATCCCACGTTGTTCCATGCTATGTAACATGCTGCATTTACACGACTGCTTTCTTCCTTCCTCTCCTTTCAGATTTTCATCAAAAAAGCAGAGTGAAGCAGGCATGATGAAGGATGGACACACATAGCACCCGGGTCCTTCTACCTCCCCCCACTCTTCCTCATTCCTGAGCCGGCCGAGATGCGGGGACCGCGATGCCAGCGAGGTGGCACCCGGCTGCTGGGAGGAGCTACACTCTGACCTGTGGGCACCGCACAGCCCTCCACACCTTGGCTTCGAGGCCAGCACTGGTGCTGCAGGGCTTGGACAGACTTTCCTCTGGAAGGAGGAAAAAAAGCAAAAAACAAGCTGCCCTGCAAAGGGGTGGCTTTGCTCCCCTAGGCAAGACCCAGGTGCTCACTGCTCCTCCTGTGGGCGCGTTGTCAGTGTGCGGGGCCGTTCACTGTTGGGATGAGCTTTAGCAGTCATGGAGACTAAAAGCACCTTCAGCCCAAGAAAGGGGAATGGTGGCTGTGTTTGGGGACGGAGAGGGCCAGATTCAGGCAGTTTTATCCTGCCCCTGCTTTGCAGGCTGATGCACGGATGCAGGATCGCTGGGATGGGAACAGCCAGGGATCAACGTGTGCATCACTGTAGCACAGGCACTGATCCTGACCAGTGAGGGTGAGGACTGACCCTCCTGTGGTGGAGGAGGGACAAATCCAAAAGGGGGTTGGAGCCCTGAGTATGGCAGGGAAAAAAATAAACGCCACACTGTGCCTGCCAGCATTGAACACAGCCCCTTAACTCATGGTGAAGTCTCCAGTGTCTTCATGCCTTGAGATTGAGTGCAGAAAACAGCTTTTTAAATAACTATTACTGGTTGGTGTGAATTTTTTTGAAAAAAAAAAAAAAGCAGAAGTAGCCCAGTTCAAAAATAGTAGGGATTAGTATAAATCCCAATGTCTCTTCAGCTATACACTGGAATGCATTATACTACTTTAACGTGCTGTATTTTTTATTATTGGATACATTTGATTTTTCAAGTACATCTCTATATATAAATATATAAAATAATGTGCACTGTAATAAAAGCAAAATTTAAACCTTTGGTGCGGCTGTGAGAGGCACTTGGGGTGGGCTGGCATTTATGCGGGGCTGTCCCTGCTTCCTGTCCTGGGAATAAAAAAGCTTTCATCTGCTCTTTGCTCAGCTAGGAGCAAGGAATGCACCTGCACCTCCAAAGTGCAGTTGTGAACTGGTTCTTAGGAAATGCATTGTGAATTTGCAAGAGCTCTCCACTCAACAGTGGCTTCAGCAGCACCTGGGGTTGTGGGAGAAGCTGAGACATGAATTGTGGAAGGGCAGAGTCCTGGTGGGGGGAGGTCAGGGCTGAGGCGCCATCACTGCACCAGTGGAGGTTCAGGTTGGATAATAGGAAGCATTTCTTCTCTGAGTGGTGATGCAGTGTCACTGCTACCCAGGGAGGTGGTGGGGGGAGTCACCATCCCTGGAGGTGTTTAAGAACCGTGGAGATGTGGCACTGAAGGACGTGGTTATAGGCATTGGGGAAGGGGGGGGAACGGACACTGGGGTTGGACTTGAGGATCTTAGGGGGTCTTTTCCACCCTTAGTGGTTTTGTGATTAAAGACAAGGACAAGCACAGACATTACTATTTGGACACAGTAAGGCTTACCCCCTTTCCCCCCCCCCTCCTCCTCCTCTTAGTTTGGATAAGGTCTTAGTCGAGCTCATACCCACTTCCAAGTTTTGATCACAGCAGCTTTTCCCATGGGATCAATCAGCCTGTGACATTCTCCCCCTCTGTCCCCACTCCCCTTTGGCAATGAGAGATGATACCTATTGAGAACAGGCATTTATTTCTTGCATCTCTGCCGTGTGACACTCCAACAGGGATGAGGTGGGCAGTGGGACAGGAGACTGACCGTCACACCGGGGCTGAGCTGAGTGCTCCAGGCAGCCCTGGCCTCGCTCAGTGGGCACTGAGCAGCCTGAGGGGCCACATCAGCATCCACGGGCAGGATGGGGGCAGCAGGAAGTGCACCAGCAGCCCGGCCACCGCCAGCCCCAGCAGCAGCCATAGCAGCCAGGCGCTGGCATACAGCGGCCCCAACCTGTGAGGAAATCTGTCAGCCTTGGGGATGAGCATCTCACACGTGGGTGGGGAGGAGAGAGCGGCACTGAGTGTGACACCTGGGCCACGTCCCACTCTGGGCTGTGCTTTGGGCACTCACCGTCCCTGCGTGGCCTGCATGTAGCCCCGGAAGTAGCGGAAGCGTGCATGGAGGTACAGCACACCGCAGGCTGCAGCCACACCTGCAGGGCCAGCAGTGAGCAGGATGGGGTCTGCAGCTGTGGGAGAGCCATGGCGCAGAGGGAACTGCCCAGGGCACTGCCCTGTGGGTGCTCAGGGGATGCAGACTGGCACAGCTGCCTCGGGATGCATTTCATCTTGCTGCCCCTTACCTTGATGGAAGAAGATCCCAGCAACCCAGAGGAGAGAGAGGAAGATGGGGAAGTACTCGGAGCAGTTCGCCCTGTGAGAAGCAGAGAGGAACAAAACCCACAGCCGGTGGGTGCCCAGAAGGACGTCCTAGATCTGCACCCATAGACACAGTGACCTTACGGAGCCCTGAGCAATTCAATCTTAAGTTTGGCCAAGAAGTCTCAGAAGCTCAGGGAATACAGCCAGAGCGGGAGCTGGAAACTGTGAGGAAGCAAATGCTGTGGCTACAGCCTGAGCAAGGGAGGCTGCCAGCTTTCCATGGTAATACATCAATACCTTCCCTCTCTCTTAAGACATAAAAACAAACGACCTATTTGCATCCTTTTCCACAGGGAAAAGAATGAAGGGAGGAAGAAAACACAAGAAAGAAAGCCCTTGGGCAGCCCTGCTCGGAGCCACAGTAGGAGGGGGGCACACAGCACAGCACAGCACAGCACAGCACCACGCGGGCTGGCCCTTAGTGGCACCACTGAAGGAGCCAAGTGGGTGTTGTGTTGTTGCCACTCCACCACCATCTTCCACCTGCTGTCAGGGAAACACATCAGCTCTGCTCTCAATGTACCCCCGCTCGGCCAATTCCTTTTGGCTGCTGATGGAATAGCATGACCAAGATGAAACATGGACAATGGTGCATGCTGGAAACCAGAGGGGTCTCCCAGCACTTCTCACTCCATAGGAGCAGAGGAAGAAGGAAAAGCCCTCAACAAGCACCCACAGCTGCTCTCACAGCACCACGACTTCAGGTCTTTCCTGACATTGATATTTAACCCAAGCAAGATCTGGGTGCAGCCACTGCAAAACGACTAAACCTTACTGAGCCCTGAAGATCCGCTCAAACTCGGGGTGACCCGTTGTCTCCGGGGGAGAGATCTTGTACTTCCGCCGGGCGTAGATCACCTGCAGTGCAAAGTAAGCTGAAAGAGAGCAACAGACAGAGGGTGACTCTCTGGCAGTGTTGCATTCAACCAAGCTTTCTCCAGTTCAGAGCCAAACACAGGGCTGGAGGAAAATGGCACTGTGAGGTTCAATTAGAGATGCCCAGAGTGACAGCGTTGTGATGGGGCGATGATCTCTGACACTTCACTCCCATGGGGCAGCCCTGTGGCAGGAGCAGCTCGAGGAGGGGGTGATGGGCTCAGGCCAGGAAAGGTCATTCCACAGTGATGAGGATTCGGACCGTTCCACCATCCGATGAATGATCATTACTCCCACAAGGGACTGCTGATGACGTTTCAAGAGCTTAATTTTCTTTTGTTGAAAACAAGGCTGTTCATCCAGGAGAACACGAAACTATGAAACAGGCTGTGGTTGCTGTGGCAGAGCTGTGGTTGGGGTCAGTGAGGTGCCATAGGGCACTGAGAGGCAGACGAGGAACCCACGAGGACCATGCTGTGGCTGTCCTATTGTAAGATAGAGGATAAGAGCAGAGCAGCAGGACAGAAGAGGAGACAGATGTTGCAAGATTAAAGATGAGCGAGAGCCACACATGCCTGCAGAAAAGCAATAGAGCAGACATAGGGGGAAAGGGAATTAGAAATGTAAATAATCTGGTGCTATGTGACCTATTACACAACGTTATCCACTTAACTATCCACAGAAATGCTCTGAAGATGATGTGCACATGTGCTGGTGCCCTGTGCACAGCCCCATGCATGTGCTGGGGGGAGGCAGAGGGGATGAAGGCCCCTCTGGGCACAGCTGAACGCTTCCTGTGCCAGATCCCACACACAGGTTTGGGGCAGCGCCCTGAGATGTGGCTGGGCCAGTTCGCAGAAATTGGGATGCCCTTCAAAAGTGCCCTCTCAAAAGAAGGTGCTGAGAAGCTGCACTGCACAAACCTCCTCAGAAGGATGAAGAGCTCCATCTGCTCTGCAGAACCCTCCAGCTCAGCTTCCCATGCTTTGTAGCCCTGTGGATGGTCCAGAAGCGTGGAGCTGTGGCACTGAGGGACAGCTCAGTGGGCAGTATTGGCAGGCAGTTGGACGAGATGATCTTAGTAGCCTTTTTCCAACCTTACTGATTCCATGCCTCTAGGTTAAATTCGAGTGGATGCCTCCATTCCCCACGAGGTTGCACCCCCAGACTCACCTACCATCACCAGGGCTGACAGCTCCACGCATCTGAATATTCTTGGCAAACCTCTCAGTGGGGACTGGCAAGCTGTGACATTGCACAAGGTGTTTCCTGTGAAGCTACACTAAAAGGGGAAAGGAGAACCAACCCCAGTGGCAGTGTTCTGCTCACAGACTGCATGGAACGCTGAAGGATCCCATAAAACAAACACATGGGAGTGAAGGTGCTCTTTAGGGATGAGCCAATGAGGTTTCCCAGGGAAAAGGGCTCTGATATACTTCCTTAATTCATTTCAAGGATTCATCTTTCCTTCCCTGCACGCTGAGCGCTCCGTCCATCCCCACTTACATTAATAACCAAAAATGCATAAGACAAAACACTCTTCCATTTGTTTCTCAGTAAATTATCTGAGGGAAATGACCACTCTGGAGTCGTGAGCCCCCTCCTCTGAGCAGCACATTGGGGTTTGTGGGGAGACCTGCACTGAGAGATGCACCACCTGATGGCTGAAAACAACGCAGAGCCACATCCAGCGGCTGTGAGCAAAGGGCCGACAGCTCCGTGGGGATGGACTCAGCAGTAAAGACAAGAGCAGCAAAACCACCTGCCCTGCAGAATGGGACACAGGGCTGAGCACGAGGCACAGACAGAACACAGCTCCTTCCGTACATCTCTGATGTGTGTTTGAGTTCTCCATCAGTGCCTGCACGCACCCCCTTTGTTTCAGCCATTTCCAACCATGCCAAGCCACACACAGCGCTCTGAAATTCTATCACAAACCACTCTGCTTTAAAACTCAATCATTGATGGCGTTCTAAGGTTAGAAGCAAAGCTTCAGTTCCCATTTCCCTCTAGGACAGAGGCTTTCAGACTCACACATCTTTTAGTGCCCCAGTGACACCCCTAGGCACAATGCCTCCAACCTGGAGCAGCCACAACTTGCAGCCACTCACCATCACAGAGGGCAGCAGCTTCCATCCCGCATGCACAGCAAACAGAACAGGGGAACCAGCTCCACATCATTTGATGCAATTAGGTTAATTAGTAGCTGACACAAAGGCCAATTATTTACCTTGCTCCAGGACTCCCAGAACAGTGACAGCAGCCAGCAAGTCTACCTCGCTCCTCATGTTGCCCTCCATGAACCAACAAGCAAACGAAGCACAATGAGAAGAGCAGCTCTCCAGCCCTCCTCCACCACTGCACACCCCACAGCAGAGCCCTATTCCCCTGCACAACACGTGTTTCCTCCAAGCATTAACTCCCCCCACACCCTTCAGCCTTCCAACACAGGCAGCTGCCCACTGCCAGGAGAGCAGCAGCACGGGCTGCATGTGCTCAAAGTGATCCTTGGACATGACCAGGTTTGGCACTCAGGTTGATTTGTATCGAAAGACAATGAGGTCTTTACTGCTCACTCCAATCACTTCTGAAGTACCTATGTTCTATACAAGGTTGTGCAAATATCAGTGAGTACTCACAAATTAATGATGTGATCTGCTGCTCCTCTTCCAAGATACAGAATTGATCAGGGAAAGGACTTCATAGACTTCAGTGCCATCCTTAGAACAGCAATGGGATACTCAGCCTATGACAAGTGTAAGCTTACACAGCGCAGCCCTTCTGAGCTCTGTCACTTCTTGTGGTTTTCTGGTGCTGTCACAGTTCTGCAGTACCACCATTTCCTTACTGAAATGCAAGCCAAAAGCTCTTCCTTCAGAAAGGGTGGCAGCACAGGGGAGAGAGATGGCTCAGAAATACCACAGTAACATCAGAACTATAAGCATGAAATGTAAAGAGCAGCAGTGTTTCATAGCCCTGACTGGCTTCTTTTCCTTAATCACAAAAACCAAATAGACATTGGCTGAAGAAATTACAAACCGACCTGGAACAACAGGAGAAAAATAAAAGAGTACTCTGACTTCTCTGATTTAAAATGGGAGACAGAGAGAAAAAAGAAAATTAGTTTTCACCTGATGTTGATGGAGAGAAGGTGCAGGGAAGGGCTGAGCCATTGCATCTCTCTCCCTGTGCAGATGCACACACAGCTTTATTCACAGCACCAGCAGGGATGAACAGACCTGTCGCTCATCCCACGCGGGATGCTGCAAGTTCTCACTACTGTTTTCCGTCTTCAACTTCTCAAAACCCCACTGCAGCAGTTTCTCGAGCTGACTTCAACGTTACTCAAATACACAGCTGTGCACTTCTCTTGGCAAAGCACACAAAATGCAGCACAAGTGCTCCCTATCCTCTCAAAACACAACTGGATTTTGGGTCTGCAGGCTGCTCTGAGGCCCGGACTGAAGGTTAATTGCTCTACTTGCATTTAATAGAAGCTGTTGGTAACCCACAGCTTCACATGGGCATCTACCCCAAAATTCAGACTGAGGACATCACCAGGCTGCTTTTTGCTTACACCATTCCAGCAACCATACAACATTTTAACACCAACCAAAGAACAAAACCCAAAGTTCAATACGTGGAGAATTGTCCTTCAGTGTGTGAAGCTGATTAAAATTCTGCCTATGTAGGGGGATGCTGGGAATTGCTGTAACATTTGAGAGGAACACAGCCTTAGCACCAAACACGTTGTCATACTTCGCGGATTCTTCTTTATCACTTCTGCTTCATCTGTGGTTGGGGAGAGAGATGTAAGGTATTAGTTTGGAACTCCAGATTAGATAAGATCAGTTAAAAGCTGCACTTAAACAGGAAACAATACGTAAATAACTCAATTTGTAGCTTTACTGCAAGCAGCATGATTCACTGCTAAGAGAACTGCTTCAGAACAGTTGAGCAATCCATCAATTATAGCTTGTAGCAAGACTGTATTAAAACCCAAACTTGTACCCCTGAAAATGATGATTTTCCCTTGGATGCTGATAGAGCCACACATTTTTGCTTTATTTCTGACCGTCCTATGTAGTGTTCAGCCAAGAGCTCCATCAGTAGCATCAGATCCACTCTGCTACTGTTTGCTACCACCTCTTCAACCCACCGGCTCCAGACGCACAATGAAGCGACCACAAACCCAGCGACTTTGGCAGCTTTAACCCAAACTCCTCATGTAGCTGCTGCCAGCATTTCAGTCCTCATTCAGTAGCACCAGCTCCCAAACTCAGATTTTGCACACTTTCTCACTTTCAAATTTGGAAATAAAAGAAGTGAAGTGATGCTTAATGAGCAACACCTCTGTGCTCACAGCCCCAGCACCCAGAGACAGTGGCTGCAGCTCCTTTCCAGAGAGCTCTCTGCAGCTCTGTATGCAGCACTGTCTGACACTGCCTTTCTGTAGCAGTAAGAACTGGTTAAGACACAGCAGCAGAACCTGTGCCTGTGCATCAGGTTGGCCAGAGCTGTGTGCTGGGATGAGGGAACCAACACACTGCAAACAACGCTGCTGAGCTGCTGCTCAGCTCACACAAAGGTATAACGTCACACCATGCATGTTTCATACACTAGCAAAATATTTATTTTATAATGATAAAACAGAAGTGAAGGATTTCTTTTTGGTGTGCACCAGTAATTGTAGTAAAAGAATAAGGGGATTAATGGACTCTTTATACATTTCAATGACAAAAATTCATAAAGGTTAGCATCAAATTCAACTGTTCTCCATTTACAAGCATAAAACTTACCATAATACCCCCCAAACACATATATAAAGAATTATAGTTTTAAAATCTATAAAAAGTAAAAAATATACAGTCAGAAGATCTAACTCTTATTCAAATCTTTAATATAAAATTGTAAACATTTATTTACACAAAGGAAATGTGTATAACAAAATTTTGAGCACCCTTTTCAATCGAGTCGTGGTTTTTGGAAGGCAGTGGATGTTGCACAGTGACACTCTCACCTTTCCCACCCAACCAAAACCGCAGTTTATAAATAAAGCCATGGGCGGCTGGCCAGGTGCAGTTCAGTGGAGCTACATTTTATTGCTCTGAAGCTGCAGCAAATGGAAAGCCCAAGTGCATATACAGACAGCTACATGAAGAAGGGCATAAAGGCAAAGCTCAGCCCTACCCATGCACCTACAGACATCTAAACCGTATTTTCGTTTCCATTGAACTGTTTCAGCATTGTTACAGTGATACCGTAACAGTCCGATGTGGACAGGGCCCAAAAACAGAGGCAAGGGCTGTTTCTTCCTACCAGGTCAAGTGGTGTTTGGATCCCGTTCACACATGAAGACCAACAGGCATTATAAGCCAGGCTGCCTAGAATCACACTTCATTTTAGTTCAACAGTACCATGAAAAGGCCCTGTCACCAAAACTCGATACCTTCCTGAACAAACCTCTGGTCAAACAGGGCAATATCCACCTTAGCTTCCAGAAACAGTGGAGGAAAGAGCACAGCTGCATTTCACTGGGCGTTATGCTGGATTGCCTTTTTGGTAGCAATAATGCAAACAGAAGATGCTCTTTTCCTCTGATTAAGAAATTAAAAGCAGATGGATTTTTTTACTTATTCAGAACAAAGACTGTGTGCAAAATCTACCAGAGGACGTCGCAGATTTCAGCACACTAAACAGGGAAGAATGAAAAGCTGAATCCTACTACCCTGTTATATCTCTCAAGTGTTTGTAAGGGGCAACGGGGGAGTGGGGGAGTGGAAATAGCGACACTGAAAGGTGTCACTTGAAATTATGAGGTCCCAAACACCCCCAGCAGGAAGGGAAGGCACACTGGTGCAAAGTTAACCCTTAAAAACAAAAATACAGCAAACATTTCTTCCCCTGCCATTGCTAGTTTATCTATACGCTAACGACACTTACCTTGGACCAGTTTTTGGTTTAATACTAAACCACTCACTAGCTCTTTTCTTAGATTGCCAGTACAAGAAAAGTCAGCATCAGTTATTTGCATCTCAACTACTTATTCTAGAAAATATCATAAGTGTCAACAACCAAAGCAACTAACACCTTCGTCTTCCCATCCAAAGACAATCTTAGTTACCTCTTCAAAAGCTACAAGGGATTAAGTCTGCTTCAGTGAAGTTCTATCCACTACTCAATGGTGGGATCCACTGATCAACGCGCATCTTTTGCCAACGGTTCAACGTGATACAATATCAAATCTGTTCAACAGAGCACAATTCATCCATATGAAATATGGCAGGGTGAGCGCGTCGGACAAACCACGTTCCATGCATTTTGGAAAGGGTTAAAGTATTAGTGTTAAAAAAAAAGCAGTTTTTAAAAGTGCAAATTGTCTGACAAAGGAGCTGCAGATACAGGAATACATTTTCCTTCTTCGAATTCCATGTTATCCTTCACTTCCCCTCACCCACTGGAATAAAACCCTCTCACACATTCTGCAGAGTGGAAAACTCCTGAAGAAGAACAGTCTGTTGAGGGAAATTGCTTTTAGATCACAACGCTGGGTTTGGTTAAAAAGTTTATAGGAGTTTTCCAAAAGAAGTGGATTTAGAAAGGGAAGAGGTATTTGTGCATTTAAAACAAAAGCTTTCAACTTTATTTTCATTTTAAAGTAAAGGTTAAGGCAAGGTGGTTTGTTGGTGGACAAGGGATTTTTTTGGTAAAAGTAAGGACTTTGGAACATTGTCTGTTGCCACTGTGGTTTCAGTCCTTTCTGTGAGTAATCCCAACACGGACGAGAGGTCTCCTTGGGCTGAGCTAAAGAACCAGCATCTGCTTCAAGGGATATTAAAGGAATAAACCTACCTGTCTACAGAAAGATTACCAAACTCATAACCCGGTATTAAAAACAAAAGTATTTAAAGGGGGAGACTTCAATACTGGAGCAACCTTGATGCAAGCATTCTCCCAGGCTGCTTGTGCTATTGTTACTGATAAGGACTTTTCACCTCTCAGCCAAGTTCTTTTTTTCCTCATTTTACCCTGAAGTGACAAAGTCTTGTGCTCATTGTTCACTGCTAGCTTTGGGGGATGAATTGATCTCAAACGTTAATTTTACTTTTTACAACAAAGAAAACTAAATGAGCTGTCATGAAGCAAAGCCTTCATTTAAATACAACTACCTTTGGAAATAAGTTATGAAGAAACAGGTGCAAAGGAAATGGCTTTACAATTCATGTTAAACCTACTATAGTTTAAAAGTTCTCCCATAAGAAATTCCCCCTTTAAACACAGTAAGGTATAAGCCAAGAACTGTGCCTCTCTACAACAGAGTGCAAACTGCAGCTTAAAAGACTACAATCTATTAAGAAGACTACCTTGACTAACTGGCCAGGTTTTAATACTTTCTTTCATCTATCACCAGCATCTAGAAACACTTTCTGTGAAATATCACTTGCTTATTGAGAGTACAGGCACATGCTTCAGCGGTGGAAAAAGTTCACAGCGTCTTGCAAGCGTACTCAGGTGCATATAGCCTCTTCTCAAACCAAAAGTCAGACATGTGATGACAGTACTATAATAGCACGTCAAGCTACGGACAATAATGATTGCAAGTAATAGTTGCAGAAAACTAAGTCCTAAGTTTCTGCAACTATTTGCTTTCTTTCTGCACTATTTCTGAGAAACAGTTTCTATTTTTAAATAATTTTTCATTTTAGAACACTGCAAGTGAGATTTCTGACAGGCTGGATGGGACACGCACAGCTTTGTTTGACCTGTCTAAACGTGCAACTCCCCAGAGACGCCAGGACAAAGCGCACTACTCCTGCAGCCCTGCTTGGTGCGCCATTACCACGCGTCAGCACTCACTGAGAAGCAGCTCCAGTCCCCTTCCCAACCATTCACCTCTAATGCCTGCAAGTCTCCTCAATGCCACAGGTTTTTTGGTCCAAGTGTTGTTTATATTTCATGAAATAATTAAAAAAAAGTAGAACCCCCCACCCCCAGCCCTGTTTTAATGAGTTCCCAACAACTCATCCAAATCATTCATCCACTCCTCCGAAGTCCTGTTTTTCAGCAAAGAGTCTATCAGATCTGTGTCACCAGTTAAGTTCTGAAGTCCATTATTGCCTGACTGGCTGCCGTAGGCAAAAGGCAGCTCTTGACTGCTTGTCCTCACAGGGTACCCTTGACTACAGTGCATATTACCTCTGTTGGGCATTTGCTGATTTGGATTCTGGTTGAAAGCATTCAGATCCGGAACAGTCTGGTTGATGCCAGGCAAGACTTGCTGTGAGGGTACCTGCTGTTGTGTAGGTGGGTTTGTCCGCTGCTGCGTGCCTAAAGATGACGACAGCATCTGCCCAGACACGGCAGCATTCATTGAGGTCATGGGTCTGCTGGTGCTGAGGCTTACCTGAGGCATTCCTTGAGCAAACTGTTGGTTGGCCATCTTCAGATGAGTTTGCTGCATGTGGAAAGAGGAGCTGGCAGAAAATGGTCCTAAGCCACTGTTTCCTTGTGTCTGGTTATTAATATTAGGGATACCTTGGTGTTGCCAAGATGGATTTTGAGCCCCCATAGCAGCCGGTACTCTTGCCATCTGTGGCTTAGATAAGGTTGGATTCAGAGCGCCTTTATTGTGCTGTTGAGAAATACTTGAGTTTGCTAAGGTATTCTGCCCATACCCAGCAGGAACAGCAGCACCCTGGCCCAAGCTGCCTTGTCTCTGCATCGGTGGCTGTCCATTGGCACTCTGAGCTGCATGCTGGGGAACCATACCTGACGGTATGCTGTACAGCCCCCCTCGCTGAATGTTCTGCATGTTGGCGTACTGAGTCACCCCCCGGTCCTGCTGGCTGGAGCCGGACTGCAGCGGTGCGACAGAACTGTGTCCAGGTCCCATCTGAATCATGTTCTGGGCCTGAGGAAACATCCGTGGACTGCTGGAGCTGGACTGTCCTAAATTACTGACCCCAGGCATGGCTGAAGATGATCCTGAAATACAAAGAAATATTATGTACATTAACTGCTCAGTTCAACCACAGCCAATCTAAGCCTGTTGAGGCTATAAGCCAGAATGCAGATACATTTGTATAAAACAATTTAAGCAACCAGCACACTGACAGCAGTACTGTGTCCAGTCTGATCTCGAACACAGATATGCCAATTTCCTAAAAAGTCTGAATGCCACTTCTACGAGTTCAACATCACCAACGTTAAAAAAATTAGGGTTTATTGGGCAGGACTGTGATGTTTCTCTGTGAACAGAAGTATGCACACACATACAATTTGTTAGTCTGTTAAAAAAATATCATTTTTACTGCATACACACACTGTCAGTTATTCTGTGCATACACAGTGAGTCTCTTACTGCAAGAACTGCAGGATTTCCAGTTGTGTTCCAGGAATGTCTTTTCTTCTAGGCAACTTTCATAAATATTTAGTTAAATATTGTATAGTGACTGTTGAGTCACAGCCTGAACCACTGATTGAGCACCTGAGGAAAGGACCAGATCAGCCCTGGGAGCACAGGTGAAGGCAGTTCAGCAGTGTGACTGGAAGGTCTGCAGCCTGGCTGCACCTCTCTTAGACCTCATTGAAAGGCTGACTGCCAGTGGGGAAGGATCTCTTTCTGGAGATCCCTGGTGAAGCTTTCTTCTGCGAACCTGGAATCTTCTGATATGAGTGAGCAATCTTCTTCCCTTCCTTTATAGCACCTCTCTAATGTGCCAGTCCTTTTGTCATCACGCCTTTGTTGTAACACCTTTCCCATTGTATTCATCTGCCCAATTGCTTCAAACATCTTTTGGATTTCCATGATGAATATTCGCTACATTAATATGCAATGCTGATAACAAGGATGATTTACAAAAACATCTATTGTCAGCAAACAACAGGTCTTCTCTTCTAAACTCAGTAAAGAGGGAAAAAAGAAAGAAAAAAAGCATTTCCCTGTAAGAAACATCCCTGTTACTTAAAACAAGAAAAAAAAAAAACAGACAAGCACTGTGAAGTATAGTGCATATGTCATCCACTTTCTCCCCACATTTAGCCAGCCAAGGGAAACCTGCCTACACAGAACTTCCTCTACTTTCAAACAAAAAAAAAAAGCTAAAGATTTTTTAAAAAGATAATTCAAGACATACGAGTAACACTGACTCTCCACTGAATTAACAATTAATTAACCAGTGTTACAGGGCCAAGTGGGAGGTCATACTGGAACCATACAGTGAAGAGGTAGAACACATACCAGCATTTAAGATGCAGAATAACAATTACAATTATCAAAGCAAGGGAAAAATAATACTGATACTCATTATAGAACATATACTCTACTTCTAACAGAGGTACTAGTATATTTCTGTAGGAATGTAGCAGGAGACAAGATAATGAATTTCAGTATTCGAAGTCCATTACTGACCACTGTTACCATAAACCTCCTGCATTGGTATCAAGTTTTTCAGTGAAGTAACAAAGCCCAGCCCTAGCTCTACTGTATGATCACAAACACTGAATGAGAGTATTGTATTTCTACTTGCATCTTTTCCATTTGGCATTTACTTCTGCAGGAATAGAGCAAGGAAACAGAAAGAAGAGAATATGCACATTTTGCATACTATAGCTTTATAGAAGAAAGCAAGTATCTCCTTAATGCCACGGTAAGTAAGGATTTGTCAGGTAAGGAGACAATTTTTTTGATGTTCTCTGCTTCTTCCACATTCATGGTGCCATTCCACATTCATGGCAAAAAACAACATTTATCAGTGTCAGTACAATCAAGACACACCAAGCTCCTACGAAACAAAACCAAATCCCACACGAACCACATAGGATGCCATTCCCTTCTAAAGAGGAGAACATTAGAGCAGTACTACACACACAAAAGTTAAAGGAGAATTTAACATCTGTAAAGGAAAATAGGAGCATAAAAATGAAATACCTTCATTGTTCTAAAGGCCAAGTTTTATCCATTTCCACAGCAATATTACAGAATCAGAAGCTTGCAATGTCTTA
Source organism: Meleagris gallopavo (assembly GCF_905368555.1). Lineage (NCBI taxonomy): Eukaryota > Metazoa > Chordata > Aves > Galliformes > Phasianidae > Meleagris > Meleagris gallopavo. The sequence goes on from NC_139418.1 coordinate 13,089,167, forward strand.
GATTTTTAGGTCAGAGGAAGCTGTTATTTTTTCAAGTGTACCAGAGCCTAGCTCTAAAAGTTTAAAAGCACAGTAACACAGGAAGATGTTGCAATAAATTAATCATAAGCTCTCCAGTCTAGGAACTCCGTGGCACCTGGTTTTATTCCCAGTACTTCTGCCATTACTTCACAACGCTCACCTGTGAACTGCCCAACCTGCTGCTGGTATGGGTTCTGCTGCTGGTCCTGGTACTGGGGAGGTGGCCGGGTCAGGTGTCGCTGCAGCTGCTGCTCCTGCTGCTGCCGCTGCTTCTCCTAGGAAAGATCCAATGCAGAAGAAGTAGGAGGCAAGTCAAGACTTCTCCAAGAGCGACTATCCTGGATGAAAACCAAGCTACCCGCATGCTTTTACATGGAGCTGGTAATTACAGGAGCTTCTGTCACCTTAAATTTCAGACCTTTGTTCTCAGCTGAAGCCTTTAAATAACTGGAAGTCACAGGTATTAGTTTCTTAATCAGTGAAACATTCAGCCATTTTCAGCAATATCCTAAAGGTACGATACTCTAACAAGTATAAAAAGAAGAAAAGCAAAAACACCTAAAAATCCACAAATACCTTTTACTCTTTGCCCCCAGATCAATTTATTTAAAGAGTGCAAAGTAAAAGTACAAGTCATAAATACCAGCGTTGCACAGAAAAATAAAAGCATGTTTTCTAGGTCCAGTTTTCAAAACCAAAAACATATACAAACCCAAATTATTGGGTGTCTCAGAAGATCGTGGAAAACTACAAAACTAAGGTTACAACAGGAGCTACGCAAGTTCTACAATCACTGTTCCAAACCATTTTCTCAATAATTCACTTGTTTATTGCAACAAGCCCTAGTAATGGTTTGAAATCAGCTTGCTTCTTTAAAAAGGGCATCCAATCTGTATGTACTTTGTGACAAATTCATTACAATACTAGCAAATTTAAAGGGAATGGAAAGCCACGGAGGGAATGGGAGAAAGTGTGTAGGAGCATGCACTAAGTGTGATTCTGACAATATCAACAGCCAAAAGACTGTTTTTACACCACAAAACACATCTCAGACAGCATTTCTGGCCCTTCCTCCAGAGCTATCTTCAAGCAGGTTGAAATTCTGAGAGCATTAAGAGTGATACCAAGGACAAGTACTCACTTATGTAAAAACATGCACAGAGCACAGGCAGGGACAGAAATTCCCTTTCAAGAGTCCTAGGACAAAGACATAAGCACTAAGCCCCTCAAGAAGAGATGAGTGCAATGTGAAAAGCAGGCAGGTACACATTACTACCATTGTTTCAAAGTGTCTGCAACTGAGAAGCTGTTGAGACACGCAGAGGAATGAGGAGGGCAGGCTGTTTCACAGAAGGGACCTGCTGCTTGTAGGACCAGTCAGACCTGAAAGGGGCTGACCACAGAAGCCAGGGAAGTATGCCATAGCAGTAGGATGAACCAAGAGCTGCAGAAGGCTGGCTCAGCAAAAAAATAAAAAGATACAGAATACCAAATGTAAGAAAATCTCACAGTATCTGAGAGGGGATGTTACCTGAAACTATCACCCAATGATGCACTTCAATGACTTTTTGTTTTGTCTTTTAATTAATGAATATATGCAACTCTCAGTTTTTTCTATAAATTAACACTTCTTTTTTCCCTCTGTTGTCCCCAAAGATTACATTCCACACTCCCCCACTCCAATCAATTATCCTGAAAGACAAAACGAAGATCTGAATTGTAAATTCCGCCTGGACCTAAAACCTTCTCTGAAAATTCATCTTCCTTTCCTCTGTACTCAGCACAGAGATTTGTTCTGTTTGTACAGTGACAATGTGTGGAACATGCCTGCATGGACTGCTCAGAAATGCAGAAAAGCACAAATGACAGGAGTAAGGCCCTTCAGACCGATTCCCAGCTGAAAGACTTGCAAAAGGTTTAAAACTTAGAAAGGTTCACGCAAGGAGCCCATTTCCCTGAGAGAGACTAAAGCAGCTTTCTGCACAGTCTGATGGATAGCAGAGTTAAATTCTTTTGGCAGGATAAGATGCAAGTTGGATGCAGATGTCTAATTATTTTCCCCAAATAAACAAATGAAAGACGATTTAAAATTTGAAACGTGAACTGTCAGCACTCACAGAGAGGAAAGGCAGAACTCAACCAGCTTACAGAGTCCCTTGCTTAAAGCTCTCCAAAACATCAAGGATATCCCAACCTTTTATTATTTTGCTCTCATTTCCTTTGTGAAAGAAGGAAGGCAAAGAATTATATCATCACTGGTATATCTTCTCTTCCTGTAGGTATCAGCTTGCATTTCCACACTATTAAATTCTAGCTGTTTTATTCTTTTAATTCACAGCTGTGCCTTGTAACAGAACGAATGTCTCAGGAACCAGTTACATTTTGTAGTTGATTTTATATAAAACAGAACAGTGATTTATACCAAAACATCTTGTAGTTTACATCCCCTATTTCATAAGGCTGTAGTAGTTCTATAACATCTCAAACACAGCTTTAAGTCAGCCAAAGCACGTCAGTGGAAAGGAAGAAAAAACTGCTGGCCCCCCTTACCTGCTCAACTAAGAGATGTTGTTGTCTCTGCTCCATTAGGAACTGCTGCTTCTGTTGCTCCATGAGCAAGTGCTTTTGTTGCTGCTCTCTCTGTTTCTGCTGGTCCATCAGCATTTGGTGCTGCTTCATCACTGCTGCTTGCTGCTGATTGCTAAGATACGACTGGTTGCTGTGGTTCCCTGCCATGGTGACATTGGGAGCCTGGGCACCAACACCAGCACCCGGGACAGAAACGGGAACACGAGGAACATTAGGAGATGTGGTTTGATCCTGCAGAACGTAAAAACAATGATGTGAGTCACAGAAGGAGGTTACCCCTCTAGAACTTAAAGACTTTGTACAGTCACACAGACAAGGAAAGACGTTTTCATAATGATGACCACAAGTTCAATTGTCTCTTGTAAAGGATACAGGATTTTTATAAATAAAGACATAGAAATGAGGAGTTGGAGTTAATGTCAAAAGCTCCAGCAGATTCAGGAACAGAGTTTTTAACTCAAGCCTCAAAGTACTTCCCAAACTCCAGCTCAGAAAGGGGAACGCAGCTTTGTGTGCTTCTGCTCAGCCAGGGGAATGCTGCCATTACAAACACTTCAAATGCACCAACTGCAGTTACCTTTGGTTGCAGCTTTCCAACTAGCTTTGAAATTTCATCATATAGTTATATCCTGCCTCTTCTGTCAACACTTAATTCTGAAAGTTTACACCTCCCCTCCTAATGTTGACTTTTTTTTAGTATCAGAGTTTTATTATTCACAGGTGAGGGGGAAGAAACATCACTGACCAAAATGAAGAGTCCTAACGTTTGGCCACCAATCCAGCCTTCATCATATTATACAGGAAAAACACTACTATGGATAACTGGTTGTATTCATTTTTTCTTAAGTCTGCTTTTTTCTTTCTGTTTTGGAGACAGGAACTCAGGAAAAGCCATCAAGTCAAAGTAATATGGAACAATTATCCATCAAGACCTGATACCGATCTCTTTGTACATGAGAATCCATTTGGAATTTGACATTTGTTGTCATTTCTAAGCACAGTTCAGCCTCATTTCAAATTATGCAAACGTATTTATTTTCACATTCAGAATTCAGCTAATGGTCTGGGCTGTTGGTTCTCACTTGCTGCAGTTTTGTCAGAAATCATGAGCCAAATATAGGTAATGCTGTGCTAAGTTGTTCTGTAAGCAAGCTTCTTAGAAATTCTCCAGAAGTATTCATTAGGATTTCTGTTATTTCAATGCAAGCATGACAGCACAGACACAAGGTCACCTTCAAGTTTTTCAGCAAGAGATAGATGTGCCACACACAATCATCTTCACCCTTCCCCTCCTTCTTTCTTCACCAAAAATATCATTAGATCGTTACTTCCGCTAGCTTTTAAAGAGATTAATTTTCCTTGTGCCTTATGAAGCATGTATTATTGATCTCATTTTTATTTTTACATCACTGTGGTCTTTACCACAGACTAATCAGGCCTTTATGCCATGTATTTTGTGTTTTCCTTTACTGAAGGAACACACTACAAGAGCTGGAGCTCCGATGGCTTTCGCACTTTTAATCCTTCTAACAAAGACCTTTTTTGACAGCAAGTCTTCCAATATGTGCATCGTGGGGATTCAGTAGCACGTGCCTACAAGTCTGTTCTTCCCCACCTGCTATATACATTTCTACCTGCAGCATATCTGTAATATCAGCTATACGTTGTTATCTTCATATTGCAAATTTATTACACCTCATAAGGCAAAGAAGCACAACGTGGAGTTCTCCTTTATAGGAAAACCTGAAGCACAATGCTTCAAGCAGACAAATATTACCTATTAAAGATACATTCCCATTCCCACAGACTTAACCAGAAACAAATTCTTAGATTTAAAAAATGCCAAGTAACACCCAAGTAACCAAGAACGCAGCCCTCACTCCCATCTCTCTCCAAAAAGCAGCAACTGAAGGCGTATCTGTTTATAGTGAGCCAACTCCTACAGAAGACAGGGACGAAGGAGAAAGTAAAGAAAGCAAATCTTCTGCTAGAACACTGTTTAACACTGCAGTTCTGTGAGCTATTTCAGGCAAAAGTTCACAAAGCATCTATTTATCTTTGTAAGTAGAACCTTCTGTGAAGTGTGACATAATTTGTTGCCCATGAAGTGTATTAAGCTGCAAACCACACGTTACCAACGTGACCTAGAACTGCATATTAAAAACTTTCCTCGGTGGAAAATACAGTGCTTGACTTTTGCTTCAGCACAGTGTGTACTACCATCTTCTTTAGGAACACGCAGCAGCTGATCTGAAACACCATCAAGTAACCCATACTCCAATCTAACCTACCCAACATCCTCTTTCAAAACCTTAAATCTGTTACTAAACAAAAGTAACAAAGATCAGAACACGTACCTGACTGTGCGGCAGTCGGTAGGTAATGTTTCCAGACTTGGGTTTCAACAGGATCATTCCATTTTGGTCATCACTCACGTGGGACAGTGGCTGCTGCTGGCGCTGCTGTATGTAAGCCAACATGGGAGTCTTGTTCTGACCAGGTACTGCAACGCCCTGTTCACATTCTGCTTTGTAATGTGAAAGAGGTTTGGTGTTCCCATAGTCTAGCACTGAGCCTTGACTATTCACAGGGTTCTGGTTCATGCTGTTTTGCTGATGACCCAGTATGTTCACATGGTAGTTGCCTCCAGCTCTCGGAGAGCTTTTATTTCCCATATTAGGCATCATGAGCTTCTGATTGTTAAAGTCCGGCTGGTAAACTGAAGGGCTGGTGGGATTTTCCATGGTATATGGAACAGCCAGTGGGCTGTGAGAAGGCCCAGACTGCCAGGTAGACATCTGATTGGTTTGGTGGACTTGGGAAGCCTGCTGCTGGTTCTGCAGCATCTGGTCTCTCTTCTGCTTGGCAGCAATCTGCTGGAGTTGATGAGCAGAGGACATTTCTTTGGCACTTCCTGCCCCCTTCCCAGGTAAAAGCACATTGGGGAGAGGTCTCTGGACGTTCTGAGAGTGGTTTGATGCCTGCATCATGGGCTGATTAGCATTTTCAGTCATTGACTGACTAGAAGGCTGAAACATAGCCTGAGAACTACCGACCACCGGAGACGCGGCACTTACAGGAACAGAGGCAGCACCGATAAATGCTGAACCTGAAGAAGTAGATCTAACCTGCGGAGATCCCATCTGCTCCTGTTCAAAGGGTGCAGGGGAAAATTCAGTCTTTATGTTAATATCTTGCGGCAATGGAGTCTGTGCAGCTGAATTTGAAGAATCCGCATCTTTTTTCTCTTCAAAGTCTTCATTAAAGAGATCCTTCATGTCTTCATCGGGCACTGACCTATTAAGCTCCTCAATAAGCTCCTTCCATTCTTGCTCGTTAAGATTAAGATCAGGCATCAAGTTGTTCTGAGATATAGAACCCCCTGCTCCAGCAATCATACACGGAAGATCATCTACAGGCTCCTGTTTCAGCTCTTTGTTCAAACTCAGAGGAAATGAATCATCAGCATCACCACCTCCATTCAGTTGCAGGCTGGAATCTGGAAGACACTTCTTGCTGATGCCATCGAGTCCCATCGGATGTTTTCCATTAAGCTGCAAGGTATCTCCACTGGCAGATTTCTTGTCAAGATGATGGAGTGGAGACACAGGGGGCATTCCATTGGAAGAACCACTCACTCCACCAAGACCATCATCACGACGCAGCTTCTTGGAAATGGAAAATACATCACCAAAGCCATTCTGCTGGTCTCCATTCTGAGGGGAAGCAGCACTATCAAGCTTTCTTTTCACAGTCTCATGGAGCTGCTGAAAAAAAGAAAGAAAGAAAGAAAGATTTTAGTTATTTAGTTTCACATCTCAGATTATTTCTTACAAAAACACTGTCTAGCTCTGAATATGGGGGAGAAAAAAAAAAAAAAAGGAATAAAACATTTTAGGGGGAAAAGAAGGGCTGGGTCTTTGTTTTTTACAAATCATGAGATGACTTCCTTGCTAAAATCTTCCAAATCAATCATCTCTTGTAATCTTGTAAAGGATACAGGATTCTTATAAATAAAGAGACAGAAATGAGGAGTTGGAGTTAACATTAGAAGCTCCAGCAGATTCAGGAACAGAGGCTTTAACTCTGTAAAGTAAACCTTCCAAACCAGATGCTAAATCGAACAAATTCCTGTTCAAAATGTAAAAACATGGAAGAACAATAAGATTCAAATTGAGATTAACAACCTGTATTTATTTGGTCTATGTACACATTGTATAATTCTCCAGCAAGACTGCTTTGTAAAGGAGTCTCACATTAAGAGATTAAGGAGAAAAAAAAAAAAGAGGACCATTTATCCTGTGATTTTAATTACTGGAGGATAAACAGGTATGTAATTTTTGTACACAATCACATTTTTGGCATTAAGCAAAACCAGTTTGTCACCAAGTGACCACAGCTCCATTCATACATAACTGCAATTAGAAGCTCAGTCAATTCTGCCACACAAAGTTTATTCCTTTCCTCTTTTCTCCCGAAGCATTTGCCCCCTGCTACTCTGCTCTATGGCCCCCAGAGCACAAACCAGCTCAACAGTTGGCTAATCTACAACCAGTGAATACGCATTCTTTTTCTTGCAGTGCCACCTAGAAGCAACCAGAGGGTACAGCAACAGCACCTCGGTTCCACAAAGCCGAGTGTGGGTCCCCCAGTTCAACTTCTCCTCTGGCAGCACTCTTTCAAATTTTAACTTCTTTTCAGTGACCTCAAAAATAGCAGAAAACAGAACACATGCACACATCAAAGATGACAACGAATTATTCCCCCCTCAGGTAAATCTGCCAAACAGCTGGGCTTTGCTGTACTGGGATCACTACACCAAGACAGACAAACCTGCAGGGCAGCGACAGCTCAGAGCTGCACGTCTGAAGAGGGAACCCTTTTCCCCTGACCTGGAAAAGATGCCTTTGTGTGTCCCAGCAGGACACATGAGGAGAATCCCCACAAAAAGCCACTCGTCTCAAGTGTGGTTCACTGAACAATAGCTCTCTCAGATGGCAGAAAAGCAACTCATTAAACAAACCTCAAAACAAGCACACTTACTTTAATACGCAGTCTCCAGAATGCAGTCCACTAACCCTTGGGGAAAAAACGTTTCATCCAAGAACAAACAGGGGAAACTTCAAGATCTCGGCACTGAAGCAAAAGGTTGTGTGTAGAGCCAGCATAAATTATCAAGAATGTTACGGCACTTGCCTGGGCAACAGCATTCTTTCGATTTAAGGATAGAAGGACTGGATCACAGTGGTTGCTTTCTCGTTAACCGTCCACAGCTAGCTCATCTTTGGAAACAAACACTGCTTCATGCTTGCATAGGTAACACCAACATCTCATTTTTACAAGAGGGATGGACTGCAGTTTCCAGGAGACCAAGATCTTTCTGCTGCCTCATGGAAACAGCAGCAAAGTAATGAGATGAGCAGCAGAGCTCCTAAGAGGAGGGACACATTTGGAACTTCACTAAATCTCAACATCCCATCTACAGTTTCAGTAGCAGACCCAGAGCAATTTTTTTTCAATTACTAACTTAAGAGAATAAAGGAAATCTGATTTTTCATAAAAACTGAAAACAACAGAAAGTGAGGAAGCTTCAATTCAACCCCAACATTTGGCTTCTAGCAAGTTTCCTGTTGTTTACTTAATACTCCAACTGGGAAAACTGAAGCTCAAGGTAGATGAGTAACTTGCCTGAGGTCATATGGTGAGTCAATCAAAGATTGGGATGGATCCTCCTTAATTCCAAATCATTAAGGAAAAAAGACTCTCCAAAAAATAACATACAAGTACTAATTTAGTTTTGTACACTAAATGTATTCTTCTCGTGGTTGAAGCGAATTTCTGTATTAAAACAGAACCAAGGCCCAGCAGAACCACTGTTGCAACCATAACTCCTGCAGGCACTGCAGGCAGCTTAGGGCTCGGGTAGACCACAGTCCTCTGTGGGCTGCAAAACTCACTTAGGTTGATGGAGAGGTATTCCTGAAGTTGGTTTGTGCTGAGGTCTTTGCTGCTGTACTGCACCACTTGCAATATATGCAAGATTAAATCATTTGTGCTTCTAAACTAAATTTACTGAAGTCTAGATGTAGGCATAGATCCTTAGTGTCCATCACAGGCTTCTTCCCCCACAAAAACCCAGGTCTACCATATCTGCATGGCTTTTAACAGTCATCAGAATGCACAGATTCCCAATTTTAACTCCTTGACATGAGTTGCTCTTATGCAGCCCTTCTTTCAGCTCATACTATATTCCTTCGTTTAAAAAAAAAAAAAAGGGGGGGGGGAAAAAGAACTTCAAAGGAATTTGTTTACGAGGTAAAATTCGGGGTCTCTGCTTCACCTCATCTAATGTACAATTAATTGAAAGATATCCTACCTGTGCACAACAGCCAGCAGACGCACAGGAAAGAAGAAAATCCGCTTATCTCTTATCTGCACCAGAAAAGAGCCCAATTCACAACAAGGCTACTTAATCCCTGAAATGTAGAAGCTATTTACTAACTGCACTTGAATCCCAGCTCACTTTTAAGAGGAAAAGCAGCACAAACATACCTGGATATCGTGACTATGCTGAGGTTACGCTACCGCAGCTACGCAGCCAGCTGCTAAGCAGAAGAAAGCCGGCCTCCACGTCCCACCTCCATTCTTCACTCAAGAAAGGACAGTGGTACCAACAGTTGCAGGTGCCAACAGTTACTGCTCCAGTGTCATCATTAACATACCAGATAGCTTCTATTTACTCGTGTTTAACTTCCTAAGTAATAAAACCTGAAATTCACACAACTGCTCTGCAAATAACGTAACCTTCTCTTGTGAAATGCCATTTCTCATATACTATCTCAGCTCTTAGTTTCCTAACAGAAGGAGAAATGTTGAATTTGGTTCTTCTCATTCGTTTGCCTTTATATAATTAAAGACTTTTTTGGGAGAAAAAAAACCCAACACATAGCACACATGAGATACAAGTTAGACAGCAAGTTATCTGCATATTGAGCTGCCCCAACAGAGTTCTCAAGGCAAGAAAAACCTGTTCTCTTCTGCCAAAACTCCAAAGGAAAAAAAAATCCACACTGACAAGAATAAAGCATAGCTTGCAACTCACTAAGAAAATCTCTTTAGCATTTCTTTTTTGTCTATTATGATTTTGCAAAGCACGGTCGCTTTCTGATGTGTTATTCATGGTTTCCTTCAGAGAATCAATCACTTTTATTTGGAACACGAGTCAATTCTTTCCATTGTCACAAGATCAGAAACAGAAATGTATTCCCAATTTTCTTAGGCTGCCCAACCTCCCAGCAGCAGAGGAACCTGTAAGCTCTCTGCACTGAGTCTACCTAACTTTACCTACGACTCTTACCCCCAGAGCATTTATCCAAAGCATTTAAACCAGTACAGTACGTTTCCTTGGCAGGAGTACACGTGCAGCCAGGCCAAAACCATGGCTTCCCCACCTGACCCAGGTGAACAGATAAAAACCAGGTGCCACTCCTCCCCAAACAGGGGTATCCATCCCAAACGCTCTCATTACAAAAGCTGAGCATGATGTACCACGACACCCAGCCATACTGCAGCCTCACTGCAAAGGCATGTTGGCAGACTTCGTAAGAGCCAGTCACACACTAACAGGAAGCCCAACAAGAAATTGAGAATGGACTAATACTTGATCTCCAGCTTTCTGCCAGCAAATTCATTGACAGAGTTCGTGGCTTTGGGACTCTTCCGTCACCCAAGGAAGAAAGGGGCTTCCAATATCATAAATAATTATGTTTATAGTTGGTAAATATTTATAAATTTACAGTTATAGAAACTGCAAGCAAATTTGTGGGGGGGTTTTTGGTGTTTTTGTTTCCCCAAGAATGCCTTGGAAAAATTAGAGAAATAAAACTTTAAAGACCTAACTCGAATGCTGTGCCTTTTGGACTCCTTGATGACATGTTTGGGTATTAAATTCTTCTTACAGGTTTCAATAAAGCTTTACATCTCATCTCAAGTAAGCTTACAGTTTCAGTCTTCAGTTATATCTACAACGATCTGTCACAACATAACAGCATGAGGAAATGCTGGCTGTTTTCAAAGAAGAAATCCTGTGCTACTCTACATACGCAATAAAATTCCAGCTCCAAGATGCCTTCCAGCCAGATGCCAGCACCCTCACCGACAGGGGAACACACCAGTTTGCCTCCAGCAGCAGTGGCAATACTGCAGCACACACCAGTTCCATGGAGCAGCACAGTCTTCTGAGCTGACACATTCTCCTTCCCTGCCTGGCTGAGGACAGAAGCAATAAGGATGACCAACTCTCAAGCTGGAAGACCAATGCAAACATCAGGAGTCGCAATATATGCAAATTTTGGATAGAAAAAATACCATTTTGGCCCTGCAACATACTCTCTACTTATTGAGCATCTACACACAGCTTCCAAAGTTGCACTCTCCGTGCAAGGAAAGCATTTTATTACCAAATGTGTTCCTGCATTCCAGCGCGTTGTCAGAACGAAACTGCTGCGCTAACTTTAATTTTGACTGTTACTTTAATTCCAGAAGTCTTTTGTATTTGGGTGACTGCCTGCTGGAGTGGAGAAGGGCTGTGGATATGCATGGCTATAAATAGCCCAGCCTGCATTAGTCACAAGGGGCAGCTTCTGCTGCAGGAATTGTTCTGCTGAATCAAAAAGCCCTGCAGAGCCTTCGGCCGCCGGATCGCCCACCTCGCCTGAACTGCAGCAGCACATCAGTCCCTGCCAGATCCCTGCAGCTCAGGGGTATATGCTCAGATATACGCTCAGCACTGCATATCTAACCAATCTGAGAGGGGAAGTGTTTCAAACACACAACAATACCTCACACAGCATTAAAAGGAGACAAAGAAAAACCTGTCAGAGTTGTTGTGCAACAAGCTATCAGACTTGTCAGCAAAACCAAACAATGGTGGCAAGAGTACACTGTACTGAAGTTGTGTGTAAATAATGTGGAAATAATTTGCTATTTTTGTGGTAAAACATAATTTCACGATTTAACACCCATCCACCACAGCTTACCCCAAAGTGAGGTCTCCTGAGTTGTCAGCATACCAGCCTGGGCTCCCTTAGGAGAATGCAACCATGTTTGTCACTACAATCCAGGCAATCTATTCCCTTTCATTTACTACTACAGCTCCTTTCAATCACAGAACATTTCTTTATTCTCCTTAATTTTTTTTTTAATTTTTCACTTGGGTGCCTGGCTTCAACCAGCACTTTTACAAACCTCTACCGCTCCCCAGCAAACGCTGCTCTGCTCTACAGCTTCACACAGAGCATTCCCAAGGCTGAGCAGATCTCTGCCCATTCCAGAAACGCCCGTCCACAGCAGACCCAGACAAAGCAAAGCATCTACACAACCCCCGCTCTCAGGTGGGAAGAGAAGCACTGCACAGCCTCCTTCCAGAAGGAGCACAGCGTGGAGATGAACACGCAGACCCCAACCTGCTCCTTGTCCATGCTGAGGAAGTGCTCAGTGCACAGCTCAGGGATACACGACATCACAGTGTCAGAAATACAAGGCAACCTTTCCAGCAGGCAGAATTTAAACACTATTGAAATGAACTTTCTCAAAACAGAAACTGGCAAAGAGGAATAAACATGCTCGATGGCAGCTCCTGTCCCTTCCCAACTTCTCTGTTTCTCAAATATAGAAGATCAGCACAAGAGACATTACTCAAGTACTAAGCATCTTCTACTCTGAACAAGTCTTAATGTCACCCTGAAGCAAAATAAATTTAAACATTTGAATATTCCTTTAAATTCAAGCTTTTCTAATAGGAAGCCAGTATTTTCATCTCGTTCCTCAAATGAAAGACAAGCCCACTGAGCACACAAACCATCCGTAAGAATTTCTGCATCGATATCGAATCTTAGTTTCTGTGCACTCACAAGATAGCACTGCTTAGTAAGAAAAGGAAGGATGGCGCTGTCCCTGGCTTCTGCTCAGTCTCAGCATATACACCAGAAAGAAACTACTGGGAGGGAAATGTAATTTCGGGCTTTGGCCACGTGAACAAGTCATACAGGATGTGACAGGGTGGTGCTCTCTCTACCCAGGACGACTGCACCAAGGGCAGCACCTGGGCACAGTGCTGTGCTCTGGGCACACGTGTGGCACAGCAGCTGCAGGTCCTGCTGCCAGCTCATAGATGTGAGATCCCATGCCCTTTACACTTACACAGGTCACTTTTCTCTCAAGGATCAAAACAAATACCTCATTAACTTTGAATACAGCTCCTGGTCTCCAAGAGAAGATTCATATGCAGCTTCAAGAGAAACTCCACACCGTAACAGGGTTACACCGATGTGATGCGTCTTTCACTGACCTAATGGCATTCTTTTGAAAGGAATGCGCTCAGGATATTCTAAAACATAATTTTGGTGTTAATCCAAAGTCTACTGAATATTTTAAACCATAACCTTGTGCTTCCCAGGCACAGACACATTTGGTCTCAATAAGAGCTGCCCCTCAGCCACAGGTACAGCCAGAGGTAAAATGCCAACTTAGAGAAAGATCTCCTGTGCCAAAGGAACAAAACCAGCAGCAGAGGTTTCTTGATAGTTTCTAGTTTTTTGGGGGGTGTTTTGTTTTTTTTTCAAAAGCGTTAACTAACTTTATACCCTAGTAACGAGAAGATGAATCAGTAGCTGTAATTAAGCTTACAGTCATGTATCCAAGGAAGGAAACAGCAGGCCAGCACGAGGAGGAGTCATTCATACACTAAAACCCTCTTCTGTTGTGTAAATTGGCCACTAGCAGCAGCTTCCTGAACAAGAAGGGCTTCCCCAGATGTGCACTGTATTTCAAAACCACACTGCTGCTGAGAGCCCTCATTATAATGGTTGCTAATTAGATCAAATCCACATCCAAAGCGATTTAAAAGAAACAACACTAACGAATCAAGGACATCTTTCTTTTCAAGGATCAATCTGAAGGAGCATGGTGGCACTTCAAGCGACAGGATTTGACATGCTAAAGAGCTCTGCGGAGTGAGCTGCACAAATATGCATCATTAATGGATAGAGCCCCAGAAACAGAATGCTTCACAGCCCAAATAGGAAACAAAAAGAAACCTCATCAAATCTCTGGAAAATAAAATAGGAGTTTGAAGACATTTGTGGTCTGACACCAAGTTACAGCTACAGAATCACTGCCAGGATGGCAGAAAGTTTCTTCTCACCCTCAAAGGTTCTTCTTTAACAACCATCTGAAGCACTCAAACTATCACAAGCATTTTGGTCTTCAGAACAGTCAGTAACCTAGGTTCACACGATACAGCAGCTAGTTAGCTGAGCAACGTTTTCAGCTCATGCTGCAAAGTCCACAACCAGGTATGTGCTGCCCAGCACTACATGAAAGCTGACATCTGCGTGCCGTGTCTCACAATTCCACATCATGCACAGTCATACCCGAACACTCAGTGAGCTCTGTCACAATTCTGTTTTAAAAACTGTAACTAAGTGAAGCCCAAGGCAGCAGAGAACCACATTCTCTTCTTCTACTGTGACTGAGCAAGCAGACCATCTTAAAAATAGGATTTACCTATGCAGTAACCTGAAAATGCATCGGGTTAACCCACCATCCCCTCATAAAGAAATCCTGAAGCAGTACTGCATCATTTCCACAAAGGTCAACGTTTAGCAATGGGTGCTCTGGAGAAGGACAGGCATTAGGAGGGGCAGCCTGTGCGAGGTCACCCTACTAACCTACATTGCTGACACGCCTGCAGTGCCAGCAGTGTGTTTAAAGGCTCACTACGTTTAAAGGGTTCGGGGCAAGTTAAGCAGCAGCCTCTCCAGATACACACGCAGCCGTGGCCGTGTGCACATGCCCTGACAACCAGCAGCACTAACGAGGCCAGGGAAACACTCGCGTTCTGTGCTCAGCCAGGCTGTAATGGGTGGAGTGGGACTCCCACAGTGCTCACACCCACTGCAGCGGGTGGCAAACAAGCGCTGCCTCTCTACTTCGGCCGAAATTCTTTCCAAGACGCAGCAAAGCCCACGCCGGTAGAACTCCCCTTCAGCCATACACACGTCCTTATCGAAGTGACACCCTGACAGCCCCAAGCGCGGCACGGGCAGCGCCTTACCGCGATCAGCGTGCTGCCGCGGCCGTGCTGCTCTCCGCTCGCCGACTCTCCGTCCAGGCCGTTGGCTCCGCTCCTCTCGGCGCTCCCCGCGACGGCCGCTGCGGGCGGAGGAGGCGCGGGAGGCGGCGGGGCCGGGGGCGGCTGCCGGTGCTTGCCGGCCCGCTTGGCCTTGGCCTGCAGGCAGCGTTGGTGCAGGGCGAAGGTTTGCTGGCGCTCCAGCTCCAGGCGCTCCGGGGACACGGCCTGGTAGCGGGACTCGCAGGCGCTGTGGTGCCGCCGGCAGAGCTCGATGCGCCGGCGGAGCCGCTCCATCACCGCGCTGTGCCGCGGCACCACGAACTCCGCCATGGGGCAGGAGGGCAGCACCATGGACCGGAGGGACGAGGGGAGGGCCGCCGCTCACCGGCTCCGCACGCCGGGCCTCGCCATGGCCCTCCTCGAGGCCTCGCCGCTCCACCCCCGCCCGTCGGCCTCACCTGGGCCCCCCGGCCCGGTTCCTCCTCCCGCCCCCGGCCCGGCGCCCGCCTCGCTCCCCCCCTCCCCACTTCCTCCTTCTCTCTCGAGCCCGGCGCCGATTCGCTCCCCCGCTCTCCGCTCAGCCCTGCCCGGCGGCCGCTGCCCAGCGCCCCCGGGGGTCCGGCCGGAGCCCGCTCCGCTCCCTCCCCGGCGCGGCGCGGCCGGGCGGCCGCCGCTCTCAGGCACGGGCCGGCCCGAAGCCCCGAGTCCCCATTGTTATCCGCGCCGCCGCCATCTTGAAATTGTTTTTCCCCTCAAGAGCCGAGTTGAGAATAAATAGGCGGAGCTTCCTGGGTGGCGGGCGACGTCACGGCGCGTCGCGCGTCACGAGCAGTGAGGGACGGCGCTCTCAGCCAATAGGAAGGCGCGGAGGCGCAAAGGGAAGCGGCCGAGGCGTAGGTGGAGAGAGAGCCTGGCAGGGGGCGGGCTGCGGCGCGTTTAAAAGGCACGGGAAGAAAAAAGGCGGGGCGAAGGCGGCGCAGCCAATCGGGACAGGGAAAGATGGAGCGTGCGGTGATTGACGGGAGGCGGGCGCCGCTGTTCCTCGGGGGCTCAGGGCGAGAGCGCCAGGATTTCATTCCGAGGGTTGAAACTTCGGCCAATTACCAAGCAAAGCGCCGTCCTGCAACAATTCACCCCGCCCCGCTTCTGCAGCATTAAGAACAACCACGGGCCCCCGCTGCGGTACCAGGGCTAGCTTGGACCGACCTCGAGCCCCACAGGGACCCAGCACACGGGCTCACGGAAGATAAGAGATGACCCGAGGCACCCAGAAGCCCATCTTAAAACAGACGATCCGACTACATTTCAGTGCATCACAGCAACAAGCCAGGATGCATTGCTACGAGCCCCAGCCAGAACAACAGCTTGCTTACTACTTACATCAACTCTTCTCTGAACAGCAGTGCTAGGAGAAAAACCATTTTATAGCAGTTGTGTTCTATCTTCTGTACAATTATATCCCCTTCCTCATGGAACCCCTCCCTCAGCCCAGACACACGAGTTCAGCTTATACAGCTATCTTTTCCTCCCCCGCTTTAACAGAGCAATGCTGAGGCTGAACACAGCCACCCCATGCAGAAGGCAGGGTAAGAAGTGACACCTGCATTTTCTAGCTGTTTCAGAAAGTCTTAATTTATTGTAGAGATTATTTAAGCATACACTATGGTATCAAAAAAAAAAAAGCCATAGCATGCAGACAGACCTCTTCAGAGATTTAGCAAAGCAAATGTAGACTTACATTTCGCCTTAGTATTGTTTTAAAAGCTGACAGCAGATCTCAAATTCCATTGTGATGCTGGGAAAGAACACGTATGCACATGAATTGTTAGGGAGTTTAAGGCAATTTGCATATTAAGATAAAAACCATTGGATTAGTAGAATTATGTTATGCTCAAAATGTTAGCTGAATTGAAACCATTTACATAAACTTCATCTCAACGGACTGAGTCATAAATAGCAGCTGCTCCTTGATAGAAGTACAGTCCTGAGAACAAGCTAATAGCAATGCTTAAGCTATGACATCTCCCATGTCAGAGTATAAGCTATTTTGGCAGTCAGGAGCAGTATTTACCCGGTGTTCAACAGGCAAAGGCATTCTAAACATGCAATAGCTCCCAACAGAAGTCTGAAATTACTTCCAGTATCTGCTTACAATAGTTTATTTGCACACTGCTGAAAAAAATTTATCAAGAAATCCTGCTATGCATTTGTGGTCACTAATATTTCAAACACAACAAACGAGGGATACAACGTAAGTACAGGCAGCAAAAAGGTATTTGTACAAAAGAAAAGAAAACCAACAAACAAAAAACCCAAGCCTTTAGTAATTTAGACTGTTTGCAAGGTTTGGAGCACCCAACCCCCTCCCCCACAGCCCCTGGGAATTATTCCCCATACTACAGCTATGACCAAACAACACTTGGAGTGTTTAAATTCAGTGCAAGAGAAGTAATTTCAGGACATTTAATTTCACTCTAAACAAACAAAAGCTTATCTGTATAGACATCTGAACCCCAACATATTTGGTACAGTGTGATGAAGTCACATAGATTTCACCCTCAGAGGTATGCTCTTGTAGTGACCACCAGCATTCCACAAGTGTCTGAAACAGTATAATATGGTAGACACAACGCTTTAAAAAAATTTATTCAGCTGGAATTGAAACTCCCTAACATTCACAATATAATTTAGGATGCATTTGTTACATGAAAAGCAGATGAAAGACTTAACAGTTTCACATACCACTTAAGATATTCCACATGCTTCTTTCCCCACCTACAAATACTGACATCTTGGGATTTTTTCCTTATTAAATACTCGGTTCAACTTCTCTATCAACCATTTCTCCCATTCCTATAGGAATACATACAGTGATAACAGTGAGGATATGAGACACTGTCCTATCCAGTGCTTGGACCCTGGAGTAGGCCTAGCTATAAAAATAAAGAGTTTGACAATGAGCTGAACATGAAGCACTTCCAGCAATTGAGGCAAAGCTGCACTCAGAAAAAGCTGTGTAGTCACAGAGAAAGGAAAGTATCAGTGGCTGAAGAGAGGGGAAAAGGGAGAGTAGTCTAACACTACCCCTCTGCCCCCCAACAACCTGTTAACTTTACAAAGAGTTGAAGAACTAACAAAATCCATTAACTGTAAGGTCTGCAGGATTAAATGCCACGTTAAGACAACCCACTCCAAATCCTACATCATTTGTCAACACTCAATTGGGCTTTAGCCGTGTGCAGAGTGCATGTTCCATAGACCGACCAACTAACCCCTTCCTCTTCCCTCCCAGCTCCCACCAGGAACAAAGTTTAACTACTGGTTTCCCCCACACATGATCTTCTCTCCCTCTCCTTTTTTTTTTTCCCCTTTGAGGGAAGAGGCAATGTCAAATGTATTGACAACTTTTCTTCAAATAATTACCAAATTTTTAGGGATAGAAAGACACGACATAGGAGTTTGCATATTTGTAAAAAAAAAAAAAACTAGTTATGAAACTGCATTTTTTTTTATCATCTAGCATTTAAAGATTCGTTGTTATTCTTCACTAATTAACAGATTAAATTAAGCCAAGATACGAGACTGGTAAAATTCTACCAATCTACATAAAAACAGAAAAAAAATATTTAAAACCAAAAGTGAAAAGGTTAGTCATGTTACATTCCAAAATCCACAGCCCATTATATTAAATGCATTCTTTCTACAGGAATGATGTTCTTTATAACAGATGGATTGCAAGTATTTTACTGCTAGACACTCCGTTACATTGGATAGTGTGACTGGAACCTGTGGATGGTGAAATCTTGAGGTTTGTCCAAGTTTCAATGTAAGGTGTCCAAGGTCCTCTCCCAGAACCATGTTTTGGAAAAAAATTCATACAGATTAAGTTCTTATGATTTTTTTTTTTTTTTTTTTCAATCTTTCCTTGGCTTTCTGTTTCTGGGTGATCTATTCACAGTTTCCTCCTCCTGCAAGAAAGTGAGGTGTGAAAACATTAAGAAAATCTAAATTTATTCCCAAAAGCCATTTAAAACAATCTTACAAACAACTTACTTCTGCAACTCCACATTACAATTGATTTTGGAAGGATCTCTTGCTGTTACTACACCTTCCTTTCCATGCAGGGTAGACAATTCCTTATTTTCACAGTGAATTTATGTTATTTGCTCCAAGTACTGCTGCAGCTGCACAAATGCCTTTAAGTTCAAGCAACACTCCACCCATTTTTAAGTCAGCCATTATGTCAGTGTGGAGCACTTAAAAGGTCACATCCTGACTACACACAAAGCTGAATGAGCCTTTTGCCTCAAGATGATGCATTCCACACAATCCTACTCTTCCCACAATGCAGGGTCTATGGCATGTGCCTTCCTTTCACAATGTTCCCTGCTTTGCTGAGGTTGGCCACAGCAATTCCTATTTTGAGAGGGATTAAATTCTCTGGAGTTCTGACACTGGAAAGGAGCACCATATGAACCAGGTTAATTAAGCTTGTGGATTTTTTCTTGGTATAGAAAAAGGCTTTCCTCAAAAATCAAGTGCTCTCTTACCTCTGATGCACGTTTCCTGTCCTCCTCTTCTTCCTCCTCTTCCTCTTGACTAGCACTTCCTATATCAGCATCATTTTTCTGCTTCTCCTCTAAGGAAGAGAGGAAGAAATCTCATTCATTTTCTTGCCATTAGATTTGCACCTTCAGTTCACCTTTGGCTTGATACTATGTCTGCCCATCTTGCTCTTTTGTTCTTTCAGATTGAGAACTCCATTTGTCTCACGATTGACTATTTTGCCTACCTAGCTTCTCCTCATTTGCTTCCTCCTCTTCCTCCTTGTCTCCTTTTTCTTTTTCTTCCTCTCTCTCATCACTCATCACATCAGGCTGAGGTGCATCAGTCTTTTTGTACTCCGCAGCACTTGGCTGCTTCTAAAAAAAAAGTGTTAGTTGTAAAGTTAAGGCACATTACACTGAATCACTTCTTAAATACTATACTTATTATCAGAGGAAATGCATACCTTCCCAGAGCAGCAGAAAAGGACTACAAGGAACACTGGGAAAGCCACAATGAGGATGTACACTACCCAAAGCCAAGGACGCTCTTCAGCAGCTGCCATCATCTGGCCCACAACACCAGGCTGTAAGATACAATGAACCATTAAAACCCAGCAAGTCACAGCAGTTAAGTCTGAAACAAATTTTTTCAAATAGGCTTCCTGCATCCCCAAACATGGTATTTAATACTTGGTACCTAAAGATATATATTGATCAACACTAATAAAGTCGGGGCTAAAATAGCAGCAGTGCTGTTTCCGTCAGAAGCACACAATTAAGCCTTTGTTTCTCACCTCTGCAGCACCATCAGCTGCCTTTTTCAGTCCCCATCCATCATTGGCCCAGTCATCAGCCACAGCTCTTTCAGTACAGATGATAAAGTTGTCAAAAAAGATATCAGATGTCATTGACCATAGCTCAAGTCCCACAGCACTGAAGGGAGTCATCTTGAAAGGCTCCAAGTCTTCAAAGAAATCTGGGTTTGGATCTTCCTGGGTTTCCATATCCCCTAGGAAAGACAAAAGATATTCAAGCCTTACCTACGGGTATACAGTTTGCATTTTTAGTTTTCAGTCCATTTCAGCTAGGAAGAACAACTCATTACATTAAATTATAATGTTTATAGGTATATAATGTTTATAGGTATAAACTCTCTACAGATTTGGGAAATCAAGTTTCATGAGTTAAAAGTAAAGCCAAGAAAGCAAGCACTTTGAAACAGTTCACTTGAAAACATAGTAAGATCATAACAGTATTTTTTATTATTAATGACATCTGCTGAACTTAGAATTATTCTGACTTTTGGAAAAGAAACACTGCGCTGGCCAGGAGTTTACACAATAATAAAACCAACCTGTAGTTCACATTATCAATCATAGGAGGTTTCCATTTGCCCTTGTAGTTTGGATTGTCAATCATTGGTCGCTGCCAGGTACCACAGCCAGGAGCTGATTCACATTTCGGATTTGCAATCTGAGGTGCCTCCCATTCGCCATCCATATCCTCATCCCTGAAAGGGAAACCCAGTCTTCATGTCTGTCCCCTTATATAAACTAAATCTTGGAGCATATGTAATTTCTGGGAAAATTAAAATTCCTACTTTAAAATGGAGATATTGAAACTAAATGTAACATAATTCCACAGATAATAACACTGCAGAAGGAGTAAGTATTTCAAGTAGCTTGAAAGCACAGAAGCTCACTGAAAGCTAATCCACTGAGCACAGATGCCTTCCAGAATGGTAAAACTGGAAGATGAACATCCCTGACCTGTTCAGCTTGCAATCTGAACAAAACAGTTCACCAGTATACAGATAAATAGAATAAAATTGGAGTAATTCCATCTTCCACTTTTGAAAGAAGATGTCTACACTGACAACTTTCTTCGCAAACAACAATAAACCAGTTATTCTTGTATTTGTCAAAACCAGAACGCCTGTCACACTCGTAACACATAGTAAGCATACCAATCTTCAGGCTTCTCAGCATCAGGGTCTGCTACGTATTCTGGCTCATCATCCAGCCAGCCCTCTGGTTTCACAGCATTTTCATCTGCTATCTTTGCAGGAGCATCTTCATCCCTTGAAGATGGAATTTAATATATTAACACAATATGCAAAAAAAATTCCCAACCCTAACAGCAAGATTCTGAGACTTTCAGCAAGCCCACTGATTTATCAGCCAGCTTCACTTCTGACACACAGCACCATGTTTTAACTTGCAGTCTGTTACCTTACAGATACCCCAAAGCACAGTCAATAGCTCCAGCTAATACCAGTATTCTTTAATACTAATCTAGAAAGGGCACATTACAGCAAATCCCATATGTCTAATGGTCACTGGAAACATATATTGAGCTTGCAATCAAGTCTATGATTCATAGAGCACAGGCTCAAGAACAAAAAAACAGCATCAGCTTCTGCCATAGGCTCAGGTATTTCAGTCACTTAACTATGCATTACACAAATAACTTACACCTTCATCCTATCTTTTAAGCAAATCAAAGATGAGTACATCGGCTAACATGAATGTTTTCAGTAGTCTTTATCTGTGGGCAGCACAAGAACAGTTATTCCTACAGGACATCAATCCTTTCTGCCTTTATTTACTGCACTGCTACTAAACCAACCTGTAACTAAAAGTTCACAAGTGCAGGACTCAAGATTCGTGTGTCATTAGAGGACTTTTGATAGGCTGAAGTTACCACACCAAGACCTCCCTCTCTTCCACTCTTCCAACACCTTACCAGTCATCTGGTTTAACAGCATCTGGATCTGGGATTTTGGGTCTCTCATCCCAATCCTCAGGCTTCTGGTCATTTGGGTCCTCAATCTCTCGGGTGGATTCACAGGAGGAGACATATCATTTAGCAAATTCCCACTGTTGACAACCATTTGATCAACCAGAATTTCAAAACTATTATCAGGATTCAAAACTGGAAAGAAAAAGTAAATACAGCCAATACACAGAGGATACAAAGTGTGCTTCTAAGTATCACTCATTCCTGCGTGTACAATTCAAACTTCATTAATCCAAGCTACCATCTACCTAGCAACTATTTTTAAGAATTAAGAACCTTTCCCATGATGTCTAAATATAACCAGTGACAGAAATACTTCTCATACCATGTTACTCAGAACTACTCTGAAATACAGTTCTCCTTTATCTGTTTAGTTTAAGATCTCATGACTTTTTAAGTGAATCAAAACTTCTCCCAAGGAAGAAACAAGCCTTTATGTACTAAGACTAGTTTTTGCATTCATAACTTTCAAGTGGTTTCCAGCTGCCTGGTATATTCATACAAAGATCTGTTTGTTCATGTGTTCACTGAGTTTTTGATTCAGAAAACACAGAAGTAGTATTAACGTGAATAGCAGCTAGCAGTCAACATACCCAGAGTATAAAGGTGTGTCTTCTTATCAGTGAAGTAGGTCTTCAAGTCTGCATCTGGACGCTTCGCGTGCTTCTCCTCGTATTTGCCAGTCTTTGGGTTTTTGTGCCGGAAGATGAAGTGCAGTTTATAGTCCTCTCCACATTTGTCAGGGCCAAACATGATCGTGTATGGAGTCTTGTCATGGAAATGATCCTTTAAAAACAATGCAAAACTTAATGCTATTAATTTGAAATACAACTTCAGCTAATGCCTACCCTAAAAACTCTCAGTGCATTAGAAACTGTTCTGCAACTTAGTATCAAAGGCAGTGAGGCTCCCAGACTAAAACTTACATCACAATTACAAGCTTCCAGAGAGAAGACCAGAATTAGCCTAGCATCATTATTTTGCACCTTTGGTCTCTACTTTCCAGATTTGGCTGTACAGAATTGCTGTACAAGTGTTATTAACAAGGCAAGTAAATCATTACACAGTGACAACTATGTATTTTTAAGCAAATCCCTACACTACAAAAATGACTAAAAAGCCACTAACAGAAATATCAGATACTATTAGCCAGTCCAGTGACTTTCTTTCACATGAAGAATAAGCAGCATTAAAAGTGGAGCCGAGATGTATTTCGTTTATACACAAGCTGCTATATACTGTCTCAATTTCAGATTTAACTGAATATAATAATTGTAAGTCTATTTGTTCTGGTAAATGCTATTGTGAGATTCAATGCATACATGAAACTGGCCAGATAGCCAAGTAGTCTTCTGGATATGTAGTGAAGTCCTACTCGTAATACCCAGAACTTGGGTACATGTAGTCAAGAGGCCAGAAAATTTCAGTATTTCCCATCTCCAGCTGAAAATACTGAAATCAATGAGCACAAAGTACTTTGAAGATCAGGCCCTAAATACACCCCACTGCCTACACCAAAGTGGTTTCTCTAGAAAGAAAAAAAGCTTTGTTGCCTTGTTCCATGGATAACAGCATTAGCAGCACTCACCAGGTTCAATTCAGGTGTCTTTGAAAGCAATTTCACATAGGCCCCGCCACACTCTATTCCATTTTGGAAATTTACTTCATACCTTATTTGGACAGAGAAGTGAAGAGCATGTTATATACAAGCAACATTTACCTTCATAATACATGACTGATCTTATACTTGAAAATTGCAGAGTAAGGCGATTTTGGTTTTGTTTGTTTCAAATTAAGAGTGAATATTAAAAACACATGCTGCACTCTAGAGACTAAGCAGATGTTCAAGAGGGCCTGAGAAAAGAAGAGAATCGAGGATTTAAAAGACTTAACCTGACAGAAAAGATTAAAAGAATTGAGCACTAATCTAGAAGATTATGATCCAGAAGTAGAGGGAAGGAAAGGTTTTTCAAGTATGTAAAAGACTGCAACAGAGATTAAGGGGAACCAATTATTTTCCACTCAACCACTGTGGCAGACAGACAACTCAATTTGCAAGATGACTGAAGCGAGCAGTTGGATCCTAGAAGAACTCCCTTTAGGGTTGTAAGCATACAATAGTATATTTAGAGATGCCAAGGAGTCTGAAAAAGGCAAAGCATGTCTGTCAGGAATAGGCTAAGCATGCTCAAACCTCTCTCAATGCCAGCAGCTGAAGTGAATGACCACTTCAACTTATTTTTAGCCATGCATTGTGAGCCAAAACTAAACAGTAGTGCAAAGTAAAGTGGCCAAATCATTACCTTGTACAAATAAGAACTAGCTCACTAGCTGTTTAAAACTGATAACGTAGGTAATATCCCACAATTCAACTGCTGTCATTGAAAGATTCTTTTCCTGCTTACTAGTCTAACATGCATGCAAGCAGATTCCTCTACATCACTCATGGCCCAGTAAAGGTAGACAAGTTGTTCATCTTCCTCAACAGATGCACTAGAACAAAGGAAGGTGGAAACAAGTGCACCCTTAACACTCTGCCCACTCTCCCTTCGAAACAGGGACACTTCACTGAATAAACACAGTGACAAACATATAGACAAGCTCTTGTCCAAGTGGACACGGACTTCTACAATCAACAGTACAGAAACCAGTTGCCTGTTCTGCTGAGTACAAGAAATACAAGTCCAGGGACTAATTACCAACTCTATTTTTCAGAGACTTTTTTCCTCAGGCTTCAGAGGGGGTCACTCTGTTCCTAACTTCCCACTTGAGGAATCCGGATTGCTATTTTGCTCCTATTCAAATTGTATAATGATACATTACAGTCTATCTTGTGTCACCTAGACCCCCCCCAGCCAACAAAAGCTCAGTTACAAAACGAACCCCAGCCTGCTATCATGTCACTTTTGGTAGAACACTAAGTTATCTTTTACTTACTGTATAATAAGGGGCTTGGTATCAAATACAAAAGGCTTTGAAAGCTTGGATGAAATCGCATGATGTTTGGCTCGTGTTACCAATACAAGCCCTTTGTCTCCTGGAAGCTTAGTGTCCTTCATGTCTTGGACTTCCCATTTACCTGGAGAGAAAATTAACCAAATATTATCAAAACCCATTTGATACAATCTTGCCTTAGCTCAATCCTAAGCAAGAAAGTCATCACTGACTTTGTACAGGGTGCCTTGAAGTTACTGGGATGAACGTCTTCACTAAAAATTATTTTAAAACCTCAAAGTGGAAATTTTATCTGAACCTTGCCTGAATCAGCATCATGCTTCATATTGCTAACCATGTACACATTCTCCCATTTTCTTCAATGAACGTAATTTCAAGGAACAAGCAGAACAGACTTACAGTTCTTCTTTGTATAAGGCAAATTGACATTATAAGCATCTATTAAGTCAAAATATGGGTAGGACTCACCATCATATTTGGCAATTTCATCATCTGTATCATCTTTTTTGGCTTTGGAAAGGATCCATCTAGAAGACAAGCATCCAACAGTAAGAAACCCATAGTTTTTCACTATGCACACAAAAAACCTGTTCTTAAAATAGCCTTTATTGTCCTATGACTACACCCCAGTGTCTCAATCCCCTGAGCTCTATCCCAAGCCTGCAAAGTTCTCATCTTTATGTAGGATCACTCACTCCGTCAGCCTCAGTCTCACTTCCGTAGAAATTCCAATATTCAAGTTTCTAATACCTCATTATGCTTACATTACCTGAAGTACATGAAGTCAGGTGAGAAAGATTAAAGCATACATAAAATATGACTTCTCTTCCTGTTATTGCTAGTACCTAAGCAAAAACTAGTTTCTCTCATCACTTCAACAACCAGGACCACATAGTCACTGCTGTAATTCTCCCCACGTGTTGCCAGTTGATTTTCAGTAACAGGCACCAGGAATTCCCTTTCCAATAATACTTTGATTTTGTCTGTTCAGTCACCCCTCACATTATACTCACCCATCCAGAGTTCCTTTATCAAAGGACTCCACAAAATACACCTCACCAGTTGGGACTGGTGCTCTGTAAGTAACCTAGGGAAAAAGAGAGGCATTCATGTACCTTTCAAGGCACATTCTCTAAAGTAGTACTGGCATATACAGCTCACATCCCACATCTATACAGTACAGCACCTAGAACACTCTGGCAGCATAAATACAGAAATGATGTAAACACTGCTGCTTATGCTGAGCCACTGTGCTCTCCTCTGCAACAAAAACTGAAGATTTTATCCAGCTGGAAACTTTAGCATTAATTCCTGATAATTACACCAGCTTTCAAATATTCATTGAAGTCTTTGAGGAAGAAGATGCAGGTCAAATGAAAATAGCAAGGAAGCAGCTAAGCTTAATTCCAAACCTTACTCCCTGCTAGTGATCTTTAACAGCATCACTATACATTAAGTTTCAGCAAAGTAAAGACAACTCTGATCAGAGTGACAGTAGCCAAAACACAAGCAGTAATTACATTTTAAAGAACACCTATGCCAAACCTTTGGAGCTGGAGGAGGCGTGCTGCTTTCAGGATTTGAATCTTCTACATCTTCAACGCCATCATCTAAGTCATCCTCAATATCAATGACATCATCACCATCATCATCACCCACATCATGCTCCTGGGCAGCAAGAGTTCCAAGAGCTAGCAGAGTCACATACAGCAGCCATTTCATCTCCATTATCTGAATAAATAAGAAAGGGAAAAGAGCACACACATGAGCAACGCGCAGCTTCTCAGTTGAGAGGGCAAGCTTTTCTGGCAATAGGTGAGACACCAAGTCACACCACTGAAAGAGGTACAAACTTACCTTCTCAGCTCTGCTATTTATTGCTTCTGGCTGGTTAAGACAGCTCAGAAAGTGGGAAAAGACATACAACTTGAAGGTGTATTTAATACAAAACAGATGCTTGTGCACTGGAGGAGCACATGGACAAGCTCTGCAGATCGTGCTGCAGGAGCGTCAGTATTGTCCTTCCACTGCCACAGCCCACACAAGAACAGACAAACATGTCAGCAACACAACTTACGTATCTAAAAAATCTGAACAGAAAAATCTACTTCTTGTTTGTGAGGAACTCTAGAGACCACAGGTTGGAACTGGTATTTCTATTCAGTTCATAAAGACTAACTACCTCTTCCAAGCATCTACAAAGCAACCCATCTTCTACATTGGTCCAGTAGTTCTCTTGATTTCATGCACAGGACACCAGTACCTCCATCCATCAGACCCCTTCCCCATTCTTCCTTCTAGACAGACTGCCAACAGTCACTGATACTATTCAGCAGATGTCTGTGAGCAGCTGGATACTGAAACAGGCCCAGAAGAATTCTCACTGTTCAACAGACAGTTAATTTTATCTCTAATTTAACAGGACGATCAAAGCAGAAAAATCTAACACAAATCTTATAGAAATAAAACATCACACCAATTAATTCATGGGATGCCCAGCATATCATCCTAACTAAAACACAGCAGACCTTGACAAACTCGAGCTCAAAAGATCTCTGCAAGTAAAATGATAGATAAAAAGAATGACTCAACTACTGCACCTTTAGGTGGATGTAGAAAGCAAGACTTCTACCATGCTGCTCATCATTTTATCTGCACCAAAGACAGATGTGCAATGCTCACAGCAAGCAGGAAATCTGCTCCTTTCAATTACATTCCAAATATTTTTTTCCACAGAGTTATAGCTGAGACTAATTCCTTCTAGAACAAGATTATAAAACTAAACATTCTCTCCTTCCCATACGTTCCTGCCTCAGGCTGCAGTCCCACAGACTTACAAACATAACTCAAGAAGAGTTAATAAGGCCTGTAGGGGCATAAGTTTGAGCTAGAAAACAAATTTCCTACTTTCCAAAGCATGTTCAGGCAGCTAAAAGCATTTACAGTCTCAGCACCTTATCAGCACTATCCAGTATAACCACAACTCCACTGCATGCTAGATGTACCGTCCTTTTATTCTTTAACTTGCTTCTAATGACAGAGGGGATGTTTTATTTCTCCAACTAAACTGCAGTTTAGAGACTCGCGTTGAGGTCACGTCCAGTTTGTCACTACAGCAACCCGCAGTCACAGCCTGTTCCCTAACAATAGTGATGGCCTCGAGGATTATGCTCTCAATCCATGCCCACAGCCCTCCCCCACAGCTCAGGCAACTGCACCAAAACAGCTCGGAGCCGAAAGGAATCGGCTCACAGCATGAACAGCTGACACAAACTTTTAGTGTTCCTACATATAAGCAAAGCCTGTTTTGTTTGGTGGGTTTTTTTTCCATGCACGGGGTACAGTCAGCATGGAGAAGTTACAGACTGCACAGAGGCACACGGATCTTACTGCAAATTGGGAACCACAGAACAAAGCCAAAGAACAAAAGCTGTCAAGTAAACATCAGAATCAACAGAAGCTGAAATCCTCCTGCATAGACAGCGTGCTCTGAGCAGGGCCAGGCCCACAGGGACAGAAGAGGAAAAACAAGAGCCTGAAGTACCTGCTGAAGAAGCAACCGTTAAAGCTCGGGATGCGCCCTGTGTGACTGAAGCAACTCCGGGTGAGGTGGCACAGGGATGCCCTTCCAAGGTAAGGCTGAGTTTTATCTTGCCTTACCAAACACATTCCTAACAGGGCTAGATTTGGTAGAATTTCACTCCAAGTTTTGTAACTGCTTTCAAGTTCTATCATGCAGATAGAACTGCTGCACTGTTTCAGGAGAGCAATGACAAAATGCTTCTTAAAAATATAGCAAGGTTAAAAGTAAGACACTGCTTTCCTATTCCGCATGCCTCCTCTCCTCCCAGGCCTGGGCACAGGATGTCAGCAACTCAGCACATAAGCAATCCCCTTGCTGACCTCACCACCAGCAGTGGAACTCTGGGTTAAAGATGCAGATCAGCCCCCAAACGTTCACAGCAGTACAGGCTCCGTGTGGAATTATTACCTTCTTTATCATCCCACCCCAACTAGAGCCCTTGAGAAATACCTGTCTGTGGTCAATGGACTTTGGTAAAAGTGCTTCTTGCTTGGCTAACTGACAAGGCCACACAGCCTGATACTGCATGCAAGGTTGCTCCAGAAGTTCTGTCACAGCACTCAGGTAGAACCAGTCAGGTCCACCAATGCCCCACAAAGCACAGGCAGCAGCACTTTCGCTCTGCACATCAGTGCTCCTGATGCAACCACAGGGACCCACCCCACAGCTTCCCATTTCCCAGCCAACCGTGGCTGAGTTGGAGGCTTGGGGAAACTCACTTCAGGCTGCAAGTACAATCTACTCAAATTTCCCACAGCTTATTTCTTTTAATTAAAAAAGCTAAAACCTCTATGTTTTAGTTAATCCACTTCTCTATCTTTGCTTCTTTATAATGATTGGAAAGCAGTTTTCACAAGCTTATATCCCTATAAGGGGCATCCTACACAGCTCTCTTCTATGTATGAAATCATTCCCAAATTCTGCCCAAAATCCACTCACACACCCAGCTCAGGCTGGGAACACCTCCAGCACTGCCACTTGTCAGGCCAAGCTCCTCTCCCTGCTCATCTGCAACAATCTGCACATGAAACCACACAAAATTGTCCTGAGAACATCCAAAGCCAAGCACAGGTTTTTGATATTTTAGAAGCTACATCTGTAACAGACACTGCTACAGAAGAAAGTTTCAACTTCACATAATCCTTGGAGACACAACAAAGATGATGATATTGTAGTAAATCAGGCTACTCCTAAACTGGAGGCAATAGGAGTCAGTTTTCACACAAGATACTCCTCAAACAAATTTCCAGCGGAGCTTTGAGCTGCCAGCAACTACAGGTGTAGGTGCACAGTGTAACATTCAGAAGCACAGCCACTGACTGCACTAAGATCTGATTCCTCCTCTGCAGAAGAGCCCAGCTTCCAATTCTGATGCTCTCCCTGCACTTCTGTTCTTCAGTTTCCATGCAGCACTTCCCAACAGTGGTGCAATGATCACGCAGCTGCCCCAAGCCCTTTGTAACAGTTGAGCTCAGGTCTCCCACCCAGAGAGCAACTCCCATTTTCACTACACCACCATTCCACATCAGAGGTAAGAACTTTCCTTCTTAAATAAAGTCTTCAGACACTCTTAGACATCAGCAGGCAATCTGCATAGAAGGGAAAATCTACCATTTGCTATCACAAGGGACTAACCAGAAAAAGTTAAGACTGCCAGTGCCATCACATCACTCACCCTCAGGCAGCTTCCACTCCAGAAGCTCGCTGCCACCCCAGCACTGCTCACCAACTCTTGTCAGAGGGCTGAAGCATTTTCCCCTGGAATTTATGGGACCACTGAAAACAGACACCTGGAACTGCACTGCAGAGTTACACTGGTAAAAACTAACTCAAACTGGACGTAAAGAGACAGCATCAGCTGCACTCTTACAATGCAGGACCAAGGGATTGCTGCCTTTGGATTCCAAGACCTTAAGGAAATCATGCAGCTTCACAGACTTATTTTTCCTATTTCATTGGGCATAAAGTCTAATTTCCTTCTTAGTTAGTGGCATGACACTGCAAAGACTTGATCAATACATCAGAGTTATCACCACAACGTGCAGCAGGAAGGACACAGTGGAGAGGGCCCTCACAGAGGATGTCTAAGTTCCTTGCTATCATACTTCCAGAATGTACTCTTTATAAAGTTACTTCCCTGACAGTTTAAGCAGAGCCTGCAAAACCAGTTTAATCATCTCCTTGGTTACACATCTATTTGAGTGGTTCATGGAGTCAGTTCTTAACACTACATATTGCACAAACTACAGCTGAATTGCTGCTAGATATATAGTTTAACAAAGTTCTTTCTATTAAAAAAAGCCCTGTCAGATAAAACAAGTCTTTCAAACTAAGATACTGCAGAGCTAAGCATCGAAGGGAAGTGCCTGTATCATACAAGTTACCATAACTACCCTTCAGAAACTTAACTGGAAGAGCATTATCAGCTTTTATTTCAGCAGCATCTCAATCAACAGCTGAAACTGACTTGATCCTATATAAACAAGATTTACTAGCAAAGCCCTGTGCTCAGTACCACACTTTGCTACTGTATTTACAGAGGAAGCACACCTGCAAAAATAAGCACAATGCATCGTCATGCAAGACAAGGGCCATGGAAGAAAGATGTACAGTCACAAGTCAATACATTCAAACAAAACTGCCAGGAGACCAAAAGGAAGACAGATATCTGCCCCATCCTCACCCCCCACCTCTTTCCTTCCAAACTACATTTTCATTATTTCTGAGCAAGACTTGGCTACTCTATGAGGTAGTTCAATAATCCCTTAAAGTTCAAACCACTGAGGAGTGGAGGAATCTCTCTGACATCTCAAGATCCCTCCACCTTCCACATCCTGCCTCCTCTGCTGTGTCACAGCAACTGCCTGATGGTGAGCAGGGCAGGCCATTTAAGATGGCTAAAAACCCTTCTGCCATGCTGTTTTAACCGGTCATCGATTCTCCAGCCCAGTACACAAAGGCAAAAGGTGTTGTAGTGGGACAAGCAGCCAAGGATAAAGGAAATTAAGCTGCTAGCAGCAGCATCAGCTTTATGCCATAGCACGCCTGTCAGACAGACCTCTCATAAGGCAGACCTGGGAGATCTACACCCCACAGCAAAGCTAGACAACTAACTTCATTGCCAAACACTGATTTCAGCAACCAGTATCTCACCGCTCCTCTGAGAGGGATATAATAAAATTATGTTCATACATACAGCAGCTCATACGACGCAGACAAAATTATTTTCCCCTTAAGTGCTTAGTTCTGCAGTCAGACAGACTCCAGTACTGCCCTGCCTTGCTTTCAACAGGCCGAAGTTCTGTGTGTGGGTGGTTTTGTTTTGTTTTTTTTTTTTTTCCTCCCCCTCAAAAAGAAGGGGGTGTGTAAGATACACTGCTACTTCAAGGTCTGAGAAGAGATTAGCCAGACCTGCAGCCCTACACACAACAGAAAAAGCTGCCCTGGTTGGGCTGCAAGGAGCACAAACCAAGAGATTAGGTGTGAAAGGTGACAGCAAAGCTTGCCTTTAATAAGCACTTCAAACACGCCAGTTTCTAAAAATAATGTACAACATTGCAGAAACAGCAAGGGAGAAAACACCATGTACTGTTTGTCAGCACAGAGATCCCTGCAGAACTGGAAGTCCTTGGAAGACAAAGGCAGAACTGCAAGGCTTCTTGGCCATAAAACAGATGGACTGCAAGAGAAATTATGGTAGGTGGGGAGAGATCTGGAGGCACCTCAAGATCTTTGACATCATGCCTAGAAATCAATTCAGGTTTGCCTTGCTTAGAATTAATTCCAGCAAGAACAGGCTGCCATTTTGTTCACTGCAAGAGGCAGAAAAATGAAAGGCCAGAAAAGGAAACATAAGGAAGGACTAAGTACAAGTTACAGGGTGCTCTCAGTAAAGGATTTATTCATTTACTTAGGAGGAAGTGCTGCAACACATCAAATGAAAGGGCAATCTAGCAGAAGCTGCAAGCTTTCATGCTGTTCTGCATTAGGCTTCTCTCCTAAGGAGGGCAGCCAACGCTAGGAAACAGTTAACATCTTACAGCCAGCTTGTCAAGTAGCATGTAGAAGTATTCTCTCCATCATATACATATATCTACATAAAGTGAAGTAAGTGGGAATATGAAGACTTAAACAAATACCAAGTTTAGTTCAAAAAAAGGGCTAAGCATTCTGAATAAACCCACATAATGCAATCACACCAACAGCAGGGATGTTTTCATAGCCACTCTCATGCACCTGAAGTGCTTCTGGAGCAACATGTTTTCACATTCATTCAGCCCATATTCTTCACACTGTTATCTCACACACAACTACAGCTCTATCATCTCCTTGTAACACACGTGGGTTATTTCTACTTACTTGACAACAAACATCATGTTCCTGGAGCCCAGACCTCAGGCACCTGACAAACCCCAAACAAACTCGGTACGCTTTACACGATGCTCTGCAGAAGCACCGCAGTATTAATTAACTCTGCAGCGTTAATTAACACCAAACGGCTGAAGCCCCGAGCTGTACCATAACTGCAGCCACCACCACACGGCAGCTTCCCTTCCAAACGAGATCAGCCGCAGCATTTCTCCTTCCACCGCCTAGAAAGTTCTGAAGCGCAGGACGGCACGTGAAAGTTCACTCGTGAAGAGCAGAGCAAACAGGAACGCAGGGCTGCGCGTGCTTTACTCCGATTTTCCATTCAAAAGCACGCTGCTCAGACCTCCACCCAGCCCTGCGAGCTCACAGCCCCCCACCCTGAAGGCGGCCCGGCCCCGCACGGCGGTTCCGAGCCCCCAGGCCGCGCCCCCACCTGTTGGGCCCCACTCTGCCCCGTTCCGCAGCCTTCTCGTTCCGTCACACCGGCTCTCCTCCCGTTACAGCGGCATCATCCCGCGCCCCGTCCCGCCGCCCCCAGCAGTCCGGGTTCCGCCCGGCCCCGCACAGGCCGCGCCGCGCCGCCCGCCCCGAGGCCGCAGAACCTACCAGAAGCCGCCGGGCCCACGGAGCGCAGCCGGGCGGCCCCGCACCCCCCGGCCGCAACCACCCCTCCCTCAGCAGCTCCGGGACCGCTCCGCTGCCCGCCGGGCCCGCGCTCGAGGCCCGGTACCCCGCCGCCGCGCCCCCGCCCGCCCCGCGCCGCCGAACCCCGCGCCACCCCGAAGCCTCGAAGCCGGACGGCCTGGCGCCGCTCGGCGCGGTGTACGGGTGGGAAGGGGCGCTCACCGCGAGCCCCAGCAGCGCCGCAGCCCCCGCCCGCCGCCCCCGGCCCTCACCTCCGTCACGTGTCCAGCCGCCCAGCGCCGCCGCCGCCCGCCTATCTATTGCGCGCCAGCTCCGCCCCCCGGCCCACCTCTCTTATCTTCTTCCATTGGCAAACGGCTCTCCCGCCCGCCCGCCCCTCTGCCTGTACGGCGTTCCGATTGGCTGACGGCGCCGCCGCTCGAAGGCTCGCCCGCCTCAAAACACGCCCCAACGGCTCTTCCCTTCGTGGAGCGCTTCTATTGGTTGGTGAGGTTGCAGGAAGTGCGCGGCGATTGGCTGACCGAGGGGAGGCCGTTGAAACGTGGGCGGGGACACAGCGGATTCTCTTTGGTGGGGGCACGGCTAGGGACTCCGGCCTGGCCCTGAGGCTGGGATCGCCTCGCTCCGTGCCGTGCTCTGGGTCGTCGGGAGGTGCTTGTATAGCTGGGGGCTCGGGTAGAGCCTGCTAAGGGCCTGAACACCGTTATATTAAACAGCACGTTCGCCTTCATTGCTCCCTTGTGTTTCTTTAACCCCTTGGAAAGCGTTTTCGGCATATTAAGAAAGAATAAGCATATCTGGTATCTCTTAGTCACAAGCTGGGGTTTTGGGGAAGGCAGGGAGTGCAGCACGCCGAGGGGCAGAGGATGGAACTGGGCCCGGGCAGCCTCCTGTTTCAAGGCCTTGCGTAATGCTGGGAGCTTTAAGCAATGCCATATTTCTGAAATGAGCAAAGTAGTTGTGTAAAGGTGAAGGACTCGGCGTTTGTACGGCCGAACCAGTCGAGGAGGGGGGGGGGATGCAGAAGTAACAGTCCCTGTGGTGGTGGTGGAAGGAAGGGCTGAGCGTGAGCAGTGATTGAGGCCTGGGGTGCTGTGATGAGCAGAGCAGGAGCTGCCCCTCAGCAGGGGGAGAGGGGTTTTCTTTGCAAACATAAATCTGTTTTGAGTCCACACAGTGAGTCAGCAGCAGAAGTCTCCCCACAGAGAAAATTCCACTGCATTAGGACAATGCAGGCAGTGCTTGGCGCTCGGAAATAAGGCTCAGCATAAATGAAATAAATCAGCAAATCCCTGCTTGTGCTGAAGTTTGGGATCCAGTGGTCGCAGTTTTCCCCAAAGGCAACAAGCTGGCTCCTATGCCTCACTGTCAGCTGAGCTATGCCCAGCCCAAATGCAGGATGCAGAGACAGGCAAGGAAACAGCCCCAAATGACAGGCAGCAGGTGAGATACCGAGTGTCTTAAATTAGAAACAAATACTCCAAAGGGTAACAAAGATGTTTAATTTAGCACGCTCCATGTCCTCTCTGGGCAAAATGCAGTTTTGTTCCAAATGCCTTCCAAGTCCCTCTTTTGAAACAGGTTATTACCTCCAGCATAACTTGCAGGATTGCAGAACGCTATGCTCCAATCACACAAGCTCTGGGAAGTCGATGCACGCACACATGCCAGTCATACATGCCTTCCTGCTCTCCCCCACCCTCTCCCAAAAAAGCAGGCATTCCTTCCTTTTACAACTGCTGAATCACGGCACAGGCAGGCAGCCCTGAAGCCCATTGCTGCCTGTGCTGCTTTGTCATCTGGGGAAAAAGAGAATCAGTTAGAAAAAAATACAAGCTGCTAAAAGCATATCCGGCTCCTTGATTTTTGAGATGTTTAAGTTTGGTTAAAATAATACAAAATCCACATAAGACAGATAGATGGTCCAGAAAAAAAGAGGATAAGAGGAAAAAAGAGGAATGAAGGGAACAGACGGACCATGCACAGAGGTTTAAGTGCTCTGACAGCTAAGCAGGTGGTATTTTTAGGCCAGGCTATGATGTGCCAGGGCAGGGCAGTGGAAGAAAGAGGGATGGCAGATACCACACTGCATTGTTGAAATTTTCATTGGTTTTCAATGGTTTTCATTTATATTTGTTCAGGCATCGAAGCAGATCTGCCAATTTCCACCAATGAGTGCTTGCAGAGCATGCTGTGTTGTTCTCTGATTTTAGAGGTAAATTCTGAAAGGCAGAAAGTGGGCAGTATGGTGAAGCTGGAAAAGCCTGAGGTCCCTCATCCAGAACAGATAGAACTCAGAGGAAAGAGGAAAATCCTCTGTTTATGGGCAGACCACGGCTTTGGGCAACTTTTCTGCCCTGCTGCCAGACAGAGAAACCTGCTGCACTTTCAGCTTTTACTTTCTGATCTTAATTCTCTGTAACCTTGATCTCTGAAGAATTCCTGCTTCCTTAATTCCCTCTTTGCATTTCAAGAATTAGCTGGAGCTCTGCTCAGATCTCTTTCTCCCCTGGAAAGCTGGTATGAAGTAAGTGGAAAATCAGGCAGGTTGGGGCTGCAGGACATCAGTGGGACTGCAGATAACAAGCAGTACAGACAGATGAGCAGCAGGAGAACACTGACTTTTGCTCTTTCAAACTTTGCACTGCAGGAGGGAAGACAAGCTCACATCTCTATGGGGCAATGTCCACGTGCCCTGGTATGCTTTGATGGAAACCATTTTTTTACAGTGACATCTCTGGAAACCACTCCTGAGAAAGGGGCAGGAAAGATACATTGACTTTGTCAAAACAGAGGGGCCTAAGTGTCTGAAGCTAAAAATAAAGAGCTGCCATTTTCCAAGGTAATAAATGTGAATGTAAGAAATGTTATAAATTAATTGTAACAAGGGGAGGAGAAATAGTGAAAGGAAGATGCACCAGAGAGCCAGAAGCAGAGCTCTAGCAGATGGGTGGGAGGAGATAGGAAAGCACAGAATGAAGTGGAAGAAGATAAACAATTCCTGTGGTAGTGTAAGTGCAGGAGCTAGGAAGTGCCTGCGCAATGGGAACTGTATAGAAAACTCCTGGGACCCACAGGTCAGAATTATGCAAGACAAGACAACAGGTGCAAGGTTGGTCTGTACATAGGTAGCAACCATGGTTCTGATGGAACTGATGGTTCCTTTGGGTTGTGCACAGGTTTGGTAGCTCCCGTAGGCGCTGCACCAGTCTGCTGAGCACAGTTTGGTCCTGGGTGTGCCCTTTTCCACCCCTTCTTTCAGAGAGCAGATGTAATTTGCTGCAAGGTGGCCTTCAGATGCCCCCAGGTCTGTGCTCTCCCTGAAAGTGTCACACTGGAGGCCTTCTTTCTGTGAGCTTGGCTGGGCACGGGCAGCAGAGTTGGACCTCCTGGGGTTTGGCTGTAGGGTGGGCTGTCAGCTCAGGGCTGATGTTTGTTTTATGTAGGAGTAGTTGTTTTGCCAACAAAGCTGTTTGCTTATTGGAGAACAAAAATATTTACCATTCTCTACCTCAAACACCTTCAGTTTTGACAGTGATTGAACCCAGTTAAAGGAAACCAAAATTCCATCACAGAGAATAAGAAAACAGTTAAATGGCATTTATTAGTTGGGGAAGTGAGGGGGTAGGAAGCCCTCTTCTCCCACTCAGCCAGGCCTCATGGCCAGGACAGCACTCAGGACAGCCCTCAGCCTCCAGCTCTGCACGAAGAAGTGGGCACTGAGGGCCAGCCCTGCCCCGTGCATCCCCATGCAGCCCCTTCAGACCCAGGCAGAACCAATGCTCCAACAGCCACATTCCTGGCATGCCATGCAGGCAGCACAAGGCCACCTCGCGCTGCTGGCCTGCCCTAATCCTGCCTCGCCGAGGTCAACAAACAGGGAATTAGCAGCACTTAACTCAGTGACCTCCACAGGGCCACAGCTCTCCTGATCACAGCACAGCTGGAGCTGCAGGAGGAGAACATCTCTGTCGTTTCTGCGGGCCTCTGTCCATGTCTGACCAAAAAAAACATCACCACCCTTTTAGAGCAGACTGAAACGCAGGTGTGGCTCTCACTGGCATCTGAGCTTCATGTTTATACAATCAACTTCCTTGTTGTTTTCACTTAAATCCCACATGAGGTTTCACGCTGAGCCCATTTCTCTCTGCACTACCGCACGCTTCTTCCTCCTGCTCTGGATGGAGCGGGCACCTGCCCAGCCAAAAACAAACCTGCAAAGCCCAGGGGGTTTGATTTCAGTGGAATTGGTGTGATTGTCCTTTACGGGAACACACAGATGGAGGTAAACTTGGAACAACTTGTGAAATGGAATCTCTAATGCTTGATTTAATTGCTGATGAAGGCAGGTTTGTGCCGAAGTACTTCTCTATGAATCACAGTGGCTGAGGTGGGACATGCATTTTGTTCAGCTGTGGTTGCTGTGGAGCCACACCTTCTGGTGCACAGCCTGGGTGGACAGTTGAGCTTGGAACCCTTGAAACCAACATC
Source organism: Meleagris gallopavo (assembly GCF_905368555.1). Taxonomy (NCBI): domain Eukaryota; kingdom Metazoa; phylum Chordata; class Aves; order Galliformes; family Phasianidae; genus Meleagris; species Meleagris gallopavo. Next base: position 13,127,301 of record NC_139418.1, read on the forward strand.
AGGAGCTGTAAGTCAGCAGTGTGCAGGAGGGACTTCCTGCTGAGAAATAAAGGAAAACCCTCCATAGGAGCAGCTGGTCCTCCTTCGATCCGAAGCAGAGCACGTGCCTGGAGGGATGGTGACAGCAGAACAGCGAGGCACAGAGACTTTGCACCTCCCCAAAATAACAGTGGGCTCCATCGCATTTTCCCAGCTCCTGGTGCAGACAGGACGGCACTCCAAAGACCCATGACCGCGCTGGTGCAGCTCGAGCACTGGGACCTGTCCCAGCCTCCTCTCGATGGTGTCAGCTCCCTCTCCCATGCCGCTATTACTCAGAAAAGAGATAAGACACCTTTTTTTTTTTTTTTAACCGACGAAAATGACAGCGGGGCTCTCTGGCGCTGCCGCCCGCCTTGCTGTCCCGAGGGCGGAACCAGGCGCGGGGCTGCCGACATCCGCAGCGCCGCAGCGCCGCCTGGCGGCAGGAATGCAGCCAACGCTCCATCTGCGACCCGAGCGGCTCCCAGCCCTCCGGCAAACGGACGCCTCGCACCTCCGGGGAGCATCGCTGGAATTCCCGGAGTTTTCCTTACGAAAAGGCTTCACTCTGGGCAAGGAAACAGCAGAGCCCTTCCTCCAGGTTTACTGCAGAGGTTGGATCTTGCTGCCACCGCTGCTGATATGAATGGGCATGCAAGGAATTGGCGTTTCCAAAATGAAAGAGGGTTTTTTAGAGCAGAGCATGTGAGCAAAAATGGATGCGAGAGCATGGAGACGGCCCAAGTTCTTCTGGTTTGAGGGTGCAGAGCTGAATGTGCCCTGCTCTTGCAGGTGGCACTGCCTTGCCTTCAGCAGGGGGAAATTGTTAAAAATCCTACATGCGGCACGGCTGTTCTAATAGCATCTCAGGCAATAGGGTGAGTCACAGGCTTAAGAGCAGCACTGCAGCAGAGTCACTGAAACAAACAGTGCGGTATTCTCTGTGGGTTTGGAGGACACAGAAGCTTTCTCGTGTAGAAAAAACCCGTGCAGGTGTGGAGGCAGAGAACTCAGAGCTGGCTGTTCTCAGAGCAAACAGAGCTCGGGGAAGGAGAGGCCTCGTTGGGTGTGTTGGTGATAGGGAAATGGTGGGCTGGGGTCAGGAGGTTCTGCTTGGCACGGGAGGGAGGGGAATGGGTAAGGTTACACGAGTGAAACTTGACTACCTTTGTTCTCTTTCTTAGGTCAGATAGCTTGGAGAGATCTTATCACCCGAGAGCTGAATTAATCATGGGCTGAGTGGTAGAACTGAAAGGAATAGATCCAGTTGTGAGGGCATGCTGCTACTCAGCTCGGTAGAAACTAAAGAAAGAGGAGGAATGAAACGTGATGTCTGATTAAGGCTGTATTAAAAATGTCATCTATGCCTCAGGGGACGGTGCTGTTCTCAGACAGATTCAAAAATACAGAGGTTTGGTTTCCCAACGGGGAGTAAGGTGAGGGCTCCCCATGCTGGGAGGGGTGGGCTGGCGCTGACCTGCCTGCCTTGCTGCCTTCTTAGAAACTGCACTGTAACAATCCATGCATGTCAACTATTTTGTTTTTGCATTTTCAACTTATTCCTGACATTTATTCTAAGTATATGCTCTACTTGGCTCTCCTGCTTGGCAAGTATCTGTGCACAGAGCTTGAATCAGTCACTGCCATCCATAGCTGCCTTTGTTGTCTTGGGGCACTCACATAGAAAATCCAACAGATCCTCCTTTAAGAATGAAGATGCAGATGCAGTGCAAGCTCAGCAAAATCCCTGTGATAAATGGAGCCTCTTCCTAATGGCTTACTTATTTTATTACTGAACCAGTGCCTGCTTTACAGATCTTCACAGAGTTTTAAATATGTATATAATGTACATATATCTGAATAATCTATACACATACAGTGAAAATCAATATGTAATAAAAATCTAGTATACCTGCATATGTATGGTTAAGAATCTCTGTATTTAGGGTTAAGAATCACTGGTAGATGAAATGGTGATCATGAGAGCACTTTAGGAGGAGTTTGAATTCATTTTCACTGGAGAAAAAGGAGCATTCTGCAGATAACAGCTGACAGCATTAGCCTATTGTAAACACTGAACCTGTTAAAAATGAGAGGAGATTTTTCTGTTTGTTTTGGTAATAGCCTATGCACAGACCCTGATAAGTCCTGCACTACAGACAGCACTGTGCGTTCTTGAGCACTTCCTTCTTCAGCAGAAGTTCACTATTACAGACTGGTGGTTTCCTAACAAGACTTCCAAACGGCACCTGAATTAAAGATAACTCTGTAAGGATGCCTGGTTGACACCCACAGTGTTATTCATCTCTCAGAATCCCCTCTCAGAGGGGCTGTGACCATCCAGAAGCTCTTCAGTCACTCTCAGTGCAGCCCTGCTCTGGGAAGCCTGGCAGCCATCCCAGCAAACAAATACAAGTTTGGGGATGCCAAGAGCACTGAGGTCCTGTTTGGCTGCCTCTGCCCAGGCAACATCCTTTTGGGATTGTATCAGCAAATGATGAGCAGGCGTATGGATTGATGTTAATTCTTTTCAGTGGTACGTGGCTTAGTGAAAGGTCTTTAAAATGCAGTGTGAGAAACTCCACTGCTCTTCTTGAGCAATTGTAGAATGTGGGATTGATCTCCCTTAAATCCCTTTTTTGTATAATCTACTTTTCTTTTTATTTTCTAGTGCTGTTCTTCCTGCTGCCAAGAGCTCAATTGTCACACAGATACTGGAGATCTATTGCCTATTCAGAAAGCAAGGCAAATTATTCTTTGGTATTTGCAGAACTATAGCAACAGCCAAAAATGTAAGAGGTGTATTTGGGATGAGAAGACCAAGAGAGTGAACAAAGCAAACAAGCTGTTACAAGTAATCTCTGAAACTGCGTGGGACATAGCAACGTCTGGGATGTCTGCTGGCACTGAAGAAAAGGACTGGATTGTGATGGGAGACTGTGGTGAGCAGCACCAGAGCTTCCCAGTACAGAGAGCTGAGCTCCTTTGTGCTGTGTCTGGTCCTGCTTTGCCATGCTGGACCTAGATGAAAGCTGCTTCCATCACAGGGGAGATGAATACCATCTTACAGGCGTAGCGAGGATGCACAGGGTGTAATTTTGTCATTGGGAGTTTTGTTCATGGATGTGGCCACCACCAGAACAAAGCACAAAGCTCCTGGGCAGCATCCCAGTTCTGAGCTGTGTGCAGCAGGCAGGTGGCTGCTGAGAAGTGAGATTCTTAGGTGTGGTGCAGTGGCATCCATGTGCTGGTACTGCCCATCCTGCTTGTTGACACTGTGTGCACAAATCACAGGTGTGACATCTATTTGTTTCCTAAACAATGTGTTGAAATCATGATGTCTCGGGAGGGATTTGTATAGCAAAGAGAGCAAGTTTAAGTTAAACATTTTTTCCTAGAGTGGCACAGTGATGTTCATTAGCAGAGGGGAAGTGACAGTGGTGGTTCTCGCAATCAGATCTGCCCACCAAACCCACCGTGAGCAGCAGCCTTTGGCAGAAAGCAGAGCTGCAGAGCCCTGCAGTACACCACCATTGCCACCCAGCCTGCATGTGGCTGGAGGTGAGGGTGTGCAGGAAGATTTGGTATTTTGCACTGTTTCTGGCTGTTCTATTCTGTTACACACCCTAAAAACAAACCCAGCTGTTCTTAAAGCAGTTCCTGTCTCAGAGTGTGACTGGTCATTGAAGGGAAGCTCCTCACCTTTTGCAAAAGCTCTTGGTGCCCGAAGGCTCATTATTTGCTTCTCAAATACCTCTGGGAAGAGCACAGTTTCCTAACTCACAGCCCAGGCTTTCACCCCTCTGTCCTGAAATGCAGCCGCTGTGAGGCAGCACCCTGAGCTGGAGGGCATGATGTGGTGTGTGGGACCAGCAGGCGCAGGAAGGAAGAGCAGTGCTGGAGCTGGTCCTTGCAGCCCTACCTCGCAAGGCCGGAGTGGGACAGAAAGGCTCAGAAGCCTGCACTGCCAATATTATGGTGGGATGCGGACTGCCGTGGAGACAGCCTGGTGCTGGCACTGAGGGCCTGCCTTGTGCACGTGGTGTGCACTGCTGCCCTCTGCACTCAGGTCAGCTTGGCTTCAGCCAGGCTTGACTGAGCAAAGACATCTGAACAAAGGAGTCACAGCTGCTAACCAGAAACTAATTCCCTCTCGGCTCACACCTCGCCCTTGTGATGTCTGACTGCTCCCCAGCCCCCTGCTAGCAGGTGCAGGAGGTGCCACACTGTCACCTTCAGTGCCTTTCCTGCAGGAAGCAGCTGCCCATCCTGCTTGTGCCACATTCCACGTCCCAGGTCTCCCACAGCCACCTCCGCTGCCCTCAGGCCCCATCCGTCCTCTCAGCCCCTCACTGACCCCCCCTGACCCACACGTACCGGGCAGCGAGTGCTGTGCTCCCTCGCCCTGTAATTCAGAACAGACAAGCCGCCCTGCTTACAGCCTTTGAAGCTTTTCCATGTGGCCTGAAGGGAGCCCTGCCACTTTTTTTCCACATCACTATAGGATAATAATAAGTGTGTGTCCCACCACTGGAGGAAATCCTTCCCATCCCTGCTTTCTGCAATATTGCTCCCAAGATTGGATCTCTCGTTCGCTTTGCCAGAAGCGCAGCCGCCCTTCTGCTGTTGTTCTTCTTTGTTCCAGTGCTTTTTCTGACATTCTGCTGAAAAAGGAATACTGGCAAAGGAACTGCTCTATGTGACAATACTACGATGCAGGGCTGGACAAAAAGGGGCTGAACTTTCCTGTTTACGTATTTTTAACAGATTTTGGCCATTTGTGCATCTCAGTAGCTTTTGATGCTGAGTAAGGTGAGTAAAGGCAGCACTTTAGCACTGTTTATATATGGATATGCCCTCTGGCCAGATGTAATATTCATACAGATAAAGGTCACCAAATGTCTTTAGAAAAAAGAATCATTAAAAAAAATATTTTCTAAATTATCCCTGACAAAATGAGTACCACATACTCATTCCCATAGTTTCCCAAAGGCTTTATAGTGAAGCTCCCTCCTATTGCTGACAAAGCACTTTGTCCTTCCTGACATGAAGATCACTGTCATTAGGACTGCTGGGACATGGTTAAGGCATCCCATAGAAGACTGATTTTGCCCTCAAAAGTTGTTGCAAACTGCCTGGGTTGTGCACAAATCAAAGTGATATCTGAGCCTCCAGGGAGCTTCGGTAACATCTGCAGAGCAGAAATTGCGGCCATCCCTGCTCCTTAGGATTGGCTGAGCTTGGCCAATGCTGTATTATCAAGGGACGAAATTATGAATTTCTGTCTTCATGCCACATATTTTCATCCTACACTTCCTTTTGCAGCTGCAAAACCCAAGAATTCTGAGGACATCTCAAGAGATGCTGATTGCAGATAGAGGCTGCTGGTTATTTGCACCCCTCCCAGTCCAAGGGGTACCCAGCTGGCTGCACCAAGGCCTGGAGGCTCATCTTTTGAACACAAAAACCTCTTTTTTTTCTTTATGGGTAAGTTTTGTTTGTTTGTTTGTTTGTTGTTGTTTTCCTGTGGGACTTTGAATACTTTTGAACGGAAAACTTTTTTTTTTTTTTTTTTAACATGTAGCTTTTAATCCTTTTGAACTAAAATTGCTCTCCATGTGGCTGCTAGAAAGGCACTGACTGTTCCCACATGCAGTTCAACCATCTCGGGTTTGGATGTGCTCAGCAGCTGCAGAAGTAGAAGCAAAAGGAAGCACGAGTGCCAACTGTATTAGAAAACACTTCTGTGTTTCTGTGATTTTTGGAAGGTCAAGGAACCGCTGTGCTTCACAGCTGAAGGGTGAGTTGATCAGATGCAAATTTTTTCCTTTTCTGCTAACAGAGCTCTTGGCCTGTCGCCGTTTTATGGAATGCATTTCCAGGGCAATCTTGCTGTGTGTGACGTCGTTGGGCTCTGCTGGCTTCTCCTCGCCCCACTGCTGCCAGGGAAAAACAGGTATGGCAAAGCACCCTGCTGCCAAAAGCTGCCCTGGGCTTTCTGTGCTGCTTGTTTTTCCTCCAAGATCACTCTTAATCCAGATAAGCATCATGAACCATCCTGCAGCACTGATCTGAAAGTGGTAATTAGGAGGTAGGAGGGTTTAATGGCTGCAGGAGGTGGTGGCAGAAGCCCTGGCAGCGTGGGCACAGAGCAATTCGTCCTGCGATGAGTCAGTGGGAGGCGCAGTGATTCTGCATTGTGCCACATTCAAGTGGCACAGCAGTGAGGAGCAGGCAGCGTTCCTTTAGCTCCAACCCTTTAAATCCATACCCAGCCTGGACCTGCAACTGCAGCATTGTCATCAAACAGGAGGAAATTCGGCTGTGCCAGCCTTGGAGGGTGAGGTTTTGCAATATGCTTCTTCCAGTGTCATTGCATGTGGCTGGTGACAGCAGTGACATCCCACCCAATCTCCTGCCTCCCTCATTCCTGGGGATGCGGTGGCTTACTCAGACACCCTAAGGCACCAAGCCCTTTGCTCGCAGCCTCGTGAGCCTCATGCCCAAGCAAGAGCATGGGGTGAGCTGCCATGGGACCGCAGAGCCTCTGAGTCAGGTGTGAGCACTTAGTGGGATGGTGGTGGAGGCAAGGGGAACCCACCTGCAGGCCCCGGCCTGGACCCACGCATGCGGCTGCTGGTGGCTCCTGTGATCAGTGGGATGCTGGGCACCAGGGCCAGTCCCCTCAGATGGCATTTAGTGCCTGCAGGGAGTGCCAATGCCCACTCCTAATGCCGGGTGAGAATGGAAAATATGGAGAGTCGTGGTGGTCACAAACAGCAAATAGAAAAATGTGGTAGTCTGCAGGAGGTAAAGGCAGCTTGAGAAATGGTGGTTACATGGGAGGGAGGAAGGGAGAGATGCCTGTGCTTGTTTATTCATTCATATTTTACTGACCTTGTTATATTCAGACTATTCCAGATGATATCTGAAGTGTTTTGCAACTAGTGATGATTTGGGGAATGGGAGCACTCTGTAGGGTCCTTTGAAACACCTCCTGGCCTAGTCTTCCTACGTGCACTGAGCTCAGGTCATGCTGCACCGCTGAGGTGTGAGCACAGATCTTGTTCAGTCGTTGTGCTTTGTATTTTCTTTTGCTAGCAGGCTGTAATCAGCCAGGAGATGAGGGAAAAGGAAACTACACCGTGCACTGAGACCTCTGCCTTTTCTGAGCTGGCACAGGAAAGTCCTTCATTTCTTTGACAGCTGAGCTGAAAAAACAAACCACCACCTCCCTCATATTCCTAAACAGTTGGTGAAACGGAAGTGAATCAGCTCTGATATAAAACAGCCTTACAGCTGAAGCTTGAAAAATGGTGTTTGGTATTTTGAGAAACAAGCTGGGACATTGGTGTCACTACTCTGAGTGACTTTATCTGCTAGTGAGGCACAAAGCCAGAGCCTGCCCATTGTTCCTTAAAAAGTCCATCAATGACGTCGGATATACAGTGCAATTCCTCTTGCATCCATCTGATTTTGTTTTCTGTGATAATGAAGATTAATGAGCTCTTTGTCATAAACCTCATTCACCTCTCCCTGGACCAAAGGCAAATTCTTCAAGTGATGGAAAGGAAGGACACGAAGTCGGGGTCCAGGGGCAGCATTGCCAGCACTGGGCAGGGACCGGCGAGTGCTGCTGTGATCACATGCATGTGATGCCCTCGGTCTCTTGTTGCTACATCCTGATGGATTGTGCTGGATTTCACTCCCACTAATCTCTCACTGATGTGTATCACAGGGGTTGTTTTGGCTGAGGACAGAGAGGGAGGCAGAAGTGCTCAGCTCCCAGCCTTTCCAGCACAGGGAAGAGATTCAAAGCCCTCCCTCGCTGTCTGACTGTTGTACAGGACTCACCCCAGGTCTATGCAAAGCAGATCTGTACCTTTTGCACTTGTTCACACCCTGTCCTACATCTGCAGTAGGTTTTCACGTGGGGCTTTATTTGGTGCCATACCTGTGCAACAATTGTGTTCTGTGCCAACGCGTGCACTTGAGCACAGGGTCTGCATGCCCCAAACGTGGTGATTTGTGCTATGAGCAGCGCAGAGCAGCTAAGAGGGCTGCAGTTTCTTGTGCTGCATCGAAGGAGGGACGTACATTGGCTTTTGCTGGACCCATAACTCCAGGGAAGAGCTAGCTAGGCTGCTGAGATCCGTCCCCTCATTCTCCTCTCTTATCTCTCCTGTGAGGTTTCTGCTGGCTTTCCCACTTCCTCATATTGTATTCCTGGAAAAGAGAAGGTGGGAGTGGAATTCTCCATCGGACCTTTATCTGCCATTGTGCACAAAGTAGCGGGCAAGCTGCAGTCCTAGTTTGTAGTGCTGCATACTGAACTTTTCTGTTCACTTAGGGCAAGCCTGTGCTGCCCGCACCACCATCAACCAACGCATCAGCAAGGACTGGACCTGGCTAGAGGAGATCCTGCTTGGGAAATCAGGTTTTATAGTGTCGCTATGTTGGAGCAGATCCATCTGCTGGCTGCCGTGACGGTTCTTGGGGTCCTGGAGCAAGGTAGGGCATCATATATCCATGCCTAGATATCGCCTGTGTTGGTCTACCATACCTCTATTATTTCCTTTCACTTCCATGCTGTGTTTCTGCTGCCATGCTGCCACTTTACTGCTTTCAGTGAGTGATATCTTTTGTGGTTTTCAAACATTAAAACAAAAAAAAAAAGAGTGCCTGGCACGCCAGCCTCCTAAAAGCCCTTCCCCAGAACTAACACACCTCCTTTGTCTTGATATCTCTTGGTCGATCTTCTCTGTAAACACGTAGAATTTCCTTATTTGAAACACAGATTTGCAGTAGCTCTTGAAGTTGGTGTAGATCATAGCATAATACAGGATGAGGTGGGTTGCACGGAATCTCAAACTCAGCCAGGGCTCCACACTGCATGACTATAGACCTCAGCATCTGGATGGCTTATCTGTGGCATCGGTTCCCTCTGCTTGGCTATCAGAATTTAGAAGGGGAAAAAAACAAAGATTAAAAAAAAAAAAAAAAGAAATGGCAACAACAAAGTGCAGCTGAACTCCCTAATATCTTGTATAGATGATAGATGATTTGTTGATTATAGAAGAAAGAAACCAGATAACCACTGGTTGTATGTGACTGCATATTGCTTGTTTCACCATTGCACAGGTACATTCCTTTGCCTTGTCTGAATGTGCCCAGCTCTCTCTGGAATGTGGGGCTGTGAGATCAGAAGGAAGCTGCAGGACGTTCCCCCTTAGCTCCCGGCAGCCTCCTGGCACCAGGCCAATCCCCATGACTGACCCATGCCACCTTTCTCTCCTGCAGCCTACTTCTTCCTCCAGGTGATCCATGCCAGGCGCACGTTTGGCATTTCTCCTCCCAACATCTCAGGCCCACCTGAATTTGAACGGATCTTTCGAGCACAGTAAGAAACTCCTCTCAAGACGTGCTTTGCAGCACTCCTGTCCGGAGGCACTACCCTTCCCTTGCTTTGCTGTTCAGTTTCTGGGATGCCTTGCAGTACTTTGGAGGTGCCTACCTCTCTGGGGTCCAGTTAATGGATATAAGGGTCAGAACTGGGATTCAGTGAGCTCAGAGAGCTTTCGAGTGGGGCTAAGAGGGGCACTGCCCAAGTTCAGCATCTCTGCTGTCAGTCCTGTGTCCTACATGATCTTCCTCCTTTCCCTTGTTTATAACTTTTCTTTTTCCCTCTAGGGTGAACTCCTCAGAGTATTTTCCCATTTTTGTGGCACTCCTGTGGCAGGCTGGACTCTTTTTCCACCAAGGTGAGAGCAGCCCCACATCCGCTTGGGTGCCAGGTCTGCAGTGCTGCCTCTGTCCTCGGGTCCTGCTCACCTTCTGAGGAATGAATTAGGCAGCAATACTGTCTGAAAGGAGTTCAGAGCCAGTGGGCACTGCCTCTACTCCTCTCCTTCTGCTCTACATTTGGGAGCTCTGTAAATCCTCTGGCGTGGTCACTGTGATCTCTCTCAACCACAGGTCTGGCTGCAGCCCTGGGCCTGCTCTATCTTTACTCCCGCTACTGCTACTTTATGGGATACAGAGCATCATCCTCAGACAGGTAACACCTCCAGCCAGTGCTGACTGCTGGGTCACAGTTTGCTCAAACAAGCTGTTTGGGGCCGCTGAGTGAACCGGTGCTGGGCACAGCATGGGCAACGGCCACGGGATGGGGCTGGAGCCAGGGCTGCTTCTCAGAGCCCTCGGTGGGAGCAGGGCATTCCCACGGCAGCACAGTGATGCTGTCTCTCCCCCTCCAGGCTCACCCCCATCTACTTCAGCACCGGCATTCTCTGGGTGCTCGTCGCAGCAGCGACCCTGGGCCTCCTGCATTTCTTTCTCTCTCACTATGTGGGTCTGAATGTCCTCCGGCTGCTTGCAGCGTGATGCTCCTGGCCGTCACTGGCATCACCACTTCATACCTGCCCCCATCTACAAGCCCACCTCACCATGCTTCCAACACCTGTGCAGATGGCAGAGCCACAGGGCCATTCTGAAGGCTGTTTGTGCCCAGCACTCCATGCCTAGCTGCTCTGTATGACCAATGGCCAAACCTTCTCCAAAGCAAGGAGAATTTTTGGAAAACAGGAGAAGTAAACTCTTCTCAGCCCAGCCAGCCTCCCATGGTGCACAGCCAGGAAGAGAATTTCTGAGGAAGCACCCACAAGCTGGGGCAGGGCAGAGATAAGGGGCGATCCAGAGGAGGTCCCTGCACACTGCTGGCTGTGCTGCACCAGTGTTGCTGCACACAACATGCTCAAGAGCTGCTGCCAATAAAAGGATGCTGAGCTTGCTGAGCTGTGCATGTCCTCATGGGTCTGCATCTGGCATAGGGCAAAACCTGTGTTTTGGGGTGCAGGGCTGTTTGGTTTCCCTGCAGGGATGGGGACAGTAGTAGTGCAAAGCTGGTTTTCAGCAGTGCAGAGATCTTCAGGTGGGCTCAGCCCCTGTGACAACAGGGCTGGAAACGCGGTCCTATGGGTTGGCAGTGCACAGCTCAGGGAACAGCAGAGGTGCTCTGAGCCCTCAGCACCGGGAACCTTTCACCAAATTCAGCAAGAACAGCAGCATCAGCGTGCTGCTGGATTAACAGGGTTGTAAACCCCGTCATGCTCCCTCCTTCCCCAATGACAGTCATATCTTACACTGGAAGAACACAAGGCACTTTTTGGGGAAGTTATGAACTTTGCGAATTGCGTAACTTCCTTCCCTGTGGTTTAATTGCTTTGTCCAGCAGAGCCCGGTCTGTTTCCCTTTCAAGCTCTTGGATCTGTGCAAACAATTCAATTCCAAACAAAACTAACAGCACTAATCTGTGCAAAGTTTCCGTCACAGCTCCAACCTTACAGGAACCCCCTGGATGTGAAATCCCCCCCCTCAAGCCCGGGAAGGGTTTGCAGCAGGAGGAGAGCTGCTCCCCTCTCCCAGGGATGCTGCCATCGCTCTGCTCCTCCTGCACCAGGATAGCAAAACAGAAAAAACAAAAACTTCGATCGGGACCATGACTCCACGTCCATGTTTGGGATTTATCAGGTTCAAAAGCTGGGGGACGAGTAGGTGAGAGGATTCACCGCCCACCCGCAACCACAGCGACGGAGCTTCTGTTCACCCCGCTGGGGGCACCAGGGGGCGCCCGCACCACGCGGCTGCGGGGCCGGGGGGAGCGGGACCGGGAGCGAGAGAACGAGACTGGGTGGGGCGAGGGAACGGGGGGATCGGGGATGGCCGCTCCCGGGTGGACAGAACGTCCCGCTGCTCCTCCACGCACACGAGGCCGGGCGGCATGCGGGGTAGGCAGGTTATAGATGTCGTCGTAAATGCCATGCAGTACGTGATGGTGCACTGAATGAGGTGGCTTAGTGCTCGGAATCGGTGGTCTCGAAGGTCCAGGCTAGATGGTTCTGGGATTCTGTGTCTTCTGCACAAAGCTGGACTCATTTCATCCAGCCCTGCTATTAAGGTTATTGGTGGGAGGGAGTCCTGTAGTCCCACAGAAATCATCCTGACATGTCTCAGTAATGACCTGAGAGCCCCTGCCTTACAGATTCCTGGATCTTCCTGCTCCCTGTCCTGTTGCCAGCAGGAGAGAAGCTCAGCCCCGGGGTAGTTGGAAGGAAATTTGCAGCTGGATGAACGGGAGCTCCGCAAACTGCTAAGGAAGCATGGAGAAGCAGTGAGAATCCTTATATACTGAGAAAAGTTCAAAACCAGGCCTCCCTCCTGCAGGTCTCACTGCCCTGTGCACAGCGGGGAGATGGGGGCACAGATCTCTGCCCACCAGCAAAGCCACTGGCACCCCTGCAGGGATGGCCATGTGCATGCATGCTTGGATTCGTGTGCATGTGCAGAAACTGAGGCCCCTGTAGGGCTTTCATGCTCCATTGAAGAAGTTCTTGTTATCTTGAAAACGTCAAGGGTGCACACACATAGTTTCCTATCCAACATGTGACAGCTATGCAGGATACATGCACAGAGAGGTCTGGTGACAGGCAGCATGCAGCCCACAGCACCCAAATGTTGTGCCTGGGTCCAGAGGAGGCCATGCAGCTGGCAGCAGGAAAAATGAGTTGTTACCAGAGGGAGGATCTCCTTGGAGTGCTGCACATGCAGCCCTGCTGAGCTGGGAAGGAAGAAAGGGTGCAGCAGGTGGCCTGGTGTTGTGGCTGGCATGGCACCAAGGTTCCCATAGCACCAACATCCATGAGCCAAGGGGAGGGAGGGAAGTAGGTCAGAGTGGGTGACAGTACCCAGACAGAGCTCAGGCTGATGAGGGAAAGGGGATGAAGCAGAGGACAAAAGGAGAGGGGAAGGAGACAGCTGAAGAACGAAAAAAGGGAAACAAAACTTTCATATTTCGAACAGCTCATTTCTTTCCCTTAGGGGGAAAAAAAAAAAAAAGAGCAAACCTCTTAAAGCCACCTTTGTATATCAGTACTGAGAGACCAAGGCCAGAACCCAACTCCTGCCCATCTGACAACGAGCTGCGACGGAATTCAGATGCTAATTTGCAGCCGAGCTCCTCAATGGGTCTTTATTCCCACAGTTCCGGCTCCCGGCAGAGCGGCCAATGGAAGAAGCTCGGCAGCGGCACGGGGAAGCTTCCCTTTCCCTCCCCTTTCCCTCCTTCCCTCACCCCGATGCTGTTATCGGCTCATCTCCGTTTTATTTGCTGACATTCGAGGGCAAGGAAAAGGGAAGGAAGTTGTGCAACGGGAATAACCACTGTTGCGACCCATTTCATGAGCAGGGGCTGCAGGGACCACAGCAGTGTGCATCAGAGCAAGGAGTGCTTTGCTCCGAGGAAATCGAGGAGTGCACGTGCACCGGCAGAAACCAAGAGGTTGGCACGGTGCTGGTGGAGATTGGCGAGATGGGGAGGCAGTGTTGGTGCAGGGATGCAGAGAGGGGCAGCAGGGAGGTGTGGATGTTCCTGCGGACCAGGAAGGGCAGGTAAATACTGCCTACAGCGAAAGAACATTCCTGGATTAGATACCATGGTAAAACCCAAGCAAAACCAAAGCTGTTCGCCATTTTGTGTATTATCAGTCAAGATAGGGAGGCCAGGAAAATCCACATGTAAAGGTTAAAATTTGCCTAATCTTCACCAGTTTTATAGATCCCAGTAAATAACTCCTCTCAGGCTGCACAAAGAATTGATCTTTTCCTGGTTAGGACAGAGCTGTAGTAGACATGAGTAGGTGAGATCTAATCCAACCTCTGAAGGAGAGCATGGACACGTGCTGCGGTGGATTAGGGGAGATCATGGCTTGCTTCTGCCAGGTCTAAAACCAAGAGGTAGGTAGGAAGAGCAAAAGCAAAGCCAGCACTCAGGAAATGCACAGAGCACGTGGATACATCAGCTGTATCACTTGGGCACTGTGTCACTCAACAGGAGAAAACAGAGTGACCCCACACAGCCAGAGCAGTGTTACCACATGTGACAGGAGGTGGGGATCACCAGGTCAGTAAACATGAAAACAGTGAGCTCTGGTGGTCGCTGCTCCTGGGCTAAGACTAAGACAGGCTTCATTTCGTGACTCCACGTCATGGTCAGATCTATGGCTTCATCGGCTGCAGTGGGTTCCTCGTGGTTCCCCTGCCTCAGTGCCTGCAGCCCTCCCTGCCTGTGTCCCTGGAAGCTGCTCCTTGTCTGTCACGATGCTCCCAGGAATAATGAGTTTGGCAAGGGTTGTGTGCTAGAACTGCACTGTTATCTGTCCAGCTACGTAGATAATGCAGCACACTCCCCCAAGACCAGACTGGGGCACCCTCATTGTAAAGTATTTACAGATTTACAGCTCATTTTGCTTCTGGGAGGGAATAAAGAAATGCAGACAAAGCCAATTGCAGTGGATGCACATGGACATTTGCCCACCTCCCTCCTGGCAGATGCAATGCCAAAGTGCCAAAGAGCTGCAAATGTTCTGCCTGAGCCCAGAAGCAGCCTTCCCAGAGATCAGCCTTTTTAGCTCACCCAGCATGGCCAGATGGCTTCTGGTTCAGAGCTGACTCATGCCCACCACGCTCAGTCAGGCAAAGCATGCAGACAGTTGAGATGTGCTGGGAGAGGACTCCTCTTGCTGTAGCTGCATTCCCAGAGGATGCAATCACAGGCAATTCTTCCACGTTGCCAGAGATGAAGGATGCTCTGAGCATAAGCTGTGAATGACCTGGTGGTATAAAGGCAGGGTGATAGATTCAAACAGGACAACAGCTTCAGGGAAAAGGAAGGACTTGGTATCTGCCTCTATCTTCAGCAAAGTGTAGCAGCTTCTCTAATTGGTTTCCAGACAGACTTGTCTCTTCAGTAAACTTGATAAGGAAAACAGAAACATGAGCTCTTGCCCAGCCTCTGCTGCAGAGCACCGTATTCAAAGTAATGAATAAGGACAGAAGGGGTGAAAAGGAAGAAAGGAAAGATGAAGTGTAACCAAAAAGCTTTGGATTTGCCCATAACAAAAGGGAGTTGGAGGCTGGATTAGCAAAGCAATAAATTGAAAAAAAGAGCAGATCATGAATGTGGCCATGTTATCTAATATGGTAGAACACACAGCATGCATATTTAATAGTATTGTTTAGCTTGTATTTATCACAGCTAGAGGCTGCGTCTAGTGCTATGGTAGGGACAGAAAGGTTCTAACAACTCTGGAGCTTCTGTGTCTCATGTGGAGAAACTAACTCTTAATAGTATGAGACTTCTATATATTCCCTGTTTTCAGACCTCAAATGATACAGCAAGTCAGCTGCTAGCAGCATTTGGTGAGAGATAATCAGGTTTGCAGATTAACTGTTAGATCCTGAATTATACATGCTTATATGCAAACACAAGGAGCATAAAACACGTCTAGACGACTGAGCTGTGGCAGACTTGAAGGATTAATCTTACAGTAGAACAAATGGAAAACTTCTAGTTAGGAAAGAGGGAAATGTACAGACCACACAGCATTTGGACCAGGACGAAGTTTTGTCATCCTTTCAGAGCAGGTATTTAGACTCTGGTTGCTGGTGGTGTTTTTTTTCTTCTCTGATATGGCAGACAACCAGTAACAGAATTATTGATGATTACTTTTTGCACTGCAATAGTATCTCCAAAGTTTAATTGGGGATCAGCATCTGCATCACTTCCAGACATGCAATGTGTCTCCATTTGCTCAGATGCTTATAAAACACTTGAACCAGAGCTGTAGAGTTCCTCTACTGTTTTGCTGCTCAGGAAAGAAACTTAAGAAACCTAACAAACAACAGTGTATGGCTAGTTCCAAGCAGAAATGTCTGAGAAGGTAGCAAGCTTCAAAGAAGAGCTTTACTTTAGTCCTTTGGTCTAACGTAATACTTAACATTTCTGCCCAGCCTTTTGCATCTCTCTGCAGGCATCTCTCACGCAGCCCTGTGTGGCTCTGTGCTCCCATTCCTGTTCACCATGAACTTCAGTGAGGATGTGGGCCATGTGACGATTGTACAATTAATTTCTCCAGTGGGTTTCTACCCAAGAGGCCCCCTCTTTGCCCATTTTCTACTAGATGGACTACAAAACCCAGCATGCTGATCTCCCTGTGCAGACTTGAACACAGCTTTATTTATCTTCTGTTAATGAAAGCGGGAAAATGAGATCAGCTCCTGTTTCCATCAGCCTGCAGGTATGCCTTTTGCAGGAAGGGCCAGTGAAATTCTGAAGCTGAACAAAGCCCTTTTAGAGGAAAACAATTACCTGAAGCTGCAACTTGAGTTGCTGAAAGACATACTGACAGACATGCAACAGCTCAACCATGCCTGTTGGAGGTGTAGGTGTCAGACTGCAACGAACAAACAAAACAACACAGCAACAAAACACAACCAACAACAGGTGAACAGATAATAAGTCCTCCAAGAGATAGTGGAAGCAAGACCCAGAAGTCTGCACATTCATTGCTTCAAGAAACCTACTAAATCCTACATCAAAAATTTCTAGCAAGATTTTTGTCCCCTATCTCATGCTTTGCAAGTGCTCATGTACCATGAGACTCCCCTTACTTGCAAAGGCACTACTCAGATATGGCAACACAAGAAAAGGGCTGCTGCTGTTAACAATGCCTTCAGTTGGAAACTGCTTTCAGTTTTCAAACACCACGTATATGTTGGTTAATTATAACTCCTCTGACAACTATTTTGATCTTTGCTTGCCTCTCTGCATGCCTGCCTTTCTGCTGTTCACTGTCACATTCTTCCTCCTGGTAGTGGCTGCATACAGCGCCTTGTTGGATGTGTCAGCCCAGGCAGGCGTTTTACCTGCGCTTAATAGCAGTTACATATTTACAAAGAAGTCGTATGACCTTTATTGTAAGACTGGGAGAGTATGCGTGTTGCAGAACTGCTTCCGAGCATAAACATAGGGAGATTTCCATTTCCTAAGTGACCTCTAAAGAAAAAAGTCAGAAAGCAGACTTCAAATACGCATATGATCGAGACAGCATTCGATAGACCTGACCTTATTTATCACTGAAAACCTGAGTGCAAGAAACCAGACAGTGCAGCCCATTGCAAAGCTGTGGATCGCGCTGTGTACAGCAGAGAGCCAGCCCCATTAATCAGATGCTGTAATGGAGACTAAAGAGGCCAGAACAATAAAATGACACTTAGTAAATGAGCCTCAGTCTAAGTTTATTAATATTAATTAAAGGAGGACAAAAATGGCTGTCAGAAATGAAAACGTTTCAGTAGGGATTAGCACAGGGGCTCACTGACGTTGGCTGCTCAGTCAGGAAAGCTGTGAGGAGATGCCACACCTGCGCAGTCCTAAGGTCAGCCTTATCGGTCCCATCCCTCTGGCTCCTTCGCAGCTATTCTAAGCAGTCCTAGCGACGCATTCTTTCTAACAGTACTTTCGCTAAGAGCTCTTTGCAACAACGCTTTACAGAAGGAGCGGGTCGGGCTAGGCGTGCCGCCGAGGGGCCGCGGAGAAAACGGTTCGTGACAGCGCAGGGCCGGCCTGACGAGGGCTCCTCACAGCCCTTCCCGCCTCGCCCTGCTTTCCTCTCAGGGCTGCCCCCGCCTCACAACGCCCGCAGGCCCCCGAGCGCCGCCCCGCTGCGGCCCGGGGCAGCGCTGAGGAGGAGAGCGGCGGCTCCGCCCGTCCGGCTCCGTCGCCCAGGAGGCGGGGCCGGGCCCGCTGACGGCCGCAGTGCGCCGAGCCGCCGCTCCCCGCTCAGCACCCGGAGCTGCGCGATCGCCCAGTGCCGTGAGTGAGGGCGCGGGGCGGGGTTTGTTGGTGTGAGGCAGGCGGTGGGGACAAAGCGGCCGCCATCTTAGGTCTGAGGGCGGACGGCGGCGGCGGAACGGGTGCGCGAGGCCGGTCGTCTCCCGACTGCCCAGATCCGTAAGGGGAAACGTGGGACCGGGGCGCGCGAGCGGCCGCAGCCCCCAACCGCCGGGGGGGCCATTAAGAGATCATCCCCGCACCTCTCTCCCTCTCCACTCCATCTTCTCCCCCCTGCGGCGAGCGGAGGGACGTGATTGGTCGGTTTTAATTTATCGCGCTGCCATTGGCCGGCGGCCGGCGACGGGGTGGGGGCGGGCGGCGCGTGACGTCAGCGCGCAGCGCAGCGCGGCCGGCGGCTATTTATAGGAGCGGAGCGGCGCTGCGCAGGAGCGAGCAGGCGGGTCGGGCCTCGGCAGGCCGGCGGTTCCATCGCGCCTCATCCCCGCGGGTATAGGGAAAAAGAGGTCGGAAAGTCGCGATCCGCCTTCGCCGAAGCCTCTTCTCGGCGTTCGCTGAGCTTTTGTCTCCGTCTGCGCAGCGCTCGAGCGCCCCGTCGATCTTTTGTCTTCTCCCGGGCCCTGTCCGGAAAGGCGCGGCCGAGATGGACCCCTGTCACACCGAGGAGACCGAGGGCGAGATCCCCGGCTTGGGTAAGGCCGCGCGGTGGCGGGTGGCGGCGCGGCCGGGAGCGGCGTCGCGTGAGAAGAAACCGGTGGGGGGTGGGGCGGCGGGCGGGGGAGGGGCGATCCGCAGCCCCGGCGCCGTGCGGCCCCCCCCCCCCCGTGTTGGTGCCTGCGTACGGCGCTGAGGGCCCGGCACGGCCGCGTGTGTCGCTGCCCCCCTTCCCGCTTCCTTTTTCCTTCTCTTCCCCCCCCCCCCCCCCCCCTTCGCGCCGCGTGCGTCGTGGCGGTCGTTGAGCTCTGGGTGGGGGTTACGGGTTGAGCCGCCCGGCTGGACGGCTTTGGAACGGGGAGAAAGGTTTAGGGGGGGCGGGGAGGGAACGAAGCCGCGGGCGGGCTGCTGCCGTTTGTTGTCCTGCCGACGGCTCCCCCTGCTCCCTGCCGGCCTTGTGGGAAAGGGGGGAGGAGTGGGGGAAGGGGAATTCCGGTGATGGGGGAGATCGTAAACGAGGCACCCTTAAATGAGAGTTTGTTCCAGGTGTAATCCTTCTGACTGCAGTAATACCTGACCTTAAGTAGTGTAAATCCCTTGAAAACAGCCATTTAATGAAGCAGAAGTTGAAAGGAAAGGCTCTGGACGCCATAACAGTCTTGTCTTAAAATGGTGAACTATGCCAATTATTGCAAAACAGCCCTGCCCTGGCGCCTGGTATCTATATTTACCGGTTGTCAGTTGCTGATAACCGCTTAACTCCTCTGTGCTTGGAGCCAGCTGCCAGCCCGTGTTATTTTAAAAATCTTTATTAAAGAGTAGAGAATATACATAAAATGAAATACATTATCAAGGCACTCTTTATTTTTCTTTAAAATACACAGCAAAGTTCAAACAAACAAAACTGCTTTTCTGAGGCTTATAAGTTATACTGACAATACATCTAGTTTAGCTAGAATGTCGAAGACCACGTGATTGAACTCTTGAGTTCCAAGCATTTCATGTACATCTCAATTCTTCTTAAGAGGTCAGGAAAGATTTGATCTGTGGAAACAAGAGCGTATGTTTAACATATTTTTAAAAGAAATGACTGAACACCAGAAGTTTCCCCTTTTCTAAAGGTACAAAGGAGTTGTTACTGTACTCCTTCTGTACACTGGTCTCCAGTGCTGTTTTGCCTCTACATATAATTCATCTACATATAATGCATGATCTGTAATGTCTTTTACTATAATTAGTACTAGGAAGATTTGAGTAACTTAAATAATTCATTAGAAAGATAGGGAAGGTAGCTTTACAGTATACTGTTTCATTAAAGAAAAATGGATATGGCTTCACTAAGTAGCTGTTCCTTAGGAAAAAGGGGATTGTCTGAAAATTGAGCCAAAGCTCTGCTGTTTTTTCCATAGTGGAAGATGCAGATTCATAGCAAACACCACCATGTTGTGTTGATTGAACATGCATCCAAGCATAGATTTAGATTTTAGATTTAAACATTATTCTTTAGCATTGGTGACGACCAGAGCAAGAAAGAAAAATAGTTGCTAGGATTTCTTTTGCTCTGGACTGGGTACAGAGTAGTTAGCTACAGCAGACTGCTTTGGGGCATTTATTCCCTGATCTTGTCTTTCCACAGAACTAGCAAACACCATTTTGTCTTGTTAACTCGGTGTTTCTTCTGATGGCTGTTGGATTTCTCTTTTCCTACTTAAAGTGTCACATCACGCACTCAGAGCTGCATACATCTTTCTTTATGTTTGTCAGATGTGATGTGCTGTCCATGGCCAGCCTTGATATTTGAAGGAGCACAAATAGCTCTAATCTGACTAGTTTTCTAAAGGCATCATGGATGGCATGAATTGCAAGGTACCATTGTGTAAACTATTTAATGAATGGTGTGGCAGTGCAGACTTGGCAGGGAGCAGTCAGTCTGACTGGCCTCCACAACTGCCCCTCTTTAAAAAATAGTCGTTTTTCCCTTGAACCCCTTCAAGTAAGGGATTAAATCGTTTTGTGGAGGAAAATAAATGCATTTTCCTATCCGTGATGAAGAGGGCCAATTGTAGAAGCCCCAGATTACTACTGCATAATTCCTGTACTTTGAATTTGTAAGGTAATACATTAAAATCATAAAATTTAATAACTTACAATTATTACTGCAGGAGAAAACATGTAATACTTACCTCATCAATCAGGTACTCCTGTTTAATTTTATCATTTTTAAAATCTTCATTGACATCCAAAACTAGAATGGGCATCTCTTTAAGGTTCTCAAAATCAACTCTGTTAAAAGATGAACATTGTTTTACAAATTACTTTATATAAAGTTTTACTCACATAATGTTCTAATTGCTTTCCAAGACATCTCAGATTACCACGTACTCTTGGGATGTTGATGCTGATGACTTTGGTATAAAGCCCTAGTTCAAGTCTGTCCTTAATCACTCATCTGCACTGCATCACTGTAATGTACATTTCACAGGTCTGGCCCTTCAGTGTCTCTTGGTAGGAAGAAGAGAAACGTTCTTTATGTTTCTCTACCTCATTCTTTGTGCTGTGCAGCCAACTATTGGGAATCCAATTTTTATAAGAGGGAATGCATATTTTCCTCTGAAGTACTTCTTTCCCTGTGTGTCCCCCACCACCTTTGTAGTTAGCTGCTAATCCATTTACCAAGATGAAGTTTTAAAGCTTCCTTTGGTGGGAATGACCTCTAACAGGTTCTAAGGCTGGTGTTTAAAACTGCTAGGAGATGAGCAAGACAGTTTCAGCTGCAGCCTGAGAGCAGTGGCTGTGCTACTAGATGTCACATAGAAAAATAGTGATTTAAGAGAACTGTCCATGCTTGAAAACAATTTCCAAAGCGTGCTGAACAGCATTCTAACTTGTATTAAAAATACAGGAAATGTTTGCTCATGAGTTTGGAATGAGTACACAATGTAAATGTTATAATTCCACAACACTGCAATACATTCTTGTGTCCTGAACTCTTGGGTCATCCTGTATGAATTCTAGACTTAGTAAAAGCAGATGTGCCTGTTCAGCTTAACGTACTTTTCTTGGAATTGTTTTGAATCTGTTAGTACACCATCTGGAAGTAGTTTTGTTTATTTCAGCTGAAAGTCATGCTTGCCTACCAGGAATATCCTGAACTCTATGATCTTTTTTTGTTGTTGCAATGGACTTAATATGCTGCAGTCAGTAATAAATGTTTAACCTCTTGCTTTGCATTCAGTAGAGTATTTCAGGTTCTTATAGGGAAAACCTGAAGTTAGCATTCATGTCCAGCTAATTCCTCTGTGGGGAAAGCTAATAAGTATGACTCAGTAAGAGTCTAGGGAGAAAAAGACATGCAGAGATAGCTTAGTCACTGGCATGTTTCCTTCATACAAGGGACTGCCACAAGCCTTTCTGATAATTGCTTATTTTGAAGCTAGGATTAATATTTAAACCTTGCTGAGACGCAGTCACCCTAGTTTAAAGGTAATCAGGACTTTACCTTCCCTTACATTGGAAGTTGCTTAGTAAGGAATTAGCCACTGAATCCAATTTCAACTGCCATATTTCTATGTACTTCCAGTTCTAAACTTAAGGAATTGCAGGAGACAAATCACAACTGCATAGCTTTTCACTTGAAGCTAATGCTTAAGTCATTCCAACTGTGCCTGAGTGAAACTCAGTTAGATCTTAGTTTTTACCTCTAACCAACTTTATCAGAAGGTAGAAGAAAGCCTTGCTTTTAAGTTGAAATGAGAATTAGCTGGTTCCTCATGGCAACAGGTTATTTAAGCAATTTTGCCCACAATAGTGGTCCAGGGGATGCAGGTTCATACCTCATACTTCTTTCATAAAGCCACGTCTCATGTTTATAGTGGAGGTTTTCCAAATACTCAAGATCAATTCCTTCCTCCTCTTTTCTTCCCCTCTTCTGTAGTCTTTCCATGCATTTCTGAAAAATTGCAAGCCTGGATGTTAACAATGTATTAAAGTAGTCATTAAATCAGAACCATTAATGTGTAACATGGAAAATTATAAACGTTTCAAAAGCATTAGACATCAGTGAGCATTAATTTGAATGCTTGGATGAGTCAAAAGTCAACAGTTCTTATGAAAGATTCTTTCCTTCCCATACACTGCTGTTGAAGTACAGCTTTTGAAATGAGCTTTGGCTGCTTAGTGACTAGGATATAATAGCAAAAACAGCATTTGTAGGCATCAGAATAGCAGCTCAGAAAGGATGATATGTTTAATTTGCTCTCTAAAGAAAATCTGAGTTTACTGCAGGCTTCTTACTTTTGGAGAAATGGTGGTTCAGTGTGTTAGTGTGTGAAGTCACTGCAGTATGTCATGAATACTTCAGTATACCTGAGGTGTGGTCCTTAGGTAGATCATGCCATCCAGTTCTACTTCAGATTGAAACTGATTTAAAAGCCATGTGTGCCAGTCCTGATAGATAGCCCACTCTGTTTCATTGATGTTTCCGGATTCAAACAAGTTAGAAGCAAACACATACCTGCAATGAAAGACACTAGTGTCAGGGTAGGAATAATGTAAGTGAACTTCGTAAGTACTTTCCATCAGAACCAGTACTGAGAGCATCAGTGACATAGACCTACATCTGCAATGCTCCCTACATCATTGAACTCGTGCCTGTTGGTTAAAACTGCTTCTTACAGATATTAAAGTGTTGGAGCTGTTATTCTGAGCTCTTGTTGCATTGGATCATTACCTGTCACTGTACACAGATCTCTCAAAAAATTGCACTGGATGTTCTGCTTCATGCAGCTTGGCTGAGATGGGTTTCAGTTGTGCCCTTACTCGGCTCAAGCAGGCATAAGTCTGAAAAGTATAAGCCCATCTTGTAGGTTTATCATACAGCATTTGAAGTATGTTTCCTCCACTCTTCTGAGAAGTCGAAAGTTCCTAGGGGAGAAGAGAGAAGACCTGTTTCATAGGGTTTTGTAGGGTTTTATTCTTTCCTTGTTGTCTCTTAAGAAAAGCATGGTGGGAATAACTGAATGGTCTTGGGAGTAAACAACATCTCTATAAAGTATAGGTGAATATTGGCACGATTTTCTTGGCCAATGACTTCAGTTTTCCACCCATGCCCACATTTCCTCAGGCCCCCTGGTGCAGCACACCCACCTCGCACTCATCCTCACTGGTCTGGATGTTGCACCACTTGGCGATGGGCTCGGGGATCACCTCCCACTCATCGCTGTGCTTCTCCAGCAGCCTGACAAGTGTAGACTTTCCGGCTGCTGCAAAAGATTCGTAAAATTCAGAGTGTGAACTAGGCTATTGTAGTGGATAGGATAATGGCAGCTGTGAGGTTTCTTAAGAGACCGCGGGCCGCATTTGTGCGGTGCTGGGCACGCGGAGCTGCGTGTGCGCAGCCCTGCTATCGCATCTTGGGAGCGGCTCGGAGCAGGGCCAGGCGTACGGGTACGTTCTGAGAAAACGGCGCTAAACACCGGGGCTGGGTCCGGGCGATAAAGAGGTAGCGGGGCCCTCGCGGGGCCGCCCGCGCCGCCATTTTAGGAGCAGGCAGTGCCGCATTGTTGGCGGGCTGGCGGGGCAGAGCGGGGCTGCTGCGCCTGCGCGGCGCTGGGCCGGAGAGGAGGGTGAGAGAGAGCCGCGCGCGTGCGCGATTGAACGGCCACCTGGCGGCGGCCGAGCGCCGACCTGCAACGCCGCTTGCGGGCGGGAACTCCCGAGCGCGGTAACGAGCGGATGCTCGCGGCTGCTTCCAGGTGGATGCGGCCGCACCAGGAGGAGTCGTGTTGTTGTAGCGCCCGGCAGCACCGCTGAGGTACATAACAGGGACGGGATGTGTCCGTCCCAGACGGTCGGCGGCTGCGGATGGTGGAATACCGTGCCTCCGCCTCCGGTGGTGCCGCCGCTTCCGAGCGGCGCAGGGAGGGAGCGGGGCTCACCCGCCGGGTGCTTCACAGCACAGCTCCTCCAGCGCCGTCCGGCTCTTTACCATCACCCCTTCCTCCTCGCCGCCGTTCCTCCCCCCAGGGATGGGGAAAAGGCGCTCCCACACAAACACCCCCCGCCCGCCCCTCTCACCGATATTGCCCTCGATGGAGATCTTCCTGAGGCGCTTCTGGAAGCTGGAGTCCAGCTCGGCGGCGGGGCCGCGGCGGCGCCTTTTGGCGGGAGCGGACATGGCGGGAGCGGCGCTGCGGCTGCGGCCCGCTTTAAGGCTCCCGCCGAGCGCTGGGCGGGCTCTGCGCTGCCCGCCCCTCCCCTTTATTTCCCGCTCTGATTTGCATCACCCTTAGCGAGTTCCCCGTGCTGGCGGCTCCGTATCGGGTGTTCGTGTCCTCCTCCCCGCGCGGTTACCGGGTTGGGTTCTGTGGGCGCGTGGTTGGATGCGGACGCGGCACGTGCCGTGAGGGGCTGCGGGTGCCGCAGTTGGCGCCGGTAACTTTTTTGTCTCGGACACCGAGGTGCAGGGTGGAACTAGCTAGGGCCAGTGTGTTTGGAGGAGATGGGAGGGATGGATATTTTCCTTTACGTTATGATAATTGTGACCCATGTCTCTTCTTTCCCCATCTCCTACAAACACACCAGGCTTCAGTGACCGAAGCGAGCAGATTGTTTCACGTGGTGTAGCATCAGCATTTGAAGCTGGTAAGTGCCGGTTCCCGCACACCTCCGCTCAGTCAGAGCTCTCCACACGCCGTGTCGGAGCGGGTCGGGTGGCGGCGGTGCGGCCCGGCGGGCGGCCGAGGGGGGAGTGGCCCGCGGGGCATGCGCAATGTGGAGAGCGGCGCTCAGAGGCGCGTGCGCGCAGGCCCGGCCCGCGCTCTGCGCGGGAGCGAGCGCCTCGGCTTTGTTCAGCGCAGCAGGCAGGCGACGCATGCGCACAAACCGTGGGGGAAGGGGAGAAGGGAGACGGGAGGGGGAGCGTAGATTAGCGAGGACGCATGCGCAACTTGGCGGGAGCGGCGCGGGGAACGTCTGCGTAGGGGGTTTGTGTCCCGGGGCGGCCGAGCGTGGCGGCGCTACAGAGCATGCGCAGGCGGTGGGGGGCCGAGAGGCTCCCCTATTGACGGCGCGGGGCGCATGCGCGCCGTCCCGGCCACGCCGAGGTTGCGGCGAGCGGCGCGGCCCGCTCCGGTGGCCGCACGTCGCGCTCCCGCCGAGCTCCGGGCCCCGAGCCGGGAAAGAGTGCGGCGAGCGTCGGCGAGGGCTGCCGGACGTGGGGCCCGCCTGGCCGGTGCGTGGGGTCGGGATTCTTTGTGCGGCGGAAGGCCCGGCCCAGCGGAAGCGGGAGTACCCGCCGCCATTTCCTAGCGCGCTCTCGCCACAGGCTCGCCCGCTTGCTGCCGCCTGACTGGGACTAGGCGCTCTCCGGACAGCGGATCAGGCTCGGAGCCCTAGAACCACCGCGGAGCCCCACCATGTGTGCGTGCGGGGATGGGGGCTGGGCGCGGGCAGGGGGGCGGGAGCGGCTCTGTGTGTGTGAGGCGGGCAGTGGTCCGAGGTAGAGGAGGCTCGGGGAGGAGGGCCGGGCTGGGGGTCCGCCGGGCGCTCTGAGGGGTGCGGGTGGTGACCACGCTTTGCGGCGGCTCAAAAGGACCGTTTTGGTCTTGTGCAGCCACCACCGAGACTGAGGCGGAGCCAAACCTGACCTCCAATGTGATGCTGAACACGGAGAGCAGCGAGGGATACGTGGTAAAAGTGAGGGGGCTGCCGTGGTCCTGCTCCACCGAGGAGGTGCAGAGGTTTTTCTCCGGTAAGCAGAACTGAGGGAATCAGGCTTTAGGGGGCTGGCATTCTTTGGGATTTCTCCAGGCACACTGCAGCTGATGGGTGAAGGAAGTTCAGGATACTTCAGTAGCCAGCAAAACTTGTGAAGCAAGAGCCCCAGCTAAGATGCAGTGTAGAAAGCCATGCTTCTCAAGCAGGAACTGAACAAAAGTAGCTAAGGGAGCTGCTGGAACATCTACAGCTCTTTTTGAGCTGCCAGGGCAGAGAATCTTCTATTTGAATGAAAATTCCTTATTGCAAGCTTAGTTAAAGTAGTTTTTGATATTGTTGTAGTTGGCTAACTATTTCAGGAATTTGATGCATTAGATCTGGTCCTGACTTTGTTCATTATGCTTCACTTGATTGTTAGTACTTATCTCAATCTGTGCTGACTAGAATGTCTATCAGCTGTGATCAAAGTTAAATATTTAACTTGACTTGAGGCAGCAAAACATTTTTCTACAAAAAATAAAAAATAAAAAAATAAAGCTAGCTTGCATTGATCCATAATGTTAATCTTTAGTCTTGAGCAGAAGAACAAGTTGATTTTAGCTAGTCCCTCAATAAAAAAAAAATAAAATAAAAAATATCAGTATTCTTGTTGAAATAGGCCATCTTTGTCTTTTACAATTTCAGTTGTTTCCTCTTAGAATATCTGAAGCTTTTAAAGCTACCACGTTCCTCTAACAACTAAATTAATGGAGCTTCTTGTTTCTGTTTTTCAGACTGCAAAATTCTGAATGGAGCTTTGGGTATTCGTTTCATCTACACAAGGGAGGGCAGACCAAGTGGAGAAGCATTTGCTGAACTTGAATCAGAAGAGGATGTGAAATTGGCACTGAAAAAAGACCGAGAAACAATGGGACACAGATATGTTGAAGGTTTGATTTGGTCTAGTAACTGACTAGATGTATTTGTATTTGGTGGGTTTTGGTAATCTGTTCTGTCTCTAAAGTGCATGTGGAAGGACAAGTGGACTTCTGTTGTATCATAAGTTGACTAGTTTCAAGGCAAATGGCTTTGAAAAGAGCTGAGCGTTCCTCAATGCATTAATTCTAAGTGCCTTTTACAGTTTTCAAGTCAAACAACGTTGAAATGGATTGGGTTCTGAAGCATACTGGTCCCAACAGCCCTGATACGGCTAATGATGGTTTTGTACGTCTTAGAGGACTCCCATTTGGCTGTAGTAAAGAAGAAATTGTACAGTTTTTTTCAGGTATGTGGGGTAAAAGTACTAGCTGTAGCAGTAATGGTTAATGCTAAAAGGAAAAAAAACAGCAACAACAACAAACAACTAACAAAGCCAGCAACCAAAAAAGAAACAACTCCCAAAACAAAAATGCACTCCTGGCTGCCCAGTAATACCTCCAGCAGCATGCTGATCTGCATTAAGAACGAATAAGCAGTTGTCAATTAGTTATCTGGACTCATGAGATAATTTCATAAGTATTTATTTGCTAAATAACTCAGGAATCTTGTAAAAGCTGTCCTGATTCATAGGTGTGGTGCAGACTGTTCCAAGGAAGGATAGTAGGAAATGTTTTGCTTTCTGAAGCACAAACGAACAATTCAAGTGGAAAGGTATTTCCTCTCAGCCTTAGCTATTTGTGTGGCTAGTTCTGGCTTCCTCTGTGAAGGATAGAGGAGGGCAATGCATTTTGCCACTGATTTCTTTAAATAAATAAATAAATAAAAATAATAATAATATGGATTTACTGCTGAAAAATAGCCCAGGTAAAAACAAACAACGACAAACAGCAAAGCCATCCAGCTGAACTGTGCTAAAGTACAGGTTTTCCCGTGCCCATCCCACTTCCCCTTGGTGTTGAATAGCTTAGTTGTTTCTGATGGAGAGAGAATGTCTTGCTGACTCTAATTTTCACTTTCTTGCAGCTGTTGTGTACATATTCTTATTTTCTTAGCGATGGGATGCCGTTGTAAATGCTAAGAATGAAATCTGTTCACCTGTTTATGATCAAATGTGTCAATCTTTGGAGTAGTAACTATCTACTATCTAACTGTAAATGTTACACGTGGCTAGACTGTGTTATTAGCAGCCTTTAGATGACTCAACCTATTGTCTTTTAAAGTATTCAAAATACTCTTATGAGTTCAGAAGGCTTTATTGTATTCTGAATTAGCAATGCATTTTGCAAACAAGCAGTTCCAGAGTGTGTACATTTTAACTTGACTTTGCTATGGTTAAAATATTTAATCTTCAAAGACTGTTAAATGTGCATAGTATATGAAGTGTGCCTCTTGTGTTCATTAGCTAATACTTCTGACATTCATGATTTCTCTTAATTAAGCACTGAAACTTAACTTTTGTGATTATTTTACTTGACTGACTTCTAGTAAAAATAGTTGTGAAGTTGTTGTTTATCTTGATGTGTTTGAATCTGTTTCGTTGAAAAGTTCATCTTGAAAACAAATACTTTCACAGAGTTGAAAAGATTTTTACAGTGTAACCTTCTTAATGCACCCTGCCTTAGATGCCTTTTCTGAGGAGTTATTTTTGACACTCAGAACTTGTCTGTGCTCTGCAGGGTGGATTAAGAACATAAACAGAATGGTATGTGATGATAAATTTCTTCTGTTTACGTGCTTTTTCCTCTAGTGTTCTAGAATCAACATACCATTCATTTACAAATACTGAACTTCTGGTGTATTTAAAGCTATAAGAAAACTCATGACTGGGCTTGTGATGTTAATATTGCCCCCTACTGGGGTTATTTGTCCTTGGGTTGAAGGGTTGGAAATCGTGCCAAATGGGATAACATTGCCGGTGGACTTCCAGGGGAGGAGTACGGGGGAGGCCTTCGTGCAGTTTGCTTCACAGGAAATAGCTGAAAAGGCTCTAAAGAAACACAAGGAAAGAATAGGGCACAGGTGGGGATGGATGGTTGGTTGGATATGTCGCTTTTCTTATGGTAACCAATTAAATCCATATTCTCTCTTCTGAAAATGTTCATGTCCAAACAAATACAGTATTTTGGTCTCTAACTTGGTCATCAGTTAAAAGTACTAACTTATGTGCAGCATGGCACAGGCTGTCTGCATTGACTGAAAACAAAAATTGGGCTCAGCTTGCTTTGATGAAAACGTGGTCATTCTGGAGGAGTGCCAAACCAATAGCTTGAAAGTGGCAAAGTTGAGAGACTATGGCTTTAACTTCTCAAATAGCACCAATTATACCTCTAGCTCTAAAGTCATGCACAGTACTCTTATTACCATAAGAAAATGTGATAATTTCTACACTTGTTTTATAAATTGAAATGTAACAAATTTTCTTACTGTATTAATCTTCCATGTGATAAGCATAGCTTTCAAGAAATTGTCACAAAGGGTTTTTATTCTATTTTACTTGTGACTATTTTTCATTGAAGCATGCACTTCTTGCCTACGCTGAATCACTGAAGCATAGGCTGGGTTCATTAGCACATGCAGAGCTTTTTGTAGCATCCTGATGGGTTAAAATCGTGGTGGAGATCAGGTTTTTAACCCTCTACTTGTATTGCCACATGAGCAAAACAGTGCTGAGTTGAGTGGACGTCAGTCCCTCCTATATTTTCTTGACTAACACTTTAAATTTGGGGGAGGGGGTGGGGATTCAGTCTCGCTCCCCCACCCTTAAGGGTGGGATACTGTGAGGTATGAGGAGCACATAAACCCTTCAGTAATTGTAATTTCTTGAAAATATACAGACTTAAAAGTAACGTAGGGTTTTTTATTTTTAGTAGTATGTCATTGCCTGTATAATGTAAAGAAACCTGGCTTAAAATATGCTGCCAGTTTCAAGGCTCTGACTGAATGTCTTGCTTTATTGTGAAATTGTAAGGTCGTCTGTGGAAGGAATTAGAGACTGACTACTTCCTGTGGCAACAATTTTTAGGTACATTGAGATCTTCAAGAGCAGCCGAGCAGAGGTGCGCACTCACTACGACCCTCCACGCAAGCTGATGGCGATGCAGAGGCCAGGTCCCTACGACAGGCCTGGTCTTACCCGCGGATATAACAGTCTTGGTAGAGGAAGTGGCTTGGAGAGGATGAGGCGCGGTGCTTACGGAGGAGGTGAGTATGTGAAGCCCAGAGCGAGCTGCTCGTCCGGGAGGCAGCAACGCCTGGAGCTGGCGGTCTGGTTTGTATATGGGTCTGGCTTTGTTTCTTCTAGAAGAAATAGATCTTCCTAGTACCGTTGTGTGCGGCGTGCTTGTGTGCGTTGGACATTCCTGCAGTTGAAATGATCATGTTGTCCTATCTACTTACAGGTTATGGAGGTTATGATGACTACAATGGGTATAACGATGGCTATGGTTTTGGTTCTGATAGATTTGGGAGAGGTAAGCTATCTCTAATAGGAATTGTAACTAACCTTCAATACATATAGAACAGAAACTTAAATACATCTGAAAGACCTAGAATGGACTCTCTTCTCTGCAGGAATGTCGGACCACAGATACGGCGACGGGACGTCCACCTTCCAGAGCACGACTGGCCACTGTGTCCACATGAGAGGTCTGCCCTACAGAGCGACGGAGAACGACATCTATAACGTGAGTTCAGACCTGCTGCTCTCTTAAATCCCGAGGGTGCTGCAGTTGTTGGTGCAAGTGGTAACCGTGCTGCTGCTCAGCAAGTGTTCCTGCACAGAAAGCGACTTGCTGTAAAACCAAACTGCTATATCGGTGCATTTTGATCTCTGTGTGTTTTGTATATAGTTCTTCTCACCTCTGAACCCTGTAAGAGTACACATTGAAATCGGACCAGATGGCAGAGTGACTGGAGAGGCAGATGTTGAATTTGCTACTCACGAGGATGCGGTGGCTGCTATGTCCAAAGACAAAGCAAACATGCGTAAGTGTGACTGTTGTGAATGCACAGCTTTAGGAAAAGTTCTGTGCTATATGTCTACTGGAAGTGGGATGCCAAGCATTCTGGTGCAGCCTTTCTTGCAGTGGGTCTGTGATTTTGGTGCGAAGCAATCTCACTTTTCTTTCAGAACACAGATATGTAGAGCTCTTCTTGAACTCAACAGCAGGAGGAACTGGTGGTGCCTATGGCAGTCAGATGATGGGAGCTATGGGTATGTGTAAACAATCTGACTGTCCTTGTTAAATAAGAATTTAATGTTTAATGATACTAATAAAGCTGGCTAATCTTGCTCAGCTTCTGCTTATTCTGAAATACAGCATTTTATCTTAATCACACAGTCAAGGAGTCTGAAGGGGTGGTTCAGGATTGGAACACAAGCACATTGGCAGGTACGTAACCCTTCAGGGTATTTCCATTTAGCAATTAATAGATTGAATGAACTGGTGCTAGGTGTAGATGTGTGTGGTGGGATGAGTGGCTCTGCTGAACTCCAGCATTGTTTCAAAAAACTAAAATGTGCATTTGTAAGTTAAGTCTTAGACGATACTTTGTTGCTCTAAAGCACATACACACTTCTTTATACCCTGCTTTTCGGGTTTCTTAGAAACCTTAAAGTGGAGCACCTTAAAATGGTGGGTGGTGTTTTGGGATTTCTTGGAGGGGAGGAGCTGAATATCTGTATGGATATAGTAGTATTTTAATCACAAAATGTTTAAAAAGTAATGCTGATATTTTAGCTATGGGAAGGTTCTGTAAGAGTACATGTAGACAAGAAGTAGGTGAAGAACAGTGGTTAGTAAGCTTAAGGTGAGGTCTCCTGTCAGGACTGTAGACAAAAGTAGCTCCAGGTGCTGAGTTAGTGTCCCCCAAAGGGCAGGTGTTACTGACAGCAGGCTGTGAAGTCACTCACACCTCTATTCCTGTGATGTGCACCAGATAACAGATCTATCCACGGTGTGGAGTGGGATTATGCAAGTTAGACAACAGAAGCTGCAAGAGTAAACCCTCTTGTGCTTGAAAATGAGTGCTTGCCATACTTCTTAGAAGCTTCTGTTGCTGCTTGATTATAGGAATATTTTTTCAAACTCAGTTATTTGTTTGAAGCTTGTTATGTTATCTATTTAGGAGGAGGGTTACCTAGGCTAAAGAGTGAGCTATTTCCAGAGCATGTGGGACTGTTGGTGACAGGCTGGTTTGTAATGTTTGTATCCTTTTCTTGAAAGGAAGCCAATCCAGTTATGGTGGCCCAGCTAACCAGCAGCTGAGCGGGGGTTACGGAGGCGGATATGGCGGCCAGAGCAGCATGAGTGGATACGGTAAGGCTGTCTGTTTGCTGCCTTTGTGGGACTGCAGCCAGCTCCAGCAGGAGGTCCTGCTTGTTGGTGTTGAAGGGCAACTGTATGGTGTGGGCTGCGATCTCGAGTGAATGAGAGCAAGTGGGAGATAAAGCAGGAATCTAGAAGCTTGCTAAATCATTATTCTGAAGTGGATATGGAATGCCAGTTTCCAGAGTTCTCTTGATCACTTCTTAATTGCCACTGTGGGTACTGGAGACTCCCTGGTGTAAATGCACCAGAATGGATTGGTGGGGAGGGAATTGGCTACTCCCCACAGAAGAATAGAAAATGCTGAGGCTCTTGGAAGGAGGGGTGGGCGAGTGTTGGCTTTCAGGGCAAACTGATTCAGTTTTGGATATGGAGCTTTAACCTGCAGTTCTCAGCGTGGTGTGTACAGTGAGATGCTTGAGAGCTGATGGCTGCAGCTGACATGGATGTGTTGGTAATGTGCTGCTTGATTTCCACCCTAGACCCGAGCAGTCAGGGCGCCATGAACAGCAGCTACTACAGCAGCGGGAACCGCGCGTCCATGGGAGTGAACGGCATGGGCGGGATGTCCAACATGTCCAACATGAGTGGTGGCTGGGGAATGTAACCAATGGCTGACTTTTGGTCAAATCTTTTTTTAAAAAACAAAAAAACAAAAAACTAAGTTTAACAGTTTTGCAATACGAGCTTGTGATTTATGCTTTACTGTAAGTGAAATCAGGATTGTTATTTTAAACCTTTCAGGTTCGGTATTTTTGAACATACAGAATGAACTTTCATCTAGGATGTAATAACCCAGCTGAGCAGAGATGATAACTGTTAAACAACTCAGAGCGTTTCTCAAGTTAGTTTTGTTGTAGGAGTGTATTTAAGCAGTAAGCGTATTTAGGTTAAAGCTGTTTGAATTATGTTAAATGTTGCTCTTATACCATATTACATCTGACACTGTTTTGAATACATGTTGAAAAAAACATGCTTTTTTGTAAAGAAACAATATAGGAGCTGTGTCTGAAATTCCAAGTGAACATTTGGCATGTTAGTTCTAGTTTATTTCTTTTAATACCCTGTAAGGCACGTTAAAGCTTTTTTTTTTTTTTTTAAGTTAATGGGGGAAACGTGTTGAGACGCAATACGGCTACTTTAGGATTTCGGTCTTGGTGTTCGTATACAATTCTGAGGCCTTGATTTAATCTTTCATTGTATTGTGATTTCCTTTTTAGGTGTATTGCGCTAAGTGAAACTTGTTAAATAAATCTTCCTTTTAAAAACTGGAACTCATTTCTTCTTGAACTTCTGCCTCTCTCTGTACCACAGAAGTTGAGATGTGACAATGCTTCTTTGTAGTCAATAATCGTGCTACTCTGTGTCTGCCGTGAGCTACTGTGACTGGCCGGAGGAGTGCAGAAGCTGTGCGGCCTTGTGGGGTGTTAAAGTGACAATTGTTTCTCAGCCAAAAGCAGTTAGTGAAGGAAGGTGCTTCCTGTTGGGATGGGGGCTACAAACTGCAGTAGTTCAAAACGCCAGAGCCTGATGTTAGCTGCCTATCGTGGTTTGAAGTTGCAAAAGAGGCCTGGGGGATAATTCTGTACGTAGCTACAGGCATCAATGCTTTGGAGCCAAAGTGCTGGATCGATGGACTTTGCAGCTTAGTGCAGCCGTGTTTCAATAAATTCAATTTGTCAAGCACCATGCTTATAGATGTGGTTTTATAAACAGTCTAAGCTTAGTGACAGCTGAAGCTTCCTCTGAAGCGGTAGGGCAGCTGTTTCCATGCATTTACCATGGAGAATTTGTCCCTTTCTAACCAGATTTCTAAACTGTGGAAGGGGAATGGCTGTGGGGTATCTTTCTACAGTGGTAGAAATCCAGCAGTAGATTTGAAAAGATTTAGAGCCAGTTCTGTCTCTACCCTATAGAAAACATTTTCCACTGCTACCAGGCTGCTGCTGGAGCCAACCTGCAGTAATGGATCTCCGGTTCTGGGATTTGTGCAGCACTGTGTGCTCAGACCACACTGCCTCAGCAGTGAGCACAACTGCTCTGAGCAGAGTGCAGGTGCTCAGTAACAGCCCAGCTGGTAAAGCAGCTCACCTGAAGGGCTGCCCTGCTGTCCAGCCATGCTTGCTTCCTGCAGTATTCCAGTAGTAGTGAAGATCTGTTTCAGTTTGTATTTCTAAGCCATTTCTAAGCCTTAGCCCTGAACCACGCTGTAACAATGCTCAGTTCCAGGCTATGGGACTGACTTAACATTAGAAAAAATCAGAACTGATTCTTTTTGCAAAAGACTTTATTGTGCAGCTACCACACTGTGTTCACAGCTACTTTCAGAACAAGTGTTAAGTTGTAGTTTTTTTTACTCTGAATACGGAAGGCACATTCATTGACACTCATAAAGCTCTTTCCATAGACAATTGGTAAGTGAACATTCCTTTTCTTAGCTCTTGAATACAGAACTGTACATTAGCCAGTGTAACAGGAATGCCTACAGTGAGGATACAGAGGAACTGAAGTTAATCTACAGGAAAAGTAACTTCTAGGGGATTGAGTAACTAGAAATCCCATAT
This sequence comes from Meleagris gallopavo, assembly GCF_905368555.1. NCBI lineage: Eukaryota > Metazoa > Chordata > Aves > Galliformes > Phasianidae > Meleagris > Meleagris gallopavo. The sequence goes on from NC_139418.1 coordinate 13,162,190, forward strand.
ACAAATATTAATACAAATATCTTGTGTATAAAAAAAATCAGAAAATGGATTTGCATTTTAGTTTCAAATAGAATTTGAACTCAGGTAATACAATTTTAATTATCCCACTTGCATTACCCCTACCATTCTTTCACACCGACCTGTCCTAACGATGGAAAATAGAGCAGACAGCTTCAAAGGTGCCTGGAATTCAGAATTAATGATGGCTACTTCTCCAATGCTGAGTTGGTCCCTCTGAGGTTACCAGAGGCTTAGGAGGAATTAGATGAACACCGCTGAAGTAGTAAGGTGTGACAAGTGTCACAGACACGGACAGGTTTGGGATACGATGGCAGTGCCAGTTCATTGCTGGAACAAGTGTTGCAGAAGATGTCCCCGCAGTTTCTGCAGTGATGCTACAAGCAGAGAGCTTCAGTAAGAACAACTGCCTGCAAATGAAGCGTACTGAGGAGGTACGACAAAAGCCTTCAGAGCCCACTAATCTCAACTTCAAGTCCCATAAGCCCACCCCTGACAGCACCATCTCCTCCTGTGCAGAGAACTTGATACGAAGCAGTATGGTCCATACACAGCTTAACTTCCCCAGCTGCTGTGAGCTGCCTTCAGCCACGGGAGCTGCCCTGCTGCCCATCAGCTGTGTTCTGGCCCTGCCCTCTTCCCTGCAGGCACACAGAACTGTCCCCAGCTGTGCAGCAGATCCCCATCCCCTGCAACTGGAAGGCACCAAGCTTGGCCTGTCAGCATCCAGTCCTCCTCACACTCCTGAACTCAGCAGGGAACGAGGACAAATCACACCACAGGAGAACACAACCCACAGCAGCCTCCTGCCAAGGAAAGTGCCCAAGCAGATAAGACGTACTGTTCTTAGAATGGAAAATACCAAACTACTGCTCTGTTTAGTTATCACACCCACGAGTCCTTAGACTGAGGCAGTCAGCAAACAATACAACAGCACTTTTCTTTCCTGAGAGAAAAAAGAGAAATCCAGTGAACAACAGTACCTTTCTTCTTGAGATAGAGAATTCCTTCTCGCACTGCTTGCAGTGTGTTGCTTCGTCATCTTTCAGCCAGGTATGACCCTAAGAAATTGCAACAAAATGCTCATGTTAGAGATAAGTACATTCATCAGGCTCAGAAGCAATTTATCCACACTGTAATTCTTTTTCCAAAAGCCATCTTTTTAAAGTAGGATAAAATAAGTCAAGAGTTAACTGTGGGGAACTTTGGAGGTGTTAAGTGAAATGCATGCTTAAGCCAAAATATCCACAAAATAATAGAGTACCTTTAGTGCTTTGTTTACTTCTTTAATGTCTTCCATCTTCAACTTAGATCTGGGGAAAAAAAAGAAAAAATGATTCCCTCTGCATGGTGTTCAGTTTTACCTGCCCTTCCCCTGTCCAGCCACTGAATTTATTCTTCAGTCCATGTTACCATTCTGAGCCACTCTGTATCACCAGGAAACGTTGCCACCTCAGGGTATGCCCTCGTTTTGGTACATTCAGAAGCAATGTGGAATAATTAAGAGTTCTACTTTATGAACTAAGCATTTACTGCATTGTTTCTTATCCCTGCCAGTTCACTCACACAAGGATGGCTGTTTAGCTTCGCCATGTGCAGTAACTGCCTCCTAAAATTCTCACATCTACCCATTTTACAAATGGAAGCATCTTAAACTTCTTTGTAATTAATTTGAAACCCTGCCCTCCAAGTCACGCCACCCCCAGTTCAACTCCTATTACTCACTGGCTGAGATGAAGCCCCATTTCTTGCAGAGCTTGCTCCTGTTCCTCACAGACTTTCTCTAGCTGCTGCTTCTCATCTTGCAATTTTCTCAGCTCCTGTAAAATCAAACACAAAAATCAAGTTTGTGTGCTAAGTGTGATCTGAGACACAGCCTGTCCAAAATACCAAAGCAATTCACAAGCATAAACTTCTTTACAAAGCTGCCTATTTCTAAGGGTTCATTTTTAGTGTTAGATGGGGGAACTACCCATGGATTCTTGCAGAGTGAGAACAATGAAGTCATTTAACCAGAAGATTTGCAGGCTTTAATCATCCTTGAGCATAGCCAGAATGCAGCAGTCCTATGCCCACTAACGTGTTAAGAAAAGCCCATCGAACTCATTTGTTCTCAGTGCTTGAAGATACATTTCAAGCCAGCTTTAGTTCTGAACACGGCATGTCTGCACCACGTATACCTTTTTCAGTCCTTCCATTTGTTCCAATTCTGTTTTAAGCAGAGAGGTGGCATTCCTTCTCCCGGTGTAGCTCTCTTTGCAAAGTTTGTCTCTGTTCCTTTTCAGATTTTAATTCCTTTTCCAGAGTTGAGCTATTTAAAAAAAATAATTGATTCAGAGGAACTCTACAGCAGAGAAACATCCTATGGCATTTAAGGCTATCAGCAATGAGAAGAAAACTTGTCCTAAAGAGGACAAAACCTATATCAGTATTCTGCCAAAGGAAACAACAGAGATAGTACAGCAGCAGACAAAAAAAAAACCAACACAGTAGTACTTAGAGTGTACAGAAAACAAGCAGTAAAACTTGTGAATAGCCAGAAGGAAAAAAAAAGCAACAACACTATCTCCACAAAAATGTATTTGATTGCTTGTGTTTCAATGGCCATGTTTGAAATGACACCCTACCCTAAAGTGCAAACAGTGAATGAAACATTATCTATTACAAGTCTTAAGAGGATAAGAACACCAACCCCAGTCCCCCTTCAAGAAATCCCAATTCCTGTGGATGACAGTCACTGATGCACTAAGCCTACATGATTGAGCACTGAAAGCACTTCTTAAACAAACAGAAATGAGGGAAAAAAAAAAAAAAAGAAAAAAACTGATGAGATGAAATAGCACTGAAATACCATTTGCTATCCAGCTGGGACATTTGTTGCCGACAAGTGTCAAGTCTGCTGGCAAGCTCTTGCTTCATCTTGTTGTACCTTTCCTCTGCAGCTTGCCTTGCCTTTTCTGCATGCTGCAATCTGCAAAGTAAGGAACGTATTTGCTGACATCTCACATTTTCCTCATCTATTCACTGGCATTTTGTTCTTTCACATTTTTCACGTAGATCTTTACAGAAAGTAGAACTGAAGATACTAGTGGAGAAGGGAGAAGTTCTGGAAAGCTATTTCTGTAAAACTCCCAAGTCATACCTGCTCTTAAACCCATGTCAACACATTTTTTAATCAGTCTGCCTACAGTAAAAGCTACGATTTTCAGATGAGTCAGTGATGTGCATGTCTGCTTGGGCAAAGGGAACAGATAAGCGTGGAGTGTGGCAATAGGGAGAAAAAGAGCAGTCTGCTGGTATGCACACCCAAGTGTCTATAGGAGACATTTGTGAGTGTTATAGTGAGAAATAGAAAGCCATTCTATAATAATCTCAGTCAGAACCCTCCTACTGACCAACGGCATTCATTCTAATTATTACCTCTCTTCCATTTGTTTCATAGAAGACATCATCTCATTCGTTTTTCCTTCAAAAGAAGATATTGCTTCTGTTTTCTGTTGTAAAGAACACTCTGCATTCTGCAGGAATAAAGCAGTCGGGTATTGCAGACAATACATTGTAGTTTTCTGAAGGTCACTCAGTCACCAGATAAAGCCTGTTCAGTTTGTGACAAACCGTGCCTAGGTCTAACTGCAGTGTGCAAACAGAACGCTGATAATGGCAGAGCAGACACTCCTCAACTGCTCTGTTCAGAGTTCAGAACAAAAAAAAACTTGATTCTAATAACATTTAAACTTCAGAGATCAGCTACAGGCCAAGTCTTCTCTTAAGGAGTCTGAAGAAGGAAACTGTCACATTATATTTGTTACTACTGTGATTTGAATGCAAAGACTGGACTTGAAGGACATTGTTTCGCAGGGAAGTAAAAAAACACCACCACAGAAACTTGGCTTTCTATTGGTTTAGTGAAGCTTGCTGGTTTTTTGGTAAGCAACGTTAAATGCAGCGCAACTGAGAGGCAAGGTGACACAAAGGGAAGAAGCAGCAGGGCAGTTCTGGGCTGCAGGAAGCAACTGTGTTTTTTAAAGACTGCTCCTTCGGTTAGAACACCCTCAAAACCACCTTCCCTCCCTTCCAGAGCTGTTTCTCCATAACTCGCTCAGCGCTTCCTGGATGAACCTACAGCACATTGCTCAGCATCTCAAGGAAAGTCCTTTCCAGAAACACCCAATCTCATATTAATAATAAAACTTAGCTAAAAAAGAAACCAAACAACTTCTAAAATAGATAATCCTAAGGAAACGGATGCACCTATTACTGCAGATACACACCATGTGCATTACCATCACATCAAGGCCATCTCTGCAGCTCTCTATCCTCTGCTATGCACATACCTGAGATTTGTGAAACATCTGCAAGTTAATTGCTTTCACTTCTTCTAACTGTTGGCGAAGTGCAACCAAGGTATCTTGTTTTTCATGAGTATCTTTTTCCAGAAGCTTCATGGCTATTTCCATTTCTGTTTTCATTCCAATCTGTAGCTCCAACTCTTTCTCTAGTTCCTTACAAAGACATTTCCTAATTACTGCTAGGTAATCACACCAGGGATAAGTATTTCCAAAACCCACATCAAACCAGACACAAATTCTGCATTGCTCTCTCAGGTACAGACCTACAGTTTTACAGATAAGTTAGGTCTCAAATAATACAGTAAGTTAATAAGAGCAAAAGACTATTTCAGCTCTCCAGATCATGGCCGCAGATCTGAGCTCTTGCCCTAAAATGTAGAGCATGGTGTGCTTCTCAGCTGTGCAATCTCCTGCAAGCTGGAGATGGTTTGACTTCAAACCACAAGCTTCAACAAGCCTTGGCACTCATTTCACCACTCACTGCTTCGCAGGTAACTGTGAAAGTGACTGCTGGCATTCCATAACGACAGCTGCCTTTCTCTATATTCTTATCTTAAGTCTCTGCTCTAATAATCCTGGTACACTTTTAAATAGGCCCAGATTTCCAGTTCTTTACTGACACTGTAAATGACCTATGAGCAGCATCTTCTTTCCGAATCCATCATGAATTCTGAATAGTTTAGAGAAGTGCACAGCATACATCATATGCTCATCATTCTAGCTCAGAGCAGGCAGTCCTGTACCTACAGAGAGTAAAATGAAAGGTAAGCTTCCTCACCAGCCTAATTTTTTTTTCTTCTTTCAACTGCTTCCAGACATCACTGTACATTTCATCCAGACCCTGCCGGGTCTGCCGGTAAGTATCCAGTTCTACTTTTGTATCCTCTTTTGTTACCTAGAGGAAACAATTGCAAAGACCACAAAATCACAACACTACAATTCAGCTGTAACTGAGAAATACTGTTTAACTGAAGGATTTGTGTGTGATTTCAAGCAAAATCCTATTGTTTTACAATTGAAAAAGTAGCAGACATAAATAGTCATTTACAGAAGTGTGTTAAAATGTGCTCCCATAGCATTCCAGCTCAAAGCTGTTTCAAGAGCTCTAGCTGTAACAACACGAGAGCTTGCTTATTTTAAGGACCCTATCTTCAAATCATGGTCCTACCTCAACACTTTTTTCACTTCGTTCACGAATTAATTCGTTTTGTTGCTTTAACTGCTGCTGCTCTTCCTGAAGTGATCCAATTCGGTCAGTTGCTGCTGCAAGCTATGACAAAAAAATATATCTGTATTTTATCACTGCACAAACATGAAACACCAGAATAAATTCTGAAGTCTGGAGCTCATTTCTCTCTTGTCCTTTCGTTCTTCCCAAAAGCTGCCAGGCCATTTTGCAGCTATGCTCACCGTACAGCCTCTACTAATAAGGCCACAACATTTATTAGTGTGCCCCCTGCTTTATGCCCTCATCATTTCTTTTTGGGTCACAGCGCAAAAAGCCAAACACAACCCCAGGTTTGTTACGTGCAGTGTTCTTCCTGGTACGCAATACAAGGCACATGGCTAGCCATGGAACTGCTGGAACGTTATGGCATTTTCAAGTGGAGATTCCCCAAAAGGCATTGGGTGATGTGTTATATTAGTTTAGACTGTAGGCATGTAGTATATGTAATATGAACAATAAAACAACCATCACCTGTAAACAAACAAAACAAATACCAACAAGCAAAAAAATCCCTTCAGCCTTTATCACATGTACTGATGGCTTTTATTGTAGTTCCCAACTAGGAAAGATTTCCAAACTGAACTTTATTTTTATTTTTATCCGATTTCCATTCTAACTCACATGAGAGATATGTATAAAAGTGTGTGAGCAGAGACAAATTGTGTTCATCAGTGATATGATTAATTTTGGGTGGAGACATCACTGCATGAAAAAGACCTTGATTAAGGAAATCTTTTGTACTTCACTATTATCAACTCAGTCCAAGTGTGTGGTGAATTCTTTGGGTGTTTTGTCTCTGACAGAAGAAAGCTAAGAAACACTTAATAGCCAGACACAAACCTCTTCCTGCAGCTTTGAGTTGGTCTTTTCTAAGCAGTCTATTTTGTTCTGAAGATCTGTGACTGTGCAACTGCATTGAGAAAAAAATAATGCATGAAAACAATACAAGTGCCAATGTTCAACATTATTCCTGTTTACAACCATACTTCTATTGTCTGGTATTTGCTAACAATGAATTTTTCCAATATGACAGCTGTTTTCGTTTAGCTTTTAGTCTTAACACCTCTTCAATACTGCAGAGGTTAAGTGAAGCCAGCTACTAGCACTGAGCAGCTATATAAGAACACATCTCCATCTAAAGGATGAACTTTGAGATGTTTCTTCAAGAAAAAACTGTCACAAATCCATCTGCAAAATTCTCTGTTGACCATTAGCAAGTTTCAGAACAGTCAACTATTAATACAGAACTTGTTTTCTGCTAACATCTGCCATAGCATCTGCCTAAGATTACAAAATGAAACTAAGTTTTTGGCAAAGAATCAAAAAAGACAGTTCATAATCAGACAAAAGTCTGCAAGAATGACAGCAAAGACATTTAAAGCTGCAAGGGAAAGTGACTGTTTGTGCATTAGACCAGCAGGAAGTCCTACCTTAGATGCCGGTTCAGTTCTTCTACATAATGCTTCTGGTCAAGGACAGCAGTAATGCCTCCATCTCTAATTGTAAAGGAAGAATTTATTTATTGAGAAGAAGCTTCTCTTCATTTGAAAGCGTTAATCTGTACGGAGTTTGTCAGCATGGACTTGCAAATCTTTTTTTGTTACAGAAATAGCCTAATGTGTTTGAGCAAGGTCGGGAAGCAGTAACATCATCACTTAACACTGACAGTAAAAATACTTCTGTTCTCCACAACTGATATCTCCCACAGAAACAGCTCCTTAACTGAGCATATTACTGAAATAGTGCTCAGAAATCTAGCAGTGACTTAACAGAGGCGCCCTCCCAAATTGTGTCTCCTGAAAATGTCCATATTTTGAGTGTTATTAATTTGATGCTGGCTCAGGACAAACTCTCCACACCACATTGTTAAAGTTTGCTATGGGATCAACTATTGTATTTTCGTTTAGCTAGTAAATCTATTTAGGATTCTCTTTTTTCAGTTAAGAAGAGAGTTTGATGTGCTCCTACAGACTGACTGATGGGCTTGTTCTTAAAAAATAACAACACAAAACCCAAACAATTTAGAATCACTAATTCACCATACATACTGTTTGCCATCACTGTCTTGTGTTTCCTTAAGGTACAGAGAAAAATCAATCACTCCAACCTGAAAAAAATGTTTAAGAAATTAACATGCTTTCACAACGCAATTCTGAGTAGCAGAAGGCATTTCTTTATATTTGGAAAAAAACTAAAAATCTAAAAGTTCGGATTTGGAAAGACAGATAATGCCTATGTCCTTCACAACCAAAGCAAACCTCCAGGCCAGTATTTGTCAACATCAAAACCACCATACTGGGTGCACTCAGTTTCCCTGAAGTTATTATTTTCCATAAGCTGCTACTGAAGGAGATGGATACTTTCACACTTGTCAGTATGGAAACATGACCAGCTTCTATACAGGACATTCCTGCCACTCTCCCTCCCCCCAGCCTAGGGAAAAGCACCACTCGCCCTCAACACAGAAGACCCATAAAGCCTTAGCAGACTGACTGTGACGTATCTCATGTTTTTAGCTCAGTTCATTTAATGTTTGGTTTCCTATGCAAGGAATTCAAGCGTCCACTTACAAAAGCAATGTCAATCCCTATCTATGTCACAGATTTACGAATTCTAGGCTCATCTCTGCAAAGTATTTATCGAAGTGCTTAATTCAACTCAACTGTTTTAAGGACTGATCACATTTAAACTTAATCTTCACCTGAGAATCCAAGTCTTCTCCTTTCAAGCAAAGGTTGGCATCAATAACATTCAGTCCAACTAAGAGACCCACAATGACTGCTCCCTCCTCCTCCATCATCAGTGCATCAGGTTCATAAAATTCACTAAAAGAAATAAGATAAGGCATCACCGAACATCATAATTACAACGGTACCTCTATCACTAAAATAACATAAGCAGTAATGTTGTGCTTTTAAAGCTCAGCTGATCAGCCTCCCCCTGCTAACATAGTGCACGAGCAGAAGATGCAAAACAGAAAATTCTCCTGACTGTAAGTTCACTGCAAGAACAATGAACAACTTATTCCCTTGCAGAATGCAAGAACAACTCAAAGTTAAATGGGTCAATTAATGACCTTTTTCTATAGCAATGCAAGGATTCAGTGAATGCAAGGTATTGGTATTGTTACCTCAACAGATGTTTATGGTCCAAAAGCACTTTAAGATAATCTGCCAGTTTCTTTTGCATGAGTGCCAGATAAAGCCAAGCCCTTCCTCTTCCTACAGCAGTCCTAAAACGAAACATTAAGGTTTTGGTAAAGCCAAAATGTTTAAGTAGAGCTGTGCAATTCCCTTGCAAAGGGAGATGAAGGCACTTATTTACTAAATTAATTAAATCCCAAAAGAAAGCTTTGTGGTCAGAGCAAGAGAAGCATTTGATCACATTCTGTTGTTTCAGTGTCAGGAAAGTATACTGTAAAATATTCCTAATCAGAAAGCCCTACATATCTTCAACTAACACCAGAACCCAACCATTCATACATTTTGGGAATAAAACTACTCTCTTCATTATCCTGAGGCCTCAAATGAAATGCACATACACACAGAGTTAGACAAAGCCATAAAAGTGATGGGAACAAGGGGAAAGAACCGCCTGTGAAAATCCTACAGTCATTTTCAGCAAGCTTACAGAAATTTTGCAATGCTGTTTTCGAACGTGAGTGCATTATTTGAAACAGAAGAGCGGAATATTTTGAGACAGCCTCCTTATCTCTGGGAGCGCTCAATGCCTCCTACATGCCCTGTTTTTCTCCTTGGAATGAGATCTCATTAATGAAGCTAAGAAACCACCCGAAGGATTGCATTTCCCAGCAGAGTGAGTGAAACATGTAATCCCCCACAAGGAACTTACTTCAGCTCTGGCAGATTTTTAACACTAGTTGCTATATCTGATGCTTCAGGACAAAGCTTTTCCACTAGTTCCAAAGGACCAAAGAACGATTTGTTTTGTCCAATAAAGGTCTTCTTCGCTACAGGGAGCACACAGACAAGTTTGTGATGAGAACCGACAGCCTCCCAGCCGCTATTCCACAACCACACACCTGCATCTCTCACACACGGACGGCTGAGAGGACAAACAGCCACAGCGCGCTCGGACAGCTGGCAGAGCACCGCGCACAGCTCACACCGGACACGGCCGGGCACAACACAGACCACTGTGTCACTGCGGGCCTCCCCTCAGCACACGGCCGCACACAGCCCACCTTTCAGGCCGTGCTTCAGGCAGTGCTCCAGCACCACGAAGAACTGCTGCAGAGGAGGGAAGTCGGAGTCCAGGGTGCGGCCCAGGCTCAGGGCCGACTGGATCAGGGTTTTGATGCTCAGCTTCATCATGTTCATGAGGTTGGCGCGCTCCTCCATGGCGTGGTGCCTCGCGGCTGTGCGGCGGGGAGGGGCAAAAACAGAAAAGCCGTTTTTAGAAACGCGCTCCCGCGCCCCCCCGCAGCGCAACGCAGCGCCCCCCGCCGCCCGGCCCCAAATGGGGACGCTTGAGGCCAGGCCCCTCTGCTCCCGCGTTACCACGGCAACACAGCCCCCAACAATCCTATACTCTCGCGAGATTGAGCGTGGCCCGCGCGCGCCGAGCGCCATTTTAGAAATCGTTCGCGCTGCGAGCAGGGCGTCCCGCGCGCACAGCGCCGCCTCTGAGGGGTGGGAAGCGCTCCTGAACGCGGGGCGAGGCAAAAAGCAAGCAAAGCCCATCGCCAACGAAAACAGACCCACAACAACCAAACCAAAACCTCCAGACGGTGAGCTACCGCTTCAGTCAACGCAGGCCCACGGCCGACTATGTGAGCTTTGGGCCAAGCGCGCTGCGCTAAGAGAAGCCTGCTGCTTCCGTGCTCTGGGGAGCGGCCGGCCGCCTGCGGGAATGCGAGTTACAACGAGTCTAAAAGGTACAACCCTGTGTCAGTCACGTGGAAGAGGGTGAGGGATATTAGCAACACCACACAGAAGTCCATTTGAGTAGTAGTTTTCATCGTGATCTTCTTGTGCACAGAATAATAATGTAGAGTTAAAACCAAGCATAACTTTTCCCTATGAGAAGAGTAAGCAAAGTTATCCTAATCAAATTATTTCAGCAATCAAAGCACACAAAGTCCCGTCCTCCCAGCAGCCTAGCTCTGCCATATCAGTACCAAAGTTGCTCATAATGCCTGAGACCGAGGAGTATGAGGGCTGTAGCATTTTGGATTTTAATGTCAGGTTAGACATAAAGGACAGAAAAAAGCTGACTAGACATAAGAAATCTGTGGCTTTGTTTAATATTGAGGTGTTCAGTAGCAACTGAATATATATTATGTTGTTTCCTGAACTTGAAATTTTACTTATCAGGGATATTTCACTTGTAAGTCTTTCTGAAGAGATGCATATATATATATATATATTAGTGCTATCCAGAAGACTTAAAAAATGAATACTATGAGTGAAATGTTCTTTATGGAACACAAATTTCAACTAAACAGCACTGTTGTTGATTTGTATTCAGTTTAAGTAACAAACAATTGCTTACTCTGTTGGAAATTTACAGTCACACACACCTTTAGCAAAACTACGTACAAGTTGGTACATGCAGAGTAGCCAGGTGTTAGCAAATTATCCAGTCCACCCTCAAAGATCAGAAACTGAATTACGTAAGTGCAAAAGATCTCAGATCTGCAATCTTTAAAAACATGTTATTGTAGTGTCTGACTCAGTTTGGCTGATTTTAACAACACTTTGAAGCTCCATGCTTTGTTCACCATACACTGTTCCACACACCTTGAAGTAGGAGAATAGCATGAAGAAAAGGTGACAGTTCTCCATCTTTTGGTCTTTAAGACAGTCTTTCTTGATTTGCATTCTTTAAATTTGCATCTCCTGCCTTCCCAGCCAGGCAGAACAGTTTCTTCAATGGTAGAAAATGGGTTTATGATGTGCCTTTCCCTCCTTTGTCCAGCTGACTGCATAGTGTGTAGCAGAATCTGAGATCATCAGATGTGAAGCAGGGGGAAGTTATATAAAATCCATACAAAAAGATGGCAGCAGGGAACAACTTGTTACTTTTCCACAAATAGTCTTGCAGGCCACAAGTTATTTCTAAAAAAAACCTCATTTAAATCAAATGGTGCTTTGGTCAAAGTTAACAGGAAAGTGCTTTATACAGGAGCATAGAACAGGTATGAAATGTGAACAGACACTAGATCACCCCAGTTAAGTTTAGTGTGAGTTCTGTAGGTGCAGAAAAAGATAAGAATCGAGGCTGCTTTCTGGACAGGATTAATCTTGAGCTCTGACTATGCATCACTGAGGAATTTTCACACAAAAAATATTCTATCAGCAGTAACTTATTCCACCATGCAGTTACGATTCATCCTCAGAGGAATGCAGCTTGAATACGTAATATTGAAAACAAAAAGATTACAACCAGCCAGCATAACTGAGCTCTGCTGCCCCAGAGCCATCAGCCACCAGCTTGGGAGCCTGCAGCCTAATGTGCTCACGTACTACTCCTGCATTTTAATGGGTTTGTCTCTGTATTTTAAATATTACTGAGATTTAATTTCCATAAGAATCCCACTTAATTCAGTCTTAAGAGAGCTCTTCCATAAATCCCATGTTACTACACCCATGAACGCAATGCTTAATAAAGCAAGCTCTGATTAAATGAGACGTTTTTTTAGCACAGTTAGCAATTAGTTTGTAAGCAGCCCGTTCCTTAGTCCAGCTGCCTGCTGTCTGACGTGGGAGCTGTGCAGGAAGCAGCGTCATTCCCTCTCAGGAAGGCACCCCACCAGCAGGCTGCTGCTCAGGGCAACTTCAGGCAGAAAGGGAATCAAGAAAAGCCACCTGAACCACAAATACAAGTGAATCTGAGGATGCTGACAAGAGCTACAAGAGCGTAGGGCTCTTCTGCTTATATTTTGTTAACTTCTGTGCTGCCTGCGTGCTCTTGCTTAAAGAAACAAGCGCAGCATTAGATTAAAAACAAAACAAAACACCCTAAATTCAAAGTAATAATAAAGCATCACACTACTTAACGCCACTTACGGGAGCTAAACTTATTTGTGCCGCATAAAAAGCAAGTTTACTAAATATACATAGCCATACTTGTTTTTGCTGTGCTGTCATTGCTGACTGCTTTGGATATGAGTCCTACCGAAGCCGCAGACTTCAGAGCGCTGCCGTAGCTCAGCGCCAGGTTTTCGGAGGCTTTCTTTGCCAGCGATAAGATGGGAGCGGACCACTTCGCTTCCTCCTTTTCTTTTTCCACATTTTTCAGCTCGGCTGTGTCAGGCACCTGCGTTTTGTCAACGATCTCAAAGTCTTCCTTCATCCCCGCAGCAGCACACGGCTCCCCGGCAGCCATCTTCGGTCCATCACATGACTGCGCTCCGGCAGCGCTCGGCCCGCAGCTCAGGGCTGTGCCGTGGGGCTGCCCTGAGGGCGCAGGCCGGACTCGGACCGCCTCCAGAGCTGTCAGCAACCCGCTGGTAGCGCCCAGCTGAAAGCTTTGGGAGACAGGGGATGGGCAGCGAAACCTGAGCGGAGTTCTCTTTTTAAGCGAGTTTGAAAATAAGAAAAAAACCCGCACGTTACGTTTTCTTTCCTTGCATTCCGTGTTCCCAAATGTTATTTTCATTTATATTATATATATTTAGTATCTTTCAGAATGCCAGATTTTTCTGGTATTCAGCACGCCGAAACAGATCTTTATTACTTTTATTACTATAGTCATACACGCTATAATTGAAGCCATCCTATCTTGATTCAAGTGGTGGGTAGGAATGACAACTTGCTCTTGAGGCAAGCGTGTGCTTCTGTCACTGCCATTACAAAGCAGCTGGGCACAGTCAGGCTATTTATGAGTGTGTTTGGGCTGTGCTTGGTAGGAGAGATTTATTGCAAAGGGGAACTGAAATGACAGTGACCCCAATATGAACATTGAGACTTAGTGGGTGTCCCAGATATTGATGGTTTATTATCCATTTTTTTCCTTCCACAAGGTATACGTACCCAAGTTGTATTGCTCATTTTGTTGTGAGGCAGGTAGATCACTTACTCAGTCATATAATGTTACATATTAGCTTTCCTGCTACGCAAGTTTTTTTGTTTTCTTCTCCCCTAAGAAAAAAAGAGAAGGGGAGAGGGGATAGGAAAGTTGGAGATCATCGCAGCAAAACAGATCTTTATGTCTGCATCTTATTTATCCTCCCACTTTGAGCTAGTTTAAGATTGAATCTGTCCTCTTGGCTTCTAAGATACTGCAAGTTTGACAGCTCCTGTTCTACACAGGAAAGCACAAAGAATCTGGTGTATTTTTGTTGAGAATTCAGAGCTCAGCAGCCTCTTATTCATCCATGACTCACGTGAGCTAAGTGTGGGCAGAAAGCTGCTTTTGCTGGAAGGGTGCAGAGGGAAGGGTGCAGAGTCCACCTCGTGGACTCCAGCGGTACTTAACAGTGGATTTAAGTGACCACTGTATCCAATAGCTTCACAGGTTCTTACCTTGCTGCTGCTTACAGAAGTACACATCCATCTGACTTGCGTAAGACCTAATGCTGATTTTCAACCTTCACTGTCTATGCAATACTGAGTCTGAGGACAGTATTGGCCAGAGGGGCAAAACAGAGTTGTGAGTTTCAAAAAAATTTCGTTATTCAATACAGCTGAAGAATAAGATGTGGAAGTTTTGTGACTGAAAGTAAAAGCAAACAAAGACCCCTGTCCACCTACCATCGTGTTAATCCAGTAATGTAATCATGCATCATACTTCCCTGTACTGCCTTACAATTAACCTCTGTGTAAAAACAGTAAATGAAAGATCATCTTTCTGCATATTGCTGTTAAAAAATAATCAATGTACATGGTAGAGAAATAACCACAGAGGATGTAGTTTACAGAGAATAGAGCTTTAAGCACAGTTAAAAAAAATAATAAAGTTGTTCATTATTTTGGTCTCGAATGAAAGACAGGCACTATGCATGACTAAAGTGCAATTTTAGCTCTGAAAGTGGGTTCATTTTTATTTTCCACTTCTGCATTTGCTGACGTTTCACCTCTGTTCTTTACAGACCACTAGTCCTGCTCTTGTTCTACTCTAAACTATCACCTGTTTTTTAGCAAAGTAAAGGAAATAAAAGACCCATAGCAGGAATACAGTGGACTGCAATCTAGAATGTCAGAATGCAGTTAAGAAGTACACACCAACTTAGCTTTTTGTTATTTATCACATTGATTGTTGGTGCTGTGAGAATGGGCAGCACAAAGAGCTTCCCACTAGGTGACACTGTGGCACTGCTGTATTCATGGAGCAGCACCTGACGCACAGCAAGGACACAGCGCGAGCAAATACCGTGTTGTGAGGCTACCTGGGAAACAGCGAACAGCTCTCAAGGTGTCACCTTCCCAGCAGGGCATATAAATACTGGAATTTTTGTGCTCCAGAGGGAGGCAAAGTGCTGGAGCAGCCTGCCAAAGAAGCTTTGGGTTTTCCATCCCCTGAGGTGTTCCAGGTCACCTACAGCTGTGCCTTCTGATCTTTCATGGAGGTTTGCAGGGGTCTGCAGGGGTTAGGAGGCAATGTTCCAGGCCAGAGTCATTACATGAAAAGCTGTGAGCTTTGCAAGTTCACTGGAAGCAGTATGAAAGTATAGAAACATTTAATATTACAAAATAGTGGAATGATAAAAATAGGGGTGTTGTAGAGGAGGTTCCATTTTTGCAAGGTGCTTTGCACATCAGACAACAGACTGCTTTGCTGCTTCAGTAAGAATAGGAAGAAATTTTAGACAAAGGATTTTAAGTTACCTGAAATACATTTAAGTGATGCTTATTCTTCTGTAGAAATAATAAAATATATTTTTTTCACATAATATACCAAAGATCATTTAGATAGTTGCTTACAATCCTGCTCCTGTTCACCCAAGGGCAGGATGTGGCACAGGCTGCTTACAGTTACGTCTTCTTCACAAATAGTAAAGATCTTATAACTAAGTCACATCTTAGATGCAGTAAACTATTGAAAGAGATTGCAGGAGGCATTGAGAAGTGAGATTCCCTGCCTTTACTTTGCCTTGGATTTTCTCAGTTTTATGCTTGTTTTGTGAATGTCACTGCATGTTAATTGGTAAGATACTGGAGAGCTTAAAACAAAAGGGAAGTCAATACATTTTTGGCTAGATTTTTATTAAAAAAAACAACAAAAACAGTCTCTTCTATCTATCTCTTCTTTTCTTTTATCCTTGCGGAGTTTCAGCTAGCAGCTTGTTTGCCACAATTAGGGAGAGCTCCCAATCCCTTTGATTCAATAGGGATTTTTTTCTGGAGAGGGAGGAAAAAATGAAGTGCTGAACAGATGTGCAGAAGTGCCTTGTTTATTGCAAGAATTGAAGAGAAACACAAACTTTTGGGTAACAAAGCTATGTAACTCTGTTACCTTCGCTGTTTCTCCTCATATGGCAAGTAAGGATAATTTCACTGAAGGCCCTTCCCTACTCCAAGATCAAGAGGGAAACTTCAGTTACTTCTTGTTCCTTACAACAGCGCTGTTCCCTGTCTGACCTCTTGATAAGCCAATTAAAGGTAAAAAATGGCAGGAATTTATAACTGTAGCTGTCTAGCAGCCAAAGGCAATCCAGCTGCTGGCTGTGATGCTGCTGTCTTTTGCCTCTGACCAAACCCTTTCCCCAAGCCCCTTGGTCATTGGTTTGCTGAACCACTTCAGTGCCCTGAGTTGGCAGAAATCTAATAAAACAGGAGTAAATCGTTTCCCTACTGATTTAATGTACTGAAACATCTCATACTTTCCAGATGGTGTGTTGGAAGAGTTACTCACGATATGCATGTCCTGTTCAACCCCCAGTTTTCTGCCTGACCTGAGCTTTCCGTGGAGACTCCACATGGCAGATTAGCAAAGCAGATGACAGACTTACTAATGGAGTGCTTTACCTTAAACATCCTTCCACCCATCTTTTGGCAATCACAGAAGCTCCTGGCATCATAGCAGCTATAAATGTGTAGGGAGAAAGAAGAACCATAATTAGAAAGTAGAGTCATTGTCTTAATAAATCCTAAAAGCTTCTAGTATCCAACATAGTAGGGATTTTGTGATTAGGAACTACATCTGAAGTAGCCTCCTAGTAGAAGAGAATAAAAGGAAAATATGATCTGTTTAGAAGCTGAACTTTGCATGCTGTAGCAGAAATGCTAAGTCCCAGCTTAAACCAGTGATTGAGCAGCTGGTGGGAACGCAAGGCCAACCCAGGGGAGCTCAGGTGTATGCAGTGCTGTGCACCTGAGTGACTGGAAAGGGTGGAGCCAGGATCTACCCATTCCCAGACCTCATTTAGGGACTGGCAGTGAAGGGAAAGGGATCTTGCGTTTAATTTTTAACCTAATTTTGAAATGCTGTCACGAGGTATGGTATTATCTTAAAAAGATCCAGCTCTGCTGCTAGGTCCATGTTTGCAATGAAATGTATGTAAACCCAACCTGGGAAACCTGCTTTTAGTGTAGTTTTGAGCATGGAGTTCATTACTGTCACTAGCACGCTCTTATTTAGTTTGACTTAAATGTCAGAAAATATTATTCAGGTGCAGAAGACACCAAAGATCACAGCTAACTGATACATTGAATCGTAATTAGCAAGGAGACCACATAAAGCTCAGAAGCTTCTATGTACTAAGAACACAATTGTGGCTTTCTCTGTTTGGCTCTAGGTGTTTGCCTGCTAAGCCTTTATTACCAAATAAGTGCTCAATTTTCCACTATGAGAGCTTGAGATTAGGCCACAGTGTTGCATGAACCAAAGCTTGTTTCTTCACTGCAGCTCAGTCAGTGTGAAGTGTATTCTGTGCTCTGGAAGGGTATCCTGGTTTAACCATCAGCAGGCTTTGTGCAGCCCCATTGTGCTTGGAGAATACCAGAGCATCACTTTTAACTATGTGATAAGCAAATAGTTGCAAAACAGATTAATGTTTTATCTCTTGCTTGAGATAAGAGCACAGTCTATGTCATTGTTAATGAACTCGTGTGGCTACTGGGGGAGCAAACCTTTTTCTTCCTCCTTTACTTTGACACTTGTCCTTGGCAGGGTTTTTTCTAATTAGAGCATTCCTTTTCCTAATTGTAGACAGGACACACACAGGGAACAACGTGACTTTGTAGCTTATGCCAATAAAATGCAATCACTCTTGTTAAAATTGTACCTAAATTTATGTTTTTAAGAAGTCCACCATCATGGCCACTTAAATGATTTCCATTTGTTAGATATTATGGGTGTGATCTGTGAATGGCTCTGCGTCAAACTTTAAGTTATTTGTGTTTTTATTTTGGTGAAGTTTCTGAATTTACTGCGTGACCTTGAAAAATACTCAAGGCACCCAGAACTGAGAAGAGTTTAGCTTCTATTTGAGACAGAGACGTTAAATGTTATCACTTGTTGTACTTATTAGCATCGGATCACCTCTTTACAGAAAAACCTGGAGTACCAAAATCTGTTTATTTAATTGGACATTTTCAGTATAAACAAAAACCACAGCTGAAATCTCATATCAGAGAAGCTGGAAAATACACTCAAGTTTTTATTTAAACACAATCAAAACAACTCAAAGCTCATCTTCTCATTTCTATCTTGAATAAATAAAGAGCATTGCTGGTCTTTCCTAAGCAGATAGCTAGCAAAATTAATGATCTGGTGCACAGGTTTGCATGAAGTGCTGCTGTAAGAATGCCTTGGGGGACCTTTGTGAATCTTTACACAATGACCCTGTTGGCATGTGTTCTGTTGATGTGTTAGGTTGTGTTGGGACAAACAGGATTAACATCTGTTGGGTTCTGAAAATGATTCTCGGAATGGAAGAAATCAGCTTATCTTTGTGGAGTGTTTTTTTGTTTTGATTTGTCACACTGAAGTTTATGTTAACCACAGGAGTGTAAATCTTGGATCATGGCCTGCTCAGGTAGGTCTGACCTGAAATGGAAAGAAAATAGATCTCCCTGAACTCATAATCTTTTCTTTTTTTTTGTGACAGAGAATGGTCAGTTGTGCTATTCCTGTTATAGCTCAGATGGATTTATAGGTTATCAACTTCTGTCTGAGCTCAGTTGTTTATCTGTAAATCTGTCTGAAAACTGCTCCCAGCAATGTCTCTGATATATTGACCTGTGTAGCCATTCTCTAGCTTGGATGTCTCTTGCAGCTCTCAAGATTTGAAGAAAGGTGGAGGAGCGCGTAGAAATAAGTACTGAGGGCTTACATTTCAGTCATATCCAAGCAAACACTCAATAATCCAATGGCCTCTAGAGAAGTCTAATATAACTACTACTGGCTTACAGAGAGCTTTATTTGTTGTTTTCTGGTTAACTAATTCCAGGAGATTCTGAAAGAAGATAAGAAATCAGTTTTTGTGTTTGGAGACCTCAGCCAGCTTTTCTGGCAGGGGTGGAGGCAAGCAGGGAGGATGGCAAGAGGAGTGAATTAATTCTTGATTAGAAAGTGAGAGTGTATGAGAAACACTTGTGGTTTTTGCATCTCTGTGTCAGTAATGTAGGGGCATACTTTCACTTGGCAGTGTGTGGACTCTGTTTTCTGTAGGCTATTCTAAGGGCTAACCAAAGCAAAAAGCCTCTGAGCTATGCTGGAACTTACTCTGTTGGAGTCTACACGCCTGGTGTGGAATACTTCCATACATGAAAAAAGATGAAAACTTTCATAATAAATTGATATTGGAGTGTTATTAGTGTGAAGAGAGGAGCATGCATGAGATTACAACGAAGAAGAGAAAGGGATACATAAATAGAAAGGAAAGCTAAAGCTTGCTAGACAAGGAGCTGATAGTCCAACTCTGCGAAAAGCCCAGAGGAAGAGCTCATATGTTGAAACAGAATGCATAGCAACTCTCCAACCTTGCTCTGTTACAGTGGCTTATGTTAAAAAATGAAATACAGCCATTGGTAGATGCAGCAGGAGCAGGTGACTTAGAGGCACAGGGATGATGAGCAACTCAAGGAATTCTGATGTGTTTTCTAACTCATCATCAGCCAAATAAAAAGTCTTCTGAATTTCAGCCTGAAAATCTCTTACTGTCCTATATGTGATATTCAGTGCCACCAACTGCACCAGCTGTTCAGTTGTCCTCCAGCAGAAAGTGTGGCTCAACATTGCATGGAATTTGATGCTTTTGTCCTTTTTTACTGATAGGTTTCTCTATTTTGTGGTGTTTATTTTTTTTAACCTGGTTTATGTTTTTACCAGAACAGATTGAATTCACAGAGGAGTTAGAAATATGCCAGTGCCAGTACAACATGTGATATTAGAGTAGTTGCAAAAAATCAAAAGTATTACAGTAATTTCTTAACAAATTTTCAAAGACGCTTTGAGCTACGTAGATCAGAAGTGTACCTGAGAGTGATTATCAGGAGATGTGTATCTGTATTGCTGGCTTCCTTGAATTATGTGGAGAAGGTCTTGCTGCAGTCAGTAGCCATTCCTTAATTGCAGACAGTTGCAAATAACTATTCATTTGGATAGAATTTGTAAAGAATGGGCCCCTACATGTTTTTCATCATATGAAAATCATGAGATACCAATACTTCTGTAAGAGAATAAATGATTCCCTACTGACTTTGGTAAATATTAGGATATCTTTGTTTTCTTCAAGTACTCTTCTTGCTGTCAGTCATAATATTGCTAGAATTATTATGCCTTCTGAACACATCTGTGGTAATGCTGTCTTCATTACTGATACTTGGTAGGGCTGAAATAGATTAATTTCTCCGGTATGATGTCAGTATGTCATCACTGATCCCTGTTCTACTGCAGGAAGTAAATGGGAGAATGCAACAGAGATGGTTCAGAGAAAGTTAATGCAACAGAATTATTTCCTCTGAGGAAGAGGAAATGCAGGGCATTAAAATGTTACACTTAGAAAATCGTAGAAACCTGGCTTTTTATGACAGTTAGTTCATTTTTTTCATTTTTCTAATTCCTCCTTTTTATTCTGTCTCTACTTACAAGGTCACTCACTGTTAGTCTGTGACTGCCAACTTTTCCATTCAAGAGTGCATTGTCCACTTTCTGATGCCTTCAGTATTATGAAAGTGTTTGTGAAAAGCCACTCAAAACTCACTTGAGTAGGACTAGCTAAAGCCTATAAGTCACATGTTATTTTATCTTTTTATCTTATTGATTCAGGAGGTGAAAGTGGCATAGTAAAGAAAAGTCAGAAGGGGGAGAAGTAGATCAATATATTGCTAAATTCTTATTGAAATTCTCATGCTTAGAGTGTTCTGGGCAGTTTTACTTCTGCTTAACATTTGCTGAGTAAAAGTCATTGCCCTAGAGATGCAAGATTTATTGACACACAGAGATGAAAATGATTAGCTAAAAGGTTTCTGCATGAAGAGAATCAAAATCATCTGAAACACTGCAGGGTGGATCATATTCAGTAGGCTGAGATACTGCAAATAAGTTATTAATTTCAAAGCTGAAAGATGAGCGTGGTGGTATTATGTCAACTATTTATTCTCTGAATCCTTCATAGGAACCCTAAGGAAATGAAAAAAGCTTTCATTTATGTATCTGTAGGTTTACATATTCTATGAACACACATACTTGTCACAGTTGATAAAGGCATTGTTATCTTTTCATAGATTTATTTTTAATTACATATTTATTAATTTGCAGGTTCCAGCTTTTCAGGAACTGACTGGATGGAATGATCCTGCAGCCCTGGCACAGGTAAGGCTTTATGGCAGTATACTCTGATTCATCAACAATCATGGTCACTCATTTTGCATCTCATGTTAATGAAATGTTGTGTACACTGGTACACTGTATTTAGCTTTTCAAACACCTGAAAGATGTCATCATGATTTGGCTCAGTGTAAGAGAGCCCTCCAGAAGTACTGCACAGCTTCTGCATTTTGGCTGATTGAAGAGTGAGTTGTGTCTTCAGACTTGAGTTTGCCTTGACTTTGTACAGACAGAGGCTAGTGAGCCTGGGAAGTTTAGTTGTTGGAAAGATCAGAGTGAAACGCAATGTGATTTGGTGCTCTCCAAAGTCGAATGTAGGGAAACATTCAATCTCTGGGTGTCAGAAGAACTTACCAATCTTTCTACTGCTGCTTACATTTTATGTCAATAGACTTCTACTGGCAAACTGCAGTTAAGCCACATCTTTCCTCCCTTCATTCAGTCACTGAATGGACAGGAAGCATTGCAGATGGCCCTGTGGAACTCCTGAAGAACACACTGTGTTTGCACTCTAGTTTGCCAGCATCAGTGTTCAGTGTGCATGCTTTCTCATTGCAGAGGCTATGATAAGAACAAAAGGTACTTTAAACTGTGTTGGTGTTCCAGAGGGTTCTGATGGTCTCCAGAATCAGCAATAGGGATCAGGAAGGACACATCTTGCTATTCAGCTTGTCTTGTCTGAAAAGTAGGGCTTTATATATCTTCCTGTCCCTCCTTCTTAAATCTGGAATGTACTAAGCAAAAAGTACCAAATCAAAGAGATTAAATGCAACATGTAATTCAGAGAAAATGAGATGAGAGATTACTGTACACCAGACAAAGCTGGTAGTATTGAATAATTATGTATATTGTTGCAGGAAACATTGTATGAAATTTAATTCTAGGTTTCACGCAAGCTTTAAAGCTCTGAGCAGGTTTTATTTTCAAATAGAAATGATTAAATATAATTTTTCAATACTTTTACATGATTAATGTAACAAGCTGATCTTTCTTAGAGTACATCATAAATACCATCCACATTGGTGTGCTATATATGGAGAGTTTTATTGCTGCAGCACTTTATGAAATTATTCTTTGGGAAATTATAGATAGTCAATGAATAATTCAAGGGAACGAATAAAAGAAAATCTAATAAACTCTGCGTATGATTGAACTTTGACATTATTACAGTAATGTGTATATACAAACCTCACTGCTATTCTGGAAAAGAGATTCAAATAGAGCTTGATTTTTATGAGAAGAGATGTTTTCACTCTTATCCTGTCTGAGAGAAAAAGTGTCATGCTTTTTTCTAATTGGCAACCTGAACACAACCATATTTTTTTTCCAAAAAAGTGAAGAGCAAAAGATATAACAGATAAATTGTCGAGGAAAGAGCAGATTTTTGCCAGGGGTCCCGATCACTGTAGCAATTTCTGGAAGCCTGAAAATACTCCTGTGAATCAGAAAATGAAAACCCTTGAGGAAAGGTATATCTTACAGGACTATAAATTTATTTATTTCTATACGAGGCACAAAAAAGTCAGACAACAGTCATGGCAGCAAGTACAGAAAGGCCCAGCTGGATTGAGAAAAAGGGGCAGTTTTGCTGCTAAAAGCAGCTTTTTCCCTTTGCTATTTTGGCAGAAGTGATGTGGTAGGTGGGCAATGGGAAGAAGGTTTGGTTTTTATTGAGCTGAGAGGAGCTGGATGAAACAATGTGAGAGTCTGAGGAGGTCCCGTATTGTGTTCTCTTATGAGTACAGCTGTACCATACAATTTCCTGTCCATAGGAAATTACTGGACTATGAAAAATTGTTATGAACTCTCTAATGTTTAATTCAGGCATGCAAGTTAAGGTCTCCATTATTACTGTTGAATCACTGCTTTCAGGAAGACTGGACAACTAGAAAGGGTAGGGAGGCATGCTCCCTGAAGCTTAGGGTGGCTTTCATACACTTTTACAATCTTACAGTTACAAAGGGAGAGGGAGCAGGGCAAGAGAGCCATCTCTTTCTCCAGAGGGTTAAAGGTGAGTTAGCACCACAGGTCTGACTGGTTCCAGGTCTGAACTACCCTCAGAATCTTGCTTTCTCCACCTCTTAAATAACTACACGTGGCCTGTAAAGACTGACCTCCTGGCTTAGTACAGAGCTGGTAGGAATGTGATATGAATGCCTCTAGTATCTTCATGTTATGCAGACACTGACTTTGGAGACAGATCTAGGCAAAAAGCCTCATCAAGTCAATGATACTGGAGTCTGGGAAAAAGTGTCAAAATCAAATCCTTGCTGCATTTCAAACAGCTAAAGCAGTTTTAGAGTCTGTTAAAAAATAAAGCTCTTGGGCTCACCATTAGCAGTTTCCTAGAAATATATCCAACTTTTCTTCTTATTTGGTATATAATGTGGGAACAATTATGTAGGTGTGTAGTGAGAGTAACACTGTTTTTAGTAGCAGTACATGAATTTATTCCAACTGGTGGTCTCATCATTTACCTCAGTGGTCCCACATAGCTTCACTTTATCTAGAGATCCAGCCCACTGATTGGTCTGTCCAACTTCCCCTAGTTGGAGAGCTACCTGCCTCTTTATTTCCAATTCATTAAAAAAAAAATCAAAGAACACAAGAAAAATATTATGGGCTTCATGCATTTGTGACTGCACTGAAGGTAGTCGATACACTGTGTTGAAATGAATGCAAATGAGAGTAGGATTGAGTTTGGTGTTCTGTTTGTCCACCTATTAGAAAAGGAAAAGAGTAAGAAAGTGAAAGATGAAATATCAGCTATGTAGTATTCTCACTTACCTGGAAAAAGTTGAGTACTATATTGGAATTGCTTCTGGTTTGTTGCAAAACTTGAAATTGTTTAAATTTAGTTAATTTTCATGACTAATCACAACTTCACAAGCATGGAAAGCTGTGAGTGCCTGGGAATTTGCAAGTGTCTGGGAATTGACTTTCACTAAATTCTATTCATTCTTCTGCTCAGTTTGAGGTTGCAGGTTGATGTTATTTCTTTTGAATTAATGCTTATTTCACAAAGCTGAGGGAATTGTTAGGATTATTACGTGAAGACCTGGTACACATGTAAATGAAATGCAGTGAAGTAAGAGAAAACATCTAATTTGCTTTTGGAAGTTGGGGATATGTTATTTTGGCCAAAGCTTTTATGTAAATATTTCATATATCAGACTTGCTTCACTCTTCTCTAATGATTCTTGTGCTGTATGCCTGTGTAAGGGAACTTGATGAGGAAATCCATGTTGTTTTAAATATGTCACCTTATGTGTTACTGGAATGCTCTCAGCTACGAGAGGTTTAGCACGAGTCTGCCTTACTTTAAGGAATCTAGGGAAATAATTATCCTTGGTGTCAGTGAGTAATGACTGAATATTTTAAGACTCCCATCTGAAACAACAACAACAAAAAAATTGGATTATTGCCTGGTCTAGATCTTTCTTTGTCTGCAAAGAAGAACATAGTTCTTCTTAAATGATCCTCATCAGTTTTTCCATTGTGTTGGGGTAAATAGCAAGAAACTGAACAGCAAGAATTCATGGGGCAGCGCTGCATTTCAACCTGTCAGTGTGAAAGAGAATTTGTTTTTATGTGACTTCCCTTGGTACTTGCAGTGAATACAACACACAGTGGGATCAGTTATCAAAAAGGTGACTCTCTAATGCAAGTTAAAGGCTGAAATGATGAATTCCACATCTGTTAAATAGACCTAATTTCTGGTGACATTATAAACTGAAAAGGGCAACAAGCTCCTTTTTCATTGCACACAGATCTATCTGAAGCAGATTAGAATTTAGAATGTGTTCAGAATTGAAGCTCAAACATCCTTTAGTCTCTGCTGAATGATCAGAAGAATGTGAGCTGGCTTGCTAGGTAAACACTGTCTGACTCTTTGGGATGTTTTCACTCAGGGTGCCTGGTAAGATTTTCTGGACTCATTTAATGATAATGATGGACTCGTGGAGCAGATACCTGGCATCAGTAACTTCTGTGGTAACACCAATTATAAGTTAGCTGATGAAAGCTGCATGCTTTGGTTATGCCAATCCTCTGCATGGCTCAGAAATGTGTACGTGAGCAACTGCTGATACAGTACTGGAGTACATAGTCAAAATCTATCCCTTATCTTGTGACTGCTGTGACCTGCTGTGAAATGATTGCTTGTGTAAAACTTCATGGAAGCATCAGGAAGTCAGAACTGACTTAATTAACTTTAGGCATTTGTGTTCAGGTATAAGAAATTGAAAATCATGTTTGAAATGCATTCCTTTTTTTAAAGAATGTGGCGCAACAAAATATCTTGGTTTGATACATTGTGTCGTAATTACTTTGAAACATCACTTTTTAGTTTCTTTCTGTGGGAATCTTCCACGTCAGTTTAATGAACACTTTAGAAGTCCATTTCTGTTGAAGGAAATGATGTTAAGTTTCCTATTTCTGCTTTTCTGAGGCATCTGTTACAGAACACATCCCACCTTCCCCCCATTCTTTCCATTTTTACTTATTTTGGAGATATATTCCACCTTTGCAGCTAAAATAAATTTGGAAAATATTTGTAGTATCTTATTATTTGGATTTCTAAGTGTTACTCATGTGCACTAGTTAAAATACTCTGCCATGGGTAGACTTCCAAGTCTTTGGTTTAGCAACATATTCAAAGAGATTATGATTGCTCAAAAGCTTTCTAGCAAAAATTGTAGTTTTGGGATAGTCTTAGGCCTTTTGTTTATCTTGTGGTTTATATAATCTGCAGCAACTCTACACTACATTTTCAGAGAAGTTTTTCTCATCCAAAAAGAAATAGTTTGTTTTTCATAAGAGCCAGAACTAGACTGAACAGCTGGAAATTAGCATGGTAACATCCATGGAAAAATCTGACATCTTCTGCAGTGCCTTCATCCCAACTGTTACCATCTCTGGTAAGGAAAACATGATCACAAAGACACCACACAGTTGTCTTTCCAGAACTATGTAGCTGGGAACCATTGCAAGAACTTGTAGAATAGATGTTCTTTTAATACATTTCTACCAAGTAAATATATTTCTCAAAGTCAGGGCTAAGAAAAGGACAGTAAACAGAGCTCTAGTTACAGCACAGAGTAATATTTTCCAGCATTGTTACATTTTGGTTTCTCCTACTTCCTCTCAAAAGATTTTTTTCTGAATTATGACATATTTCCATGTCCTCACAATTCCTTTGATAAATATCAGCACTGATTTGTGTTCAGTGAAGCACAATTTCCCCTTTTCTACGTAGTCAAAGGCCCGGTGCTGCTCTGGTGTAAGGAAGTCTTCCTTCCAGCAGCACTGAAGCCTGCAGCAATCACATTCTGACACTTGGAAAATAATGATTCAGCAAAATTCTAACATCACTTAGAGGAACGTGCTGAGGTCTTTGTGACTTTTGAGAGTGAAAATGTAGTAAAAACAAAAATGGGGAAAGCTGAGGGATCAGATCCTCACCATGGCATTACTTTGATCATACATTTTCCCTAGGATTTTTTTCCTTCTGGCTCTTGTTTTATTTTTGTTCCCAAGGATACCACTTCTGGCTTTCACCTTACACTTTTGCTTTATAGATTTTAATTAAAATCCCTTTCCCAGAATGGAAGAGAAATGATGAGTATGAATTTTTAATGAAATGTTTATTTTTATGAAATATTTATACTTTTTCATTCTACTCTACTTTTTTCCCCCTGTCATTTTGGGATAGCAGGTTCTCGAAGGGCTTTTGTTTTGTATTTTCAACTAAAGTTTGATAACATCTGATGTAAATAGCTTCTGACAACCCAAGGGTTTAGTTGGGTCATACCAAAGGTAGTGACCCAGAGAACAGCTTCTCTGAGAAGTGCCGTCAGCCTTGTTTTCTCATGTAACCAATAGTTTAATAGGCAATGTGGTATTGCTCTTGTTTAATACACTGAGTTTTACATTGCAAAAGCAACAAAGCATTCTTACATTCTCTTTTAGGATGTAGAGAAGATGAAAGCGGTTGCCAAATTTTTGTATTGTTGGGACCAGGAGTCCAAGCATCAATCATGTAATGGTTTTTGCACTGAGTTTTGAGCAACCTGGTAGAGAGGGAGGTGTCTCTACCTGTATTATGGGGGTTGGATGATCCCTTCCAACTCAAACCATTCTATGAGTCCTAATGATTCAGTTTCAACAGCACAAGCAGAACTTCATGTCCATCTCTCCAGGTATACTTGTTAGAGACTGACAGTTTATTTCTAAGAAAATTTCTCTTCTGTTTTCTCTTTTCTAATTGAGTGATAAGATGTCATGACTTTATAGCCATTTCAAATATCCACGTAATCCTATGTGCAGTGGGAGCAAAAAGAGTTTTTATGCAGAAGGTGATGATTAAAGAGGGCGCATTTAGGAGCAGCTGAAGGAAGAAAGGCCTTGTAAAGAAAGCCCCACATCCTGAGCTCTGCTCTCAGGGTTTGTGAGAAGTACCCTTGCACAATTTGTCCTGTATTATCCTGAAAAGAACATTATGGAAGGTTCATTCAGAGCCAAAATAAATAAATAAATAAAATAAATAAATAAATAAATAAATAAAAAATAAAAAAATCATGACTTATCTTTTAACCCAAAAAAGAACTTGCTTCTCAGATTGAAAATAAATGAATAGGAGAGGTGCTTCTTTGCAGTCAAAGCAGAGGTGAAGCATGTATTGCCTAAGAAACTTCCTCAGAGGACATCAGGTTTCCTCCAGCTCAGGGGAAAGCATGGAGGCCTGTGTTCCTGTGCAGCTCTCACGTTAGCAGTACGCATCCAAGTCAGTGCCAGAAGTAAAGTCTTCAGCTGTGAGATCACTCTCAAATTCTCATAAAATCACTGCCTTCTTTTCTCATCATGTCGTGTCAGAGCAGTGCAAACATCTATGCCATTTAATGAACTGTGATGCTAACTCATTGGTTCCAGGCAATAACTTTTTACTTACCTCTACTATACAAAGATTAATATTAGGATGATCACTTCATCTGATTATTATTTTTTAAGCTGTTCCAATTTTATGGATGTTGTATGAATAAATTGTATTTGTTCTTCTTCCCCTTGCAAGCACAATTCCCTAATATTAAATCTTCCAACATCCTGCATCCTTTCTAACAGGGTGTGCTGTTGCTGGGCAACACCAGATTTGCTCTTTAAAATTATCCAGGTTTCTTTACTCAGCTTTGTGAGTTGGTGCAGCAGGGAAGCAGTAACAATGCTTTAAAATATATGCATTTTTATCTCCAATTATTAGTATTTCTTGTATTTTGGCCAATGTGGCTATACATTTGTGGCTGTACATTTAACACATTTTCACATTTTTAAAATTCTGCATGTTCATTTTTGTAATTATGTAACTGTACTTGTGTAACATACATTAACTCCTTGTACACAGATGCAAGGAGAGAGCAAAGCTATAACATACACCTATGTAAGAAAACTTTATCAGAAAGATTTATCAATTTTTTTTCTACTGAAATCATATCATTGCTTCCTTCTGAATTGTTTGAGTGCCCCTTAACCTTGTGCACCCCCAACTGAATAGATATCATAAAAGCTGACAAAACATTCCTTCCTGATATTAAAATTGAGAATATAGGAAATATTTTCTGTAGACTGAGTTATTAACTATTTCAGCATGGGATACAATTTTAAGCCTAGACCACAGGACTGGGTGAATCTCAAATGTCTTATTTTCAGTGTCAATTTTTAATGACACCAGCAAAAACTTTCACCTGTAAGATTTCCTTTGAGTAAATAGATCCTGTGAATAATATGGTCATACTCCAGCGAGGTGTTAAAATGTTTGTGTAAGACTCACATAAAGCCAATTGGGCTTCACTGACCCTTTGATTCAGTAAAGCTGATTCTGAGCTCGTGCTGTGGAGGTAACTTTAATGTTTTTAGACTTGAGCATTTCTATGGAATGAAGCATTTGCAGGAAAATGAAGCTGCTCTTAACTGGATCTAAGATTTTTGCAGTATTTGGCATTGCAGACTTGATGTTGCACCACAGCGGTAGACTTAGAGGAAGTGTTTTCATTGCTGGTAATGGGAGGAAGGTCAAGGACATTTTAATGATAATATTTGCTAATTTTGGTAGGGCAAATGATTGATGTCACTTTTAAAGTGACTTTTAGTCAATATGAGATTATGAGTTATCCTTTGGTATTGAATCCTGTGCTCTGATCCTTTGAAAGCAGGATCCTATTGATTTTTGAGGGAGCAAACAAGGATTCTTTCTGGCTATTAGAGCTGATTCCTGTTGTCCACCACTGTTTGCAGTAGTCAGGTTTGCTGATGATGGGTTACAGCTGGTTGGACACTTAAAGTTTCTCATTTGGGAAAGAGCCATATTTCTTGCAACCAAAGCCAATGGTTTCTGTTCCTTCTCTAGGCATGAAGGCAACAAAAGCAATATAATGTCACTGGAACTGAGCAACTTTTTCAGCTTGTTTTCTTATGTATCAGCTTTTTGTCACTTGCTTAGCTCACGTGCTTAGTATTGTCTTCATTTTGTTGGGGAAATAGCAAATAAAAAATGAGAAGTTAGCACAATGTCTTTCTAAACTAGTCATCTGTTGAGTCTCTGCCAAACCTATGAAGCCTCACCTTGTGCACAGCAAGGCACATGGCTTTGCTGCCTCCCTCTGTCGCTGGTCCTGTATTCCAGCCACTGCTCTGGGCTCTCTGCTCCTGTGTGGCAGAGCAAATCTGCTTGTCCCTGTGCAAGTCTTGCATCTGACAGTGGAGTGAGGCTGAAGCTCAAGTTCTTCAGAACTGTGAAAGTTCTGTGCTTCAGCTATAGCACAGGGCTGTTGTGCCTTCCTTCTTCCTGCATTTGGGAATGCCTTGGGAGAGATGAGTCTTGAGCAAACATGGCAGACTGCTTGTTGCTTGAGAGCTGTCTGCCAGGAGCTGAGTGTTTGAAGAATGTTCCTCCTTATGCTCACAAGAAAGTAGTGTAGTGTGAGTTCAAGCTGCTGGTTACACGGAGCCCAAAGAACAAACTAATGGCTGGAAGCTTGTTAATGGAACTAACTGCATTTTCAGGCACAGAAAGGAGAAGACTAGGCAGCTTTATACTTGTTATCAGCTGATTTTCAGCTTGTTGTCGTGAAATTGAGTGGTGTCTTCAGCACCTGCTCTTCAGTGTCAGCTGCATATATCCACTGTTCTGTAGTATTAGTGCTTCTGGTGCTATGCAGTGATTTAGATCAGGGAGATAATTTGACTAAGAGTGAGTATTCTTTTTCATTTGCTGCACTGGTTTGCAGTTATACTGGTTCCCTTGTCAGACTCACTGTGCAACCCTGGGACAGCTACAGCCAGCATTAGAGAGGCAATGAGAAGGAGCAGTTTCATCGAGAGGGGAATTTAGAAGTACCCCATTTCATCAGCATAGATTTATGCTGGATTAAAGCAGCTGTGTAACCATGGCCACAGATCTCACAGGATAGCTGAAGGGTTTTACAGTTGCCTTCTGTGCTTTTCCGCAAAGCTTGTAAATATCTGCTTTGCTAAGGAAGATGCTGCAGGTTTACAGGCCTTTTTCATTGCTCATATGTTGAAAGAAAGGGAGTTCTGAGGAGATATCTTTGTACAAGCAAACTGTACAGCCACCAGCTGAATGCATAAGTAGAAAAACCTCACCTATTCTTCATCACTGCTTCCTTATCGACTCTCTTCTTGTGTGCTCAAGTCAATGTAAAGATTAGAGATTAGTTTTAAATTAAAAGGAGAGAATATGCAACCCCCAGCTGATGAATAGAAGGTGAAATACACTGTGCCTGAATGAACTTGCAGAACACAGAAAGCTAAAAGAAATGTCTTGGCATTCATTGCTGGGGAAGACAAGAAAGAAGAGCACAGCAAATAATGATCAGAACATGTTGATCACCACTTAGAAAGCTGTGAGATCCCCTTGAAAATGTTGACCCAGGCAGTGATTACACTGCAGAGAAACAAAATGTAATTAATGAGGAGCTAATAAATCCAAGCAGCAAGACAAAAAGTGTATCAGGGGAAAGTACTAAAATGATGTGCAAAGGATGAAAGAATATTTTTAGTCCAGATGTTCCTTTATGAATTTATGGAAAATGAACCTACTTTTGAATAGCACTTTGAAAACTCCCCTAAGGAGAAAAAACATTGTTTTGAAATTCTGTGATTCCAGTATAGTTGGGAGATGTCCTTTTATTAATGAGCTCTCAGAAGGATGCCCTCACATTACACTTTTATATTTAAAATCTGATTTCCAGTGTTGCTTGCAAAATAACTTGGCTGCAATTACATTAGTGTATGTACACCACAGTTTATGATATAACAGCATCTTTGTCTGCCTGTAGTGGTCTTTTATTTACCTGTCTCCTCATCTGTTTGTATGAAGATAACCATTCTGGACAGAGACCTCTTTCTGATTCTGTGCTGCACATTGTATTCCTGGGTCCTAGCCCTTGGCTAAGAATCCTACTTAGTGTCACAGCAAAGATAATGCCATTCAAATACCACTAAACTTTGCCATGCTTTGCAGCCTTCTGATCTCTAACCTGTGTCCATTACAGTGAAATTCTGCTGCCATTTCTGGGCCGAGTTTGTCTACTTTGGACTCCTGACCCTCAGTGACTGAACTTATTAAATTAAGTGACAGTAATTCTGCTAAGCTGAACAGCCAGCTGTAGAGGAGAAATAGACTAAAAAGTGAACCATAAAGAATCAAAAAGTAGAAATAAAATGAAAGGAACTCAGTATTTATGACTGGGAAAAAAAAAAACCTAATAATTTTTGAGTTATCTCTGTATAAACTGTTAAAGATAGAGAAAAGTTACATGCTTTTCTAAATCATGGCAGGGTGAAAGAAAAAAAGGAGCATAAATCCATGCAACGGGCCTAAGAAGTGAGACTGGCTGTCTTCTTGGGACACAGTGCTCTCTAAGTTCTAGGAAAGTATTTAGAAGCCATCCTGTACTTGGTATTGTTCTCAGAAAAACACGGAACGTTTTTTTGCATATGGCCAGAATCTCCGCAAACACCTTTCAGTGGTTTACATTTGGACCACACCACCCTACAAAGCCTTAAAGGAAGCCCAGGGCCAGTTCATTAGCAATTTAGTAACTAGAAGAGTTTATAGGGAACGGAGAAAATGTTTTTTGTAAATGAGGCTGTTGTTCTCAGTCATTAAAGGGATTTGGAGCTTCAGTTATGTGGATATACAACCTTCAGTAGGTCAGGAGAGTAGGTCATTAGTGTACTTCAGCTGTTATGAAACAAGATTGCATCCACTCACAGCAAAGTGATCCTGTGCTTAACTTGAACCATATCGCAAAGTATTCAACAGAACGTTTTGTTCAATTACGTGAAACTGAAGTTAGAAAAAGCTTTAGCAACAAAAGATTTTTTTTTTAAGATAAGCCAGATATTTCAGTTTCTGCAAGTCACAAGTAGCTATGAATGCAGAACATCATTATCTAAAACAAACACTTCATGATTTCCCTGAGCGCATCCTGGAAATAATGATCAGTTGCTGCCTACAGAAGATAACAAACAACAAATATTATACTGTAGGAAGAATGAAATTTTGCACCGAAGCGCTTACCCTGTGCCTCTTAATTTGCACGTTATTCAGATGGCATCTAAAAGAATATTTATTTATACACCAAAAGTTAAACTCATTAGAAGGCACCACCACACAGGCAACTCGAGATGTGTATTTATTTTCCAAAATCTCATTAAACTCAGGTATTTTTTCCACATTTCTTCTCATAATAATGAAGCACATGCAGAGTTTCTTTCTGCTAACACTGAAAAAGGGACTTTTTTAAAACAAGACCGAATTATAGACAAGGAAAGCTGTTAGGACAGATGTGTTCTGCCTCCTCTTCTGCATTTGCTTTAGCGCTCAGCTAGGACTGGCTTCAACACCTTGCCTGGTCCTCTTCTTTGGATGTAGGTGCAACTTGAACACGTAAAAGTATGTGTTTAATAGCACTTGGAGCGTGAGAAACAGCAAAAGCTTCAAAGTGTAAGGCTACTGCTTGCATTGGTTTCATCTTAACATGGAAAGTTTGGAGCATTTATCTAATTGAAAATGGCACTGGATCACAGGAAGGCAGGTTGAAATCTGTTGGCTGTGGTACTTCCTCAGCACCATCACCATTCCATCACCCCCCTGGGTGTGTGTGTATTTGTGTGTGTCAGCAACTGTTCAGTTAGACCTGTGCTGACAGCACTCCTTCATACTGCAAGTTCTTTGAGTCAGCTTACAGATACTTAGTGCAGTTCAGGTAGGTAGTTGTGCTTCCCTCAAAAAGTCAGAAGGAATTTAAATGGTGTCCAAAGAACAAAGCAGTGTGTTTGGTTACTGCATGTTCTTTAGTTCTGCTGGAGTAATTGGGAGGCATGGTTCCTAGCACACATGCATAATTTCTAAATTATTTCTAAATAATTTCTAAAACACGTAGAGTATGGAGGTTATATGAAGGATATTTTTTGCCCACTGCCTCAGTGGCAAAATTCCCTTAGGAGAATTGGACCTCAGATTTCCAAGTCAGTAATTATTCTTAAATACCTCTGAAAAACATCATACAAATCCAGTAGTGATTTACAAAAATGTATGATCTTACATATTTGACTTATCTAAATGTTTTGGCCTATCCTTGCAAGGCTCTCATTTTTCAAAGTTGTTTTAAGCAGGATGACATTTTGAATTCCTCCTAGTATGAGTAATAAGGGTAGAGTCTGGCAAGTATTTGTCTGTTACATTGCAAAAAAGATAAAGGGTGCAACTTCCAAAAGTTTTTTTTCTTTCTTTCCTTCTGCAAGATTCTGTATTTTACTACAGAGAGCAACATCAAAGAAAAGCAAATTAAATCTATTCTCTCCCCTCACTCTCAGGGACGTGGTAATGTGATGGTAATATTTATTCTTTGGCTTCTTGGATTCTCTGCAGAATCACCTTAGTGTTCATTTATGATAGTCTTTTAAACAGATGCTCACAATGGTGATGTTTAATGGAAATGTGTGATTAATACCCAGGTCCACCCAAAAAGTCCTGGCAAAAAAAGTCCATTGTCTGTAAGTAAGTTCTATAGCAAGTTTGCCAACCTTTTTCTAGCTCGGTCTCCGTTACAGGGTGAGAGTAGAGGATTAAGTGGTGGGAGTTACAAATATTAATTATAATTACTGTAATAATACATAAGACTGTTACTTAATAAATATGCAAGGATGAATTCAGCGTAGGGCATGAAGAATAATGAAAACAAGATTATCTTTGTAGAACTGCCATTTCTGTATTCCAAAAGCACTTAGAGCCATTGTGGCTGTTTCTGATTCTCTTTTCCCAAAGAAAGGCCCTATCGTTGGCATCACTTTCTGAAAACTGTGGGCAAAGAGATATTATGTAAGATGAATGTCCTTTATCATAACCACACCAGCATCTGTGCAGCTGTGATGAAAGGGCACTGCAGTGGATCAGGTAAGGCATCAGAATATTAGCAGGTGAATGTGCTGCTATATGGCTGGGAATGGCTCTTCCTCTTTAGACTTTAATCCCTACTAGAATGGGTGATGATGGTTTTACAAAGATCATCAGCCTGTAACAAGGACTTAGTGTACAGGGCCTGTGACCTTTGCTTTAAAAAATGTTATTGAGTTTCTTTCTAGTGATGAAGTATTCACCTCTGGGAAACAATCCTGAGCATGATGATAAAATATTGCAAATGCCTAGCAGGGGAGGTGCATCTCTAAAGGTGGTGTTTTTTACAGCTCAAGTATGTTATGCTAAAATACTCCCAGTTGGCCTAATTAAAAGTGGGAATCACAGTGAATGCTGTCTTTGCTATCTTCATCTTCTCATTCGCTTAACCTATATGATGTGCATTTATGCTTCAGTAAAGTTTATTAAGGACCATGTAACTCAGAGTTGAATGGCAGAAATGGTACTCATTGGATTATAAACCCATGACAGTATTTCACAGTAGTTATAATTAATTTCAGAAAGCTCCTTTCAGTAACATTGGGTTTAATCCAAAGAGTATTATAAAACATTAAATGGTTCTTCATGTTAACAAATGTTGACTCTCCTCCATGCTGTTTTACTTGTGAGAAGTTGCGTACAAACCACAGTAACTACAGCATCCTTTCATTGAGGCTTTAATGAACAAAAGAAGGAGTTGGTGATCACACATCTTCATCTGTGTGTTTTCCTGCCCTGATTCTCTTTGTTAGTAAGAGAAGTCAATTCAGAGGTGTGAAAGTGTCTCCTCTGATGCGTTTCCAGCTTCTTATGACCTGTTTGCAGTGCTGCATCATTTGACTCTGAGCCCAGTGAAAGGATGCTCACTCAGCATTTCTCAGGAAATGACATGTTTTGGAGTGAGGTGCAGTGGAACCGAGCAAAGCGACTCAGTTTGAGATGGAAGAATGAGTGACAGGAAATTCTACACTGAGACCTTACCAGAAGTGAGATTTCTTTGTTCCTCATCTCTGTGCAGATGACCAAAATCTTTAACTAATGCTCTCCTGTTTGGCTTGACATTCTTCCACATTTCCATTTTCCCATTGGCTTTTATTGTGTGGAGACACAAAACTTAAATTACCAACTATCATTTTTGTTCCTCCCCTTTATTTGTTTAAGGCATTGCTATCAGACTGATCAGCCTCCTTACTGTTCTTAGTTCTCCAACAGGCAGTGCATGCAAGCTTACTTCCCTCCTCCATACTTCAGGGGAACCACACTATGGGATAATGCAGGATGAAATCATGTGGAAAAACATGAATTCATTGAAGAACAATGATAATAAGTCAAGAATAGAAATTCAGTGTATTTAAAACAGAGAAGCAATTTTAAAATGGTATTTCTTTGGTTGGGTGAAGCAGTTTGCTTAATTGTAAGACTGTCTACTCAATACCTTATTGAACTCTGAAAACCAGACAATTGTAATATATTTTCCTAAGAGATATTTTATTTTTATTAATTATTATTTAATTTTATACAGGACATACATCAAAATTTGTAAGATTACTTTATATAATGGCCTCTGTCCTTACAATTTGTTATCCTTTAAAGTGCCTGCCTAATTACATACATCTTCATAAAATGAAATGTAACTAATGGTTATGTCATAAGCAGGACAGTGACCTCTAATGGTAAATAAGCAACTCACATGATGAATTGCTGTGACTTTTCTCATTACAGTTGTAACTGGCAGTGCCTTCCTGCAGGGCCCATGCTAGGCTCAGGCTGAGCAGCAGTCCTGTCGGGCAGCAAGGCAGTGAGGGGCTGAAAAAGTAGCCCTGGCCCATGCAGAGTGCTGCCAGACCGGCTCTTCTGCTGCCCATGGGGAGGGCAGTGTGTGTGTGATGGGCACTGAGGCTGTGAGAGCAGAGCTTTCACCATTCTCTAGGCAAGTACACTGGTTTACACAAATTCAACTCTGAATTTTATGAGTAGTTCAGAGACAGCTTGGAACTTTCTATGTAAAATTTCCCTGTAGTCTTCGTAGTACCAGGTAATACTAAAGAAATTATCTATTGCTGTGTGAAAGGGGGTGATGCTGTTATGGCAGATCACATACACAGGTACTGTGTGTGCATTTTTCAGCACCAATTGCAATCTGGTGCAGAGTATTCAGCCGTGCCAGTGCTGGTGCAGTGTCTGGTTTGGGCTTGCTGGGGCATCACCATCAGGTTAAGAGCAGAAACGTAAGAAGGTGAAACCAGATCCAAATAAACTGGTACATTACATCTCCAGTGTAATCCTTTCTGGGCAACACAATTGGAATTTTTCACTTTTATCTGTGAAGGAAACTGTTACACCAGGAAATTTCCCAGAACAGCCCAAACAGTGCTGCTTTGTTCTTTAATCTCTGTAACATGCAGTGTCTTTCAGGAATTTCTTCTTTTATTATTCTTATTTGCTACAATTCACATCTTGATTATTCTTTCAGCTGGTACAGATTTTATTTCAAGTATTTTATAGACATGAGAGGGATTTTGAAGGCAAGTGGGAATTCAGGAATTAGAGTTTTTCACACTTAAATATTACTTTATTGCTATAATTGTGTGTGTGTGTTTTCATAGTATCAGCACTCGCTTTGCTTCTATTTAATATGGGAAAGCAACTGCAACAAATTGTTGACATTTAATACTGTAAGAGAGATTTCCAAAGTCCTAAAATCTCAAGTCTGTCCTTGAATAATTGTTTCCTCATTGATTTATCAGTTCTGAAATGTACTTTGTGAAGGCAAAAGGTAAAATATTTTAAGATCATCCAGTTTTAGAGAATGGATTTAAACTGTACTGAGCAGTGGGCAGGATACCAGGGGGGATGAATAGAACCATCCCTTGAGGTATTTTTGTAACTGATAACTGGAGTATTTCTTTTTGTCATCACTGCTGTCAGACCTCATCCCACGTCAGGTAACGTTATAACCTGAGCTAAGGAAGCACAAGGAGTATTGCAGCAGCCTCACTTGTCTTGGTGCAAGTGTATCAAACGAGAGTGATTATCTCTGAAACTTCTGATCTACGTTAGCCGGATCATTCTGGGGTGGAACTAAAGTTACTGGAAATAATAATTAAGTCTCACGCATCCATTTTCTTCCTGAGAGCTACCTGAAGGCTTAATTTAAATTCTAACAAATAAACACTTGTGACAGATCCCAAACACTAACAAATCCAATTACTCATTCATAAAAAAATGTAAAAAAATTGCAGTGTTTGGTTGTCAGACAGTTAAGTGGAGTTTCTACGTCAGTGTGAGCAATTACCCCAAGTGCTCTTACACAACCAGAAAATGAAGGCAGAAATATTTGCTATTGCTCATCTGTTACAATGCAGTTCCCTGTAATTTCTGCTCTTTTTTTTTTTTTTTTTTTTTTTTTTTTTGCCTGCAGCTTTTCAGCTTCCAGTAAAGTATGTTTATGTACAAGACATACGCAGAATGTGGAAGTAGGGACAACTGTATTTGAAAATAATACCTGTGTTTCTTCTTCTTTTTTTTTTTTATTTTGTCATTTCATATTTAATTTTCCCCAATTTCTGGTCTGCATACAGGGAAATAGTGAGAGTAATTTTGAGTTTAATAAACAATGTAAAGGTTTGGTACTTTTTTCTTCAGATGTGACAAGAGCATATTGCAGATTTGTGTTTTCACACCTCTGCAAATTAGAAATTATTACACTCTATCAAAACATAGCAAATAATTATACAACAATAAAACATTTCACCTTTGTTATGAAGCAGCAATCTGAGGATAAGAACTTTATAGTATATTTTCAACTTCATGATGAGTTGAGGATTTGTGAAGCATCTTCTCTCCATTCCCTTCTGGGCACACCCCTACTCTGCTTTCTCCTCAGGTTGTACAAACCTAAGTGCTGAAGGATGAGGAGCTGCTACATATTGACCTGTGAAGAACGATGTACAATTTCTTCTCAGAAAGACTGTATCAAGACCTTTATTCCAAATAGGCTTGTAGGATGGATTGGCCAATCAGTGCTTAATGCTGCTGCATCTCCCCTTCTCTGTGTTTGCTGGGCAGACCTCAGTACATCCAGCTGTTCCCTGTGGGATCCTGCATTTATTTCAACGTGGCTGAAAATTGCTTTCCTTCTGACAGTGCTCACTGAGCCACGTATGATCCAGCTGCTTTTTCCATGTTCTGTGCCAGGATTTTGAGACCAGTATTTCCAGAAGAATCCTTTGAACAGAATTGTTAGTTTGTCTTTTCTGAGAATCAGAGCCTTGGTGAACATTTATTGCAGAGTGTGATCTGATTTAAAAAAATGACCAAAAAAACCAAAAATCAAAAAACCCAACACTTTGCTGTAAAGAAACTTAACAGAGGAAATGAAGTCTCCTGCATTAGTTCTATTAATACTAGAAGAATTCCAACAGGTGTCCTTGATTTTCTGATAGATGATGGTCTCCTGTAAAGGCTTTATAATGTAGGATTTAGATTTTCACAGAAGGTATCTTCCTAAAAGAAAGCCTTAAAACTCACTAAGAAAAGAGACTTTAAAAGCGTATTTGTAGCCACTGAGTTATACAGCACCTGAAGACACCAAGCAGTGACACAGGATTATTTAGGCAGTGTGAGTTCAGCTTTTACATTTTTGAATTTGAAAGTCTTCTATGACACAAGCACAGATATGCACCACTTAAAAGAAAATTAATCTGTGTTAAAACCTTTGTGTGGTTTCTATCTTGGACCACAGCTTCTGAGCACCACATATACTTTTTTCTGTGAAAAGAAACGGAGTTCCAATTTAGGACAACAGCCACAGAAAGCTTAAGTGATCTGGATACAATGAAATTCTGCAATTGTCCTTAAAATCTGCCTCTGTAGAACTGAAGGTTAATCTGTTTTGTGTCTCAATCAACACAGTGCACTGAATGAAAGAATAGGAGATTTCAACATAACCATGAGTTGGATTCTCAGCGTATTTGTAACAGTAATTTTAATCCTGTAATGCCAGTGTGTGACACAAGGCTGAGTCTGTAGGTCACAGCAAATGCTCTCCAAGATATTTTTAATCTGTTCAAAATTTGCATCAATTAAATTGGAGAGAAATGTTTTGTTTGAGAAGCACATATTGTTTAGAAACACTTCAGTATGAAGAACAAAAAAGAAATACAATAATAACCAATTATTGCAGAACCACTGAAAAATGTTTCTCAAAAGCACTGCAATCCAGATGTTTTTCCATCAGAACATCTTCACAATTTCAGTTGCAACTGGAGAATGAACTTGATTTTCCATCTTATGGAGTAGTTACAATGCTGCATTGCCCCTCTTAGCCGTTTGTCAGGAAATTAATACTGATTGCTAAAGGAGCCAGTAACTGTTTTGCTCCCCATAGTGACAGAAATTCTGGGATGATGACTGGGGACATTTGGAAATGTCTTTTTCGTTGTTCCATAACTGAAAGATTTGTTTGATATAAATGTGCACAGGAAGACTAACAGAACAAACTTTTGTTAATGACACTTAAATGCAATGTAGGATGAAGTTGAGAGTAAAACACGAAAGATAACACTGAAGTATAGGCATTAGTATGATTCTGCATGAAGCAAGCAACTAGCAGAGATGTTCCAGTCTCTCTGTGCATTTCTGAAATCAAGCTGTGTTGATCAGATAAGGCAGCCTCAAGTGCAGTGTTGCAGCTTGAGCACAAATATAATGGCATTCTGCACATGGAAAAACTTTTCCCCCAGATGATTCTGGTTTCTCTTGACCAGCTGCATTCATGGAACTATGCCCATGGTTGGTGAATAAGGCCCAGTAACAGAATGAACAGCAAACCATCCCGGAGCTGCAGTTTAGAATATATGCAGAGAAGAATTGCATTTTTAGCTGCCTGGAAGCTCTATTGAATATGGAGGTACGTATTGAATGGTGAACAGTTGAGCATGTAATATCTATTGTGGCTTTAAAGTCAAGTATGAATTTGTAAGTCTTGTGCTGAAAGATAAGGTAGGGTGGGATGTGACTCCTACTTTGCCTTTCTCTTTGAAACAATCAGATTTACTTGATATGGGCGAGCTGTTACACTCAGCCTGTTTGTGGTAGCTCTCTTCCTACTTGCATACCTAAATGCCTTTAGCATTAAGCAGAGTTATGCACAGGGAGAGGAAATTAAATGACTTAATTTTCTTGCATCTGGTAGACAGCTGTACTTTAAAACATGCATACAGGAGAATGAGTAAAAAGGGTAAAGAATAGCACTTCCTTTTATATGCAGATTCCTGCTGTAATAAATACAGGCTAAGGAACGAAGTATTATAATATCCAACTACAGCTGAGAATTTTACATCTAAACCCCTGGGCATCATGTTTGACAGAAATAAGAGGTATTGTATCCCCAAACCACTCTTTATTTTTGGTTTCAATATGCAAATTACTCATCACAACTCACTGTGGGCAAATTCAGATTGTAGCTGGCAGCCTGGGAACATCCCCACATACAATCAGGCAGAGTTAACCTGAGAAAAGATGTTCTTACTGTAGTCTATGCATATTTATGGCTAATCCATGGTGCTCTTTTTTTTCTTTCCTGAAGTGAGACAGCAGCAGAATTTTCCTAAACCACCTTTGTAGCCAAGAACTTAGAACTACTGAGTGTTACTCAGCTGTGACAGTATCAGATTGATAGCAGCAGAGATCTGGTTGCTGCTGGTTCAGAGAGAAAAACAGGTTAAATAGTGAGTTGGTGAGACTGTCAATGAATCACTGTGTTCGTAGCTGGTTCAGAAACTGTCTGTATCCATGCAAACATGTATTTTATGACCAAACATGACATGAAACACAAATTAACAGGGTCATCTACACCCCAACATTTTACTGAGCGTGCATTTTCACAGTAAGGTTGAGATGAGCAAAGATGAACTGCCACTGATGTTCAGCCAGCCCAGGGCTGAAGGTGGGACAGCCCTTTTTGGTGACAGTGCAGTTTTAGATGTGCTCAAATTGATTATGAAACCACGATCTTACACAGCACTGGCAGGATAATAGGGATGTAGAAAGTTTTATATGAATGAGCAAATTTTTCTATTTAGTAAAGTCTGTCAGTAGGACGTATCTTTCTGTGCACTGCAACCTGCTGTTCACCAGTGCACAATTCCAGCAGCAGTCCCAACATCCCAGTCAGTAGAGATGCATAATAAAACTTGACTTACCTGAAAGTCCTCAATATTGGATTAGGAGAAAATAAGCTTTAACTTCAAGTTATCCTTTCCTACCAGCTCATCACTCGGATTAGTAGGTGTAGATTCCCTCAAGGAATTCCTAATTACTTCTAAATTTTTTCAGTTGTGGATACTGTTTTCTTTCAGTTTTAATTGTGGTAGTAAGCTCATTTTGGTATCTGCATGTTCAGTACACCCGAATAATCATCACCACTGCTTAGTTCCTGGATGGAGCTGTTACAAGTTGTCAGTCAGACTTTTATTGCAAGCAGTATTCAGTATGTGCTGTCTAGTTGACTGTGATCTTTTCTGCAAATTAATCTAGAAAAGGCTAATCTAAAAGAGAAAGCGGGCACTGACAATTCCTTGGAGAGGTATGTGGTTATTTTTGCTTTGGACCCAAATAGGCTGATCCCTAACCACAGGAGCAGACATATCAGCTGACTTACATAATACTTTTGTCACTTCTAATTCTTTTGGGGAAGATTTATAGAATTTAGGGCTCTATGATTTGGGACTCAGTCCGTACAAAGTGTTCTCTTTGCACTGAGGGAGGAATAAAAGGTGTTTTATGATTTGGCTGATTGTCCTGATTGTGATAGTTTTCTCCATTGCGTGTTTTACCTCAGTGGAATTATGCTGGTACGGATAAAAGTGAAACAGAGGAAGCTAAGTGCCAAATGGCATCTTGACCCTAAAGACCAGAACGACCACTTATGAACTGAAGACTATTCCTGTAAGAGAAAAACTGAGTTCTTCTCACACTTCAGTGTCAGAGTAGCTCCAGCTAAGCTGCAGTGATTTGGATTTAAAAAAAAATAAATAACAACTTTGCAGAAGCCAGCTGGAGCATCTTTGAAGCAGTTCTCTCATTTTTTTCCTGCTTTTTATTGTTTCCCTTCCATCTTTTTGTCCCATCCTATTATGTACATAGTCTGAGTTCCTGCTGACAGATCCCTGCTAGAAGCATCGTTTCTTTTCACTGGATTTGCAGAGGGTGTAATTCTTGACTGTAGCAGCAAAGGCCTTCCTAAGGAACCCAGAACTGCAGAGATGAGGAGCATAACTGCTTGGCAGCTGAGCACCTGAATGTTTCTGCTGGGACTTTGACTGCCTTGACATAAGGTGGGGTAAAACATAGGTCATGTTTACAGGATGTTGTTATTCCTCTATAATGATGCCAGTATATCTCTGCTTTCCTGTGGGAATGCTCTGTTCCAGAATAATCCTTTAAATCCTTCATTCTAAAGCAGAATGTCTGCAGAAAGGAAATACATGGCAGTACCTGGGGTCTGATACTTGTTCCATAGTTAGCCAGGTCACTATAACTATGCAGACAAAATTCTAAACAGCGTGGAAAAGCCAGAGGATGCTGTTTTAAAGAATACTGCACATTCTCTCACATTCTCTCATAACCTTTATGGTTGGCTTTTTTTTTTTTTTTTTTTTTTTTTTTGGTGGGGAAATCTTACTATAAAAAAACAAAGCCACGCTGTTACATTTGCCATCTTCTCTCTCAAATCTTTCAGAGTTCCTTTCAACCTTGCTGTATCTTCAGGGGAAACAAGGGCCAGCTGATGAGCTTTGACTGTACTATTCATTCTTCTTCCCTTTATTCTTGCCTCATACTATCTAGCACCTATTTCCCCATGCCAACTATTTGTACTACATCCGTATTAAGAAGGTGGATAAAACCCAACAGAACGAGAAGCATACTTCTTACAAATATACTCAAATATTTCATGCTGTTCATTTGCCCACACGCTCTCACCTTGTGTCTGCTTCCACACTAAAATCTTCTGGGGTGACTGGACTTCATTCTGTGTTTGCATAGCACAGGAGTAGCCTTTCCTTGCACTCCGATTACTGCTATTATATGTATTTTCACAACAGTAACAAAGAAAGTTTCTGATACTCCTGGGGATAAAGGAGGAGGAAAAAAAGTAGTTGAAAGGAAGAGTGGCAGTGATGCAGAGTGAAAACAGAAAGATGGGAGAATATGCTGGACTTCATAAAATTCCATCGTTATATAACACCATATAAATTTCAGAGGAGTGTGAATTTGTGTCCATATCGTTATCAGATCATTCTACTTTATTATTCACTTTTAATTAAAAAAAAAAAAAAAAAAAAAAAGCTCCAGAAGAGCGTGTTTATCCCTGCAGAGATCTTTCAATAAAATAAAAGGAAAGGTAACAGCTAAATCAGTATTCTGTATCTATCAGGGCTACTCTGGTCAGAAAAAGAAAAGGAAAAAAGAGAGAGAGTAAAAATCTGTCTGATCTCGTCTTACGCTCAGACTTGATGAAGGTTTTACATAAGATGAGAAAAGTCAC
Source organism: Meleagris gallopavo (assembly GCF_905368555.1). Classification (NCBI taxonomy): domain Eukaryota; kingdom Metazoa; phylum Chordata; class Aves; order Galliformes; family Phasianidae; genus Meleagris; species Meleagris gallopavo. Next base: position 13,206,547 of record NC_139418.1, read on the forward strand.
TGTCACTCTACACAAATATAATAAAATTGAAGACTTTTTATTTTTAATTTGTATTACAGTCCAATAGCTGCTCTCACTAAATACATTTCTCTGGCTGAGATTCATTAATACTGGAATGAAATCTGAAATAGGTGAGAAGAAACTAAAATAAAAACAGTGATTATTGCAATCGGATAGGATAAAAGTTCTCTTAAACAGATGAAATGTGTTGTCTAAGATAGTGGTGACTTCCTATAGCCAGGAACAAACTGGGAATGTTCATCTTTAACCGGACTTCAAGGAAGACATTAGGGAGAGCACAGAGCTCAAATCCATCTGAACCCAGCTCTCTTTTTTATGCCCTCTGAAACTGATCTGCTTGGTACCTTGCATAACCTGGTAACGATTAATTCCATAGAGTTCTGTCCCTGCTCACTAAATTGAGAATTGTCTGCTGAGAATGGTGATGTAGTTTGGGGTAAGGTGCCTGCTGTAACCCACTGCTGTGGTGAAATGAGCTGAGACAGTATTTGTGCCAACAGATAAAATACAGTACTGTGTAAGAGGTATACACTGTACTGTGTAATTGTTACTGGAAATCAAGGGTGTGACGCTGAAACTGATTTAGAATTGTTTCTAAATGCAGATGTGCATCTGATGATAAAGACGAATACACTTCTAGATCTAGTGTTAAGTTTACGATACTGGAGACAAAACAGACTATATAATAGGAATCATCAACCCAGGGATCATAGCAGCAATGGATTTGGGATTAAAACAGAAATGAAAGTGAGAATTGCACTGCCAACGTGTTAAAGAAAAAATAAGAGAAGAAAAAATAGGAAAAGAAGAAATATGGTCTGGAAACACGCTACGTTCTATACTGTAGAGTTTTATTAGAAGGAAGTATTTTATTAATTTAAATCCAGGGCAGAGATAGAGTGAAATATGCCAAAGATGACAATATTAGGCAGTAATACCCGAAGAATTAAGGCAAAACCCTGCTGCATGGAAACCAGTGAACTTTTGCCATTGGTTAAATGGCATCAACATCTTCCAGTAGAAGTCAGTGGGAAATATCCAGAAGAGACGTCCAGATTGGATGTGCTGACGAGATTTATATTGAGAGGAGATAGAATCTCGTTAGGAAAAAAAACAAACAACAAGATTCTAAAACATGGCCAAGTGAATATAAATTAAGGAACTGCTGCCCATCTGCAGTTGCTAAGACCCATCCTGCCAACCTTATTCTGAACTGAAATCAATAGGACTATTCAAAGGGCAAGGTACTGCTCAACATAATGCAGTAGCTTGCTAAACTACTTTAAAAACAGTTTCTGGGGGCTTTTTTAACTTGTTCAAGGGTTGATGACAAATTTGTGAATAAAGAAATCATTCTTGATTTCAAGCTCCATTCATTATCACAGTTTCTGTGATTCTTTTGGTGTATTTATAAATATGACTATAGCTAAACTAGTGTAGATACTCTTTCTCAAAGTTTCCATTTCTATATGCTAGGAACAAGTGCAAAATAGGCTAATGTCCAAAATTCATGAAATGTTATGAGGTCATACATACCTGGAGAGATGCCCAGCATATGTACAGCAAGAGTTCAGTATGTTGGAAGTGCTAATACATGTAAAATATATTCCACTAGATTCAGCCAAGGCATGCCTATGAGCACAGAATGATGCACAAGGAGGTGTGTGCCAATTAAAGCTAGTAGCAAGTCACTTCACTGGAGGCACTGTGCCACATTCTTCCAGGTGAAAACCCAGCTGAATGACATATCCACTCGTCATCTGCTTGTTAGAAAGTACAGCAAGAGCAAATCTGGCTTGTGTCATATTTCTTTGGCAAGGTGTCAAGAAAGTGAAACAAAGTGGCATAGACAAACATTAATGGAAACCTTCAGAGTTTTCTTCTTTGGCCACTGAAACTACGCAGCCCTGAGCCACAGCACGGGGAGCCTATCAGGAACATCACAGTGCCTGATGTGGTTTTGTGTAATGCTGTGTACAACCTTTCCAGGCCATCTGGCAACACCATTTGGAGAAGTTGTTCCAATGGAAGCTGCAGTGATGGGTTCAGTTCTGCTCCCTGAACACAGATAGAGGATGTGTGGGGTTGGAGAGTGGGAGAGGGGCTGCAGTGCTGCTGCTTGAAGAGTTGCCCTGACTGTGGGAGAATCTCAGTGTAAGGCTTATCCTCCAAGTTAGATTAGCTGGCAGATCTTTGAAAGTAGATTTCAAATTTACATAAGCAGACATTTGAATTGCAAATATTTGCACTCTATTTTGGGAATAGAAACAATAGTATATCACTTTACCTGACTGCTTTACTGATAGCTGTTTTCCTTTTGGGTGGAGACACCAAACATTTGTGAAGCAACTTCAATTATTCAGCTGTAGGGAATCAGAATATTATCCCCAAAACTTATAAATAATGTGTTAGAGAGAATCATAATCTGTTTAGAGAATATTTTTAAGCAGTTGAATGTTTTGTCATAGTTTGTATTCTCTCTTATTATTTTATCAGAGAACTGCACCTAGAAGCTTTTGTGGGTAAAATTCCTTGTGAGAAAGGAAGTAGCCCTGCGTACATTTTGCAAATGGAAAATGATAGACTGGAGCTCAATGGCTAGATTTTCAAAGTTACTCAGTTAAAATCTACTGGAGACAGATATCCAGATGCCCATTCCAACCTCGCTCTGAGGGCCTTGCCTAAAGTCAGGAGGAAAGTCTGTGGCAGAACACAAAAGATATGAAAATACTCAGAGACACCCTTTAGAATACAGCAGAGACATTTAGTCTTATATACAAATACACAAATTTATTACAGATGCATTGTTTTAGGATATGAGCTCTATTCACTGTCTTTAAGTATGCCAGAGCACGTACAGTACTTTAATTGGGATAGATAATTCAATTAAGTGATCAGTCAGATATTTATTTATAAAAGCTGTTATCCAAACTCTGAAAAAAAGAAAAACATGAACTCATAGAACTTTTTTTCTACGTTCCTTAAAAGACATGTTTTTGAATGAGCACCCTGCTGTTAAGGGAATGGTATAATTTCCTCTATTTTGACATGAAAGGGGACATTTTCCACATACTCCTCCATTCTTTAATAGCCTGATTCTAAGCTCATTGTTGTCAGTGGATCAACATCTTTGACTTATTTACTCAGACCATAATTGCAGCCTGTGTACAGGATATGGGTGGAACCCTGTCTGCTTATTGCAGGGCTGTGAAAGGGCAGGGTGCAGGTTGTCCATCATAATTACACGGGTCTGAAAAGAGCTCCTGACAGCCATTACTCACCAAAAATTCCTGAGCTAACGTTTGCTTTTTATAAACCTAAGGCTTTATTACGGAGGAAATGGTAGGCAGCATTACAATTGATTAGGAAACTCATTCAGTAGTTTATATTCCTGTTTGGATTAGTAAAATTCAGAAAAAATGACACAAAACTTAGCCCTGTTCGTACTCTGAATAAAAAGGACAGATGAGAATTTTTGGAGGGTTATTAGCTCGAGGTGCTATTGTGAATTCACTGAAAAGCTGCTTCTCTTTAGAGAAATCTAACGTGCGTGTTGTAAATTGTCTGATTTTCTCAAAGGTAAGCAAAATCACTGCACTGCCAGGTGGGCTGCTGCTTGATGCAGCCAGTTAGATAAAGTACCCAGTTAGTCCCATACATAGTGCTCCCTGGAAGGAGCTATCAGTATTATAATTTAATCACACTGGGATCCACCATGGGAAATAATAAGGCATGAGGAGAATAGTTAATTCTGTGTAAAATGTCATGGAAAAATGGAACATCAGGCTCCAGATAAAAGTAGAAAATTCAGAAAGTGAATTAACATCTGTACTCAGTGTGAATGCTGTCTTCCAAACTTTTAATCCCTGTGCTTCCATTTCAAAATTAAATAGCACTTAGATTCTGAATATCAATACCAACTTGCAGGCAGTTCCATTTTTCAAGCCTAAGTTCTGAAATGTCTCTGCCATACAGATCAGGCACTGGAAAGGAAAAGTGTTCTGGAATCATGACTTGAAGGAGCTGCCTGGTGGTTCAGTGCTGCCCAAAGAGGAGGCAGTGAGAGGATGCAGAGGCACACCTATGGGTGTGTGCATGCACCAACAACATCTGGCAGTGTTCCTGAGGTAGTGGGGAGGCTTCAGATACCTCACAGCCAGGGAAAATCCATCATTTTGTCTGCAATGGACACTCTGTGTCCCTCTGAAATTGCACTCTTTGCTCTTTGTCTTCTGGCAGTTGTTCTGAGCACCAGTTCAGCTATACCTGTTCCTGATCCTTTTTCTTTGCAATGCATAAATTTCCAAAAGGCTTCTTGGAGCCTTCCCAGGCACTGTGTGGCATTGCCTGCCCTGCAGCTGCCCTGCTTTTTAATGGTGTAATCATACTCCAAACTGACAGGTGTTGCAAACTAAGTGAGCGAGGATAAATAATGAAAAGGGATCTAAAGAGCTCAGAAATATGTGCAGGAAACAAAATGTGATTTGAGCTGGAGAAGTGCAAACTAATATATCTGGAAAAAATAATGAATTCAGTTCTGGCCAGCTCAACAGCAGAAATGTAGAATGTGAAAGAAATTTGAAGACAACCAGCAGAAATGATTCAGAGTCAAGACAGGGTAACTTCTGCAGAAGGAGGTGTAGATCTGAGTGGGCACTTCTGAAGCCTTTACATAGCCAATGTTAGATGCCCATGGTATTCTAGGATCAGCTTCTAGTTTCAGCCCAGGAAATACAAACCCTAGGGTTTAGTGAACAGGTAATGGTGATAACTAGCTCAAGGGAAAAGAAGGCTGAAAGATAGGAACTAAGAAAACTCAAGTACAGGAAGCCATGAGAAACGCAATATTTCCAGTTGAACAAGTCTGCATTGGTGTCAAGAAAGTCTTGAAAGCAAAACAGAGCATTTTAGCTCTAATTTTTTAGTCCATAGATGTTTGGGCTGCTTGTGTGTTTATTTCTTAGAAATGCCTTTTTCAAGTGAATGGGGGAGATGAAGGATTGCAAGTGGAGATAAAAAAGTGTAAAAGAAGAGTGGGGTATTGAAACTGATTGCAGAAGAATCTCTTGCAAATGTGATTAAAATTTCATATGTTTGACTGCAATTGTAAGGTATTGCTTGCATGTGAACTGATGTAAAAAAGTTACTATGCAGGTCTTTGATGTCAAATTAAAAATCCACAAATTAATTCAAATCTATCACATTACAGCTAGACTGTATTTATGAAATGTTTAATAAGAATGAGCACAATGAACGTTCTCACAATTTTTGTATAGACTAATTCCCTATGTGGTAAGAATGCATTTGTACAGTAGAAAATTGTCATGGTTGTTTTCTTGTTCAAGTCAAACAGTTGAAAGAAGACATTTTCTAGGACACTTGAGCCTTGCAAGGTATTTCATTTTGCAATGAAAGTCATTTGCAGCTAGTACTTTCAATGTATTTTCAGAATCAATTGCATTAACATTTGGTTTTGTCCCTTGTTGTTGAATATCACTGAATACATCAGCAGTGTTTTGTGTGCTGCGAACAGTCTGAATCTGTTCATTGCCCTGTCCATACACAATGTTTTAAATACAGGCAGCTAGATGAAAATTATGGATTCCTGGAGGATGATTTTAGGTAACTAGGAAGCTGAACATCTGTTCTGTAGGTGAGCAGAATGGCAGCTAATCTGGTAATGTCAGAAAGGCAGTGTGTCTGTTCACAGACTTCTTGTTTGATGCTTGGCTGTGTCTCAGTGTGGATGAGGCCAAAGACATCTTTTGAGAAGCAAGTGCACACAAGTGTTTGGAACACAAGCATATCTGTTTTAAAATCTTTCACCACAAGTGTATCATGCCAGCTGCTGGGAAGTGCTCACCAGGAACCAGAATGCTGCAATGAGGGTAAGAAACCACGGCATGTCATACATGCTTGAAACTGAACAGGAGAAGCTTGTGGAGTTAAGGTAGATCTCCTCAGGAAAGGGATTATACCACAGCCTGTACTCCAGCTGTTAGAGGGCATTGCTTCTAATAAACATCAGCAACACTACTCTGCAGTAATTCTTCTCAGTTCGTGAGAGATCAATGGCCAAATAACAAAAAGCCATCGCGTGCATTTGGATTATAATTCCACATCCCTGCAGGAATGATTTACCCCAGCGAGAACTGGACAGGGCTGTGTTTGTGTTATCATGATTTCCTCTTCACAATTGTTGCTCTAATTGTGACTTAGACTTCAGTCATTTGTTATCAATTTGTTTTTTTGTTGGAGGTATGGCAGTGAATTCGAGTTGTTTTGGAAGAAAACAGTCGGAACAAATTACTTTGATTGCTCTGTAGAATTAACAGAGATGCCAATGAAAACAAGACTCCAGATCCAGCCTGTGCAGCAGTGGGAGGTGGGAGCAGACTGACTTTGTGGAAGTTCTCTGTGCGGTGCTCTGTGAAGCTGGTAGAACTGTGTCTCATGCTCTTGCTCCACCAGCCTGCAATAGAACGAGGCACAGGGCTGCTGATTAAAAGGAAATGCTGTAGTGCAGAAAGAAGAAACTGCAGATGTGTAATGCACCTAAAAATCTCGAGGATGCATGCGTGTTTTTAACTAATTCTTCTTCTGCTTCGTTTAGAAACATAAACCATTTTCACAATAATGTTGAGAAGGCCTGGAGCAGACCTGTAGGTGAGAAAACGTGAGGAAAGTAAAATGCTGCTTTTAATGAGGAACATAGGACTTGTGATTGTAATGTGACGTGTTCTGCATTATACATGTTATCTAGCAGCCTTCATAGTAGAATAATTATTGCATCGGTAGTTTTCCAACAAGCAGTAAGACCCAATGAATAAATATTTCTGTAAAAATTGCAGTGTAGCCAATACAGAGACTTAATGGCTGTTTGGTTCAGTGCCATTCAGTGCCACAACTGTGTGGTGAGCATGGCTGTTCTCACCCCCCAGCTGTGTGCCCACTTTCCTTGAGCTAAAGAACAACTTCCTCTAGTTGATATGCAAAAGCAGATGTACCACTGAGCTCCCTAAACCTATCTCATGTGTGGCCTTGTGCCTGGAAGGGATCATGCTGTAGGTGTGAGCTGCCTGCAGAGGGCTGGCTGGGCGTAACCATCAGCTACTAAGGTGTGTACAGAAGATGTACAGGTGTCCACATGAGATGATTTATTTTCTTCACTTGCTACAGTCATTTTATTTGTGTATACTCCAAAGAGAAGTACCAAATTACCTTAATTAGAATTGTGAATAGTGATGAGACCTTGCGGAAGATTGTGAAACCTCAGATCTATTCATGATCATAAGGGTGAGCTTCCCCTCCTGCAACAACCCTCTGCGTTGGTGGGTGGTAAACTGGGGCCTTGTTTAATAAGCAGTTCATAGAGCCGCTGAATTTTGTATTTTGCATTCATAGCACTTATTCTTAATTTTGAGATAATAACCTTACATTTTCTAATGGATCAGGGAGGAAACAATTACTTTCCATGCAATCAAATCTTTTGAATGGGTATTTTTACTTAAATGGGACTGCAAAGCAGTTTGCCATTGCCTTTGAGGAGAATGAGAGCATCTGGGTGCTGAGCTCTTCAGAAAATAGGATCATTCTGCCGAGGCTCTGAAACAGGAGCTGAACTCTGCTCAGGACCTGCCTTCCTTTGTAGATGCTACCAATGCCTAGAAATCAGAGCCAAAAAGTCTCCAGAATGGAGAGGTGTTCTAATAACAACACACTGAACCCCAACCGTGATAAAACACACTTCAGAACTCTTAGATGCTATCCCATGCATCTGATGGCATTTTATTTTGAGGCTTCAGATAAGCAATCACAGAACAATTCAAAATGAGAAGCTAAAAATGCTTGGATAAGGCATACCTCAAAATTTCATTTTAGATAGTTACAAAAGGAATTCCTGCTCCTCCCTCCTGAAATGTGATCATTACAATAACATATATTGCAAAAAGAAAGCATCTGTATCAACACCTCCTAACATAAACTGACGGAAACACTGCCTTTCCCTATTATTATTATAAAGGTTGTTAGTACCCCTAATAAAATGTTTCTTGAGCTCCACAGCTAGATGGATTTCCTGTGGAATTGTCTGAGCCCTTCCAATGCTAACTGTTTTCAATATTAAGAAAAGTATTTGAAGAGCTGTTGCCCCAGAATAAGGCCACCTTTCCCAGGAAATACAGCTCCAGTTACAGTTTCATTGAAAAAAGGCCAAATCGGCCAGAACAGAGCACTTAGAGGCACATTTCCTCGTCATACGTGGAACGCTGAATTCTTGCTGACGTGCAATGCTTGTGTTTGGTATTGAATTTGCAATGCGAAGCTGACTGCAGCAGGACCAGAACGATGGCAGCAAAAGTGCATGGAGGGAGACTCCTACACACTTCTACCACTCCAAACCTTTCTGCCCCACATATACAGAGCGCTGTATTTGGTCTTGGGTTCCTGTCTCTTTTCCAAAGCCCACAGGCTGCTTTGCCCTTCATCTTCCTGAATTCTTTACCATTTTCTGGCAGCCATCTGCTGTGTCTCAGTCGGAAATGTCTGCTCCTCTGTCTTAATTTAAAAAAAAAAACACAACATTTTCCTCCAGTTCCTTTGGAGAGCAGAGCACATCATAGACTGTTGCTCTCAGTACGCTGCGCCTTTGTCTCGATAGCTGCAACTGTGTACAGAGAAAAGCCAGGCAGGTGTGAGGTCAGCTTGCAGAGTGAAAAGAGCCTGCAAACAATCTGGTATTCAAAACCAAATTGACTGCTAAACTTGCAGCTCAATTTTAATTTCCCTTGATATCACATTTTAAAATAAATATGCATTTTTTTTTCATCAGTATTATCCAGCCTCCTGGATATCCAGCAACTGCTGTTGCTGTGATTTTCCCAGCAGCCACGTGGTGCATGTGGAAGAGGTCTCAATAGCTGCAGGTTGGCCACAGTAATAATCTCTCTCATTCCTCAGTTTAAATGTTTTAAAGTGTTGTATCAGGAATGAAAACCAAAGAGAACAGCTAAGAAGAGTTCCTAGGAAGAAGAGTGAAGTTGTAGCTTCAGAAGCCCATTGAATGAGATGGGGGCACTGAGGAGCAGATAACTTTTGCCTGAAAATATCAGGTCAGGTTCATGTGAAATGAGTGCCTTTAGTTTCGGACTGCAGATCCATGAGGCGAAACTGCTCTACTGTTTTGATGAGAAACCCGTGTAAAATGTGGGAGCATCATACATAAAATGTAATATCAGGATATTCTGAGATAAATATGATTCTGAAAGCAAAGTAAGTTTCTTTTGGCTATGATGTAAGTGGCAGTTCATCTAAGCAGTGTTTAATGATTATAACAGCAGGGACAACTTTCTTTCATAATTAGCCCTATTAGAGTGAAGACATGCACACAGTTGACCTTGGAACAGGAATCAATATGTTATTTGCATTTCTCAGTGTGTAAGTATATAGTATATGAAGTGTACACTTTCCCTTCTTCATTTCTTGCATCGTTAAAATACTGTTTGATCAACATCTAATGTGAAAAGTATCTAAGAGCACCGAATGCAGATGTTTAGCACTGATTGTTCTTCCACTGTCCTGATGGACCAAATTACCAGTGCCTCTAATGATGAACAACTGTTTATCCAACTGTAATGCAGCTTTGTTATGGTGATGATTGGTTATGTTCTGAGGTAACAATTACATGATCCACCGAGACTTGGGTTCTATTTTCGATTTTTCAACTGACCTGCAGTATGATAGAAGGCAAGTTAGGTCCTTACTCCCTGTCTGTGCCTTCCTTACCAGGTTTTTCATGTCTCATTCATGTAAAAAGTAGGATCTTTACAAAACAGCAAGTCATTTGCTGTACATAACAGGATTTAGCACGGTATGATCTGTCTTGTTTGAATCTGCTTGGCATTACAGTGATTTTAATAATTACATATAATCGTGGCTCTTAATTCACAGCACTCATGGCAGATTCTTTAGGAAATCTGTACATTAATCCTCTCTTCCACGATTTTTTTATAATGATATTACAGCTGTAAGAGGTTGTACTGCAAAATCCTGATCTAGTTATTTAATGGCCTCAGAGTTGCAGAGTTATTTGGCTTAGTCTCCTCAGGTCGGAGGAATAAAGATCTCAGTTCATGCAGTTGCTGTGGTCACAAACAGCTCAGGTGGCACGTCAGTCTGAGGGAACTGTTAAGAACTTGACTGATATTGCCCACGTTTTAGTTGCCATCAGACTTAGACTTTGTTTTGAACGTTATTTTCCTTTTCCCCTCCTGCTTGCAGTGTCCATCTACAAATAGGAGAATTTCAGGTTTGAGAGAAGCTTCATTCTTACACTGCATCACACCAGTGCCTGTCCTAAAATTAGACTTACAAACAAAGCTGGGTAGAACATCGTCAGGAAGCATAACAGCTGTAATACTGGAGCAGGGACATTTCTACACAAGCTTGGAAAAGAATGAAGCATCTCTTATCTTAGGAGGCTTGGAAAAGATCCTGTTCTGGAAATACTTAATGTAGATAAGGAGCATTTGTTCTCCTTTCTGTCACAGAACGTGGCTGCTACTAACTGTGATATTACTCCAATTAGAGGAGGAAATATTGTAGATTTCTTCAATATACCAAAAACCAACTGTTTTCCCATGATCCTCAAGATCAGAATTGCTCCTATTTCTTGTCTGTGTATGTTCAGCAACAGATAGATATTATATAAGTAAAACACAAAAGTAACGTTTAAGTGATGATACAGAGTGAAGAGATGAAGGAATCATGGAGTTGCTACTTGAAATTCTCTGGGAAGAGATTCTTATTCCATGTGGGCAAAGTCAGAACAGTGTATGGTTTGTGCTACAGTTGCATTTCCACTTTGCTTTTGATATAGCATGCCTCATAATCAGGATTATTTGTGGTTGGAGTAATTTCTTGTTAAGATAGAAGGTCAGCAGTCTAAAACTATTTGGCAATCACAGATATTATGGCTCTGGGGATGAGAAAAGGGCTGGTACCAGTGGCAGTGCCTGAGTGATCTGTGAGTTCTCTGAACTAAAATAAGCTATGGAGAAGATCTATGGAATTGCATGCTTTTGTTTAAATTCTGTGAAATAGAATAGAGTTTGGGATTAACATTATTGGAAAATGGCTACATGCCTGAAAACTAACAGGATCCTACATACATTATAGCACTGTACATGTATATGAGAAGTCCCGTGATTGCCATCTCACTAAATTATGAATTCCACTACTGCCAGTTGACATAGGAAAAGTGACATTTCTATAGAAGACTTGTTCTAAGAGAGAAGATTTAGAAGAATATTTGGCTCTTGTTAAAATATTTAACTGGAGTCACTTTTAGAATCAAAGAGCTGACATCTGTTCCTTATTTTGTGCATCTGTATTTGTGTGCAAACAACCACAGGGAAGGCAGGTTTTACAGAAGAAAAGGACAGAGATTAAAAACTGATTAGTTTTAAGAAACGTCCCCAGTATCACACACATCATTACCTGCAGACTCTACAGAGCATGTCCTTCTTGCAAAACCTGCCAGGCACAGATCGAAATCCCTCTTATGAGGACAGCTGGAGGGTTATGCAACTTCAGGAGGATTATGCAGTTGTGTATATGCTGTGAAGTTGCCTGGTGGATTATGAGCCTGTGTAGGTTTGATTTAAAAAGAAAAACAACTTAATTCTCTGTAGTAGTGAGCGGAATGTTTCTAGAGAAGGCCAGAAGCATGGAGTCTACAGAACAGGTGGAGTCTTACTGATGCATCAACCTGCTTTGGTGTCTTCAGTCTGAGCAGCAGTAGGAAAGCAGGCATGGGCAGGCAGGAGGTGTGTTATTCTGTGCTCCGAACAGTGGAAATCGCATTGTTGGTCTGTACAGAGCTTGCCCAAAGTTCAGTACAGATTTATTTAGAATTTGGTCCTCTTTAAAGTCTTGAAATGCCATCTAATGAAGGTGGGTATTTTACACTTTTATTAAGCTGTAAAACATAAATTAAATGTGTTCTATCAAGAATTGCATCAGTTGTAGTAAGAGGCACATGTCATTTACTACTGTTTCACTGGAAGACTTTGAACGTTTTTGTACTCAGGCATTGCTTTGGCAGGACTGTGTGCAACATTCCTTGTCCTTTTGCAAACAGAATGCTAGAAGCAAATATGCCAAGTGAAAGGCGTAGCTATTTCTGGTGGCTGATAGCTCTGTCCACTCAACCAAAACATGCCTTTGAGCCGGAGAAAGCTGCAGGGAGTCCTGCAGGTCTGCTGGGATGTGTTCAGAAAGGCTTTGGAGACACAGGCCTTGCACTCGTAGTGCAGACAGATCAGAAATCAGTTGTTCCTGCTCCTATGAAATTTGTCTTGGATATAGACAAGATATATGAGCCATTACTGCTGAAAGAAGACAGAGCCCAAAGATTATTATAAGTAGAAAAGTTTGTTGGGTAATGCGAAACATATGCACTACTATCATTAATGCAGTACCTCTTATGCAGTACCACATAGTTACTGCGAGTGTGAAAACAGATCTGTAAAGTCCTACGTTGCAGCTGGTTAATGATTTTGAAACTCAAGCTGTCCTCAAACCCACAAATGACCACACGATGTCTGAGGAAATAAACGGTGGGGTATCACATTTAGGAGACGCACCGCGTGCTTTTCACCTGCTTCAGTGTTTAGGGACTCTTTGCTCTCTGAGTATGAAATACGTTTTGAATAATTGTCAAAAACGACATGTTAGAGCCTGGGACACTATTAGCACAGCAGGCTGAAATAATTCAAAAATGCATTGCCAGTAGGTGGTTCTGATTGTATTAACATCCATATCACATGAGGGTCACAGCTCCGAGTTCAGTGAATTTGCTCTTGATTTATATGTCTATAAAGGACAAGAACAATCATAAGATACTCCCTGTGATACTCTGAAATCAATACAAAGAACAAGGGAGGCTGCTAACAAGCTTTCAGGTCATGGACGGAGTGCTCCAGTCTGCTTGTCCACCATTGGTTGAAAGTGGAGCAAAAACCAGCTATAAATTTGCTGAATGTTAGGTATCTCTTTGAAAGTGATTTTATTACATTTGCAAAATGAAGAAGGTCATTAGAAACACCCACATTTTCCCTTTGTTCCCTTGAGGCATTGAAATGCCTAAACGCATGATTTGCATTTGCTGCAACAAGCCAGCTTTCTGCAGCTTTGAATGTTCAGGTAAAAGTTGTTTTTGTGCTTTCTGAACGTGTTTCCTTAAATCTCCATTTCTGCAAACTTGCTTTATTATTTCTAGTAAAGTGAACTTTCTAAGGCTACCAGAATTTTTGTGTAGCCCAGGTTTTTTAGCTTAGAAGGCAAATATCCAATGCCATGTGCCTGCCCGAGCCAGAGCTGTTTGCACTGCAGAGCAGACCCCAGTGTGTCATTTGGAGAATGAGCCAACGAACAGCCAGAAACATTTGGTAGCTTTACTGCATGCATTTCAATAATAGCCCTGGGCTTACTAGAGATTTTCTGTGCTATTTTCCTTTGCTGCTAGTTTGACACAATTTATTGTGCACTCTAAGAGTACCAGCTCACACCCAACTTCTGTTCTGGGGTTATAAAGAAGTCAAGGATGGGATTTAACTTCTGTGCTACGGTACCAAAGAGGAATTATTCTAGTCCAAGTCCTTGTCTTGATTTTTTTTTTTTTTTTCCCCAGGACAAATGATGCAAGGAAGAGGCTTGCTTTCAAATATTTCTGAAGAAACTCTGCCCTCATTCCTTCATTTGAATGAGTGAAGGGTTGGGAACAGTGTCCACGAGCAATGCCACATAATTTGGCAGGTTAGGACACTGGAGCTAAAAGAAATGCATAATTCACAAGTTCAACAAAAATCTCCTTTTGTGTAGTGGAAAATTCACACTCCACAAAGTTTTGCATCTCCTGACTGACTGAGAAGTGTTTTCTTTTATCTTTTGAGCACTGATTGTGACCTTCCCGAGTTGGCAGTTCTCACTGAGTCAAATTCCATGAACCTTCTGAGCTTGTTTGACTTGAGGCTGCAGATATTCCACATTGGACAGGATCCCAGTAATCTGCTGTGCTTTTCCTTCTGTGTTCCTTATATCCTTAAACGGCAGCTACAGAAATGATATCATTTCTGTGACCGATGAAAAACCTTCTCAAATAAGGGATCCTGGATAGTAGTAAATTTCCCTTAACTTGATTTGTAAGGACTTTTCTGATCAAGCTTGGTGCTGGCCTATGAACTCACTATCTCTGCTACTGCTGAAAGCTTAAACTCTTCTCTGAAGATGCAATTATTTATGGTTTTCTCTCCTTCAGCTTTATGGCTCCCAGGAAGCCTGATTAAGAGAAGGAAAAAAAAGGCTAAGTTGCAAACGCACCAGATCTCTCGAGGTGGTGGTGTAGGCGGTGAGAACGGAGAAGGAAATAGCTTGAGACTTCTGTTGTTAAAGGAAATAATTAATCAGAGAATTTGTTTGTAAATGTAAAGAACTAATGCTGTTTGAAAAGCATGTCAGCAAGTAATAGGTAAGGATTGCAGAGGTGAGTTATTGGAAGACTTCAGGATGGAAATCCTTACTTCTGTTCTCGTTTTACTGAACAACTGCATTGAACTTTGTATTTAGGCAGGTCACTTTCTTCACTGTTTTCCTAACTCAATAGACCTCAGTCTCCATTGGGCCTTCTAGGCATTCATTCAATATAAATACACAAATAATGATTTTGAGGCTGGAAAATCTCCCATTCTGAATGGGTATTTGTTTTTTGTGAAGATATAAATGACTGAGATGTCCTATTACCAGAGTTGCAGCTGTGAAACAGGCAACTGGAAAATAGAACTTGTTTTATTTGAAGAAAGACTTGAAAATCTTGATAGAGCCTATTAAAAAAAAAATCTCATGCTTCTTAACTCCTTAATTTTGGGAAAATCCTACTTTTTGTCTTTACTCAGATCTATAAATAAATATTTTTAAAAACATTTTATTGTAGTTATAAATAATTACTTTTGCCTTACTTCTTAATGTAAGGTCTTTACGTGCACCTTCACTCACTAAGAAGACGTCTTGGCTCATCATGGCTTTGGGGGTAAATCAGAGAAAATGAATGGTGTGGTTTTCTGGAGAGCAGAGCAATCTGCATGGCAGAAATGCTTCTGAGAAGACTTTGTTCTAGCAGAATGAATTGTAAGTACAGCGGGTTGAAACACATTTCTCCCCCCAGAAATTTTTCTTCTGGAAGATGTTGATTCCTCCCTTTTTACAACAGTCATGCTACATAGTCAAAATATTTCAGCCAAACTTGCTGAGTGTTCTTCAGCGAAATCATACAGGTAGATTTTCACTGGGGAAAAAAAGGAAAGGCAAACTGTTGGCTGGGGCCTGTCTGCTGGAAGCTTCCTTTGTTAGCTGAAGCTGATAGCAAAGGTGATGACCCAGAGGGTGACACAGGGCCATCGAGCTCCTGTTACACCTCCAGCATGAGCCTGAACCTGGTGAGTTGCCCACGCGTGCTGCACAATACGCTGCTCGATAGGTTTGCTCCCAAGATCACAGCCAATATTCTTCCCCAGCTCCACCTTCCTGTGGGACTGATGCGTGTTTATGGGCAGGGGAGGGATGCTTTACTGTCACTGCCTGTTGCACCTGGTGTTTCTGAGATGATAGACCTAGGAGAGTTGTTTTGGTATCAGATTGACATGAACTGTATGAAGAAAGCTAGAGCAGTTGTTACAATAGTGAGTGGTTCTTTCAGGAACTCTTTTTTCTTCCTTCAATATGGATCTCATAAACCGGAAAGGAACTGGTTAGTATCAAATGAGAGTTCTTCAGGAGGGAAATCAAATGTCCCAGTACTAATTAGTTGAAATTAAGATCATTCAAATATTTATATAGGGAAGGCAAGTATTCTGGGAACATGCTGGGATAAATCACATGGCTGGAATATTAATAGCGAGGCAGCAAATCTGCACAGAAAGAATCAAGGTGAAAACATAGGGGAGGGACTGTACTTATTATCACAGGGTGTTCATACCAGCAGTTAAATACGGACAGTTATTGAAAGAAATGTTAACAATGAAATGTTATGAGTTACGATGACAATGTGAAGGGGAATTAAGATGGGATGTGTACTGTGGGCCACAATGTCAGCACAGAGCGGCTCAACCAAACGCAGGAGAAACTGCTGGAAGCTGGACCCAGCTCCTAGTCCTGCTGTGCCCTGCCCCGTATCTGGATGCACAGAGGTGTGTGTGTGGTTCAGCTGCACGGCCACGGTCAGGCAGGAGCTCTGGGCCACGTGCAGAAGAAATCTGCACCTGTGTTGTCAATGAGCCTGAGAAGGCATCTGCAGCTTGTCCTGCTGTGGCCAGATGTCTGGGGGGTCGGGGAACTGGCTGAAGGTAAAATTCTGGAGCAGTGGGCAGAGGAGGTGGCCCCTTTTGTACGGTGTAAGATATTATTCTGCTAACATCAGTGTCTCAAAGCTTGCTGGGGACACAGATGGACTTATACAAGTCCAGGCAAGTCCTGGGCAAAGGTGGTGAAATCCTTTGTCTGGAGAACTTTGATGGACAAGGCCAGGGGCAAGGAGAGGAAGATAAGCTGCAGCTAAATAGCTGTGAAGCGGTCTTTTGTGTGGACCTATCTCAGGATGATGGCCATCTCGGGGGATACCACATGACTCTTGCTCAAGCGCCCAGGGATGTCACGTAGGCAGGAGAAAAAGGAGGATAAAAGGAGGAACCGAAAACCATAAGGAGGGTGTCTGCCATCAGATCCCTCACCACGGAATTCCTGCGTGCTGGCGGACTCCCCTGGGCCTGCTGCCTGAGTCCTGCCGCTTCCTCCTGGATCGGCTCCGCGACTTCCTTCTGCCACCTGCTTGCTGCCCAAGGCCGGCCACGCTGCTTCTCTCTCCCCCCCTGCTGCTTCTACCTCGGACCATCGCTGCTGGATCCTGGTGGTGACTATCGCTGCTTTACGCAATTCTTGCTTCTTTCCTCTCTTTTCTATCGCCCCCCTTCCCTTCGCCGTCTCCCTGATTAGGATTATAATAAACTGCTCGGACCAACATTTGAACCGTTGTTTCTTAATCTCACGCCGGGTATATAATATTAAAAGAACCTCATCTCCCTCCTATAAATCGGAGCGAGACATACGGGCAGCCAGCATCTCCTGCTGGAGGCAGGACTTTGCTGGTTAGCGATACAGGATGTACGTATTTTTGGTCATGTCAACTCCTTTCTTGTTTCAAGAATCAAAATGTCCAGCCTTGGTGTCACTGCTTTTAGTTTTTTTGTCACTTTATTTTTCTGACACTATTTCTTTGGTGCCAGAAATAATCTTTTACCTGTCTTTAAAAAAAGAGTTGAAATGAAATTATCAAAATTTGATAACTGTATTGTTACATTGGTCTTTTGTGTTCTTTGTGTGTGTGTGTGATATTTCATCTCATTACTGTGCTCAGGTAAAGGGGAACAAAGCCGGGACTGTGCTGTTGTAGCTACTGCTCTGAAGCATCCACTGCTCCAACATCAGCACTGACACATGCCTTTTTTGTGGGCAATATGTAACTCTGCCACGCAGTGGCAAAAGGGTTCAAACATTGTAGAGCCTGGAAATGCCAAGCATGGAAGAAATGAACTGGCATGCTATTTTAACATTTCTTCTTTTTTATTAAGCTTTGTGATATGACATAACCCAAAGTATGTGCATGAGATAAGGGCAAATGCAATGAGCAATCTGCACTAGAAACAGAAAGCAGGCAGTGCACAATCCTTTTGCAGGATGGCATTGTGCTCCCACTAAGGAGGTCAGAAATGAGAACTCCTTTTTGGGGAACCTCTCATGTGAGACCTTGGGCTGGTTTGGATCTCAGAGGCTGTAGAAGATTCTGGGTTACCTGCTCACATTGAGCCAATCATCTCCCCTCACAGCCCAACTGAGGATTCTCCCTTGAAAACAGCAGGAGATGTTAGAAATGCCAGGCGGGAGGTGTACTTATATGTATGTGAGACACCTTCATAGCAGCAGCTGGTGATGTACGCTCAGGATCTTTTCATTTTACCGAGCAAAACTAAATGTTGAGAGAAAACCTCCACAGGAAAGGCCTGACTGCAGTTTGTATGCATGTGCCCAGGCTGGAACAGGGACTGATTGCTCAAACCCAGAGCAGACAGAATCCGCAAATCCAAGTAAATATTCAGGCAGGCAGGCAGCGCTGAACTCTGTATTGTTTGAGTCACAGGGCTGCTCATGGCTCAGCTGAGTTGTTTAAAGCTGCTTTGGGAATGCCAGCATAAGCTGCTAGAAGCCCTTTCCTTCAGTCTAGGTATTCATTCAGGACACTGCACATCATTTTTTCCTTTCTGCATGCCTGTCTCCAGCAAAGGCAAATGTCTGTGTGATTGTAGTCACGTTTGGCAGCAGCAGATGTGTGCCCTCAGCTCCAACTGGCAGAGCGCAGTCTCGGTATCTGGTCCTCTTCCCTTCATTCCAGGAAAATAAATATGATGTGACTCCATTCGCACCAATTAATTGAGAGGTTTGTGAAGGATGAGTAATGCAGCAGTACATACATTTTGTGTTGAGTTTTCCTGGTTCATTCTAAAAAAATGTGAAGCATCCTGGCAAGGCCATTGCATGGAAACCCAGGCAGCGACCTCGATTGCCTACGTCAAGAATTCTGAGCAATAGTTTAGAAGAGAATGAGTTCTGAGGGGGCATTCCCTGAGCTACAGTGGTGTAAGAGCAGAGTGGGGGTTCAGGAACTGCTCTTCTCTTCTGGAATTTCACCCACTCACACTCTGCGGTTCCTGGCAAGGTTTGGATCTCCTCCTCTGGATCAGACTTGGATACATTTTTGTCTGGAAGAATAAGGGGCTCATTGCTGTGCCATGTGGTGCATCCTCACTTGGTCTGAGTTGGCACTGTAAATCTATTGCATAAAATCCTGACTGTCGGAGTCAATGGCAAAAGTCTCACAGACTTCAGTGAGGGACCAGGACTTAGTCCAGTGAGTTCAGTGGAAAAACAGTTTTTACTGACTGCAGATCTGGCCCCACTGTTTGACACTTGTTCTCAGTTCAGGATTAGGAGAAAATTATAAAGAAGGTTGTAAAATAATTCCATCAGCCCACAGAGCTGCGGAGTTCTTGGTTCAGGGCCACGTGCATCAGGATAGTAAGGGATGCACACAGGGCTTGGTTTGTGTGTGGAAATAAACTACATGGAGGCAGTTACTGATTCTTTTTGTTTATATCATTGCTTTGCAGTGCAGCTGTTATCCATATTAAAGCACATTTTCTAATCTCCAATTTTTTCAAGAACTGAAATCCATCTTAATTAGTAGAACTATTGGCTGGGTTGTATTTTCTTCTGTAATCTACCCCATCTCCTTAATTTTTTTTCTGGATGCATCATATAGAAAGAGGAACTTTGATTTCAAATATATGGCCAATCCCTCTCCCTTTCAAGTTTATGAGCAGAAGTTATTTCAATTTGAGCAGGATGGGATGGATGGAACACAAAAAAGCCACATCATCAGCTTAAAATACAAGTCCAATAAAAATGAAGTTGGAAAGTTTCCAGCTGTGTACTGATGAAAGTCTATGAGATTTTAAGTAGGAGAAGCTGCTCAATATGGACAAACAAAACAAAAAATGAGCCAACAGACAAACAAACCAAAAGGAAGAACTGGGAGAAGCCCAGCACAGCCAGCCATCCCAAGCAGAGGTCATTTAAGAAGATAGAGGGATGTCTGAAAGCAATGCACAAATTGATCTACTCCATTATTCAGAATAATCTTTCCCTTTTTATCCTTAACCTAAAAAATGAGAAGATCGAACAGGAGCAGTGAACAAGGAGGGAGGATGCCATGTGCTGCCACTGCTGCTCAGACCTGGGCTCCAGAAAGCCCAGGCACTGGCACTGAGCAGCACTGATCTTTTTCTCCTGTACCCTTCATTTGTGTTTGGAATACTGGGATTACAAGTATTAATTTGACCTGTAGTCGTATAAGAGGAGCAAGAATAGCCAAGGATACCCAGGAAAATTTCTTGGCAGAGTACCAGATCCTGCAGCAAGCCACTGCATGCAAATGTGGAGGGTTTGGGAGAGGCAGATACCCTGCAAACGTGTGTGTGGTTGGGGAGGCCTGGGCTGGTGGGGACAGCAAGAGCACAGGAAGGGCTTTTGGGATTCTGCAAAGTTAAAGAGTAAAATGATGAAAACAGCATGTGATCCTGATAATGTAGCAGCTGAGTAAATATATACATTATCTGAAAGGAATAAGCGGTATGGCATTTATCCTGGCCATATGGAAACAAATATAACTTGTTTTTTTCCATAAAGGCCACTCTTCATTATTTAATTATTTTTACAAATCTTCTTCTATATTGTATTTATAGTGTTCCTGAGCGCTTCCAGAGCTTCTCTCTCCATTTTGCAGATATTTGAGATAAGATGGTAGGATGGCTTTGCAGCAAGTCATTTCAGCCTTCCGAGCAAACAGTCCAAATAATTTCCCCCGTGAAATTGCTACTTAGGGCAATTTATTCTCCGAGTGAGGACCCGTGATGCGGTTGCTCCGGGCCGCCGGCACTTTTTCCAGCCGTTCCTCGCTTCCGACGGGTCCCCCACGCCTCCGGCTCGGCTCCCTCGGGGTGCCCGAACCGCGCTTCTCCCGGCCCCCGTTCCCACGTGAATTCACCGAGAGCGGCCCGCACGGGGCGGCACCGCAGCCCCGGCCCCCGCCCGCCGCCCCGGGGCACCCGCGAGCCCCGCACCCCGAGCCCCGAGGCGGGCGGAGCGGGGCGGCTCGGAGCCGCGGGGCCGGGCAGGGCGGGCAGTCCCCGCTCCCCTCGGGCCGGCTGCGCCGTGTGGCAGCTCCTCTGTCAATCAGCCTGACTTCACTCCCGCACGCCCTGTGCTTCCAGTATTATACCCCCGCCGCCTCCTGGTGTCTCTGCTTCGCTGCGAGCCGGGAGCGCGGCCGCCACTGCCGCTGCGGCTGCGGCTGGGCGAATGCGCGGGCGGCGGGGCGCGGGGCAGCGCTGAGCGGCGCGGAGAGGAGCGGAGAGGAGCGGAGCGGGGCCGCCTCCCGCCCGCCCGCCCCGGCTGCGGGCAGCCCCGGGGCCGCTCCGCGCCTCTGGCCGGCAGCGCCGCGATGGAGCCTCCCGCGGGGTTCGCCTGCGTCCTGCTCTGCTGCGCGCTCTGCCTGCCCGCCGCTGCCCCGCGGCGTCCCGGGCACAGAGGTAGGTGCGCGCCGGGTCCCGCGGCAGTCCGCCGCCTCCGGGCTGCTCGCTTCGCCCTGCCTCCGCCGGCCGGTGCCGGGCAGCCCGCCCGTCTCAAGTCGCGGCTGCGAGCCCCGCGGTTTGCCGCTCCTCTCGAACTTCTTCTGCGGGCGCTTTTGCCGGGTTTACAGTTGCGAGCGGCGGGCGAGGACGGGGACCGGGATGCGGACGGAGACGCGGACGGGGGCGCGGAGCGTCGTGCCCGCAGCCGTGCCCGCAGCCGCCCCTGCCCGCCCTGCACGGGGCAGGGCTCGGTCCCGGAGTTCCCGGTGCGGGATGAAGCGCGCGGCAGCTCGTCCGTCCGCTCCTCCTCTCGCCGCCTCGGCCGCCGCCGCCGTCCCAGAGTCCCCGGGCGACCGCTGGCACCGCTGCCGGTTGCTGCCCGCGGCGTCCCCGTCCCCAGCCGGCCCATCCCCGCCGCGCCGCGGGGATTTCGAGCGACACGCGGCCCTTACGGGCTTGCAGTCCGCGCGCCGGGTCCTTCCCCGACCCCCCGAGCGTTCCCGAAACGGCACCGCGCCCTCTGAGCGTCTCCGCCCGGCCGGGAAGCCCCGCCGCTCTCCGGGGGCTGCGCTGCGGGTCCCGGGACTCCGCTGCGTGGCCGGGAGCGCGCGGTCCCGCGGGCGGGTGGGCTCGGGCAGCTGTCCGCTGCTTTGGGGGAGCAACGGCAAGTTTGAATGAACTCTGCGCGCTTCGTGCTTACTGGCGAACCAAGTGCTTGTACAGGGCAGTGTCCGTTTGCCTTATGTAAGTGTCTGCTGTGCTAATGAATAATGGAATAAAAATCCAGTGGCGTCTTTGGGTCCAGTATCTCTCTCCTCTCGTATCTCTCCCTGCAAAGATCCCATTCTGAGGAATATAGAAGAGTACAGCCTTGTCATCCCCACCAGCACCGACTCAGAGGGCAGGTTCCTATCCCACCTGGTGTCCGGACCTCCAAGAGCACGCTTCAGGAGAGCTGTGGACGATTTGCAACGTGAAGCAGCAAATGAGCAAATATTTTACAATGTCACTGTTTTTGGAAGAGAGTTTCACTTCAGGTTGCGGCCAAACTCCAGGCTCGTTGCCCCTGGAGCAACAGTTGAATGGCAGGAGGACTCGGATGAGACTCGCATCGAACCTCTCTATGGGAATTGCCTCTATGTTGGGGATATCACTGATCTGCCAAATGCTTCAGTTGCTATCAGCAATTGCGATGGGTTGGTGAGTTACTTTTGTTATTATATCTAAGATAATTACATTAATTTTCTAAATATAAAATGTGTGGACTGCCATAAACTCACACCTCATATGGTAACTGTGAATGCAAATTAACTAATGTTCCCTTGTGTGGGAATAGCTGCGCTGCACCAGGCACTGCTGTGCAGACAGCAGCACTGGAAGTTGGAGCACATGCTCTGCAGTAGCTGCTCGGTAACAGAGCAGCCGAAGCCAAGATTTATGTTGATTTGTGGTAAAGTTACTTGAGGCACCTGACACCTTGGCAACAAGATGAAATGTCATGTTCTGGAAATCCTCTTCCGCTTTTCACTTCCAGTCTGCATAGAGAAATTTTAGAAGACTTGATCCTGAATAATGGGCTGGACTGCCCTGTAAACAAATTTGGTAGGTAAGATACATTTCTGCCCTGGAAAAGTTCAATTTATTCAGTCTTTTTTCATAGATCGTTCGCTCAGTGAGTTTTATTGCCTCATCAAGTGATTGATGGAAAGTCGCTAAAGAGTCTGAGTTCCACAAGTGAAGCAGCTCTCTGTGATTCATTCTGCAAGGCTGTGTGTTTTAAAACTTGCTGCAGCTTTCTGTTCTGGAGTGTTGTTTAGCAGTCAAATGATAACCGCTTGTAGCTGACATCCTAAACCACTACACTATCACTTGAACAGTAATTACTGCACAGAAATTCGTTAAGAATAGCCTGAGAAAAAGGCTATATTTTTGATAATGAACCGCTAATCTAGCCAATATTTTCTTGCCATATCCTTTAGAGTTTGTAATTTTGAGATTACTGTATTTTAACGCATTCTGTTCTCTGCATTAAAAAAAAAGCTAGTATGAGTCAGTTGTGTTTCTGTTTATTTAATCATAGAAAATCACTCGCTTGCTGTGCCAAGATGATAACATGCATGGGGATACTATGTTGGCTATCTGAGAATGGAAAGGAGTCAAATACTTTTGCCTTGACTCTTTCCTTTCCTGTGGTTTCTCCTAGCTGCATGCATTCCAGCTTGGAGAAGCAGCTTTCAATGTTCTGTTTGCTGTGCACAGCTGTCCAAGGGCAAGAAGAACACCAGTGTTGTGCAAGAAGAGCAATTTAGAAAGCAGAACGTGACCCTGGAGGCCTGCCTCTCATAGGAAGCAGGAGTGCTTTGGTCTCCCTGTACCTTGCACGCATCACTTTGTCTAGGGCAAGTTTTTCTTGCCTGGGACATTGCAGAACTGGGGCGGAGCCTCGTTCCACAGCTTGAATCCACGACCCATGTGCCTGAGTCCAGTATTCTTGGTTGTGTTGTCCATTATAAGAATCGGGAGAAGATTTGGTCTGGTGTGGGAGCACATTTGTTGTTGCCCACGTCCTTGAAGCCATACTGCAGCATTATTGCCTCAATATCTTTAAGCATCTGGCTTTAATGATTTCCCTGAGATTGTGCACTAAATCTGTTTGGAACAACAAATTGAACTCTGATCCCTTGGGTCCCATGTTCCATCTCTACCCATTCCATCCTAAGTTTCTCTCTTTCTTTGGGGGGGAGAATTTAAAACAGGTATCGTTAGAATTATTGAAACTCCAAGAAATAATACTATATTCCCCAGCACTCAATGGCCAAGCACTGAAGCTGAGTGCACTTAATTCTCTCAATTTACTTTTTCATTTGTTGTGTTTGCAAAGTATATTAAAGAGTCTCTTGAACAATATGTTGTTGACAAGACATCTTTAAGGCCCACTGGGCTGTGTGTTGCTCTCAGATTTACTGGGATTTTGAATGGGAATGAACTCATCAAGAAGGTTATTCTCACTTGGTTTTGTGTCCATTTTGCTTCACATCTTGTTTACTTCAGTGAAGAAATTCAACAGACTCGTGCATCTTCCTTCAGCTGCCCATTGGTATACATCCTGTGGCCAAAGTTCTTAACATGCTTCTATTTGCAGCTCCTTCCCAGGGATGGTGCTTTCTGACAACTGAGTTGGCAACAGACAAGTGCTAGAGTTGTTTGTTGCAAACTTGTTTCCATTAATGCCTTGAAATGCCTGCTATTGAAGGTGCTTTGACATCTGCTTGTGCTTTTGGTGGACTTCCAGCTTTTGCAATTGGATACTAAGTTGGAAATAATATTTGAATTAAGTTTCAAAGTTTGATCTTTACATTGCAAAATTTGTTGACTGAATTTAGTTCAAGTAAGTGAACGCATCTGCCATCTTGCCAACTTCTGATGTTATTTCCTCAGAACATCCCCTTTGGTTTGCACTTAACTGCCAAATGTGTCTTATTTTCCAATTATTGTCTGAGAAGAGTCTGTCTGGTGTTGCTGGTGTTGCCAAAGTGAGAGGCTGTTGGAATGGAGTTATATGTAAATAGTAGATCTGCGAACAGATTTTTGAACTGTACTATAAATGGCAAAGGTTTTTAATCTGCAATGGTTTAAAGAAATTAAAAGGTACAGAAAATACACATGCGGAATTGTTTGCTGCTCTGACTGAGGAGATACACATTTAGTCTGGGGCCTCTTCGTTTTCTGTAACAAGAATCAATGACAAAACTATTTCTGTTGACTTAAAAATCAAATCAGAGCCAGTTGAAGAGAATTTAAGTATGCACTCTATGTGTTTCCAGAGTTCAGACGATCTTTACAAATCACTGGAAAGTTAAAGCTAAACAATAGTTTTTTTGATGTGAGTTTTATCATACGAAATTTTTATGACGGCCTTAAGATACAAACACTCTGGACAATGTGGTGTCACCTCGGTTGGTGTGATGGAACTCAAAGTAATCTTCATCTAAGTGGGCAAAACCAACATGGGTGTCTGCCTGTGGCCTGTCAGACATTGCGGCAGACGGTGTGCTGTGAGGATGGCCCTGGGCCTTGGCCAGGTCCTTCCTGGGACACGTTTGGAGATGAGGAGCAGGCTGACCTTGGGACAGTAAAAATGCCATGAAATAAGTTAAGTCCTTCCCTTAACCCAGCAGATGAGCCTACTGCTGTGGAAAACTCCTTCTGCATCTGGGTTTCTTATTTTAATAAATACCCATGCAGTGCTTGAGGCAGACGTGCACTACTTGGTTGTGAAACGTAAGAGGCATAAACTCTCTCCCAGTTTCCTCATAACGTTCATGGTTTGTGAGGCAGAACACGTGCTTAAGCACAGGCAAATGCAGGAGGATCACAGTATGAGCAACATAGTGGTGTGGGTAATGAGCATATAATTGCCTTAAGCCTCGTAATCAAATTTATTGTCAAATTTATAGGGGCTTCTAACAGCCTGAGGATCACAGCTTTGCGTTGGGGAGTCAGTACGATCTCACACTCTGAGGCAACTGGAGGAATATCAGCTCCAGTGCACGAATATGATGTGTTAGCTTTGCTTCATTAGTGTAGTTCTAATAATTCTTATAATCAGTGTAAAACACAAACATTAAAACATCAGCTGTTTAAAGACTCCATTTACATTCCATTAAAATCGGAAGTTAATGGAAATGGATGTATAGAAAGTAAGCTTTTGAGGACATTTATGGTTGAGAGTTTTCTTACTGAACTACAAGCATTACATTTCATGTGTTCTGTTTTGGGGTACCAAGCCACAGCTGACTTACTATTGTAACTGACATAAGTACTTCTTATGGGATGAAATAGGCAGGGTTTGCCTTACAGCATTTCAGTCTCTCCTGGATGCTGCAATAACTGTTTGAGAGAAGCCTGTTAGCTGGCTGCTTGCCCAGATGCTATTTCTTCTAGAAACGCTTGGGAAGCCAGCAATACTTTTTAGATTGTTGCCCAAAACTAATTGTAGCTGTAGTACTGAGCTGACCTGGGTGGGTTCCTGGCGATGCTTTCCCTTCACTGAACAGTCATGAATCTCCAGGAACTGGCTGGCGCTTTGGCTGTTGTTAACTTGAGTGAATGTCTATCAATTGTCCCAAAACATTATCTGTGTTATTAGTGTTTGATTTCCTGCTTTAAAATCAACTGGTTGAAATATATTTATTTTCTCTCCTCTTTATTTGAAGGGGACTATTCACATTTACCTAAATTTAGACATGTAATGTAAGTTATAAATGTGGGAGCCCAAATCCCAGATTCATTCGAACAGGTTTCCCAAGAGCAATTCAGATTACCCATGTGAAATGCCCACCTTTTCCCTCCTGGGATAATATTCCCCTCTGTCCTTCCTACCGTTCCCTGCACTCCTGAGGACATTTAAACACACTGCGAAATCTGCCCTTGTTCAGTATAACCCTGCTTAACTTTGAGCATGTGCTTGGGCTCTTTGAAGTCAGTGAGCTTTAAGGTTGTATTCTTAAACACCTTCCAGATAGAGATGCCTTCCTGAAACTGCCCACAGGGCTGACGATGGGTTGAACTCATCTCATCTAGAACCCATAACTCATCTGGGCAAAAGGGTGAAGGATCTGCTCACAATGAATACAACAGAGAAGGCAAACGTGCTTATATAACTGTTATTTTTCCATTTGGACATCCATCTCCTGCTTTCATATGGCTTTACAATTTAGTTTTGTTTCTGCTTTATCTGGTTTTTGGATTTCACTGGCTTGTGACGGAGCAAAAAAGCAGAACTCAAGGTAGCACAGTATTGTCTTCAAAGTCTGCTCAGGTCCAATACCTGATGGCTAAAACAGATGCCTGCTGCAAATAATTCCACTAATTCTTTTTGTACTGTAAGTTCTTAACATTTATATTGTGATTGTGTTGCATACATTTTTGGTAGATTAAAACTTGGCATAGGCGATATCTTCATCTGGGAGCTTTCCCTTAAAATTAAGAAAAAATTTCAAACCAAAGTTGCCATCTCTTTTTGTGTGTAATGGCAAACCTGTGGGCCTTTGGCTTTTGTGACAAGCGAGACTCTGATACAGTGGCAGGAGAAATGCAAATAATTCCTTCCCCTGCAGATGATTTGAGTGAGATCTCTATTAACACATATGGTCTTCCAAATTCATTTGGCTTCTCCGCCTGTTTAAGCCAAGCATGTATGTCAGTTTGGAGCAGAATGAGTCTGCATATCGCTGTTCATACACACTGCATGAAAGACCTGCATCACCTGATGCAAAGCAGTGGAGCTATTTCAGTCCCTAATACTCAAGAATGTCCAGATATTTTCACAAGACAAAAACTTTAGTTCATAATCCATCCTCTAGGCTCATGTCCCCAGCTAGCACCAATTAGTCAGCCCTTTCTGCTTTGTAAATTGCAGAGACTTTTCCTTGTAAGAGTTATAGCCTGAAACACAGAGAATGTAAACACTATGATTCAGCCTCTAACTGGAGTAAATTATCCTCATTTTGCTCTCTTCAGAAGAGAATCTCTCACCAGCAAGTACTATTTTTTTTTCTTTGCATCTTCTGCGCATGGAATACCTCACCTACATTTATCTGAGAGCAGAGTAATTTCTGACATCGCAGAGGCGGACAGAAAATCCTCAGGCAATCTTACCTGTATTTCTGTGGTATGCTATGGGCCTGTGGATGATACACAGGTATTTCTTTATGTCTGATCTGACCTTGGATTGTCCTCTCTGTGGGAGTATCTCAGTGAGCTGTTCTCTTTGATGACACAAGAACTAGTTTTCCAGTCCGACTATTAAACCGTGCGCACCCAACAGCCCGTGCCTGATGGCTCCTTCTACTTTCCATCTCCAAAGACCCAAATATAGTAACTAATTTTGATAAGGTCGTAATTACTTTCTGGCATAAAGAGAATGTCTGTTTTGAGAAGTCTGTCCCTGCTCAGCTTTCAGAGCTGTGTCCTTCAAGAAGGCTGGTAGCTGACCTACTGCCACCTCGCTGCTTCCTCGTGGCACGGAAAGGTGTTCCAATGAATCTAGCAGTACGGATTTCTTCAATAGCAAGACATTCCCACACTGGGAGTGGGAATTATATATACACCTTTTGCTATAGAAAGTTGAAAATGCAGGTTTGGATCAAGCAGAAGTCCAGCGGTTACACGGAGCAGGACCTCTCCTGCATGGAGCACACGGCTGTTCTATTTGACCCATTTCTGAGCACTTATTCACAGTGGCTGTTGCTTTGTAAGCAGGTCATGCCATTACTTAATTGCACATTCAGCCAGGACATTTCTCATACCGGGTCTGATTAAAACAGAGAATCAGGGAGCAGTTCTTCGGTCTCCTGTAGGAAGGTGCACAAAATTGCATTCTGTTGTTTTTCCCCTGGGAAGAGCTTTGCTGTGCACACCCTCTTTTTCAGATCGCCGTCTCCTTTTATTGCTTTCGTTCTTCCGAGGTTTCAATAAGTTCCTTAACACATCACATCTGGTTTCTTTAGCCCCTTTGTCTGTGTGTGTGCTTTAAATTCATCTTTATTTGCAGACTTTTGACACAGCAGGTTCCAGTTTTAATAGTCTGCAAAGTGAAAGGCCTACATTTCACACACTATTTTCAGCACTGTTCCATTAAATTGTAACACTGAAAAGAAGAGCATCCTCCTCAAGTGCTGAAGAGGGTGTTGCTTCCTCATACCTAAGTCCCAGTCTCTGCTGTAAATCTTCTGAGTTATTCCCAGATCTCAGAATGGGGGGTACTTTCCTCAAACCTGGAGTTCTTGGAGTCACAAATGTGAATTTCACCATTATTTTTTAAACTTTTTCATCTGAGGGTCTGTTTTCTATTTAAAACAAGTGCTTTAAGGAGGAGTTTTTCTCAAGGGAAAGAAACAGGAAAATCAGTCGCATTTCTTGAAGTCTCAGAACCCACCAGGCCAGTGAAAATCAGCCTGAGTGTATGCTTAGTGCCCTAGGTATGTCACTGTTGATCAGCATTTGCTTCACATCTATACTCTTTCTTACTATCTTAGTTTATGTAGAATTTTATTGTTTTTTTTTTTCCTCTTTATTTTTTGCTGTGTTTGTCACCTCTTTCTTCAAAGTAAATGAACAATGATAATTCTTCATGTGTACATCTCTCCACAGGCAGCTCAAAGGCTGAATCTGCTCAGGGTCGGTGGTAATTTCCGAATCTTACACCTTGAAAGTACAGCATTATCATTTTTTCCACTACTGTGTTGAGCTATGAGCCACTTCAACCCCTTTCCTCCTGTCATTCCCTTTAACTTTTCCTGTAGTTTCACCTCTGTGTTTGATTTTCATTGCATGGTCAGATCAGTTTTTTCCAGCATTTAACCTGTAGTTTGGTAGACCTCAGGGGAGAGATTCCAATCCATTCCTACTGAAATTAGGCATGAAACCTACTAATGCTGTTACGGAAAAGACTCAGTGAGTATCATTGGTATCCTGGTAGACAAGGCATGCCCAGAAGGACAGAGGCTCCAGAGTCAGTGCTACATTGACACATTAAACCCATAGGAGGAGTTTCTGCTTCATGTGGTGGAGGTGAACATGGGCTTTCTGGCATCACGCAATGAATGCTGTCCTCAGTATGGAATGGAGAAAGCAAAAGTAGTATGTTGAGTTCAGCAGGAAAGAAAAGGCCTGTTTTCTTGTGAGTCAAAGTATTTCAAGAGCTACACATAACAGTAACCCATTGATGTTATAATAAAAATACAGAAAAATGACAGAATTTAAATAGAAGAGGGGAAAGCATAGACTTGACCCCAAAGACTTGCTAATCTTGCTGTTATTTCATCCATGTGCATAAAACAGAGCTAACAGCCAGGCATGCTGTGTGCCCCCCCAGGGCCACGTGTGTGCATTTCTGCTGCGAGGAGAGCTGTCTGCAGCCTTCATCAGCTGCAGGGAGACCTGCATGCGGGGCAGAGCCTGGAGCTCTAAGGAGAAAAAGTCTGAAGAAAACGCTGAGATTAAGGATAGGTGGCAGCACAGGCTGTGGTTACTGTTTTAATAGTGGTTTTACTTGTTTAAAGCATGACTTTTGGGTAAATCACCATCAACCAACCCATATGCAGGAGAATAAAGTTCTTGATTCTTCAGAGTGTTAAAACTGCTAGGCTTTTTTCTTTCCCCAGCAGAGGAGCTGTGGAAGGAATGTGAAAGATGCTGTTTGGAAAGCATTCTGCAAACCAGAATGTATTTAAAAAACAGTCTCTGAGAAATAAATCACTACCTGATGATGAAGACAGCTGAGCTGGGCCAAGAGTCTTTCGTGTGCCAACTCTCTCTCACGTGACACGAGTTATATTGGAAGCTGGCAGCCTGTGCTGCTTGCGAGGCTGAAAATGCCGAAATATTTTCTTACAGAAAGTAAAAGGTAGATAAAAATATGGCCTCAAAACTTTTCAAAATATCTCTCTGCAGGGCACGGTGAATCTAACCTAAGTCACAGTCCTGCTGTAAAGTCAAAACATCCCCAAACACCCAGAAGCACAAATTTTATGCTGCTTCAGTTTAAAACAAATAAAGCACTTAAGGATGAAGAAATTGTAGGGATGAATTTGGATCGTTTTCAGGTTTACAATAAAGCTTGAATTCAGAGTTTCCTAATAGTGTTAGGTTTCACTGTGAAAATGGCAGATCCAGCATTCATCAGTAAACCAAAGTGCTGAATAACCAAGGACTAGTAGGGTCTGTCAGCACTAAACATTTGCAAGAGTTAAGGCACATTAAGGCTGACTTAAGCAGTAAGTGTAAAAATGGGATTAATCAAAGGATGGTTTACCATTCTGAAAGAGAAATATGAAACTCAGGCTGAGTAATTAATGGACAAGCAAAGAAAGAAAAAGAGAACTTGCATGATGTTCTGTATTCATTGACTCTCCTTTGTAGGATTTATAAATAAACTACAATAAAATTACTAGGTAATTCACTGCAGCCCAGTTAAGGCCAACAATAATTGCATATATTCTGTAAATCACAGTAGAAATGCCAGACCTATGAAAATACAGCATATTCTTGCTTTTCTCTCAGCAGAAAATTGCACAGTAAAAATAGATCTATGTCAATTTTTATGTCATGGTCCATCATCATTTCGTATAAAGGACTGGAAGGTCCCATTGCAAGCAGCTGATATCTGGGCTTGTTCCAAAGCTGTTGAAGTCACTTTGGTTTCACTGGCTTCGTTTGGATCTGCCTGGGCAGATTGATTAGCAAGGGGACATTCGTGTGAGGGCAGAATCAGACCACAGCTTTGTCTTTCACTTTGTTCTCTGTCTCCTGGTGCGGCGATGGCAAAGGTGTCGAGGACAAGGTACTCAAATGCAGCTCTTGCATTGCTTTTATATCCCACATGCTGGATGGAAAAGGGCAGAACTGCAGGCTCCTAAAACTGAAATAGCTCTGCTAAAGTTTCTTCCCCTTCTGCCTCACACCACATCCCTGCCACAGGAGAGGTGATGCATTAAGTGAGGCGGAGAGACCAGGAGAAACCCTTCTCTTGCCCATGCCACAAGGATGAGACAGTTCCAGCTGCCTTGAATTTGCAGGCTCATTCTGACAGCTCTTCTGCCTCTTTCTTCTATGAGGATGGAGCCAGGAACAAGAAAGATTTTTCTGCTTTCTGCATCTGCCCCTCTTTGCTCCCACACAGCTGGAGCTATCCTAGGGGAAGCCATGTGGAGAGGACATTCCATGTGTAGGGCTGAAGGGAAGCACAGATCTTCCTGTCCCTGCCTGAGCTTACCTCTGACCTCACTAACGCTAGCAGCTCTCATAGAAAACTCCCTAGATGCCAAAATGCCAAACCCAGCCCTTCAATCCAAAATACCCAAATTATGTGAGAAAGCAACATGAGAAAAACTCCAACTGGGTATCTGTTCAACAGACTGATCTGGTAGCTTGGGAATAGCTGATCCTAAACTTGCATCCAGCCAAACAGGAGTTTGCTTTCTTTGATGCAATCTTCCAGCTCCCCAGTGACCTCTTTGAGATCCTGATGGTCTTGAGTCCAACAATCTGTCAGTAGGTGTGCAAATCAGACATTGGGTCTATTCAGTTATATTGAGCCAGACCTTTGCTAATACATGGCATCATTTCTCCATGGACTTCTGGGAGCTCTGTCACTTTGCATTAGCTGAGGACCTGGCCTTATGTAATTAGATGTTTTCACACTCTCTTGGTGACATGCCCTCCTCCGACAGCCTGAATTACAGGCTATCATGGTTTGTAAAGAGATACACTCCTTCCTGAGGAGCAGAAGGATGCACAGACTCAGACTGCATATGCCCTATTCAAATGAGATTTGGTAAAGTCATATATTTGGGATTTGCTCACATACTTGGAAATAGCAAAAATGCACTGGGAGAAGTGATCCTGAGGGCTCTCAGAGTCCTTGGTCATGAAGGGCAGATGGGTCAAAGGCTCAGCTGCAAGTGCTGGGGGTTCTTACACAGATGTTTGGGTCACTGAAGGCCTAATGGCTTCCAGGCTCTGAATTACCGTGCTGATGTAATGTTGGTGACGTTTTTGTGTTATTGTGCAAGCCTGTAGAAATCACAGCACCACTGGCAGAGCTGTTGAATAAATGTGGTGTTAATAACGTGAAATTTACCCATGATGAATCTAGTTGGGTCTTTGAAGGGTTTAGCTGCTTCTGGCAATGTTGTTTCCTTTGCAAAGAGGTGTTTGCTTTAACCCGTGGAGTTAGGAAACGTTCATGCTGAGGTAACCCTTTCATAGTGCATTTGCAGAATGGACTCTGTGTCATCTTTAACCCAAGGATGTAATTTTGAAATATCAAATCACTGCTTGCAAGTACTATGCTATGTCCTAGGTATCCCACTGTGAGAAATTGTTGGTTTTTTGCTCTTATTTTAAATTTGTTTATATTCAGATCATTTGTCACTAATATTAGAGACCTATCAGGTCAAATTTAATCCTCTTTTTATCTCTTCTGTGAATTCCATTACTTTGACTTCATATAACACCGACATTTGCAAGGAGTTTTCTAAATCCCAAAGTTTTGATTTTCTGTTAGGACATCGCATTCTTAATTAAAAGAGGCAGAATCTCTTACAAGGCTGCTTAGTGAGTTATGGGCTATTGGTGACCAATTGTGAGATGCTTTAAAGCATCCTTGGAAAGAATACTCAACACAGACCGACCCCAGACCTCCTGTAAGTCAGTTCTAATCTCTTGCAGGCCGTCTTATGGAGGAGTTGTTAGCACTCAAGGAGGGCAGCACGGATTAGAAGGTGCTGGAACACTTTGTCAAAATGTTGGCTTAGAGAGGCTTTGAGATTGCATTGAGGACCGTGGCGGAGCTGCACTTTTGACTACTTCCAATTAAGAGAAGGTGACCTTACAGCCTTGCTGTGATGCTGCAGTGCCCTGAGGGAGCAGAATGCAGTGAAGGAAACACACGTGGAGCATCTTGTCATGGCACAGCCCATTTGGCTCAGCGATGCCTTGCTGGCCTTTGTCCGCCCTTCTCAAAGGGAGCTAAATGAAGTCCTGTTCAGTCTTTTCGGGAGTATCTCCATGGCTGTTCTGTCTTAAAAGTGAGACAAGCCTCATCATTGCTGGCACTGCTCATAGGAAGGGTGCAGGCTGCCTGAAGTTTGATACAGCCCTGCTGGTGCTTTGTAACTGCTTTCCATCAGCTTCCTTAGCATCTGTGAGGAGGCTCTGCCTGTGCTTCTCAGCCTCATAAAGTGGTGGCAGTGGGGTCAAGGTAGAGAGACAGAAGTGGGCAGGCAGCTTCCTTTGGTTCAGACCCTTCAGGTACTGATTATGGCTTGAATATCACCAGGAACCTGGCTTAGTCCCCAATAAAGAGATCTATTTTTCTGTTCCTGTTCCTGCTGCATTTGGCCACGACTCCAGAGGACAGCTCCACAGAACAATATGGTTCATTCTGGGAATAGACTCACTCTATAAGGGTAATCCAATATACTATTTATAATTTTTGGCACTTCTTGAGACATGGAAGCACAGAAACATGAAGGCGGTGGCAGTGGGCAGCACACTGCAGTGGCTCAACTAGTCCTAATTCTTGTATTTCTCATGGGTGTGGAAGCAGCTTTCTCCTTGTGATGAGTTCTCATCCCCTCCATGGAGCCAGGGACCTCCCCAGCATTGTTCCTCTGCAGAGGAATGCACAGCAAGTGGCCATCTTTGAAACTGCAGCCAAGGGGTGGTGAGTGTGATCCACCATAGCTAAAGGGTTGGGATTCCAGAGCTGCACAGATTGTCTGAAAGCCTCGCTCCTCCCCAACCGTACGGAGCTGGTGCACTGCACTGCTCGCCCTTTTGTGGCTGGAAATATTTCCTTCAGTGGAGAAAATGTGCTGTGGTTCCTGTGGAGGAGTGTGGCACTGAAAGCAGCAAGGAGGCCACGTCCCTGCATGTGCTGTGGTGAGAAGGAGGGCTGCGGAACAACAGAGGCCAAAGGGAGCACAGCCAGAGGCAGCAGGTCAGCGTTAGCAGGGGGATGCTGAGCCTGGCACTG
Organism: Meleagris gallopavo; assembly: GCF_905368555.1. Lineage (NCBI taxonomy): Eukaryota > Metazoa > Chordata > Aves > Galliformes > Phasianidae > Meleagris > Meleagris gallopavo. Next base: position 13,241,404 of record NC_139418.1, read on the forward strand.
GAGTGCCGAGGTAATAAGAATAGCTTATGAGAGGCCCGTGCTGCAGGAATGGGCAGAAAACAGTGCTATTTTTTGCTTATTTACAACAAAATCCTTGTTCAGCAAATATTACCCTCCAACAAGTCCATCCAGAAGAGAGAAGGAAGCAACAAGCCATGGCCTCATTTATCCCAATTGCATCTGCAGGACAAGGCTGGAACAATTACTGCACTCGAGAGCAAACTGAACTCGGTGCATCTCACCATCAGGTTCCTGTGACGGCTCAGGGTGAGTGCAGGGAGGTGGGAGCAGAGCTCTGGAGCCACGTGCTGGTGTCACTGCCGTGCCCACAGCTCAAGACTGTCCCCTCCTGGGCTGCACTGATTGATTCCATGGGAAGGGGTCGTGGCCGCAGCCAGGAGGGACTGCAGCACCACACGTCTCATCTCTGTTAGCATTCTGCCAAAGCTGCTCTTAGGGAAGTTGTCTCCTGGTCTGCTGTGCTGCCAGCCTGGGCTGGTGTGAAATAACACCCCGCCCAAATCGACAACAGGAATTTGTTTCTTTTATTTGGGCTTTGAGGAACGTAAAGAGGTATTCTGTGACCCTGCAGCAGAGTCAGCACTGGATTGATGTGACTTCTGAATGTGATTTCTGTGGTCAAACTTTGCAAACTGCTTTAATGTTTAATGTGCCAGTCAATTAAATAGGCTGCTCTGTGCGAGGTGATACAGTGGCATTGTACAGCTCAGCTGGCATTGCCAAGGCGGACCAAAAATATCAAAAGAAGGCTTAATGTCCCTGTTTACATAACATAGTTTTGTCTGTTGTGTGGTTCGTTAATTCCTGCAGCAACCAGACCATGGCCTCAGAGCAGGAAACCTCCTCCCTGATCTGAGCTACAGCAGTAGCTGATTCTCTCTCTTGCTAATTTGGTTAAAGTGGTGATAGAAAATCAGCTTTATTATCTGCTGTATGTAATGGTGACTGTTCCACTGCATAGAGCATCACCTGTCTTAATCCCTCTTGGTCGGGATTGGATGTTGCTTGGCTAAATAGCCTTCCTGAGTTAATCACATGGGGGAAGTTTCCTTCAGCCCAGCCCAGCAGACAGCAGTGCTGGTACAACTGAGCTGTGCTGAGCTTTAGGGCCAGAGAAATAACAAGTGTCTGGGGGCAGGACCTTCTAAAGGTGGTTGTATTGCCAAATCCATCTTCCAGCAGGGCGGAGGCCTTCCAGACCTGTGCAATGCAGGAACAGCTTCAGGAGGATGTAACCTCAGGGTCAGGTTTGCTGCCCTCATCATGGGAAGGTTTTTCATGGGGAAGCGGAGCCTGCATTGAGATTTGTTTTCACACTTTAATCAGACTGGGAAATGAGGTCTGTCCAGCTGTTTTTATGAGTTGGCCAATAATGAAATTTCCTTTGATGCAAGTAAAAACCTTTGGAAGGAAGGTTTTCAGATTGTGCTTTAAAGTGAAAGCTCAGTGCATCTTTTCCATAAGGGTGTTTTATTTGATTCTGGTTCTAATTCAGGAATTGTTCCAAAGCCCATTAACATAAATGAAGAGAGTTTTATTGACTTTGATGGGATTTGGATCATGAGGCACTAATTGAATGGTAAAGTGTCCATTAGTGGAGAGGAAACAGAAGAGAGGAGAGCCAAAGACTGTTGTGATGAACCCCGTGAAGCTGAATGAACTGCAGCCAGAGTCTCCGTATCTTCACAGCTGAGCTTTTCCATGTTTCTCTGCCTCGGTTATTTTGAAACAGATACAATTGCAGATTTTTAAGGGAACCCAATTAAAAATCGGATAAAAATCCATACATCTTTCCTGCTTGTTTTCAGGTTTCAGTAGACTTGCTTATTCAGTGAAGGCAATAAGAAAAACATGGGACTTGATGTGCAATAGAAGAAAAAGGTAGGCTTTAAGCAATAGCAGAGATAGATACCAGTAATGCACGCTTCCTTTGCTTGAATATCCTCGTCAGGCTGTTAAGGAATGCATAGAGCTCCACATTCCAAAGAAAAGTTTTTGCAACGAGTTTTCCAGATCTGGTGCTAAAATAGAAGGTGGGAGGAAAAGTTCATATACTGCATATCTGGAGGGTCTGTGCAAAAAGTGGTCTGGATCAATTAAAAAAAAGAGGGGAAGAAAAAGCAGGTTTGGAACTAGACATAGAATCAATCTTGTACAGATCAACTGCAAACACAGTAATAAACGCTGAATTTATGTGTGCTGCCGGATGGATAAAAAATGGTCTGACAACAAATAAGCTGGCTGTCTTTTGCTCCTTTTGCTGCGATTTTGCCTGGGTGAATTCTGTGGCCTCCAGTGCTGCTGGGACTCTGAGGTCAGCGCTCTGCAGAAAGCACTTATGGGGTCTCATTATGACAGTGGGATGGTCAGGAAAAAAATACTTAAGCCAGTTGGATGTGTAGGAATGCATGTATAACCACGTAAGCTGAAGTTTCTGCCTGTCTGTGTTTGCACGTCAGCTAGCTGCACCCACAGCTTTGAGAACAGCCCTAAATGAGAAGTTTTCTAAAACATCTTTCTGGCACCGTTGCCCTGCTCAAGCATTTACAGTGAGCAGCACTTCAGTGATCCTTACGGGTCCCTCCAGCTTGGGATTTGCTATGGCTCAGAAGGATTTTCTGTTTCTGATGTTTCTCTTCAGGCTTGCTAGTGTGTACTGAGCATCCTCAGCCCCCTTACTTAGCAAAAAGATTTTCCTCCTGTGCTGCTCAGTGGTGTTCATGATCAGAATTTATGAAAAAATATTGACTTGATTTTTTTTTAGATTTTTATAAAAATTATTCAGCAAAAACGTCAATCGTGACACCATGATATCGTAACACCATTGTCTATAAGCTCATCCCAGCCTTCCACTGACACAAATCACAAAGGCCTCACGTCTCCAGGTGCAGAGTAGAGGTAATGAAGTTGAGTTGTAGGTTTGTAAATTTGCCACTTTGGGGATAGCCAAAAACCTAGAAGAGGTACTTTTCCCCCATAAAATCAAGTCAAACAGGAAAGGATGAAAGAAGTGGATTTGTGCCAAACAATTCCAACTTTCCTCTGTGCTTCCACAATGAAATGCTTGAAGTAGAGCCCCACCTCCCTTTTCTAAAATAAATCTTGTCTTTCAAACCCAGTGGTTACTTAATAGAAAGTTTCCAGAAAAATCCTTCCAGCTATACATTTTATGTGAGAAAGATTAATTGGAAAGAATTCTTTTCTTTTGAGGAAATAGCAATGTGTGGGAATTGTGTCTGATGGAGCCACAGGGTGAAGCTGCTGCTGGGGAACTTCACACTGTGCTTTCTGAGGGGGAAGGAAAGTGAAGTGGCAGAGATTGTCACTGTGCAGCAGTGCCCCTGGGGCCCCCCATCCTGGTGCAGAAGGGATGGTTATAGAAGGGGGCTGGAGATTCTTAGCAGCAACTGAGTCCCACTCAACTCTTCATTCTAAGGATGAAATTTTGCACATTTCTGACTGATTTTTTTCCTATAGGAGTTCATAGCATCATAGAATTGTTTGAGGTGGAAGGGACCATTAAAGGCCATCTGGTCCAACTCCCCTTCAGTGAACAGGGAGACCCACAGCTCCTTCAGTGCTCAGAGCCCCTCCAGCCTGACCGTGGCTGTCTGCAGGGATGGGACACCTGGCTGCCTGCAGGGATGGGACACCACCATCTCTCTGGGCAACCTGTGCCACTGCTTCACCATCCTTATTGTAAAAACCTTTTCCCTTATATCCAATCTTTATCTCCCCACTTGAAACTACTTCCCCTTGTCCCATCACAACAGACACTGCTAAAGAGTCTGTCCTTCTTTCCTGTAAAGTTGGCCAGTGTGGGTGCACAGGTTAAGCAAGGTTACAGAAGAATTACTGGACTAACTCCTCAGAGAACATGACTGGCATTAAAGTAATTTCATTAATTATGAAAGTATAATCAGATGGAGATACTGGTGTGTGGGAATACAGAGATGGATGTGCTACATACGGACTGCACAATAAAGTCTTTCCATGCGTTACTTTTTCTTCTGAGGAGAGAGAAGCAGTCCAAAATAGAATGTAAATACTTTCATCACTTTTAGCTTCATTGTTTCTAAATTAAAATCTGGCTGGCTGAGAACAAATAACAAATTTTCCCTCTCCCCAAACCTGGCAACTATTGATCCAAGTTGCTTCACCTTTGAATGGAAAGTGTTGCCTCGTGTTCCTGCAATACAGCCTGTGTTTCCACAGCAACCTCTTCTGCTCTTGGACCTGCCAGAACCAACAGGTGACATTTTAAACTCTGAAGCATTTACTTGCACTGCTGCCTCTTTGGCCATGAGTGAGACTTGCCCAAGCCTGTATTTTTGCAGGGAGCTGAAGCTGTGGAAAGGTGATGGAGTCAGATTGTATCTGCCATATGAGGGCTGCTCTCAAAGTAATGCTTCCGTTTTATTGTGTTGACCCCCTACACAGAGTGGATGTTGTACAAGGAGTGTTCTGTAGCTGAAGCTGCTTTAGCAAAGTGCTCTTGTTTTCTTTGTAGCTGCAGTAGTTTTGTAAATAAACAGGAGGCGTTACTTTTGGAGCAAGCTGCATACATCCTGCTGATTTACAAAAGATGTGGAAGTCCTGTTTCCCCGACCTCAGAACAAATCCAGCAGCAGGACTGATTCCAGATCTCTCTGTGCTGCTCTGCACTGTTCTGTTGGTTCTTACCTTAAAACCAGGGAGTGATGAACCCATTTCAGGTTAAGTGTGGTCTAATCCAATTGACAATCAATCTGAAAAGCACTTATAAAATAAAATTAAAAAAAAAAAAAATGAGGAAGAGAAATGGAAAAGACCCAGCTATCTTGGAGGGCTTGGAGGGGAGGTCTTGCAGTGAGCAGTAAAGTGCAGTTTGGTTGGTTGGCCAGGCTTATCTGTAAAAGTCTCTCTTCTAGTAGGAGGAGCACTCGTGATTCTGTGAGATGTGCCTTTACTGTCTGCCTGTAACATGGTTTGGCTGCTGAATTGAGCTCCTAAAATATATATATATTTGCAGTTATAGGCAAGCTGCCAAAAATGTGACTAACAGAGCAGTGCCTATTGATCTCTTTTGAAAGTCTGTCTTAACACTGCTCTTTGGAAGATACCAATCAATTCACCCTTACTGTAGTATTTATTCAGACACTTTTGGAGGAGAGCTCTATTTGTTCCAAACAGAAGAGATGTGAGAAAATAATACTTGCTCTTCTATTTTGGCTGTCAGTGTGTATTTGAATGTATCTTTCATGAGGTGGGAGAGGGCTGATTTACCCACAAGTACCCGTCATGGCCTTAAGCCCTCACTCAGATGCCGTATCTCCACATTAGAATAAAAACAGGCTAACCACTTGTTTTGTTTTGATCTGTGACTTTATGGCTTGGAGCAGGAGATGCCTTCCAGGAATGACTGTATGCACTGAGAAAATGTGAGCGTGGGTTCTTTCCTCTGTGTTCATTGAAGCCAGACATTGCAGTGACATCTATCTGCTAGGAGCTGCACTCAGCACCTGACCCACGTCCTGCTCCTCGCAGGGCTCCCTGCACCCACGTGCACACACACGGCCTCAGCAGTGTCTGAGCTGCTGTGCAAGCCGTGCCCCTCGGCCCCCATCAGAGGTCTGGGATTTCTGGGGATGGGACCGACGTTACCCGTAGCACCTGGGAAGAGAAGAGAGTTATAAATATTGGTGACTCGTCCTCTGGGGCTGGGCTTGGACTGCGCTCCAAAGCAGAACAGTGCTCTTTGTGCTGAAGGAGTAACGGTGCAACAAAACCAGGTTACAAAGCTCTCCAGGCAACTGTACAGGTATACATTGCTTAGCCAGAGCTGTCTTTACATTCTTGGGCTGATATCTTTATCAGAAGAGATGAGATGTAGATGCTTGAATTTCTCCTGGACTTTCTCAACAAGGAAACTGGTGCCGTATGTTCTGCGCCATGCTTTGATCCAGCTGGGATCCAGCCAGGGTGAGAATAATTTCATGCTTTTACTTTGCTAATCAGGAAATGAGATAGTTCATATAACAAGACTCCTTTAGGAAAAATAAAAGCCTTCTACTCACTTTGCAGACATTGCTTTTCAGATAATTAATTTGTGTTTTGCTTCTGAACCAACCAAACATTTAATATAGATAACGCAAAGCTTTTTCCTTCCGGTGTTCCTGAAATCAAATTGCAGACAAGAGGAATGACTTTTCTTCCTTGCAAAAAACAGCTGGTTCTCTTGAAACGGAGGTGTGTAAGTGCATACATTGCCCTCTCTTGTTTATTTTCTGCCTGTTTTGCTTACAGCAGTACAGCCCAGTCATATTCAGAATGTGCACCGATTCTGAAAATGAGAATTGTTCCATTGCTTGGGCTGGTATGATGGAAAAATAAGAAATGAAAGTGAATGTAATAATAATGTTTTTGTTATCAAGTATCAGGTTCTTGCTTTGGTACTTGTGGCTGCTTTGGTTCACTACTGCTTAATTGCTTTTTTGAGCATGTTACAGAATAATCACACATTGAAAGAGTGTAAAACCTACGACTCAGCCATGCAGTGTATCTCTAAATTGCTGTATTTCCTACTTTCAATCCTCCGCATAGTTACCTTCCCAAATATGCATTGCTCTTTTCTCTGGAAAAGAAGTCAAAGATTAAAAAAAATGTCCTCGTTTCTGGATTAAGATTTATGGAAACTACTTGAAAAAAGAGGCTTCCTGCAGCAGTCTGTGTGTACCATTATATTTCACCATACTTGTCATGTTGTTTTCTATATTCAGGATATCCCAAATGCCACCTTTTGTAAAAGACAGTTGATCCTTCTAATGGAGCTCACAGGAAGAGAAGACAAATACTGATTAAGTGAAATTTGGGTTGGATAGTTTATATTATTGTACATTTTAAGTCTCTAAAATACTTAAAAAATGGAATAAGTTGGCAAGCAGCGCTAATGCTTCTGTACAGCATATGGGAGAAATTGGTAAAATGAGTAAATCTCTCTTACTTTCAGTACTTACAGGGAGCTTAATATCATTAGGAAAAGAAAATGTAAAACATGTGATAGCAGATGCCAGGCTGACCACAACACTCGAGCTCTCACGAAAGCCCCCTTTTAAGCCGAACGTCGCTTTGGCCAAAACATTCTTTTAGGACTGACGGTTTTCATTCCTGGTCTTAGGCCAAAGGTAAATTCTCATTTACGTGGAAACTTCCAACAAAGCCCATTCCATCACTTCTGCTGTTCTCTCTCCATCAGCGTTCCTTCCGCTTTCGGGCGCTGTGTGGGATCCAGCCCTGGCAGAGGGCTGCTGCTCATCGCTGCTCCCCGTGCTGCTGGGGGCCGCTGAAGTTGGTTGAAATTTAAAATGTCAGCAGTGCTCATTTTTGCACACATCCACAAAAATGTTGCTGTGCTCCCTTGCTCTTGTTGTGCAGTATCACCAACAATGTTTGTGATCCTGATGTTTGATCCCTTGTATGACACAAACCACAATGCCTCCGCCAGCCTCACCCGTACCCAGCCCAGCAAAGTGCTCGAGCTCCACACCAACCTTTCAGAAAGTCATGTTGAACCTTTCAGAGATACTACAGGCCACAGTGGATTTTCTGCACTATTCCATGTGCATTTGCCCTCTCTGTAATCCAGTCCAAAAAGCAAATCTTGTTCAGTTACATGGGGAACTCGGAAAGGTTTGTGGCACCCGGTGAAAAAGAAATAGATATATAACCTTTGCAATAGCAATGATGGGCATTGTAGCAAACAAGGAGGTGTGGAACAAGGAGTTGGAAGTGGCCAAAACATCACAATGTGAACTGAGCAGGCAACTGAAAAGCAGCCAAATTACTCTTGTAGTCTTGTTTAAAGGTAATTTTCAGTTTCATTAAGACTTACCAGGTTGGAACATGCTCCCTTGTGATCTTCTTCCCTGAGGTTAGAGACACCAGGGATCTCAGCTATTCTCATTTGCAGTTCTTTCTTTTTGGGGTTACTTGAAACCTTGGCTTTGTATTTCTGCTGTGTGAGCGTTTCCCTGCTTGCTTCTCTGAGGTCTTCCTCGTCAATGAATTGCTCCCACAGTTGTGCCTTTTGGTCTTTTTCTTTCTTTGGGCTTTTCTTGACCAGCTGCTGGCCTGGCACCCCTGGGCAAGGTAACCAGGTGAGATCGGTGTGCAGGATGGGTCAGCTTGGGTTCCCTGATGGTGTCAAGAGTGTTTGGGGCTGAATTGAAATAGTCAGCTTCTTGCTGTGCCTTCATTTAATTTCACAATTGGTGATTTATTTTCCCCTTCGTTGGATTCTTTTTTTGTTCTTTCCGGAATGTTTTACAAGATATTCACAATATATTGTGTCTAATTGGCTTAAATTAACACTTCCTTATTTGAAATGGAAGAATAACAAACTATGGGATTTCAAATGAAGACTATGGTCACACTGACATTTTTTCTTCATCTTGTTTAGAACATGTAGTAGTGGAAAAAAGTGATGAAGCTAAATGGTAAAAAAATGCTAGCAGACTTTTAAGGAGGACCAAACCAAATGGAGTCGGTGGAAGATGAATCTGGCCTCTAAAACCAGTTATATCTCATGACAGATCTCTGCTGTAATCTAGATTTCCATTCATTGAATTGATAACAGCCTAAAGTGAATCATCTCCTCTTTCATGTAACGTTGTGGGCATTCATATGTGAGAGTCACAGAGCCAGGCTTCTCAAGCTTTGAAGAAACAAAAGCTTTATTTCAATTTGTTGGATATTTCAGAAGTCTTTTTTTTTTTCTTTCTTTCTTTTTTTTTTTTTAATAAGGAGAACCTGTTAATCTATAGAAGTAAATGCTGTGCTTCTGCTTGGTGAATCCAGAGAGACAAATTCACTGTTGCTTCTTCTTTGTTTGTTTAGTTTGGGGGATTTTTTTCCTTTGAAGCACTTGTCTGCTCTGGGCTGCAGTTGGCTCTGGAGAAGGCCTTCTACTTGTGTTTCCCAGTCATGGATGTCTGCACTTATCTCATTCTTGGCATCCACCCATTTCAAAGTAAGACGTGGCAGTAAAGTATTCTGAGGCTGTGCCAAAGAGCAGATTGTTGTAGGAAAAAAAGTGTTTCTTATATGTTATGCTGAACTCTTAAGCTTCTCAGGAATTGGGCTAAGTCGTTTTCCCTATAACATTAAAGGAGCAGGCAGCTACCACCCAAATAACGATTGCTTAGCAGTGCCAGTGTGCTGCAAATACGTAGGTTGCTCCGAAATTAATGCCTCCTATTTATTTCCCTGGAAACTACAATAGATACAAAGAGCACGATAACACTCTTTGATAGAGCAAATTCTCAGCTACAAAATACTATTTTTCAACATAGCCAACACTGTTAACTATGCATTTTTGCCAGTGATGAAGAAGAGCCTGCATGCTGCAGTGTTTGGTCTCCATAAACATTTACCAAGCATCAATGAATGTCAATAGGTGCAGTTATTTCTGCAGGGAGGAATTCATTTCCACACCTTTGCTGCATACAGATTTCCGTGTTAGATCCCTTCTATCAGACATGTCCCACTGCTGCCATCTGTCATACGACAACAAAATGGAGCAGGATAGTGGTAGGAAGGTTCAGCCCCTGCTGCCATCCCACCAACATCCACTTTTTATGTCCTGGGCCAACAAAATACCATAGGAGGCACTACTTTCAGAGCAGCCATTGTATGTATGAGAGAGTGAAGGAGAACTGAGGTCTGTGCCCAGCAACTGAACAGCTATATGGCATCCCATATATGTGTTTGGCTACAACACATGGTCAGTGTGAGCCACCCCCTAAGAGTTGTGCCAGGGAGAGAGCTTTTTCTTTTCTCCTGATGATTATTTTTGGTTTTGGTGAAGGTATATATATGAGGTAGAAAGAGGCAAGGCTGCTGGTTTTAAACGTGTGGTTAGTGCAGGTCAGCCTTTCTTAGCAGCAGGATTTTGCAGGAAAAAAATGCTGTCCTGCAGGATGACTTGAGGGGCTGATTAATGAGTTTGGGAGTGACCATTCCAATACAGTTACTGCAGCTGAGAATATGGAGCACGGTCACAGAAAAGGAGCACAAAGAAGGAACTTCTGAACTTCAGTGTCCTGTGCATTGATTCATAAACTCACGTGGGTTGTCTGTGGGAACTGACTCTGGAAATGGAATATTTTGTTAAAGTGTTAAATCTGGGTTGGAAGTGAAGAAATTGGAAGAAAGCAGCTGGCAAAAGGAGATGGCTTTTGTTCGATGTTACGTGGACTGACAGCAGAGCTGGGTGTTGTGTTGCAAGAGGGAAAAGTGGGACCATCTACTCAGAATTAAACTAGGAGATGAAGGAAGAACAGTATTTTTAATCATATTTCATCTGAGCTGTATGTTCATTGTCTCAAGAGAGATTTTGAGATTATGTCCATATTTGAACTGGAACAGGAAAACAGTTTCTCTGCAGCTTTGGAGCTGACTTGCATCCAGAGCAGATTTGGATGGGTGCCCACCTGAACTGTTAGGGCCTTGGAAGCAATGCTCTTGTCTTGGCCTACTTCTAGGTACAATGCATTCTTCTGCAAGGGAGCAAAAGTGTTTTTTTTTTTTTTTTTAAATCTGGAATTGAAGGAGGTTATAATCTTCAGAGATGAGATTAAGAGATGATTTTAAGCTGACATGCCTACAGGTTGGTAAGGCTTGGCCATGGGGCAGGTTTATTTACCCTCATAGCAACGTGTGGTACTGAGAAAACTCAGCATCAGGGCAGGAAACACGTGAGTATGAGCACATGTTTGCCTGGTTGGCTTAGCAGATCCGACAGTGCAAAATGATTCTCCTTCTGGTCATGTGCTTCTTTTAATTAGGATAGAGCTTCTCTTCCATATTTCATTTCTAGAAGTAATTTCTTAATGAGTCAGCTGAAGATTTTTCAAGGAGAAGGAAGGAGAAATGTGGTGAACTGGCTAACGTTGTCCTCTGATATCTGTTTTGGTATCAATTATGATTCAGCTTCCGACTAAGCAGGTCAAGGGGTGCTGGTGAGTCTCCAGTTATGGCGAAGTACTACACAGAGAGATGGCATGAGACTAGATTCAAGTTTCTCCAAAGTAATTAGGACAGAAAATTATTTAGTTTGCCTTGCTGGAAATAGTCTGACTTTGTGCTGAACTGATGCCAGCCTTCCTTGGGTTCTGTCTGAAGTTCCAGGCGTAAGAAAGCCTTTTACAGCAGATTGTAATCTTTAATAAGGTTGCATTATGCAACAGTGTGTAAACCATGATGAGAAGAGACTGGAGCAGAACTCCTTGAAATATCATAGACTTAAAATGCAAAAAAGAAAAGCTTGTAATTAAATCCTCATTAAATGTCTAGATAATAAGTAATCCATTGGACAATAGACTCTGACATTGAAGAGCACTGTTCAGGGAGGTGATTTCATGGATTAAAAAGAGGTATGTCCTGTACTGCTGGGTTTACTTAGTCTGAGTAACTCATGTCCACCTTTTGTAGCATAATTTGTAAATATTTCTAACAGCAACCTTAGGCAGTGTTCATTCTGGTGCTATTGTCCTTCCAGGACAAATGCAAACAGTATCTTTTAAGCCTCATTAGGTTGTGTTAGTCTGGCCAGGCTGTGTAGGATGTGCTGGGAATGTAGAAATTTGTAGACTAAGGAAAGATTTTTTTTTTCTTTTTCAAATGAAGTTACAAAATTTGGCAGTGTTTTTTAACACAAAATGTATGCTGAGTTGGATCTAGAACAAAACCTTTTAATTCGAAAAAATCACTTTGCATTTATCAGAGGGACTTTGTACATCTGATCAGGAGAAATGATCAAAAAATAATGTCTGAAAAGCAAGAGTGATGCTGTTAAGTTCCAGAAGTCTTTCTTTCTAATTACCTTTGAGCTGAGCAGGGGTTGGCGGGAGCAATCATACCCATTATTACTACTCTTAATAGCATTTATCTTTGACTCACCTTCTTCCAGAGTGATGGAGCTCCTGCCCCTCCTCCAGTATGAAAAATAGAACTTAAATCTGAGTGTCTGGAAGTTCGCTGAGGCCAGTGTGCCTGCCCTTCTTTCTACTGTGGCTCTTCAGTCCTTGATCAGTGATGTCAAGTGAGGATGCCCACAGCTTTGGCCCAGCTTCAAATACAAGACACTGAACGCTGTAGGAGTTTCTATAGAGGTTTCATACATATGAAAAGCTTTCCTATGTACAATGCCTCTCTCTTAGGACATTTTCTAAGCTGCCTTTTAAGACCAGGGCCAAGCGTGCCCAATTATATTTTGCCTTAAAAGCTAAGGAGCTATCATCCCCACAGTAAATGACTAGATGCTGTTCTACCAAATGTGCACACACTAATTTCTCCTCTTTTGGAATCTGTGATGAAAAGCTCTGGGCCACAGCTGCCACTTGGTGCTCTGAAGTACAGCCATCATTCATTACAGCTGGTACTTCTCACCTCAGGACCAAAATTCTGAGTGTGCCCCCTCATTGGCATTGGGTTTTGTGCTGTGCTTTGGGTAGTAATTTGCTGAACCACTCTTGTGCCTTCCAAAATCCATTTTCCTTTTGTAATTAAAAAAAAAAAAAAAGCTTCAGAAGAGTTAGCTGCAAGGAGAGTGCAGTAAGCAAAGACCCTAAAGGCTTTTGAGGTTTTTCTGAGTTAGGGAGGTGTTTCTGAAAAGCTTTGATTTCCGAGGTTTAAATGACAACTGTGTAAAGTAAGATGGAGTTTTATGAAAAATTCAGATAACTCATGAGAACCATGTGTTTAAACTAGTCTTTTTCCTTATCAAGGGAAACAGTTCCTGCAGATAATGTGACTTGATGCTCTTGTTCCTAAGTGATGGGTTGGAGCGTTGAGATGTTCTGGGGATCCTCCTTAGACACACTCGTGCACAGCGTACTGAACTGCTTCTGCTTTGCCACGTGAGATGGGGAGGCGTTGTTTTTCTCGGGGATGAAGTGTCCAATGTATTATTAATCTCCTTTTTAATTGTCTTTAATTCCAAGCGCCGCCTCAAGCCTGACATCAGGTCTGCAGTGCTCTCAGGCTGACACCAGTAGCTGCAGTAAATCCAATGCCTAAGCCAGTGCTGCCGTTTCAATTAAATGAAAGCAAGTTGGCTGTTCAGGCAGCTTTAAAACCAGGTCATTTTTAAGTGCTTAAATAGGGATTTGAAGAGGCTGCTTACACAATTGAGGGTTTCAGTTTTGCTTTAATTAGAGTTGGGTGGTGTTCTGGTTTTCTCAAAGATCTGAGAGGGTTTCACATAGCTGAGGGTGAGGCACACCCAGCACAGCAGCACAGCAGCGGGAGCGGGAGGAGCAGAGGTGGAAGGGCAACCCAGTGGGCAGGGTGAGAGTCTTTGTGCTTTTCTCTAAGGATGAGCCCTCCTGGTCCTTTCTTAAGGCAAACCTTTGCTCAGAAGCAATGTTATAATTCTGTACTAATCTAAATCTTCTACGTCTACCCCTGTGCAGTGTCTTTGCCATTGAATTTTTATGGCCCTCTAAGTAAAAGGGGAAATTAAAAAGCATCTATTTGTTTACTCTAGTCCTGTCATCTGGAATAAATGTTCCAATTTATCTCAGGCCCTGCTTACACTAAGAAGTTCAGTTCGCTGATGGCAAATGAACCTGGGTCATCATTCATTAATCGCTGTAGCTGGACGAAGCTTTCGCTCTACCTTTTTTTCCCTTCTTACTTTGATATTTAAATGCACTTTACTTTGGTCATGATGGGTGTTTTCATTCAGTTTCCCAAGGGCTCTCATGAAAATGAGAAGTTGCATCTTAAAATATTCTGTCAAGAAAAACTTGCTGAACAAAATACAGATCCTTGTTTCATGACAGCTGACTGAGCAGTGATGGGGAACATGGGTCCCGTAGGACTCACATGCTCCTTTACCTCCTCTTTTGATCGTGATGAAACTGATGAAAACTTCCTTTTATTCTTAATTACCCTTCTTTTGCACTGTTGTAGCTGGAAAGTAGGCTTAGAGAGGCTTTGAATAAATGCTATTAGAGAGACTACAATGATGGGCTGCCAGACCCACGTTCCTGCCTTGCGTGGGGCCTCATGGAGCATCCGTGCCATGGATGCAAGGAGCAGGACAGCCCCGGCTCAGTGCCGTGCGTGGGGCTCCAGCAGCAGAGCATCACTGGGGAGCTGTGCTGGAACATTTTCTCCTCTCTCCTTTTCGTGTGTTTTGCCTTCTAGCTTCCAGAAGCAAGGCTGGCCTTTCTGTGATGGTGGTGCCTCCCACTGTCAAAGCCACAAGCAGATGAGAACCATTTGCGCCTTGAATGTATCTGCATGCCCTGCAGATAGATGTGAACAAAATGGGAGACCCAGGAGCATTGGAGCAGTATGGGAACTGAAAATCTGTTATGTTAAGAGGCAGATTTATGGCAGGGGCAAGAAGCTGTGGTTGTAAGCTTAGGCAATGGTCTTACTGTCCCAGCTGTTTGTGCCTGCAGCTGCTTGGCCACGTTCTGCTGCTTCCAGCATGCCTACAAACACACCATCTTGTCTTCACTGCTCTGTCAGTTTACAGCTGGAGAGAAAGTCTGCCTGGAACTTAGAAGGGGATGACGAAAGAGGGAGGGATTCCTCTCTCCAGTTACCCTTTTGTTTCTTGGCTTTGCTTGTGGTTATCTTTTTTTCTTTTTTTTTTTTCTCTTTTTTTCCTCCCCTCTCCTGTTGCACTGCGATTTTCAGGCAGTTTCTCATTCTGGTTCCTCCTTCTTTGATCCTTCTCCAATAGCAAAAAATTAAAAAAAATAAAAATAAATTAAGAAAGCACGCATGTAGTCCCGCTGTAATAACTTACCTCCATTTGTCATCCTGACGGATAGAGGAACCACCACCTCCAGCATTACCTGCTAAGCTTTTCTCCTCTGGATATTTTTCCTTGCTTCTGAATTCTGAAATTACTGTGATTAGGGCCAAACACTGCATATCTCAGGGCTGACATCCTGCCCATGCAGATCACTCGCACTGCACAGAATGTACTCTCACATCTGGTGACGTCCTTCCACATGACGCATGCAGCCCAGCTTGCATGGGAAGTTTGCTTCTAAACCGCATGAACTTCTGGGACTGGATTAGCCCAAAGTGAAGTTGACCCTTATAGGAAAGCAGCTGAGGACAGTGTTTATCACTTTTTCTAAATTTTAAATGATCTGCATAGCTTACTGAGATGGAACTTTACTGGAAAACTGCTGATGGTTGGAAAGGCTTGTGAATGGCTTGGAAGTGGTGCCCGCAGTAACAACAGGCTGCAGATGGAACTGGCTTTTTTTTTTTTAATGCTTAAACTTTTTAGTTACAGTTTTTAGTTACAGTTTTTGTGTGCCTGCACTTCCACTGCAGTAGAATACGTAGTTTGTTGATTTGCTTTGAGCAAGGTGAACCTGCATAAAGTTGAAGTAATAAGAACAGTAGTCAGATCACAATATTGTTATTTTAAGGACCTCAAAGAACATTATGTGAATACATTACTTCTAAGAACAGGGAATGGAGGGAGTCTCCAGGGCTGCTCTATGCCTCCTGCTCCTGGTGCTGGTCACTTTTTGCAATTCCTTTCCTTCCAAGCTGTGCCTCTTTCCATATCCATTTTAAAACTCAACGGTCTGTGGGACTGGTGTAGATGCGTCCATGGCAAGGCCAGGACAAGACCAGAGCTGAGCTGCAGTTACACTGCTTGTAAGGACAGGTAGCTTATTCAGTGAATGTAGAAATCTCTGTCGTACATCTATTGGTGTCTATCATTAAATGTCCATTCTGACTGTTGAGGTTACAAATGGATTGAAATTTAATTTTGTCAATAATTTCTCCTAGTGTAAATTTCTTAAATAGATGGAAAAATTTGGTTGAAAATCTCTCTGTGATGCACATATTTGTTACAAAGAATTTTAATCTGGAAACATTCTTCAGTATTTTAGGGCAAAGACATTAGGAAGTACATCTCCCTGCCATGCGAAAAATAGGCAGTAACGTCTGTAGTTGAAGAAATTGTTACCTGAACATAAAGAGCCTGAGGGCACGTTTTATGATCTCGTGTCTGCTTAGAAAGGCTGCTGAATTCAAGGATTGAGTTCTGTCTCATAGGCGTGAAGCCACAAGTCATGATGAGCTTCCTGCTCACTCAGTCCTGCAGTAACTGACTGAAAGCTGCCACTTCCAGCACTGTTGATTTTGCAGATATTTTGCATTGTGAGGGACTAAAAGAAAGAAGGTTGAATAAAAGTGGCTTCCATTCTCCTCACAGGTAAATCAGCATTAAGACAATAGGAAGGGATGAGTATCCAAAGGCAAAGGAGGGGCTGACAAACATCATGGAAAGCTGCAGAGAATGAAAATGAACATGCAGTAATAATTACTGGCTGCTGTCCTTTGAGCCAAGAGATTTACTTCCTAATTAGACAGCTGACTCTTAGGCTGGGGGATAATTAACAAATTTTGGTGCGAAAGAAGGGGGAGCTAAGAGTAATTTTTTGTAGTTCATTTACACATTTACAAGAGTTTTTTGGAAACCAGTTGAAAGTTACGGTGAATCTTTGCAAAGCATTTAGTAAGTCATTTTTGGGAACAGCTTCCTTTCTGCAGCTCGTTTACCAGTGTGGACGTGCTCTTGAAACGGCAAGCTGACAAAATTACTGTAGAACTTGTGAAGGGTTGTTGCCTCGATTTTGGACTTTGAACGGATTAACCACCTCTCAACACAGCACGTGAGCATGGAACAGGCCAGAGGAATTTCCTTTGTCTCCGAATGTCTGAATGTTGATGTTGGAGCTGGTTTTAGGAAGTGTGAAGTGCTCTGAAATCCCAAGGATGTTAACGGGAAAAACCTGGGACAAAATTTCTTCTCTTTCTGAAGACCTTGCTCTGCGGGAGGTTTGTGGGGCTGGTGGGAAGCAGTGCTGGCAGGCAGAAGCAGT
The DNA here is from genome assembly GCF_905368555.1 of Meleagris gallopavo. Lineage (NCBI taxonomy): Eukaryota > Metazoa > Chordata > Aves > Galliformes > Phasianidae > Meleagris > Meleagris gallopavo. The sequence goes on from NC_139418.1 coordinate 13,258,338, forward strand.
ATGTTCCCCAGTGTTTCCATATTAGCAGCAAGACGCCTTTTCAGGTGGCACTGTGACATGGTCCTCTTGCTCTCAAAGTATCAAAGTTGAAGATGAGATGAAAACTGTGGCTCTTGAAATCCACTTAGATAAGATGGAACTGGTACTGAGGAACAAGAACATCTTGTGTGTCAGCAGGTAGAGGGTAAATGAAGAATTTAAAGCTCTAAAAGGTGTTTGGCCTTTTCTTTCTAGAAGGGCTATGCAGCTAAATTCATAGAATGGTTAGAAACCATTGTGATTTCATTTGTCAGTACTAAAGATGATGGAGAAAAAGAGACAGGTTCACTGGCCCTTGTGAAAACAGAAAAAATGTTTTCAGTGAGGCTAATTTAACTCCGTGAAGACAAGTACACAAGACCACTGTGCAACTGACAGTATGTGGTACTTGGGTCCAGTAAGCAGGATGATGTCAGGATGTGACTTTGAATCAAGCACACAGTTTCTAAGTGCAGAAGGGCCTATGGTCAGGGCTCTGGGCTTATGCAGCCAGCACAGGCTTTAAAGATAATTCTTAGCTATGTTTGCAGTGTTCTTAGTTTGATTTAAGAACGAGGTCAATACCATTGGCCATGCTACCATAAGGACACAGTTCATGGGTGGCACGTGAACCAGAGATCTTGTCTGTGCCTATCCTGCTCAGAGTCCATGCTGACATATGCTCTCTGTCAGCTACAAGAGAGTGTGGTGTTCCATGGAAACCTCTTCTGTTGAACTCTTTTCCACGATCTGATTTCACTTGCTAATTGTTTTTTATTTTGTATGTCCCTTTGAGGCAGAGATTTCCATTACCTTGGAAATCTTTGTTGTATGTTGGGAATTTCAGAGTTCCAGCACAGGATATGTCAGCAAAGGCAACACAGAGAATGAACTGTGTGATCATTTGTTTCAGATGTAAGATGAGAGTTTTGGGCAGCCTACCTGAGAAGCGTCAGCATCGAGACGGTGAAGAACATAAATGTGGCTGTATCAGTATAAAGGAATTTATTGAATATAAAAGAGTTATGAAGTACATATATCAGAATTATGATACAAGATTATATATAAATGATAAAGCTATGTATTGTACTACAGCAAGTGGCACTGTTAATGCTAGGGCTAATACAATGAATTGACCCACTGACCTAAATCATTTTCTGTCATAATGTTTTTTTTTCTTATTTTTTCAAAGTTTGTCATAAATCTTCCACGTTTCACTGAGATTTATTCTCCAATCCCACACTGACTATTTACCCCTAAATGTTGAAAGCCTGAATTGAAGGTAAGCTGCTATAACAAAATGTGTGTTCCATTTCTAGACAAATGTGCTGCTCATAACATTTACCTTCCTTTATAGGGAAGGATATGGAAGAAATGCTGCTTCACCACTCAGGCTCCATAAAACTTACCTGCTTAGTGCTATAAAGAGGATGTTTGATGTCAGTCTCCTCTTGCTGCGTTTTGCTGTGCTCCTGCAGGTGTATCTGATGGAGTGCTGTGTTGTAACGCTGTCACCAAGCAAGGGAGAAAAATATCCAGTCACAACTGAAACAAATGGCTGTTGTGAAATGAGCTCATTGTGCTGTCCTGGTATTATTTCACCTTTAATTAAATATTCTTTTAAAGTATGTGGTTTGCATAGGATAACAGGGATCCTGGACAGGAGCTGATTTCAAAGCCAAGAAATATCCCAATACTTCAAGCAATGCATAAAGGAAAAAATTACTCCTAAGCAGTCATTATTTGGTTACAAAACAAATGGAAAGATTAAGATTTCTCTGCTTTTCTGGCACAGTGTGAAATCATTAATCCCTTTGAAGAACTGGAAAAATGTGCCGAAGCGTTGCATTAGGAACACATTTTATAGATAACATTACTGTTCAGATACTTTACAGAGAATTTGGGCAAAACCTATTGTAGGAGAGTTCCTGCATGTCAGAGCAAACACTCCTTGGGCCTTCTGGCATCTCTGTAACTTTGATCCAGACACCCTTGGGCTGAGCACCAAGGCTCTCTGCTCACTTTGGCTTTGCTTATATCCTGGAAGCTGTGTTGCAGTAAAAGCCAATTTAAAGCTTTCTGACTCAGTATCACCTCCCAGTTGCAGGGTCATGTGGGAAAAAAAAAGTCATTTTTGAGAATCATTTTTGTTATTCACATTCATTTTTTGTGTCTTGGCCCTGAATGTACATTTTCTTTTTTCAAATTTTTATTTTCTTACTGTGAGAACTGAAATTTTGCTTCTTTATCTATTATTTTTTAAGAAAATAAAGAAAGAAGAGATGATCATATGTATTTAAAGAGGGACACTGAAACATCATCTTGTGAGACTTCAGATAACACCAGGAGAATAAGTATATAGTTTCTCATAGTTAAAAAAAAAACAGATTTTGAGTACTTCAGTAAAGGATTGTAGATTGATTTCAGGACTGGGAAATAGGTTCCTTCTGTGTTGTATACAGGGCACAGGAGAATCAGGTACTCTGGCCCTCAGTTCCTCGAAGTACTGCTGTAAGTACTGCTGTAATTTGAACAATCAGTGATGATTATAGATATTATGTTGTTTAAGTACTTAATGAGGGGGAAAGTTACCTAGTTGTGAATGTAAATGCTTTGCTTTGCTCAGTGAGCTCAAAGTGAGAATCCAGTTTGACATGGGAGTTTGATTGCATTCAGGATCTGGGCCCTGGGGAGCTGGGGTTCTGTAGGAAGTGCAAGATCTCCTTGTAAAACTTGGAGCGCTCAGAAATAGCTGTGCATTAAGCACTGAAACATAAATTAATGATAGAAAATTGAATGGCTAGATGCATGGTTCTATCACACAAAGGGGCCTGGTTTTTTTTATACTAATAAGTGTTGCCATTATAAAAGCTATTTAGAGTAGATAGAAAGGAACTGCATGGTAATTAAGAGTTAGGCTTTGTGTCTAGAAAGAATTGTGTGGATTTGTGAATGCATTGGACGAGTCTTTGTGCAGACCATCATCCATTGGGATCTCTGAACTGTTCGGAAGAGGTTTGCAGGGGCACTAGTACCAGTAAACCTAAGGGTAGGAAGTTTATTTTTGTGTCATCTGTGCCCCTGCAAATTTTAGATGTGTACATCAGAAATATACCAACAATAGTGTAAAACAAAAATTAATAACCACCTCAGCCTTCACCAAACACTTAAATAAGTATTCTGTGCTTTCTGCAGTCCTTTGCTCACTGGAATTGATTTTCTGCTGGAGCGTGCCTGCCGCGTAGTATTGGAATGAATTCCTGTAGTTTTACAAATTGGCTGGATTAGGAGGTCCAGCTTTACGTGTCAGGAGTTGTCAGCTCCTCCAGATGAATGGGGTACTGCCTGTCTCGTCTTTTTGGCTGATTCTGAAGGCATATTATTATTTTCTTCCAGACTCTTCATGTAAATGAATAGAAACTGTCAGGGATCATAACTCATATCTGACTGCTCTGGACAGATGTCCAGGTTCCTTAGGCTGCAGCTCATGGAACTACTCGAAGCATTTAGCTGATGATGTGCTGGCACTTACACCAAAGTGCTAACTAATGGGAGTGCTGACGCTTGGGAGCTCCTCTTCCTCCTCACAGGTACAGAAAGTTGCACCAGTAGATCTCCAGAAAACTATAAATATGTCTTCATCCTTTCCTATCCAGCAACTCCATGAACATTACATGGAGCAACAGAGCAAGGTTGTTAAGTGGGAAAACTGGAGAAGAGAACGGGCCTGTCTTTCCAGACATTATTTTCCCCTTTCCCTTCCATGGAAACAGCTCCACATGAGCTGTGGGCTCTGGGGAGGGTTGCAGATGGCAGCTGTGAAATGGTAAGCTGGCCCTTTTCTGCAGAGGCACCCAAACAAAATCTGTTGGAGTGAATACTTAGCGTACGTGTGTCCTTCTACTCTTCTCAAGAGTTGGTGATAGTCTGAGCTGGGGCGTGACATGGCTGTGTCGGATGGGCCCCTGGGCAGCCTGATCTGGAGGGTGGCAACCCTGTCCCTGACAGGGGGTTGGAAGTGGCTGAAGGTCCGTTCCAACCCAACCATTCTGTGATTCTGTCAGGCTTGAGCTTACTTTGTGAGTAACCAAATCTGTACAGTTTGTGGAAATTCCATTTAATGCCGACTCTGACTTGTGGCGTTCACTTCTCATCTCACTTTGCTGTTTCTTTTTTTTTCCTTTGTCCTGCATCGGTTACAGCCGGCTGCCAATCCAGCCTTGTTTTGAATTCTCGCTTGCAAGTACATGGGCCTAAAGAAAACCCTACATTATAAAAATAAAGCAGTCTCCATCACACAGTGGACTTCACTAAGAGTTGTGTTTTTTGTTGTCACTTGGTTTCATCTTTAAATACTGCCTTATTTTGTGGCTTTTCCTGCTGGTCTGGCCTGCAGACGGGATGGAAGCTTCCTCCAGAAAAGCTGGTGTAGTATCTTGTGGCCCAGCAGGCGGGTCCAGAGTCCAGTCCGTCTGGTCAGTGAGGGGCACTGCTATGGGATTTAAAATGAGGAAAAGAGGTGCCTTTGTTTTTGGTGGCGTGTGTGGAAGGTGAAAGCGCAGAGGGAGAACAGGAGCTGGACAGAGCCTTCTTCTGCCAAGCCACAGTGTATCTAGAGGAGAGAGGCAAATAAAATAAACAGTGTGGGAGCGAGGTAATGTGATCTAAAAAGCCATCTCATGGCTGGAGTATTTTCCTCAGGCAGCTACCTTGAAACATCTGAGAGAATTTCCCAGCAGTGTTGGTTAATGTGTTTGGACGGGGCTGGAAACTGCCAAGGCCTGACTGCAGCACAGAGGGAAGTGTGTCAGTGTGTGTCAGAGCAAGCAAGGGCTGCGAGTTTGCAGAGTCATAAGGCAAGAACAAATCAGGAGAGATGGATGTGAAATGGAGGTGGTAGACCTGCAGCTGATTTTGCCTAGCGCATCGTGGAGTGGCTTTGTAACAGGGAATGTTTGAAGCTTTTGTATTTGGCTGACTTCTGTGCAAATAAGTGAATATTGCCATTCCACATTCTCAAGTTGAGAAACTGATTATGGAAATCTGACTCTTAGTCTGTAATTAAGTTTTCAAGACAGAAAATGTCCTTCATGTTTTTCCTGAAATGAAGTGTGTGTTTTCAATGTATAAAATCTGTATAAAAGTATAATTCAGAGAAACTTTGAAAGTTCTGAAACAAAAGTAAATTAATACCAATTTCCTAGACCAGCTCTTATCACTTCTAGACTCCGATCTAATGTAAAGCCTTTAATTATGAAAAAACTTAATATAAAGAAGCTTGAATATATGGATGTTGGATACAGACTACATGTGAATTTACTTTGTAACTTGATCTGATGTGCAGAGGCACAACAATCAAAAGATGCTTCCACTCTGGAACCATAGAAGACAGTGGAAGGAAGCTGAAAGACAAATAAAAATCTGAAGTCCTCCCATACTCAACTCAGGTGTATAACCCTCAAGTCAAAGCTTTGATTGCAGCTTGCCTAGACTTTATGCACTTGCTTTAATTCTGATGTCAGTATTGCTGAGGAGGCAAGAGCTTGATGGATAGGCTGCAGCTCCCCAAAACGCAGAGCAAGTTTGCTGAGCTTCTCAATGAAATGAATATCCAAGGAATCTATTTTAAACTTGCTACTCTTAGCCCACATGAGCTGTAGGCACAACTTTGGGAAGGAGGCAGAGTACAGAGGGGGGTTTTTGCAACAAATCCAATTGCTCAAAAAATGAGATTTTGTTAAAAATCCTCAGATTTGTCGTTTCTCATCGTGTTTGGGTTTATATCTGCTGCCTCCTCTGAACTTCTAAGATTGCACTGAAGTTCAAACATTTCTTTGCAACCACAACAGCTAGAGCTGTTTTGTTTTAAATGCAGGGAGAGAATCCTAGGGAGCCATGATCTTGCCAGAGTAGGCTTTAAAAGAAACCCCTGCTGGTATCATAACAACAGTGATAAAGTCGTGAAATGAGCTCTTTCCTTTAAGTACAAATTGCTTGATCTTTATAGTGCTAGAAAAAAAGACTTTTTTATGGTAGAAGAGACTGTGGTTGTGTAGGGTAAACCACTAACTTTGCTGTCTGTCGCTTTTCATCAACTATAGTGTCACATCACCTTGAAGTAGAACTTGCAAATCTTGTGTTCAAACCAGGGCTTAACCTTGAGTTGGGACTAAACGAGTCTGTTTGGATGGAGGAGGTATGGCTCATAATTGCAAACAATACAAAGAAAAGCTGAAATGCAAAATTATTACAGAACTTGGCAATTGGAATGGCTAGTGAGCTGTTAGGTAGCATCCCCACAGCCCTTTTTCTCATCTGGAAGGTACGACTTGGTTCAGTGGTAAGGGAGCAAAATTAAATGGTGCTCTTGGACTGCCTCAGAGGGACCACCACATACCTGCCTCCTTTGAGGGCAGTTCACGTGAGAAAAAAGGATTGATGACTGATACGTACCCAGCCGCCACCTGTTCTGCAGGAAGTCTCTGGCCAGTGCTTTGAAATGGGAGGTATATTCTGGAAAACATTGCTGCTTTCTTGCCTTACTCTTATGCAGTTTCTTTAGGAGCAAATGCAGGGAACAGATACTGAGAGTTTTTTCCTCCAGGTCCCAGTATACTGGAAGTATTTGTTATGTTTTTGCGGTTGGGCACTGTTGGAGCTTCACAAGCAATCAGCAGGTTAATGCACATTGCTGCTATGTCTTTCTCTAGCACTCGCATCCCTGTGTCTGTCTATGACCCAGTGAGCATGGGCTTGATTTTACTCATCACATAGTATGAAAAACACAGTGTGTTTCTCAACAGTCCCATTTACACCCCATTACTGCTGTTAGGAGTGTCTCAGATCTTTGTTGTTAATGCCATTCCCAGTAGCTTTCCTATATTATATTGTCCAAATACCCCACCACTCTCCATGTATTAACCTTTTGTAGCTTCTCATTATACTGCTTCTCCTACCTTCTGTTAGTTGGTGCTAAAACTTTTCAGATACTGGAGAAAATATTTTTCTAACTCACCATTTGCTTTAGCAGAATGGGTTTTGTGTTTGTTGTGATATTTTTTAAGATATTTTCTTGGCATGTTGACTGATTTGCAAGAAGTCAGGAAGACACAAAAAAGCCCAGGATGGGAAATTCGATTTGGTTTAATTTCTTGGCAGCGTGCAGAATCATTTCCCAGGTCTCTCTAGTTAACAATGCAAAATACAAGCTTATTCCCAAGCTATCAACATTCTTCAGTTTTCTTGTGGCTGAAAGTCTGTTTCTCACGATCCATGACATTGGGACAGGGCAAAAAGTGGCCATGTGGGCTGCTCCATCCCATGCCTTTATTTCTGCTCCGAGTAATGGATGTTCATAGACCCCTTGCTAATGGGATGTTTCGCTTATTCATAAAATTTAATCAATGCCAATTTCTGAAGAAATTTCTTGGTCTACGTGCAGTGTTGTACCCAGAGACTTGAATTTGGCAGGCCTGATAATAAGTCTGAGGATTGAGGATTGTTATGTCTTCCTCACCAATATGTCTAAATAATGGTTCATAATTAACTCTGGCAATCTCTCTTGTCCAAGCAAAATTCATCATTTTGTAATTCTCTGGGGCTTTTGCCAGCTTTCCTGCAAGGAGTGTTTGGACTGCGTGCGAAGAGGTTGCGAGGCCAACTAACGCAGCCAGCAGAGGATTCCTCCAATTAGTGTTCAGTGAGCGCAATGCCCGTCCTTGCTGGGAGCCTGCCTTTTCCACTCTGGCAGCAGGGCAATCATCAAAGAATCCCTGTTTATAGTAAATAGTGCTTGGCCTCTGCAAAATGAAGGCATGAGGCCTTTATAATCAAACTGTTTTTCTTGGTATGCGTGAGGTTTGACGTTTCAGCAGACGTGGATATGAATTTTCCTCGAGGAATGAGGGCCTTAGATGCAGTTCTCAAAAAGCTAAAGAGTCTGCTTCCAAACTTTCCTACCATCTGACAGCTGTAACAAGCATGGACTATTTACCATTGGTGGAGGAGTCCTCCCACTGTTACTCATCCCCTACACTGGGAAAGGAGTGGATAAGACCATTCACCATTCTAGAGGGGTAATCAGTACTATATATGGCGGGGTCACTGCCCTCAGACAGAAGATTTGGTATGTTGCCTAAAATGGTCTGGAAGAACTGTGTCTTTCCACCTACATTTTCCCAATTTGTTTCTTCCTGCAAAACAAAGCTCTGAAGACCAGTTCCACATGTCTTTACAAGGGTGGACTGATGAAAAGACTGCAGTGGCTTAGAGTGTCTATTCCCCTTCCCAGAAATCACCATTACACGACACTGCTAGACTCGAGTTCTTATCTGGGATGGCAAATCCTGCGTTCTTTGGTCATTTGCAAAAGATTTGTGACTCACATGGAATTTGCACATCACTTACTGAATCCAAACCTTGGAAAAGACAAATCTATTAATTTATGTAAACAGGAAACGGTGTGCAGCCATTCAGATGTTCTTAAGCCACACATTCTACCCTGCTATAATGTCAGTTTTCCCTCGGGAATAGGAAAGGCCTGCCAGCATGCCAGTCCTACTTTATATTCCACACCTGTAAATAGACTTTGCCTGGCTGCCTAATTCTCCCTCTTCGGTTTGCATTGTTTTATTTTTGACTTGAAAACTACGTACATCTGTAAAAACAGAGGGTAATATATGGTAGTGGTATGCTGCTGTATTCATTTGAATTAATGTCCCTTAAAGTGCAGAGGCTGCAGATTCCATGTATTGCAAGATGGTAGAGCTTATGTGCGTTTAAAGAAAACAGATCCTGTTTTCATAAAGGTCAATTTATAACTGTGTTCAGGTTCATTTAATTTTGGTGGTGCAAAGACAGGAAAAGTGGTTCCAAAAACTTAGGTTATCAGTCTGAATTCACAGACTGTACAATCTTGTTTTTGTTGCCTCTCTACCAACAGGAATTCTGCGTACTCACATTCTTGATCCTTCTTCTCTTCCTTGAAGAAACACAGCTGTGGACACGAGCCTTTATTGCAGCGCACCACTGCGGATCGCAGGGAGCCGGGCTGCACTGCGTGGAAATGTGGTGCAGTTACTGCATGTTGGGAATAAGGGCTTGAGCATATCAGTTAACATCAGGCAGTTTTTCTGTCCTGAAAATGGCCGAAGCCAAATGTCCCAGTCATAGGTACATGAAAGTTAATAACAGACATAGAGTAATTCCAATCTGGAACCCTGAACAGGTGCTTTTTGCCCTGAAATATGCCGATTAATTTACTTGGCAGAATGACCTTAAGATTTCTTTAACAGTGCTTGAGGGCGTTTATTTGCAGAACCAAAAAAAATTTAAAAAGATCAAAATTCACTAAAATTGTGAAATTACTGAGGCTCAGCTAAAGCATATCAATCCTCTATTGGAATGGCCTTGTCAGGCAGCAAAGTGGGCAGAGCTGCTGAACGTTCATCTTCTGGGTGGGATTAAGTTATGACAAACAAATGCCTGTTCCAGACAAGCACATTCCCCAGGACTTAATAGCTTTAATTTATACGCATCAAATCTGAGGCACTAGTTAATGCTTTTACCTCTGCCTTCTCTTCTCACATGTCTAGCATTGGCTTGCACTGTCTTTTTGTCTGTAGGAAGCCTGTTTTTCAACCAGTTGGAGCAGTGCCCAAATGCTGCAGTAGAGTGGTACAGAAGCACTGGAGGCAGTGGGATTGCCCGTGGCTCTAGGAGCAGCAGGAGAGCTGGAAGCTTGCACTGAGGCAGGCAGGTCTGGGGCTATGACTGGTTGGTGTCCCAACCAGGTATTGGTGACTCTGGTACAGAAGATCACTGTTAAGATGAGCTGTGCCATCGCTAAGGGTGAGCTGTGGCAATGGAGTGTTCTGTCCAGAAGTTATAAGCTACAGGGCAGATATGTACTGTGAGCTGGAGTATGTGATGTACAGATGAGGTCTTGTATGTTATTTCAATTTATATGCTAATTTTCTCGTATTTATGTATATTTTTCTCTTCCCCTTTTGCTTTCCACCACTATCTTTTATAGTTCTTGGAAGACTGTAAACAAACCATTCTGTTTGGAGCCAGCAGCAATACTTCTCTTTTTCTGTTTCTTTTTTTTTTTCCTGGCAGCCCACTGGTGCTTTGGATTTTGATTTCCTTTACCTATTAGAGATATTTATATATGTAGATATTAAAATAACACAAAATGCATTTTTTCTGTTTCTGCTCATCCTTAAAACAATGTGCAGCTGTTGAACTGCATATGAGCTTTGGGTTGCTGCATGCCATTCTTGATGAGCGTGTTGTATCGAGCACCAGGCAGTGGTGAATATCTCAGAGCACATTGCACTGAGCTCGGGCCTGTTCCCTTCTCCTTTAGAACACCAGTGGTATTCTCACCCTATCTCTGCTCCTTTAGAATATCTGTGGTAAAGGAGAAACTCAGAATGAAAATTTTGGTTTTACTCATAAGGTTTACTCACTTTATATTTCCTGTGGTATAAGTTTCCCACTCCCGTTGGTGGCAGCTGGGTATCAGACCGTTTGTTCCATGCTTGTCGAATCCCTGCTCTCCTCTGTGCCTCTCTGGTCTGTTCTGCAGGATATTTTTCCTTCTTCTTCCAGGTTCTGCTTTCCCATTCCACCTTCTTCATCTCATCTTTTCTTTCCTTCCCTTGTTGCTGAGAGTCTTAGACCTTCCCATCCTATTTTCCCTTCCTGTCTATAGCAAGTAGAGCATTTATCTTAAGCAGTTTTCAGCTTCAGATCTACAGAGATCCCGCAGAAAATGTTGTCTGAGAAGCAGGGACCAGATCAGCACTTTATGAGGTCAGTTCCCTGTTGCTCCACTGGTTCCCTCTGCTGTCCATCCTTGTTTGAGGTGCACAATGCAGGAAGAGCCCGGAGGAAGCGTTGCGTACATGACACACCGTGCTGCCCTGAGAGGTCAGTATCCAGAACTGTGCACCACCTATGGCTGCCCCAGCACACCAGTCATGTTCCTTGGCTGTGGTTGGTGTTGTGGCAGAGGGAACACAGCTGGAGGACAATTACTTTTAGCTGGAAGTTCGTGGTTAATTCCCTCTCTGAAAAGAATACTTTTTCTCACAACAAATTCTAAATTTGCTCAGAAAAATCTATGTAGAGCTTATATTTTCCTTAAAAAATGATAAACAGCAACTTCATTGAGATTCATAGAGAACTCAGATATGGAAAGTGTGTTTATTTAATTGATGACAAGAAACATCTGTGTATGCTGGCACACTCTTCAGGAGGTGGATGAGAGCCATTCTGCAGCCTTTGAGGGCCACCCCTCCAACTCGTGGCATTGCTGTGTCACATATGGGATGAAACACCAGTAGCACACGTTCTTCATTTCTGAAGATACACATTCCTCCTTCCTGGTGGCCTGGGGTGGTCATCTAGCTCAAGATTCCTTCCGTGGTTTTCTTGTTTATTCTCAGATGAGACAAAGATGGTCAATGTAAGGGCTGCATAATGTTTCTTTTCCTGCTGTCTCATACTTGCACAGGTTTATTTGAAATGTTAGCAAAGCCTTGACAATCTCGCTAAGATTCTGGGAAAGTATCATAGTATGAGGGGTTTGTGTATGGCTCTGTTCCTCGTGTCTCTCCTGCCCTTCTGGACTCCTGTGTGTCTGGGGCAGCGCACATTGCTGCTGATGCACCGCACTGTCCTCAGTGACATCCTGCGTTTTGTTCTCAGGGCTGGGACTGCAGCGATGCTCTGCGATGGGCTGATTTGCAATTCCCTGACATATGCTAGTTACAATCATACATTAGATTTCGGGAAAACAGCCCTCCTAATATGCATGGGAGAGAACACACCAGATGATTGTTACAAGAGAGATGTGAGACATCTTATTTAATTTAATATCAAACCAAATGGAGAAACTTTGCAGAAGTGAGTGCCAGATTATCCTCTGAGGACTACAGCCTGGCTATTTGGCTGCCAATAAACTACATATTTTCTTATTTACTAATAGGAGAGAAGTGAACTCTCCATGGTGAGTAATACAGATAGCAGCAGCTCCAGTTTCTCTTCATTCATCACTATATTGCTTTCCCCAAGCAGAGGTCAGTGAGTACTTGGTTTCTTTTCCCTGTTGTGGAGTTTACATTCATGAGTCACTGGAGGGTCTGCAGTTGTTTCAGGAGCCTGTTCACCTCTCCCTGCTCTTGTTGGAGAAAAGACTGAGGGACTGAGGTCGTGTTCTGGGGCATGGGCAGGAGGAGGAGATGGAAGATTTGCTCCCTCATGGCCTATGACTCACTTTACTTTAGTCACCCTCTTCCACACTGCAGTGGGGAAGGTTTACGATTGAAGCTGCATCCTGAGATGTATGTCAGCTGGCCACTGGTGGAGGGGAGAGGATGTCTTTCCAGGCAGCTTGTAGTTGAAGTAGGTTGGTAGGTCATGCTCAGATATCTTTAGTTCTTTTGAAGGATGGCATTCGTAATCCAGGTGTTGGTATGTCTTCTGAACTGCAGGAAGGTTCAAAACCACTCTCAGCATTTGTGTAAAATGGGAATTTTGGGTGCAGTGCAGTTGGCTGTAAGTGAGCCTGTGAGTGACTGAGCTGTGACTGAGCCCTGCATGCGTTCTTTCAGGATTTAGTTACATTAAGTTTATTTTTATGAGCATGGTCTTGAACTTTTACAGCAGTGTTTAGTGAGCAGATTGGAAATTCTGAATATTAGAATAGGGTGAATAAGTCATGAAGAGTACTTATCTTATGAATGTCACTTCTTTTTGTGAATTCATAGTATCAAAGAATCCTTAGTGTTGGAAGAGACCTCTGAAGGCCACGTAGTGCAACTCCCCTGCAATGAACAGGGACACCACAGCTAGGTCAGATTGCCCAGAGCCTTATCCTGCCTCTCCTTGAATTGCCTGGGAATAAGGCATGACTTGTCTGAATTTAGTTGTTGGTTGAAATTATGCACCAAATAATTCCTGTCGGGAATCCTTAGTTTGTAGCTCATACAAAAGCAATTTCTTGTGAATAGTTGATAGTCAGAAGCTTAGTTATGATGCTAGACACAGAAATTCCAGGGATTATTTTTCCATTTTGTGATTAGAATATCATAACTTGTCTATTCATTTATATGTTCATTTGTTGAAAGAATTACTTAAGATTTGAGAGTATTCTAATTCATCAGTCTGCGAGAATATTGCAGTATTTGCCAGAATTTCCTGTTCTGGCCAGCTGTTCTGCCAGAGCCGTGTTTTGTTAGAAGGCAGATGAAGCAATTTCATTAACAAACGTAAACAGGAGCTTTTTTTTCTTTCTTGTATTCCACCTACTCTGAAACTTAACTTTTGATTTTCAGAATAACTGAGATACAAAGGCTGTTTCCACCATGGGGACATAACTTGTTACTTGCTTCTTTTAGGCCTAAGCTTTTAGAATGAACAAAGAAGAGATCTGACTTTTTCTCCACTCCCAATAATGAGTCAGGAAAAGTCCATGCCACACCTGTCGATGATCAGGTTTTATCTAAGTAGATTTCTGTTTTGATTTTTGTCACAGTAGCAAGAATTAACTGCCTCCAAAACTCCTCAGCTAATGAGAACAGTGCGTCTTCACACCTTTGCTAACCCAGAGTCTCATGCCATGCTTGTATCACACTACACGTAGAAATTGCTTCAATCTTTCTTTTACCTATTATAATGGGCTTTATTACTGCACCAGATTGTGAATACAAAATGAAAGGCATTAGACGTGTATACTCCTGCTTATTTGACAATGTGCTGTATATTGCTTACGGGAGGTCTGCCTGGTGTAGTAGCTCTGGTTGTGGACTTATTTTTTTGTGCTGAGGCTGGTGAGCTGGGAAGTGATGCTGACCTTATGAGGCATCCTATGTCAAGTTGCCCCTCTTCCCAGTCTGACTGGCAGGGATGAAATTATCATTATAAATTTAAAATCCATCAAGAACTTCAAGACATCTTTGCCAATTACCCCAACTACACCTTAGGTTGCTGGATCAGCAGTGAAAGCGCAGCTTGAGGAAAACACAAACTAGCAGAACGTGTTCCCATGCCAGGTAGACTTCTTGAAATAGCACTGCCCACAGGGATCGTTTGTCACATTTGAAATGATAGCAGGCAATCTGTCGTGGCCTGTGATGCTTTTCCATCATTCTGTGCACAGCCATGTGCCTCCTGTATGGATCCAGCCCCTGGGGCTCTGTGCCCTGGCTCGTAGCCATGCGACACGCAGCCATTGCGAGGCAGGTGCCTGAGCTGGGCTGTAACAGCAGCTGAGCCATTCTGCTCCATGCACTTTCATGCTTACACTTTTGTGAGATGAAGGCTCCAGTTGCTGCTTATTGGCAGACAGTAATTCTTTCTGATTACCTGATGTTTACCCTACTTGTGTTTTTTGTATTTAGTCCCTGTACTCAGGTTTGTAGCTTGATTGGAAGCTCTTTGTGGGCTGCATACTTACTTAGTACCTAAGTGTTCAGTCCTGAGCTCCTTCAACAAAAATAAACGGTAATGCTATTTATTCAATATTTATTCTCTCTTTTGCACGGCAACTGAGTCAGAGCAATATAATGGGATCTTTTTAGCATTTGCTCATTTGCTTTGCAGAACCCTCTTCCTGCTTTTTCTCCCCTTATGTAGGTGTTGAATATTGCTCTTAAGTGTAGATCACAATATGTAGGTTTTGACAGAGTAAACATATTGAAATCTGTACAGCAGATTCTTGGTTAATAATAGAGGAGATTAACATAACCTGCTTTAATTTGATGTTATACATGCTTAAATGAGGTGTGTAGGGGAGACACATTGTGTCTGAAATGCATGCAAAGACAAAAGTATATTTCTTTAATGCATACTTTCTTACAGATTTGAAAAGCAGATTTACATATTTGTGCATACAAATATTTAATTAAATTTCAGCTCTTTTTAATGAGGATTAGCTAGGAGTCCCTGCTTGTTAATTTTAACCATCTACAAAAGTTGTACAAGTACTGAGCACAAATTTACAAATGCCTTGTTTCCCTTGGCAGAGCACAAGAAGAAATTTAAAAATAAGTGGGCGTTTCAGAAGTTTTTCCCCTATGAAACTATTTTGTAGTTTCCCCTATTTGCAAAATAGGAAACCCCCCATTTTGCACACATCCTCCACTTGTGCTGAGTGTCTTGGTTGCTGGAGAGTCTCATACGAGTCAAGATACAAGAATAAGAGTCTCAAAAACCAATTGCTCTACCTTAAGTTTGTACTTCTTGAGGTTTTGCTTTTATAACTGGCTCGATGCTTGGGCACAGGAGCTGAGTCAGCACTGAGCTCTGGCCTCACCAGGTGACTTTGCTTTCTGAAATGAAACGTTAGGAGGACTTTTAAGGAGCCATTTAGTTTCCTCTGTAAGACAGAAGCAATGGTAAGGCTGGTGCAGAAGCTGAGGAAATGTTTGTTTCTTAATTGATTTCTTTTCAAGGAAATTAAAAAGGAAGAAAAGTGAATAGCTGCTGAAAGGAAAGGAAAAATCTGTTGTCTACTCTGTAACCCCTATTTTCCAAGGTTTGGATGGATTTTATACATCTCTCAGCTGAGCTATTTTTTGGCACCAAAATGTTGGTTGTGATTTGCATAATCACGTGTTACTTCAGTAGGTGCTTGCAAGAAAGCTGAAGTTATGCCTGCTTTTTCAAATGGAATTAATTTTAAACTATTGTGCTAATTTTAAAACATCCCTTTAAACTGTGGAAAAAAAACAAACTTTTGTTCACTCTTGAGGTGTAAGCTGGGTCTTGGAGAGAATCAAATTAAAAATTGGTTTTCAATTTCTAAGAGATGGAGCTACAATTCCTTTTTCCTTTCCACTGAAAAACCATAACATTTAATAGGAAAAAAAACTGTAAGAAAATCTTTAAAAAAGATTTGAATGAAAAGTTTTGATTCCTCCTTTTTTTCTCCTTCTCTTTGCCTAAGGTAACTACAGCTCATAGAGAAGCAGTCGTGGGGAGCTCAGTTTCATTATCTATACACCAGTGTTAGAGCCAAAACATGCTTAGAGATGTAGAAACCAGTGAGTGGATGAACAAGTTGCTTCATGCTGAAAGCATTTGGTGCAAGGATCTGTTAGTATGTTTAAAATCTTGTCCGTAGTCATGTTGTCTGTTAAAGCAAAGGCATTCCAGGCACATAATATGTTGAGGATCACGAACCTCACTGCAGAACCAAAGGCAGTCTGAGCTCTGGGAGCACACAGGTGTTTTTATTATCCCTCTCTTCATAGGCTACTTTCTTCCTTAAGCTAGACCTCAGGGCTAGCTGACCTCCCTTTTACGTCTCCTCCTCTGAAGTAATCCCCATGGGTCGAAGAATGACATTTCCTCATGGTAACTCACAGATTTCTAAATGTGTTTTAGGGCTATTTGGAAATTCTTTAATGAATCAAAGTGTGTTGAAGTGCTTCACTTTGGTCCCTCTGAAATGAGTCGGTGACATGGAAGAGGAAAGGCTAATTCTCCAGAATGGGAGGAAAGCAAGCATCCCAAGTGAAGGCTTCACGGGTTAAGCCTTTTTAGTAAGACCAAGCAGAGTGATTGGAAATGTTCCTGTAGCTCGAACTTCTTTCAGACATGTATCTGGCTGCTGCTGTGATCAGCTGGAAATATCAACTCATTGTTTCGCTCTGTCTTGTGAGACCCTCTGGTCCAGTTTTCCTCTGGGCACCTTACTGAGAAACCTCTCCTGGAGATGCCCTGTATGCTCTCTTGTGTGAGGAGGGTCTTCTATGTAAGCATGATGTGGCCTAGTGACACCTAGATTTTCAGAGAACGGGACGATTGTTCCGTTGGTCACTGGTTAAAACATTCAGAGTACCCACTGTGTTTGTCTGCCAGCATGGGAGAGCAGCTGGCAGGCCAGGGGTTAATTCTGGCTGTGTGGTTCAAGAAGCTGGCTCTGATCACTCTGCTGTCACAAGACGAAGTGGCCTCTGGCTTTCCAAGATGAAACAGGTTCCTTCAACATATTATAATTCTGACTGATTGAAGGCTGCTCTAAGTGGTTAAAATACAGCTAAAAATTACAGCACTTATCCCCAGGCTCTTCTACGTGAGCTTCCATGTGAGCTCTGTGCTTTCACTCTCCCTACATCCCCTTGGGCTTTTGTGTTTTCCCAAGGTTTGTTTTTCCTGTAGATCTGCAGGGAAGCTGGGTGTTCGTGTTTGGTTGCTGTGCTGCCTATGGGGAGGTGTTTGCTCCTGGAGTGAGGAGAACGCAAGGTCCCACACCACTGCGAGTGCCCATGGCTGTGCCTGGGCCATGGCTGCTTGGCTTGCAGGGCAGACATCTCTCCCGAGTGCAGATGCAAGAGGAAGAGAACAAAGCAATTGCATTTGTCCATTTGCTAAAGAAAACCTAAGCATTGTGCCATCTGTTCTGCAGCTACGTGAAGCCTGATGAGCTCTTTGGAAAAGGCAGAAAATATGCTCAGAATCTGGGGAAAAGATGGATGTGAAAACAAGTTCCTGAAAATTGTCAGGTGCTTGGATAACACCAGAACAAACCAAAAATAGCAAAACAAAAAAGTAAAAGATATGAGAAAGAAAACTGCCTTAATGCAGGGAGTCAAATGCAACACTCAATAGATTTTTCTCTCATGTCATCTCCAGGGCCTTCCATGCGTTTGTTCACTTCTTCAGGCTGATCCTGCTCAGGAGAGCATTTAATAGCTTCATAGGTGTGCTATAAACCTGAGGGGCTGCACCCAGCAGCGGTGGCCCTGTCCCCAGCGACAGAAGCTGGGCCTTGGGCTGAGGTCTGCCCGTGCCTGGGCCCAGCACACCTGCCTGCTGCCAAGAGCCCCAGCCACTGCACAGCTGGGCGTCGTTTTTCAAAAGCCAGGAAGGAGAACTGCAGACTCTGTGAAAAATGATAAAATCTGGAAAACTTTTTAAAACAACTTTTATAGCTTCGCAAAATTCCTGCTTCCCCAGAGTCCAGATGAGCCCTGTGCAACTGGAACTGCCTGCAGCTCCTCGTCGCCGTGCAGCCACCAGCATGGGCTGACGGCGGGGCCGGTGGTGGGCACAGGGGCTCTAGGGCAGCAACAGGCTGGAAGAGAGTATTATTCACTGCTGCAATCATTGCAGCAAGGGGATAGAGCATGTAAGGATGTACCCATTCAGGCTCCTGCTTTGTAAGCTGAGAACAGCAGTGTGGTTGGAAGTGACTGATGGTGAGAACTGCTTGGAGCGTGAGGTTGTGCTGGTAGGAGAAGGTCATCTCATGATTCCTGCTTTGAAATCTCCTGGCTTGGCCTTCAGGAGATTTGGAGACGACTTCCTATCTCTTCCACAGAGCTCCTGTTCATCCCCAGGCAAGTCATCCAGTTTTCCTGCACCCCAATTCCCCAGAGAGGGAGCAGGGATTGCTTTCCTCCGGCACGGTGCTGCGAGGCTCTGTAGGGTTTGCAGTTACCATAGAGATGAAGAACTTAAATAGAATTTCAGACCTGTTGAAGGAGAGCTATGAAACCTGATGGTGTTACCAAAAGAACAGCTTGGCTCTGGCCATATTGCGTGGGGCAGCTACAACAGGTTGTAAAACTGTCACAGTAGGTGTAAGCACTGTGAAACCAGGGTCAGTTGGAATACAGACTTGTAAAAACAAAAAACGTACCAATATAAACTCAACCTGTAAATACAAAGTAATATCACTGGTTACAAAAATAAACTAAAAGAGATTTTCTCTTTAGGATCATCTGGGCATTTTAATTTGACAAAGTCTTTTGGTCTGGCAGGAGTCCAAGACCAAGAAGTCCAGACCTGCTTCTGTTCTTTCTGGGGCACCCTGGGGTTTCTGAGGCTCCTCTCTGTTTGTATTATAGGTCTTTAATTTGCTATGAGATGTCAGCTGGAGCAGGAAAAATATGGACTTATTCTGCAATTTGTTATAGGCAGAGGGAGGCAGGGGAAATTACGCTTTAATTCAATTGATACTCCTCTCTTACTCTTCATTATGAAATGAAGAGACAACTTTCAGGTGCTTCTTACTGCACTGTTGTTTTCTTCTGTCTTTCTCATTCATGTTAGGGAAAAAAAATGTCATGCCTTTGGTCTCTCTGCTGAAATTAGAGTGGTTTTAGAGGTCCTGATCATTCCCAATCAGCATTTATGGGAACATTTCAGTTTGGTTGTTTTTGCAGGCATCCTGAATCCAGTGTTTTCAATGCAACTTTGCCACTGACTTGTATAACAGAATAACAATGCCATCTGTCTTGTCTTTTTTTATTCCATCTTCAAACATCAACCCCCTTCCCCCCCCATTTTTTTTCCCTCCAGATGTGCTGGTTTACTTTCTCAGGAGAGGGAGAGGAAATCTTCATTGAACTTGCAGCAATAGTCATCCACTCCTCATGTGAGTTGGCAAGAGCTAATTTAAGACTTCATAGGATGTGTGGGTTGGTTAAACACTCCTGCGAAAGCCTTTCAGGTTTTTTCTGGTCAGTGTTAACTTCCATTTGATAGTTTCATATGCATTCATTCCATGATCTTCCTGACTTTGTCTCTTGGGCTCCTGATGGTGCTGTCTCTAACCTGTACCATGTAGTTAGTGGCCACTTGAGTGGGAAAAGTCACGATGCCGTTCACTCCCTTCACAGTTTTTCAGAAGTGTTGGAAGTTGACGTCTGTGAACCTCTGTGGCTCTGTGATCACATAGCCATGGTTTTCCTCCAGTGTGCTCATCTGCCTGCGCTGCAGGTGGGTTGGCTGCATTAGTGATGTGTCAGCAGCAGGGCCTGCGTGGACCGTGGCACCATGGGCCTCAGCAGCATTTGGGTGCCCTCAGGAAACATAGGCAGCTATGTTTTGTCCTCTGCTGGGTGTCGTTGTTGCTCTAGGCAGGACTTAGATGGAGGACTGCAATGACTGACTGGTGGAGATGATGCAGATGTTCTGGTAACGTCTCTTATAAACTATGTAAACTCCTGGTTCTTGTAACTACATTTGGTCAATCAAGATTGAGAAGTTTGTTTATTTTGTTGGCTCAAAAGCTGCAAATGTTTTTTCTCCCTACCTAGTAGCCTAAATTAATAATGTCTGTTTAATTATAAAGCAATCTCATGAGATTTACAGGCAAACTTTAAATAACAAAGCCACCATGTTTTATAGATGACACATAGAGTATGGAAAGCACCTCCTCAAGAGCTTCCCTAATATTTTTCAGCTGTAATAGTAATGTCCAAATAAACATAGGCCATTTATAAGCTCACCAGAATGTATGGTGGCCCTAACCTAGCTCTACTGGTGTGAATACATTAATCCACTGAGATGTGATATACAATTTGATTTCTTGTAGTACTGGAAGATATTCAGACTGATTTATGCCCTCTCTTTACATTTACTTTCCATACTCTTGTTATTTTCAGGGATTGCAGCCCACCTTCTGTTCCACTCCTGCTGATTTCTCATGTTTCTGCAGTCAGGATCTAGCTGTGATTAGATCCTGTAGGGTTTTGTCTGTACATGTGAATATTGTACGTTCTGCAGCTTTGGTAAAGAATTTATGGTTACTGGCACCATAGTTTAAGGAGTGGGTAAAGGAGATGCTCCTGTTCTTCAGTTCTGACAGTAAAGAAATGTTTTATTGAATGGAGCCAGAGAGGAAAATACCAGGAAATGCACTGGCATAAAAAAACCTTAAAAAATGGGAGACTGTCAAGGTAAGGGAAAGATCGGATCATATGAATGGCTGTACTGTACTGGGCCAGTGTCTGTGCAAGCCCTTATCTTGTCTCCAAAACCAGTCAGTGGTGAATGGTTATCTTTGGTTTCTTGGCTTTAGTAGCCTTCTCTGGTGCTTGTTTTGGTGGACTTGTCCTGCTGCAAGAAGTTCCACAACTGAAGTGTGTGTTGCACAGGGCAGTACCCCACTGTCAGGCTTATTGGTCTTTGTACCCAAAATCACTCTTGGAGTTTTTCTTAAAAGCTGCCTTTGTATTTCAGTTGCACTCATTCCCCTTGTTCTGAAGCAGCTTTGAGCAAGCTATGACCCAGGCTGTAGCCAGCTTGTTTCATCTGGAAGTTTTTTCAGTATGGAGTCCTATAACCTCTTCATTGTAGATTCCATTTTATAACCTTCTGTAGATCTTTCAGTTTGAAATGAATCTCTCAGCACAACCTTAGATGGGGAGATTTCCTACAAAGGGGCCTCCTCAGCTTTTCCAAGGTGAGCATGTTTTGAAGAGCCTCGTTTCATTTGCTGACTCTGAGTGCTCCTTTACATCTTGATAATCTCGATAATTGGTTTAGATTTCTTGACGAGTTTTCAGCTCCTGATCCATTTGAGGAAGTTTCTAGGATAAGGTTTTTATGCTTCTGCGAGTTATTCCTCAGATTCTAATTTACTTTATCTTATTGTGTTTTTACATTTAATCTGCCAATTTGACCATTTTGATTTTACTAATTTGGGCTCAGCTTCAGTTTTTACTTTTATTACTTGAAGGATGCCTGTATATTTCAAATAACCATCCCTTGTTGTGTTGTTTAGCAAAGCTGACATTCATTTGCTCTTTCTGAACTCATTTGATGGATGGATGGTATATATTTGCTCTGGGCTTTCAAGACTCTCTTTAAATAGTTCATGGTACCTACAATGAGCCCATTCAATTCTTCTTTAACAAGTTTCTTTACTCTTACGTAGTTATCCGTTCTGGAAGTGAGCAGTGCAGTAGAAATATTGCAGGTTTTGTTGTTCTTGCCTCCTCTCACTGAACACAAGCACATTGTGGTCAGTATTTGCAACACCAGTAGTAACAGTTCAGCCACACTGCTCACACAAAGACTTGGTATTGGAGCTTCATAAAGCAGTCAGTAGTGATACCTACAGATAAATGCTCAGCAGCAATTCCCAGGACAGAATTTGCCCAGTCCCCTGGGTGCTGGATATCTCCCATTACGGTGTGCTTCCTGTCCTCATGGCCCTTTTGCTCTCCCTGTAGCAACCGTAGCTCTGTTGCTATCCTGATCAAGTCGTTGACAGTATCACTCTATGTTGTTGTTTTCCTATTTATACCTAGAACTTGAATCCAGAGGGATGCTGTATGCTTTTTTGTTATGGTTAATCTGAGTTAATTCTAGATTCTATTCTCCACCTGCAGGGTGGTGTTTCCATGTGCTTCCCATCCTGCTGTTACTAGTGTCCTCAGGCTGTCCTCTTTTCACTGGTGTTTGGTATGTTCTTTTATCAGCACACATCAACGTTTACCCTTCTGCATTTTCCTCTCCTATTATTTAAAACATTCTTTACAGCCTTTTCAGTACACAGCATAATAACACCTGAGAAAATGATCTCTCCTGTGCAGACTTTATCCATTCTGGAGTCTTCCCAATGCCTGCTGAGTCCAAACTGTTTCCATTCCCCCTGAACCCATACCTCATGTTCTCAGCTGTGCACTGCCTATCTTACTTGTCCTTTCATGGGGCTGGGAATGCTTAGAGCAGTGTCACAACAAAATTCCTGGTTTCAGCCTGCAGTCTGATATCCAGAACATCTGTCTCAGTGCCCACAAAATGACCAGGAGCACCAAATCCTCCCACTGTTTCCTAAGAAGCCCTCTAACTTTCAGATCTCCATATGGATTAATTGCTCTGTTATATGAGTGTGCAAATAAACCGTACCCCTCCACGGGACTTCCACCTGCAGTTATTTCACTTGTAGCAGCCAGGAGCTTGCTTCAGGCTGTCTCTGGGTGGTCTGTCTGGCATCTGTTTTTGTGGCTGGTCCACGAAGGGAGGGATGGAGAGCCTCCAGCTTCCTTCCAGCCACAGCCAGCTGCCTGAAGCTGCCCTCTGCCTTGCTGGATGGGGATGAAGCAGAGCCTTGGAAGGAGCTGGGTTCCCTTGGCTCAGAGAATGAGCTCTCAGAAGAGGTCCAGCTTACGTTCATGATTTTGCATTTCTAAGGAAACGTACCACCAGCTGCTGCCCAGCTACCTGAGCCCAGTTTGCTCTCAGATGATGTTCTTCATTTCTTCCTCTGCATTTTTATTTTCCCATCATACAATGCCTAACCTTAATCCTTAATCTCTAGGTTCTCATGCAATGCAAAGAATGAGAAATATTAATTTAAAGGTTCTAATGGACAAGCTTTTCAGGTGTTTATTTTTTCTTCTTAAGCTGCATGAGATTGTCCGCAATATTTCAGCTTGAAATTTCTGATGGAGTTTCTATTTTGTTCCTTTCCTAATATGTCCAAGTTTTCCCTCTATCAGCAATCTGTATTCTCTCCATGCTTTCAGATGCTGGAGAGTTATCATATGCCTCCTTTCCTCTGTCATACAGGCAAATAGCGCACATTAATTTTTTGATTTAATCCTTCTTAATAAGCATGTTCCTCCAGGGATTAATTATTTTAGTTTCTGTACTGAATCTTGCACTTTGTTGACATCTTGTACTGGAAGCGTAGAACTGAACACGGGATAAAATTGAAAGCTCATCTCTCATTAGTTTTCAAGCTCTCATTTGGATAACTGCTTTTCAGGTTAATCTCTTCAATGTGGGGTAAGAGCAGGAAGGTTAAATGAGCCTGTCTGTGGGATGCAGAAAGGAATATAAGTCCCTGATGTTGTAAACTCTTTGGAGCTTTTGTTTTCCTTCACCCTCATAGGCATCACTTTAAGAAAAAATCACATTTAGCAGGCGGAGGCTGTCTGATTCCTAAGCCATGAGGAGCTGCTCAGGCCACCCTTATGGCTGGATTTGGGCTGCTGGGGCACAGCAGAGCCGTAGGGTGTGCAAGCTCTCTCCTCAGTGTACTGTTATACTTGTGAGGGATCTGGCTTTCATCAAACTGGTTGACATCAAAAGTTGGGGACCATGGAGCGCTGGGTCTTTCAAGGTGTACGTCTTCATAGGACATGATGTAGGGGTAGGCCTTCCTGCCATGCCCTCTCTGGAGAGAGCAGAGCAGAGGTAGAGGAGGTTGAGGTGGCCTTGCTTCAGCAGCGCGCTGCCCTGGAGTTGGCATTCAGCAGCTTGTTGGGAATGTCAAGTGGTGCTGCAGGGATGTCTTCTACAGGGAAGAGTCAGGATATTTATAAGCATTAAAGTAATCTTATTTTAAACGCGAAGTTTCTGCTCAAATGAATTATATGTATAAATTTTGAAGCGAGTATATATATATATATATATATACATACAAATAAAGTAAATATATATTTAAATACAGTAAATCCTTTTCCTCCAGTGTTTGGTCTTTTATCTTGTTTACTTATAGCAAAGACTTAGACTCTGTTTCCCACCCATTGATGGACCCGATCCAGCCCTGCTGCATTCTGGATGGTGTCTGTTTTTGGGAGGCTGCAGTGAGGCTCTGGTGAAAGTCTTTGGCCTGTCTCACGCAGAAGGTCAGACTAAACTGCTTGAATATTTATGAACCCATTTATGAATCCTGGCCTTGAGATTTATGGATGTGACACCCGCTGGCTTCAGTGTGTGGTGATTTGTGCCTTAAGGAAATATATTTTTGAAAAGAAACTTGTGTAGCAGTCACCCCAGTTTGTGAGAATTTGAGTTGAAGAGCTCTCCAGTTGGATTGGTTTTGTTTTCTTGCCGAATAGCAATTCATTTTTATTGCTGAGGGTAGAACTCAACTGTGTGTTTTGTCAGAGTGACCTCAGAAATGCTTTATTTCAAATGGTTCCTTGTGTTGAAGTGGAAAAGTTAATCCTTTTGGATTTTGCTGTTAGCAAATTCGTGGACTCAATATTCACGCTTTTCCCCTCTGAAAGATTAAAATTGAGAAACTCTGTTGCAGGGAACCGCACTTACTATTCCCTGCTTGCAACAACAGCAATCAAGTTTACAATCCCCTGAGTCAGCACGATCTGCCGCATTTATCATTTTCATCCTTAACAGCTATTTAATAACTCACCTCTTTCTCGTTTGGAATTACATGTACCTGGGGACCTCAGACCTACAGTCTTTTCCAAAATGCTCTTGCTGGAACATTATTTTAGCTAAAAAACTGCTGGTCTCTGTTTAAAAAAAAAAAAAAAAAAAGCAAGAAAAAAAAAGCTCCAGAATTGTATCAGGCCCAGCAGCTCAGCTCTTTGGAGCTGTTGGTCTTGGAAGCATCAGAAAGGTTGAGCCAAACCTGCCAAAGGAGCAATGCTGTGTCACTGCACAGCTGCAGGATCCTGCTGGGCTTCTCTCTGCTCCTGAGGCTCTGTTGCATTTCTGCAGGCTGTATCTGCTTCAGTCACTCCCTTTGCATAAAGCCACGTTTACCTGCGGTTAAACTTTGGAAACACAGCCTCCCTCCCTGGTGCCAGGGTTCAGAGGGGAGCAGCGGGCAGTGCAGGGCAGATGCTGTGGGGCAGAGGCACAGGCTGTCCCACGGCTGCATCTCTTCAAAAACCACAAATCCTCCCTTTAAAAACTCCAAATGAGTTATGGCATTCATACGCAAGGTTTGAGTCCAGATTCTCATCTACTATAAACTAACGCATGTCTGTTAGCATCGGGTTATATTGGCTGCAAATTTGTCTCACTGCTGCTATTAATCACACCTGCAGTAGTGTTGGGACTGAGCTGGGCTGCATGGACAAAACTTTATTTTCAGTAGCAGTGGAAGCATACAGACACATATTTCTGTATTTCTATATTCCTTATGCCCCTATGTTTCTCCCTTGTGCTACAAGGACTGTGAGAAAGCAGACTGTCATGAAAGCACTCAGTATAAATGGCTCTTCTGCATGCTGCTTTTCATTAGTAGGTCCCAAATGCATTAAAAATGTGACCTTAACTCCATTCTGCAGAGGATGAATAGGGGCACTAAGAAACATGCAGCTTTCATACCTCTCTGCTTCTTTATCAAACTATCTATGCAACTCCTCTTTGTATACATAATTATTCTGAGGAAATGTGGAAAATAAAGCAACTTAATCACAAGTTGACTTGGAAATAAAAGCTGAAAAATAGTCCTTCTAGAGTGACAGTAAGAAAAACATGTTCAATTAAATCTTTTTCTCTTTTTGCCTTTCTACGCCCTGCCTGGAACTGAACAAATCAGTGCAGTGTAGGAGAGCAGCAGCACACAGCACAGCGAGGGGCACCATCTTCCAAGGGTTTGGTGCAACTCCTTCAGAGCAAAGTGGATTAGCTGTGCAGTGCTTCAGTAAGTCAAGGCATATTCTCAAAGAATCCAGTGTAAACATGACATAAGGTTCTTTTGTAATTACTGTCTACATAAATGAATCTAAATAGAAATAAAATGCCAAGCATGTCTGCTCCTAAATCAACATACTTCATGATTGAGAATAAATAAATTGCAGAACTGGAAATGTTGAGAAATCCCATATAGGATGGAATGAGTTTGGAAGGTCTGTGCTGTGTCCTTGGTTATACTCAGGCCTCCTCACTCCAGCTATCTGAGATCTTTATGTGTCAGGTCCATTGTAATGCAATTGAACTAACAACATTTCTGTACTTCAGTGCTGGGTGGACACATCTGTTACTGCCTGGAAAAAGCCCATTCTTGCAGCTCTTAGACCCAGAGAAGGATCATAAATAAAAACAACACATTCAATTTGCTTTCTGATTCTCTGCTGAAAGTGCCATATTAGTTCCAATTTTAGTCAAATGTAAAGCAATGAAGTATATTTAGAGTACAGACACGTTGATATAGAAGTGGAATAAGTCCCTGTCTGATCTGTTGTCCTGCAAATATAAATATTTTCCCTTTTGAGTCATTTACAGAATGTTTTCTGGAAACTGTACAGTGAAATGCAAATCTCCTGTCCTGCTTCTCTGAGAATCGATTGCTGGGAGGATACCATACTGCAAATTCCCCTCTGGAGGATTCATTAACATCAGGAGTGCAGGCTGCTAACCAAGCACTCAGCTTAACAGTCAGATAGTCCAAACCTCCCTTTGGTGTCAAGGAGGATTCCATGAAGTTCAGGGCTGTATTTAGGATTTGTCTCTGCACAGGTAGAACCAAATTCTGCCTTATGTGGCAATTACTTTTTCAGAATCAAATACTCCCCCCCAAAAAACCCAGAACTCTCTATTTACAGAAATACATTTTCTATGAAACACTTTGGTTTTATAGGTGATAGATTTAATTAAATAAGCAGACACTTAGATTTTTAAAAAATTATTATTAATTTCAGGTTTGCTCACATTTAATTTTAGCTTCATATCTGTATCACGCGCCTGGAGATTGGGAAGTAAATCTGCCTTTATATGGCAATGAGAAACTTTGTAAAGCAGTACTAATGAGGAAGAAAATGAACATTAATTAAACTTGTGGTTACAGGATAGGTTGAAGCTCTGGAGTCCTGAAGCAGCAGTTAGATGGGTTGCTTCATTACAGCCTAGAACAGGAGCTGTGATGGGAATGGGAATGAGGAGACAATTAAGTTGCTCACTGAGTGCACATTTAATTAGCCACAGGAGGTAAAGCTCTAAAACTCGGGATTTTCTTAGATCCTAAATATGCCAGGCAGTTTTTCTATCAAATTAGACTTTTAAAGAATGCCTTTAGAAATGTGAGTGAGGTTGGGGTGTTGAGGAGGTGAGGCCCACTCCAACACAGAGCTGTGCAGGGAGAGCTGCTGGTGGGGACGGGGCAGCAGGTCCTGTGGGGAGGTGTGGCCTGATGGTAGGTGGCCTTGTCCCGTACAGCTGGGCAGGTAGGGAAGGTCCCTGCCATCCTCACGCTTATGGGTATCCGTAGATCCTCTGGTCCTTGAAAGTCTGGCAAGTCTTCAGGGGCACGGGAGCTCTATTGCTCCCCAAAGAGATCAGTGGAGCCCTAATCCCAGCCCTGTGTGTCGCTATGAACTCATTTGTGGCTTATCAATATAATCTTTGTCTTAATTAGACAGGGCAGTCGCTCTCTGCCATCCTTACGAGTTTTTTTCCTGAGTGGCTTTCACTTCCAAATAACTGCCTTGCTAACCTTAGCAGAGGTTTTGGTTCTTTGAACTGCAGTTTCCTTTTGATTAAGTGCCTTCTGCCTTTAATGCATATTAATGAGTGCTAAGCAGTGCCTGACTCGAGTAATTTGCTGCTGAGTTCTGGGAACTCTTGGATGGAAGGCCTGGGGATGTCCTGCTTTGGGAAATAGTGGGATTTTATGGGCTCTTTGCTACAGGTCAGTGTGTTCCAAAGACCAATGCATTTTCAATTATTAGTCACAGGACACAGTCACAGCTGCCATCATTATTTTGCAATATTCTCACACTCACTTTGGTTTGAACTTCGAAGCTCCAGAAGAGGAAGATGTAAAGGCTTGGTGGGACAGAGGCTGGGCCCTGGCTGTGTAACACAGCATGTGTGTGGCTGTGAGGGGACATCACGGGCATGTTCCTGAGCCCTGTATGAGCAGCACTGCCAGGGTGGGCAGTGGGCATTACGGAGTGGGGCAGTGCTGGTAGCAGGTCCCTGTAAGCTCCTGGGAGCTGCTCTGCCCAGAACTTGGAGAGACTGAGAACTGAAAGGCTTAATTCTGCTTGCACATTGCCTGAAGTAAATGGAGGATAACCCAAGATTGTTCTCAAGTTTTCTTAGTCTAGCCAGTGTTGGAAGGAAGGCATGAATTTGCTCAAACAGTACAACACCTGCTGCCTGCAGGTTTCCTGGTGACTTTTTTTGAGATGTTCTGAGTTATATCAGAACAAAATCATGAGGCAATTCATCCTGAGCTTTTCAAATTCAAAGCACTTGGCAAAAAACATAAGTCAGCCTTTTGTATTATCCTACAAGACTGTTGTTATGGTGGTTAAGAAGTAGAGAAATGAACATGAAGAGGTTAAACCTTTCACTTGAACTGCCAAGGAAGTGCGTGGTGGAGAAATGCAGGAGTGCCATATAAATGGGTCTCATATAATTGTGGGTATGTTCATAGGCAGATGGCTTGAACTTTGGATTGCTGTGGGAACTCTGCCTTGCAGTCTCAATGAATTTTCTTCCTAAACTCTTAAATAAAGCCATATTTTCTTATTTAATTCAACTTAAGACACAAGAATAAAAAACTGTGTAGAATCTAGAATCTATAGAAAAATATATAATTCTTTTATGACCCAAATACACACAATTACAAAAGTTGTCCTTCTAAAACCAGCAGTAGATCAGATCTGACAATTGTCTGCCTGGTAATTTCCTTGGAAGATTTGAACTCCTCCAAGCCCTCACTGGCACCTCCCTCTGCACGTCCTGCAGGCATGGGCTGCATTTTAAACAATGCATGAACAATTAAGAATCGGCATTAGCTGCTAAGGCTTAATAATAGCTTTAAAAAGTCCAGAAATAAGTATAAACATGTTTGCAACAAGGCATCTTACTTGCTAAAAGCAAAATCCTATTCTTTCATTGGATGTCCATGTTTTTCTCCTGGGCATGTGTATGGCACCTGCGTTGTATGCTGTGCAGGTGAGCATGCAAATGCCTGTTCCTCCTTCATCTTTAGTTGTGTATTTCTCATTACAAGGCTTTAACATTACTGGGCATAATATCCAATATCAGAAGAAATGTGGGTATATATGCAAGTAAAATAAATATTGAAAGGAAAATAAAGGACAATTCAGTTCTGAAATTGTCATGTACTCCTTAAAGCACTCCAGAATATCAGTGGCTGTCTCTCTGGGTTGAGCACTTGCTTGTTTTAGCTGCCTTGAGCTGCTGAGCCTGTCTCACCTTTTTTGTGCCTGATGTAGAATCTAAATTAGATAAGAAGAAGCAGGACAGGATTTCAAATTCAGTTTCCTCCCTATACAGGCAGGATGGCATCAGTTTAAATTGCTTCGATATAATTTTGCTTCTTTAATCCTTCCTCTTCAATCTGTTTCTGTATACATTACATACATGAAATCTGGGACTGGAAATCTTGCCTAATGTGAGTTAAGACATGACAAATGAACCTGACATTTTTCCAAGGAGTGAACCGAAGAACAGACTGTATTTATAGCGGTAGAAATGCAGTTTGCTGCTTGCAGAAGGAAAAATATGGGTTGTATGAGAACTTTACTGCTGGGATATGGTAAGGGTGTTTTAGATGATGCTTGTTTCAAGTGAGGGTACTGAGTTTGAGGCAAACTGCTTCTCCTGGAGGCCTGAGGTTGAGTTTCTCCCAGCAGGGTTGGGGGTCCCAGAAGCACAGGAACTGAGAACTGTCCTCACGTCCAGAAGTTCCCAGTCCAGTCCTGTGAGTTGGGTGTCCTCAGTGGGCAGGGTGGAAAGGAGTGTGATGAGGAGGGAGGTTCTTCTGAAGGTCATTTTGGCTTTCTCTCTTTAACAGTTTAAAGTTATTCCATATTAACAGTAAGACTTTCAGTTTACACGGTAACTTTTTGCCACTTGAAGTTCTCAAAAACAGATTTGTAAATACATGCAGAAAAATGGACTCAAGCCAACCATCTCTGCAGGGAGCTGCTGCCCAATGTATCCTCTGCCCTTGGGCAGGGTTGCGTGTGGGAGACACGTGTGGAACACCCTGGTGCCCAGTTCTTCCACCTGCATGAAAACAATGGAAATACCTCTTAAAAGTGTTCAGTCTCTGTGGTGGTTTCCCTGCTGTGCTCAGTGCTGAGGATCGTTCGGATGATGTTCCTCTGAGATGCTCTGTAGCAGTGTAAATGTCTCAGTTTTCCATACCAGGGCAGTCGTTCCAGGCTGAATAAGTTTTTCTCTCTTAGCAGAAGTGCTGCTGGCATCTTTCTCAAAATGAGCTATGGCTAATTCTTGAAAGAGTTCTTTTTTTTCTTTTTTTGTCAGTGCAACCCTTTGTGTCAAGGGGAAAATAATCTCTGCACTTATTTGCCCGCATATAAGCTGTAGCACTTCTGTTCTGCTTCTGAACAGAAAGGCTGACTACAGTTTTTGGCTGTGGAACTGCCCATCAGGACCAGCTTACAGCACTGACCCGATCCTCTGTTTAGCAGATAGGAGGCACTGGGGCAGTCTGTGGCTGACAGATAGCCAAGGTCATATTAACTTGCATTGTAGTTGGTTTCTAATTGAGATGGTATTTCCTAGACAGGTTCTCAGACCTGTGCTTCACTCATCTGGTTTAAGGAGAAATCCCTTTGGTTCAGGGTTTTACCTTTTGTCCTTTCTTGTCAAGTTGGGGAAATGGAACTTCATTTTGCTCTAATAAAGAATTCACCTGGCTTCCTCTCTGCATCCTAATTGCTCTCTAGAGGACACTAATGTGTGTTTAAGCATACTGTAACTATTTACTCACAGTGTCAGCTGTGTGTGAGTAACACAAAATGTTCGATCTGTGCCCTGTTCCTCCAGGCTGGCATGATTCGCACGGACAAGGATGAGTTCTTCATTGAACCTCTGGAGAAGGGGACTCGTGAGGAGGAGGAGGAAGGAGGCAGAACACACGTGGTCTATCGCAGAGCAGCTGCCAAGAAGCAGCTTCCAATTGAAGATGCAGATACCCTGTACAAAGGTAAGGCAGAAATGTTAATACTGGCTGACATATCAAGTGTAACTAAAGGCACGTGCCAATGTGCCTTGCTGACTGTTTTTGCTATCCTCAAAGTGGTGTTCTTCCTCTGTAGGTAAAAAGGTGGGAAAGCGGTTCAGAAATTTATCTGGGATAAGCAAGCTCTGTAGCAGCCAAAACTATCTCCAGAATGATGGAACTTTCTATGCTTTAAGGAGCTTTCTTGGCTCTATGCACAGCATGAAGTCATTGTGCCAGCTAAGTCCCTGTGGCAGAGCAGAGGAGGGGGATGGTGAACGGAGCAGCATTGCACGAGTGCCCCATCTGCTCAGACAGCTAGCAGTGCTGTCTTTGCAAAGGCTGTGTTGCAAGGCTGCATCAGGGACCCCAATGCTGACATGATACATGGACTTCTTGTGGTGTCTTCACTGGGCTAAATTTATTCCCAGTGGTGAAATAATGGCATCTCCTGATATGAACACAAACTTCCTGGATTTATTTATGCTTCTGATTGTGGAATTTAACATAACGTGTATGGAGTAGTCAGCAGTAGTGTGGGGGGAATATTAAGTCACAGCTTGAACCAGTGATTGAGCACCTGGTGGGAAGGCAAGGCCAGCCCAGGCGATTGCATGCACCTGAGTGACCAGAAGGGGAGGAGCCAGGATCCACCCTTTCCCAGACCTCATGTAAGGGTTGGCAGTGGGCGCAAGGGGGTTTTGTTGGAGATTCCTGTGTATCTGAGGCCTTCTGAAGGTAAGCAGCTTTTTTTTTTTTCTCCCCGATTTATTTCTGTGCCTTCTGCTCTCGTATCTAAGCAGACCCTTACTCTACATAACTTAAGACCTTGCTACCCTGCCATTTTGTTGTGCTTTCCATCGTTTGTGAGTAAAACAATCTAAGCATAAACAGTCTTTCTATACAGTATTTTCTATTTCTTTTTGGTTATTGTTCCTTTTTTGGTGAATAAATAATGGATGCAAACCTTGTAAGTGGATGTTATGACAACTGGCTTTAACACTGAGATTAACTGGGTTGTTTGACAAAACAAAAAACTATCTGTATTTTCATTCCAAATGTGTGTCCCGAACAGCAGAGTTATTTGCTGCTGCACCCTAGAATCATCGTATTGCAGTATGCTTTAGGTATAATACAAAGTGCTAGACTTTCCTCTGCAGTAATATTGTGGGTGATCCATCTCTCTCTCGAATACGTTTTCAAAAGATAGATGTTGTAATGTGCTATAAAAACTCTGCATTGCTCTTGCATGTATTAATCTCCCCAAACCCCATGGAGGAACAATCATGGAGATTAGGCAGTGAAATTGGAGTTGTAGAATTGTGTTGGAGGGGACTCTTAAAGGCCAACTGCCCTGCAACAAACAGGGGCATCTGCGTTAGGGCCAATACTGTAAACTTCTAGAGGAAAAAAAAAAAAAAAAAAGCAAACAATTATAGCCATCTGACTTTTTTCCAGTTTGACCACCAGAATGACCAGACTGAATGTTGTGACCAAAGCAGTGCTGTGTTGGGTTCTTCTGATTGCCTTTGTGCTCATTTTGGAGCAGAGCTGGGGATGGCGGGCCTGAGAGCCACCATCATATGGTGGAAGTTACTCTGTTAGTAGGTGTTTATAAAATTATTGCAGTGTTAGAAAATATCAGCAAGTCACAGTATTTCCTCTTAAACAAAAGACTTGATGTTATTCACACCTTATGGCAGTATTTTTGTTTTTGGATGGTAAATATTCCTCAGGAGTAGGAGTCTGGTACACAGCGAAGCGTAAATTGCAGATCAGCTTCAGTTATTGGCATGCAAGAGGAAGGATCTTCTGACAGCCGTGTCTGAAAGCCTCTGCAGATCACAGCTTCTGGTGGGGCTGCAGGTGTGACTGATAGCAAAGCTGTGCTGCAGGGCGGTGTGTGATGCTGGCAGCCTTCTGCTGCTGGGCCTCCTTGGGGCCTCACCGTGCTGTGTGCCTGCGTAGCCTGGAGTTTGTAAGCTCTGGTGCAAAGACACAAAATAATAATAGCTGTCAGCCAGCACTGTGGAATTACAAAGCAAAGATGTGGCTGAACTCCCACAAGCAAAGTTGAGCTGTAGCACTGACCGTGTCTGGAACAGCAGGTGTCTGTGCCACGTAGGAACTGTTGTGATTTCTCTTATTTTACGTTTTAGAATAAGGAAACAAATGCAAAGAGTAATAATCTTCCCTCCACCTGTCCTCTCTTGATTCGTAAAATTGATAAAGATTAGGTTTTCTGGGTGGAAAAACAATGCAACCACAAATTACTGCACTTTTTTTGCCCCCATGGGATTCTCTCTGCCTTTAACAAAAAAATAGCTACTCTGAAACTGCTCTTCTCCTGTACTCTTATTAAACCTGACTTTTCACTCCTAACTTGCTATGGGCAATAGTCTTAGAAAGGACATGTTTTTCAGGGAAAAAAAATGTATTTTTATTTCTTAGTTTGTCTTTCTGCAGAATGCATCCAGTTTTGTTGAATGAGTGTCAGAATACTTAGTGTGAGGTATTGGTAAGTACGTGTCTCCATAACACTAAGAATCAATGGGCTTCTTTAAGAAATCTCTTTCAATATGCTCCTTCTATTTAATAAAGAAGTAGTAAATAAAAGATGGAAAAAAAAAAAAAAATAAAAGAACTTTTAACCCATTTAGCCAAGAGCTCTCCTCCTCTTCCATCATCCCTCGAGACATTAACATAGTTGCCAAGTCCCATAAATTTACATGTGATGAATTGTAATGGTTGGACTATTTTTAAAGTTCAGCCTCCAGGAATCATATAAATATGGGATGAGTTTTTTTTTCCTCTAGTGGAGCTTCTGTACTCTTAACTGTTGATAAAAACTTGGTTTTCTATCTAAATATTTTAAAATGAAGAACATCACAGTAATAATATTCCACAGTTTTGAAGGTAACACCTGTCAAAATCCCATGATCTGGGAGAGAGTTCAAAGTTGCAGTTTTTGAGTGTTTGGATTTAGAAAGATAGATATGAGCTTCTTGTAAGTGTTTCAATCTCTCCCACTCTTTGTTCCAGAAATGGGATAAGCTGTTCTCACTCCAGTGAGAAGGAAGTGAAGGAACTGAAAGCCCTGTGGACTGGGAGCTGGGCTGGTCAGTCTGATGTGGGGTGCCCTCTTCTTGTTGTGGCAGAACTGGAATCTGATTTCAGACAGTGTGAGATTTGTTTTTGTGTTTATGTAAATCGCCATCAAAACATTGGGAGATGTAAACACTTGCTTTGGCAGCCTGAATCATTGCATTCTGATTGATGTAGGACTATGTGGTCTTAGTGAGAATCACAACATAAAGGGAACAGCATTTCTACCTGTTTTGCCTCTGTATACAGTACAGTTTGTGAATGTATTGGAGAAACCCAAGCCTTGTATTTTAGGCAACTAAAACTATGGAGTTATACTATAAAAGTCCATGTGAGC
Organism: Meleagris gallopavo; assembly: GCF_905368555.1. Classification (NCBI taxonomy): domain Eukaryota; kingdom Metazoa; phylum Chordata; class Aves; order Galliformes; family Phasianidae; genus Meleagris; species Meleagris gallopavo. The sequence continues at coordinate 13,293,254 of NC_139418.1, forward strand.
TCACTACAGCTGTCTCAGTTGAGCTAATTCTTCTGGAAAGACGTTATTGTGTCTGGTTGATGTATGGCAGGTATGGTAGAAATAAACCCGACTTTGTCTAGCAAGTATGTTTTTACTGTTCAGATGCATCTAATAGGTTATTTTCCTCTAGATAAAAATAGTCAGCGTGTTGAAAATATCTTAGCATTCCTATTGAATTTCTTCTTAAATAGGTGAGAAATGTTGTCTGACAGCAGTAAGGTTACCTACATAATGGAATTAAAATTATACAGGTAAACTTGAGGATTGTTTTCTTTTCTTGAAGCTGCAGTTTTTTAACTTGAAATGTTCTTTAGGTGTAAGGTGAAGAGAGATGGAATCAATGATTTTGATGAGGTCTTGAATTTTTTTTCTGTCTCTAAAGATGATCTGAATATCAGCCTTCTAAACCTTATCCCCAGCTAAATCACTTTTTATGTTGATCAACTAAGAGGCAATGATTCTATGAAAACTTCCTTAAGGTTTGCATTCTTTCTCAAAATCATTGTTTAAATACATTATTTTGAGTTTTATTGTATTGCTTGACTGCTGAGAAACAGGAACTCGCTTCAGTTGACAGTTTTATTTACTGTGTAGATGAAGGATGACCTTAGCAAAGAGCCGTTTATTACTGAATAGGACAACAAGGTAACTCTCTAGATGTTCTTGAGGCAGGGAGGTTGTTCTTACTCTAACTGCAAATGAAATCCCTTGGAATGGTGAAGCCCAACCTGACACAAGTCCCATCAAGAATGTACTCTGGGCTGGCAGGCTGGGCAGACTTGCACATCTCCTGGTGGATCACAGCTCCTTTCACAGCAGTGCTTGGGTTTGCCTGAGGTCAGATCTTCAGGGAGGTAGGACTTGGAGCTGAAAGATGTGATTGCTTCGTATGATCCTGTGGAGCACTTCCTGGGGCAAAAATGTCTTGCTTTTCTCTAAATATAAACCACTGTTTCCTATGTTAAGGTCAGGGTGGCTAAACCCTTCCAGATGTAAGTGTATGCCAGCCAGGTAAAAGGAAAGAAATAAGTTAGAAGCATCTCCTTTGTGAGCCTGTATCTGTACATTCTTAGCAGAGCTTCTCCTCAGCCATGTTACTGACACCTCCTGCCTCTCCATGGCTGAGAAGGGCCAAATAAAGCCTTTCTTCTTTCTCACACTAATGGGACACTGGGGACTCCAGAGGACCTGAGGGCCAGTCCAGCAGGAGAGAAACCTCTTGTCAGTGTAAGCTGGGATAACCACACACTAGAAGCTGTTTGAGGGGAGGGGGAGGGAAGATAAAGTTTAAAAGAAAAAAAAAAAAAAAAAAAAACAGCAAACAAACCATGGTAAAGTTGTAACAGCTCAGTTTCCAGAGCTTTGCAGGTTTTAAAGATGATGTTTCAGATGAGAACTTCTCCATCATAATCCATCAAACTGCCAATGTCATTGATTTACTAATGTATTTAAATTACTCTTTAGAAACCAACGTGAGTCTGTTGCACATTTCTGCTGGGTTGCCTGCAGCAGCACTCAGACCGGCTGTGGGCTGGCTGGGTGCCATTCTAATTTACAGAAACTTTTCTGGTTACCTTTGCAGAGGAACTGTTCCTTCAGCATACCAAAGTTTCTCCAAATTCAATCGATATTTCCTCTCAGAGTGTACTCCTGCTGATTAATTGCTGTTCCTTATTTTGTAGTCAGTAAGGCACTGATGACAGTATTTTTTTTCTCCTTCCTACATCATCTGTGCATGATAAATACATCTGTCTCTCTCCTGCCTTGGGTTTTCTCTGAATTGCACATTGCAGATTCATGGGGCTTTTCTGGGAAGAGAAAGATCAAGAATTTAGTTGTGCTTCAGTCTTGAATAAGTAGTGAGGTTATGCACTTATGAAAAAGCAAGTCCCCAGAGGGTTCTCAGGCCATTGGATGTCACCCTTCCCAACCACAGATGTGGCTGATAAAGCAGTTTTTTGCTAGGGCAGGCAAATAAGGCACTAATGTGAAACTTTTGGGTAAATCTGAAGATCCATTTTTCATAAACGTGCAATAAATCATCTGGGGTGATTACTTGAATGCTAATGAGCAGTACATTTTTACATGCTTGGCATGTACTAGAGGGAATAGACTCTTTTCCCAGAGTAAATAGAACTTTCTCCCATAGATCCATGGATTACCCCAGAGTGGATTTGCACTGTACCCATCCTGCCATCCCAACCTGTTCTAGGCAGCTGTTCTTTTGGCTAGGAATAAACATGTAATGGGATCATTGAACAGAACGCTTTTTAAAAAGATTTATTTATTTTCTGAACACTATTTGCATCTTTCTCAGAGATGAGTGATTTTTTTTTTTTTTGTTTTTTTTTTTTTTTGTTGTTGTTGTTGTTGTGTCTGCCCCTAGAAAAATCTAGGGGCAGAAGGGAAATGTTTGTGTAATGGGAGATTACACAAACATGCGTGGTGATATTGTATGCGTATCAGGACTGCCATAAAACAGTTGGCTACTTTTACAGTGGGCTTTTTTAAATTTTTGAGTGCTTTGGAAATTGTTTTGTGGCTTCAAATGGTCTTTGCTGTCAATTAAAACAACCCCCCAACACTTATTTTTCCAGATGCTAAAAATTACTTTCAAAGTTGGACGTGCTTTGTCATCAAATGCTGTGGTTGCTGTAGCACTGCTTACTTTCAGCTGGTACAGAATCCTGTTGTGCACAGGTGAAGGTGGTGGGGCAGCACGGCCACGTGCAGAGCGTGGAGCTGCTCAGGGATGCTGCATGCGATGGGGGTTGCAGAGGGGCCGGAGCAGAGCGCTGCCATGTGTGCTGGCTCCACTGTGGTTTTCTGGCCCCTCTTCAATGCACTCAACAAAACCACAGTCATTTCTTTAATAAATGGCTTCTAAACATGGAGTACAGGAACATAATGATACTATATTAAGGACTTCCGTTTCTATATTCATCCCTCCCCATCCTCATTAGACAGCTGGAGATGCACGCAGACTTTGTGGAAGCATTTATGTGCGTGCTTCGCTACAAGTGGGTACTGAAGTCCAACTGAAGTCAAACTGATTTCAGTAGCATTTGTAAACATACATCCCTTAGGCCAAATGTTTTCTGATTGGAGGTGGGTTCATTCTTTACTGATAAAACTTGTTGCTGTTGCTTTCTACTTCTGATCAATGATGCATGAATTAAATGTGATGGACTTGATTGTTTGTACTTACTGAAATATCAGTGATTCACTTGTATTGTTTTTCAATTAAACAAATAATATTCAGTTCATTCTCAACTGACGAATTCATTTTAGCTTCTCTGCTATATTGAAACAACATGAGAAGGCTCTGGGTGACTGCTGCAAACAGCTTACAGCTGGAGCTGAATATTACCAAATGTACTGAGAGTTGCTAAATATAAGGAAATGATAATAAAGCTGGTCCATAAAACAAAAGCTTTTATACAAATGGTTCTAACAGATAAGCTGTTGAAAACACAGGAAAAATGCTTTTTTTTTTTTAACATTTTTCTATTAATTAATTCAGCACAAGGGGTGTGTGAAACTAAGCTTGACTAATCGCTTGTTTATATTTATTCTTAGTCAAAACTCAGTTGTTTATAGATACGTTTATAGAGACAAAAAAACAACAGATTTCATGACTGTTTGCTTTATTCTGCCTTTTTACACCCATTGATCTCCCAGGACTTAATGACTTTATCCTCACAACCTCATGGGAGGACCGAGAGAACAAAACGTTGTCCTTTTGGACGAGGGTAACATCAACCTCGTTTGTACTGAAAGCCTGTATTGTCCTTTGCTGGTAATAGCCACCGTGACCGGAGCTCATAGGAGCAGCGGTTCATAAGTCAAACCTTGCCTTCCCATGTGAGAGCTGATGTGTGTGAGTTTGTGCAGCCGCCTGCAGGCGTGTGTGGAGCTTTTGCTTATGGAAATGTATGTGCACACCCACACACTTCTGCAGTTTCGCATGGATTGTGAGTTTTTCCACCAAGTGTCATTCTGCTGGGGATTGTTTATTTACCAGCTACGTTCATGTTGTCCAACCTGCTGAGGAAGACGGAGCGTGGCAGTAATCCAGCGGGTTCTGATGTCTCTGCCAGGCACAAAGGGGGAAACTTGTCCACAGAAAGACCTTAATATTCTGTCCTGACAACTGAATGCGTTCTGCAGGCTGTGTCTCTGTTTAGGAAATGGATTCTGACGCTGAGAATTCAAAAACATGGGTAGCGTGTACCGCTTGGTGTTTTGTATGATGGGATTATTCAAACTCTGTGTTTAATAACAATATGCAAAATAGCATCTGGTGTGCGTCACTGAAGTCAGCTCGAGTAGAAAAAGCTGATAAACATTTGCTGTAGACTGAAAGCGGCATAAATCTTGTCTGCTGTCCATGATAATGATGACAAAGTGGTTTGATCAGACACAAAGCTCCAGGCATCGCCAAATGAAAGCAATGGGCAAGCCCAGAGTTGTGAGGGAGATGGATATCCTTCAGACATTGAAATTTCTGCCGTCTCTTGCAGAGGAGCCACATGTGAGGCCTTATGAAGTGGTCCAAGGATCAAAAAAGTGTTCCAGCTGGTTCTGACTGTTCTCAGCCATGCAAACTCTGCTGCTTGATGGTGGGGTGCTGCTGGTGTCTCACTGCTTGCAGAGGTGACACTGGAAGGGTTGCTGTGTTCATAGCACTGCTAGACCCAATGGGAGAAAGGGAGCAATCATTTTGGTCTCCTCTTCACTGATTAAATTACACGACGACCACTGTACTCTAAATGTGTTCCTATAAGCAAATGCTTTCTTGCTCCTAAGCTCACTTCCAGTTAAAGGCAAAGTATTTCAAAGTGTCAAAGGTGCAGAGGCCAGAGATGCACCTGTGATGATCCAATAGTTGGTGTGGGGGGGGTGCCCACTGCCCAGAGCTGTGCTGATAGCTGAACTGGTGTTGAGTAACAACTTTCTCCAGACATTTTCTAACTTTCGTTTATTTATTTGTCTTTTGTCTTGAATTCCATAATCAATGCCTGGGGCTGCTTGGGCTTTTTAAGTAAAAATAACTTTTGCTTGAAGAATAAACACCAGGAGTGCTAACTTTCATTTTGACTTGTGCAAGTCTCCTTTCCCCAGTGCTTTCCTGAAATTACAAAAGGATCTCAGCCCAGGAAGAAGCTGGTGAAGCTTCAGATTCAAAACTTTTGAAATGTGCTCTGGCACAGTAGTAAACTTATTTCTTCTTGAAAACGTGTGCTTTTCTATCAAGCACAGAAACACTTTTGAAAATATGGAACAAATTGAAGGCAGAAGAAACTTAATGCAAATTATGAACTCGGTCTGATCCCTCTAAATGATTGCATTGCAAAGGACCTATAATTATCTTTCCAAGTATTTGCTCCCCAACAGGGAGTGTGGCATGAAGTCCCATGTGAAAATTTGCAAGTAGTAATACAAATTTTGTTGTCTTGGGGGTTGTGTCCCTTGCATTTCAGGGGGCTCTTGCTAAAAAGGATGCAGCTGGAGGCTATGTGATGGGCAGGCAACTGAACTGTTTTGTTGTTACCTCGGTGGCTGTGGGGATCCTGCCCTCCTCTGGCTGCATGTCTCCAGAGACCCCCATCCCATGTGAAGGGTATAAAGTCTCTGCTCTTGGAACTGCAGTGCTTGTTAGTGGGTTAAAAACTGTGCTCTATTTTTTTTTTTCTACAGGTTCTTTGATTAAAAGCCTGGTTTGCATCTTTGCTTTTCCTTTTATCTGTGAGTTTTTGTGCAGTCACTTGTTCCAGCTCTGTGTGCACAGACCATCTGGCATGGCTTGCCTGCCCAGCAATGTGCCGCGCTTTCAAGGGGAAGAATTATTAATCACAATCTGGATGGTGAGGGGGTTAGGGATGGGTTTCAGCTCATCCCCAGGGCTGGTAGTTCTGCAGGTAGAAGATTTCTCAGCAAACCTCTGTGGTGCTGTGGGCTGGCTGTGCAAGGAAAGGAGGGCAGTGGTGCAGGAGGACCCAGCAGTGGGAGGAGGTGTGAGCAGAGGGCCTTGGAGCTCATCCTCATCCCCTGCAGTGCTTCCTGTTTGCAGAGCCCGGTGGGATGTGGGCCACTTGCCCCAGCACTGCTGGGCTTAAAGCAGTTGTCCTTGGAACATGGTGCATTTCCCTGGCTTTGCTCCATAGGGCAGGGTTTGCCCAGAACAAGTTGTCAAATTAAAAAACAACACAAAAAAAACACTTTTTTTTTTTTTTTGGAAACTGTAATACTTTAACATTTCTTCAATGATCGTAGGTTTGTGAAAATTGAGGTGATTATTTAAAGAATATATTAGGAAGGATTCTTTTATCTCGAGTATGAGTCACACGTGAGACTTGCTCAGTCCTAAAAGTAACCTGAAAAAAAAATGCCTCATGGTAGCTTCACTTTACTGCTGCTTTTAAATTTACAATACCAGATATCCGGGCACTTTGCATCCTTGTCTGTTTTCTGTCAGGAGGTTTTTCCCTGTTGCCAGTTGTTCAGGGTGCTTAAGGTGTGTGCTGTGTCAGCGTGAGACTCGGAAACGTGGTATGCCTTGGAGCAGCTCCTCTGGGATGCACATCCCAGTACCTCTCCAATATCCCCTTCACAGGGAAATCAGGAGAGAGAGAAGGTTCACGTGGTGATGCAGATTTTACTAATTTCAAAATAAATGTGAATTATCTTCCATTCTCTCATGATCTTGTTTCCTATGCCTGGTTTCTCTTCCCCTCCTTTTATCTCCGAAGAATCTCAATGACGGTGTGCTTTTAAGTGCCACGGGGTTTTGAACAGGTCTTTGCGTGTGGCAAGCAGTGACATTTTGAAAACATCCTTCTCTCATAGGTCAGCACATCAGGTCACTTCACATGGCAGCATCTGATGTAACTGGTAGCAGCAGTAGCTGAATGGTGACCTGAGAAATTGCCCTTGACTTGCTATTAATATGGATGAAGTTAATAGGTGCTGAGAACTGCTGTGCTTTGTGTTGCTGAGCGGGCAGCAATCCTGGTTGTCTAATCAAACCTTACTATATTATGATGTCTCAGAACCCATTCATCCTCTTGGGTTTCTTTCTAGGGCTCTCATTTTACAGAGGAGTGCTGCTGTTACAGCAATGAACGCGTTGCAGTTGTCTGTGCAGTGGGGCAGCAGTTTGGTCTCCACCTCATAGCAGTCTCAGTCCCCTTGTAGCCATGATTCTCTGCTATCTGCCTCCTGCTGGGCTCTGCTGATGCACTCTGCCTGAGGATGGCTGTGCCAAACCTCTCCTATCTTGAATATATTTGTTAGGTGGATTTTCTAAAAAAAAGTCTTAGGTTTTTTTTTTTTTTTTAATTTTTTTTTTTTAATTGCATGAAGACTGAGGAATCAGTTCTTTCAGGGATGTGAGTTTAAAATGCCTCATTACTGAAGGCCATAGGTTAAATCTGGGTTTGAATCCTTGCTCACAGACTGGCTGGCCGTTCTTCCTGCCAGTTCACCTAGCCATTTCCCAATCCTTGCTGAGGAGGTGCTGATAAAGAGCAGGCTGAAAATCATTTATTTTAACTTCATATTCTTCTTGCAAGCTGAAGTGCTTTGTTTTGTTTTTCTTTAAGCATAATCTCTGGAGACTTGTTAAGCTCAGAGATGGTTAGAAAAGGGCAGCCCAAAGGCTCTTGGGTAGTGAATGACCCAGGCAGCCCTGAAACACTCCAGTGTAAAGTACAACAGAAGGGGTAAATCTGTGTTGTCTTTTTTTTTTTTTTTTTTTTTTTTTTTAGACACTGGAAGGTGAATAATTTCTAGATTTCCAGGTATCTTTCTTGGATATCACAATTACACGTGTGCAGAGAGACTGATCGTATTGACATTTCCATGGCAACCCATTGTAGCATTTCAGATGTTGACCTGCAGGTCACAAATTGCTGAAGCAGAATATTTTTGGAATGCTGCTGAAATCTATCAGTCTACTGCAAAACTTAAGGATGACAGCACAGCAACAAAATACAGATGAGAAAACACAGGATAAAGTCAGTGCTGAAATTCAAGGGAATTTTATAAGCCTCTAAGGGTTAATTTTGGCTTTTTTTGTTTGTGGCTGTGTGATACAGGTAGGATGGTTGTAAAAATGCTGTAGCAACTCCTATTTCTCTTCCCTTAGAAGTGCTGATGGATTTCAAGAGTGTGGTAGTAGTGGTGGGATGTGTGGAAGGGTGTATTGACTGAACCCACAGAGCCTTTCATTTGGTTCATAGTAACCAATTGATGCTGTTCCATCCGGGACTCTCTTATCTGACTGCCTGAAGAGGAATAGATGGTATTTGGTGCTGCTGAAATCCTGCTGGAAAGGACTGGCAAAGGGCAGAGTTCCTTGAAAGAAAACCAGTGCGTCTGAACCTTGAGGACTTGCAGTGGGTGAGATTGATTGTGTTGGTAGGACTTACCATCCTCACGGGTCTCAAGTCAGATGACTGGAAAAACTGATTGTCTCTGAAGGGGATGGTTGGACACTTCCAAGATTCTCTGGGAGGAAGAATCCCTGAGCTAAAAGGCCACATTTCTCCCTTAAGATTATTTTTTAATAAGTTTTTAAAGGGGAACTCGATACTTTGCAGTGTGAGGTGGAACTGTATTCCCACCAAATAAATTAGTGTCTCTATCAAACTCCCTATAAGCAATGCTTGTTATTTGATAGCTAACTGTCCCAGACCTTGTAATAAAAAATTATTAGTTGCTCAGTGTGTAGCATTCAGCTGAACCATGCACTTGAGCCCATTCTTACTGATATTTTTAATGGTGAGTTTTGCAGTGGGCTCAGTGAGAGCTGACCCAGTGCAGTGCAATGGGAAACATGGTGACTAAATATCGAGGAATTGCAAAATGCCTTTATCTGCTTCAGTCTGTACCTGTGAAGTTTAACTTACTTTGAGATTCGTTTGCACACAACAGAACTGCCATGTAACCTGAAGTTGCATTGATAACTGAGCATCAAACAGAGGACCTGGCTGTGTGCATTCCCAGTGAAGTCACTGCGTGCAGTTCTTCTGGAGACCCCTTTTATGTCTGTTGGGAGGCAGACACATTCGTAGCTCACAAAAAAATTATTGGAGCCCATTGGTAAACACAGTTCTTCCCTTAGTTTTACCACTCTATTCCATACATATTGCGTGCTTTCATATGCTGTTCTGCAGACCTTACAGTCACAACAGATGTGCTTTCATCACGTAGCTCATGGCTTATGGCTGTCATATGCCTTCATGTCACATGCTTAGCATGCAGCCTTGTTCTGCCTTGCAGTGTTGACACCATGAGTTGTTTCTTTTCTTTTAATCATGCCTCCATTCCTTCCTGATGCTTTCTAATTGAATTATTTTCTAAGTTTTCCTTCTCTAGCCCTATTTTGAGAGATGAACTTCACTGTCCTTGATCTCATTATTATGTTCATATTTTGTTTTAATCCAATTTGCAGGACATACACAGTGCCTTCCTTTCCCACAGTGCTTTCCAAAAATCACTGCTGTGTGTTCAAGTAGCAGTACTTTCATCTCATCCCTCTGTTCACTTCTCTGAAAAACTGCTCAACTGATTTCAATGGTTGTATGCTGTATGTTTCCTGAACTAACAAAAAATACTTTGACTTCTGTGACTTAAAGTTGTCCAAAGTTCTTACTTTTCATCTCTTTTGTTACCATTCTGTGCTTCCAGTTCATCTTCTCTGTTTCATCCAGCTGATCTCTTTTTAACAGCCAAGACTTGGATTTACATCTCCAAGGGATATCTTGAGGACTTGATCTTTGCCGGAATCTTTGAGGTCTCTCATCCACACTTCTCATTCAACCATCATAATTTCTCAGTCTTGTGACTACTATGTACCAAGTGGCTGTGCTTCAGCAGGCCCTTGCTGCTCTCATTTTTCTTCCAATGTATAATCATTTTGCAGCAAAACTGCTGTGAGAATGTTAGTATTTTTTAGCAGGTCTGAGTAGTTCACATCCGTGGGCCAATTTGCCTTGAAATACAAAAACAAACGGCAGTCCTTGCTCCACCAACCTTAGAATGTACACTTAACCCAAGCAAAAGAATCTGAGAGTTCTCTTATTGCTGAAAAGAAACACGCTTACTTGTATGTCAGCGCCCAAAGCATTGATCTTTCTCCCTGTTCTTTCAGGAATCATTGCCATGTGTAAAGACCTTTCTCGCTTCTTTATGACAAAGGCAAAATGTTCAAGTTCTTCAAAGCAAGCTTCAAGTTCTGGAAATGCCCAGGAGACAGCAGTGTTTTCAGTTTCTATGGATAGGATCTCAGGAGGTTTCATGGATCCTGAGGGTAGAACCAAAAAGGCACTTGCATGCTTGGGAGCTCCCCCTATACACCCATAGCCCTGTCTTCTCTTGCTTCTCCCCCTCAATGATGCCTTAATAACAAAGTCACGAGGAGCCTTAATTTCATTTCGCTTTTTATTCTTTAAAATCACAAAGGGATTAATAGGATGTTTCTGAAACCTGGCTAAGGGCCCAGGGTGAATTTACTCTCTTTGGAAGCCCTGAGCTGGGAGTGCCATGCAAACTCACACCAGGATCTGCTTTTCCTTGGCAGAGCAGAAGCAAGACACATGACTGCTGCAGGTACTTTCATTGCTAGGTGCTCCACAAAGCCTTTGCCAAGAGAGAACTTTCCTGCTTAGTACAGGGATGCGTGGTGCCCCGTCCTTCATTGGCTCCTATGGGCTGGTGGCGATGGAGTCCAACCTACCTGTGAGCTGAGGAAAAGCAACTCCAGGGCTCAGAGCAGACCGATTTCCTGCTGGGGAGATCGATGGGCAGGGTTGGGATGCAGGAAGCAGAGAGAAGCAGCAAGGAAGGAGTGCCATTTAGTGTCTGCTTGTAGAGAGAACTGCATGCGCACAATATGTTTTGCCTTCTGCTGGCAGTCCTGGTGTGAAAAGCAGCATAGCTTAATTAAGCAGTGTCAAAAAACTCGATTCTTCCAATCTGCCTTCCAATCTGAAGTGTTGTTCTTTGCTGATTTAGCTGTATCTTGTAAGAGGTCCATATCTTTATGGCAAAATGATCAAGTTTCATGAAGATTTTCAGTATCATCTGGGTTTTTATGCATTTTAATGGGACTTGGACAAATCTAGCTGTAGGAGTCATTCTATCTGGAATTTTCCAAACAAGGATCCGTTTGTCATTAGACTGGGGGGACTCTGCAGTGTCCAGGCTGTGTGGGCCATTATGTGCAAGCTGTGTGAACTCTGTGTATTGCAGCACTCACCTGCCCTCACACTGCCAACCCAACATCTTGTTACTGAACGTGCCCAGGAAAACCTATGGCATGCTCTGCACATGTGAGACAGCACGGAAGGATATCTCAAATTTATTGGGTGTGTGCATGGCATCTACAGACTCGCTTGTTCCAGTACATGGCAGCTGCTGCGTATTTATTCTGCTTATCACGCTGACTACCCTATGACCAGTGCTCTTCCATTAAGGAGTGGTCCGAAACACCAGTTGGATGTTGAGACCTCTGGCCATCTAGAAATGCAAAGCAAACAGCCAGTATTATCAAATTCCACCTGGATGAAACTGGAAGATAAAGAACAGAAGCAGGAGGAAGCCTGAGTGAACAAGAGCTGCCAAAACCGTGGTCTCAAGGATGTACTGTTCTCAAGAGCTTTGTTAGGATTGTGTTTGATAAGAGTCAAGTTTCAGTGTTTTTTGGATTGTGTTTTGGACAAAATAAATCTTTCTGTTCTAAACTAAAAATGAAGAATACAAAGGGAACTTTTTATTGGGTAAAGAGTTTTTCCTTAGTAGATCTGTCTTCTCCTGAAATATGAAAGATCCTTTCCAAATGCAAAAGTTATGCAAACATGACTGAATATAGACATGTAACTGGAAAGGAGAGTGTTTTTATTTTTTGCTAGTTTTGCAGGAGACCACCCACAAAAGTATATCTTCTTGGCTGCTTCTGCTTTTATTTTTATTTATCTTTTCATCTGGAAAAGTACAATACATTTTGGCTGAAATCAGAGCCTATTCTGGCTTTGTAACTATTCTTATCAAAACAGGAGTGAAAGGTAGTTTGAATTTTCCAAACAAAGTGATCTATAGTTAACTGGAGGAAAACAAATCCAACAAACTATTGAAAATACGATGTTGAAAGCTGGGTGCAAATGCCTTGTCGTGAAGGCGCTGAGTTCCTGAACAGGCAGACAGACATACTGACCTTGCTCTCTGTGAGCACGCAGGAGCCTTCGGTCGGAAGGCATTTTCTTTGCTATGAGTTGGTTTTGGCTGTACTTGTTCCCAGCTTTGAGACATTGGTTCACTGAATCAAAACAAGTCCAGTTTTGTCTTGGTGTTCCCAACCTGTTTTGTGATGGCTGGTATCCTCAAATTTTACTCATCTTGAGAGCCTGTTTCTTTCTGTTCTGTAAATTTAATCTTTTTGACCGAATAGGCAGGCAGTGTACTTAATAATTCCTGTGTAACCAAGAGAAACCCAGGATTCCCTGTAGAGGCATGCTTTGTGATGGTTACAAATGATTCCTCTTTACTCTCTGCCCTGTATTGCTCTGCGTACCGTCTGAACTATGATTTTTTCTGTAAGCAAAACCTTAAAAATGTGGTTAGAATGTGAGATGTTTATTGTCTCTTACAGTTCAGAAGCCAAATCCTTAGATCTCTGAAGTCATTGGTTAGTGCTGTTAGTATCATTTATCTACTGTGGAAATAATCTCTCATGTCCTTGAGTGTATCCCACATCCCACCAGTTCCCATTTTACATTGGTCAGACTTACATAAAAATTCCAGAGAAAGAAATTCAGCAGTTTGCACTCAGAGCCTACATTGTAGCCTAAATGATCTCACTGTTTAAAAATGTTTTCTTGGGTCTAGGTTTAATAATTTTTCACAATCTATCCTTTGTAGCCCTCCTCCACTTTCTTCTTTTAAAAAAATTCCTTCTCTTCCATGTGCCAATGTTTTCTAGACACATACGCTGTTATCAGATTGTCTTAGCCATCCTTCAATCAAGATGTACTTTTTTGTTCCCGTGGATGATTATTTTTTCCTTCGTCTTCATCTTTATGTAAATACAAAAATCGTACTAATGTAACCTCCTGCAGTTAAAATGATGCAACCTCACTTGTGTGGTTGTGTAACTTAGCTCTATGGGAAGACAGAATCTGTTTAGCTTCTTTATCCCCATACCCACGCTATTGCCTGTACCAATAACCATCATCCAGAAGGTAAGTGATCTGGGGCAAGACACCAGAAGCGTGGCTAGAAGTGAGCAAACAAGATTTCCCCACCCTCAAAAAAAGAAAAACAAATGGGTAGGCAGCTTAGCAACATAGTGTTCAGCTGAGTAAATGCGTGTCCTTGAGCAGAGTTCATGTTCTGTGGTTTGGTGGTGTTTGGAAGGAGGAATGACTCTTATTCATACATTCATATTCCCAAATAACTCTCAGTGATTAAAAAATCCTGTCTGAGCAAGGGTTTTTATTTTTTCATTAGACTGCGTTGGAACAAAGTAATATTCAAATATAGGTTACACAGGTAATCTGTGGAATCCACAGGTTCTTCCTTTTAGTTAAAGGGCGCTTTTGCAGAAGTGTTGTCTGTTTGTCTTTGGAGTGACATCACATCCTGATTCATAATTAAAAAATGTTTCAAATATAGTCAAAAGTAATCACAAAACTTCAATAATGCAGGTGTTGAATTCCAAGTTCAGAGAATATTAAGAGTTCCCAGGTCAGTAACTTCTCTCCACTGCGTTGGTGATGGTCCAAAACTCTCCAAAGCTGTTGGTTTCCTTGAGATCATGCTAAATGTCTACCAGCACAACTGAGAGCTGACTCTTGTCCCACCTCTTTATTTAATATGTGCTAGCTACACTCCAAAAATGGGGAGAATGTTGTTCTCTGCAAAGAGGAAAATAGATCTTTGAATGTCTGTGCTGCGGTACTTACTAACCAAAACATAGAAATGCGTGCCAGAAAATTCCTAGCTAATATATCCAACCTATTTCTTTAAACGGATTGCTCAGCAGTTCCCCACAGTCCTTGCCAGTTAAATCATGAATGTCAGCAGGAACTGGTGGGAATTTAACTCAATAAAAATGTAACTGCTGCTTAAGGTAATGAAAAGTCCAGAAGTGAGTGACACTTGCTAACATCCACGTGTTCTCCCTCATCCAGCACTGCAGTGTTGCAGCAGTTTGGCAATGGGGATGAGACTGAATGTACGTGAAGTTCAAAGCATGAGTGTGATTCACCCAAATGCTTTGGAGATCTATGTTTTGCTTAAATAATTTGAAAGTCCAAAATTGGTGATTGAAAGTGCTGCTGTGCTTCTACCCAACATATTACAGAATTTGGGACAATGAAATCTGAATAAAACTGTGGCTCCTGCAAACTTCAAATTTCCCATTTAGTAGACTGGTATACATTGGTTTTCCCATTCTAAAAACATGTCTCATGAATTTTGCTAAGCTTTTCTCTTATGTGCTGCTCTTTCTTGTTACTGAAGTGGTGGTGGCTCTCGACAAGGCACAAGGCTGTCCAACAACTGGGGAACTGCCCAACAAAGCTGGGAACCAAACAGAAGGCAGGAAGATGATGCTCACTCTTGGGGCTAAGAGAGTAAAGGCAGACAGTAATGAAGGAATTGTGGATGCTGAGTACATCACATTGCCAAAACTCTATTTGTTTCTTTGTGGTTTGTTGTTAGTAATGCCAAATGTTCTTGATGTTGGCGTGGGGTCATTGTGCCCAAAAGATCCAGGTCTGCATCTTAACAACAATTCTGCTGTCCTCAGCCACTCCCAGAATAGATTAGTGGGGTCTCCAGAAAGAGAAAACAGCACTATGCTTCTGATGACAGGGAATATTGAAAAATGATCTTGAGTAATAAATCCCTTCTTGTTTCCAAAAATGGCCCAGTAAAAATCTTGGTGCTCAGTACTAATCATCTACTGAGTTTGATATGTTTTGATGTAAGTACCTTCTGTTCCTCTTGGACTACTCAATAAGTTGGCTCTATTGCACTGACGTTGAGAACCAGCTGTCCATTTGTTTGGTGTTTTAGCCTCAAGTTGATTCATCTGGGTCTACTTTATAAATAATAATAATAATTATCAATAGGAAAAACAGAAATAAGAATGTTGTTAAACAATTCTACATCTGCATTTTCTTCCTGTTAACCATATGCACCAAGAAGTTCCTGCCCCAGGGCAGCCATTCTGGCCAGAACAGTCTCAGGGGTGCTGACTTGGACAACTGCCCTCCATGTAATCCTGGAGAGATCCACCCCAATGCCTGAAATCAGGATTTCATGCTCCATGTTTGAGGCTGAGTGTGAAATTTTAATTCGCGCTTGTCAGTCTGAAGTAAGGGAGAAAGGAAAAGCAGAAAACAAAAAAAAGGCATATGATGAATTTCACACTTTGCACTGAACAAAACAACACAGCGCTTTCCTTCTGCCTTCTCAATGAATCTCCGTGTGGGCAGCTTGGATCTGGCAGTTCATCTCTGGAGATGGCTGAATTGGAAGTGGAGTGGGTAGTATCACCTACCCTTGAGCTTTACATGATGTTTCCTCCGATTAAACTGTTTTTATTTTGCTAAAATTTCCCCAAACTTTACTGCTTTGGGCTGCAGTTCTTTGAGTCAGGTGTCTGCCAGGCCCAAGTTACAGAGGAAATTTCAGTCAGGCTGCTCAACAGGACACCATGTCAATAATATTCAGTTCTTACTCAATGAATGCAGTAAACAACTCCTCCAACGGAGCATCTGCTTGGTGTTTTGTTTGCTTTTTGCTGTCTGGGGTGTCCCTACATGCCTTTGTTCCTGATCCCTGCTCCTGTGGCTGCATTTCTACTGGAGTGTTTCCCTGACACTAAAATCTCCAGCCATTAATGCATCTGTTTTCATAGCCCTCTACAAGAAGGGAATGTGTTTTTCCACCTCTAACAGAGGAGGGAACAGAGTAACCAGTGATTAGAGCTTAAAACTTCCTTCTATTCTGTCTGGCCCACTGGAAACACCTCTGTTTTTTTGTTTTTTTTTCCAGTGATTTAAACATTCAGAGCACATCTCCTGTAACGCCGATTTGCAGATAGAAGTGTTTGAGGCTTCTGAAAATCAAAGGCTGATGTTTCAAGCCAGATGGCTACTAAATGATGAGCACGTATTTAGCAGTACCTGCAAAGCAGAATCTTTGTGGTGTCTGTGATAGAAGGGAGTTCTCCTTCGTATCCCCAAACATTTCTTCCCTCGACACTTCTGAACACTTCTAATCTTTTGCAACGTGTACTAAAGGAACTTCCATAGAGAATTATTCACTATGTTCTTTTGATTCATCTCTGCACATGCTTGCAGGTAGCATGGTCAGGGATTTCACTGCAAAAAAAGTCGCGTTGAGCCTCTCATTAAAATCTATATGATAATGCATGTGCGTGGGGGAGTTGGGTTAAGGTTGTGCAGACATTAATTATGGCATTTCCCAGTAAGCAGCCTTCACAGCTGAGACAACCTTTGACACCTGTCTGCTTCAGAAATGCTACTGCAAGGTGGGGTTCTGTAAGCCTGTGCTTATTGCTGTTACCTGCTGGACTTGATACGATCCAAAGCATTTTCTGATGGATAACTGTGCAGTGATTGATTCCTGAAGTGCTTCCAATGGGAGTTAATCCAAAGCTTAGGGAAATCATTGGAATTCTTTAGCATCAGACTGCTGGCAAAGGCCTCGTTCATCTACCTCTGTGTTACAGATAAGTGGTATGTATGTAATAAATGCTAGCCTAAGGTTCTTTGATTTTTTTCTTATTTCAAGAAATGTAGTTTTTGTAAGGGTATTATCAAGAGACTATGCAGAAAAATATTTAGTTATTGAGGTTTTTCTTTGCTCTGAGAAGTTTCTAGATATTTCATTGGCAACCACTGATGCAGTGCTAGAGTATGGCAGGTATTTTTATATTTATCTTCTGAGACTTCGAAGTATACCAGTTTCTATAACGTTGTCATGATTTTAACAGAATCTAGTATGTGCCATAAGTCAGCACATTCTCTCTGTGGCCTCTATTTTGAGTAGTGTGGTGAGAATGGACTGAAAAAAACAAATAATGTGTACTGTGTTGGACACAGTGAGGCATGGCGATGTGCTGTTCAGGCAGTGACTGCGTGCCATGGCCTAAGCAGTGGTTTTGCAGCAGTGGCTGTGGGAATTTGCTGTAGTTGGGATTACAGAACCACTAGAAGCAGAAATCCAGATCCTAGTTGAAAAGCAAGGATATCTGAATCTCACTCGATATCCTGGTTTTTGAAAACGTTTTGTAATGTCTGGGCTTGCTGAAAGGGGCAAGTTTTGCTTTCAGAGTACAACGCATTGCAACCAAAGATGTGAGTTAAGGCATTGCATCAGAACGTGGCTTCATATATTGCAGATTTTTTTCTTTCTTTTTCTTTCTAGCCAAATTCTGCAGTGTTTAATTGGATAAAACCTCTGTTGGCATTGCTGGAAGGTTTAGTCGATCGAGGACTGTCAAAATTGGCCCTCAGTCACACTTGTGAATAAAAACAATTGCAAAGTATTAACGTCTATCCAGTGAAAGCAAACACGGGCCGGACAGAGATCATCTGTTCCCATTTATTCCCTTTTGCATCCTGTTTTGTCGCTTATAAAAACCGGGCAACCTTCAGGTACTGGAGCTCTTAGACAACAAGTAGAGCTTATCCTTTGTTCCTAGAGAAAACAAGGGCATCGAGTGGGTGAGGGGGGCTGTGAGGAACTTGTCCTGTGCAGGGGCAGCAGCAGGAGCCCGTTCTGCAGAGCTGTGTGCTAGCGGCCAGCTGTGAGCCTCGCCTGGTGAAGCACAGCTCTATGAGTTCTGTTTCACAGCAAAATAGCCCTTCCCTTCCTGTCGCTGCCAGAGCTTTAAGTGGAGGTTAACGCCAGGTTTTGGTATTACTGTAAGATGAAAGCTCCCAGCGATGACACAGCCACCCACACCGTGTCTCCCGTGCAGTCATCAGGCACAGGGAATTTCTGCTGGGGAAGGACGCGGAGCATTTACGTTGGTGTCTTTTTCTGAATCACTGTCTGGAGATGCTTTCTTCTCTATTTATAGGGTGTAAGGTGAGCAGATTCCTAAACAGCTCGCTGCATCAGATGCTATAGTTAGATGGTGACTCACTGCCACGGATAGTGACCTAGTTTGAGCTGTCTGTAGGGGAAGGTGAGGAGCTGTACGACGTGCTGTACCAGTAACAGCAGCAGCGCCTCAGGAAATTCTACTATATTTACATAGTATTTTTCTAGGACAGACCTTGTGTGATGGATTCTGGGATGGAAAGCAGTTTATAAAGCTAAAGTTTCACAAACTGTGTGCGACCCATTTGATATTCCTTCTGGGGGTACTGAGTGGATGATCCTTAAATGTGGATTGTGCAACAAATCTGTGGGTACGGAGATATTTAACGGGTTTCCCATTGGTGTGGATGCTTGAGATTTGTGTGGGGCGGAGGGCTGGAGCTGCTGAGCAAAGACTGTTCATTACTGAAAAGAGAGAATTTGAGCAGAAATTACTTTCCTTCAGAAAGGAACAGTGACAAACCACCCCATCTTATTTTCTGAGTTTAAAAAAAAAAAAAAAAAGCTTCTCTTATTCCACGCAGCTAATATTGCTGAATTATTAAAACTTACATAGCCAAGAAGGTGGCTTTCTAAATGCCTGTCATATTTACCTGTAAAGAGCTATTAAAACGCTGACTGCTGAGAGTCTTTTTGTGTATCTAGTAATGCAATGTGCAACCATTAGTTGAAGATGAATGAAAGTGAAGAGGCTCCTTAGCCTGGCACCAGGTTGCTTTTAAAGACCTGCTCAAAGCATAGATCACCTGCCATGCTGTCCAATTAATTTTACAGCTCTGTTCTCCTGCATGCCTCCTGGTGAAACAGCCAGTTGACAAATGGCAGGAGCCAGCTAAGCCCTTACCTTCCCTTTCATTTTGCAAGAAACTCATTTCATTGCCTTTATTTTTCTCTCTACCTGCACTGCAGCTTCCTAAGCAGAAGTTATTTCTGAGGCCACTGCACCATCAGTTTGGAAAATGGAGAACATGATTGTTGTGTCCCCATCTCTTTTCCCTGTGTGCATGAACTCAGTGAGACAATAAGGTATATCCATGTAGGGCTCCAAATGAGCAGGTAGTGTTCAGCTTAATTGTTTTACCTTGAATTCAGTGAAGTTGTTTGACTGATCGTTATGTGTGGAAGTTGGGGAAGGCAATATAGTTACACTTCCTATGGATGTAGGAAAACAAATTTTGGTATTAAACATTTTTTGGTTCATTGCTAGAAATGCTATTTTTAATAAGGGTCTAATCTGTATTCCGTTGTATAAACTAGCCCATCTGTTTTCATGGTCTTCTTCCTGAAGTTAGTCTAGTTTTTTCAAGTAAAACATATTTTCGTCAAGTAAAGTAACATGAGTCTAAGAAGTGAAAAGGCAGTTGAAATGTCTCTTATTTATCTACAGTTTAATTAGTGAAAATAGTGTATGTTATATGCAGAGAAAAGAGAGGTGTTGGTTTTCATAAGCATTAGTATGCTTCAAGTTTTGACAGCTTGAATGTAGGTTAGAGTTTCAGCTCA
This sequence comes from Meleagris gallopavo, assembly GCF_905368555.1. Taxonomy (NCBI): domain Eukaryota; kingdom Metazoa; phylum Chordata; class Aves; order Galliformes; family Phasianidae; genus Meleagris; species Meleagris gallopavo. Next base: position 13,312,922 of record NC_139418.1, read on the forward strand.
TTAGTGATACCAAGAAAGCAATTATAGTTTCTGAGAGACAGGTAAAGTCTCCAGTGGCAGAATTTTAGGTTATTGGCATTGGATGGATGAAAGACCCTTCCCTGGACACATGCATGGAATAAAGTGAGCCTTTTCAGAGAGAGGTGAATGCACAGATGGACTACCAGAAGAGATAAATGACTACTTTGGCTCCCCTCATTACAGCCGTTTGTGGCTGCGAAGTTCTTACTGTGGTAGCTGCCATTCAGGGACAAAAGCTGAACTCTTCTAGTCTTTTCCCACCCTGTTCACTATGAGTACAAATGAGATTACTTTTTTTCCCCTGTTCTGCATTAGAATCTCTTTAGAGCATGTTTGGTGGGAATGGAAACTTTCGGGTGTTGAGGAGCTGCAGGATTTTTTGGCTGCATACACCACTTTCATCTTGCCTTCCCACATCTCCTGTATGTGAGACATGAGCCAAGCTGCATGCATGGCTTCCAGTATGATGGCCAGTGTTCCTTTTGTGCTCTGTGGGAGAGCTGAGAGGACAGTGCTCCCATATCTTGCTCAGACTGCCCACACTGGGCTAGACAACCATGATTTATGGGTTACGTGGACAAGATTTCATTACAGTGCTTCAAGGCTTTATGGGTGTATACACTGATTCTGTGTTTTCTATTTCCTCTGCTGCTACAGAATATCCAGGTGCTTCACTTAACAAACTTCTTATCCTGTCCTTCCACCTTCAACCCCTGAAATAATGCTGAATGCCCCTTTAGATCAGAATTCAGGCAAAGCAACTTTGCAGTGCACCTGGTGCTCTCCCAAAGGTGAGATGTCCTGGGATGTTCTTGTCACTGAGTCCCTTTCGGCGGATCTTAGCACACAACCTTTCTCCACAGGAACAGCTTCAACACTTAGCATCTCTTAAACCAAACAGTCCACTTCGGCACACTGTGGAGGGTAAATGGTTCTGCACAGCCAGTTTGGCTGGCTTGAAGATCTGAGAACAAGCATCCTGTTTATTTGCCCATTGAATGCAAACAGGTGGCCTTAATGTTTGAAGGTAGCTGCTAAACTACAATATTTCATCCTTTCATAAAGGCCTCACTTTTGAAAACTGCTGAGCAATGCTTTTGGCAGAAGCCAGGCTTCCTGCAGCATTTCAGTTGGGCACCAGGATGCAGCGATTGTCTGCAAAGATCCCATCTGCTGAGGCTCTGCTTGCATTTTAAGAGATAAAACTATTTTCCCAGACATGGCATAAGACACTAGCAAGGCTATAAATATAATTGGTTTAAGATTAAATTATAGCATCATAATGATTAAACCAACTGTCCTTCATCATGAGAGGGTGAGTTTTTGTTTCAGTTACTAATCACACTTAAATCTTTCTTGGGTCACTGAACAGATCATTAGGTTTTCCATTTAGATGTTTCCTAAATGAATTTTATAGTACTGTAACTTTATGCTATTCATAACTCCCTAATTTAAAAGGAGGCATAAATCAGACTGGAATGAGCAGTAAATACACGCTAAAAATAGTCTTGGATGTGTCTGACCTTTTCATGGTGCATGAAAATCTGCCTGGTACAAATTATTTGCTTATCCCAAAGATGCTGGGCTTCTAGCAAAAGATAACATGGTGCTGGTGGGGAGTCCTAAGAGTATTCAGGCAGTAAGCCTGTTAAACCATTATGTAGCAGGACACTGCAAAATAAATGGTGACACTTTGAATGATAACATTTTGATCCTTGAAGGCAGTGGCAAGATTTTTGCTTGCTTTCGGTCCACACACAGGTACCAAATCTGGGCTGAGCCCTTCCTTGCCCTGACATTGGGTGATCCCAACCAGCCAGGAGACCACCCCTCCTACATGGTGTCTTGTGACAGTTGCACCTGACACCTCTCGGCCTTTCAATGGTATAAATATTCTACATTCATAGAAAAACTTACTTTTTTTTGGCACATATTTGAAGCCTGACCTCTTTCCCGGTGGAATCAATGGAGTTTTCTGCTGGCGTTAGTAGGAACCACACTGATTTTTAAAACTTAATAGATAAACACACCATTTTATTAAATGGGTGTTCCATTTAAAAATAGAAGTGATTTTTTTTCCTGTTTAACAAGCAATAGCATTGTTTGTTATTGTTGATGAAACGTGAATGTTGATGGAATGATGATGATAAAAACTTATGTGTAAATGAGATGAACTGCATCTGACATTTTCCATAACGCCTAACTGCTGTTTTGAAATGTTATTTATTCATGAATAATCACATCCAAGCCTCTGGCTGTATAAACCTTTATATATAAAAGCATCACAGCAAGTTCTGTGGGACTCCATATGTGCCTGCAGATAAGGAAGTTAGTGAGCCCTGTGTGGTTACAGACCGTAATATGGCAAGAAATCCACTTTAGGATTAGTTTTTTCCTTGGTGCAGCAAATTCTGTGTTTCACAAAGCACCATTTTAGGCTTGTTGAGGTCTGTGACAGGGGTTGGTGTAGGTAGTTCCCATCAGAAATATAAGTATAGAGTGCATCTATGTGCATTAGAGAAAATATTGTGCAGGTATGTGGGATTTCAGCCCCATTCATAGCCAGTGGAGTACTCTAAAATTATCTTGTGGAAAAAAACCTGCAACTTCAGTGCTTGTTTAATGGGAACTGATGTTACTAGAATATCTTTTCTTGCAGATCAGCTTTATTTGAGCAGATTGAGATGTCTGAAGTTAAGAAGTAGGAATAAAGCTGAGTTCAGCTTGCTGGCAACATGGCTGCTCAGTGGCTCCGTGTGCTGAAGCTGGATAAATGTCTTGTGTCTTAGAGTTGACTTCAGAGTAAACAAAATGTTTGTTCCTTCTGGAAAACTTTATTGGCGTAAGGTATGGTTCACCTTATTTCAACTCATGCTCAAAATAATCTTGTGGGCCTGTTGTTTTTCTTGGAAGCTAATAGGGAAGAACATATGCTAAGCATTGGTAATGTCAGTTAAGCCCTTAATTAGTGATGAATGAGCCTTATTTTTTTCCTGTGGTTCATTTCGGATACTGCTCAAAGCTCAGCGATTCCCTAGGTTTTAGCCAAGTTTTCTGAAGGATCTCAAGTTTTGCAAAACAGGGTTTGTAGCTCTAATAGAGATAAACTTTTCTGGGATTTCTAGGTCAGGGCCAAGCTATAAATTCCTCAACCATTCTCTGGCACTGTGGGGTGGGGATGAGGTATAGAATCATGAAATCATTAAGATAGGACAAGACCTAAGATCCATGTGTCCAACCCCAGCCCACCTCACCATGCCCATAACCTCAGTGCCACATCTCCACAGTTCTCAAACACTTCCAGGGATGGTGGCCCCCCACCTCCTTGGGCATTCTGTGCCACTGCATCACTGCTCTTTCTGAGAAGAAATGTTTCCTAATATTCAAAATGAAGCAGGGTAGAAACAGGTGTTTTCAAAGATGCTGGTGTAGTACTTGGGAAAGTTTGTACCTGTTCAGTAGAAAAGCAATAATTAGAAGACTTCTAATTATAAGGCAATCTACTAATTGCTTATTTTCTAAGGATGGGAGCAGTGGCCAGCCGGGGCTGTGACAGTCTGGTATTTGGAGTCTGATGAGGAACTGCTTCCGAGTGTCTCACCTGGAGAGCAGGAAAAGCAGGGTGCTGAGTGCAAAGCAGGACTTGGTCTTTTGTTCCTCTGTTGTGTCAGCCGATTAAAAGTGATGCCACAAATAGACTTACAGATCGTGGCCCTGGCCTGCCTCCACATCTACGAGAAGAGTGAGAATGTGCATTTACAGTGGTGAATATGTCTGAAGAGTTAGAAAACTGCTAAAGCTACAAGCAGATCTTCCAGCTTTGTTTCAGAGACTTTCTGTGCTGTGCATTTAGCAGAGCACTCCTTAAAGTAGGACAGCCCCTCAGGTTTGCATTGACATAATCGTGGCTCCCGACGCATGACGAGACCCCTGTCCACGTTACCTTGGCTGGCCTTTGGTGCAGCGTTCTTTTCACATCCTCTTATAGGCACAGAATTAAAGGTTATTTCTGTTCCTGCTTCTTATCACTTTGATCTTTTTTCAGCTCTCAACATCTCCAGCAGATTTGCTCTGGATCTGTTATTCCCATACTACCCTCTGCCTGTGACGCTCTCTGACATTTCATTTTCTGCACCCTGAGTTTCTCTCTCTTTCCATTTATTCTTTTTTAAATTAGCTTTTATATATTATTTTCCTCATTGGAACAACTGTATGAAATTATTGATGTTCATGTATACAACTGCTACCGCGTTCCTAAGACACATATCATGAATCCTACATACAGCCATTGGACTGCTCAAAATGTTTCTGCATTTTCTTGCTTGGCCAGAAAAGAAAACAAACCCCAGCCCTGCCTCTCTTTAATTCCTTCTGCTGTACATCTTCCAGGTGGCTTTCCTCTGTGGTTTAATTGTTTATTAGCTCTGGGATCCTTTCTGAAATCAGAGGTAGTCAAACTAAGGGCTGGCAAAGGGTAAAGCGCAGTCATAATGGGATGACTTCTTTCTCTCTTTATCCAGGAAAAAAGAAAGGATATGCTTTGGGGGAGGAAAGGGAGGTAAAACAAGTTGCTGTGTGTCTTTTTATCTGCTAAATTTATTTTTTCATGGATTAAACAAAAGCGCATCTAAGCCTAATGTAGCATAACACAGTGTCTTTGTTTAATGATCGAGAGCCATGTCTAGGAGGTAGCATTTCCCACAAAATTAGTTGTACTGTCATCTCTTCCCTGTGTGTTCTCAGGCTGGGCATTAACAGCGTTTATCACTCCTTCCCTGCATTGCATTCTTCACAGTGAACGAGGCCTGATGGATTGTGCTTGAGCAAAGCATCACCCAAAGTGACACAGCGAACAGATTTTTACCCTCTGGTGTATGGAAATGCAGCATGGCTTTGTATCCAAGTCTTTGAATCTGTGGAGCCAGTGCAATTAAAAATTGGTAAAGGGAGTTTTACTTTCTTTTCTGTGGAGAAAAACAGACCCTAAACTTTTGATGATGATGAGTTAATGGTTTCAGAGCATATTTGAACTTAATAAGAACTGGAGGAGCTGCTGTTATTAAAAATGGAGAACAGCTAGTGGAAATGTTTGGAGAACAAACATTGGAGGACCAAGGAAGGTTCAGGTTGCATATTTGGAACAGTTTCTTCTCCGAAAGGGCAGTGATGCAGTGGCACTGCTGCCCAGGGAGGTGGTGGGGTCACCGATCCTGGAGGTGTTTGAGAACCATGGAGATGCGGCACTGAGGGACGTGAGAGGGTGGGCTGGGGTTGGAACTGGGGATCTTAGGTATTTTCCAGCCTTAATGATTCTGTGATTCTATATACATGCAGAGGTGAGGATGTGGCACAGAGCTGGGCAGTGTGCTCTGGGTTTGGACCGCTCCCTGTGCCTTTGCTGTGCTGTTTTGTAATGGAACAAGCTGTTCTTGTGTTTGGAGATCTGTTGTTTGAAAGCATAAAGGTTGGCTGCTGCCTTTTTCTTTCGCTGCTGCAGCAGATGTGCTTGTTAAATCCACCTGAAAGCTCTGTCAGAATTTTACTGACACCTTTAAAAAATGAAAGAGAGACTGCTGGTGCGTGGAGCATCCCTGCCCGAAGTGGGATCGGCTGCCAGACGGGCTGTCCCCGGGGCACTGCCCCAGGTGCTCGAGTTTAATCTTCATGCTGGTGTTTGGGGACTTCTCGTCTGAGCCTGGTCTCGCACCCGGCATGACGGCATGGCAGGGACAGCGGAGCTGCAGCTTGGCTGATTTAGGAGTGAGATTTAAGGCTCGCTGTCTAGACATTCTCTGCGGTGGATTTTCAGCTTCAGACTTAACGTGCTCCCTTTTTCCACAGTCATTGAAATCCACTGACCTTCAGACCTGTAGAAAAACAATCTATCGTATCTAGGAGTTGTAGTGATATTTCTTTTGTGTATTTGTAATAAATGACTTTAGCCTTCTCTTCTGTCTTGTTTATTCCTTAGCATAAATTTCAGAGTCTGAATTAAGTTATCTCCTACTGTAAAGGCAGTTTCAGGATCTTGTTGGATATTATGACAAATATAGAGGTCGGTCGCTTTGGAGTCCTCTTTCTAACTAATATATGAGAGTCTGGATCTCAGAAGAATGGGATTCGTGCCGACTGAATTTATCCCTAGGCAAAATAAAGAAAGGTCTGTGCATGGGCACAGATATCTGTATGTATGGTTTCCCATTCAGGTAGCTTTCTTGGGAAACCACACAACGTACAATTTGCTCTTGGCCTTTGGGTAAATGCAGGTTCTGTTAACGCGGTCGTTAAACAGACTGAGGTCTTCCAGAGCTCTGCTTGCTGACGAGTCAGCCTCGCTGCATGGGTTTGGCAGAACGAACCTGTGGCTTTATGAAATGTGTTTTAATGGAAAGGTCTCATAGAAGACATTAACAAACTTTAGTGCAGAGAGTTTTGCTTTATGGAGATGACTGTGTGCATACCTCTCAGGGCTCATTACCCTCCGTGCAAAATACAATCTCTGTTACTCACTGAACTGTAGGCCACTCACTAAACAAAACAAAATGCTCATGCTATTACTGAGCCAGCTTTTAGTTAACGTTTGAGGTTGGCACAGCACAGGATACTATTTAAAAGCAGAATTATGTCTCTTTAGCCATGCAGACAGCATCTTTCTGAGTTTAAGGTTAGATAGGTTTTGACCTTGTTCTTCCCTAACACTAATTTAACTGACTTCTGTTACTCCCAACTCTGGTGCAAATGAATCAGAGTACTTTTTGAATGATAATAGCACGTTGACAAAAGTAACTATGTGTATTGAAATTACTATCCGGAGTAACCTAAAACAATAGTAGGGGAAATACAGTTATTCCTAAATTAGAACAAAAATAAGAAGTCTGATATTGAGGTTACACTCAAAGAAATCCAAGCAATTGAAGATACAGGAATGTAAAGGAAACCTAAACCATCCTTTTTCCCTGCAATAGTACTTGAGGAAATACTGTGCTGTCTACTACTACAGCATGCTGGCTGCCAGAGTCCCTCTCCTGTTGATTCAGGTCAGACAAGCAGAGTCTCTCCTCAAAGAAGGTGTCTCCGTGCCAGTTCTTGTTCCCACGTGAGGAGGAGGGCACTCATGGGAAATGCCATGGTGTCCTCTTCCTCGTACATCTATCAGTGTCTTGTTGCCTGGACATGTTTTGGTGGACCAGGCTCCAAAGGGACTCAGAATAGAGTGGGGGCAGGCAGGAGGCATGTTGGGCCACTTTGCATCCAGGCATGTGTCAGGAATTTCCATCCCATAGGGGAGCACAATGTTTCCAAAGGGTGTAAGATTGCTGTGGAACTACCTGTGGTGGCTGTACTGAAAATATCCATATAGCTGGCTTTCAGATTTTTTTCTGAAAATTCCTTCTAACAGTTAAAGAGGAGAGAAGCTTCCCTTGTTTCATTTACTGACTCGAGTTCCAGGGTTCTGAATATCCTCCAGCGATTAAATAGCAGTGCTGGTGTCTGGACAGAGCTGTGGGGCCTGGCTGTGCTTTTATGGGCACAAAGTTCTTTCCTACAATGTGCTCTAATAAATAACCATTCTGTTGCTCACTCTTTTCCCATTACCAGAAGTTTCACAATAACATTACACTGCAGTGAGCTGGAATCCAGCTTTGAAATAATCTGCACACAGATAGATTTGAAATGGTATTTAGGGGGTAGTGGGGCATTGGTTGTGAGCTCTCTGCTTCTTCTAGCAAGGTAGAAGTAAAGATCACAGTTGGAATTCTTGAGTCCAATGAAGTATCAGCTGAGCTCATGATATACCCAAACATTATCTTGGTGGTCTTCAAAACTTGAGATATGGGATAGAGGCTGCACAGTCCTATCAGTGAGAGGATTGTCTTTGGCACAGACGATGCCTACTTAGTAATGCTTGTGTTCCTAGTTCTGTTATGTTTATTTTCCAAACATTAGGATGAAACTGTGGCTAAATTGATGAGAAAAGCTCTATTAGTATCTGGAGTTGGACACGTGCTTGTGAAGTTTGGAACTGAGGAAGTTTTGTTTAAGGATGAACATCAGACAGGTCTAAAGGCAGGACCTGGGTGAGAGGAAGGAGGAGAAACAAAGTGCCTTATGGGACCTGGAGAGCACACAAACATCCCTGTAACATCCCAACATACTTCTTACTACGGCAAATGCGTCAGAAATATGGCACTTGTACATAATGAGGTATTGGGCCTTTCTTTTCCTTTCTTGTTCCACTTTATCCTGCACATCAAACATCGCTCCAGAATTGCAGCCTGTTTAATGTTTATGATGCTAGATGATAGCTTGGATCTCCACATGAGGAATACTTGGCGGCGCCTGCCTGCAAACAATCAGGTTACATCTTTATTAGCTTGTAAAAGAAAAGGATGGGTAATAGAATTGTGGGTGTTTTCCTCTGCCATACAGTTTCACAGTGCGACTGCAACTCACGTTTTATGATGTTTGAAATGGCCTTGCTGTGTTTTTCTGTGTCTCCTGCTCCGCTGCACACATACCCGCTTCTCAGAATTATTGACAAGGTTACTTCAACTCACCCACATATTTTGATTAGTTTTTCACCAGTCTCCATGGTAAATAACAGAACTAGGAGCCCAGGAAGAAGGGAGGCTGGAAGAACAATGCAAGAACATCTGTGCTTCTTGCTCACATTATTTGAAAATTTCTTCTGTCCAGGTATCAAAAATTTGTGACAGCTGTGAAGTTCCTTCAATTCCTCCAGCGCAGCTAAAAGATGAAAAACCCCAATAGGCTGGAATTGCATTTAGAGCAATCGCATCCAAGAGAATTTCTGAAGGCGGCTGCTGTGGAAACGTTTAAATACTTTTTATGGTATTTTGTGGAACAGAACTGGAAGGAAATTAGTTAAATCCCCATAGACTGGCACTTTGAAAAATTAAATCTCCCTTGATTGCAATGGTTTGTCATTCCAACACCTGCCTGTCCCTTTAAAGATGCTACTTTAGAAGCTGCTGTGCTGTGGGAAGAGCAGCCAGCAGAGCTGCCAAGGGTCACAATCCACGTTGGTGCAATGGGATATTGTGGTCACCTGGTCAGTTTGTTGGCTTTTGTCTCTATCCCAAAGAGAAGAGATGTGGAGGGCAGCTACTGAATCCAGTGCTTGTTATACACAGAGAGATCTCTCCTTGCAGGACTTTGGGTGGGAGGTGTCACAGCCAGTGGGCACCGACTTGCTGGAGGCCGTCACCTGAACAACACCTTGTGTGGTTTGTTTTCCTTGTATTGAACGTGGAAACCAGGTGAGAAAACCAAGTTTTGAATGGGACTTCTTCAGTATGTCACCATCTCTTACCTATTTGTAATAAATTGTGTACAGGTATGCTGTAGATAAAAATATGCATCATGCAGGTTTCATTGTATAAGTTTCAAGCACTGGGCTCATCCCAGGCATCACATAAACAGAACAAGGGAGCCTCCCTCCCCAGTACCATGCATCACAGAGGAATTTGGCTCCACGCTTTGCTTCCAGCCTCCTCGTGCTTCGGCCTTACCTGCCCCAGAGCTGGGTGCGGGCAAGGCTTGGGGGCACATCCTCCAGTGCCAAGATTGGGCTGGGAAAGGCCAACCTGCTCCTCGCTTCCCTGCTGTGCTCTCCAGGCCCGAGGTCCTGCTGACCCACGCTGGGCAATACAGGGCTCTGGGGCAGTCCCCTCCTTGCTGCAGCCTGTTGCTCTGAAAGGCCAGCTGATTAATGGGAAATTTGCTGTTATTTGATACCAGGCGTTTTCTAACAAAGTCAAAAATAGTGATGAAAGGTTTATATCTAAATGATTATAATGCTGCAGTAGTCAGTGCAGGCAGAAATTAATATATGGGGTGAAAATGTCAAAATAAAAGGTCAAGAAAATGAATTACAAAGAAAGTTGAACATTAGCTAAGAGGCAGTGTTTGCTGGCAGAAGCTCCCTCCAGTATAACAAAGGTTAGGAAGGGGGCTTATGAAGACTGAATATTTCACACACAATTAAAATTCTCTATCCGTTGAGGAGTCGTGTTCCATAGTCAAACTAGGACAATTAATATAATGAAAAATTCATGTTCATAGCTTCTGGCTTTTGCCCACAGATACTTTATAAGCTGAAAATGACCTTCCCCTTAGAGGTAATTCCAAGAGCTTGACATGACATAGGTGGGGCAAGGGAAATCTGTTCAGAGAAAACAATTCTTAAAATAATAGCCACCAACTATTAACATAGCTGAGAAATGCTTAATAATGTTCTTCATAAGAAGCCAAGATATCCCTCTGTGTAAGGAAGTCAGGCACAAAATGTCAAATCATGATTTAGTAGGGCTGGTAATGATGGAATCACCCTTTTTATTTCAGCAGAAAGCAATAATAATAAATTCTATAGGAGGATGCTACAAATAAAGTGTTGGAGGAAATGCACGATGATCGATTTTTCAGAATTAAACTGTCTTGAATCAATGAGCTCTTTGAGCTCAAAGCTTCACCTACTCCGACTGTTGAAACTGGGAATTTATGTTGTCAAAAAGAATTGTGATAGCTATAAATTGTTATGCTAGTGTCTTTTAATGTTACTCCACTTGCTTCCAGTATGAAATTGTTCTGTTATTTTAAGGTTGCCTTGTAGATGGGCTGAGTAGTCTGAATTGCTGGCTTTCCCTTTAGCAAAGACTTGCTATTAAAGCTGTTGCCCCACTGTGCGGAGATTTCAAGGATTATCATTCATTTACTTAACGTATTGTCCCACATTACTTCTGCAAAGTAATGCAATTTAATGGTGGAATTATTGATCTTTTTTGCTTTTGTAAATATGCTTTAAGAAGGCAGATTAAATGAACTTTAACAAAATTCAAGTTAAACGCTTAAGGGATTTCTGTTTTGGTGAACTTCTGTAGGAAGTGTGCTCCAAAGCTTGCATAATTTGCATGAATTGATGGCATCTGATGGTGCACTGATTTCTTGGGATTCTGCACTAACAAAGTAATTATGTATGATACCTTGCTTTGAATTCTGAAAGCGACTCTCAGGTGCACAGAAACCTCTTGCATGTAGTATTCATTTTTGCCCGTCTTTATTGATGGCTGTACTTTCATTAATTTTTAATGTAGATGCGCTGTGTGCAATGCAGGAAGATGATGGCTTCTAGCTAGACGTTCTCAGTAGATCTCTGGCTACAGTGAGTCTGTATCCTGCCCGTGTAATGGAAGAGCTGCCCACAAACCACGGATGTCAATGCTGAGTCCTGTTGGTGGTTTCACACCAGTTGCACGTACAAGGTCCAAATCCGAAATGGATGTTCCCACGCATTTGGTGGTGTCATTCATTTATCTCACATAGAGCTTCCTGTTCTCTAGACCACTGAGAATGACCGTAACTGCCCTTTTAGTAGATGTATTTTTCTATAAAAAAGCATCTCCTGATTTTTTGGTCTATTTTAAGGAGGCAAACTTTGGCCAGGTGTTTAAGACCCATCTTCCCACTTTCCCATAATTTGTCTCCTCGTTCCCCCTGAAATACTCCCAGCCCTCTGCCCCACATGGGTGTGCTCACCAACCAACCACCAGCTGTAGGGATAATAGCAGATACTGTTACATGAGTGACCTCCTGAATTACTAAACATCAGTTTTAATGAAAGGGTATTTTTTCTTCCACAGCTGCTCCAGGAATAGGATAACTATGGTGTGACCTGCTGGGCTGTTACTTGTCTGGATTCAGTTGCTGGGAAGGGATTTTTGGATGGCATTGTTCACTTGTAGGTGTGAGGAACTTCTCTTGTGAAAATGACTTTGCGGAGATGACATTGTGGCCTTCCATATGCATTGCTGTGGAATTGCTGCCAGATTTCATTGTGCTGTTACAAATATAGCACTTCTTTGTGTGCTGAGCTGTACAAAGTTGAGCTTGGATCACAAAATCAAGTAAGAATCAAGTTGATCTTTCTCTTGCTCACACTGAGGTGGTGAGGCACTGACCCGGGGTGCACAGGGAAGCAGTGGATGCCCCACAGTCAAGGCAACCTGATGTGGAGGGAGGTGTCCCTGCTCGCAGCAGGGCTTGGTACCAGAGGGGCTTTCAGGTCCCATCCAGTCTTGTACTCAGTGTTTGAATAACTATCTTGTTGCATCAGTCCAAATACAACTCAGATCATTTTTCAGTAGCTATCCTGATCCTGGAGTAAAGCTAAACCCCAGCGTTAGTTATGAACAGAAATAGGTCAGCTACAAAATACAACGATAAACAAAGGCAGGACTTAAAATACCTTTTTAAATGAAGGGATAAATGTAAATCCTAAATCTCCTTAAATTATTTTTTGACAGGATTAATAAACCTGTGCCTTCCATTGCCACACTTACCTTGCCTGGATGTTGTGTGCTATGGAGCAGGCTCCTGCTGCTGTTCTGCTGCAGCATTGGTGATGTGACTATGAGCTGTGCTGGGTTGGAGGACTGATTTCTGCTGGGATGCTCCTGCCCCACTCAGACTATCAAGAGGTGCAGCATTGGAATGAATTCACAAGGAGTTATGCTTCTTAAAGCTTTTTACGGAAACTGGAACTTTTGAATCTAAATCTGCAACATAAAAATTGAATTATCAAATAATAATGCCTTTGGTATGAGTTTCTTAGTTATGAAAGCTGGAAATGATTCCACGTACATGCTCCTGTTAGTTAAATCATGAGCCAAATCAGTGCTTGTGGGCATTCCCTTCTAGCAATTTAGATAATCCCATCATAACCATGTTCTGAACACAGCTTTGGATTCTATTCAGGTGTTCATCAGCACAACGCATGAAGACCTTCCACTTCCACTCAGCAGCTGTAGGCAGAGCTCAGAACTCAGGACGTCAGTGTGGGGTGGCTGCTCCTGATAACCTATTTCTGGTCATTTATTTTGTGTGCTATTTTTGTGCAGATACAGAAGTATTCTTGTCTCTTCCATTTTGCTTATCATTATTGCTGTTTAATGAAAGATGATCCAAGGGAATATACACAATGAGGAAATCTTGGAAACTTCTCCTCGGGGTGTTGTGGAGCGTGTGGACGGGAATGCACAGTTTAATTAAGACTACCTGGCAGACATTCAGACAGGGGAGGTCATGCTGAAGTAATTTGCTGGAGTTGTTTGAGGATATAACTGCCACAAGAGATAAGGGGAAGTCAGCGAACGTGGTATATTTAAATTCTGAAGGTTTCTGAATCCAGAAGGAGCATCCACGCTGCGATCTGGCAGGCGAAGCGCGGGGTCAGGGTAGGGGCAGCATGCAGGAGCAGGTCTGCTGGGAGACAGCGAGTGAGTGGAAGTGAACCTGGGTATTTTAAAGCAGAGCAGAGCCCCCTGGGGAAGGGCACTGGGCAATGCCACCCCTCCTGGAGCACATGCGAGCAGCCTTCGTAAGGCTCTGCCTGCAGCTGGGTGGAGATACGTACAGGGAATTGCCCTACGGGACCTGGGCACCCTGGCTTGTGTCTGTGCTGCGTGTTGGTGGCTGTGCAGGGACGTGCAAGGATTCCCCTGTACCGAGCAGCAGTCGCTCCAGGTCAGAGCTGGTGGCAGGTAGACTCAATGGGGGCAGCCAGGAAAACCCTTTCCTACTGCCAAAGAACGGATGAATCAGGCAGAGATTGTAGGTACAATGGCACATATAAGCTTCTTGTCCAGGTGCTCGTGTTACATATATATATATATATATATAAAAGACTGAATCACACATAGCAGGGAATTATGTAAGAACTATGCAGCAGGATTAAGTGTGATTCAACAGGAACAATGTATTTTCTTGCTTTTAAACAAATTGTCAGACTAGCACTGGCTCCTTAGTTGTGGCAGCACTCCGTGCTAAGTCTGAGTGACAGAAGGTTTGAGGGCTTTCAGCATAAAAACATTGAGAGAGAAGTGCCCTGGACACAGTTGGCACAATGATAAGAGACCTCCAACATCCCAAATCTCAGAAGGACTGCAAAGTTAAGCACGGTGCCCCTCAGCTTTGAGTTTAAACTTTTAAATTCTGAAGGTCTCTTCTGGATCTGAGTACGTAAAGCATATGGTGTTACTAGATGAAACTTTTCTCAGCCATGTCAGGCAGGAAAGATTGAGTATAAATAACATGTTTAGAAGTTGCATCAAACTACTGTCTGTAAAACAATGTATTGCTCTGAGATTGCCAATTAGAACTCCAATTCGTTTTGTGGTGGAAGAAAGATGTGCTCTGATAGCCTCCCTTTTTCAGATCAGGAAATAGAAAATCCTGGTTGTTTCTCACATTTCTAATTGACATTCTGAAGAGGCACATTCAGTGCGGAGATGTGCATGAGGTAGTGAGTTCTACCGGGCTTTAGTTCTGGCTAATAAAACCCATTTTCTGCACAGTTATTTAATTTGCATCTGTAATTGCTGCAGTTGTACATAAATTAGACATGCGATCGGAAGCTTAATTCAGCTTGTCTGCTCCTTATGCTGCATCCATAATTATACATCTCTCTAGCTTCACGTTAGGAAGCAGGCATGTACGAAGTCAGAGAATGCAGCTGTCTCCGGGAGGAAACTGCTTGTTGCTTCCAGCTGCTTCCATTGCAGAAGGGCAGCCGGGCCTGGGAGCAGGGAAGCGGAGGATCCCAGCTGGGGTCTGAGCCCCTGTAGTGTCCATCACTCCCTGGCAGTGCTGAGAATGTGGAGCCTCAGTGTCACTGTGTGCCTGTTATTCCATGCAATGTTCTCCAGGAAGGAAGAGGCAGACAAAAGTGCTGCACCGCGCTGGTGCCCTTTCTACAAAATAGCCATGGTCTAGAGATAATGCCACGTGAAATCGTTGTCTTCGGCCCTGTCAGGTTTAACACAGCTCCTCCCTTTACAATTAACTGCCATTTCCCAGACTGCAGAGATTTCCTGGGTGAAAGTTGCATGCCTAATAGAGACAGCTGTTCTACCACCTCCCCACAGTGTTACCCAGAGCTGGCAAAAGATGCGCTGCTTGTGCAGGAGAACATGAAACCTCTGGCAATCATTGGCCCAACCTCCCTGAGCTGGGTTTTTCTTCTTTGCTACTTAGTTTCTTTCCTCTCATCAGTCCACTTTGCCTCCCAAATACATTTTTCAGACCTGTACACGTCTGTGCCATCAGCACCCCTTTTTTTCTCTTCCCTTGCAGATCTTGGCAATTGGGACTGGATGATCCTTAAGGTCCCTTCCAACCCAAGCCATTCTGTGATCTTTGCTGGCATTTCTCTCCCTGGCCCAGCACCTGGAAGCATACTGATGTCTCTTCCCACAGCTCTCTGGATCTATCATCTTATTCTAAGCATATCTGCTAAACAGAGCAGCTCTTCTCCCTAAGCCCACATCACCCTTCTTCCACATCCCGTGCACACTTTGCCTTGAACTGTTTCCCTGCCCCAAAGATCCAGCTGCAATTTGGCCATGGCTTGTCTTTGGGGATGAATGTTGGTTTCCTGGAGCTTACTCTGAGTCACAAGGGGAGGGTGCAAACATGGCTCTGCTGAGTTAAGCCACTGGTGTCAGCAGGGCAGAATGCTGACCACTGCTCCTGGGTGCATCTTTGCTTTGGCTGGGAGAACTCCAGGTGACATGTGGGCTGAGCTGAGTCCAGTCCTATAGGCCTGGTAGGTAAAGGGTGTGGAGCTGTGTGTACAGCAGGATGAGAATGTGCATGTTATCCTCTCTCAGCCTTGACTAACACAGAGGGTTTCTACAATGAGCTTCAGTCTCACTGGCTGAATTCAGGGCATTTCTGCAAGGCCCCATGCTGTACTCTATAGGATGTTTTTTTTCCAGCCTTTTCACAAGGAAGTTCAATTGGTTGCCTTAGTTTCTCTGCTGTGGGACTTCAAATGGACCTGGAATTTGTGGCCGTTAGAAAAAATTGTGGCAGGTTCATGATTCAGACATTTTGTTCCTCACTGACTTTCCTCTTATTTTAGTTGATCCAAATACTAATGTTCTCTTTTGTCTCCCAGAGCATCACTTGGGTTTCCAGATAAGTTTTTCAACTTAATTTGGGGTAATTATCTGAAATGATTCACCCCATGAACATAAAAAATCTAATTCTTATCAGAGATTTTTTTCTTCACTTGTTTCATGTTGGCATGAATTTGTCATTGCGGGGAGGGAGGTACAAAATGAAGATACTCTGAATTCATCTCAGGTCTATGTTTTTGGGAAAAAAGAGGCAGTATTTATCTGAGTCTCAAGCACTGTCTTGGAACCCTCTGTCTGAAATTCAGATCTTCCCTGCATTTACCCACATTACCCGCATCTCCCTCATAAGGTCCAGCCCTCCTTTGCACTCTGCCCTTTAGCTCTTCCTGTGAATCAACCCCTTTAATTCACATTATATTGCAGAAAATGAAAATGCAGACTAGCTTTGCCACATTTGCAGCCTTACCAGCTAAAGCTGGCTTCTGCCATTTGAAAATTAGCATCTAGGGTCTTGCATGCTTGCATGTCCTCCTCCTGCTGTACCCTGAGCTGGTGTGGCCCTCCCATTGCTGAAATATACATGTGTTGAAATGAAGCCTGAATCTTTGCTCTACTGTATTTACTTATCTATTTATTACCTCTCAAAAAGTCTGGTTTGAAAATCATTCCAAAGAAATCAAAGCTTGCTTTTGGAGAGCCAGTTGTTCAGGAAGACATTGGAGTTGCTCAGCTGCACTGCGGCACTTCAGAGTAAGGCAGCTTGGACTGAGACCAGAATGCAAGAAAACTCTCTGAAAGCTCCAGAAATTTTGGAGAAGATTAGCCTGAAATAGATTGGGAAGAGTGGAGAAGTGATAAATTAAAATTCTCCTGCATTAGGAGAAATATGGAAAGGTCAGAAGTTAAACTTTGCAGTGATGGCAGCCCAGAGTTGAGATGGAGACACGTGGGAGGAGCAGGCAGTGAGATGCCAGCAGCTCTTTGCTTTCTTTTGAGGCTTTGTGGGTCAGTGGCAGCTGTTGATATCATTTTTTTCTAATAAAAGTGAAACTAGTGAGGAAGTGATGGGTATTGATCAGCATCAGCTTCAGTGCGTGCATGTCCAGCTCCTGCACTGCAATCAGGCAGAGTTCTGAAGTGCTCAGTAATTGTTTGGGACTTGCAGGGGCTTCAGGGGCACCAAAGCCAAGCAGTCTTTGTTGACTGTGGGACTTCGGTGTCTTTTTGTTGTTGCATAATTCAGTGGAACTATTGTTGGCCAAATAAATGCTGTTCTGTGCAACTTTAAAAAACATTACTCTTCAGCACTGTTTGTGGTTTCAGATCTGTGTGAGCAGATACTACAGGTGGGCTGAAGGAGACTATTTGTGGCATTCGTTTTGCATTAGAGATACGAAGTATACGTAGGGTACAGTAATCTGTCAAAGAGACCTTGGCACCCAAAATGTGCCTTTTTCAGCTACCCAAAAATGTTACTTCTGTGCTTCCTTTAAGATATCTCTTTATCTCTTGAAAGTATATTCTTTTACTGCTTCAGTTTGTTTAGCCGTGTAGGTTTAGCTGCGTAGGCTTCTCTTGTCTTTTGAAATAATGGGAAAAGGTAAATTTCTTTCTTGAACAATTGAAGTTATATTTTTTGCTGAGAGAGAACTGAGAACGCATTCTGCTCTGACTTACGGGGAAACACATTACTATTTCTGTTAACACCGCATGCATTAATAATTTAGATTTCCAGCGTTTGTATGATCAGTGTTTTATTTAAGCTTTTGGCCTTCTGAAAGAGTAAAGAAAATGGTTGTATTTGTAAATAGCTTTTCTTACCTGTTGGTGCCTGAAATTCAACGTAAGCAATGGCATTAGGGCTGCTGATCTGTGGGAAGTTTTTCTGTTTGCTCCCTTTAATTTGATGTTCATTGTTTAATTGATAACAGACTGTTTTAGCGTCAAGTAAACTAAGAGCAGCTTGGTTGGCAACTCCTTTAAGTAGGCAGAAACAGATGATGGAGTTCTGCTAAGTATTAGTATTTGGAGTGTGTGGGTAAACCCCACAGATTGCTGCAGAAACACAGGATTTTGAAGGACTCAGTTTTTACCAGTTTCAGGGGGAAGGTGTGAATTACTGGAGCTTTTACTACTTGTGTCAGCAAAGCCCTGGGTTGGCAATCAAGAAGGTAACAGTTTTCTAAGGCACTCTGAAATGTGTTTTTTTGTTGTTGTTATTGTTGGCTTTGACAATTCCACTTTGCTGTGCAAAAGTAACAGGTTAGGAGCTAAGCAGTTATTTGCTGTTGTAGTTCAGCAGACAGAACCAATCTGAAGCTCTGTGTGTGATCATCCTTAACAGCTTCTACCAGTTCTCCAAGTGCTGTTGAGTTGTTTACCTTCTAAACATCAACGTGAATTAACAAAGATACACTTAAAGATAGTTTAATGAATTTCTGTGAATTGAATATCTCAATTTGACATTGTTTCTGATAGTTTTCCAATATGTGTGACCCTTATTAAAACAGTTTGAATAGAAATGGTAGCTGAAAAGAAATGCCTGCCAGCCCTGCCACCACACTGATGCCTTCTGAAAATACAGAGTTCTTTCCTTTTAGCAATTATTGTGTGTGTAAAAAGGCTTCCCAACCCTTCTTCTTGGACATCGTGCATTTGCTTTCCAAAGTCTGATTTCATTTTCTGCAGCATGAGTAGAATCATCATTAATGCTAAAGCAGTTTTGTAACACTTTCCTAAGTGGATACAAATGCAATTTCTGACCATTCTAAGCTTGCTTATGCTGGCAAAGATGATACTGTCTTTAAAGTAGGAGATAAATTCCTTGCTACGTAATTCTTGATAGCCTTTTATTTTGAGGTGCAGTGGATCTGATTTGTCCCTATTGGAGAATTTGCACAGCCTGCCAAGGAGCATTACATTCTACCAGCTTCATTTCCTTCGACAAGCAAATGTCCTCATTTTGATGGGCTACAAGCCAATCTGAAGGACAAATCAGACTGCGCTGAGTGCAACTGCTCACCGGGAGAAGTTAAATATTCCGGTGAATATATGGAGGTCCTGAAATGAGGATCATTCCTTTAGGAGAGGGGTAAAATAGATGGCGGAAGGGGACAAATGGGAACCCCCTTTAGGTCTGGTGCTTACAATTGAGTTGGGTGATTTTTTATTGATAAAAGGTGTTGCATTTTCATTGAACTTCGTACAGATTGGAATGAATACCCCTAAAGCTGTCAATGGATTTCATGGCAGTGAGTTTAAAACAAGCCATTCTTCTCCTCTCCCTTGAAATATCTTATATTTTTTAATGCTTTCCCGAAGTGAGGTTTGAAATGAAGCGCTTGGTTTTATATCAAGTAAGTAAAAATGTGATTTCAGATCAACTGAAATGATTTGTTTCCTTTTCTTCTTAAAATTTTCAGTATTCAAGTCCATTTACCTGCAAACGTATTAAAAATAACTCGGAACTGCCAGAAAACTAAACAACAGAATGTTGACCTGGCTCTAATCCCTCCCAAGCCCATAGATATTAATGCTAAATTTATCTCAAAAAGCAATGTTTGAGCCCTGCTCACGCACACCAGGGTGCTGCCTTCTGCCTCCCTTCCTGCTGGAGCTCAGCTTGGGAGCAGGACAGCAGTGAGCCCTGGTCCAACCCTGGAGCTGGTGGGAAGCAGCAGCAGGACGACTGTCTCTTCTTTTCACTTTCCTCTTTTGCAATGGTGTTATTCCAGCTTGTGCCTCTTGATTTGCCTTCTCCCCATGCATACATCTGTCTTCTTTCCTTCCTCATTTTTTCCTTTCCTCCCTTCCTTCCCCACACCGGCCTCCATTCCCAACACATCTTGCAGGGAAGGGCTGCAAGTCTCTTTTGAGAAAAGAGAAGAAAGTCTCTCTTCTCAGCTGTTGTCTTTGGGCCCCATCTCACACCCACACGCTGCAATAGGAAGAGGCAGTGTTTAGCAGTTTGCCTTTGGTAGGACCTGACAGATCCAGAGCTCTCTGTACGAATGACAAAAGAAGCCTTTGCCCTTGATTTTGAAATGCCTTGGGAATGAAGCTCTTGTGCTTTCACTAGAACAGAGACCGATTCTGTCTCTCAGGGTTTTTTACTGTCATTTTTAAGCTTAAGAAATGCCTGCTTCCTCCAAGAAAGTTTTGTCTTTCTTACAGTCTTTAATCAATTGCAGCTGGTTTTGTTATTACAGAAAGCCCCAGCAGATTTAGCAACAAGAGTATTTTCAAAACATACATAAAATTATAACTCCTCCTTGCTCTGATTCAAGTCCTGCCAGTGTCAGTGGCCAAGGCACCATACATCCCAGTGCCATTGCTCACACTGCCCGAGCGATGTTTTCTTCTCGTTCAATCAGCACTTTTCTTTCTTGACTGGCTCATGGTTCCTGGTGTAATATTCTCAGAAATAGAAGAAGCTGGTAGAACTTAAAGGCAGTTCAAATTGCACATGTTTTTCACCCTTGAATTTGGAAGACTTTGTTCTTTTGCTTTTCTGCACAAGGTGAACACAGCGGACCGTTTGCTTTGTCTAATTAAAAGATCATTATGATTATGTGGAAGAACGGGGGCCTGTTTGCATTGTCGTTTGTGTGATTCATTATTTGCACTGATGAGATTTGTACTGTGTTTGTTATACTTGACATTGAAAACATTTGGTTGGATCACTTACAACTTTGTGAGACTTCATGCCTCACTCAAGAGCTCCTACTCAGAGCCATTACCAAATGTAGGTCGGTGGTTAATGCCAGAAGTTCTGGAAAGATGTACATTGGCTTCAGGTGTTATGTTTCAATAGTATTTCCAATGATCTTTGTTTATTATATGTATTTCTTCATTTTTTCCCTCTCTTCTCGCCCCACCTCCCTCACCCATCCTGGGTAGGAATTCGACTTTTAACCTGTTTTTTTAGAGTTTGTTTGTTAAACTGTAATTAAAAGTTAATTTCCCCTTCTTGCAGAACAGTTGGCTTATGGAAAGACAGCTGCCATCTCCTGTAACCTGTTGTTATTCAAGTCCTTCACTGTGCTTTGGCATTTCTTTCTGTTAAAAATGCAAGTGGCATTGTTAGATGTGTCACCTGCAAAGCCAGAGGTCAGCGAGGCAGCTCATTTAATGTGCTGATTTGCTGTAATTTAGTCATGCTTGGAATAAGGATCATACACTAAGTATCTTGGTGGCAGGTTGGACTTCCAGTAGCCCATAAATGCTTCGTTAGTGTTTGGGAGGATGGAAGGAGCCCTTAGCAGTGCAGCTTGTACCATGGAAACCCTTCCATCTATCTGAATTTTGTGTTCTGACTTCGCATTAGCTGCAAATGAGATTGAGAACTCTCAGCCCCCCTTGTGTTACTCAGTGTGGTTTGTTTAGAGCAAAGCCGGCTGTGCATGTCTGCATGCACTGGGATGCTCTGGAGGACCGAGGCCGTGTTCCTGGGGTAGTGTGGGCTGTGCAAAGCAGTGGGATGTGGGAAGCCAGTCTCACCACGTGCTCTGTAAGTCAGGCTCTGCAGCTCTGGCCGGTTTGCAATGACTTGCCAAAATTCCTACAAGATAAGCATTTTCCAGGTGCAGCCAAGTCAGTGAAACTTAAAGGTTGGCCCACCGATTAATTTTCTACGGAGTAGCTTTTTTTGCCCTTTTTGAGCTTAATTTTAATCACTAAGTTATAAACATTTTGCTTATTCATTGCTCGGTGCTGCATTGTGAAACCTGTACTTGCTGTAGTTGGGCTGACAGCTGAAAATGTTCTGAAGGATGAGTTTTACTGCTGGAAAAACTTTATGTTCAGTTCTCAAAATGCTCCTCTTCAACAAGGTCACGCTGTTTTGTTTGCCTGCTTGATTTGCAGTTCTTTTCATTTCACCTTCTTGACTATTATGTTGAAATATGAAAGTTGAAATTATAACGCAAGATGTTGCACCATTTTGCAAAAAAATAAAAAATAAAAAATTTAGGCGACCATATTGAATTACCCTGCTTTCACTTAATCTTTTAGCAGAGCAATTATCTCTCCTCTTTGTGTTATTCACTGTGTGACTGTGGCCCTGATGAGATCAATTTATTTTCAACTTTTCTTTTTAGCATTGTAATACCTTTTCTCTTTGTTGTGACATGCCAAAAAAGTCTCCCTGGCAACAACTCGCTGTGGTTATTCTTAGCATCTCTCATCTGGCCGTTTGCCACCATGTCCACCTGGCCATTGTCACTGTGCTAATTGGTTTATCCTTCGCAAAAGACTTTTTCTTTCCCGGTTTTAAAAGTTCTCCTACGTTTTGCCACTTCCGTAGGTTTCAACTTCGTTATTCTTTGTAACTCTGATTCAGGCAGACTCTTGAGCGTGTCCCAGATTTAAGTTTCTGTGCTGCTGTATGGGTGACCAGGAGGAAAGAGAACGGTGCCCGCCTTTGTGCAATATGCTGCACAACACTGCTAACATGCATTCATTTTGCAAATATGAGCTGGCTGTCCTAACCCTGGAGATGCTCAGAAGTATTTGGTGAAGGCCCACATACGCCGTATCTCAAATACTTGGAACTTGGACTGATTTCCCATGCTGGGAGCAGGTTACTGCAGGCAGACTTTGGCTGCCGTACCCGCTGCCCTCCTGGCAGCTGGGACCTGCTTTGAGCCCAGCGGGGAAGTTCCCACTGATGGATGGAGGGTGGAGCAAACTCT
The DNA here is from genome assembly GCF_905368555.1 of Meleagris gallopavo. NCBI lineage: Eukaryota > Metazoa > Chordata > Aves > Galliformes > Phasianidae > Meleagris > Meleagris gallopavo. The sequence goes on from NC_139418.1 coordinate 13,335,573, forward strand.
GTGCTAAAATGTGGTTTAACCAGAAGTGGCGTGTCTGTAAATGAGGAGGCAAGGAGCTCCTAATGAGATCATATGGTTAGCAGGGCATGCAGCCTAAAACTTTCCATCTGAATTACTATTCTTTGTGGATAAAGGCAGTACTGGGACTCATAAGCTGTGTGAGGATGCCCGGAGCATGCCTGGTCTTCATACTACTCGTGTGGTCTTGCTTTACATTTATGTAAAAAAGGGAAGAGAAGGAATCTGAATATGCACCCAAATTGCTCTGCTGCGATTACTGCTTGGGTAAGGATGTACCAGGTCACAGCCACGGTGTTAGCCTGTGATTCAAGGAATCCCACAAGTCCTCTGATAATTGAGTTCCCAACTAAAGTTGTGTTGAGGCAATGTTCTCTTGGGACTTCTCTTCTAAACAGGACCGGCTTTGTGCCTTGTGCCCAGCATGCTGTGCTTGATTCACTTCTTGTTTAGACTGCTTTCAATTTGCTTTCACCTCACAGGAGCTCTCATCCATTTTAATTCACCTTGTTGGATTTACCCTGGGCTTGTATGAATGACATATAGCAGAAAGGTCCAAATGCAGACAGTAGTATGAAAAAGGGATTTATAAATTATGGAAGGCAAATGTAGCTGAGCAGGATGGCAAGGGAAAGAAGAAAGACAAATAGAGGACGTTTGGAAAATAAAGCAAAAGAGAAGATGAGCAAAGCTGTATAAATAGAGGAAATTTTTTAAAAAGTCAGAGAAACTATTGATTAACAGATGAACAAGATATCACAAATGCATACAATGGCAAGGAATAGCAAAAATGCATGCTGAGAAACTTAAAAATGGGAGAAAAATTGCAAGGAATAAGAAATAAGATTTGTTGGCTGTTCTTTGTTGCCTCTGACCTTCGTGGTTCAGGCCTCAATGTAGCATGGAAGACAAATGAGGATTTTGGTGGAATACTTGAAGGGGGGAAGGGGGGCTAGGTGGAGAGTGAGCTGATCGTGGGGGACAGGCACGACAGAAGCCTACAGCATGAGGGTGGCAGGGAGCATTGCAGGGAGATGACTTGTGATTTAATGTGCTATTCCCCAAAGAGCAATTCTTTGCTGAGCTGTCAAGGGGTTTGGTACTTTTCCAGAGGTGCAGATGTATTTGAGCAGTAGGAAGCTGAGAGCCAGAACAAGTCCATCCTGTCTGCTTGTGATTCCCTGCCATGCAGCCTGCTTTGCTTGCACTCACAGTACCAAGTGATGATGCATTGGCACAGGCTGCCCAGGGAGGTGCTGGAGTTGCTGTCCCTGGAGGTGTTCAAGAAATGTGGAGGTGTGGCACTGAGGGATGTGGCCAGTGGGCAGTATTGGTGGCATTGGATAGTTGGATGAAATGATCCTAGAGGTCTTTTCCTGCCTTAATGATTCCGCGACTGTAGGTGATGGATGGCCTCCTGCCCACAAGGTGAGGGCAAGTCCCAGGCTTGGTGTTGTGCTGTCATCGGCTGTGAGTGGTGTGAAGCCCAGGGTGGCCCTCGTGGCTCTGCCTACCCCACAGCAGAGTGGTCTCCAGCTGGGCTTCAGGCTGAATCATTGTGGTTAAAGAGAAAGGAAAAAAAAAATAAGAGATGATTTGCAGCAACACGCATGAAGGAATGGGAAGCTGGGAGTCCATTCAGTAGTGTGTCTTGGGACTGGAGCTCAGCAGCACATCAGCATGTCAACATCAAGCAGAGGATGTGGCACTCAGCATTCGGCTCAGGTGTTTGCCTGCTCTGCAGTGACAGATGAAGTGTCCGCAGAGCAAACAAACCGCACTGAATTCAGTGGCTGGCCTGCCTGCATGCTGTACGTTAGTATTTAAAGAGAAATTCCAGTGGGCTGCCCTGCTGACAAACCGCAGATGATGGCTGTGAACAAGTCATGCAGTTCAGTCACCCGACTGCCTGCCCTGGTCCCTGTACTGGGCTTTTCAGAAAGTCACTTTCCCCCTGCCAGAAAGAGAAGGTCGAAAATGAGAAAGTGCTTTGTTAGGACGATACCGCTGCCGTGAAACTGGGGAACCCTAAAGCTGATACTGTTTTTAAAGTGCAACAGCTTCGTAAATGACTCGTAAGAGCTGTAGGTACAGCTGTATTTCCCTGAGCCTTTTTGAAAGTTGTCATGAAAAAACAAAGCAAGATTGCAAGCCAGCAACTGTACTTTTGGTAGATGTCCTAAAGGGAGTGACAGAAACGCAGGGAGAGGCGGTTTCATGGCAGCAGCATGTTCATGCTTCAGTAACTCACAGCATCTGTTACAGTTTGACTGCTGCGATGGGTAAGGCAGAATCGGAAGATGTCATCTAATTAGGTTTCTGTAAAGCACATGATATCAAAGATTAATGAGCAAGCAAACGTTTCCCCAAAATGACTTGTTTTTGGAAATTTGCCGATGGAAAGTTCTTGTATGGGACAAGCATGGTAGCCTGGGGGCTTCCAACATTGAGGCTGTGATGCTGTGGCTGGTAGAGGTGGTAGTCCTACAAAGGCCAAAGTGATGTTGGTGTCAGTGGGGATTTTGCCTGTCTCAGAGCATGAAGCTGCGTGCAGCTGGGTGCTCAGACACGGCAAGTCCACTCAGAGCCCAAATATCAAGGAATAAATACCAGACTGAAAACTGGAATAGACTAGAGAAAAGCTTGGGGCACTGCACGTTGCCTAGGAAAAGGGAACACCATATAGAAGGATCTTGTATGATATGGAATGCTGTAAGCAGTTTGCATGAACACAGTGTAAAGACCTTTTCCCTTTAGGTTTTGATGTGTTCTCTACATATGAACTGTCACAGCTGGAGATGTTGTCTGGTTCTTGACTCAGCAAACAGCTAGGGCTTTGCTGCATGGGCTAAGCTAGGATTGCTTGCCTGCATTAACTGCAAGCAAAAGTGGAGGACGCCCAAAAAACAACCATGTGCAGAACCACGCTGGGCTGTGCTCACGCCTTCCCCTCAGCAGGCTCTGCTGCCCATCTCCCAGCTGCCTTCTGCCCCTTGCAGCACTGCAGGGAAGGCTCTGTCACATGGAGGAGCACAGCCCAGGCTGCAGGGCTCCCATTCTGTGCTTAGTCCAGAAGCGCAGTTTTCCTTCTATCAACAGCTTTTATGGTGAACTGGAAGGTCTGCAGTATTAGGAGAAAAAGTCACTGAATGATCAATGATTTTTTGTTAGCTTAAAAAAGAAAAGAGTGGGGTTTTTTTTGGTGGTTTTTTTTATTTTTATTTTTTATTTGAGGGATTTGTGGGTGAACTGTTAGAGTGGTGCTGTCCTTTTGTTGAGTCTGGATGATTAGCACAAGAGAAAAATACAACTCTGTCTCTCAGCATTTAATTTTCAGAAATGTGATTTTTTCCTGGTGGGAACACAGAGAGTTTCAACAGAGGCCATTGTGAGCCCTGCAAATGCCAAGTGTCTGCTCTTGGGAGATGGAGAACAAAGTTGGCACCAATAATTAGCATCTGAAGCTCTGATTTGGCAAAAGTTGCTGAAAATGAACAAATGATGGAGAGGTCTTGGGATGACTTAGTAAAATACAATGCAGTTGAGATGACTCTCGGAGTGTTACTGCACAAAGCACAGGGGGAAGGTAATGTGGAAAATACGATCGCTCTTCTCATGAGCCAGAAGGACAGCCAGGGCTGCAGCAGGATGAGATGAGGGGCAGGGAGGGAGCAGGCAGCCCGCCCTGCAGGAGGGTAAGTGCAGGATGCCAGGATCACGCTGTGCCTCTGGCGCAGTGGGGATGAAGGCACCGCACTGCTGGTTTGCAGTATCACCTCTGATAGCTCTAGCCTTGCTGCTTATTGCTGTGCTTTTTTTTTTTTTTGTGAGTAATGAGAGAGGACACGACCAGCAGCCCCTGCCAGCTCAGTCTTACTTTTCTAGAAAGCTTGTAACAGTTACTGTCAAATTGTACATATAATCTGTAAGGCAAATCAGACTTAGAATATGTGATTGCCTCATGATCCTATAGAGAATCTCCTGAGCCCGCTGTGATAGCTCAGTAATTACTTCTGGGCACCAGTGAGGATTAACGCTGAGGCTTTCCCAGTGGAGCAAAACAGGAGATAGGGCTGGTGCTGGCTGCTGGTGGGTTTTGAGCCCTGACTTAGCCCAGGAGGAGACCACAGCTCCATGGAGATGGAGGAGCACCGCATGGGGCCTTCTGTTTATCTGAGGCTGTGGCCTCATGTTCTCAAAGTTCCATGGAGAAACGGTAATATCTGTCCAGATATTCCTGTAATGAGCCTCGTAATCCACTCATCCCAGCAGCCCATTTTTATGTAAAAATGTCAGTAAGTGAAGATGGAGATTCCACGTTCTTTAGTAACATTTCCAAGAGTTTCGTATTTCACCTATGAAGGTGATGACTTTAGCCTCCTCCCTCTGCTTCCTATTATGCTGCTGTGAAGTGAGCGCTGGAAGCCTTTAATCAGCCCTCAGTGCTCCCTCTGCCTGTCCGAGTAAGTCTTCTGTCTGACATTTTCTGAAATCAAGAGATTCTTAGGGGGGACTCCTAGGGTTCTTGAAATACAAATGATAATAACGATATTAACACTAATCATTGTTATTTTGTAGGGTGAAATGTCAATATTCCATATTTTCACGATAATTTTTAGGGCCTACATGTCACATGAAGTGTATCCCATCCTGCCAAAATACAAGATTTTTGTATCACAGGCACTGTTTGAAACGGCTCATAATAATGTTGGCTGCTATTGTGCCTGATGGAGTGGTCTTTGACATGCAATAATGCAAAGTGACATGACAAATTAGAAATGAAAAATGAAAAGCTGTTAAATAATCTTGAATGTAGCTAAAAATTAATTCATCTCATATCTAAAGTGCATTCCTGATTTGTAATGATAAAGAGGATCCATGTCACTACTGCTAAATGATATGAGTGTATTGAGGAAAGGAGATAATAATGCATTGAGGGGGGATGCTGGGTTGTTACTACATGCTCTATATAAGCAGGCATTTGCCTGGAAGTATGACTGTGGGCAGTAAGACCGGATTCAAAGCATGGTGTTGGCCTTTACCTGTGGTTCTGAAATCAAGGATGCCCTTCGTAGCAGAAGATCCCACCATGGTGCATTTCTTACATGTGGCATTGAGCGACACGTAAACCACTGTAGGGATGGGTTGGACTGCACGATCTTAGTGGTCTTTTCTAACCTTAATTATTCCATGAATCTAAGTACTTTTAAGCAACAATTATTTTACAGCAGACAGCTCCATTCTTCTTGTCAAGGCCTTGGTGTATCTATCCCTTTGGCCTTGTAATTATAACACAGTATTGCTTTGTAGAAAGTACTGTTTTTACGTTGCAAAGTAATCTTTCAGGTCAGATTTCTCTCTCATTTAGGTCACCTTTAACTGACATTGAAGGAAAGTTATGCTGTTACATAACATACAGAACATAACAAAAGCTGCTGCTTCAAATTTATCCTAGCTCACCTGAGACCTGAGCCTGAACTGCTGTCAGTTGCTAACTTGTTTGTTTGTCTGATTGCAGCGCCTAACCTGACTAATCTGGATGGTCTCGACAGTGCGCTGAGCCTTATTGAAGATCGGGTGCACAGATTGAGGCAGCGCCGCCGGAGGCACGCGACGGATGATGATTACAACATCGAAGTCCTTCTGGGGGTCGATGACTCAGTTGTTCAGTTCCATGGGAAGGAACACGTTCAGAAGTACCTGCTGACCCTGATGAATATTGTGAGTACAGCCCTGCTAGCTGCACGGTGAGATGGCAGTGAGGGGAGGGTGGATGGATCTTGGTTTTGCGGTTTAATACATCATAGATTTTTCTCGTAGCAGGAGGTGAAATAATTCTAGGAGCAAAATCCAGGCCGCCCGTAGAAAAGGCAAAAGGAGAGAAGGAACAAAAGAAAAAGGGGCCAAGGAAGAAACTGACAGCGGGACCATTAAAACACTCAAAGTCCTGCTTATGAGCTTTGATGGATGGGGGCGTAGGGTCAGGGCCTCAGGTCCTCGGAAGTCATTATGTTTTAGATGTATATTCCCTTAACTTAAGCTCCCTGCTGAATAACATGGTTTGGAGAACTGTCTTCAAATAGGGCTGTATTAGAAACTTCGATTGGCTTATACATTTTTAAAACTGCTCAGTTAAACTCTTTGATTCCTCCAGAATCACTTACAGTCCCAGGCCACCCGCCTACTCCTTGTTCACACTGCAGTAAAATGCTGTGCAGGCAATCACTGAACTTTCTTAAATTGATTTAGTATTTAGTCCGTAGCTGACACCTGTAGGTTTCCTTCGTTAAATATTTAATCTTTGGAACCATTGTGCAGCAGACTGTATAATGTGGTAGTGAGGAACGCAGAAGCAAGAGAATGTTTGGAGGAACCGTCTTTTCTTTCTAAATATCAGAGCAGTAGACATTTCCACAAGCACCTCTAGTACCCCAGCCGATAAGCAAGGCCTCTGTGTTGTGGGGGGAGAATCAAATTTTGAAAAACAATCTCCATTATAGTCAAAATAAGTAGTATTCGTTTGGCACAAAATTGGCCTTGAGTGCTGGTCCCCTTCATAGACCAGTCATTCTGGGAAGAGTTCCTTCTCGTGCTCACCTGGAACAGAAGTCTGTTTTCAATAGAAACTATCAGATAATATGTGTTCTCTGTGAAATGTTGTTGCATTAACATTGTAGGTCTGCTCTGGTTTTGACAGATAGACTGTGATTGCTGAAGCTCACAGTAGAATCAAGAGCATGGAGTGTCTGTAGGTGACTTCTGGGCACTCCAGACGCCAGCAGATATATGGACACAGTCTGTCCTGTTTGATACTTTTGTCTGGGGTGCTTTTATCCTAAGAAATATTTTTTAATTATGAAGCTTGTTTTCTCATTACTTCATTGCATTCTTTTAACAATGTGTGGAATGTCAGTGTTTTTCATTTTAAATGAGAGGTAGAATACAATGTAAGGAAATCCCTTGTGCGATATAAATTCAATTGCGCTGCTTTTTTATAGCGATATTGTAAATAGTTAAAAATCTGTACTGACATTAGAGTTATTGGGTACTTGGTGTATGCTCTCATGGCTGTAAATACGTACATTTTAACAGAAATGACATAGTGAATTTCATCTGTTTGTGTGGTTTGTTTCCTCTGAGGCTTAAAACAAAGTCTACAATGAAACAGATGGTTTTATGTAGCTCTAAATTAACAAGCCAAAGAGGCCAAACCAGGAATGTGGCAAATGGGCTGAAATAGATTAAGCAGGACTCTACTTATCGTGTCACTTAAAACTATTTTTAAGAATTAAAATATACAGTAATGGTAAAGGAGCCATAAATGTTCCAGTTCTGGAAAACACTTGTTCCTAATTTTAGCAAACCATCCAACACACAAATTGTAAGAAATAACAACTCTTAAACGTGCTGTCTCTGCAAGTGGTTTAGAAAGTGCAGCCTGTGTAACCATATCCCGGGGCTGTAACAGCTCCTGGCACGGGCAGCAGCTGTTCTGTTGGTAGGTCTGAGGCAGAAACATGTCCTCTGGGGACAGAGGATGTGTCCCTTCCCATTGTGTCTGGGCTGTGAGGAGCCGCTCAAGGAGGTGCTGGGAAGTCTTAGGCAGCCACAATGTTGTCCTGGTCTTTCCTTCACTAATACTCAGCCAGTTTCTATAGACTGCGTTTTAGACGAGGGATGGGGTGATGGGGACCAATCCTCTGTTTCTTTCTCTCCGAAACTTGCTCCGCTATGGAGAGGCAGATACCAGCTGGTATGGAATGTGTGTTTTACAGTCTGGGCCTGGTGAGATACATAGGCCAAGGGGAGCTGAAAGAGAAGGGAGATGGCTGCAAAAAAAAGTCTGCTGGAAGATCCCGTTGGAGCCATCACATTGTGTGTACCCTGCTGGTTTTACAGGCGCAATCAATTAGCTTTGTACTTTAACAAGGCATTAAGCATAAAGTCGATTAGCTTCATACACTAAGAAGGCATTAAGGGTAGAATCAAGTGCGCATAGAAAGTAAATAAACTAAAATAATAATGGAAGTTTTTACTGGAGATAAAAGGCTGATTGAGAGGGTTGAGTTTCTCTGGTTCCAAAAAATAAAATAAATTCCAGGTGAGGTCTCCCTCATGCCCAGGCTCCCGGAGGCGTAATCGCTTTCCCAGAAGCAGCGCCCAGCTCACAGCATGGCTGCTCTCCCTGCTTTGCCTGGTTTTGCTGTGCATGATGCTGTGAGCAGTTGTCCTTAATTAACTTTTCCCAGGGATCTTGGGTGGAGCCCTACCACCAACCCAATCAAAACAATATATTTTTTTCAAGCCCAGTGCGATGACTTATTAGGTCAATCTGTTTTGTGCTTCTTAAGTGATGTGTTACAGTCCACACCTAAAAGCCATAAAGTGAGAAAAAACAGAGACTGTGTGTCCTGGCTATCTTGAATAGCAGTGCTAATATTTATCCTAATGTTTGGAAATGAAGTCACAGCCCCCAACGAATAGTGAGAGACGCACCAGAGGGTTTTTAATGCTCTGGGCTGCAGCCACACATCCCTGTCTGTCTGCCAGCAGCATCACTGCTGCGAGCCAGGCCTCCTGTCACCCATCTTTACTCTTCCACCATTCCTCATACAGAAACTTGGGTTTCTCTTGACGTCTCTTCCTCTCTGCTCTGCACCATGGGGACATTCATTCCACCTTTGGAAAGAAATGCCATTGTTTTCACTTAGGAAACTCAGCTGCCTCTCACTTGTACCATTTTCTTTTGTGCATCATGGTGTGTTTCTTCCTGGGAAGGACAGCAGCTTGCACAGGCCTCTGTATTTCCAAGTATAAGCCCACTCACTGCACAAATTATCTTTGTATTTTTAGCATGCAGGACCATTGCAAGAGAGGAGAGAGATTTGGGAGCTATCTTGCAGCCCTGTTGTTTACTCAAGAACAGGGAAGGTAATTTAATTTCTGCAAGAAAGCAGCAAAGGAGTCAGAGATTTTATCTGCTCCTACAAGTGTATGGGAAATATTAAAAAACACTTGACCAGAAGTGGCATTGGAGAATGATCTTGTTCATCAGGAAACAAAAGGATTTCTCTGCAGGATGCTGTGGGAGGAGGAGCAAGGCTCTGAGCTGCAGTGGGTATTGGTGCTAGCCAGCCCGGGGCTAAGATTCTCAGATTATTTCATAACCCTCTTAAAATAGTTCTCAGTATTAAGCAGGCCTTCTGCTGCCTGCTGCAGAAAAGGAGCAGAGCTGGAGTGGCTGTTCACATGGCTGGGCTGGGCTAGTGGTCAGCCCACCAGAACCCTGTGTTAAGAGTCACATCCAGGATGAAAATGTGGGTAACAAGACTTCCTAAGAGGCAGGGTTGGAATATATTCACTTACAATATTTCTGCTTTTTGAAACAGCAGTGTCTCATGAAATATTCTCGCTTCCAGATAGTATGGAATTTACTGGCTCCGTCTGTCTTCAAGTCTTCAACTTTCATGCCCCTTTTTGGATTGTGTTTTTTCCCCGTAAAGCCCCTGCTTTAACCTTTTCTTTCTTATTTTGTCCTTCTTCCTCTCTTCCCATAGCAGTATTTTTGAGCCTTATTTCGAGTATCTCATTTTTTAATGCTGGCAATTGTCATCTTTATGTATATTCTGGAAAAATAAAAGCCCATAGGATTATGTCCAGTCCAAACTTCAAGTGAACATTCCGCTCCTGAACATTTAGATTTAACAAATTTTCATTTGAGTAACTGAAATCAATGGGAGTTCTGCAACTGGAGGCATTGGAAAGCCCAGAAGTCTTTCACCCATGTCTTTCAGCACTACACATCTCTTTGAAATTGTGGCCCTCAGGCGCTCCTGTTTTCCATCCTCTTTAATAGGGTGCCTATGATACTACGATGATACGTGAGATTTCTGCTCTCGTGTCTTTGGCTGATGAGGGATGAAGATTTCCAGGTACAGAACAGCAAGTCCCTAATGAGAGGAAAGGGCAGAAGTGCTGCTGGTTTCTAACTGGCAGTTGGATGAAACCTGAAAGCGTGTCTAATTCAAGCTGCTAAAAAGAAAGTGATGATTGAATGCTTTGAAATAATGGTGCAATCTGTATTCAGGATCATGCTTTTTAAACTAGAAAGCATTTCTTAGACAGGAAGGATATCTTATTAAAATAGACTTTACTGGATTTGTAAAAACTAAGCAACTTATAAGCACCAATACTCATTATTTCAAATCAGTTTACTTCAATGTATAAGCTTCAAATCTGAACTGACTGTGAGAAATTCCCCAAATGACAAATACAGGTCCAGATCTATTCATCTGTAGGACTTCAGTTGTCAATAGCTGAATGGCAGCTCAGTTGAAAATTTAAATGTGTGAGAGTTAACTGCTCTTAGACTGTTCATTACAAACCAGTAGCTGTGACTTGCGAGGAAGGAAGTTTTTGATGAAACCTCAGAAGATGATTTTTATTCATTATCTTGATTGCTGCTGTACGGGGGAGTTGTGCATGGGAGTGGGCACTGGGAGGCCATGTAGAAAGCAGTCCTTCTGAACCCCTACAGAAACTATTCATTTCCACAGCGGGATTATTTCTATTGCCAATTAGGTGAGCATTTCTCATCATAATTAACTGGACTATACCTTGCTGTTTCGATGTTCTGTGCTATTTTCAGCACTGAGATTTTGGTGATACTCTTGCAGTAGAGGATAATTACTATTCCAAGATAGATTTTTCCTTTAGTCCAAGTACCAGCATGAGCTTTAGCCATAAAGGTTGCAGCCAAGGACTTTGGAGATGTGACAGTGTGGTTTGTGTGATGGAGCATGGATAATTAGGATCAGCTTGCAAATTTTGGGTGCTTTCCTTAACCAAACTATTTAAATAGTTCACTGCACTTATTGCATTGATGCCACACCCTCATGCCTTGTAGTAAAATAGTACATTAATCTGCTTAATTATTTTATGATACTAGATTTGATTTTATTAGAATGATCTTGAGATAGTAACTCAAATACTGACTCTTTTGGCATAAATGTAATTTACAGCATTTGGAGAAACTTCCCAGAGCAGTGGTTTGTGGGCAAAAAATGAGGAGTTCCAAGAGCCTGAGGGAGGAACTGAGAAAAATGAATTAGTTGTAAAGTCAGAAAACAGAGTCTATGACCTTTCTAAAACCAATCTTACAGTCAAAGACGAGATAGAGACCCACAACACAAAGCTACCTTGAGTCTTGCCAACACATCTGTTCTGGGGAATGTTTTTCATTTTGATCAGAGCCAGCAAACTTGGACTTGGTACCATCTCCTCACTCTCACACCAGTGAAGGTAAATCAGGACTTGGACACAGATTCAGATTCAGATACAAAACAACAGATGCTTATCTCTGTTTCATAGTGCACGTTGCCATGCACTCCTCAACTCCCCGTTGCCTATGTTTTTGAGCTGAATTGTATTTTTCCAAATCTGAGGTCACAGTTTGACCTTTAGGTTGCATATGTGTTGTGCACTTTTATTTTTCTTTTTTCCCTGTGATACTCAACGATTTGCAGGAGAAAAAAAAGTTCCTCTCCAAGGAAGTGAGGAAATGCCTAAAAAGGGAAACTGAGAGCCCTGTGTTTTGCCTGATGGCTTTCTATGTGACCATAGTTTATCCACCAGAGGAGCTGGTGTAATGCTATTCCTGTGGGATTAAGATGAAGCTTTGGGAATGTTAAAAATGTTACTTTGGGAACTTCAAAAACATAAAGGAGGTGATGAAAACCAAAGAGGATAGCGGTGTTTGAAGTGAGAACGCATAAAAATAAAGCGGGAGGAGAGTGCTTTTGGGAGGGGTCAGATTACAAACATTTGTGCTCAGTATCCACCATGACATTTCTGGTTCCTCGCCTGTAATTCAAACCAGCCATCTCTTACAGAGACAGACAATCGCTGGATGCCCACCAGGCACTGAGGCTTTGCTGCAGATAATTAAGATCTGATGAATGAGCTGCAACTCGGGCTGGGCTAGAGCGATGGCTTGCCAGGAGCTGTGCTGTCCCACGCATGGTCCTGCTCTGCCCCGCGGCACGTAGCCATGGGATATTTCTGCAGCAGTGCTCATGCAAGGATGTAAGGGCCATCCAATGGCCATCTGATTGGGTTGGGTGAGCGAGCAGTGTATGGTGACTGGAAAGCTAGATGAGTGAGCTGCGTCTCGTATGGTGCTCTCTGCAAATGGCCAGATGTGGCTCTGTCGGCTGCCGTAGCTGGGTCATATCCCTCAGAGGCTGATGGCAGCGGGAGCTGAAGCTGTCTGATGGCTGTTGGCACTGTGTGCTTGTGAGCCCGAGGCCGCTGTGCTCACCCGAGCGAGTGATGTTGCATGGGGCCACAGGGACGTGCCTGGGGACCAGCTCATCTGAGATGGTTCATGGTTCAGTGGGATCGAGATCCCTGATAAACTCTGCAGAGAGGAGAACTCCTTCAAACCGCACAAATGAGTTTGCTGATGACTTGCCAAAATATGCAGATCGTGGTTCTCTTACTGCACGTCAATTTAATTGGAGACTTGGGGAGCCTCTGGATTTCCCCTACAAATCCTGCCAGCTGCAGGTAACCTGCGCTGCGTCAAGACCAGCAGAGCTGCAGCTGTTTGGTGCTATTTGCATTACAACAGTTTTAAAATTCCCTTATAGTATTGGGTCCCATTTTGTTGAATAATAAAAACTTGCAGAGCTTCTTTAACGAAGCCTGGTGCATCTCACAAAAGCTTAGCTTTATTTGAGTTGTTGGGATTTGTGTTTTTTCATGGTTTTTCTGTTTCAGTGTTTTTGAAACAGAAGAAGTTTTTTACACAAGTTTTTTACTCACTCTGTTGGCATCAAACTTGCTTAGGGCAGAAGACATAAAATGAGCAGAGAAGGACAGAAGGAAAAATAATAAATCAAGTGCCTGTTTTCTTAACCAGCACCAATCTGTCCCATCCTGGTTTCTAAATAGAAGCAGAAATAGAAATGCATATTTTGCTGTGATAGAGATATCCCACAAAAATAAACCATGATACAAAGTTATCTCAAAATAGCTTGTGAACTACAATAGTTTTGTGAAAGTCTCTTTGCAGTGTTTCACTGTGCTTTGAATTCTTTCAGCTTTACCCAACATTCTGCATCACCCTCTGTAAATGCTGAATCACTGTGGACATCTAACGGGATTTAGTGCGAAAATCTTCTGTGCCTTCTGTCCAGGGGCTGTCATTTTGTGATGAGCTTTGTGCATTCTCCTTTTCCTATGCAGCAGCACAGTTTTAGCCTGTGAGCCTTATTGATCTAAGGGCAAGAGATCTGTTCTGATTTTTGGTAGGTATAAATCAGGATGCCCTGCAGAAATACTTAGGAATAGAGCAGAAGTATTGTGTAACCATTTTTACACCTGTCTGTGTTTATTTTATAGATATCCAAACCTATTCTGTGTCTGTTATCTGAACAAGCACTTCAGTGCCCAGTGCTGCAGCCGTGTTGGACTGGAGCTCAGTGCCCGCAAGGTGCTGGGTTGCTTTGTGCCCCACATAACGGGCTGTGTTTGCTTCACACTGCTCTCATGTGGGGCTGGCAGGTGGAATCCTGGAGAAACCGAGCACAGGTTTGTGGAGGCCCCTGTCAGTGCGTGAGAGAGCAGCACTCAGTCGCTTGGATCTCATTTCTTTAATAACATCCTGAAACAAATAGGTGCAATTTAGGTCATACTGAAAAAAAGGTAAAGCATCTGTTTCAGTGTATTATCTGTGCCCAGTGAGACGCTGCTGGGAAAGCCGTGGTGCAGCTTTGAGAAAGGAGCAGAGGGTTCCATTCAGCTCTGGGTGAGGAGGGGTTGGATTCGTCCTCTTTAATGAAACCAAGAGCCAGAGTTTTGAATTGACCCACTGTCCTGCAGAAAATCCACTATCCCGAGAGAACCGAGCAGCTTTTTTACAGTGCTTGTGCTTTTCTGTTCATTCACAATTTGTTTGTTAGATGTCATTTGCATGAACAGTCAAACAGTGCTTCAATTCTGTTCCATCAACATTTTCATGCCAAGTTTCATTTTGGCACGCAACAGTGATACGGTTGTTCTGTTACTCAGCCATTGTTAGAAGAGGCTTAGGTTAAATTCTGGAAGTTAATGAGAGAGTGGTCTGCAGCAATTTGGATTATGCGTTATGAACTAATTAAATTCTTATTTACATGCCGTGCTTACTGTCTTCTACAGAGGAGTTCTTGTTCAGTACTCATTTCACGTCTAGGTAATTTACTGCATATTGCAGCCTCGCATCACGGATGTGTGTGCTGTCTTCTCTGTACACAAAGAATGGGGCAAATTAATATCCCTGCCTCCCTTGACAACGTGTGAGGGTCTTTTTCTTGGGTGAAAGAATGTTTGTAATGCGGAATGCATGTTCGTATCTCACGTCTTTACAATCTGTGTTCAGTAATGGTTCTCAAAGTAAAGATCTTTTAGATACAGGAATATAAAGTTAGTCTTTTGAAGTAGTATTTATATGCACAAATATGTGATGTAATTTCCGGAGCCACTGTTTACAAAGCAGATCAGCAGGTCAGGGTGGGCTGCTGATTACAGCCATTGCTGTGGGATGCTCAGGACGTGAAACCTGGCCTCTTACCAGGCATAACATCAGGCTCTTATATTAAAAATACTGATAAAATGAATTTAAATCCACTTAAAAATGTCAATTGAGATTGCTTAGTAAAATCGACGCTGATGTATTCAGTTTTAATTGTTTTTACAGAGATGAAAGATGAGCCGTTGGAAGTAGAGCTGATTGAAGAAACAGTACATTATTTATTGTTGTGTTTCTAATGAAAGTTACTCTGAATGTTACTTACTAGACTGCAGTAAGGAATCTGTGTTTTAGGAGGAAATGAGATTTATTTCTATCCACGGAGCAGACCAGTTTGGTGCAATCCTTACCAAGAAGAGGCTTGCCCTGCAGGGAATATCTCATCTGCCTCTTCTGATTTGTGAAGCCAAACCCATGCTGTTTGGCAGAGCACATTGGTGCCAATGAACGGCCTGGTCTCATGCATCCATTCATCTTGGAGTATCCAGATCAGCCCCTTTAACAGCTGATATTAGCTAAGCTCACTTGTGGCAGTGTTTCCTAAGTCATCTTTATACAGCCACCTTTCATTTTGCAATGTAAATATTTACTATTCTCTTTTCAGTGTTTATTGGGTGATTTGTATCAGTGTGTGCATTTTGCATTTGGTTACAAAGCTGTATTGTAAAAAAAAAAAAAAAAAAAAAAAAAAAAAAAAAAAGAGTTTTTTGTTTGCCAGTGTTTTTTAGCTTTCATTCTGCTTGCAAAGTTTAACACTGATTGGTTCTGACAGGCAATCCCGTCAGTCCATGTTGCCGACCAGGCTTTTTGGGGGGGGGTATATCCTCTTGTCCAAATGCCATTTGATGAGTCCCAGATGGAGGAGTTACAGGGTGCAGCTGAGCTGATCTAGCACATCCCTTTTGGGATAGGAGCAGCCCCAGGGTCTGTCCCTCTGCTCCTGAGCCCCCTTCCCATGAGTGGTCTCACTCAGAATGGAGCTCCTCTGGTTTGTGTTCAGCGTGTGGGCTCAGGTCAGGAGGTGCACGCAGTAGGACAGGGCAGGGACTGGGGGCTCTCCATCAGAGGCAGGAGCTTTGTCATGGAACCCACCATGATGCACTGCTCATACGTATAAGTCTGCTTAGGTTGGTGTTTAAATTCCTACTAGCATGAAGTCTCTGATGATGTTATGTTGATTTTAAATGTTTTGAAATGAATTATGGCCTATTCAGAGGCTAGAAAATAAAAAATTTCCTTCTAGCATTGGTGGAATTTTGCCCTTTTTATGTATGATCGCAAATGATCTTTGTCTTAATGACAGCATAGCAAAGGTGCTGCTTTAGCATTTGCTGTCAGAGTTACTTGTTGCCAGCACTGTAGCTGAAGCTCTGACCTCTTTTGCAGGTTAATGAAATTTACCATGATGAATCCCTGGGTGCTCACATCAACGTTGTCCTGGTGAGGATAATCCTGCTGAGCTATGGCAAGGTAAGGAGGGGTTGTGTTAAATGGAGGAGGTTGAGATCTCTGAACTTGATTCATCATGTACGAATGCAAAGAACATTTATTTTTATAGGCATTTCCTTACAATTTGAACTTCACACTAGGAAAATAACCATGATTTGTTCTGTGTTTTCCCTGTGTCATTTAAACTTGCTGCTTAGCTCTGGCAGTCTGTCTTTTTAGACTTGTTTGATCCATGGGATGTTATGAGTATCTTGGTTCCTTAGAAAGATATGAAGTTTTGTGGTAGAGCAGTATATAAGTATCAGTGAACACATGCTGGATCAGTTCTGCAGGATGCGCATTCCAAGAACTCACTTCACCTTGTGCTTAAAATGGGTTGGTAGGACTACATGTGTTTAAAGTTAAGAGATAGGGGCCACAAGGCAAGAGCTCTGCAGATTGAGTCTGTAGTCAAGAATTCCAAGTGTTTTCTTGCCGTTTCTAAGGGAGGGATTGTTCCACAGGCAAAACTCACTTAAAGAGAAATGAAATGCTACTTGGCTCCAAAAGTTTTAATCTGCTCAGTACTGATGCCCCATGTAGGCTAAGTCAACATCAGACTCCTTGGTAGCTGGAAGAGGGTGTTTGAAGTACGTTGATAAACTTTTTCTTTAAGGACTGCACATCCAGCTGCTCGAAGGAGAGCATTAAAATCTAATGGCTTTTTCTTTGATGGGGGTTGCTGGTATTTGCATGCTCATGTAATAAACCTGGGGGCTGGAAGATTCCATGTATATTCATGCAAGAAGCTGAAAGTCAAATCCAGCTGAGTGTCGGTGGTGAGGCTCCTCTGACAGTCACCACTTACCCTGCTCAACTAAACGTGCCAACCCATCTCTGCTCTTCTTGCAGAGATAGACAGTAAGTGTTTTGGGTTTTGAGCTCACTCAGCTGTATGTCCTAAAATCAAAGGTAAAAGAGGTCACATTTTCTGTTTTGTGATTGAAAGTTTGTGGTGTCTATTACAGACACTGTAATGACAGCAATTTGAGGGATTGCAGCTCGGCTAATAATTCTCAAAAATATCTCATTGCAGCAGTGGTTGAAGCAAGTGGAATTACCACATGGACTGGTCACTTCTTTGCTGTCCTTATTTCATAAGTATTTCGTAATTGCTATGCCTGCCCATCTTGATCTCGATCTATTTGCATTGGTAGTAGTGTGAACTCAGCTTCTGCTGCATCTTCTAATGGAAGATCAGAAATAAAACATTGTCAATTGATAATTTGGAAGTTATTATCTCACATTAATCTGTTTCACAGAGTGGAGTTGGTGGAGCATGGACACCTCCCCTTCCTGGTGGGCCTTTGGACCCATCACTGAACAGCTGCAGGTGGCACTGTTTGATCTGCTTATGGATTGTCCATTAATGGGTTCTAACCCATAACCCATAGCAGACCATGTTTTAGTTGTCCTGCAGGATTCAGCAGAACACAATTCCAAATAAGTTAACCCAAATAACCATGAAGAAAATTTCTCTTGCTCAGAGGGAAAAGTTGGGATAGTTCTTATTTTCTGAACCTGTTCATCAGTAATTAGAACAAAGCCCTCAATATTTTATTAGCCTGCTAAAACATGCAAGCATTAACATTTTTCTGAAGTATATATTCAACGTACATAGTAAAAGGAATGGTGTGTGGACAAGTTAAGCTGATGCATGGATAAAGCAGCCTGCTTGGCTTTGCAAGATGAAAATATTATCCCAGTCTTGCTTGAATAAGCATTTATTTTCCAGGCATGTAGCGAATATCTTCAGATTCACTCACTTTTTATTGAAGGCAATTTATATATATTATCAAGGGTGCCATTTAAATAATCATAATAATTACATTATGGTTCTGTAACTGATGAAGTATGTACCATCAGTGTCAGATTTCTGACAGCACTCTGAGCTATTGCCAATTCTCAACCCTTAAGCAGCCTTTTACTGTACTGTGGTTGGTTTTTTGTGTATGGTTTTGTGTTGGTTTGTTTTTTTTTTTTAAGAAGATGATTATATTATTTTATACAGTGTCATCTTTTGATAAGAATAATGTGGACAATACTTGAGTTGCATAGCAACCAGCTTTTCTGTGGCTCTTGCTAGGAGGTACTCCATTCCTTGAAGCACACTTCTTAGTATTTTCAACCTAGCAGAGCTGTACGTTCGAAAGTTTCAGTTATTTTGTTAAGTACATTAATTGCTTTGGTAAGTTGAAAAAAATAGGTGTTCCCTGGTGACAACACATTCAAATTGCTCTGTGGGCAAGTTCAAAAGATCTGACACCATTTTACTGAAGTATACTTTTATGTATGCCATCACTTCTGGACAAAGGCTGAAGCTATGGCAGGTTGAGAGCATTGGCACAGAATGACATGCAGAGGCACTGGGACAGCTTTTGCATCCTGCTCTGTACCTGTGGTAGATCTGGGAGCTATTGTGCGCTTCTCTGTGTTTTATTATTGACCTCCTGGGACAATGGGATGGGATGGGATGCTGCAAATCAGTAAACAGGGCATATGCCATGCATTTTTCTTCAAAAGGGAAAAAGAGGAGCTGGCTTGTTTATTCCTTTTTGACTTCAGTAGTAGGTAGATCAGTTCCAAATTTTGAAAAGTGCAGAATCATGTGAGAAGAATATTATTCAATATTTTAGCAAATTCTTCCATTAAGATCTATTTTGACTGTAACAGTTCTATAGTCCTGTGAGCTCTACAGCATGCAGGGAAATAGCCAAGGAACCACGATCACTGAGTGCGGAGGAGGTGGCAAGAGATGAGCTGAGAATGGACTTGGAAGCCCTGACTGGCTATTATAAAATTTGTTTTGAAACTTTTAAACCCTGAGCACTGCATAAAATCCTCTCATCACCTCTTTGAGGTGGATGAATAAAGATTATTTTTCCCACTTTACAGCTAAAATAACAAAGACGCTCAGCGTTATTCTGGAGGCCACACGGAAGGTCGCTGGCAGTCTGGGGATAAGAGCTCATAAATTCCTGGCTCCAGCCCCGCGTTCTGTCCATCCACAATGGTGACTTTGTGTGTAGATGAACCACCCTTAGACAGCAGCAGAGAATAGCACGCATTCGCTGCAAAGGGAGTGATTAAGCCAATTATTACTGGAAAAAAAAGTCATTAAGACTTTCACAGGAACTGCATGAATTTCAATAAATGCAGTTAGCTGAGGATTTATGAGAGTTATTTCTTGGGAAATCTGAACATGGCTGTGCAGGACACCTCTGAGCTCTCCTCTAGAGCAGCATGCACAACTGGTCACTGGGACGCATACCTGCACAGCATGAGACAGGCTGGGGAGTGCTGCTCTGTGCTCAGCTGGGCTGGAAACCTGGGAGAAGGATCCGTGTTAGCTTCAGTGTTGGCACCAGAACAATGGTTGTTGGCCGTGAGAATGTCATCAAATTGAAGAGGAACCTGACCACCAGGGCAGAGAGACTTTCAGAAAGATGAGGGGAGGGAAAAGAACCAAATGGTTTTAAGATAATGAGTCAGTAGGAGCATCACATGAGATGGCTTCCTGCAATCTCACAGGGCAGGACTGTTAACTGAGAAAGGTTTTTCAGTTGTGCGTTTGGATAATTCAGACCTCCTGCTGCCTTCATCTGGGACAATCTTTTCATAAAAAGGTGTTCTCTCTACCATCTGACCTTTATGTGGCTACGCTCAGTGCGAGCGGGCGAGATGCTCTTGGTTCAACCGGGCTGGAAAGCATCAGTCCAGCCTGAGCCAGGCTTTTCTTTCACTTTCCCAGAGGGTGGCACAGGTGGTGCAGCTGGGATGGAGGGACAAGCCAGCTCTTTAACTTCACTCAGGTGTTTGACCTCACCATTCTTCAGCTGACCTGGGCTGGAAAGGCTCAGAGCTCCTGTCCTCCCTGCTTGTCCTTGGAAGGAGGGAAGGCTCAGCCTGAGAGCTGAGAGTTGTGCCCAGCAAGGCACCAGTTTTATTAACTGTAGTCACAGAACAGCTGAGCCCGAAGGAGTGCAGAAAATTCTTAGAAAGAGTCTTAAGAACTGATGGATGTTTGCTGGTTGAGAATGATAACCCATTTATGTGTGTTTTCTTGTTTATGAATGGTATTTATTATGTAAATTGTGGAACACCTGGCAGTGTCAGCAAGAATGAAGCATTGATCTTGCAGTGTAGTCTACAAACTAGGAAGAAGATGAAGTTCTTGTCCCAGTCTCTGGCCATCTCCAGTGACTGATTCTGCACAGCCTTAGTGGCAAGGCAAGAAATTCCGTGTTATTTACCAGTTTGGCTGCTGTTTTTATTTTTGCATTGTTTTTATTCGTGTGGGGATGAAGATGAGAGAAAATACTGCCCCTCTTAATTTTATCTTTGGGAATTGATGGATTGCCTTATTTAGATACTAGACACATAGCTGATAATTTCCTACAGTGATTTGTTGGAACCTTGAAGAATGTAAAGTTGGCTGATAGCATAAATAGTACTTTGTATTCCTGTTCTGCTTATATTTATTCAGAATTAGAGACTGAAAAATGTTTACAAACTGCTGCCATAAGAAAGCTTTACAAATCCTTTGAATGCAAAATGACAGTTTGCTGAATGAGCTATTTTTGTTAGTTTGGTTACCATGGACACAAGATAATTCTTTTTATTTATTTTTTGCTTGTCTTGTTCAGGGTAAGAGAAGAATATAAAAGATCTAATCCAATGTACAATGAACAATAGAAGTGCCAAGTAGAAGGATTGTAAGTGGTGCGTTTTGCAGAGATGTTACATGTTCAAGAAGGGAAAGTCATACTTTGTCTCCCAGGAACGCTCCAACTTTTCTGCCATAGCTTGGAGTCTGATAAGTTTAAGCATATTTCTGCTCCTTCTGGAGCTGCTGAGGAGCTGCAGAGCCCTCTCCGTTGGTTCTCTTGGAGCACCACCTAATGGATGAGCAGGGGAAGATGCTTTTCCAGCAAGCTTCTGACCTGTTCTTGTGTCCCTGTAGCAAGCACCCACTCATCAACACTGCTGCAAAGCTGTACTCAGCTATTGCAAATGGCAGGTAAATAAAGCATTTGGTTAATGAAAGCTGCTCCTGTATGGGTTATACCAGTGTGTTTTTTTACATATACTGGCAAGCTGAAGGCTCTGGAAAAGTTTGGGTGGAATATAGACTAAACTTGCAGTTTTCTTCTATGAAAACCTTTTATTTGAAATTCTCAAAGAATTATTTGATGTCTTTCTCAGTTTCCAAATTCCTTCCAGAAGTATTCGAAGGGCTTTGCAGTACAGATTGACTTGTTCTTCGGTGTCTTAATAACAGAGAATTGAACATCACACTGATAACTCCCTTGAAAGACAGAGCGAATAGCTTAGAAGGCTCAAAGAAATCTGTATCTATGTAGCAGTGACCTTAGAATCATTTGCCCTCCTTTGACTCCTTGTACTAACGGTTGTTGCAACTCATTCCTCTTCTATTTGTGGTTATTTTCTGCCAAATTTCTCTAAAAAGGAAGGGGAGTAGAAAAGATGTGAATCCAGAATCAGAAAAGAAGGCAACTGGAGGGCATCAGCAGATGCTGGGTTTTTGAGGGCAAGAATCCCAGCTGTCTTCTGGGCAGGCCGTCCTCACAGCCCTCCATGGTGTCTCCCCACATGGCGCTCCCAGCCAAGGGAGCAAACACATCCATCTGTTTCCACCAGCAGCTCTCTGAAATGCCCACAGATCTTTTGCTTTTCTTGCAGTGAGAAAGAAAGTTTCTCTTTCCACTGGCAGCCTTCCTGCTGATCAGCTGAGTAATGCTCTCCACAGGCCTCCTGTCCTCTTTGGAAAGAGGTCCTTCCCGGCCAGGCCTGCTCCCCAGCCAGCTGTGGGCTCGCGTGTTCCTGGCAGTGCAGGCCCATTGCAGGCCAACAGTAACACCTCCACCTCCTCTGCACAGCCAGCCTGCTGCCCTCAGACTGTTTGCTGCATTACAGAGAGAGAATTTTGCTTTAATTGCAATTCTTATTGCTGCACACTGTTCATCTCTTTTGCTCTTTTTCCCTCACTTTGTCCATTTAATAAAGGAATGGGATTTTCTAAGTTTGATGAAAGCTGCCCACTGACTTCCAAGAGAATGTATTATTGAATATTATCTCATATTTCTGCAAGAGTAAATTCTCAGATGGCACCCTCCCAAAACATACTGCATCTGCCCTTGTTAGCTGTGCCTCATCCCATCGTTTCCTACGCACCTTTCTTGCAGGACAGCAGCACTTATCTTTGGAGTCAGGGAGACTGAGCAAGAGAATAAAAATTTATTGCGAAGCCACGTCTGTCTCAGGAAATCTCTGAATCAAAAACCACTGGACAATTGGAGGTTATCTGGGGGAAGTACCAAACTATGCTTGGGTCCTGTAAGTATCCTCTATAAGGCATCCTGTCATCTGCCATCAGGAGAGGGCATGGCTTCTATGGGCCTTGGACCTGAACCAGTGTAACTGCAAAACACAGTAGGGATTAATCAGGTCCTAAATCAGTGTTTTCTCACCCATACAGTATTTCCTACTCTGGGAT
Organism: Meleagris gallopavo; assembly: GCF_905368555.1. NCBI lineage: Eukaryota > Metazoa > Chordata > Aves > Galliformes > Phasianidae > Meleagris > Meleagris gallopavo. The sequence goes on from NC_139418.1 coordinate 13,358,165, forward strand.
CACACCAATTCCAAATGAAACATGACTCAAGACGGAGCTGGGAGATTCAACTAAAAACAATGACATTCTGCTTAGCCATTGCCATCAGTTGCTAGTGTTGGATAAAAGAATAGTGAACTGTTGTTTATTTGAGAATTCATGAGCACGGGAAGATCCCAGCACTGTGCCAAGGTTACTATTAGTACTGCTGGAGACATTCTCATTTCAAGTCTTTGACAAATTGCAGAAAGTGGAAATTCAGGTGAAAATTTGCTAGCAACCGAGTGGATTTCTCTTTTTAGATACCTATATTACTGTGAAGAAAGATGGAAGATTAGTGAAGAAATGATATTAATGCTCAGTGGACTTGAGTACTTTTCGTACAGCAGGTATAACTGAGTTTCTTCTTCTAGTCTTTGGCAGCCCTCCTTCTGATGTAGGACTGAGGCTTGCTGTTCATACCTGTAGAACACAGACATCTGTAAGAATGAATTTCCTAATAGATGCCTCATTTCCTAGTTTAAAGTAAGCAAGTCAGTTTTATATGTGCCACATTTCTGATGTGTCATTGGAGAAGAAGTTGGGCTGTTAGCTGAAATACGTTTACAAAACTGCATGTTCTGTTTCCCTTTTTATGCCAAAGGGTTTTCCTTCAGTTTGCCCGGTGTGTCAATTGCAACAACAACAAAAAAGGCACAGTTCTCTACGTTAGCCAGTCACTTCTTTCATTTGCTTGAAGAGATGCTCTAAAATCTCTGTTGTTGTAAATAGGCATTGAGATTCTCTTGGCCTAAGGCAGTGATTTTGCTCTCCAGAATGGGCTTCTGTATGCAAAGAAAACTGTTGTCAACTCATGCCAAAAGACAGCACAATGCCCAAACCATGGGAGCTGATCTGATCTCTGGCAGACTGTCTTCATCAGAAGAGGGCTCAAGAAGTCCTGCTGTTAGTTCACACCACAGTTTTGCTTTTTACTGGGATTCATTGGCAAAGGTCGCAGTTGAGGAGGTAGGGAGGAGATGACTCAAGACAGGAGAAAACTATAAAGTGGTTATTCAAAAATTAATGCCTTTTTCATACTCCTTGCTTGTTTGTTGATCACCCAGAGATTTCTTTGTAAGTATTGAGATAACCTCAAGCAAAGCACATGTTGATAATTAATACTTTTTATTTATTTTCTGATCAGTCGTAAAATGAAATTGCTTTCATTTTGTAGAAGGTATAGAAAGAGGTCATTGTGAGACAAAGAATTACAGTTCACTTTGTAAATGATTTTTCAGTCACATGGCTTAAATTTTTTCAGCTTCACATTGCAATGTTCTTTGCTTTTTGAATCTTGTAGTAAGATTTCTCACTGGACTTCTTTGTGGGACAGATTTTTCTTCTGAAGCTTTGCAGAAACGAGATCAAGGTGGAGATGTAGATAGTTACTTTTTCTTAAACCACTGATACATGCTACCCAAGACCTCAGTGATGGCCACTCTTAGTTTACCTGAATAGGATTTCTGCTTGAAGAGCCAGGACTTTGCCTTGTGTCAGTCACTCGAAGTTTGTTCATGTCTGTTCTAATAAACATGTGAAGATGCAGTAAAGGCGTCGTTACTCTCTCACCATTTCGGTGTGGTTATTACTCTGTTTCCAAGGGGATTATGGCTGGAAGCAGCATGATCCAGCCTGGGATTATATTACAACCTTTTCATTCCAAAGTGGTGTCAGATTCCAAACTGTACTTCTATTTGGTTTATTAATTTGTTTTTCTGAACATTGCAGAATTGTAATATCCCATTTTTGCCAAAATCAGGCCTCAGTTTGGCAGGCTTTTCTTTTATCAACTCCAGTTGTTCTTCCACAACCCTTTGAGGATTTTCTTTTTCATGCAGTCAATACTCTTCATACTCCACCATGCACTCAATTAGAGGACATGTCAAACACATCTGTATTTAAAGAGGAACTATGTTACTTCTCTCTTATTTTTGGCACTGGCTACTTCTGCTGTGAACTATGTATCTGGGAATTAGAAATGCTTACAGTACAGTGTAGTGTCTAAATTGAAGTGGTTTGTGTTATGATTACAATGTTGTCATGGTAATATAATTTTTGTAAATGAAAAGCCAGGGTTTGCACATGTACTTCTTACAAGTCCTGGGAGGCCTGGACTGGGTCAATTAGTCATATATTTTATAACATCCCACGTACAATATGCTTTTTTAAGTCTTAATATGCAGTATTAACAAGAGTTAGCTGGAAATTTTTAAGGACTATTGGGGGGGGGAAAAAAAAAGGTAAATGCAGTAGCTGGATTTTAAAACACCTTTTTCTTTCTCATTAGAAGGAACTGTCCTTTGCGCCCACCTAACACACATCAGCTTGTTCAAGTCAGCCAAGTCATGACAGCACAATAGTGGTGTAATGTGTGGCTTATAGGCAGAATAAAGGTGTACCAGATTGGGAAGACGGAGTCTACTTTCGGAATGATTGTGAAATACAGAATGGGTTAAAGAAAAAGTGCTTTAAAATATAGTCTTTGGGAACATCTGTTTCTCAAAGTTATGACTCAAGTACAGCTGGACAAAGTACACTTAGTGTTTACTCTCAGTAGAGCATCCAGTGGTGTTCAGAAGTCTTGAATGCATGGTGAAGGAGGCTGATGAGCCAGGGCTGGGTGCTTGCAGTCTGCCCTTGCTATGGCTGTTGGGCTCTGCCCCCCCTGCATGGGCTAGGCTCTACTGGCCTGACACCACTGCAGATCCCATAGGGATCCCATAGTTTGGTTGCAAACAATATATCCAGGCTTGAAGTGATGGTGTCAGCTGGTGCTAGGATGGCAGAGATTTTAATGTGCATTGCACAATACAATATTGAAAATACCTGTTGTTTTTTTTTCTCTCGTTGTATCTTACACCTTATGGATATGTCACAGAAATCATATTCAATCTAATTGTGAATGTTAACTGTTTTCTTACTTTCTTGACTCAGTAGAATTTGTTTGTAAAGCATAATCATCTCTTTTTTAAGAGTTTTAATGGAAGTGGAAAATTTGTTCAAGTGCTTGAATAGGCTGGAAAAGAATCACCCTAGCTCAGTAAATAACTACTGCTGTCTTTTCTTCTGGGCACGCTCAGTCCATGAGTCTGATAGAGATTGGGAACCCTTCTCAAAGCCTGGAGAACGTGTGTCGTTGGGCCTACTTGCAACAGAAGCCAGACACCGGGCATGCAGAATATCACGACCACGCTATCTTCCTCACAAGGCAGGATTTTGGTCCATCTGGCATGCAGGGTAAGACGTGCGTTGGGTTTTGTTGGGTAAATGGCAAAACTTCTGAGCAGCATTTGTGTTTATCACTGTGCAAAGCTAATCATGCAGTTTAATTGTGTATATTTTGCTTAGTTTTGGTCAACAATTTCTTTCCCCAAATGCTCTGCATATGGCCGTTTTCACTTGTGACTGTTTCATCTATTGCATCCTAACTGATTGGATTACTTATTGGATCATTTCTTTGCTCTAGCTGAAGCCAAGCAAATGAGATCTCTATGTAAACAATCCTGAAAATGCCCAAAGATAAGGAATAGATTTTGTGTTTAAAAAGTTGTTGCACTAAAGATTGCCAAAAAATGCTGTTACCAAGAGGTCTGGAACAGCAGGATCACATGTTGTGCACTTTTTCCTTCAGGTTCTGCCTCTTTGTGAGATCAGGTTTGTTCACTGGAGGGGATAAATCTCCTATTCACTTTGAGTTGGTCAGATCTGCTGTCAGCACAGGGCGGGGGCTTTGCTCATGTATTCCTGAGGGCTGGAAGTGCACCGAGCTCATGAGCTGCAGCACAGCAGTGCGTGGTATCCCTGTCCTCTGTTGCCTTGTGTACTTGGAGAAGGCAGAATGGTCCTAGATGTGATAACAACCTTCTGACTGAGCTAGGAATATAGTTTCAGTTGGTTAACAGGGCGATCTCATCTGTTCCACGGATGAGAGAGCACATAATTAAATGTCTGGGGACAGAGGTCTCTTTTTATCTATGAGAGGACCACTCAACTGTATTCACGTCCCAAAGGGGAAAACTGTTTTCCTGGAGCTTCACATCACCTTTCCATATTTGTTCCTTTTCTGAAACGCGGTGTTTCTCACAGGCTATGCTCCAGTCACAGGAATGTGTCATCCTGTTCGAAGCTGTACTCTCAATCATGAAGATGGTTTTTCATCTGCATTCGTGGTGGCTCATGAAACTGGACATGTGTGAGTAGAGCCCTGGACATCCCGTGTCTCATCTTATAATGTCTTTGATGCTGAGAGATAGCTGTGACATTGGGACAATGAAGTTCATGTTAAGAAATCGTGTCCATGTCCACATGCCATTAGCTCTGGCTTCAGACCTCAGCTTTGTCAAGATTTTATTTATGATCTTAAGTTTTATATTTAGGTGTTTTTCAAATGGAAAAAGGAACTAATACCAAAATACCTACCAGGACTCCAGTGAAACTAGATTGAATGATGCTTTATAGTCTCCTGGTGAAAATGTGAAATACTCATTGGGATGAAATATGAATTTTTTAAGTTAATGGAATACATGATTTTCAAGCACAGTCCATATTAAATCAGCACATCTGATATGGTACTGCTGGTAAAGGAGAAAATACTGCATAGGAAAAAAAAAAGGTGCTAACCACTGAAATTGCAAATATATAAAAATATAAGAATGTAATCATTTTATTGATGTGACTGTGATTTGGTCTCTCCCAGAGCATTTCAGTTTCGCTGTTTGCAGAGGACACCTACTGACTGCCCATTTTCTCTCAAGAAGGACAACACTTCCCGGAAGGCTTTTTCTGAACAGTCTTAATCTATTATATTTTCCCTAAGAAAGCCTTCAGGTCCTGTTCTGTCTGTTGCATCAGAAATTATGGAGGGCTTTAAATGAAAAAATCACCAAAGTTCATTGAATCTCACTGCAAATGTGTCTAAATTAGACAGGAGCATAGAATTGATGCCTATCTGGTACTGGGTTCCAGAATTTTTGAATTAAGATTGTAAAGAGTGTACACTGAGCTTTAGAAGGGAGATCACTGGAGATTGTTTGTGGTCCCTGAAATCACATTCAGCCCTCATCTGCTAATTTGACTGTGGTTACACACGCAGGTAGTGCCCACGTTGATCAAACAGCATGCACAGAAAAACACAATCCAAGATCCCAATGTGGAACTGCTACAGTAGCAGCAGCTGGTGTAACTAGCTTGCAGTGTGGGTTTTTATCCCCCACTTGGCTACAATTGCAGATTAATTCAAATCAAGCAACTTCTAAATGGCTCCAGATAGGAGTATGAGTAAATTTCATTTATTCTGCTGGAGAGGAGACCAGATCCTTAATCCAGAAATGGATTCATTTAGCCGTAAGTTATTCAGAAACGTATGCATACACAGAAGTCAAAAGATGGGATTTTCAGTCTATTTCAAAAGTGGATGTTGAGTTAATCCCATGAAAGTACTCTTAAGAGCCAGTACCTGGGTTGTGGGGTATAACAGCGTGACTGTGATCGCGCACTGGCAACATTTGGGATACTAAAATGTTTGGTCACTTGGAGTTCGTCTTCAGTGTGACTGTGCTTGCTCTCTCCTGTGCCGGGGCAGTTTAGGCATGGAGCATGATGGCCAAGGAAACAGATGTGGGGATGAGGTCCGCCTGGGGAGCATCATGGCCCCCCTCGTGCAAGCTGCCTTCCACCGCTTCCACTGGTCCCGCTGCAGCCAGCAGGAGCTGAATCGATACCTCCAGTGAGTAGCTGTTCAGCTGCTTCTCATCTTTGATAAGGAAACATCTAAGAACAGTTTTGCTTTTAGCATTTGTGCAGCATTTGTGCTTTACTCTTTTATTAGTTACTTGAATGGGGAATGGGGTTGAATAAAACAAAGAAACCCACCCCCAGCCTACTGGGAACCAGCTGGCTCCCATGGATTGCAAATAATAAAGCAAATTGTCAGTGAGTTTGATTTCAGTTCATTTAGTTTACACCTATATTCATTTCCAGAATGTTGATAGTGTGTGGGAGACACTGGTACGCACCTCCTTCCTGACTTTCCTGCCTCTCTCACATAGGATCTTGCTGCAGGAATGCCTGTGCTATCTTACAGATACCAGATTTGGCTTCAAGAGCTGTTGGTTGCTTATGATGACTGTCAGTGATGTGATGGTGCTCTTTAAAAATGAAATTCTGCCCTTTATAAGTTCTTAGAGGTCTTCTGCACCTTAATAGATCTCTAAAGAAAGAACATGATTCTGGAATTAATTTTTCAGTGGTGTCTTTTTGTTTAAATATCCTAAATACGAAAGCTATTTTATGCTCCAGTTCTTTTAACAGCTCATTTATTTCCCTTGTCTTCTCTTTGGAATGGTTCCTTCCTGCATTAGAGCTGCACCCAGGTTCCCTGACAAACTCTGACATTTATGATCCTGTTTTTGCCCTTATAGAAGGGATCTCCCCCTTACTGTTATATACAGGGTGTATAGGAAAAATGCTGTGAAACTCTAGGATACACAGCAAGAACTCAAAATAAGTTGGAAAGAAGACAGCAAAATCAACAAAATAAACAAAAGTCAGTCTTTTTGTCAATGTTTTTATTATCTTAGATACCTTAGGTATGGCAATAAGGATAGGAAGTATTGTGAGAGATGTGTGATTGTTTCAATTAGCAAGATCCTATCGGTTAAATGAAAATCATCTGGCTTAGATGGCTGCTTTGCATTCTTTTAAATACAGCTATTTTAGAATATCTTGTAACACTGTGATTTGTTTTGAAGTAAATCTAACCTCAAAATTCTGCTTTCAGCTTGGTATCTTGAGGGCAACCTGAATGATTGCCAGAATAGAGCTGGGTATGGTGTCCTCATGTCTGTTAAATAACTTGGAGACAATTCAGAGATACTGCCTACGGTGTTGGCTTGTGAATGAAGCAGTGATTATACAGTTAACCATTCTGTGACATTCTCCTTTGTTTTCTATGCACCTCAGTCAGACGTGTTCCTAGTATGTCCTATGGGAAAATCTCCCTTATTCATCACACGGAAAGGGAACTTTGCAGGTTATGGATGGGGCTGAGAGGTATCAGGAGAGACAGACAGAGGGAATACTCCTGAGCAGTTATTGCAGGCTGGAAAGTACTGGTGCTTATAGATGGGTCAGTACTTCTCAGCAGGGGACAGTAGTATGGCAAGCTCAGCACTGCTCCTGAGTGATTACCCTGGCTTCTGCTGCACTCTAAATGCAGTTGTAGGTAGTAAGGAATTCCACAAATGGAAAAGTAACTGAGTATTCTTTGATTCTTGGTCTTATGTGGATTCTTCCTTTGGTTCCTTTTTCATAGGGAACCTGGGAACCAACAGGAATTTACTTGCAAGCTGTGTGGAAGTTACAATTGGAAAGATTTCCAGTCCTCCCCTTCCCAACCTTCCTCCCCACTCTCCACCCCCTCCAAAAAAAACAACACCAAAACAGAAAACCAACACAGAATATGTTAGAGGTGGATACATCATGCTAAAGTTTACGTGAGCATAATTGCGATATTGGATGCTCTTCACGACCAGAGACTGAGAAATAGTAGGCTCTATTTAGTTTGGATCAAGAAGGCACCGAAACCACAAACATTCTGTGAGTCTCACAGCCCCATCTGTTACTGTAATTTTTGCCTGTTGCAGTTCCTATGATTGTCTGCGCGATGATCCCTTCGAACATGACTGGCCTTCCCTTCCACAGCTGCCAGGAATTCACTACTCCATGAATGAGCAGTGCCGTTTTGATTTTGGTTTGGGCTACATGATGTGCACAGCTGTGAGTACTTAAGTTCAGCCTCTGCTTTTTTTCATCCAGGAGTGTTGTAAGTGTCTCTGAAATGTCCTGTATAGGGACAGCACAGTGAAGCCCATGAGGAAGCATGATGTGCCCACTTGGTTGTGAGCGAGAAATTACAACTGAATGTTGACAAATATGTTATTTTAAGAACCTCTGTGCTTTCTTCAAAAAACTGAACTTAGAGAAATGGCCATGCTGTAGTTTCATGAACAGTTCTAGATCAGAAGCAAGCAATTACAGCAATACTTGCTGTATTGTGGAGCCTTCTTTTGCTGCCAGCAAGTTAGTTTGTTATAAATTCCCACCCCGATGAGAAGGAGATGGATTTGGTGTCGCATCTTGTAGTGCTAACAGAGGGCAGAAAGCTTTTATGTTCCAGTTTTGTGGAAAGCATGATGCATTTTAATGTCTAGCATGTGAAAATAAGCGTGACAGCAAAGAGAACAACTTGCAAGGACTCCTGATGCTATGGTTGGCTCTGCTGCACTGGGAATACAAGAGACAAAGCCCAAATTTATATAAGCTAGGCAAGACTGGTGCAATTTGCAGTGCCTCGGCCTCTGCAGCAGGGCTGTGCCTCCCACCTCCAGCTCCTCAAGCTGGACACAAATATTATATGGAACGACATGTTTTCAGCTGGTGTGGCAGCTGCTAACTTAATGCAGAACATTGCTGCTTTCATTCCCATCTGTAGGATTATGTGTGCCGAGCAGTGTCTCCAGATAATGGATGAAATCCTTTTAAGCATCAGCTGTAGTTTTGTGTTTTGACACGTTCCCACTGATGCTGCCTTGGAGGAATGTCCCTGCCAAAGAGGGTCTTTCCTTATATCTGTTCTCTGGAGCCTGGGAGGCTTTCTATTCTTTGTTCAGAACAGTCAAGAGCACGTCCAGACATTATAGTCTATTATATTTTGTGGTGGGTGGCTCTCATTCTCTGCATTACAAGCCCTTGTAGTGTAGGTGAAATGATGAGTTACTCATTGGGCCTGAGGTCAGTCTTGCACCCTCCTGAGAGGAGCAGCTCACATCCCTCTCCCATGGGTACTCAAGTATTGTTTGTTCTGTTTGTTGAATGAAGTAATGCCATTTGGAGAAGCTGTAAGAAAAGGCAGTGTGTGCCTTATTGAGCAGGGGAACTGGTTTACCCCTTGCTCAGTCTGCCTTTGGTCACCAGTATCAAGCTGTTTTTGCCCAGTGTTATTCTATTGACTGCAGGCAGGGTCTCACCTCAAAATTGCTGATGATTTTTGCACGTTCAGACGTACTTATTTCACAGTGTTCCTCAGGAATTAATGAACACAGCTGGAACTTGAGAGCTGGGTAAGGAAAATCCAGCCCTACGCTGCAGTTTTGCTCAGAGTTTGAAGTCAGAGCTCCATCAAAGCATCACCCATTCTGATTTTTTTTTATGTTTCAGTTTCGTACGTTTGATCCCTGTAAGCAGCTCTGGTGTAGCCATCCTGAGAACCCCTACTTCTGCAAAACAAAGAAAGGGCCTCCGCTGGACGGGACCATGTGTGCACCAGGAAAGGTGGGAGCTGGCGCTGTGCATGTCGGAGTCTGTGTGTGTGCAGCTGGGGTTGTTATCCTTCAAATTAAGCACAGAAATGGAAGGTTTTTGTCTTCCCAGTTTGTTTTTAGAAATATAGGGAACGGAGGACTGGAGAATATAATAGAGGGGGTGTAAAGAGAAAAGCTAGTGACTTTTATTTGTCCCCTCCATATAGCTTCGGGGAAGGTCTGGGTGTGAACTGCATTGTAACTCACCAGTCCCCAAGTCCCAGTTTGTCCAAAGACGGGGTCAGTTTAACAAAGGAAAAACCTTCTGGGAATGTGAAGTCAGCTGAGATGTGGGGCAAACTCCTGAATGCAAGTAAGGAGGAAGGGACCAGGGCTGGTGTGTGCTGCATGACATCTCTTTGTCTATCAAACCCAGTCTTCAGGCAAGTCATGGCAGTATCTGCACATCTGTGAATTGCCCTTGGCTTCTCGGCAACTCATTGTAGAGCCAAAAATGGGGAAATTCTCACTTGCCCATGACTTGTGCATGGTCGAGGTGTTGTGTTTGTGTCAGTGATGTAGTGGTGCCATTTGGCCTCCGTGGCTGAGCTGTGAGGTCCTGGAGACTGCAAGCCCACTGAGTCTGCAGTGCTGACCCTGAGGGAAGGGGCGGATGTGGGAGTTGAGTGAGAGCTGGAGAGAACCAGCATGACCATGGAGAGGGACGAGCAGAAGAGAAGGGCAGATCTGCGTAGGTGGATTTGCTTGGTGGGAGTCAAGGGAGGCGTGAGGAGCTGTGAAGGGAAGGAGCAAGGTGCCAAGGGCTCAGACACTTCCTGCCCTGAAAGGCTCTGCCTGCTCCAGCTCTCAGTCACCCCTCTGCGGAGGTCATGCTGTGCTCACAGTGGATCTGAACTCCTTGGAAGTCTGCCCAAAACACCTGCCTTCACTGGGCAGTGGGCGCAGGGTCTGAGGGGAAGATGTTGTTGATACTTGGAAGGATGTTTGTAAAAACCAGTGGATGACATCATTTATGTGATAAATGAACCATATTAGCAACTGCTGTTGTGGTTTGAAATGTCTTTTTTATGAAAGCATAATGTAATGCTAAATTCCTTTCCTAGCAAGCCATGCTCTAAATAAGCCATTTCTTTTTGGTCTTCTTTAGGTTATTTATCTCATAACACCCCTGTTTCATGTTTGAAAATACATAGATTTTTAAATGACAATACACAATCTCAGGCAGTTTCTTTGGATTCACCTGAGACATTTTTCCACATCTTGATTTTATATTAAACAAACACATGAAAATCCCAGAAAAACACAACTGTATTCCAGCTTGTCACTTCTCTTACTTCCCCAAGCCATCCATTCATCAGTGTTTGGACAGAAATGAGAATAAAAAAAGGAACTTGTAATCTCACAGTTAATGATCAGTCCAGTGCTTCCATTATAAACAGTTTGTCAGGATATTATGCAACTCAGCTGTAACTTTTTTCTCTGGACTGGGACTTAGGCTCCAAGGCTTCAGAGAGCTGCCCAGACAGCCAGGTTGTAGTTCAGTGGAGATGCAGGAGGGGACGTGTGCATTCCATAGATGATAGGAGTGTAACTGTTTTACTCCCAGAGGAGATGTCACAGATTTTTGATAAATAAGCTTATTGCAGCCTTCCAGCAGAACCCGAGAAAACGATATGAAATGAAAACCATTTAGTTAGATAAAGCCCTGTAGCCTGAGCAATACCTTATGAGAGGGTTACAGTGATGTTCTTGCTTCTCAGCTCGGCATTTGACCAGTGTACTTATTAGGAGCTGAGGGTGTTTTAGCAGAGGCACATCATGTCAGTCCTTTTCCATTTTTTCCATTCCTTTTCATCCATGCCTTTGATTTGGCCTTTCTCTGTTCACTGTCTTCATCAATTTGGATAGAATCAGAGGCTCTTAGCAGAAAACAACGTGACTACAGCACGGACATTGCCTGCAGTTGGGACGTGGTTGCAAATTGGCAGTCTTCTCCAAGAAGCATCTCCCATGGTGTATGAGGAAGACAAAAATAACTTGAAATTCAGACCACTATTTAGAGCTAATGCCAGAAAAAAGGAACACAAACAAGCAATCAGAGAAGATGATTCAATGAGATCTATTTGACTCCTGCCTTAGGGGCATGCAGTTTTCATGATTTCATACCACTAATTCCCAGTGCCTGTTTTACGCTGAGGCCAATCAAATCAGTGCTGATGTGTTGAAGAAATATCCCGGCTTTGCAGCAGCTGAGATGTCCCAGTGCCAGAAATAGAAACAATGTTTGGGAGACTGAAAGGGTGTACGGAGCTCAGGTGTTTGCCCTGAGCCTGCTGTTCAGACGGCTGATAGCTGATGGCTTTGCCAAACTCAGCAGATGCTGTTGAAGAGGACGAAGTCCAGCTGCCTCCTTCCTCTCTGGTGGTCCAGGGCCAAGAACACCTAGAGCAGATGGGAGATCTGTAGCACACTGTCAGCAGCCACACTGACAAGGGCCACGTCTCTGTGTGCCCTGTCTGTCTTGGAGAGAGGACTGCAGCTTAGAAGTGGAAGGGAAATTAGACTTCATAGTGCCGGAGTACTTATATGTGTATGCATGCATACACACATAGAGATGCGCGTTTAATGTATGAAAATATTTGTAAGCTTTTTTCTGCACGTGTTCATTTGAAAGAAGTTGCCAAAAGAATGACATTCTGCTATTGAACAAGAATTTTTAAGTGAGTTTCCTTGTACAAATGGAGACATTGTGTTAATTGGCAGCAATATAATAGTTTGGTGGGTTTAGGGATAGAAATGTATAATGTTCTCTTAAGACTTTCCAGCCAGTGGAGAAAACTGCTATTTTTATGGAATTTTAAAGGAAATAGAATGCTTTGTGTAGCTCTCAACCCAGTGTTTCTAAGTGAATTGAGAGGGGAAATACAGAATGGATTTCCTGAAGCTTCAGTGATGCAGCACCTTGCACTTCCAAGCGGCCACGTTAGCTCCAAGGAAATGACTGCTGTGTGTGAAGCGCCACGTGTGGGGAGTGGAGTCTGAACGTGGAACCGGAGATGCTCTGTGAATTGCCATGGTTAAACATGCAGACAAGAGGTAATTATGCAGAGCTTAAAAGCACAGCATTCTACTCCTATTTACCTGTATACAATTCTGTCATTTCCACTGGTCGCCCAGGCCAGGACCCAGGTCTCCTTAAGAAATATGTCATCAGTTTTCCTTGTTCAATTTTTTTAAAGCTATTACTCTTCTGGGGAGAGGTGTGTATCAGCTGAAGCAGGTGACTGCCCTCCAGAAGACAGAAATAAAAAAGTTGCTCATGCAGGGGATGGCATGCCTGAGTCCATCTGCTCACTGCTGAGAGGAGCACAGAGGGCTGCAGCACCCACACTCCTGATTTCTTTCCTTGGAGACAGGTGAGCTCCTGGTACCCTTCTGTTCCTGGTTAACTTGGCAGCTGTGCAAGAGGCTGAGCCCAGCTGGTATTCCTGCCCTCACACCACATGGATGAGATGTGCAGTTTTTGCTCTATCAGGAAGAGAAGAGAATGATTATTGAAATAAAAAGGTCTCAGAAGAAAAAAGGGTTTCTGAAAACACCAGTGTGTGCTCAAAGCAATCTGGATGGTTTCCTACCAACGATGCAGACCCTACAGGAGACAGATGGGTGAGCGCTGTGTTGGCTGCCACAGAAACACAGAACACACACATTCTGCACCAGGAACCACCACTGCTCCCAGGACAGCTCTGTGCTACAGCTCTGGGGTTATTCCCTACAATTGATTGATCTCAAACAGATGGAGCAGAGCATGTGATGGGAAGTGGAAATAAAGCAACAGCCCCGTCCTGACACGATGGGGCCAAGCAGGGCTTACTGACATAGCTGGGCTGGGAGGCGGGCAGGACAGGTAGAGAGACTGAAGAAAATCTGCAAGTCTTGAAAAATGACCATGCAGCTGTGGGAAGCCCACAGGAATACTTTTTTTTTTTTTTTTTTGGCCCTCACAGCAGTTGTCTCAAAGAACCGCTGAAAACAGCAGTGGAATGTTTTACTGCGCGCGTTTTAAGCTTCCTCTCCTGGAAATTGCACTTGTTTTGGACTGCCCTGTTTGCCAGAAAAACTGGCGAGACCACAAGAAGTCATCTTCTCTTCCAGTAAGAAAACAATTCGCACTTTCCCATTTTTTTTTTCCTCACTAAAAAAGAAAGATTGCTTTAATATGCTTCACGCTTTACATGAAAGCCCTGCTTGTGAAGGGAATAGTGGCTGGAATTGGCTGTTCCCACTTCGTTACGCAGTTATTGCAGTGGCAGTGGGAAGGGGCAGCTCTCACATCCTTTATCGCACTGTAGACGGATCCATCTCTGCTTTCTGCTCCGTGTGCTCCTCTTGCACCAATCTGCAGCACATAAGATGCCATTTTGAATCCCTTCATTTTGTGTAGACTTCTTTCCTTGAGCCCACAGCCCAGACGCAGCCTGGAGGTGACTCACTGCACACAGCTCGTAGCTCTCCGCTTCCCAGCAGGCAGTGCAGGACTGACTTCTCCAGCAAAAACCCATCCAGCTCCTTTCTTTACAGACAAAGTCAATAACACTTTCCACATTTGCTTTCCAGTTCAGGAACGATTCACAGTGTCAAACAGGTGGTTTGTTCATGGTTATTGCAAACCACATCCCTTTGCTTCTGGCTAAAACAGGGGAAAGAGACAGCAAACACAGCATCATATGTCTCTCCCTCTCCTCTCTGCTGAGTGCTGGATCCTGGAGCATCACTACGTGGCTCTTGAAGCAGAATTGTTTGGATCTTACACCTGAGGGATGTAGAACCCTGACAAAAGGATGCTGAAACAAGCAGGGATCAGGAGCCATTGAAGCTCATCTTCCTCCAAGCCCAGCTGCAGTCTGGCCTGCCAGGCAGACATATTCCCCTGCATCGCTGCAGTAGTGCCATTCCCACTCAGGGCTCACTGCTGACCTTATTTGCTCAAACCTCTACAAAGCCAGGAGAGCATCATCCCTGAAGGATCCCAAACCTCAGAATTAGCATATTAGCATTTCGTGTTTCTTTTATGCTTTGCTGAATTATCTCTTATTCTGTCAAACAGATGAGAAAAATCTGCCCATTGCAGCTCTGGAGCAGGATTGTTATAATTGGCTTTGTGGTAACTCATCTTCTTCATGGGTTTTGACTTTGAATATTTGAAGTCATGAGAAATAACGAGTAGCTGAAAACTAATTTCTGCTCTGTTTTCTACCCCTTGTCCAACCGAATGAGTAGCAAAATAAATTACATGAATAAAAAGCCGATCATTGAGCAGATTAGCAAATCAGAAACCTGTGTCTTGTCAACATTTTACTAATGATTCTCTCTTTAAATTCAGCATTATTAATGATTATCCATCCCTTTTAAATTCACCTTCCAGCTCACTAATCGCTCCACGCTTACAAATGCTCTCTGGTTATATATCTTCTGGTTTTGTTTTTGCTGGCAGCATGCATTCAGCCATATGCTCAGCTAGTGCTGCCTGCCAAATTCCCGAATTCCAGGGCTCGTTAAGCTGTGTAAAATGTTGTTGTTGACTTGAATGTTAAGGAAAGCAAGTGACCGATTGCACTTGTTGTTGTGGCCATCTGTGCACGTGAGCCGGAGCCCTGTCCCTGCAGCCACCAGCGCAGGCAGAGCGCAATGGCCTCATGCAAAGTCTTTGGTAGTGCTGGCAGTGTTTTCCATTACTCGACTTTTATGTAAGCAGCAGCAACAGCAGAAACAGTCCAAATCTGTGATCTTTGAGAAGAATTCATCCTGACTTCAGCTAAGGAAGACTTCCTTCATTAGGGACTGGTGGAAGGGCCGTAGCAGTTGTCCTTAATGGGAGGAGACAGTAGAGAGGGTCATAGAGTTGTAGAATACCCCCAGCTGGAAGGGACCCATAAGGATCATCGAGCCCAACTTTGGGCTCCATGCAAGACCACCCAAAAATCAGACCATGTGTCTGAGAAAAGGCAAACTTTTATGTCTTCAGTTGCATTTTTTGCTTTGTATCCTACAAGATCTCATTAAAGTTGATAAGCATAGAGGTTACAAAGACTTTTAAAGAAATGTGTAAGTACCTCGTGGGTTTGGAGAATTTAGGAAACTCTGTTTACTTCCATCTAGAACCGACTGTATTAAAAATTGGATAATAGAAATAAGAAAACAATTAGAAATGAGAAAGCCGTAGATGGGAAGTAACTGCTCCAGAATGGGTCTGTGCAGGGCACTGTTTGGTGAAGGATTCCTGGTATTCTGATGAGCTTTAGTGAGATTTCAGTGAGACTCTGAGAGTTCTCTATGTCATATCAACAGTGTCTACCATGTGAGGTGACATTAATTTCGTGCTGCTTTGCTGACCACATTCACTGCAGTGTTACTGGGGCTACTGCTGCTGAAGGAGCTGTTGTCATCACTGCAAGAAATGGCAGCAGCAGGGTTTTACCTTTACCCTGCAGGATTTGGGACTCTGCCACTTCTGTTAGATGGATTTCTACCAGTTAAGGTGAAATCCCTGCTGCACTGATGGAGGCACGTGATGCTGAGAGCGGGTTAACAAACTGGGCAGTCTCTAATCCTGTGAGCACAAATGGACATACTGAAAATGTGTAAGCCCCAGAAGGAGCTGGGGATCACGGGCACAGTACAGCAGCAATTCTCGTTGCCTTCTTCCAGAGAGGTGAAAAAAATCCAATATTTGTGCCCAAAATGAAGTCTGTTGCACCAATGGTACCGTATGGAATCATAGAATCCTTAGAGTTGGAAGGGACCTCTGAAGGCCATCTAGTCCAACTCCCATCTACCCATTCTGTACCTCTCCCATTCTCTCTCCTAGCACTGCTTTAAAGGTCACTGCATCTGGCTGACACCAGACATCCTGAAACAGGATGGGCACTGGGGAGCATGGAGTAAGTTTGGCTCCTGCTCTCGCACCTGTGGCACGGGGGTGAAGTACAGGACACGGCAGTGTGACAACCCACAGTAAGTTTGTGACTCCTGCGTGGTTTTCTAACATGAAGTGAATGAGTGGTGAGAACCCTTGTGGAATTACTGCTGTGGTAACACAGTAAAGGTTGCTTCTTAGATCTCACCTATAGTACACTAGAATTATTGCTTTGGGCCCCTTAGCCTAAAGACATGAGCCATCTTTATCTGCTAGTTTATCCATCCACTGAGCTGGTTGTGCCATTAAAAGGGTCTTGAAAGTGGTGTTACGTTATTGCAAAGGTATACTTCAGAGCCATGTATGCCTTATTCTAGCATGAGTATGAAATGATGTCAATAATTTGCTGGATTGTATTAAAAAATATTTTGTTTAAATGAATCCAACTTTTTTAGTACTTCAAAAACAGTCTCACAACATGGAATATACTGACATCTTCAAACTATTTTCATTCCAAGTTGGAGCGAAGCTCCAGAGAGCAGAACCCTCCCCAAAGTTATTCCTAAGAATGTTGAATTGTTCTGCTCTGATGACATATATATGGTTCATCAAAATAATGTAAAATGGCTTAATTTCAGTAACACTGAAACTATGATATATTTAATATAGACAAGATGTACAAATGATATTAAATATGTGATTATCCCTATTTCATGAAATATCAGGATCATGGCAGCAGGAAGTGAAGCAGTGGGCAGAATTAAATGATTTCACCAAACAGAATTTTTGAACATGTTTTGACAGGATGAAATGATTGAACATGACTTTAGTATTGAAAATAATATTACTGATGATGAAGCCATGTTTTCTGATGGAAATTGTTCCGTTAAGAAAAAAAAATTGTCAGTTCTAATTTCAGCCTTTATTCCATCAGCAACATGAAAGTGAGCTTTATGATTGTGGGCACTGTTTTAGTTGTAAAATCTATTTGCATGTGGGAAAGGCTGGGTTTGCTGCTGGCTTAGGAGGCAATATGAATGAGTTGCTTCAACTGCTTGCGCTTTCCTTTCCTGAACCACACCAAGAAAATGACTTTTGTTTTCTATTTCAAGTGCTTGGAGGCTCAACTTGCAGGAATTGCTCTGTGGGAGAGAAATAGCGACAGCGGGTTTTTAAATGATTGCTTCTTTTATCCTAGCTGTAATAACATATATTGAGAGAAACCTTTCCAGAGGCACCTCCCAACAGAAAGCAAACACCAGAGCAATCATTAAACTAGATGAAGTCCTGATAAAATGCGAGAAGGAAGTACTGGAAATACATCACTGGCTTCATCAAGTTCCTAATTACATGGTTGGGAGTTAGATTGTGTCTCAGAGGGTTTGGTAGGTGCTCGATTCATGTGTTAATGACCAAACTAACCATTGCTTTCCATCCTCTGCAGTCCAGCCAACGGAGGCCGCACGTGCGTAGGGCCGAGCTATGAGTTCCAGCTCTGCAACACTCAGGATTGCCCCAAGGACTTTGAGGATTTCAGAGAGGAGCAGTGCAGGCAATGGGATCCGTACTTTGAGTACCAGAACACAAAGCACCATTGGCTGCCCTATGAGCATGTTGATGGTGAGTGGTCCCACTTCTTGTCCTCAGTGTGTCTCAGTGTGGGAGTGCTGGAGCTGGGGACCTACAGGGACATGGTGTGGCCATTAACATGGCCAAGTTGGGACTTCTGGCACCAAACACTGCATGCAGAATGATTGTTCACTGTTTCTCATAACATAAACCTGAGAACATCAAATGGAATTACCAGGTGGCAGATTTAAAACAAATTTAAAACAAACAAAAAGAAGTACTTTCCCACACAGCACATATTAAATGGGAATGCATTGCCACAGGGTGTTTCAGATGCCAGAAGTTTTAAGAATGATTTAGGGAAATGTTTGAAAGGTCTATAATCCACCAAAAGCTGCTAAACAACGAGATCCAGCCATGATGTGGAGGATCTGTGAGCTGCAGTTTTCCTTGAAGAATATACACAGGAAAGTGTTAGTTTTGTTTTGTTCTTCCATCTTCCTGCAAATGCTGTTGGACACTGTTGGGGCTGGGCACTGGTTTGGATGGGAGCTGGGTGAGAAGCAGCACGATCATTGTGGTGTTACAGCATCTTGGCAGAGATCGCCTTTGCAAACAAAAATGTTAGTTTTACTGCTAACTTTTCTGCTTTAAATGCCAACAGAAGTGCAGCTAATTGGTTTTGGGGCATGAAGACTGTTGCCATGCTATTGCCGTGTTGTGCCGAAACCTTGCTTTTAACAAACAAGAAGGCAGATGGCAACGAGTCCCCACTTGTTTGAGAAGCAGTGTAGACTGCTCACTGTTTTTAAACGAGGTCAGTTTGCATGGAGAACAGGGCTGGTGTGGCAGGGGACAAGTGACACGTCCCATGTCCCCAAGCTGTGCCCAGCTCAGCACAGGTCTCAGGGAGGGGAAGGGTCACCTTAAGTGAATCCTTTCACATTCCAGAGAGGAGCTACTGTCAGAAGTTAATAACAAATAGCTTGTCATTAATTTGTCTGACTTATTTCCTAAACAGTTTCAGGGTCCCCTCGTTCTTCTGATGCCAGCTTGTGCAATCTGGGATTTTTGGAGCAGCAGATGCAGCCCAATTTCATGAAATAGTTTTGCTGGCACAGGGAGATGGGGAGGAACGCCGTCTCCCAGAGACCTTTGCTTCTGCTCAGACCTTCACTTCGTCTCTGGAGCTGTCTGCCACAGAGACTGCTGAAACTAATCAGCTATTTTCTATTAAATTCAATGGCTTCTGAGTCAGAAACTGACTCACTGATCTGAGCACTGATCACTGGCTACTGCTGGGGTTCTATATATCTGTGTTATAGGGCCTTTTGTGTGTTTAAAACTGTGTTTAAAACTGCCTTTTGTACAGGCAAGGCATAGCAGTGACATACTTTGTGCAGATAACACAGCCCTGACTCAGAAGTGACATAAATCCATGCACTTGACAAGCAGCTCCGTCGGGTGCATGTGGTGCATTTGTCTACGGTGGGGACTGGGGCGAGCGTTTAATCCCAATTAATGGCAGCTGCAAATTTACCATTCTCATGGAGCTGTGGGGATAAAGCCTTGTACAGAGCCAGTAACATCTGCTCACACCTTTGGGTATTTTCTTTTTATCTGCTGCAATGAACGTATGGTATGGATGGGGTGAGGCACAGTGTGTGTGTACACATCTACGCCTTGTGCATAGTGTAATGTTCCTAATATATGCAGATCATTAGGTCTGATGTTATTGTCTTAAACTTAGGACTTCTCTATTAAAGATCTGCATAAGAAAAGTAAATTACCTGTTTTAATAGGCCAGACACTGCATTTTTTGTTGCTCAGCAGTAGCAAAGGCCTCTGATGTACCAATACCCAGTGGGCATGAAGACACCAAGAGCAATAACAAGAACTTTATTTAATAAAGAGGGCAGAGGCCATGGAACTGCACAAGGGAAGAATGCAACGGCCCTGTGAACATTTATTTTAATTGAACTGCTATAATTGCAAAGTCATTACTGTTCTAAATGGTGGGAAAGTGCCTAAGATGGTTAAACCAGCAGAATATTATAGAATAGAATGCTCTAATAGAATGCTCTTCGCCTCAAAAAAAAAAAAAAAAGCATAGTGTCACATACTATCAAGTTCAGCAAAGAAACCATTAGAGCTGGCCAAGCACTATTTTCTTTTGCAGCCAAGGAAAGGTGCCACCTGTATTGCGAATCCAAGGAAACAGGGGATGTTGTGTACATGAAGAGGATGGTCCACGATGGGACCCGCTGCTCCTACAAAGACGCTTACAGCATCTGCGTGCGGGGAGAATGCTTGGTAAGCTTGGATGTCTGGGTTCAGAGCTTAGCATTGTGTGTACAGTTAAAATGGTGGTTTGAGTTTTTCTCTCCAATAATGCGTGTTTAAGTAGATATAATAATAGCTTTGGGTATTAAGGAGATTTCATTAGGCTTATTGTCACAATATTGTGTGTGATATTCACAGTTGCCATCACACTGCATGTGACTCAATTCCAACAGCGCCTACCTACACAGGGAATATTTCACACAGTTTTTAAGAAGAGCTATTACAATTAGCTTTCAACAAAAGCTTTTCAGTGAAAGCTTTTCCTGCTCAGGTTTAGTGGAGGCAGAATGCACAGCGTACAAACCTGCTGTAGCTCCCATAGAAAGTGGTGCTAAGGTACTGCTGAAGTGCATTCTCCCCATAATTGATCAGGCTGTTTTTAAAAAATCAGTAGCAACTCCTCCAAGCTGGGATCTGCCTCAGGTCATCTTTCAGCAGAGCTTTAGGCTCTGACTCAGCAAAGTACTGCTGGAGGGTTCTGCCCACCCACCAACGCTTTGATTCTCCCAGAATTTAGCCTTCTGCTTTAGGATAAGCTGAGGCTGAAGAACTTTTCCCTCACAGTGCTGCATTCCTTTGGCATGAGGACCACTTTGAAGCACAGTATCAAAATCTAATCACCTGACTGACTGCTGTGTAAGAACTGGAAGCGCAAGTATTAAAATCTGTTTGGATACTGAACTTCCAGGAAAATACTACAGTTTGTTCTTTGCTGAAGTCTGGGTTTTGGTATTTGAGTTGAAGGCTCATTTGAATTGAAACTTGAATAAGAAAAAGTGACTGTTTTTCTCCTTTGTGTGCAGAAAGTTGGGTGTGACAGGGTCATAGGATCCACAAAGCAGGAAGACAAATGCGGTGTTTGCGGAGGAGATAATTCCCACTGCAAAGTGGTGAAAGGAACATTTTCAAGAGTACCAAAGAAACAAGGTCAGTTCATTCATTGCTTTGTCTTGGGGGACTCACGATGTTTTCATTTGATTTCTCCTAAAAGTTTCCTAAAAGATACCTAAAGTTTCCTGAAAAATACCAAAGCAATTGCAAATAATTCGCAGCACCACTAATTGCAATCAACTCTCTGCATTTTACTTTGAGCCATATCTAGAGTTTCAAAATAAGACTGTTGTCCAGTGATTATGCAAGTCTGATGATACTAGGGCCTGCACATGGATAGAAGAGGTCTTCACTGGTCCTCATTTCATGGCCACAGGCTCTGCTGATGTCATTGGCTGCTCCACCTGAATGCTGCAGAAATATGTCATCATTGCTCACTGTCACATGCAAGCCTACACAGTGTCTGTGGGTGTGTATGGTACTCAAAGTGCACTTTAGTCTGAAGCAAATAGCACATAAGGCATTTTTCTTTTGACCTCAAGCTCTTTGTCCCTGCTGTACTCCATCACCCGGCACAGAAATAGGAATGGGACTGATGTTGGATTAGGTTCAGCTTCTGTGATGCACCCTGGCTTTAGAAAACAATGTTTATTTAAAACCTAAGCCAGACTCTTCCTGTTTGATGTGTACTAACCAGTTATTATCTTTTTAAATACTACAATTAAGGACACATTAAGATGTTTGAAATTCCTGTTGGGGCAAGACATTTACTTATACAGGAATCAGACGCCACCAGTCATCATCTCGGTAAGTGTGCAACAAGTGGGACAAATTTTCAGTCAGAACATTTTTTCATCTGTTTATTTTTATCTTTGGAGCCTCACAATATGTTTATGCATTTGTTTACCCGCTATCCTCCCACACCACATACCTCCTTCAAGTATGTTAAATTAGGAAACTTGTTTGGCAATTCGATTTCCCTGTGCTGTGTTCCCTGGAGTCCTAGCAAGAACATCCCTGCACGTGTGAAAGTTGCTGATAGAGGAGCAGAATTGCTTTATTGGCTGCAGTGCATTATCTTCCAATGTGCTTCTCATCCTGTTGTTACTCAGCTCCATCCAAGAACAAAGACTGCATTCGCTCTTTTTCAGATCCTGCCCCACAGCTAGCAGTATTGACACAAGGCTGCCCAACCAATCACACAGCTTAGGAATTAATTGAAATCCTCTCCTTGCAGTGGTGTGTAATTGATGAGAAGCAGTGCCTACTGGGCTGTTATTAAATGGAAGTAGATTTGCAGCAAATGGCCTACTAATTGCATTGCGAGTTGGTCGAATTTCTCACCAGTGAATGCTTCCCATCCTGTCCTGTGGGATGTGAGCCATTGCTCACAGGGCCAGACAAGGTTCTTCATAGGATCACAGAATAGTTGGGTTGGAAAGGTTCTTAAAGTCCTTCCAGTTTCATCCCTGCCACAAGCAGGGTCGTCCCTGACCAGCTCAGGACTGATCAGGGCTCCACCCAGCCTGGCCTTGAGCACCTCCAGGGACCCACAACCTTTCTGGACAGCCATCAGGCTGTACCTGAGCAGAAGGAATACAAATTCCAGCCTCCCTCTTTCTTGCAGTGAGGACCACTGTGGATTAGCCCAGTAGGCTTTCCCTCATGGGGCAGTAATACCACATGTGAAAGCTGAGAAACATGGGACCCTGAGCTGGCCATCACATTGCCTTAGGTTTGGTCAATGGCATGAGAAGCAGCTGAGAACAAGCAGACACAGTGTGGTTCCGGCCTTGTTTCTGTCTGGGCAGGCTATGAAAAAGAGGAAAAAAGAAGAACAGTTGATGTTCCTGGAGCTGAGCAAGAAAGCACTGGCAGTTCAGTGAGACACCTGAAAAAGGTTTTCCAAACCTGTGAGAGAAGAGAGGGAAATGCACACTGCTGTGCGTGGCCTTTTCTGCTCCTCCCACTGGGACAAGAGCAGAACAAACCCAGAGATGAGAAGCAAACCTCTGCTATTCACATATCTTATGTTGTTTCTAGCAATTAAAAACCGTGAAACAGGAAGATTCATTCTAAGTGAAGACAACTACGTGCCAGACTCTAAAGTATTTATTGACATGGGTGTGGAGTGGGAATATCGGAATGACGATAATAGAGAAACCGTGCAGACCATGGGGCCTCTGCGTAATGGAATAGTTATTCTGGTAAGTCAAATGAAAACCATCTTCCACAGAGCGCAGTGTCAGGATTACAGAGTCGTAATGTGCTATAATATATTTTAGATTCCTCTTGTGAGTTAAAAGAAGACATCTGCTTCACTTACAAGACAATGGAAGATGTATTTTAATTCCTTACTTCTAACTCACTGCTGTGTACACTGTTGTAACGCAGGGTAACGTATTGGGCAGCCATTTCTCCTGATTATTTCCTGCAGCTAGCCAAGACAATGGACGCTGTGTAAAGACTCTCCAGCCTACTTAATGTATCTGTCATGGGAGCATTAGTTAAAACTAAAATGGTTCATATCAGTTCATATCTTCCTGTCCATGTTTTGAAAATATATTCTGCAAAGTCCAGTGCAGGATTCTTGTACTTCCAGGCTCAGTTTGTTAAGGCACAGCCAGTTCTGCACTTCCAAAACCCTTGTGACTGTATTCTTTTTTCACTGCAAAATAGCAAATGACTGCCATAAGTAGGGGTAGGCTGATTCAGAATGTCTCTTAAAACAGCTGTAATATGTTAGTCTGTACCAGCTGAACACTACAGGAGGAATGAAAATTGTTTTCAAAGGACCATTATTTTACACTTTATTCACATTGAGTTATGTTCTATTGCATTTGTCTGGATGCAGTGTGATAGCACAAAACTCTAAATGATTTATACTTCTATAAGGATTAAGTAACAAGTCTTACCGGATTCCCAGAATTATCATAAGAATCCTTGTCTTTTATCAGAAGTACGAGCAATTTTCTTCACCTCTTTCAGTTATCGGTGCATTTGAATTTGCCGTTTCTTTTAGTGGAACTATCCATCATCGTTTTAGTAGAACATTTCCTTCCCTTTATGATGGGATATGGAAAAAATTTAGTATTGTGAAGTCAGTCCAATGCTGGCAAGAAAGATCGGTCTAAATCAACAACAGTCTTTAATATGCAGTTTATAAACTCTGTGTCACAAGGAAACAGATACTTTTTCATTAGGGGAAAAAAAACATGTTGAGTGCAGCTAGAAGGTTTAAATCCCTCTGGGGATGTTTTAAGATCTGAACCATGATGATTGCTATTTCACATCACCTCACATAGCTTCTGGTATCGGTCTTTAAATCTTTTTTCCCCTACATCTGTTTTGCTTCCTAGGTGATTCCTCATGGTGGTACCAAGATATCTCTGACTTACAAGTACATGATCCATGAAGATTCCTTGAATGTAGATAACAATAATGTTTTGGAAGAGGACTCAGTATCGTATGAATGGGCTCTGAAGAAGTGGTCCCAGTGTTCAAGACCTTGTGGAGGAGGTAAAAAAGTAATAATAATAATAATAATAATAAATTAAAAAATCAACCCAAAGCATTCAAAATCGTGCAAGAGGAAACTGAAATGGCTCTTGGGGAAGATCTAGGATGGCTCATTTCTAACTTAATTAAACTGGAAGACTTGTCCAAGCGTGCAAGATTTGGGTGAGGATCTCAGAGGCATAAGGGTGCTAAGCTTCAAGGGGAGTTGGGGCCAGACCTTCAGTGAGTCTGCCTCCTGGGATGTGCACCTCGCAGTGTGAAGATCCTTGCTTTGGGCGTCAGATGTAGACCCTGATGATGTCCACCAGCACGACGGGTGGGCTTCAGCTCCTTAACGTGGCTTGAAACACCAGATGGTGTTTTGTTGCATTACAGCCTTAGTGAAAAACAAAGGAATTGAACAATTTTTGGTGCTACATCTACATGAATTCAAGTGTTTATTCAGTATAATTGGCAGGTCCTGTGTAAGAGCCACCAGTCCTAAAAGTAAGAGGAGTGTCTTTCTTCAGGCTTCCAGTTCACAAAGTACGGCTGCCGGAGGAAGACGGACCACAAGATGGTTCATCGGAGTTACTGCGAGCTGATCCAGAAGCCGAAGCCCATTCGCAGGGTGTGCAACCTCCAGGAGTGCTCACAGCCCATGTAAGCATTGCTCGGTGCCCAGTGACAGCTGCTGGAGGTGTTGTTCCCAGCTGGCTTTTGTCAGCTGAAAGAAGGTGACTTCAGCTTGGTCTCTGTTTTCCAACTTTAACATTCCAACTTTAACATAAGGCCGCTTTAACATAAGGGCTCTTACAAACCTCTGCACCATTACGGAGACCCAGGGCTGTGAGGGTGTGATGCTGTATTCTACCAGTAGAAATACCATTTCTGAGACTGCTGGTTCCTATTACTTCTGAGATAAGTTGGATTAGAAAAAAAGTGCAGTTTTGATCCAGACGTTTGTGTTCACGCCATCTTGAGGTAATAAAAAATGGACATAAATTCAGTTTATACCAGTTGACTTTATGCGGTGTGAATTAATCATGTAAGAACACATTTATAGAGTGCTACATAAGAAAACCAATGTCATACATCCCACCAAACCCAAACCTTCCTTAAGCCAACAGCATATTTTTGGACATACAAACAGGGAAAAATATTTGGCCTGGTTGATTTCTCTGCCTATCCTTGTACAGTATGGTGCACTGGTACACCTGGTGTATCTGCAATTGTTATGAATATCTTTGTTCACAAATTATTTCACGTGCTTTTTGACTGGCAGCAGGTTGTCCTGCTATATGTGGGATTCATATTCCTCTTGTTGCTACTGCAACAAGGAAGGAGTGTGTTGATCTCAGCTTTTACCTCGGGGACTCAGTCTGGATGCCAGGAAGCACAGCAAATAAGTAGAATGTATCACTCAATATTTCCTAACTTCCTTTCAAAATAGATTTAAAGAGGAGAAAAGTCAAGAAACTATACCCCATAAACTCAGCATGGGTCAGGGTTTAACATTTATTCTTTGGAACTTGAAGTAATGACCTAACGACTGTATCTCAGACACTCTGGAAAGGACTGTACTCTTCTTTCAGCTACAAATATAATTGGACCCAGGAATCACAAAGACTCAATGGGATCCTAAATTGTACTTGGATTCCTGAGTGTTTCTGTCACCTGTTTCCACAGAATGGCATTGAAGCATTTCGCACACAGGAGAGGCAATAATTTAAGAGATTTTATGAAGCTCTGCAGCACCCAGAAACACACTAATGTGCTGCTTTTTCACTGCTAATGGGAAAAAAAGCATCTTTGACTCAGAAATTGTCTTAGAATTCATGCTTTGGGCTCAAAGCTGTCTCCTTCCTCCACAGCTTGTGAAACTTCAGTTGGTTACAAAGAGAAAGTTGGATAAAATTGCCACTTCACTTTTTTGCTTAACTTGGGAATTTCATGCATTTCATTGTGCCTATGGTGTTTTGACTATTTATAAACCTAGGATTTTATGAATTCTTTAGGACAATCTCTTCAAACTCAGAATGTCTCTCCATACTACGTATATTTTTCATGAGGTTTATCCCCTGGATCCTGTTTACATTGAGCAATATTTTCATCTTGTGGGTATCTGCATTCTGTAAATATTTACAGAGTGCTGTACATCTTCCTGTACTTGATTATAACCAAGCCTTCAGTCTGCTTCCTGAATTTCCTCTAGTCCCTATCCTTGTTTTTCCTCTCTAAATTCCTTACAGTATGCAGCTGTAATTCTTAAGTCACTTTTGATGATTAGAGAAGTGTTCATCTGTACCACATTATGAACTATAGGTGACATTTTCCAGTGTCCAAATTGATTAATGATTATTGAACTCCTTCCCCAAAACCAGACATTTTTGATGCTGGGATTCCCTCCCGTGGGTCCCTATGGGAAGCCAGCACTGGGGATGGTGGTGCACAGCTCGTGACTTTGCCAGGAGCCAGAGGCTCAGCAGCACCCTTGGGCTGGCAGCTTCTGACATCAAAATCTGGTCTGGTTTGTTACATGCAGTCTTGGAGGGGCCAGCTTAAAATAAAAGTAAATGAAGCAAAGCAAGAATGATGCTTATCTCAGAGGTAAATGAACAGAAGCTTTGTCTGCACTGGGTACTTCAGCGGAGCTTTGATGTTGCAGATGTTCACAGGGACCATCTGACATAATTATAGTAGTGACTGACTGCCGTGCTGTCACAATTGTAAAGCATCTCATAGTGATAATACTTAAAACTGTATGCAAGAAAAGGAAAGAAGGGGCAAATGCTAAGGACTTACTGCTAGAGAGCCATGCCCAAACCCTGGTCTTACATGTGTAACATCAAAACTGGAGGAATATTCTACCAGTTGCCCTTAAGGCAAAAAAGCTCTTGTCGAGTTGGATCTAATTTCAGCGTAAATGTGATATTTTAAAATGGTGACTCAGTCCTACAAAGCTGAAGTTTCATAGTGGGTAAATTCAAAGCCTTGGCTCCTTAGGGTTTTTTTCATGCTTCCTTACTTTTCCTTTCAAAAAACAGGCAGTGCCATTCTCTGCTGGAAATTAAACAGTATTAAATTTGTATTTGGGAAAAAGTATTTTGAATGATTGAAAGAAAGGCAAAATATTGTGAGGTTAAAGGTTTCATAAGTGTTCAGCAAGACACATTTCAGTTCAGAGCAATGGGATTAATGTATTTTCAGACTTAGTAAGAAAGGCCATTTATATTCAGTCTGAGACCATTTGGGCTTCCTTTACATAAAAAAAAAATAATGCAAATTTCATCTTATATGAGTTTTTTCAAGGTATTTTATGGCTAATCTGCTGTAACATTAAATCAAAGGTAATGGAATTCAATTGGTAAATGCATCTATTACAGTTTCGTGGTAAACAGCTTTGACTGCAGTATGAAAAAGTTATAGGAGACAGAGAATTTTACTTACCCTCCTCTCTTTTCCCTCCCCCAGATGGGTTACAGGAGAATGGGAGCCTTGCAGCAAAAGCTGTGGGAAAACAGGATACCAAGTGCGATCCGTGCGATGCATCCAACCCCTGCACGACAACACAAATCGATCTGTTCACACCAAGTACTGCAACAACGACCGACCAGAGGGCAGGAGGCCTTGCAACCGGGAGCTTTGTCCAGCACAGTGGAGAATAGGACCCTGGTCACAGGTCAGTCTCTTCCTGGGGGTCACAAGCAGCTTATTTTTTCTGAAGCAGGGGAGGAAATTGGGGTGAGTTTCTTCTGTGCTTTCCGTTCAAGTGCTTTAAGATGATAAATTGATACCTATACAGAGAGTCTATGGCTTCTACTGCTGCTAATGCCACAGAAAGTGAGTTAAATGGTGGCATGCCACAAAAATCAGTGACACTCCCTCTTGTGTAGTTACTGAAGGTACTGCACTGGCTCAAATGATGTACCACGTTGACTCAAATCGAGTGCAGTGGCTTAAAATTTAAAAAATAACTTCTAATCCATTGTTTTGAA
Source organism: Meleagris gallopavo (assembly GCF_905368555.1). NCBI lineage: Eukaryota > Metazoa > Chordata > Aves > Galliformes > Phasianidae > Meleagris > Meleagris gallopavo. The sequence continues at coordinate 13,386,661 of NC_139418.1, forward strand.
AGGATGAATCGGGGTCTAACTGATGCATACCCTTTCAGTGCTCTGTCAGTTGTGGCAATGGCACGCAGGATCGCCCAGTCCTGTGCCGAACCGGGGACAACGCCATCGGCCTTTGCAAAGAAGCTAAACCAGAGAACGTAAGGATTTGCAGACTACCTCCGTGTCCAAGTAAGCACTTGACTTTTCTAGCCTTTCTGCCTTCTCAGCTTTTTCTGCTGTTTGTAAATGACAGCTGTAAGATTGCTTTGCATGCTCCTGTTATTAAATAATTCCTGTTTTTCCCTTATCCCTGATGTGTTCCTTGGGGTAGCTTTTGATTCCTAATTAAGGACCATGCATCCAATTACAATCTCCACTACGAAGATTTTAAATAGAATTGACAGTGAAACTAGGCTAAACTGGATGTATCTTAGGAGGTAGTTAATGGTGCTGTGAGAAGTACTGCTGGAAAGCTGTCCTTCAGGCTGCTCTCAGTATTTGTTGTCAGGTATTGGGCACAAGTTGTAGCAAACTGAAAGAACAGCACCCTGCCCCAAATCACACAGCCTGGCCATCATCCTTTAGCTCCTTTGCCACCTGAGCCTGCTCACTCTCCACTTGTGACAGGCCAGCTTCTTAGTGCTAATATATACTATTGTATCTTTTTTTCCTCCGTTCTAGGAAACATTTCTGATCCTTCAAAGAAAACCTACATGATACAATGGCTGTCGAGACCCGATCCAGACTACCCTATCCAGAAAATATCTTCAAGTAAAAGACCCATTTATAACTCTGCCTTTGCCCTTAAATGCATGCCACATCGTATGTGGACTTTGCCTTTTGCTCTCTTCTTCTCTCTATGCGGAAAATTCCCTTGACTTGGCCAAGTTTAAATCTTGGGCTGAATCTTTTTTTCACACCAGGCACTTGGTGCTCGGTGTCTTTCTTCTCTGGAGCTTGTGTAGCACTGGTGGTGGAGGTCTTGAAGTGTTGGATGTGTGAAGTTGGATCTCCAAGGTATGTTGCAGTCCTCTGAAGGGGAGCTGGGATCAGTTTGCTTGTTGCTTGGTGATGGTGAAAAAAGGCTCTTACTGGTTCATGATGTTCAGTTTGATAGCAAAACTGAGAACTTATTGTGAATGTGATCACATCACAATAATGACACCTTGTAGTGCTAAAGTTCTCCTTTGTCTGAAGACCCTAAATCTCATAACTCTGTAGTTTCAGTTTTCTGACAGGGTAGCCTGTTGAATGAAAGAATTTATCCATTCCATTTTCCTTTGTGGTGCCATTGCTTTACTCACCTTTGCTGCTCCTTTTTTTATTCCTGTCCCCAACATTTGTGTTTGTGAGCTGTGGGTGCTGGTCCAGGTACCATGCGCTTGGTTTCTGCAGGTACCTGAGTGCTGCTATGATGCTCTGGCTGACCTCCTGTTGGTGGTTTGACATATTTTTCCTCGTGAAAAGCTGCATATGTTTTCCCATCACACAATTTTTGCCAGTTTTGTTTACTGTCACTTTAGAGACAAAAACAAAGCAAAACAGGCACGGTCTGTGTTGAAGGTTGTGTGGTGTTGGTTTTGTTTACCTGGAGGAGGCAATAGGACGTTTTCATTGACTCTGACATCTCCAGCTGCTCAGCAAGGAGCTATTTATACTCATTACTTCTTTGGTCTTTTTTCACCATGTGCATGTCTGACGTGAGTGGTACGGTTGTGTGTGTGTGTGTGTGTGTGTGCTCTATAGACGTGTCAACTGGCAAACATAACAGTGTGAACTACTACAGAATTACCTCAATTTTTATTGCTTTTTTTGCTTAGAAGAATTTTAGAAAAATGCCTTAATGTTGAAATGTAAATGGCATTAATTTACCAGATCCAGCTTTAAATATAAACAGATGATCTTGAGTTGATCTTCATATGGAGGGTTTTTACTTGAACGATAAGTAAGGCAGTAAATTTAATCCGAGGTTAATTTGCACAGTGCATATCCATACCTTCATGAAGACAGGACTGTTACCTGACCTACTAAGATTTAAGTGGCATTGTTGCTTCACTGTACGTGTTTGTGTTGAAGATTTGGAATCTAAAAGTCATAATACTGTTTGTGACAGTCAGTAATAATAGTGAAAGCATATCAACTTTCTATCTGCAGTCGTGGAGCAAATTGCTCCCTTATTGCATTGACCATGCTCGTTAGAAAAGTGGCATTTCTGAATCTTTGGATCTTCAACAGTGTAGCACTTCCAACTTGTCATTATCATGTGATCACATATTAAATTTTGCTGTTAATATGATAATTTCTTGAAACATGTTAAAAATTTACATGACAAGGTGAAAAAGCAAAGACACGTATCTGGCACTGAATACTGTTATGTAAAATAATTTGGTGTTTAACTGTATAAATATATTCATGACTGTTACCTTTAAATAGACAATGTTTAGTGATGTTTCAAGAGATGGATGGCTATAGAGAGTGGTGCAATAAGGTATCTGGGCATTGTGCACTATGTCTATATGCACTTTGGTTTATCAGGGATATTTTATTAGTGTTTTGTATGTATTTAACATAATATTAAAGATGTGCCAATTCAGTTTGCTTTTCAATATTTTTTATGAGACTAATGTGTACCAAAGTGACTGTGAAACTGATTTATTTTTTTCTTACTGATGTTTTGGAGATATACTTCCAGTCTGTCATGCATACTGCAAGTAAAAATAAATAAAAGTTCAGCAAATCTAGAATTTTGGTTTGGATAGTGGATGACAATTTCATTCTAACAGTCATAAGATACCAGGTTTATTTACGTAACCTATCAGGTGTCACTGAGCTTATTACTTAAAGCACTTTCATGCATTTTTCTCACGCATGCTTGTATCAAATTGATGTGACACAAGGTAGAACGTTCAGAGGGAACTCTATATGGTACCTAAAATATACATAAAGCTTTGCAGGCACGTGCAGTCCTTTGTGCAGAGTTATGCCTGCAGATAGCAGCTGTTCTAGTTCTTAAAGGCTGGAAACATGTTTGAAAATATGTCCAAAAACAAAGTACTATCCTTAGGTTCCTGAGGAAGGTGTAGTTTTTTTTTTCCTATTCAGCTTAGCATTTGAAAACTGAATTGAAGCATTTGAAAACAGGAATAAGAGTGTTGTTTTTCCTGTAACAAACAACAATTGGGGTATAAATGCAATGCAAGAAAGGTATTTTCAGCCTTCTCTGTCAGTAGTAGAATTTTAAAGCAGCAGCGATCATTATTAGCTTATTTTAGACTGATATGTTTGCCAATTAAACACCTATAATGCCCTATTTTGTTAAGTGAGAATGAGTGAAGAGGCGACGCCTAGACTTTCGGGGTTCACTTGGTATCTCTGCATCTGCTCTGGTTCTCTACTTTGCTGTCAGGTTGCTGGCAGGGTAAGTCAGTACTCCTAGCAGGATGGTAAAATGGCAGTTCCAGAAACGTGCTGAGCGACCACATGCGCTCTGAATAAAGGCAAGTAATTGCAGTTACTCATCTTTTACCATAAGAGTTGGTAGAGATTCAGTAAGAGCAGGGGGAAAAGCAGAAGTGACTTCATCTGTCTCAGGACTGTGGTCACAGAGAACATACTTGGTTTTTGATGATGCCAAGCATTGGTCTGGCTGGCTTTCTCTTAGCACTGTCCTCTTCTATAAGCCCTCTGGTTCCTCTTTCTTTCTGCCTGGGCTGTGTTGTTGGGATTTTCTTTCCCTGCAGTTGCAGAAGGTCCTGGCTCCACCACCTCGCCCTCAAGGCACAGGAGATACAGAGTTTGTCTGTAGAACGGAGCACAGGAAGCTTTCTTGATGTGGAGCCTGCTCACCCTTCCCCATCTGTCCTCTTCCAGTCCACCCAGTCCTCATATCCTCTGAGCAGAAATCGCATGAGCTTGAGCCATCTCTGAGTAGACTTTCATTGAGGATCTTATAGACAGTAAAATAGTATGATCCCTTTAACTCAACCTACAGCATGCCACCTGCAGTTCAGCAGGAGCAAGATCTGGCATGAAACCTGTGTTGTAATGTTGTAATGTAACAATGGTCATAGTAGCTGTTGATAGTTTAGGACCTGTCAATCATCATTCTTTCCCTTTTATTATGTTTTTTTTTTTCACTCAGACACAAAAATCAGAGCTTTTTACTGAGTCTCCCAGTCGCCAATGGGCTGGCTTGGTTCCATCCCACTGGAGTTTGTTGGCAGCTCCTATCTAGGAAGAGGAGGAAAACCTTATGTTAAATAAATACTCCTTTTTCAAGCATGGGTAAAAAAGTTCCTTTTCAAGCATGGGTACACACTTAGGCAATACTGCCATCGGTCTTCAGGATAGCACTTGCAGAACACAAAGCCAAAAATTAGCACTCAGGTCTGTGTTGTGGATAGGGCCAGTGCACAGAGTTCAAATCAGGTTTTGCTTCTCTGCAAGTGAGTTGAGCTTTAGGTTTAGCATGAAGTCTGCTTTTGCTGATAGAAGGCTCATTTGCCAGTTTCCCAGCCCACGTTAAATACCAAACCCTCAGCCCACTGCCAAAGCTTCAGCTGTGTTTCTTTTACCAATTAATGTGAAAAAGCTCTTTATTTATCTGTTCCCTTTTTCTCTTTCAGAAGATCACTGTCAAGGAGACAAGTCAATGTTTTGCCGCATGGAAGTTCTCTCTCGGTACTGTTCAATTCCCGGTTACAATAAGCTCTGTTGCAAGTCCTGTAATATGTACAACAACGTAACAGAGGAAGGCAATGCAACAGACTCTAACGCAAATAAGAATAATGTCATTGAGGAGGAGCTCCTGACAACTCTCAGCCCTCTCACAGGAGTTTCCACCACACAACCTGCCACCACCAGTCCTCCTCCTGTTTCCAAACACCCCGTGCCTCCTTCCAATGCCACTGACGAGCACCCCGAAATTAACGCGGTGGACGTGCCCTATAAAATCGATGGGCTGGACAACGAAGTGTCACAGCACAACATCATCACACAGAGGAGGATACCTTACGAAAGGACGAGGAATCAAAGGATCCAGGAGCTGATTGCTGAGAAAAGGAAAAAAGAGACTCTCAGAAAAATAAACTAAAATGGAAATACGGCACAAACAACATTTTTCTCTTATAGAGATGTTACCAACATCGTAGTATTGCCCATGTCATAGAGACTGAAAATGGGGAAAAATCAAAGTGGTGCTATGGCAGAGATGCCAAACTCTAAAGCCTACTATAAA